>NC_059504.1:37653072-38903072 GCF_914767665.1 Harmonia axyridis
ACGGCTTCAGGCAGCATAAATCAACAATTACTGCAATGATAGACGTTCTCGAAACTGTGTTGGAGGCATACAATTGTTCTGAGGAGGTAGAAATAGTGTCTGTGGACTTAAGCAAGGCTTTTGATAGTGTCTGTCATGGAATACTCTTGGAAAAACTGGATTTTTATGGAGTATGAGGAATGACAAATCGGCTATTCTACTCTTATCTAACGGATAGATATCAATCAGTAAAGTGGAATAACTCTAGATCTAATCTGAAAAAATATGAATGTGGTGTTCCCCAAGGATCTATACTGGGCCAAATACTTTACTTATTGTATACCAATGACCTTTTCCATAATATAACATCTAGGAAGAATTGCAGCTATGCCGATGATACGATTATTCTTAATAAATCAGAATCAAGAAGTAAACTCGATGAAATGACAAAAACTAGTGAAAAAGAAGCGAAGAGATGGTTTTCAGCGAATGGACTACTGATGAATGGAACTAAAACACAGAGGATAGTGTTCACTAGCAAAGAGCAAACTGGTTCGTCTATGATGTATTTAAGTTTGGAGTTTCAACCTTCTTTGAGTTGGAATAAACATGTAGAGAACCTCTGCAGAAAATTATCGACTTCAATATTCCTGATCAGAAGAATGAGACAAATAGCAAATACCAACATCGCTAAACTCACATATTACTCAAGTTTCCACAGTCTGATGACATATGGTATTATTCTGTGGGGACAGTCTGTGGAGGCCAAAAAAGTGCTTCTCAAACAGAAGAGTGCTATAAGAGCTATTTACAATATGAAAACAACAGACTCTTGCAGAGAAATTTTTAAGAGGGAAGGGATACTCACCGCTACTTCGGTTTTCATACTCACATGCGTCAAATATGTTCACTAACATCAAGATAAGTTTCCTAAAAACTCTCACTTCCATAGCTATAATACACGAGAGAAACAACATTTTTCTATACCGCAAGCAAGAATAAGGAAGACACAGCAAGGTCCTAATTACACATGTCTCAAGTTGTATAACAAGCTCCCAAGTTATGTAAAAGAGTTAAACTTACCTGCCTTCACCAGGAAAGTGAAAAAGTTGCTTTTGGAAAAGACTATATACGAGTTAAACGAATTCTACGACTTTTATTTTTAAGTGTTTCAACTATTTGTTATAATTTTATATATACTATAACTGTATTATACTATAAGTGTATGTTTTACGAACTTGACAAGCTATGTAATTCTTTAATGGCAAATATTTACACATGATGTATGTTTTACTAATTTTATATTCTACATGTGTTAATTACAATTAAAAAAAAATGAATTAATTAAAAAAAATAATTAATGTATCATCTCAAAATGCAGGTTCCTATTCGTCAATCAATAACGTTTTTCGAGGTTTTCGAATTGTTTTATGATAATAACATTAATTACCCATCAAAGATACACGTCACTCGAGTATACGACATGTTTAAAAAGTAAAATCAAAATTGAGAAACTCTTTAGTAGAATAATAATAATTAAAAACAATTTAAGCTTGCCACGCTGGCGACAGGGCAATTGATTGTTCTATTCTTCAGGGAGTTTATTGAAAAACTTCAAACTCCCCCTCTGCGTCTTTTTCTATCGATGATGGTCCATTATCAGATTGTTTCTACCTCTTGTGTTGTAATTGTGGGGTGTCTGGTTGGTCCTGAAAGTACTAAAATTATAGAACAATGAAAAAAGTGCTTAGAAAGCTGGCTATTTTTTTCTTCCATCAATCGATCTACATTGGCTGTGAATCGTAGCGAAACCTTCAATAAAACTGAATATTCGTATTTTTGTCAGAACCAAATGAAAATTAGATTTTTTCAGCTGTCAACACAAAACACTAGCTAAATCTGAATTTTAAAAACATTCCAATCCTATTATAGTCAATAGTAAATTTTATTCGCCATCAAGAAAGAATTACATGGCACGTCATATAAACACATTCAGCAATATTACATAATGAGAAAAAAACATACTAATATAAATATAAACATCAGGAACACAGCACAATATATCTCAATGCAAGTTAAAATTTAATCCATCAACACGCTGAAGACAACACAAGTCAGAACTCGAATCTCAAAAACTCGTCAACAGAATAAAATACGTTCTCCAACAACAAATTCTTGACATTTCTCTGAAGAACTGATTTTGGCAAACTCTTCATAGATTGAGGAAGCTTGTTGTACAGTTTAATGCACCAGTAATTTACTGCAATTTGAGTGGATTTAGCTCTATGAAAACTGCTCCTGAACTCATCTCTGTGTCTGGTGTTGTACGAATGGCAATCGCTGACTTGAGTGAACCCATTTTTGTTTGAGTGAACAAATTTCAAGCACTCCAGAATGAAAACGGAGACAATGGTAAGTATCCTATGCTTCTTAAATAGTTCTTGACAGATATGTGTTTTTGATACACCACTCAAAATTCTTACTGCCTCCTTTTGTTTCAGGAAAATCCGATCAAGACCTGGACTATGCCCCCATATTAGTATCCCATATGTCGCCACAGAGTGAAAGTTGGAAAAATAAGTCAGCTTACAGACAATATCGGTAGAGATGACCTTCATACGCCTCATAGTAAAAAGGGCTGTCGACAGTTTCCTGGTAAGTAATGAGATATGCCCCCTCCAACAAAGATCATTCTCCAAGGTTATCCCAAGTAGGTTTAAACTACGTTTTTCTTTGTTGTTTAAATTGAAATTCAGTCTTTGAATTTTATCTCTATTCAATTTTAGACCATTAAAGGTAAACCAGTCCTCAGCAATTCGCAGGGTCTCATTACACACACGCTCCAGTTCCTCCTGTGAAGAAGTAATATTGAGAAAAGATGTATCATCTGCATATAAACTCGTTACGTCGCACGGAACATTTCCTGGTAAGTCATTAATGTACACAATGAACAACAATCTGATTACGAAATGATATTGTTGCACTTTCATCTTGAATATTCTTTGTTTTTACCCCTCTCGGAAAACCATTACAATCTGTAGCCAATTCAGAATAAGTGAGTTTAGATTAACCTGTTAACAAACCTAACAAAACATTCTGAATGCGGTAACATTCTTCCCTACATAATAGTTTATCGTATTCACGTTGAGGAGAGAAACTGTATACAACTTTGTCTAGATTTCCGAGGAAATTCGGAATGCTAAATAGCAAGCATAAATTCGTACACGAGATATCATAAGTTAAACAGCAATAAATAACGTGGCGTTTTATTAATGGAAATAAATCAAGCGAAAGCCATTTGTATTATAGTTACGTTTGGAAGCTACGTGAAATTTCAATTAACATTTAGTCTCTCCCACCACTTCCACCATGGTAACGCTTTTGATTCCGTTCTAATTTTCACACCGAGTTTCCCGTAATAGGACTTCCAGTTTTCTCTACCACCATTTCCTTGAAAATTTCATGAATGGCGTGAATGGAAGTAGGCTCAGTTATCAATGAAGTGTCGTTCGGTTCTGAGCTATTTGTGGATATTTTATGTATCGTATTTTAATCAACATGCGTAATAACGTTAGAAAACTTGAAGGGGTTGATCCTTACACTAATTCAAGAAGTTCTCATCAAAATAGGTCCGTAGCTGCTATATTACCAAAGAACAAGGTGTTGAAATTAAAATACAAATTGGATTTCTTTGATATTTTAGAAATGACAAAAATATCAAAATGATCCTTGAAGCATTGTTATAACTTTTCATACTATAAAAACAAATGTAGAAAAAATGGTCAGCATCGAAGAATACAGGGATAACGTGAGGATTATTCAACCATATTTTTGCAGAATATGGTCGATAAGAGTATAAATTAAATGCTAATTTTTTGTATATTATTAATTTTGTTTTATTTAAAACGTTAAAAAGGTTCCAATATACATAATAGGAAAAAAATGAGTTTTGGGAGAATTTTAAGAAAAATCAATGGATGTTTATTTCATTCTAAAGTGGTAAGGTAAGAATGCCAAAGATGAAAAACGATATATTAGCCGAATGGTCGCTAAGGCCATTTCCTAGACTAATTTGCACATCTGTAGCTGTATGCTCTCGATAACTCCAATAATTCCATCTTTAAGGTCATAAATGATGAAGTCTTGATGACGTAGGTCAGGTAGATGTCATCTATATAAATTTTTCACGTGCTTTCGACACTATCGATCAAGTATTGTTTTTGAGAAAACTTGCATCATTCGGCTTAACTCCTTCTTTTCTGATTCTAATGCGTTTCTATCTGAGGGGGAGGATGAATAATGTTTTTTATAAAGGCTTCAAATCTTATGAGTATGAGCTCAAAACTGGCTTTCCTCAAGAATCTAATCTAGGTCCATTATTGTTTGTCATCTTTATGAACTATCTTCTGTGCTCTCTTAGTTGCAAGGTTTTGGCCTATGCGGATGATTTGAAGCTTTATTTGAGAATATGTCGAACTGCTGATGTTTTGCGTCTTCAATCGAGTCTGGAGTTTGTTCACGTATGATGCTTGCGGAATGGGATTATTTGAATTTGAAAAGTTACTTACACGAGAAAAATGCAGCCGCTTACTTTTAGTTATCATATT
Organism: Harmonia axyridis; assembly: GCF_914767665.1. Taxonomy (NCBI): domain Eukaryota; kingdom Metazoa; phylum Arthropoda; class Insecta; order Coleoptera; family Coccinellidae; genus Harmonia; species Harmonia axyridis. Next base: position 37,657,659 of record NC_059504.1, read on the forward strand.
GGAGACCACCTGATTGCTGCTGGAAGTGGCTTTCGTGACCTGGGAGTGCTATTTGACAGTGATTTGAGTTTTGTCCCACATGACGAGATATGTGCCCACAAGAAGTTGTAGGTCATTGGGATTCTTCTTCAGAAGCTTTAGGCAGTTTGATGATTTGTCTGCTCTCAGGAGCGTTTATTTCTCGCTTGTTGTTAGGAAGTTGGTACATGCTAATTTGATATGGTTTTCAATAAAGGCAACCCATTTCACTCCGGTTGAGCGAATCCAGAGTAAATTTCTTAAGCAAGTCATGTTCAGGAGGACGGGGAATTATCCTGAGCGTGGTGCTGATCTTTCGGGTATCATGAAGAAAATGGGAATTTCAGCTTTCCTTAAACCTCAGACCCTGCAGTTCGCAAAATTCGCACAGAAGCTCCTTAACGTGTAGACTGCCCTTTCCTGTTCTCCAGAGTCAACATCCTGGTGCCGAGAGTGGTGACAAGGCGTCCGCTGGCGTTTGGCCAGCCAACTCCTCGGATCAACATACTTCTTCGGGCACCTGTGTATCACTTTTGTGAGAGTGATAATAAGCTAAGTTTCTATGTATTTTATAGTTACAGTATTGTTGTTAATTTTTATAGTTGTAGAAATTTTGTACAAAACAGTGACATGTTGAAGATGAAGAGGCTTTTCAACAACCATTTTTGAATTTCGCGAGTTCCAAATAGGACAATAATTATGCTCATTAACGTAGACTCCGAGGTGAAAATAGGCTTTAGTAATGAAGATGGTTTCCATGAACATCTTGATGATTTTGGTGCATTTCAATGACCCAATCAGTGAAGAATCGACATTGCTGGTGATCGAGTAACTTCAGTTCTTGTGTCGTTTGTGGAATTCCTAATTCTTATTCCCAAGGTCGACGAGGTATCCCACAAAAGCTCAAATTTTTCTAACAGTTTCAATATTTCTGGCCAAAAATGTGCTTCACGATGATCCAAAAGTGCTTTAGTTTTTTAGTTTTGCTTTAGTTTTGATTGCAAAATTTTCAGCACTTTTGTAGTGAATTATAACAATTTCACTGCGTTGTTGAAACGTGTATGGTTCATTTTTACTAATGGCATAGATTTTATTTACCAACTATCAAAAGATGACAGCTTCAAAAGAGACAGCTGCTCAGATAGTGGACTATTCAAAATGAAACCTCTAATTCGAAAACCCTTCACATATTTTTATTTTCGTCAATCTATGATTTTTGAAAAATCCCTGGATCATGTAACTCGATAGTGCTTCTTGAGTTTTACTGCTGCCAAATAACTCTTCGAGGACGTCATTTCAAAGCGCAATCCCCCAAACAATGGCTTTCCTTCTATGAGTTATCGCACCTATGTATGGTCGGCCGCAACTGACATTACTTACTCACACGGCAATCCTATTTCCACTTCATGGGTACGCTGCTACCGAACACATACACGTTTCGATCGGCTAAACCTATAAATTCTGAACGCCCGTTCAGTAAAATTATTTCAGGAACTTTTTTTACGCCAGAATTTATACAGCCGTTCAATGTGCGAATCGAAAACCAACCACCACCCCTCAGATATATATTGATGGATGTGAGTAACGTGCATACTACACTGGTCAAAAAATGATGGGACGCAATTTGTCTTTGCTTTTGGGAAATGTAGCGTTGTTATTTTCTTTCTGGAGTATATTTGGTACCAATTTCCGTAAAACACGAATTTTCTTGTAGGTTCCGAACAGTTTGATTAGAGTCTCTGTATAGCTGATATTCCGTACGGACTTTCGAAAAGAAAGATAATAGAATATATTTTCAAATAAGGCGGAATTTTGAGGTTTCACTTTGAATAGCTCGCTATCTGGGCAGCTTCAGTGGCGGATTCAGGATTTCTTTAAGAGCTTACAAGCCGTATTCTGGCGCCCAACGTGGGGCGCAGTTGAAATTCAAGTGATATTCATACAGAAGAAGACTCGTTTTTGTTCTGTTTTTTCCATTTTTCAACATCAATTGCGTCGGACAACGACGAAGCATCATCGCTCAAGAGGGGTTCGCGTGACCTTCCTCTTGTATCCGACACATTGCAACTGTCATTATAAAGCTGTCATCTTTTGACATTATTTAAAATGGAATGATACACGTTTCAACAACGCATTGAAATTGTTAAAATTCACAACAGAAATGGTGAAAATTTTGCAGTCACAGTTCGCCATGGATTTTTGGATCGTCATGAATCAATTTCTCGGCTGGCAATAATGACACTAATGGAATCTCGATCTTGGAAATTATGCTATGATTAATGATTTTGGACGGGATATTGACTTGGACAACGTTTATTTTCAACAAGTAGGCGCTTGGTGTCACAGAAGTGATCAAACTATAGTAATTTTGAAAGAAAGCTAATCTCAGTTTTCAAATTCGAAATGACTTAAAAAGGGTGTTTTTCTTAGAGCTATAGAACTTTAAATTGCAATAAAATAACGATGGATTATTCGATTGACATGAATTTTATTCATCCGCAAGATAATCTTGTGGCATTACATTTTAAATATGATTTCTGGCATATGACCGCCACGGCTGGCTCGGATGTAGTCCAACCTGGACGTCCAATTTTCGATGACTTTTTCCAACATTTTTGGCCGTATATATTAATAATAATAATAAAGGACTTTATTGAATAGAAATTTGAATACACTTGTTTTAACATAAAGAGGGCGAGGTTCAGTTCGTTCGGAGTATTTCATACCCCAAACGTCTGTTCAACTAACCCTTATCGGCAAAAACACGGCGAATGTTGTCTTCCAAATGGTCAAGAGTTTGTGGCTTATCCGCATAGACCAATGACTTTACATGGCCTCACAGAAAGTAGTCTAGCGGTGTTAAATCACATCTTGGAGGCCAATTCACAGGTCCAAAACGTGAAATTAGGCGGTCACCAAACGTGTCTTTCAAGAAATCGATTGTGGCACGAGCTGTGTGACATGTTGCGCCGTCTTGTTGAAACCACAGCTCCTGGACATCATGGTTGTTCAATTCAGGAATGAAACAGTTGGTAATCATGGCTCTATACCGATCACCATTGACTGTAACGTTCTGGCCATCATCGTTTTTGAAGAGATACGGACCAATGATTCCACCAGCCCATAAATCGCACCAAACAGTCAGTTTTTCTGGATGTAACGGTGTTTCGACATACACTTGAGGATTAGCTTCACTCCAAATGCGGCAGCTTTGTTGGTTGACGTAGCCTTCAGAAGTGCGCTTCATCGCTAATGGACGTAGTGCGCGATACGTATTCCGCACAGAACCATTATTTTCGAAATAAAATTGCACTATTTGCAAGCGTTGTTCAGGCGTGAGTCAATTCATGATGAATTGCCAAACCAAATGAGAATAAATCACTTGACAGCTGTTAAATCGGTCGTCATCTTGAACAGTAATGCCATATATATATTATATATCTCGAAAAAAAAACACCCGTTAGTAATCTGAAGAGAGACATCTCTTCAACTGGAACTGTTGTTTTGGCTCTTGTTTCTTCAGTATACGTCATGATGGGTCTCGCAAAAGTTTTTTAGATTTTTATTCTTCTGTTAATTGATATATGCTTATTCCTCCATATGATGTTCCTCAAAAACCCTCGTCACCAGGCGTTTCACTTCTATTGTCAGGTTTCAGCTACTAGTGATGTTGACGCCTAGGTATTTGAAACTTATTACCTAATTCACTGTCTGATAGTAGACAGCTGATTTACAACGCCTTGGTTCCTTGAATGCTCTAAGGGATTCAATTTTTTGTACAGATATGCTTAGGTTGTCTCTGATACTTGTTGGAATTTGTACACCATTTTCTGTAAATCGTCCTCATTTTCGTCTATAAGAATTGCATCGTCAGCGTAGCAGGAGATTTTCAGAGCTTGATGTCCCATTGAGTATCCCCTTCCTGCGGATTCAACCTCGGTCATTATATCGTCCATGATAAAGTTGAAGAAGATTGAGCTTAGGCTGTCTCCTTGCCCTATACCATCTAGCTAACAATATATCCGATAAAATTGTTTGGACGCTGTTATTAATATTTCTGAAGCCAACCTTGGCCGTTTTACTGTAGGAGCGTCAATATTTTCATTCTAATTTGCAGATTTATTACCATCTACAAGAAAAATAATCAATTTTGATTCAACCTGTTCTCTAATATCTTCGATAAACAATTTTGTTTTATACCGAGTATCCATATATTGTAAATAACATGTTCAAAGTGTTGTCGTCTCCGAATCTTGAGTTGAGTAGGTCAAGTGTAGATTTTATTGAAGTTTAAAATCTTCCATTAGTATCTGGTTTATTATTTTCCATTTTTAATTTTAACTTCAGTGTGTCTATTAATGGTTGGAATGCAAGTATTGTCATAGTTTAGATCTAGGATTATCTCAGAGCCTTCACAAGGAGGAGGCAGGGTAGGCGGTCGCCTAGGGCGGCAAAATTAAAGGTCGACATTTCAAGCTTCACCAACAAAAATCACGTATCTTCAAATTCAAAATACCGAATGAGACTGAATTCGGTCAGGAACAACAGGAAGGAATACCGACAAATTCAATTAACATCAAAAACCATAAAAGGTGCTGCATTTTGCATTATACTCATAAATATCCAGATGTCGTGTAATTCCCTCAAAGGCTGTTTAAGAGCTTTTGACGCTAAAGAAACACATGCACTCATCAGGTTCATCGACGTTTGCTTTGCAGAACGTTACCAAATTTTATTGCCACTTGGGGCGGCTGCTGGATTATTTTTCTTTTCAATTCTACGATCAGAATGTTGATTCCTCAAAATGTAATGATAATTAACGAGAAATGATTCCATTTCACCATTTCCAACTCCGTGATGATAGCCAACCTTCTTAAAGGAGACGGCACATAAAGAAGAAGTACTCCGTGAGACTCCCTAGTCTTAACGCATGATGAACAAGAAGAAAAAGCTGACAGTCGAATAGAAACCAATACCCCAAAATCCCACCCCAAAACACTTTTCGTCCAGTATATCCAATCTCTCACCCCCTGAAAAATATTTCAGGAACTTTTTTAACGCCCGAATTTATACCCCCGTCCGATGTGCGAATCGCGATCCGACCACCCCTTCAGAAATATATTGATGGATGCGAGTAACGCACATATATGTAGGTGCAACCCCGAGATCAATCCGGCCCCAGTGATGCCGCGGCTATCGCTCGGCGAGTCTCCAGCCCTCCGAGCCGCAACAAGATAAATACACTTGTCAAAATTTCAATTTCCCAGCGCGGCCTGCCCCGTCCTTGCAGGGCCGCGCGGGTCGGAGACCCATATATCCCCCGGTGTCAGCATGCAAATTCATGCATATCGCCGCTATCTGTCTCCACCCACCCTCGGAAGGTCGAGTTTCGATTTCCGTACTTCCCGATTTCGAGCTCTGTTTTACGGATGGCCCTGGGACAAAGAAGTCGTCGGGGTTGCGATACCGGTGTTTCGTTGGTGATTCTTTTTGAAAGAAGAACGAGAGATGCACTGGCATGAAGGCATGAAGTTAGCAACATTTGAACGCTCATTTATTAGCTCTTAAAGGCCATAGACCTGAATATGGGTTTATGTAGTTTCCAAGTTGATACAAATTTAGGGGGATGAGATAATCCTAAATCCATAGTAGCCACTGTTGTGGTTGAAGAAGAAGGAGAAGATAATCCTAAATCAAGATATTGTAGGATTTCACTTATGCCTACTTATGCGTTTCGTCCCTGGCACACAAACCGGACTCATCAGTGTGACTTTGGTATATTTGTGTGTGCCGTGTCACAGACGCTTGGGTAATTTATTATTATCGGGAGCCGCCGGGACTCGAACCCGGCACCTTGTCGCAACTCGGTGAGGGAGTTTACACTCTTTACCTCTAGGCCACCGAGCGCTGTGTTTATTGTTGTTAAGTGGGGCTTTATGAGAAGCCGCCACATGACTCCCTCCCCAGTGACGAAGGAACGAAACTTATGCGTGTTACGAGGTCATCGGTGCAGCCGGGTGATTGCCGCCTAATCAGAGCTGCACCTCGCGGTATCGTGCGGACGGTGAATGCCGCCTATTCAGGTCCGCTATACCGCGGCAGACCAAGGAGCACGTATTGCACGTCAGGGGAATGGGCGTCTAGAGTTTCGTTGGAAATTGCAGATATATGGGACCTACGCATCAACCTTCTGCTTTCCAGGACACATCGTTAAGACGGCCATTCCCATCACGTCGGGCTTGCGTGCTGTGACGACGGAAACACGAGGCTCGGCGTGCCATCGGCTCTAGTGTCCGATGGACACCCCAGTAGCCGAAACGTTGAGCGGGGCAGTGAGTCGCCGCTGCGCTCCAACGCCGCAGCTTTCCGCCATCACGTCGGGGTCACCAATGTAGGATTTCACTTATGCCTACTTATGCGTTTCGTCCCTGGCACACACACCGGACTCATCAGTGTGACTTTGGTATATTTGTGTGTGCCGTGTCACAGACGCTTGGGTAATTTATTATTATCGGGAGCCGCCGGGACTCGAACCCGGCACCTTGTCGCAACTCGGTGAGGGAGTTTACACTCTTTACCTCTAGGCCACCGAGCGCTGTGTTTATTGTTGTTAAGTGGGGCTTTATGAGAAGCCGCCACAATATGGTAAGACAAGCCATTAAAACACTACAGAATAGAAGAGCTCCAGGTCTGTCTAATATCGACTTGGAGCTTATCCAGTATGACTCAAACGAATGATAGATTATCTCACGGTAATATTTAACAAAAACTTAAATGACGAAGATGCACTAGATGAATGGGAAATGTCTCACATAACCTCTTCGTACAAAAAAGGAGATAAAAACAATGAAGATTGAAGGACATATCTCTCAAGGAGAAGCGCTATCCGTGTCTACGGGTAGCGCTACGAAAACATATATTTCGGCCATCATCAGTACGGTGAAGAAATGTTGATGAGCAACACTTGGTGGGAAAAAACAAACAAACGGAGTTAACAACAGAAGCCAGCCACTCATTTGTGGTTTTAGTAGGCAGACCCTATGAGCTACAGGGTAACAACCAAAGTCACCACGTAGGCAGCTATAGCTACCTGCGTAGCTTGGTTGTTGCCCTGTAGCCCATAGGGTCTGTCTACGGAAACCACAAATGAGTGGCTGGCTTCTGTTGTTGACTCCGTTTGTTTGTTTTTTCCCACATTGCTATGGAGGCTAATCTCAATATCTTGGTCTCTCAACATTTCGCCTATTCAACATGCTGGGTAGAAGACTCAGGCGATTAGCCACTCCTCTGTAGACTAGACACTAGAAGGCTAGAGAAGCTCTTAAGCATCAATTACCAATTGCCTGGGCAATAACTCTGAAGAAAATCGTTCTCCTGGTTGAGTATATACGAAGACGTTTGATGCAGTGTCAAACTAAGCCAGGTCGCATATTGAGGCACAATCGCACTACATGTATTGCTTCCGTATTTTGTGAATAACTCTTCCTAATAGGACATCGCAAATTGAAGCACAGGAGAAGTAGGCAAATAATGGCTCGTGTCGAAAGTAATGCAAGGAATCGTACAGTTTTTGTGATCTTTGAATTTCAATAGGAGCGCGTAAATTGACACCTAAGGCGGAATGGGGCATTTTGGAACACAGTGACCGTGCAAGTGCAAGTTGAGGTGGTTAGCCGATGGAAGAGCTATATTCTTCAGCAGTCGTGGAGAAATATGATTACGAGAGCTCAAACAAGAATAGAAGAAGAACGATTGAAATAGTGCGTGGTAATCGATTTATCTCTTTTTAATCAGTTCTTGAATAAATTCATCTCAAAATGATTAAAAAGTAAAACTCTTTATTTCCGCCTTAATTTATTGATTACACAACAATTAAATTTTAACAACTTCAAGTGAGTATGGCAACTGAGAAAGGGTAACTCAGTTATCATAGTCACCTGAAGAAATCGAAATGTAATTTGATGAAACAATTGTTGTGTAATCAATAAATTCAAGCGGAAATGAAGTGTTCTACTTTGTAAGTATGTTGTAGTAATGAAACATCGAAATTTGCCCACCCTGTACTGTGGGGTGTTAATATTTTAGGAACAACGGACATGGAGGCATAATATCACACCCTTTGGTACAGTTTTTCTTTCCTTTATTTCAAAATTGACCACTCTGTATCTCCTCCATGAATAGGCAATTGTATTCACATTTTCTGCCTGAACGTCTTAACTTTATTCACACTCATTCTCGGCACGATCAATTTCAGAGAATCCCATGTCTATTCCTATCATACTCATTGTTCACTGTTCAGAATATTTATATATGAATAGCGTTTGTTCTCTCGAAACGAATGAAAATAATAGAAGAATAGTATCTCACCCAATCCAACAAATCTCAATTTAGAATCGTCCCAATATCCAGACATCCAAATCACGATGACAGCCGTGAAAGCTGAGATGGAATGAAAAGAGCGGAATTTCTTCTTTGAATGGGCCGTCGTCGAATCACATGTGTCTTTTAATAACATACGTGTGAACAGAGACTTTGTTTTTGCCTTATCCGCCTTGTCGATGGAATGTGTCATCGTTAATCTCTTATGAGGTATTCCTTTGGATTCAAAACGATTCGGAAGAAACATTTTATTACCAGGGTTATTATGGGTCATTACAGATGCGGCTCCAACGTTTAGTGATATTTTTTGTTGGCGTAGCTCCCGCAGTTTTTTTCTTCTGGAAATTTGCTGCGGTATCTTGATAGGGTACACTTTGATTCGTTGCTTCGAACGATTCAGATTGTTAATTTCTTTTGGGTTTTAATGAGTTGAAATCGTCGCTGAAGAACGTACAATCGTCATTACGATTTTCTCATTTTTTTTTCATTTATAGTTATTTTTACCGACAAATGTGTAATATAACGTGGTTGTTAACTGTATAATTGTATACAGGGTGTTTCAAAATTAGACATGAACCTTGGAGGACGTGTTAGTATGGCTATTACTTCCCTTCTTTTGCTTCCTTCTCCTTTCAAATCAAAATCTGCTGAAACAAAACTATCGCCCGCATTCTAACGAAAACTTTTTTAAGAAATGAAGGACGGATTTAGCGAGTTTTCAAAATAATTTTGTCATACATAAATTGTGGAATTCAAAAGTTGCATGCGAATTTATATCAGAAATTTACTATTCTTTTCTTTATATACCAACTTTCAAGTCATACTTATTCTTATTCTAATACAGCATAATTTTGCCTTTTTCATACATATTATATCCTTCTCTAATGAAAATAATATAAAATTCAAATCAAACTTGGTCAACGTAGAAAAAAAATGTCGAAAAATGAAGTAAGGTGAGAACATTTTTAGCTTTGAGTTTTGGATCACCCTGTAGTAATATTCACTCTTCTCTATTGTAAAAAATGGAGTAACATTTAAAACATAATCCAATCTTTTTTTCATTATTTTTGTTTCTTATCTGAACTCTTAAATTTCGTTTTAATTTATCACTATTTTAATCAGAAAAGTATTCACACGAGAGAAGAAATAAGAACTTAGTTAATTGAACTGGCGAAAATAGTTTGATATCTTGTATCTTGTTCAAGTCATTTAAATTTATAGGTGTAGTCATGGAAGTCTGGATAATTTCATGAATTTCAAGAGTTCCCGATATATTGGATGCTCATAACAAATTTCATTGAAATCGGCAGAAAATTATATAAATTATGGCTCTTCGTAGATACAGATCGACAGACAGACACCTTTGGTGAATCAATAAGCGAAATCATTCGTTTCACACCCATTTATATTTTTGAAAATTCTAGAATCGCTTTCTGAATAAAAATTTCAAAAATAATTGAAAAATTTGATCAAAAAAAAATCACTTTATTTCCTCTTGAATTTATTGATTACACAACAATTGTTTCGTCAAATTACATTTTGACTTCTTCAGGTGAGTATGGTAACTGAGTTACCAGTTATCAGTTACCATACGCACCTAAAGAAGTCAAAATGTAATTTTTTAATTCTGTTTCCTCTCTTGTTTCCCTTGGATACGCTATGAATGAGCTTTAATCTCGATCGGACCATACTGGTAATTAATAGAGGAAAATGGTTATCGATCATTTAATATACTCTCCAATGGAAGATACGAGAGTGAATTGAACCATACAAAATCTCTTGCGATTATTACATCTTCTTCGATTGGAATGAACTAAGATGCCCATTTAGCTGTATCAGCGAAGTTAGAAAAAGTGGTAGCCAAGGTCCTTATTTGCACCATAATGAAACTATTCAATATTGTGCGAACGTTTTTCAGACCATAAAACCTCACATAAAGATTCTCGGCTTGTCAAAGCTGAGAACACATCGCGAAATTTATGGTACTAACTCAATTAGCATCTAAATGAAAATTTTCTTAAACGATGAATAAATCCTTCGAATCGACTCGACACACTGAATTAATTTGCAAGCCTAACCTAACCGATCGTCGTGCTTATCTGTCCATCTGATTTATATCGTATTTAGTGGACCTCAGAATGATAATTCTGGTTGATAATTACCCTTGTTTCGGGCAAAGTTGATAGGTTCAAACCTATGATGTATAATTCATTTTCCGAGTAAGACGTTAATATCTTCAACAACGCAATATCTTCCTACAAGACTTGGAGACAACCTAATCCGAATGTCAATGACTTCAGTGATACTTCTTGGAAGAGGTGGGATCTTGGTTAATTAAGGCACGTGGTATCTATAAACCTTTAGTCAAGAAAAGAGTTGGAGACTGAATATATGATCTTGTTTTGAGTTTCATCAAAAGGCTAGTCAACTATTTCCGTCTTGTTTACAGTGAAAATGTCACATTTCTGCTTGTTTAAATTCCCATGAATATTTTTCATTCTGGTATTTATTGGTTTTTTTTCAAGATGTTGTTAGGATCATGATATCGTGTTGTGAGTTTAAGTCACTGAATAAGTTATGATAATATAAATTAAAATACCAGAAGAACACTGAAACCGAGTTAGAGGCTTTGTTTAGACTCATCATGCAACAGTTAAATACATTTCACAGATTGATTTGAAAAAAAAATACAAAATTACTTCATCTTGATGAACTGAAAGCATTGTTTTTGATAGAGATGAAATTTTGCATACAGTTCTGATTATAAATGAATACTTCTATGATACTTCTACGAAAAAGTGGGTTAATTAAGGCACGTGGTATCAATAAACTTTAAGTCATGGAAAGAGTTAGAGACTGAATATATGATCTTGTTTGGAGTTTCATCAAAAGGCTAGTCAACTATTTCCGTCTTGTTTACAGTGAAAATGTCACATTTCTGCTTGTTTAAATTCCCATGAATATTTTTCATTCTGGTATTTCTTGGTTTTTATTCAAGATGTTGTCAGGATCATGATATCGTGTTGTGAATCTACGTCACTGAATAAGTTAGGACAATATGAATTAAAATACCAGAAAAACACTGAGACCGAGTTAGAGGCTTTGTTTAGACTCATCATGCAACAGTTAAATACTTTTCACAGATTGATTAAAAAAAATATAAAATTTCTTCATCTTGATGAATTGAAAGCATTGTTTTTGGTAGAGATGAAATTTTGCATACAGTTCTGATTGAATTGAAAAATGCTCTCGCTTTATAGATTTGTTTAAATCTGTAGGGTGAATACATATTCTGAAATCTCCATTTGGTTTATTAACAATTACAAGGGAGTTAAGCCATTCAGTTGGCTCGAATTCTCTAGCTATAATACACTAGGGGAATAAATTTAAGGATCAAAATAAAATTCAAAATTTTAAGCGGTTCTTCAAATGGCTGTATTTTCGATAACAATGGTCGTATCTCAATTCAAAAAGAAAAGCTTTTTGAAGATTGAAGTTTATAGTTTAGAGATCTTATGGTGAAAAAATTTTTCAAGCAATGTGTACCGCTCAATCCTAATGAATACAGTGTCTAAAATTTCTGCGAAATTTTTTCAGTTTTTATTTTTTGCATACAGACTTGGTAATTTGTTTTCAAACTTAACCACTATATGAATGAGATAACTTGTTTATTCAGCTTTAATGTCCTTTTTTCAAAATTTCGATACGAGCATTTCTGTCTGGAATATCGAACTTTGAATTGAAAAGGACCTTTTTGTCTTTGACCATCAATATCTCACCAATCAATGTTTGCACAGAAATTAAGGGGATGTTTTGAAATCTTGAATGAATTCTCTACAAGAAATAGCTATGGTATTTTCGGAAAAAAATTTTTTTCGTTCTCTACATGGATTCATATATAACCAAAATTTTATGACATACTTATGGCTTATGGTTTCATCTTTCAAATACGGGTACCCTGTAATATTAAAAAAAAGAAACCAAGCCGAAACTGACAGTCACAAAAAAAAACATAATCGCATTTCAGTCTATATTTTACATACTTCCTTTCCTTCCACTTACTGTTCCAGAACTACCTAAAATTATAACAGTTATTTCTGCGAGAAATAACATTTTTATCGTTGTTTTTACGATTGTGTGGAGTAGTTGGAATATTTATTGTTGTTCCACGGCAATAATATCACCCTCATCACAACTAGGGGAGCAAATTGGTTTTTTATTGACGACTCAATCTGACCGGCTACCATAAATGAAATAGAACACGAGATATTTTTTACGACGAATCATGTTATTTATAGAATTGGAAACAATTATGAATTATGAGTATAGCTGATTTAACTATATCGTGATCATTTGGATTATCCATTAATTTTAATTTGATGCCTGAACAGAATGTGCATTCCAATTTAACTTGTTTCATTACTATATTACAACCAATCTCTTTATATTGCGTTATTGTTTATATACGAGGTTTATACAGGGTGATTTTGAGTATAATGTATTTCACAAACAATTGCCTTGTTTGGATTATTCTTTCAAATGTTCTTCTCTATTTCAGTATCGTAAAGAGTTCAATACAGTTCTAAAAACATTGCTGTACTGAATTTATTACAGCATTGTTTTCAGTTATATTTTGCGTTTTTTGGTTGTCCACCCAGACTTCCAATCCTATCAAAATTTCAACAAACGTCAATTGTCAATATAATATAATTTGGATTTAGTGAAATGATTTGCGATATTATTCGCAATTTCTCTTAATTCTATTGGTGTTAAACCGATTTCGTCAGATGTAGTTCACGAATTTAATGCATAATTAGAACTTATCGACTCAATCAAATTCCGTAATCTGTCAATTTTCGTTATAGTCACACCGACTGCCCAGATACAATACAAATCTCACTAGGATGTCTAATCTGAATTTTTCATTGAATTTCGACAATATTCCACAAAACTTGACTGATATAGAGAAAATATCTTCTAATATTCGTTGCAGAAGGCAATTACAACAATCATGCGTTCGAATTTCGCATTCGTGTTGGAATAGGAGCCCATTCTGCAACTTGTTTTAGAATATACTATTATAGGTTTTGAACCAACATGCGGTACAATATCTAAATACTAGGTAAAGCTGATTTTTTATTGTTAGTTAATAGTATGGAATTGTTATTTCTTCGCCTTTACAAGGGTTAGGAGTAGATCATCTTTCATACTTTTTTTCTTGCTTGATTACCAATAGATGAACTAATTCGATTAATTCCAGGTGCTTAAAAAAAATTGTATTGAATTTTATATACCTTTTGTTCAAAATGATAAACTATGATTAACAATAAGAAAAGATCAACAACCTCCAAATTACAATAACTACCCATAATTGTTTTGCAGTTTTTCAGTTATAATTATCTAAAAATTTGATCATTGAAAGCTCAAATTCTGAAGTGTTAAGTGTTCATCTATTACATTCTCAAAATGCGTGGATCAAAACAGAGTAGCAAATAATAATCTTCGAATCAAATTTCACGTAGAGTTAAAAGGGGTAATTATGAGCATGGAATATTGAACAAATAATAGTATCGCTTTGATAATTCGTCATGCTCATTCAGATAAGGTTATTAATATACATATGCACATTTTGATATTTCTTCTTAATTTTCCAATTCAATTAAATTGGATGAACAAGGTGATTTTTGGATTTTATAACATTTTTACTTCATTTGATTTTTTGCGTCTTAAGGTAATTATCAACATAGTATTCAATAACTGGTATACGTGGTGTAATAGGTTCCACTGTAGTAGTTATAATTTTTTTTTTTTTAACACAACATCAACATCAAAATGCCCTTTCATAATTGCCCAATCTTCTGTGAAGTGATTATGAACAAAGGTTTCGACTCGGGTTTCGAAAAATATACACCGGTCAAAAAATTAAAAAAAAAACACACTGTCTTTGAATACAATTATAATTGTAGGTATTAAGTTGACGACCCAAAAGTGCTTTAGTTCTGTGAATTGCAAATTTTTGACCATTTTTGAAGGGAATTTAAAGAATTTCAATTCGTTTTTGAAACGTGTTTCGTTTCAATTTTACTAATGGCTCAAATTCGAAAGTGTTAAATGTTCATCTATCAAATTTTCGAAATGTTTGGATCGATACAGAATGGCAAATAATCTTCGAATCAAATTTCATATTTCGCCATGATCAGATAAGGTTTTTCAGATATGCACATTTTGTCATTTCTCCTCAATTTTTTCGTTCAATAACATTTGATTTTGTACTATTGTAATCCTGATGATAAACAAGGTGTTTTTTTTTATTTCATAACATTTTGACTCATTTGACTTTTGCTTCTTGAAATAATTATGGAAATTGTGTTCTAACGGGTGTTTTTTTCGAGGTATATAACTTTAAGTTGGCATTACTGTTCAAGATGGCGACCGATTTGACAGCTGTCAAGTGATCTATTCTCAGTTTGGTTTGGTAATTCATCATGAATAGACTCACGCCTGAATAAAGCTTACAAAAAGTGCAATTTTATTTCGAAAATAATGGCTCTGTGCGGAATACGTATCGCGCACTACGTCCATTTTATTTTGTGTAGCGATGAAGCGCACTTTTAGTTGAATGGCTACGTCAACAAACAAAACTGCCGCATTTGGAATGAAGCTAATCCTCAAGTGTATGTCGAAACACCGTTTCATCCAGAAAAACTGACTGTTTGGTGCGCTTTATGGGCTGGTGGAATCATTGGTCCGTACTTGTTCAAAAACGATGATGGCCAGAACGTAACAGTCAATGGTGATCAGTATAGAGCCATGATTACTAACTTTTTTATTCCTGAATTGAACAACCATGATGTCCAGAAGCTGATGTGGTTCCAACAAGACGGCGCATCATGTCACACAGCTCGTGCCACAATCGATTTATCGAAAGACACGTTTGATGACCGCCTAATTTCACGTTTTGGACCTGTGGATTGGCCTCCAAGATCTTGTGATTTAACACTGCTAGACTATTTTCTGTGGGTCTATGTAACGTCATTGGTCTATGCGGATAAGCCACAAACCCTTGACCATTTGGAAGACAACATTCGCCTTGTCAGTGCCGATATACGGCCACAAATGTTGTAAAAAGTCATCGAAAATTGGACGTCCAGATTGGACTACATCCGAGCCAGCCGTGGCGGTCATATGCCAGAAATCATATTTAAAATGTAATGGCACAAGATTATCTTGCGGATAAGTAAAATTCATGTCAATCGAATAATCCATCGTTGTTTTATTGCAATTTAAAGTTCTAAAGCTCTAAAACAAACACCTTTCATAAACAGCAGTTTTGAAACAGCAAAAACACACTATGGTTAAGTACCCACAATTATAATTCTAAGATTTTTAGATGAAATGGGTGTCAGCATGTGAAATTGTTGAAATATTTAACTCCACTTGTCCCTATACTTATACATAATTCTTATAATTATTTGGAATTCAATTCTATCACTAATTCCGAATGTCCTAGAATATTAATTTCATAGAAGATTTATTGAAAGAAATGACGACTCAATAATTGAACATGTTTAAAATAGTCTTCAACATTTTTTTCGAATTTCGGGTTTCAGTCTATAAACCTTTAACGACAATAATTTTTTTATGAGGAAATTCAACGCATTTTCATTAGCTTAATGGTAATACAATACCTCATGTTATGTATAATGTTGCATATTTACTGGCGCTACGTCTAAATTGGGAGTTACATCCCACATCCATATTTCATTATCTCATATTCTTTTTTTCTGTATTTCCTGAAACCCTACGCCATTTCTTGCTTCTTTTTATGGTTGACACCTGAATATCTATCTCATTCTCATATTAAATTCATCCGGATAGAAACCAAGGAGGAAGTCGTTCGGTTCCCTTGACAAGAATCATCTCGACTTTCACGTATCATTTTCATACAACTCCTCGACGTCTAGATCTGAAGCATGTGAATGGAACCCCCCTATGTTTAGGAAAGTAATTTAAATATGGAAGAATCAGAAAATAAGTTATTTATTTACTCCTGCGAAAAAGTCTATCTTGGTTGCATTTTGATTAAAAAGGTATACAGGGTGGCCACTTTTTCAATGGTATTGTATTGGTAACTTTTAAACCATAAGAGTTAGAAGGTTGGTCAAATGAAGAAAAAGTTTCATGCATAAAAGCATTATCAAGCCGTTCAAACAAATCGAGATTATCAGGGACGGTTATTGAGATATCATAAGAAAAGTAAATTCTGTAATTTTGATTTTTCTTTTTTTCCCACTTTATTTGAAATATTATCAAAAAATGTAACAGGAATTTTTCATTCGACAGTAAATTGTTCTCAATTTGACGTAATCAGATTTCGTATACAACGTTTCGTGCTCTCTGGGCCACCCTCAACCTCTTTTTTTTTAATACGGACCTGTATATTTTATGACACTTTTCGAAATAACTTTTAACGCTGAATTCAACGATATATCATACAATGTCATTCAAAGTTCATTTTCTGGTGATTTTGACCCTTATCCGAATTTCTTTGGGTCGGTTGGTAGTTGTTACCTTTATTTTTATTGATAATTATTATTCGGTTGTATGAATACTGTCATTCAACTAATTCCTCTTCAATGATAATTGTTATTTCGGCAAGACGAGACGAATATCGATTTGGTTATTCTGTTAATAGGAAACTCCTCCACGTGGCTCATCTTTTCAAAACAAAATTTGTCTTCTAACAAATCACCGATTTTTGGTTTTCACATAATTGCCTTGAACAATGATGAAAATGGAAGGAAATATTTTAATTTGCGAATGAAACAAAGTTCGTTTTCCGCAAAAAATTGATAATATGTACTTTGTAGAAAGCATTGATATATTTCAAAAATATTCGTGAAAAATACGTGCTGGAAGTTATTGCAAAAGAGGTAGAACTATAATTTCGTGAAAGTAGATGTGCAGTGCTGTTCTCTACTTATGTCGAAAAAAGAAAGAAGACAAAGTGAATATACAACTTCGAATACCGTACAAAGTTTTGTCATCGCGATAGCGCTGGATATCAAAGTTTGACTGATTCGCGAAAAACCACGTGGTGGAAATCCCTCTTAAGGAACGTATATAGTGCCTAGAAATTTGAATGACGAATGGAATTTCGTGTACAGAATAGCTGAGAAGTTTTCATCTTGATAAAAAATGCAGTTTTGAAATTAGAATTAATATAAAATTCAAACGACCATATTTAGGAAACACCTTATTGAATTTTGCCCATTATGTAACATTCGAGATCCGAACATACCCTGAAATTATCAACTTACTAGGTCTTTACGTTTGGGAGCTATCGTTATTGATTGGCTGGACGACCATTCCCGGCTCAGAATATGAAAATTACAGAAATTGTTAGGAATTTTACCCGAAAAGTATATTACTTGCAATAACAAAGAACTTTGTATATCGTTGAGGTTAGTCTTATTGGGAAACAAAACCAGGATCTTAATTGGAAATTGAAAAAAAAAATACTGAATTATTTTCCGAAAAAACCAGTTTTATACAATAATGCATTTAATATCCTGTGAAACGTATTTCGGATGATTTTCTTCGTTTTTCTGAATGAATTACTTTTATTGTCAAAACTTAAAGGTTAATTGAGTTCTTTTACTATCTCCGTACGTTCATGAAATATGATGGAAAAAGTTAATGGATGAATTTACAATTCCCATTTTCAGATTGGGAAAAAGCTCGATTCAGTGGAAACCTCCAGGTACAACATACAAATGGAAACGTTTTAAACGGTCTGAAAGCAGGTTGTTAAGGCATGAAAGCAGATGCCGCTCGTGAGATATGTAGCTATTTAGTTTAGTTCAGCAGCCATCTCTTCTTTGAATTTATAGGAAATCCCTAGAGAAACCGACTGCATGCAGTTTTCCGACAACCTTCCTCATGAACAAGCAGCATGGATTTTTCTGTTTACTTTCCAGAAAAAGTTGAACTTTTTTATGCTCTGACTGAATGATATTTGCTCGAACGGAATTCAAAATTTTCATACGTTTTCAATGGATTTTAATGACAGATATGTTCCAAGAAATGACTCGAATTTCCTGATGTATAATTTAGTTTTATTTTCTCGCATAGTGTCGGCGTTAGGGGTGCAACAGTAAAGCGATCGCTTCAGGTGCCTCTATTTGAGGGGCAGCAATTCGGCCAAATTCCATCGTTGATTCTTAAAAACCACATGAGGTTGGTCCGCTCCAGTGCGTTTTTCAACATTTTGTGCAATAAAATATTCCAACCCGCCTTCAATATAAGCCGCCTGAATGATAAATAACACATTGCAGCGCAATTAATATTATTGAAAGAGGACTAAAATCATTATGTATTTCAGAAATACAATACAAGCAATACTGAACCTTTGCATGACCCACCGCCCTTTGTATCTTGTGTAGTGATAGGTAATCATTCTTCGATCATACGCAGTATTATGTGGAAATTTTATTGTTTACGATATTATACTATGGTAATTTCGACATTTTTGACTTATATACTTGTTCTATTTTGGCGTTTTAATTTTATCCAAAAACCTTGAAAACACTTGTAATATTATACAGGGTGTCCCAAGAAGACGACGTTGAACGAAAACGGAATGTAGATCAGAATGTGTTCTACCTGATGTGAAAAAATCGTTTTCATAAAAGTCACACAGTTTTCGAGATATTCGATGTTTTATGAAAATGTTGAATATTTTCACTTTCAATGCTTTCTCTCATGCCATAGGTTTAATTAAATACTTTTCGAATCTTTTTTCTTCCTAAATATTGTTGAATGATTGCTTCAATTTATTTACTAAAAAATAGCACAAAATATTATACAGGGAATCTAGCTGCCCGCCCCGGCTTTGCTCGTTTTGTCAAGCAACTCAAAATACATTCTTCGAAGTGTCAAATTATACTCTATGATTGTTCTTCCAGTCGAAGAAAATAAAGAAGCCTTTTCTTATTTTCTTTGGGATTTTTTCGAAAATATTTTGTATTTTTTATGACACACAATAAAAATGAATTACACAATTTGGTGCACTTGCCTTTTGCTTTTGGAGCAGATGCATTTTTTTTTTTTGAAAATCTCCTATGAATCGAGCAAATGAAATTGCTTGGCGTTAAGAAATGGACAAATTTCCGATTGACTCACATGCTGATAGTAAATATATTTTAGAATGATGAAAGCGGCACGAAAACTTTTTTCCATATTTGGCTAAACTGACCGAAAATTTTTGCAATGCCAGCATCTTCAGGTCTTTTTGAAATACAATTTACCGGAGCTGCTCTGGCTGTTACAAAAACCCGTAATAGGTTAGGTGGAAAATCCATAAAATGCCTCATCTGACTAGATTCTGGATGCAAAATGATGTAATCAAAAAATAGTGGGAGGTTTTTCAATATTAGGACACAATATTTTTTCCATATTTATATTTTGTTATATTTTATAATAATTTTATTTTGGATTCCTATTTGAATTCTTTTATTGAGTACATTACGCAATATAACTTTTTAAAATCAATAAGTTTGATAAAATGTACTTGATCTTTCAAGTTAAAAACTACTGCTCGACTTGAACTCGACTTGATTTCAAGTCAGGCCAAGTCAAATAGTTTGAAACCTATCAAAGTAATCATAATTTTAAATAATGTTCAAATTGGACAAAAAGAGTTTGGGGCCTATAATTTGTCGGAACAGTAAACTAAAATTTTTGTCGGTAAATGTCCAGCGCTTTTTCTTGCGGAATCACACAGGCTCACGCCTCTGTGATTATATGTTTACACCCTGTAGATTACAGAATAAACCATTTTATTATTATTATTTTATTATATATATGTATAATAGGTTCACTGCTTTGAGTACTTTTCACTAGTAAATTTGCCAAAGGTAAATGAAGATTCATGCAAAAAGTTTGGTCAATTTTCATATGACTGAATAGAATCTGCAGGGTTGTATACTGTATAGAATCCTTTAGTAACAGCTCGACGTTTGTGCTGCCTGTGCCTTCAATTATTTAGAAGTAAATAAAACTTTTTTTTCTTTTATCACTTTCCTCCAATAGATCAATTAGGAAGTTGATCTGTTGCATGGTTCCGAAATTCTCTGAATTGCTGTCCTCTACTATTAATAGAAAAAGGACAACTCCTAAGTTCCTGATAAAAGTTGAAATATTAATGGAGGAAGGTATACAAGGGACGACCGATTTTCCTATTTTATTGTGGAAAATTCAGGGGAGATTGAAGAAATATGAACAATTTTTCATATTTTTCTATTTATGTACCAAAACTAGCACTTGCACTGTAATTGTAGTACCTACATATAAGTTAGGAATACTTCGATGGAATGCATGGTTAAAAGGCCTGAATATCATACATTAAAATACAAGTCTGGTCTCAAGGAATGAGATAAAGTTGTACCATAAGAGCTTCATAAGGAAGTTATAAAGATATTCTTAGCGTCGGTTTCTTTTCTCATACACCCACTTCGATGAGCTTATCATCCGGGCGGGAAGAATCGAAGTGAGGCTTGTGTTCCTATCGGTAATATAATCGAATAGAGGCATTTCGAACCATACATCTGGTTTTTGGGGTCACAATAAGACTATTTATTTCATCTGTACGGAAACCCATTGAATATGATTCAACGTCAACTCTGTTGATAAAGCAGAGCTTTAGCAAAATGGTCCAAATTTTTGATTACTCAGGAAAAAACTAATCATATTTTTATATCCAACAACTCACAGCCCACAAAAGGTATCACTTCACTTATTCATTGTCAAGTCATAGTTTTATCAAATTTTATATTATCAAAATCTTCAATGTCGTTCAAGGTTCAGGGAACAATTTGTTGAACTTTTTTGTGTGAAATTGCAATATCGTATTATGCAATTATGTTTTGTTATGAGTAGAAATGACTTATTTGGGCTAACGACTTAGTCGTAGTGAAATAATCGAATTTAGATCACTCTCATTGAACATCAATGAAAATGCATCGTCAATCTACACACGACAAAACAAAAGAAATTTTAATCTTAGAATATTAGATTATCATAATAGATACGGTAAATTAAAATAAAAAATCGACGTGTTTCAGGATTATTTCTTAAAATGGTCTGTTGAGCTAAAGATGAATTTGTTCCATACTTTACGGACACAGTGTATAAATTTGTATATGTTACTAGCTGACCCGGCGAACTTCGTACCGCCCTATAATCAAGAAATATCTGTTACTTTTTTATCTGAATCAAGTTGATTTCTTTATTAAGTATTGCTGTTGGAATATTAATAAATCAAAATTATTCCAAGAACAAAGTGTTTATTATTCTTATGCTTTATGATGCACAATATTCTTAGTTTTATTTTCTGGAGCGTATATAAATAGTGTTGTTGGTATTTCGACACGGGAACAGGCAACATATAACTGGCCATGTGAAAAACATGAATTTTCAAGATTTCATTTTTAAATTTAAATGCCTTGCAATATTGAAAAACCACGTTCATTGTTCCAATAGCAACGATATGCAGTGTACTGTAGTCAATTTCTTTGTTATAATTAAATGCAGCTCTATAGGGGTTGAACACAACACTTCTACTTTGTTTTTTAATTTTTATTTTTTCTCAAAGACTTGAACAACCACTAAACATCCATGCCCTACCACAGACCAACTCCGACCGATATTCAGTAATTCATTTTTTCTGGCTTGTTAGGCTCAACCTTTTGTTATGTACCCAGTCTCAAATTTGTTGGGTTTCTCCTAATTTTCCCACATGTATTACATATAAATCACACTCGCATTCATCCTTATGTCCACATACAATTTTTATTTTTTCTCAAAGACTTGAACAACCACTAAACATCCATGCGCTACCACAGATCAACTCTGTCCGATATTCATTCATTCATCTTTCTCGCTTGTTGGGCGCAACTTTTGGTTATGTGTACCCAGTCACAAATTTGTTCGATTTCTCCTAATTTTTCCACATGTATTACATATAATTCACACTCGCAATCATCCTTATGTCAACATACAATTTTTATTTTTTCTCAAAGACTTGAACAACCACTAAACATCTATGCGCTCACTGAGATTCGAACCCGGACCTTCGGTGCCGCAGTCAAGGTCTCTGCCGACCACGCCACGGAGGCGGCTCTGACCGATGTAGTTGCAAAAAGCATATAAACATTATAAACTACGTTTCTTTGTTTCGATGTCAACTACGTGAATTATGCAACTTTCGTATTTTTTTCTTACATAAGAACATTCGCCTAATAATAACAAATACAACAAAAAAAGAATTAGTGAAATCGGTCCAGCCATTCACGCGTGATGCCGTGACCAAGGGAAAAAGGGATTCAAAACTTTTTAATTACCAAATAAAAAATAAGGGTTGATCGTAGAGGGGTGAAAATTTAGGGTTGCATGTATTTTTGTATGATGTATCATAAAAAAATAAAAACAAAAAATTTGGTCTGAAAAATAAAAAAAAAAGTTAAGGGGTGGACCACCCTTAACATTTAGGGGGATGAAAAATAGATGTTGTTCGATTCTCCCCCCTGACTAATATCCTCGCTAAGGATCACGAAAATCGGTCGAGCCGTTTCGGAGGAGTTCGATTACGCACCCCGTGACAGAAGAATTTTATATATTAGATATCGACAAATTATAGTGATAAATTTGTAACGTTGTTTTATCGATCCTGGGTTCCATCACCTATTAATTTCCAATCATCTCGAAAAAAAGTTATTCGGACTTTTTGTAGAATATTTTAATTTTTAAAAATTCATCGCCCCCAGGGCTGGATGTGATCAGTAGCTGAATATTTCTATATATTACGCTATATCGCTCCTATCGAGAATTCAAATTTCCAAAGTGAATTTCAGGTGTAAATTGACAGATGAAGAAGCGCGAAAAACTTCCCCCCAAACTCCAGTATTTTTCTCGATTTTTTTTCAATACCCATCGAGAAACAATATGGAAAGATGGATGTGAAATTCATAAATAATAAATCTTCAATTTCAGGTCTATCAGGGAATTTTCTCACACTGTCTAAAACTCCGAACCGATGAATAATGATGGAAATATCCTTGAGACTGAGAGGTACCTCTTCGGAATGATTTCCATTTCAACGATGCGATTTTCAGAAGCAATCACTGCTCCAAATCGACGAGAAAGAAAGTTATATACTGAGCAATAAATTTTCAATCTTCTCTCATTCGTCGCTCCTTAGTATTTCAATCAGAAGCAGGTGAGCGATTTAGGAAGCAATTCCGATGGAATATAAATATGCATTTTAGAACAATATAGTGCTTTCGCGGATTCGAATATTCATCAATCGCCTTGTAGAACGACCAATAGAATCGCAGCATATCTGGGGTGTAACTGAATTAATTGTTCGTTTCTCATAATTGATGGCTTCAAAAATACTGTTGTTTCTGCTTTTCATAATGATTCAATATATGTTGGTAACTATTTATTAATAGATGGTAGATTCTTGAATGGAAAAAAGTGTAGATACAACTTCCAATTCTTTTAAATCCATTTGATAAGATACTGAGTATCCATAATGAAATAGTTATTCGACCTATTGAAGGGGCGGCAATTTGGCCCAGTTAGCTGGCCGAATTTTCATATTTCATCTTTGATTTGTGAAAACAACATAAGGTTGTTCCGCTGCGCTGCGTTTGTCAACATTTCTTGCAAAGAAAATCTCCAAACCGTCTTTACGGAACCGCCTGTATAATAAATAACACCTGGCATAATAAACATAATTCCCCGTTACTCTCATTGAAAGAGGGATAAATCATTATATATTTCACAAAGATGAAAAACAACACTACCTTCGCTTCCAAATTATTTGGAAGAAGATGGTTCCATACATATGGAAAATTCCTATGATTTTGCATTTGAAACTATTTACAGTTAATTGACAAATACTCACACATGTTTGTAATGTAATCGGAATTAGTTTTTGAAACAACATTGAAATATTTCAATATTCTCAGATCTTCTTTTTGTATACGGACTGGAATTTTATTCCCTACGCCTCTACTTTAATTTCTTCTATATCCTATACTGTTGTCTAATTAGAAGATTTTCCTACCTACTGCATGTCACTTTTTTCTCCTATTTGTTTCCTTGAAAGAAGTATTTCCTCTTGTCTGTTATTCTTATATTGATTCATAGTATCTTTCTTAATTCCTTATTCTCATGCTTTTTCAGCGTCTCTATTATTTTTGTTTCAAACCTCAAATAGTCTTATAATACTACGTACTGGCATAATAGTAAATGAGAAAAGTTTTCTCGAAAAAAAAACTGTGAAAAAATATCCCAAAAGTCCTCGTCGCCACCATTTTTTTCATAAGAATCCCATCAATCCATAAACCGTTGAGTTTTTACACAACTTATGTCATATTGCTGTAATTTTCAATTTCAATTTTCAAATAATTTATATAATGATGCAATAATATACTGGTTATGCCATCATTGTCTCAAACCCCAACATACAAAATAGCAGCCCAAATTCATGAATAGTTTTCCATAAACGTCTAATAGGCCATCGCGGTGAATCAACCTATATATGTTTTTTAAGAGTAATAACTATACTTTCATCTTAACATAGAAGGTATGGCCTCAAAAAGCGGTATGAACTACAAAAATTCGCTCTAGTGTCTACTATATAATTTCAATAAAGCCATAGAAATGTTCATAAAATTAGATTGGAAATTTTCCACGACACTTAATGGTTGTTGCCATCTCCAAAATAGTTTTCTATCGAGTGGAAACTGCAGCTATAACGTTTGCATTCTCACCTATAATTTCTTCAGTGAAGCTAGAGAGAAACAGATCCACTACGTTTATGCGGACAATATAAGAAAAATTTCTCGATTTTTGTAATTTTTTTCAAACACAGAACTTATTTCTTTCGTCATTTAAGTTATTTCGATTGAAAAGTTTTTGATTTTTGATTCAAAAATCAATTTAAATTAGACGTGAACCTTGAAGGAGGTGTTAGTATCACTCTTTTGTTATCGATTGAGCAATATTTATTGATAACCGAAAATCAACAGTTTCCGAGATATTTGAGTTCTTGTGATTTTTAAAAAAATTCTCACCTCAATTCGTTTTTCGTCAATTTTTTCTACCATCACCGAATTTGATTTAAATTTTGGATAATTTCATTAGAAAAGGATATGATTTGTATAAAAAAGCGAAATTATGCTGTATTAAATGTTGAATAATAATTAGTATGATTTGAAAGTTGGTTTATGAAGAAAAGAATAGTTAATCTAAGTATATATAAAACCGCTTGCACATATACGTCAAACTTTAAACGTAAAATCACAGCCCAAACGGGACCATCTAGAGCAAAAATGACAAGAATAAGACCCCCCTCAAAATCGTCTGGAGATCCCGGGAAAAATCCCAAACCTTCGATTCTCCCCGCGGTTTTCGAGTATACGGGGTGTTTCGGATCATTTTGACATTTCAGGTCCCATATTTCTGTGGTATCTGTGGACAATTTGGCTGTCAGTGTCATGTTAATAATAAATATTCCATTTCGATATATGAAAGTTCTTGAAAAAGTTTGCAGTTTCCAAAATTGTTATTCAATATTTAAATAAATGCCGACAGATAAAATGCAAAGTTTTCGGCGAATCGAAAATTCGATAGATATTTGTCAAAATTTGGAAATGAACATTTATATCATCGAATGCATTTTCCTCAATTCAGGTTTGTTTGAAGGGTTTGTATTATTTGGAATTAATTGGATGAATGTTACTTTATTTCAGGAATTTTTCGTTTATTTTCCACAATCTATAAAACTACATTTCCTTTCGTGAGAATTTGAATTTATTGCGACAGAAGATGGAACTACCAAAGAGAACAGAAGCTTCATTCATCAATTCAGTCTTGGATTGGAGTAAAAGTTATGCTACTATGAAACAGTATTAAACAGATAGAAATACTCCTTATAGATAATTCACAATTGGCTTTATTACTGGAAAAAAAGAGCCAAGTTAGTCAGATAACAGTCAAAAGTTTCCATGAGTTTTTTGAATATCTAAAATATACACTTTTACGACAGAGGAGTGCAAAAATATAAGTGACCACTCCGTTTTTGAAGAATTTGAGTGCAGTGCTGTTGAATTTATAATGAATAAGTCAAATCTTTCATACTAATAATTTCAACTATATATACCCTGTTATATTATATTCCGCTCAACTGAAACATGTATTAATAAGCCTTGGAAATTAGAGACTCTCAAACTTATCACCTGATTTCTCAAAAAGGTTTCACCAAGATAAGATATTGTAGGTAATTGCTTATGAGGTAACATAGGCCATGGGTATTTGAAAGGCAAGTCTATTCATTATGTCTCTTTTTAGTTGGTTTATTATAGCTATACTGAATATTTCTAAAAATAACATTCACTTTAGATGTGAATTAATTAAATTTGGACTTATGCATCATATCATATATGACTATGAAATTGAGAAAGACATATTTTTCTAAATTCCATTATAAGTCTTTCGAATAGTACTTTGAAGATATTGATTTCAATGACGTATGGAATATATCAGTTGAAATACTAGTCAAAATGTTACGACAGAAATAAATTTTGAAGGATCATTCAGTATATGAAGAATTTAACATGGCAGTCACTTTCGAAATTGGTATCAATTTTCCAGCAATTCAATGAAGGTATAAAATACTTTAAAAAGCAACTATTTATTGAAAATTTCCATGTCATGAATGAATGATCAAATTTGTATAAAAATGTTGATACCTACCTATTTGTTCACTAAAGTTTCCAATCTTTTAATCGTTATAGGAATAGGTGCTATATGGCCATTTCAAAAATGCTATCCTACTGATTTATTCATTGCTTTTCATTTTGGTAAGAATTAAATTATTCATTGATTCAGATCCAAAGTTAACATTTGAAAAAATCAAGTCAATGTAGTTATTGACCCATATGGGTCAATAGTATTGGCCGATACAATTTTAGTACCGATTTCAAATACTCAGTTCCTTTTGACTGAAGTAAAAATTGAACAATTATCTTTGTATGTTGAAATGAGTTTTGCACTTTTCCAGTGTTCAACAATGAGATCATTATTAAATTGACTCAAGAAATTAACAGAGTATGCTATATCAGGACTAGTTAATACTGCTGAAGATATTAATAAACCTATTAATTTCTTATATGGTTCATCATTACAACTCTCTTTTGTTGAATCAAAATTCAATTTAGTTTTCACATGTTCACAATCAGACATGTTGAATTATTGCAATACATATTTGAAGAATATAATCGATAGCTTTACTACCTTTTCCATAATTTCTAGTAATATTCATCCCTAATCATTTTTTAGCTTCCCCTAATTTCTTTATCATAAAATTTTCTATCAGAAAATTCATTCAGAATTAACATTAGTTAAAACAAAAAAGTCATCCATGTACAATGCAACAATAGTAAGCCAGTTATTTTTTGATTTATGTAAATACTATGATCAATTGTTGATCTTTTGAAACTTTTATCTATCAAAATTTTATTTACTATATAGGACATAAATTGCCCTGTTTAATTCACTTCTGAGTAAAACCCAGAGCCACAAGTCTCGTTCTATAACATAGCATCAATACAATCTTCAGATACTAAAAAACTCCTTAGTTCGTCAGGAATTTCCAATAGGTCCTTCAAATTGTTCAATTATATTGTATTTCTTCACAAAATATGGAATAGAAGAATAATTTGCTGCTCAACTGAAAAATGTATTGATAAACCTTGGAAATGAGGGACTTCTTATAACCTGATTTCTCAGATATGGGTATCCGAAAGATCTATTATTCATTCTGCCTCTTTTCAGTTTGTTTATTACAGCTATACTGAATATTCCTAAAACAACATTTCACTGTAGGTCTTTTCATAGATCTTATCGAATGATTATGTAAATTCAATATTTGTCAAAACTGAAAATAAACATTGAATGCAGTTTCTTTATTTCAGGTAGTATTTCTATTGACTGATAATAACTCACATTTTGATTATGCATTTTTCCCAAATTTTTTAAATAAGAAAGAAATTGCCATTTCTAGAGAAATGAGAATTTCAGATTTCAAAATGTCTCATTTCTCCAAAAATGACTAATTACTACTTCAAATATATACACCCTATATAATAGTTGATCAAATATTGTGTATTTCTTTACAAATTAGTTAATAATTTGAAGCTTTAATCTCAATTTTCAGACTTGAATTGGTCCAACATCTCTAGATATTTCTAATTGATATTCCACAAATAAAAATCCTGTATAATTATCCATCCAAATCCTGTATAATAATCCATCTTCTGAAAAGAAAAACAGGTGAATGTTTACTATATAGAATTAATTTTGATAATGATTCAAAAGTGATGAAATTTTGCTTACTTACTAATTTTGGGTATTAGATCACGAATCCGGTGACATAAATTCCTCAATCCTGCTGGTTTTTTTTAAAAATTTGTAAAATTGGCTTGATGAAGGTAAGGTTATCCACATTAATAGCTAGTTTTCTTGTATTTTATCAACTGATTCTCGTTAGAAATGATTAATTAATCACATTTCAAGCTTTTCCCTAAAAAAAATGGCTTTTTCTCGTCAAAAACTACTATTTTATTCATTGTTTATATCCGGTGGCGGCAATTATGTTCAATACGTAACGTCTGTCAAATGCCAAATAATCTGCAACGTTGCCAGTATGCCCAGATCTTCTTGATGGGATCGGTCTTTACTTGGTAGAAATTCATATTAATAAATTGTTTGAGATTATGACGTATTATAAAACTGTATGGAAACTCATAACATGACAAGTCTACAGGGTGGCCACTTTTTTAATGGGATTGTATTGGTAACTTTTAAACCATAAGAGTTAGAAAGTCGGTCAAATGGAAAAAAAGTTGCATGCATAGAAGCATTATTATTGAAATATAAGAAAAGTAAATTATGTCATTTTGATTTTTCTTTTTTTCCCACTTTATTTCAAATATCATCAAAAAATGTCACAGGAATTTTTTATTCGACAGTAAATTATCCTCAATTTGACGTAATCAGATTTCGTTTCCAACGTTTCGTACTCTCTGGGACACCCTCAACCTCAATTTTTTCAATACGGACCTGCATATTTTATGACATTTTTCGAAATAACTTTTAACGCTGAATTCAACGATATATCATTCAAAGTAGATTTTCAGGTGATTTTGACCCTTATCCAATTTTCTTTGGGTCGGATCTGTATTACCTTTATTCAGTTTAATTGGCAACATGCAATATGCAATAAATTTCGATAAGAAAGTCAACTTACCCATCTTGAACTAAATGGAACATATTAGAATCAAAGCAAGAAACCAGTATACTGGTTTCTTGGTTCTTCTTTTATAATAATCATTTAAATATTTCAATTCATAATAATTAAACGAAAGTATCATTTAACGAAAGAAAAATCAGATGATTATTCGAAAGTAAATGAAAATTAATGAAGTAAGTGTTTGAAATGTCCACCATTTTGTAAAATAGGTACACTTTACGGTTCTGGAACCCATACTTCTTATACATTTGCTTGTTTGGTCTCCTGGAATACCTTTCAAAACATTCTCAATTTTCTCGCGAGGTATCACTATTGTTGTATTTGTCATTTGTTCCGTTGAAACAAATTACAGAATCGAACTTTATTTTGAGATCATTACGATATAATTTGTGCAAGGCTTGGTATTCAAATTTGAAATCATTGTATTCGCGTCTGTTGACTATTTTATTAACAGCAGTTTTTGAAAAATTCCATTCACTGGCCACAGTTCTCGATTTTTTTCTGGGTTCGATTGAATTTGGGTCAGAACATTGATATCGTTAATAAACTTATTTTTTCTTACATACACACCATTAAATTTGGATGAGGGTCAAAATCATCTGAAAATCAACTTTGAATGACATTGTGTGATATATCGTTGAATTCAGCGTTAAAAGTTATTTCGAAAAATTTCATAAAATATGCAGGTCCGTATTGAAAAAAATGAGGTTGAGGGTGTCCCAGAGAGTTCGAAACGCTGGATACGAAATCTGAATACGTCAAATTGAGGATAATTTACTGTCGAATAAAAAATTCATGTAACATTTTTTGATAATATTTTAAATAAAGTGGGAAAAAAAGAAAAATCAAAATGACATAATTTACTTTTTTTATGATACCTATCTCAATAACCGGCCCTGATAATCTCGATTTGTTTGAACTGCTTTATAATGCTTCTATGCATGCAATTTTTTCTCCATTTGACCGACCTTCTAACTCTTATGGCTTAAAAGCTACCAATACAAACCCATTAAAAAAGTGGCCACCCTGTAGACTTGTCTTGTTTGGTTTCCGAAATAGTTATTTAGTAATCTTCCATTCAACTCTTTCTTAGTACCTATCCTCTCAATTAATTTTTACTTTAATCTTTAATAACAGTAATTAATGATTTTTCAATACTTTCAATCGGTTTGTCAATCAGAAATGCTTGACTGTGTAGAAATAGAGTATAAAGTTCTAATAAAGAGTCAAAAAAAATCGGTTACAGCTTTTAAGGCCTTTTTTTCAGCTAAGAAATTTTTTTTCAATGGCACCCATAGCTTCAGCAAGCGTTCAATAGCTAGAACTAGTGAAAGCCATCGAATTCTAGAATAAGAAAGAACATTGCTGTAAGTTGTTTCTGCATACTCACGAAAACCTTTCATCGTTCGACCCTTACAAAAAATATCGAAAAATATTTGAAAATTTTAAGACCAATAGAATGCACAGAAATTAAAATCATATCGGCGGAAGTGGAAGCAGTATTGTGAAGTCTATGCGCTGGACAACCGATAGTTTCATTGTCGAATTAAAAAAAAACTCGCCTTTATTTTACTTCGAAGTAAGTACCGCACTGACAGCGAAAATATTTTATATGGAAATATTAAGGTACTCTAAGGATTCAATATAAAATAAAGTTATTGCATAAGACTATTTTTTTGAACAATTTTAATAATTTTATTTTCAATCCTTCGGTTTCTGAAAAATAATGTTTGAGCAACGGAAACAGCATTTCAGATTTATGATTACTGGAATCCGTTGAGATTCCATGAAAACAAATTTTGTCTCACCTACACTGTATAAGGAAATATGAATCTCATAACGGTCAAATTACTGACCGGGACAATTGAATAACTAACCGGGACACGGGGACTCAATGGTCCAAACCGGGACATGTCCCGGCGTACCGGGACGTATGGCAGCTAATCGTGAATAACTTTATGATGCAGATACAAATCGACTAACATGTCGATGGCGTTATGTTCACAAATACCTAAACTTATTGTGTGACATCTACGTTATATTTATTTCTACTACCACTTACCGTTACAGCCATCTATTGCAAAACGGCGCGCCGTTGCCGCGGCGGAAGCAAAGTTGTACGCCTTATATAAATATTCATATGAATATCTAAATATAAATATTTTTGAGAGGTTAGGCTTGATATCGGTGTAATATGGGATTTGGTCCCATAGAAAAACTCGAAGCCCAAAATGGCGAACCACCTCAAAATTTAAGGCTAGGACCGCCCTTGATTTGTCGTCATGAAAAGTTAGGATTTGCATCAAATATTTTCATGTGAGCAAGGGCGAAACGGTATATTCTAGGAAAAAAATCATATAGAATTCCAACCTAGAACCAGCATAGTATACCGAGTGAATCGTCTGAAATCAGCTAACGATACAAGGTTTCGGAAAAAAAGCTTTTATTTTCTAGCCGGATACCCAGTGAAGGATCTACCGGCATAGTGACGGGGTCCAAGGGGCGGAGCCCCTTCGGCGAGCAGAGCGAGTTTATAATATAAATTTGGCTGTATCCTTCGAATTCCACAATTTATGTACGACAATAGAATATTGTGCAACAAGTGGGGAAAGTCCAATTTTTCCCGCGAGTGTGGGAGTTTGTGGCACGAGCCTGAAAGGCGAGTGCCGCAAACACACGAGCGAGAAAAGGACTTTCTCCACATGTTGCACACTATACTTTTCCTACAACTGCACAAATTTCAATAATTCAAGTAATGGACTTGATTCAAATCAAAATAGCCTTCGTTGGCAGTATGTGCTAATTCATTGCGTTTCCATAGAAACGAATCAAAAGCCCAATTTCATTGTTCTACCAAGCGAGGTGTGGGCAAAGTTCCGTGAGAAATAATATTTCCCATATTATGAGCAATACATTGTTTTTAAATTGAGTAAGCTATGAAGAATAAGCTACTTATCATAGCAGTTGTAGGAAAAATTATTTTAAAAACTTGCCAAATCCTTCTTCACCTGTTTCCTAAAAAAGTTTTCTTCAGAATGCCACCATTAGATTTTGATTTGATAGGGAAAAAAGCAAATGAAGGAAAGTAATGAATTAAATATATTTTTTTATTGCAATTAAAGTCAATGACCTACTTTCCGCCTGAAATTTACTCTCAATCTTCTCGTTGCTTCGTCTATTTTAACGGTGTTAGATCCAGAATTCTCGCTGGCCACGAAAATAATCTAATATTATAATCAAATTTGATCAACGTAGAAAATATTGACGTAAATTGAAGAAAGGTTTAAATCTAAAAATAACAAGAACTCAAATACCTCGTCAACTGTTGATTTTTGGTTATCACTAAATATGACTCGAATGACATCAAATGAGTCATACTAACACGTCCTCCAATGTTCACGTCTACTTTGGAATCAACCTTTATAGACGTGTACATGACACTTTGAGAATCATTTTTGCCTTGACATACACCTCTTTTTCGAAACATAAGCGAGATGCAAAGTGTTTAACGTCATTTCTGAGCAATATTCTATTGAATTGAGGCAAAAAATGATTCTCTTGGTGTCATTTACGCGATCATATATGTTTCTCCAATTCATGATGAAACACCCTGAATATATAGTGACCAGTGTAACTCTATGGGTGGAGTAATGGTAACAAAATTGTAACTCATTTTACTGCACTCATATCACCTATTGATTGGTTAGTACTTAAATACAAATTGAATATCTAAGTAGCAAAATTTGAATGAAATAAACATCGAAAGTTACCTAATAACTCAACAAAATCGTTCAACTGGTCCCCAAAAGAACAGGGCTTTCAGACAAGTTTCAATATCACTGTTTACCGACGATGAAACGAACGTAATAATCAGAATGAACACCGCCAATCCAGCACGGTTCATCGAAATACAAATGAGAAGTTTGAAAGCCACGCGAATGGAGATTACAACGAAGGTATAACCGAAATCAGCTATAAAGGGCCGTGCATAGACAAAGTGGCAATTGCATAGCTCGGCTCTCCAATCGGGAGGAGCGGAGAAATAGCCTCCGAATTCTGTGCGATTCCAGACTCTTGGCCCAAAAGTACTCCGGTTTATTGCCCGGGCACAAATAGGGAAAGATTTTGTATTTACGTCGGCGAGTTGCAACGTTTATGATCGGGATGCGGAATTCGGTTTGATAGCTTCTCATCGTTGCCAGATAAAACTTCCGAATGCTTCTGGAGAATAGAACTTTGTTGCGGATGAGATGCCGATGATCAGAGTGAATTAACTATTCGAAGTTCTGGGAGCTACAGCGGGATAATGGAAGAGCTTGGAGGTTGATGTCAGTTTGTTGTGAACTACTCGGCATACTTCTGGTGCTAACAAAGAGCAATCCACTGCTTTACATGGGATTAATGTGAATTTGAGTTGAGTGTTCGTTTGTCATCAGCTACTAACGGCTATGTCCTGTAAGTAGGTAGCGACAACGCCTTCCTTTTGGTA
This sequence comes from Harmonia axyridis, assembly GCF_914767665.1. NCBI lineage: Eukaryota > Metazoa > Arthropoda > Insecta > Coleoptera > Coccinellidae > Harmonia > Harmonia axyridis. The sequence continues at coordinate 37,691,927 of NC_059504.1, forward strand.
GTCTCTTTGGGTTGTTAGAAGTTGTAACTATTAATATGTTATTTTTATGTTTAATTATATTCTTCTCGATACTTGATAGATGTTTCAAATTTCATTTTGAAATGATTGAGTTTAGGTTTCAACATGTTTTTTATTAGGCTACTACAGTGTAGTTATAATATTTATGGATATGAGGGGATTTACTTAGATCAGTTCTGATTCGTTACAATAAACAGCATAGAAAATAATGGAGAACATGAAGAAGTTTTTGAGCACTCATTCTTTCATGCAACAATATCACGGTTTGATAGATTCTCATCGTTTCCAGATAAAACTTCCGAATGCTTCTGGAGAATAGAACTTTGTTGCGGATGAGATGCCGATGATCAGAGTGAATTAACTATTCGAAGTTCTGGGAGCTACAGCGGGATAATGGAAGAGCTTGGAGGCTGATGTCAGTTTGTTGTGAACTACTCGGCATACTTCTGGTGCTAACAAAGAGCAATCCTCTGCTTTACATGGGATTAATGTGAATTTGAGTTGAGTGTTCGTTTGTCATCAGCTACTAACGGCTATGTCCTGTAAGTAGGTAGCGACAACGCCTTCCTTTTGGTAGTCTCTTTGGGTTGTTAGAAGTTGTAACTATTAATATGTTATTTTTATGTTTAATTATATTCTTCTCGATACTTGATAGATGTTTCAAATTTCATTTTGAAATGATTGAGTTTAGGTTTCAACATGTTTTTTATTAGGCTACTACAGTGTAGTTATAATATTTATGGATATGAGGGGATTTACTTAGATCAGTTCTGATTCGTTACAATAAACAGCATAGAAAATAATGGAGAACATGAAGAAGTTTTTGAGCACTCATTCTTTCATGCAACAATATCACGGTTTGATAGATTCTCATCGTTTCCAGATAAAACTTCCGAATGCTTCTGGAGAATAGAACTTTGTTGCGGATGAGATGCCGATGATCAGAGTGAATTAACTATTCGAAGTTCTGGGAGCTACAGCGGGATAATGGAAGAGCTTGGAGGTTGATGTCAGTTTGTTGTGAACTACTCGGCATACTTCTGGTGCTAGCAAAGAGCAATCCTCTGCTTTACATGGGATTAATGTGAATTCTAGTTGAGTGTTCGTTTGTCATCAGCTACTAACGGCTATGTTATGTAAGTAGGTAGCTACAACCCCTTCCATTTGGTAGTCTCTTTGGGTTGTTAGTAGTTGTAGCTATTAAAATGTTATTTTTATGTTTAATTATATTCTTCTCGATACATGATAGATGTTTCAAATTTAATTTTGAATGGATTGAGTTCAGGTTTCAATATGCCTTTCATTAAGCTACAACTTTGTCGTTATTATATTTATGGATATGAGGGGATTTACTTAGATCAGTTCTGATTCGTTACAATAAACAGCATAGAAAATAATGGAGAACATGAAGAAGTTTTTGAGCACTCATTCTTTCATGCAACAATATCACGGTTTGATAGATTCTCATCGTTTCCAGATAAAACTTCCGAATGCTTCTGGAGAATAGAACTTTGTTGCGGATGAGATGCCGATGATCAGAGTGAATTAACTATTCGAAGTTCTGGGAGCTACAGCGGGATAATGGAAGAGCTTGGAGGCTGATGTCAGTTTGTTGTGAACTACTCGGCATACTTCTGGTGCTAACAAAGAGCAATCCTCTGCTTTACATGGGATTAATGTGAATTTGAGTTGAGTGTTCGTTTGTCATCAGCTACTAACGGCTATGTCCTTTGAGTAGGTAGCTACAACCCCTTCCTTTTGGTAGTCTCTTTAGGTTGTTAGTAGTTAGTTATTATTAGGTTATTTTTATGTTCAATTATATTCTTTTCGAGAGAAATGTATAGTTGTTTCAAATTTCATTTTGAAATGATTGAGGATTCAAGATGTTTTTTATTAGGCTAAGTCAGTGTCGTTATATCATTTATGCATACCTATAAGTGGTCTTACTTAGATGAAGTTCCAATTCATTTCAATATAATAGAAAATAACGGAGAACATGAGGACGCTTCTGAGTGATTATTCATTCAAACAGAATATCACCGTTGGAGACCACAAAACTGTGTGGGGATATATGTGGTCCCCAACAAATTGTTGTATATTCAATGTTGGCTCTGAAGATATCCCTGAAATTATAAGAGATGAAATAAGGACTGCTCTCAAACAGATGAAGAATAGAGAATGCAGTGGTGAGGACAACATCACCTATGAAATGCTCAAAATGGGAGGAGATATTATAGAAAAACTTACATATCCTTTTGAATAAATGCTTAGTTCCAGAAGCATGGAAAAAAGCAGGAGTGATTCTACTTTTTGAGGAGAGGGACTATTGTACAAGATAGAGAACTATTGGCCAATTAGTCTCCTCTTCCACCTCCACCAAGTCCTTACTAAAATCATCACTAACCGACTGACACACAACTTTGATTTGAGCAAGCAGGATTTCGCATGGGTTTCAGCTATCTTCAGAGTATTAAAATAATTATCGAAAAAACAACACAATGCAACGTGCCTCTACATTTAGCTTTCATAGATTTTCAAAAAGCTTTCGACTCCATTGAATCGTGGGCATTTGTGAGAGCAGTGGATTATTCTCGATACAGTAATCTTTTTAAATACATATACAAAAATGACACCTCCCATATCAAGGTAAATGCAGATTTAAAAACCGAAAAAATCAGATTATATTAGATGGACTAATAAAATTATTCACTGGCATACCAGACTTTTATGGGATAAAAATATATCCAAAAAAAATGAAAAAAGGATTTACAACACAATTGTTAAGAGCATTGTAACATACAGCTCGGAAGTATGGTCAATAAAGGCTAAAACTGAAAAAATGCTCATGGCTACCGCTACCGAGATGGACTTCTGGAGAAGATCAGCGGGCAGATCAAGAATAGAAAGAATTCGTAATGAAGGAATAAGAGAGATAATGGGTGTCAAAAGTAACATCGTGAATGACATCCGAACTAAACAGCTCATATGGTTCGGCCATGTACAGAGGATGCCGGACAATAGAATTCCGAAGAAAATCTTTAAATGGACCCCACAAGGACTTAGAAGAAGAGGAAGACCTAGAAAAAGTTGGAGGGAAGGCGTCGACAAAGAGATGAGAGACACCGGACTGGGCGAAGAACTGTGGAGAGACAGGGCCGAGTGGCGATTAGAAATCGGAAGACGTCGGGGAACGTTTTAACCCGATACATATATATGTACCAGACTAACAAAACGTAGTGTGGAAAGACCCCAAAACGATGGCTAGACGATATCAAGGAACAAGTAGGAAATATATGGCATCAGAAGGCACAGGTCTGTTCAGAGTGGAGAAGGCCTATGTCCAGGAGTGGACCTGCAATGGCTGATAATAATGAATAAACAAAATTTACTGAGGAATATAATGACTAGAATTGATGGTTCATGAATTCTTCTATGGAATAGATTTTCGATAAGCAAATTCTTCACAAGCCTCTTAAAGCTAGCTCCACGAAGTGATGTCATGTGATCGGAAAGTATATTATACGAGTACATCTTACTACCATTAAATATATACGAGTTCTCAGCTCTGTGTTCACCTCCATATCTGAATGTTAGCTGACATCTGTCTGCTGCCAAAATAATCCTAGTAGTTATGGCAAAGTGCAAAACATCTAACTCCATATTATTAGTGATTTTTAGAGACCCGTGTGGAAACAATAGATCTAAGAGGAAACTTTCACGAAGGCCCTAAAATAAACATACCAAAGACGTTGTCATTTCCACGTCGCACAGTGTATGTATCCTTTCATTCTCCACATAACTACGCATTTCGGAGTTCGCAGTGTAGTCCTGAAATCCACAATACATAACCTTCGAAAGCTCCCGCCTTCCCCGTTGGCAGACGGAAACCCGAATAAAAAATTCAGTAGTTCATTTGTGAGGTGGAATATATTACGACAAGATAGATTAGATGGTCGGGTAAACGCTGATAAATTTCATGTAGATTTATGGAACTTATCCGTACCTCGAATGTTTTCAGCCGATTGCTTGGAAATACGATGCGATAGTGATCTGTGCAAAAGAAACATTGCGGTGCATGGACAAGGCAGGGATCTTCCGGTTTCCGCTTCTTTTATATGTTTATTCTCTTTTTTTTTTCTAGTTTCGCAAAACGAATGGTTTTGGCCGAATTGGAAATTGATATTGAAGCACCTCGTTTATAACCATCTTGAAATATTGATGATTCTAACTAGTCGAATAATTTCAAATTATTAAAGTTAGTTGAGTTTACTTGATGAAAATAATTCAATATAAATATCAAGAAATTGACAATATTGTGTCCTTTCCCTTCACGATATAATATATCTCTATGATATATTTGGTTTATTTTTGTCTTGAAAAAATCCGTACCTCGAATGTTTTCAGCCGATTGCTTGGAAATACGATGCGATAGTGATCTGTGCAAAAGAAACATTGCGGTGCATGGACAAGGCAGGGATCTTCCGGTTTCCGCTTCTTTTATATGTTTATTCTCTTTTTTTTTTCTAGTTTCGCAAAACGAATGGTTTTGGCCGAATTGGAAATTGATATTGAAGCACCTCGTTTATAACCATCTTGAAATATTGATGATTCTAACTAGTCGAATAATTTCAAATTATTAAAGTTAGTTGAGTTTACTTGATGAAAATAATTCAATATAAATATCAAGAAATTGACAATATTGTGTCCTTTCCCTTCACGATATAATATATCTCTATGATATATTTGGTTTATTTTTGTCTTGAAAAAATCCGTACCTCGAATGTTTTCAGCTGATTGCTTGGAAATACGATGCGATAGTGATCTGTGCAAAACAAACATTGCGGTGCATGGACAAGGCAGGGATCTTCCGGTTTCCGCTTCTTTTATATGTTTATTCTCTTTTTTTTTGAGCTTCGCAAAACGAATGGTTTTGGGCGAATTGGAAAATGATTTTGAAGTACCTCGTTTATAATTCTCTTGAAATATTGATGATTCTAACTAGTCAAATCATTTTAAATTATATGAGTTAGTTGATTTTACTTGATGAAAATAATTCAATATAAATATCAAAAAATTGGACATTGGGTCCTTCTCCTTCGCAAAATAATATAACTTCATGATATATTTGGTTTATTTTTGTGTAAGAATATAATTCCATTTCGAAAAATGACAAAATATTAATAACCAACAAAAAGAAAAATTAAACAACCAAAACTGTACAAATTAATTAAACGGTTAACAAATTGAATAACTAAATAATATGAAGATAGACGTACGTTCAAGAATTTTTGTATTTAACACAAAAATTGAGTAATTCCAAACGTACTGATGGTAAAAATGACAAAATATTAATGATATAACATAAAGATATACATTTTATATTGTGAGGGGAAAGGTCACATAATGAAAAAATGGAAAAGCATTGACTTGAAGTCAGAAGCATTTGAGCGCTCGTCATTCATGCACCAAATTATATCCTAGTGTGTAATTCCCGTATAACTGCTCAAAATTCTGAGTTCACATCTAAGCTTTCCTTATTTTTCGAAATTCTGTTGGTTTTCCTTTAGTTTTGATGACTCTATCCAAACCTAATTTCGCACAAAGCTTGACTAATATTTTACATAGGTACTCAACCTCTCAACACGATCGAACCTATATTAGGCCAATTGAAAAGTCTGATGCACAGATGGAGGTGCTAGTATTAAATCCATATGATTTTTAGTTAGTACCGACCTTCAAACGATACGTGTCAAAATTTCACATCAGTCCAACCATTAGTTTGTGAGATATTACGTTGTTAGTGTAGCTATTTTTGTTATTTGAAAAAATAGAATTTCGTGTGCTAATAAAATATTGCCTATTGAAGGGAAAACATACAGTTGAAGCAAAATCTTGGCTGGATGAAGAGTTTCCGGGGTCTGCACCAGGAAAATCAACCATCATTGATTTGTATGCTTAGTTTCAACGTGGTGAAATAAGCACTGAAGACGGCGAACGCAGTGGACGCCCAGAAGTGGCTGTCACCGACGAAAAAATCAGAATGGTTCACAAAATAATTTTGAATGACCGTAAAGTGAAGTGGATCGAGATAGTAGATCTTGTAAAGATGTCAAAATTGAATGAATTGGGCTTCGAATTGCTTCTGCATACACCGTATTCGCCAGATTTGGCCCCCAGTTACTTTTTCCTATTCTCAGACCTCAAAAGAATACTCGCTGGAAAGAAATTTAGCGCCAATGAAGAAGTAATCGCCAAAACTGAAGCCTATTTTGAAGCGAAAGATAAATTGTACTACAAAAATGGTATCGAAAAGTTGGAAGATCGCTATAATCGCTGCATCGCCCTCGAAGGCAACTATTTTGAATAATAAAATCGAATTTTACCAAAAAATGTGTTTTACTGTGGAAGACCGGGAACTTTTCAATTGGCCTGTTAGGTAAACACGGAAATATAATATATTTCAATTCAGAACTCTTCTAGAATTTTTTTTCAATCTTTTTCCCGAATTTTTTCTGGCTTCTTTCGCGATGGAGTTTGGTATTGTTTTTCACATCTGAGTGTGATAAATCATTCCGATCGAGTCTGTAATTCTGTATTCATCAATTTAAGGAATCCCTGTCGGATTTTGCGCAAAATAACTTAACCTTGGCATTCGAGATGCGAACATACTCTGAATAGATTTAGTTTCCAGATTGTTCTGTTCGAGAGATTTCATACTTACAAAATCCAATTGGAGAACGAATTCATTATCTGTGCATCGAATCATATCATTTGAGACCATTCCTGGTTCAAAATGGAAAAATTATAGATATTGATAATAAAATTATGGAGCTAGCTAAGAAAATCAAATATGTTGAAAAAATTAGATATAAGAAAATCTTAGAAAATTACTGGAGAATTTAGGAGCTTTTATAATTGAATGCTGGTTTGTTCTATCATTCTGAGAAAATTCTTCGCATATGTGTCATAGCGAGTAGACGTATACATCTCACCGCTCCGATAAGTTTTAATTCAAGTTTAAAAAATCTGTGAAAAAACTTTTGAAAACAAACAGAAAAATGGTTCTTTCTAGATAGACTAGAGCTGAAATAAAAGACGTCGTCAAAGAAACTATTATGGCCGTATTAGATAGTTATTTGGAGAAATTAACAGAAAAAGTTCTGGAGAAATCAGGGAAAATATGCAGAGTGAATCTGAAGAAATTAAATTGAAACTGGAAGAAACTGAAACCAAATTGAAACAGCTGCAACAGGAAAATAAGAAGGCGAATGTAATAAATTTTGGAGTTCCTGAAACACAAAATTCGAATCCGATAGAGAATATCGCTACAATATGTAAAGATAAGAATATAAACATCGCAGAACGTACAATATTAACATGCCATCGTCTAGGAAAAAAAAACTGAAAACAAAACAAGACCCATACTAATTAAATTCACGGATGAATTTTATCGTAACCAATTTATCTATTCACGTAAACAATTCCTAGGTACAAATATTGTAGTGAAGGAGGATTTAACGAAAAAACGAATCGAATTGCTCAAGTATGCTACTATGAAGCTTGGAAACAAAAACGTTTGGACAATTGGCGGTGTCATAAAGGCAAAGACTAAAAGTGGTATAATATTAGTGAATAAAAAAGAGGTTATCGATAATATTACTTAGAGTGTTCTGCCCAGAGGGTAATTAACAATATTGGTTTATTTTTCATGAAACTTAAAAGTATAGTTTGTATGGATGTTGTATTATTGCTTGTCGGAGGGTAAATTATTTGATTCCCAATCGCATATTTATATAATTGATACTTTTCTTTTTGTTTTACTTTATAATTATATTTTGTAGTTGAATGTCTATTATTGAGCCAGTGTTGGAGGAGAAGACGAGAACATTTATTAATTTGGATGAGGTTAGAAAGATCATTTAAGGTGACAGAAATTTGAATATCATTCATTTCAATACACATAGTGTGAGAAAAAAATTACGTTGATAAGAAGATTTTTTCATCATAAAAGCAGTTTCTCCTCCTCCTTGGTTTTTTTTTGTTGTTGTTGTTTTTTCTCTGTAGTATAGGAAAAAATCTTTTGTTTTTGAGAAAGAAGAATAGTTCATCATGAGTAATGGTAGGTTATGGCAGTATACAAGCTATTTGCTTAGACTGCTAAACCTGCTTATTCTTGTATTTATTTCGATATGTATGTATTTTTGGATGAATAAATCGAATTGAATGGAATTCTACATTTACATGTAAATGTGAAATGTTACAATTATATGAAAAATGTTTACATGTAAATGTAACATGCATTACCATTACATGTACCTAATTGTAACATATAATATTTACATGTAAATCTAAAATGTAGAATTCTGGCAAAAATTAATTTTTATTATATTAGCCGTTTCAACGAATCAAACGATACTTTGTAGCACATCCATTTCTAAGAGTTTTCTTGGCAACTGAACACCGGCAAAAGTTACACTAGCAAATTAGTTGAATTTTAGCGCGCACATCCGAGAATAGTACGCGATAGTGATCTGATTGGACAGCTTGAATTGTTGAAATCAGTTGGAAAACAAGGCCGATGCAAATCTATTCGACATGGTTTATAGCGTGCGCCGATTATTAAGTCAGATCAATTTGCTTTATTGCTTCATTGCAGGATGAGCTAGAGTATTGAATACGCAGACCTATTATTAAGCCTTGATTTCTGCCTATTCGATAGTAATGACCATTAAAAATTGACGTGACATGGCCGAACTGGGTTGATTTCTCACAGGTCACAAGCTGAGTAGCATACTTTTTTCTCTTTTCCATGCATATTAACTATATTAACTCAAATATATTCCTAATAGAGGCTATCTTATAGCTCCACGATTACCATATCTGAAATGGAAGGAATGTGTAAAGGTTTGCGATATTTTGAGGGAATTATTGAATAACCTGAAATTTGCGTGTTCTTTTCTTTCTACATTACATTCTACACTATAAAAATGTCAGAGAGTAGTTCAAAATTTTCTCCACGAACGATTTCAGAGTTTCATTACCATGTATTACCAAAAATCTACAATAAAATGGAAAGTTAAGATTAGATCAGAGCTTGGTTTAACCATTTTTTCAACTACATGAGACTTTCCAAATAAAGTTCTAGAGGAAAAAAGGCACTGTTCCAAAAAACTTCCCTTGGAAAAACCTGTAGGAAATACATATTTTGTCTAATGTTTTATAATTCAACTCTCCTAGGACTCTATGACTTTTCTCAGTGGATTTGAACTTGTTAGAAAAACTTTTTTTTTATATTTTTCATGTTTTTTCGGGTTTACACTCCCAATTTCTGAAACAAGCTCAAAAACTTTAAATGAAATACTTACACTAATCTGTCAGCAGGTGAAAAAAATGTTGCCTAAAAATAATACTTTGAATTAATTAACTCTTTTGACGTTTTGGGGAAAAATCAGACTCTTCCAACGAAAAAAATCCAGAATTGATCAATTGATATTTTTCAACCCCCAGATACGTTTATCTATTCATTTTGGAATTGTATGTCTATTCATTTTTCAATCAATTCATACCATTTTATGTATGTATAGGTACGTTCTTACTATAGACAAATAATATCATTATTCTGTACCTCTAAACTCGAATTTTCATTTGGTTTACCTCTACATCTCATTTCCTGTGTAAGTTGAATTTGATCAAGTATCTAGTCATTCTAGTCTAACTATATAATAATAAATAATAAATAAATAAATAATAATAAACTTTATTTCAAATAAAGTTCACAAACTTGAAATGAAATTGAGTCAGATTTACTTTGAAACATACTCGAGAAATTCCTCAATACAATATGGCTCAATGTCTTATAGAATTTTATATATGCTCTTCTCAAAATTTTTCAAGTCAGGTATGGTTCTTAGTTGGGCTGGTAAACTATTGTAAAATCTCACGCATCTGTACTCGGGACCCTTTTCAGTGATGGTTAATCTATGGCAGGGATATTTTGATTGTGTTGTTCTGGTATCATATGGGCCGAAGGTTTTGGTGTTTATTTTTGTGGACAAAGATGAGGCACTCCTGGATGTAAATAGCTGGTGCCGTCAGAACTCCAAATTCATTGAACCTTCCTCTGCAGGATTCTCTGCTATATATTTTCAGCATTTTTCTGAGGGCTCTTTTTTGCAGACATAGTACTCTCTCGATCTGGGCAGTTGATCCATAGAACATGATGCCATACCGGAGTTTCGACTCAAATACAGCATGATAAATAGTTTTCATTGAGCCAAGGCTCAAATACTCACTTAGTACACCGAGAGAGTAGCAGATATTGCTCAATTTGCCACACAAAACTGTAATGTGTTCAGACCAATTCAAGGTGTCGTCTATCTGAAGTCCCAAAAGATTTGAGTGTTTGGTAAAATCTAGCGTCAGATGTCCCAAGTTCATATTCTGTGAAGTGTCAAATCTACTTTGGGGAGTTTTGAATAAAATTGCTGTTGTCTTATTTGTGTTCATACACAGTTTGTTGGAACAAAACCAATCTTCTGCTCTTTTAAGGCTGCATTCTGCTAGTTTGACAGCTTCTTGGTATGTGTTTCCTTTTACAATAACATCTGTATCATCAGCATAGTTTATCACATCAACTTCCGGTTGGCAGTCATATTCATTGTGGAGGTCATTTATGAAAAGGATAAAAATGATGGGACCCAATATACTACCCTGGGATATGCCCAGCTCGATCTCGATTGGTTTTGACTCAACTTTATTTCCATCTTTAGAAAGGTTGACTCTCTGGGTTCTAGATGAGAGGTAGGATCTGAACCATTCCAACTCCACTTCTCTTATACCATATGCCTCCAATTTTCTTAGAACGTATTAATGGCTTAATGTGTCGAAAGCCTTTGATAGGTCAAGCAACAGTGCGATTACACTGTTTGTTTCTTCTAAGGACTCCAGTATGATTTTGATGAAGTTGTATACAGCTATTGCAGTAGACTTTCCTTTTATAAACCCATGCTGAGCAGACGATAAGATGTCCTCTTCAAATAAGAATGTTGTTAGTTGCTTGCATACGACTAGTTCAAATACTTTAGAAAAAGATTGCAAAACACTTATGGGCCTGTAGTTCTCCATATTATCTTCGTCCCCTTTCTTATAAATAGGTTTTACTTTGACTTGCTTCAGTTGGTCAGGAAAAACACCATATTTCAGAGAGTTGTTAATTATGTAAGTTAATGCCTCAGCTATCTCAGTCATGCACTCTTTTACAACATACACCGGTACACCATCGATGGCACTACTGCTCTTGTTTTTCAATTGACGGACAGTTGACAGTAGGTCTTCGCTGTTTATTTGACGCAATTTGAAGGAATTTTCCTGGTATGGAATATCATGTTGGAATTTCATCTTTGCCTTGTCTTTAACTTGATTTTTTGCCATAGTTGAGAAATATTCATTGAACTTTTCTGCCAAATCATCCATATTTTGAGAATTTGGCATTTTAACTGTTCCTGTGTTCTGTCCTTTTAATTCTTTCACTGTTTGCCAAAGGCATTTATTTTTATTTTCTGAAGCCTGTAGTCTTCATTCATTTTTTTTTGTTTTTCTTCTTTTAATATGTTGTCATAATCCTTTTTAACCTTCTTGTAAGCTTCGGAGAAAATGGAGTTTCTGGTTTTCAGTAGATGGAGAAGATCAAGTATACGTAACTCGAATAAAAATCTTTGCCTCGGGTTAACGAGAGACAAGAGACCACTGTACCGCCCTATATTCTATAGATATGTTATCGAAATTGGCATTTCACATGATGTAAACCCTAAGTTTAAACATCTTTGCCAAATTTCAGTTAAATATTTTTTATTAAAACCTCAACGTTTTTTCTTTTAATGTATACAACAAATCTATCATTTTGATTTGTACCTCCAATTTAGTACCACCCTGTAACACTGTAATTCTTTATATGCAAAATTTCGATTTTATATATTATTATGTATCGCGGAGAAGGAAATTTTTGGAGAACATTTTTTTCTTATATTTTATAATTCATGTTGAATAATATCCTGTTAGACGTAGAATTCTTGTTGTGCAATATGCGCATGATGTTTCCTTTGAGATTTTATTTAGGAAATTTATGGTTCATTGTTAGATCCACCGTCCCATACAATATACCAATGCAACGCTGAAATATTTACGGCCATTTTTCTGTTTACTTTTTATAACCCACTCAACCAATGAATTTAATATTATAATGTATTCAATAAACACACACGTGAACCTTTCACTAGACCGGGAGTAAACCACCAATATTAATTCTCCCTACACCATTAAACACTTCATAAAATCGAAACACGTGTTACAAGTGGCCCAAAAAAAGTCTCGTTTCGGTACATGTATACATCAGCACTTATGACTGAGTGCATTTCCATTACTGTGAAGAAAGTCTGACGTTCAGTCACATAAGTATGGAATGTCTTCGTTAAAATACGGTTTCTATTCCATTGAGAATTACATAAATGCAACAGAAGGTAGAATAGTTGAAATTGGAATTTGGGGAGCTGAAAGTACTGAATTCGTGTTTAGTTACATATTGAATTTACATGTTTCAGTAAAGTAACGTATTGGTGACAGTTTACAACATTTCTAACTGATGTTTTTTTTTCGAAGTGGCATTACTGTTCAAGATAGCAACCGATTTAACAGCTGTCAAGTGATTTATTCCCAGTTTGGTTTGGCAATTCATCATGAATAGACTCACGCCTGAACAAAGCTTGCAAATAGTGTAATTTTATTTCGAAAATAATGGTTCTGTGCGGAATACGTATCGCGCACTACGTCCATTTTATTTTGATGAAGCGCACTTCTGGTTGAATGGCTACGTCAACAAACAAAACTGCCGCATTTGGAGTGAATTAATCCTCAAGTGTATGTCGAAACACCGTTACATCCAGAAAAACTGATTGTTTGGTGCGCTTTATGGGCTGGTGGAATCATTGGTCCGTACTTCTTCAAAAACGATGATGGCCAGAACGTTACAGTCAATGGTGATCGGTATAGAGCCATGATTACTAACTTTTTCATTCCTGAATTGAACAACCATGATGTCCAGGAGCTGTGGTTCCGAAAAGACGGCGCAACATGTCACACAGCTCGTGCCACAATCGATTTATTGAAAGACACGGTTGGTGTTGCGTCAAGTGAATTTCACACAAACTTTACGGACAGTTGAATATTCACAAAGTCGCATTTGGGTCGAAAAGCCAACCCCCGCAGGTACAGCAAGGGCTAAAAATAGAACTGGAACTTCCTTGGCGCCAGGAGCCACATATGGTCATCCTGAAGTCACATCGTAGGAACAAAGGAATGAGGACGTGGACCAATCAGGGACCTGGATGGCGCTTTGGTATGCAGAATCCAAGGCGACGATTAACTTCCCCAGGAAATTGGGGTACCATAGAACCCCAGTACGCTTGTAGCTGTTAACTTGCAAACATATAACTTGTACAGCCAAATTCATTATAGTAGTTAAGAAATCCGGTGTTTCATTATCCCAATTTAATAGAATTACAGTTGATCGATTCAACCAATAAACATTGGTCCTTCGAGCCGGATAGTGAACATTGCGAAAGATTTCGACGGGTAGTGTTGTAAAATCGGGAAACAACGCTAAGGTGTACAAGTGCAAACGGTAGCAGAGTTCAGCGTATTCAAGGCATTTTGGTGTTCCATTTGGGGAGAACACAGCAACACAATCAACGCAACAGCGTAATCAAGGCAGATTTCGGAGTTCCACCTGGGGGACAATACAAACGGACACATAGGATTACTGGTTACCCAGCAGCAGATTGGTAGCTAGCTATAATCATTCACGGTACAGAAAAAGGACGGATTGTGAGTACATTTTCCTTTCGTTCCTCATTTACTTTGGTACGATTTATCAGTGCATTGACTGTTGAAATTATTAAATAAATTAGACTCTCATTATTTCTCACAAAATGTCGGAATTGAATGTTTTAATTAAACGCAGAGGTGTAGTTAAAGCTCAATTAACTCGATTTGAATCCTTTTTGAAGACTATCGAGTCAGAAAAGGCAGGCCAAATCCCGGCACGGTTAGAAAAATGCAAAGAGTTGTGGAACGAGTTCGAAAATTTGCAAATACAAATTGAAGAACTCGACATTAATCATCCTGACTTGCAGGAACAAGAAAGAATCGAGTTTCAGGATGCGTATTTTGAATCAATTGCTCTCGCGGATACAAAGATCTCGCAATTCATGAAGGGTTCACTTTGCTCAAGTGAAAATTCAATAGCGGAAAGAAATGTCAAATTGCCCACAATGCAAATTCCAGAGTTTCAAGGTTCTTACAAAAACTGGTTAGAATTCTATGATAGTTTTAATGCGTTGATTCATACAAACAAGGGTTTAACGGACATACAAAAATTCTATTATCTAAAGAATGCTCTTAAAGGCGATGCGGCGGAAGTCATTCGGTCTTTAGAAGTTTCGTCTGAAAACTATAACGAGGCCTGGTCATTGCTCAAGACCAGATTCGAGAACAAAAAGATGATCGCATTAAATCATATAGAATCTCTCCATAAATTTCCGCCCATAATGAAGGAATCATATGGTCAAATCAGGAAATTTTTAGACGAAATCAGAAGGGATTTAAGGGCTCTTAGGTCATTGGGTCAACCGGTAGACCATTGGGATACTTTACTGATTTTTACTCTCGAGGCCAAACTAGATCCTGTCACAAGAAGGGAATGGCAAAAATCGGGTAAAGTAAATAGATTCGCGAGCATGGAAGATTTTTTACAATTTTTAGAGGAAAGGTGCGTTCTTCTTGAAACAATAGAGTCAAATAGAACAGGGGTACAAAGCGAAAAACCAAAGTTTGAAAGAACATCGAAGACGTTCATGTCATCTTTCAAATCTTGTACAATTTGTAAGGAAAATCATTCTTTATTCATTTGTAAAAAATTCTTGGGACTTTCAATAAATGAACGGCGAAATGAAGTCAAACGTTCAAATTGTTGTCGAAACTGTCTCCAACAGGGACATTGGGCGCAAGACTGTAAACGCAGCGGTTGCAGGTACTGCGGAAATAAGCACAACACTTTGTTGCATGCAATTAGTCAACCGCAAAAATCACAACAAAGTGAAGATATTCCGGCAATGGAAACTTCAGGGGGTACCTCTCACAATTATTCATGTGTGACGGTAAGGCATCCCTCAACTCGGGTTCTTAAAAACACAGCTGGTCAAAGAGTTCCGAAAGTCGTTAAGGAAGAGTCGGTACACAATTTCACGGTCAGACAAGGATCAGACGTTCTATTGTCAACGGCAATCGTTTACTTTGCGGGTTCGGACGGAAATCTACATCGGGGTAGGATACTTTTAGATTCGGGAAGTCAGTCGAATTTTGTAACGAGAGAATTCGCTGAAAAACTAAACCTGTCACGGAATCGGGTGAATATACCAGTTGTTGGTATTGGAAACGTAACGTCTCAGATTAGATATTCGATTAACACGTTGATTCATTCAAGGTTCAAGAATTTTAGATTTAATTCTACATTTCTAGTTATAGAAGAAATTTCTGACAGTATGCCATCAAGAAAAATCGATACAAGTCGATTTACTATTCCAAAAAATATCAACTTGGCAGATGAGTCGTTTGCAGAACCCGATAAAATCGATGGGATATTGGGTGGCTCTGTATTTTGGGATTTAATCTGTGCGGGTCAGATCAATTTTGGTAGGGGGAAACCAACCTTACAAAAAACTAGGTTGGGATGGATCATAGCAGGGCAAATAAATGGAAAAGGGGGGAATTCAAGGACGAATAAAGTGGTTTGCAAGTTTTCAACTAATGTTGTTTTAGAAAAGCGAATTCAACAAATTTGTGAACCTGAGGAATTCGGTCATTCGGCTAAGCATTTAACAAACTTTAACTTCAAGCATGAGCATAACGGGAATATGCATCTGGAAGCGCAATCTCTTCTTTCATTGAAACGAATTGAATATAGGGTTAGTACAGTCAGAAAGAAGCAGAGATATAAATTTCTTACTTGTTTTTGCAATAAACCTTTAAGCTCGAATTACTTTATGGGCAATCTATCAAGGAAAAAATACATTAATTCATATTTGTACTCATTTGGTTACAATTCGACAATGACAGTTCATTTGGAACTAGCTTCGGACTTGAGCAGAGATCCATTTATGAAGGTTTTCAGGCGATTTATTGCAAGCAGAGGTTTGATTAAAAACATACATTCGGATAACGGGATAAATCTTATTGAAGCAAAGCGGGAACTCCTGAAATTAGATGATTTTTTGAAATCGTACAAAAATCAGGCTGAATTTTCGGAGTATTTTTCAAGTCATATGGCACAATGGCATTTTATAATACCACGAGCACCGCACATTGGCGGTCTGTGGGAAGCGGCAGTAAACTCAACCAAATGTTATATCAAGGAAATTTTAGGCAAAGAGAGGATAACTTATGATGAGTTTCAGACAGTCAGTGTACAGGTAGAGGAGTGCTTAAACTCTCGACCTTTAAAAACCTCTATCCTATGATCCTTTGGTCCTGAATGTTCCTCACATCAGGTCATTTTCGTGTATCAACACCGCAAGAAGATCTACGATTCGAGACTACAAATCGAATCAAGAAGTCTCTTCAGGTGACGATCGAGTTTGGGAACCAGCAACCAGGGACAATGGTATCATTGAAGGAGGACAACACACCTCCTCAAAATTGGGAATTAGCCGGAATCACCGAAACGCACCATTGTAAGGACAGTATAGTGCGTGTAGTGACAGTGAGAACCGCTAAAGGATTATTCAAACGACCGGTATCGGGACTTAGTGTTTTACCGGTCGAAAATTGACATTTTTTTGAGTGTTAGGGTACTCTGCCTGCAGTTTCGGACGTTGTTGAAAGGCAGAGCTTTCAAGGGGGGCGGTATGTTGCGTCAAGTGAATTTCACACAAACTTTACGGACAGTTGAATATTCACAAAGTCGCATTTGGGTCGAAAAGCCAACCCCCGCAGGTACAGCAAGGGCTAAAAATAGAACTGGAACTTCCTTGGCGCCAGGAGCCACATATGGTCATCCTGAAGTCACATCGTAGGAACAAAGGAATGAGGACGTGGACCAATCAGGGACCTGGATGGCGCTTTGGTATGCAGAATCCAAGGCGACGATTAACTTCCCCAGGAAATTGGGGTACCATAGAACCCCAGTACGCTTGTAGCTGTTAACTTGCAAACATATAACTTGTACAGCCAAATTCATTATAGTAGTTAAGAAATCCGGTGTTTCATTATCCCAATTTAATAGAATTACAGTTGATCGATTCAACCAATAAACAGTTGGTGACCCCCTAATTTCACGTTTTGAACCTGTGAATTGGCCTCCAAGATCTTGTGATTTAACACCGCTAGACTACTTTCTGTGGGCCTATGTAGAGTCATTGGTCTATGCGGATAGGCCACAAACCCTTGACCATTTGGAAGACAACATTCGCCTTGTTATTGCCGATATACGGCCACAAATGTTGGAAAAAGTCATCGAAAATTGGACGTCCAGACTGGACTACATCCGAGCCAGCCGTGGCGGTCATATGCCAGAAGTCATATTTAAAATGTAATGCCACAAGATTATCTTGCGGATAAATAAAATTCAATCAATCGAATAATCCATCGTTGTTTTATTGCAATTTAAAGTTCTATAGCTGTAAAAAAAAACACCCTTTACGTGTAAATCACTTGATGCACAATGGTTCAATCAAGTATTTAATGGTTATGAAACCTCAAACTGTAGTTGAATTATTATATTATATTTTTGTTAAATTTTCACATAACAATACATTTTTATCTTGTATTATTGCTCATAGGAACATCTTCACATCATGTGCCAAATTCACATGTTTTTTATCTTACCATGAAGGAGGTGACAGGAAATTTCAATTGAAAAGAGAAATTCTGTAGTCTTCAAAATTGAAACAATTTTGTATTCTATCAGGTAGTTGAAAAAGTTTTCCAATGTGAAACACTCTGAAAGGAAATCATTTTGAAGGGATTTATGAAGAAGAACATGAAAGCTTCAAGGGCGCAGATGGTAAATTGTACATTTTTCATGAAAAGTGACGTTGAACGAGAAGACTTACACAGAGTTATCAATTAATTACACTCTCTTGGGGATTTCAAGATTGTTATGGGGTGTAAATGGGGGGATGTTTTTTATTGAATGAGATGGAGTAACTAGGTTCGATGCTATGTTCAGATTTTAAAGTAATGCATTTCAGGTTATTTAATAGGCCCCCCATGGGCCCTTTGTGTTTGGAGTGGATGCGCAAACGCCACTGTTTTCCGCTATAGCTTGTTGTCATATCTTCAAAATTCGAATTAGATCCATAGTTCTGATTTTCAAAAGTGTAATTTCGGATAAAAATAAAAGGTATCCCCTTGGTCCCTTGAGGTGTAAGTGGATGCGGTAAACGTCACTGTTCTCTGCCATGGCTAAATATTTTATCCTCAAAATCTAAATTCCATACTATGTTGTTATATCTTACAAATCTGAATTCGACCTAATTTCCATATTTTCAAATAGGGTTATAAAAGGCGAACAACACTTTTTCTTCTATAGTTTGTTGTTATATCCTAAAAATTTGACTTCGATCCAACGTTCAGATTTTCAGATATGTCATTTCAGGTTATAAAAAGGTTTAAGGAAATGGAACGGATATGGACAGCGTAGGCCTAACTTCGATTTCATAGCGTCTTCAATGAGTTTAATAAAAAGATCACAAAAGAAATTGAAAAAAAATATTAATGAAAAAAAAATATTTATTGAAGAAATTTTTTTGGAAAAATGGTTGTGCGAAGGAAAAGGATTTATGAAGAAAGATTCATGTATTCAATTAGAGTTAAACAAAAGTTTCTTGAATAATTTTTTGGAAAACATTCGAATTTGAATTGTTAAGAGGGAACATCATCACGTGACTGCCCAGTTCAAAATGAAATTAGAGATATTTCCTCAAACAAATTACCGATTCTTATGCAGTTTTCACATGATTTCCTTGAATAATAATCTACATAGAAGAAAATCAATACTTTTAATTCGCAAATGAAAAAAAAATTGGTAACTTGATATCGAGCTTGATATATAGTTTATACAAAGCACTGAAATATTATTGAAATGTTGGCGGGAAAAACCTACCAAAATGTACAAAAAAGAAAACAATAATTTCGTGAAAATCATCGTACAGTGCTGCCCTCTACTTATTTGCTTCGAAACAAGAAAGAAGATGAAGTGAATGTACAACTTCGTACATCTTACAAAGTTTTGTCATCGCAGGAGTGCCAGAGAGGAAAAATGAATGGGTACCAAAGGTTGACTGATACGCAAAAAGCCACGTGGTGGTAATCTCACTTAATATTTATTTATTAATTTTGCAGTATGAGGTAGTAACAACTGGTCGTATTTGCAAATTTGTATACTCGTTTTCCTTATCTTTCTCTTTGTTTCACCTTCATCTACGATCTGTAGCACTGTCTCTCATTATTACAGCTCAGCTGTACTGACCTAAGAAATTCTTCTATTCACACCACTAAAGAAGAATAACATCCTGTAAAAAAGTTAATGTGGGATTCACTGATGAACTAACAGAGGAAAATTGGAGACGAACTACATGATTGATTCTTTCCGAACGGAAATTCTCGGAAAATAAATCTGTGGATATTAGTCACATCAAAAGCAGACAAAATGATATATGTTGTTGGAGAGACTTACTCCAGGAAATATCAGGGCTCTCTCGGCATTGAATGGCTTGGAGCAAGTTGCCGTCAACGATATATAGTGCTGAGTAAGTGCGATCGATGTGTTCATCTCGTATTAATTTTCTTCTTGCGGAGAATGAATCTCGTTCTCACACCTAAGGCAGATTGATTCAGGGGAAAGTTACCCCAATCACAGGATCCAATTTGAGTGGCGAGACCTCGAACTTCGTCGATCTCTGCTAACTAGGGATTGTATAGCGCGTTTATTTTGGCTTGTTAGTTGCGATAATCTTCTTTTGAGATAGTTCGAAGGTTTTTCTAGAATGTCTTGGGATTAGGTTAAGAAGATTTCTCATAAAGAGTTTTCATTTTGATAAAAAAACGAGTGTTTTTTAGGAGAAATCAATGGATGTTTATTTTTCGGAAAGAGGAATGTTTGTCATTAATGATGGAAAACTTCGAAGTCATTTTTTGAGGACCTAAAGACGGGTTGTCTCAACCAGTACCATGAGGTACTGGATTATTCAATTGAAAACAGGGGATAATTCTCTTTCGTTTGGGTAAGGGCATAAATGTCAATCAAAAACATTAATTTACATAATTTTTAAATATTCAGTCAAAGTATTTTCATATATATATAATATCGGTTTTACAACGTTCTACGTCTTCCGATGCCTGATCGCCAGTCCTCTCTATCATTCCAGTCTGTGTCTTCAAGTCCTTTTTCCTTGATTTCCTCATCTATTCCGTTCATTCAACTTCTCCTAGGTCTTTCACGTCTTCTTCCCCCCTCCTGGTTTCCATTCCATCACTTGTTTCGGTAGCCTTATATCCATTATTCTCTGTACATGTCCAAACCATATAAGCTGTTTATCTTTGATATCATCGACTATTGTATGCTTGTCGTCCATTATCTCCCTCACTTTCTCATTTGTAACCCTTTCCATTCTAAATTTTTTTCAGCAGCTCTTCGCCAGAAATTCAATTCAGTAGCTTTCAACATATCACCAGCTCTTTTTTCAAACGGCCAAACCTCTGAGCTGGATGTGACTTTATTGTTACAATGGTATTATAGATTTTTTTCTTATTTTCCTTATTTCTGTTCTTGTCTCAGAGTATTCCGTTGAACAACTACCCGTTATTCGACAGTTTCACTTCCAGATATTTGTAATTACTGCACTGTTTGATCTTTTGTCGACTATTTAGTAGAAGGTCCTTCTGTTCTCCACCAATACACATGTACTCTGTTTTTTCCACGTTCCCTTCAAGACCCCATTTATTATATTGTGCAATGAGTTTTCGGATCATATACTATTTTTAATAACTCTGAAATCAGTATGACGAACCACAAGAGCAATATCAATATCATCATGTCAAAGTATAAATCGAAAATTAGGGGATACAAAACCGATCCTTGCAGAAGCCGTTATTGAACGTTTTGAAACGACTACTTTTGTTGACGACAAAAGTCTCCTGTCGGATAACATATATTCGTAAGTAATTGCACAAGTGCATCAAAATTACCGATAATTTTGCATGACAGCGTATTGTCATAAAAACTGCATGATTTCATTTTCAATTCGGTGTCGGGCTCTTTCTCCAAAAATGAAAATGACCGTGTTTTCAAAGAAAACACACTGAAATGCAAAATTATCCGGTCATTCTGATGCATGAGTGTAATTCGGGGGAATATTTCCCGAATAAACTGTTAACTTGTCAAAGTGACATAGATTCCATAGATGCCATAGATTCGAACTATGTAAGATTCATAGATTCTATGCATATATGAACTGAACAATTATCGCAGTGCTATTTCGCTTCCTACAATGCAAATATCGCTGTAATTTTCGACAATTGCATTCCATTTACATAGAATTTTTGACAGGAGGGAAATATTCATAAGTAATTGCACAAGTGTATCAAAATTACCGATAATTTTGCATGACAGCGTGTTGTCATAAAAACTGCATGAGCCCTCCACCTTCGGTGTCGGGCTCTATCTCCAAAAATGAAAATGATCGAATGCAGTTTTTCAAAGAAAACACGCTGGAATGCGAAATTATCCGGTCATTTTGATGCACGAGTGTAATTCAGGGGAATATTTCTTGAATTAACTGTTACATCACTTGCCAAACTGATGTAGAATGGAATTGCCATAGATTCGAACTGTGTAAGGTGCATAGAAACTATGCATCTATGAACAGAACAATTATCGCAGTTCTGTTTCGCTTCCTATAATGCAATTATCGCTGTAATTTTCGATAATTGTTCTCCATATACATAGAATTTTTGACAGAAGGGAAATATTCAATCAAACAAATCATCTTCCCATAATTTAAACGATTATGAAATTTATGAATCAAACCATCTTTTTAAACTGCATCATAAGCTGCAGATAAATCGAAAAAAAAACGAAGGCAGCTTCTATTTTCAGCTTATTATTGAAACCTGATTCAATGAAAGTAGTAAGACAAAGAACCTGATCAGAACAATTTCTATTTATTCTAAAGCCTCCCTGGCAAATCTGCAGAGCATCTTCAACATAATAATGTAATTAATGTTTTCATAAAAACGTTAAAAAAATTAAAAATATTAACTCATTCGATTTAAATGATACTAATTTTGTTCTCTTGTCTCTTTTTCTTTATTTTATACATTCTTCTCGAGAAGCAGAGAACAAAACAAAAAGTTCTTATGAAATACCCTTTATATCGTGAGAAAGGTCGATACAGGACACAATTCCAGCCTAGTAATGCATTCTTCTCCCACCCTCGCCGCGTTAATTGTATAATCGAACATGAACCAGGTTGGCCAAACCTCCCCCCTCCATCTAGAACAATATCTGATGAGATTATAATGACTATCTGCGAAAAATATCAGCACGTAGGTCCATATCGGTATTTCCAGGCCATTTATTTTGGCAGGAGAGTTGTTGCCGTGGCAAGTCATCCGAGAAAGGCTCGTCAAATGTTAATATCCGAACTAATTACGTATTCCGTCGACGCGATGTCACCAATAATCTCACATTCAAGCGGCACTGCCTGCTGATAAACTAGACACCGAAAACAAAGAAGGGTGAACTTCACTTTAAGGGGTGCGTCGACCTATGATTTCAGAATAATTTCGTTGGACTGAACGCAAGATTCGGTTAGACAGCCTCGCGTTAATTGGCTATAGTTTTGAATTACTAGTTCGTGTTTCTTCTTGAGACACTTTTGATGTAGAGGGGAAAGTTTGGGGAAGATTAGGAATGTTGCCTCGTTAACTTTCACCCACTGGCATACTTAATAAGAGTCAGTTTCTTTTTACGGTTTTGCGTTAGTGAAAATGATGATGGGGTTTTTCTGTTTCGGGGTTTTGTGAAAATCATGTTAGTTCGGCTCTAACAGAACAGATGTTTTCACTTCAGTTTTATGATGACAAAAAAGTCTACAACTTCAAATATGCTTTTTTACGTATAAATCTGTGGAAATTAGTAACTGATGCGAAATCTTCCTCCATTTGATAAGTTGATTGTTGATGTGGATAGTAATGGATTCTTGTTTTTGAAGTGACTCTTTCTATTCGCAGTGTTCCAAGAAGAATGTCTTTACTGGCTGTGTTGTTTCTCGAAAAGGTGATCAAAAATTACCGCCGAGAACTTACATCTTTTGATTTTTGCATTGCTTTGGAGCCACGTAAAAGATGAGGTATATAGCAATGCTCCACAATCAATTAAACACCTTGAAGATAGAATTCGTGAATTTATCGAGAATATACAGCCGCTAATTTGCGAATTGTTCATGTAAAATTTCATGAAAACCATATCGTTACTGTAGCGGCAAGGGATTCCTTATGTCAAGTAGCTTGATATTTTAACCAACTACTTCACTTGAGAATCAAGCTCGTGATAAATAATCCACTTGACTCTTGACTTGACTTGATTTCAAAGATTGTAACGTTACAATTTTCCATGAGACTCAAAGACTAGGGGTGGTTTGGCTTATTTGGCAACAAAACTCCTACCCAGATTTTACAAATTTAATTAAATTAAAATATACAAAGATCGATCCTTTTCACTCTCAACAAATAATATTGAAATAAAAACTTAACTTAAATCAGTTTTTAATGAATTACTGTGCTATTAGGATAGAACCTATTCTGTAGATTATTTTCAGCCTTCTAAACATCAGACCTTAGCATGAAGCTATAGTACTCCAATTCCCATTCATCGAAGTTGATGTAATAACCAATAACGCCAGGTATTACGCAGGTAGTTTCAGGAACTAAAGTGATTTAACGTACTTACTATTCCAAGTTCTATATCTCAAGGATGTTCTTGTTTACGATGTTTCAATCACACTGGAGATTTCTAGTGTTTAATCACAAGGGAGGTTGAACTTTTTGATATTTTTCAATCCCAAGAGAGGTTTCTGTTGTTCCAATCCAACGGAAGGTGCTTTGGGAAAATGAACAACGATATTAGAATATGAATTTACCACTCCTTCTCGGATTTCTCACCACGAAATTATAAAGAAATGATTACATTTATCATAAAATAAACCTGAGGAGTTTTCTTGAAATTATTTGATACAAAGCGAATTCTACCAAACCTGAAATACGTTTCTGACTGAAAAACCTGACGACTTGACTGAAAAAACTACTGTTCCAAAATTAATCAATTCGTCCTGGTGAGATAATCACTTGTTGAATGCAAATATTTACGTCAACAATTATCGAAAATCCTGATACAATTCTCGCTGATAAATTCTAAATCTCAAATTAAACTAGTAATGGCTAATCTTTCCTGAAGTCTCGATAATTATTGAAAATCTTTCAGAAAATTTTCTCTGTTTTCCCCCTCTAGATTCGCGGATCCGTTGGCGTTTCCTCGGCGACCAAACGCATACGATGAATTGACAAATTACCGCGTCTTCGAAAATTCAAGTAGCGTAAATTGAATTAAAGCATGCAAAATGTTGCAATATTTATTGCTTGATTTGTTCAAACTATTTGAGCTTGATACGCACGAGTCGCACAGCATATGTATATTTCTACAAGCTTGTGCACGCTTAGACAAAATAAACATCTTCAAAGGATAAATACAGTGAGTTTGACATTGATCTTCTGAGGTTATTCAAGAAATCTCCTGTTAATCGAGCAAATAAAATGGTTTGGAGAAATGAAATGACAAATTCAGGTCTAAACAGCGTGAAGATATTTTAGAATGGTTGAAACGGCACGAAAACGTTAATACAAAATTGATTTAAATGGCCAATATTTTTTTATCAACCACGCCAGTATCTTCAGCTCCTGTTGAAAGACAATATTCCATTTGCTCTGACTGTTACAAAAGCCCGCAATAGATTAGGCGAAAAATTCATAAGATGCCTCATGTGTCTTAGATCCTGAATGGAAAATGTTGTAATAAAAAAGTGCTTGGAGGTTTCTCAATATTAAAGAATCATATTTTATATTTTATAGTGATTTTATTTCGGTTTCCTATTCAAACTAGTTGATATTTTTGTTTCTTTCATAAAATAAAATTAATAAATAAAAGTCTTTTTTGCTCTCCGTCTCATTTCATAATTTTTTCATTGATATGCACACTACATAATAAAACTGCCAAAAATTAAGTAGCTAGATAGAATGTTTTCATATTTCAAGTACCAAACCAATACTGGACTTTATATTGAAACACTACTACTTGACTTGAACTTGACTTGATTTCAAGTCACGATCTAGCTTGAATATCAAGTCAAGCCAAGAATCTCTATTGGCAGATATTTTCCATTTCAATTGCATACCTTCTTCTTCACAATGAAATGAAATGAACATCCATTTTTCTTAAAATATACTCAGTTTTTCAATATCAAAATAAAACCTTTTAGTAGATCTCAAGAAAGAACTCGGCTCATTACCGCTTTCAACATCGGATTCCCTACGCCGTAGATCATAGAACAACAGAATTTTCAAATCAAATTTGACTGATATTTGATAAATGAAACTTTGTGAAGTATCGTAAGTATTAGGCAATTTGAGAGTATTTTTGCGATTTTAGAAGGCAATAATCCATTTCGACTAGGTTTCTGAATTTGATCTAAACATCGTTTCTATTGACTAGATGACGAACATATTTCCATATTCATCCGATGTTTAACCAAGCAAACATCATCAGGTTCCTTATTATCATTCAATGAACATAAATTAAAACGAAACAATAGGAAATTAGAAGCCAACATCCTGAACGAATTTTCCTTCTCAACGACGCTCATTACCTCAAAGTTCGTTTCGACACATCTTAGATTAGGTATGTTAACAGATGCGTGGATGCCTCGGGGATGTCTTCAGACCTATCTTCACCAAGCTGGCCAGGTAACCTCCAAATAAATTATGCAGGAATCGAGTCTTCCCAGCATTTTTTGTAGATGCCTCGATGCAAAGTCACCCGAACAGATGCTCTCGTTGCCCCAGGTAGTCATCTTTAACAGGTGTCATTATGTTA
Organism: Harmonia axyridis; assembly: GCF_914767665.1. Lineage (NCBI taxonomy): Eukaryota > Metazoa > Arthropoda > Insecta > Coleoptera > Coccinellidae > Harmonia > Harmonia axyridis. Next base: position 37,718,202 of record NC_059504.1, read on the forward strand.
TTATTGGGTACCATTCTAATTACGCGGACCATCGTAAATATTTTGAATTCTGATCGGTTTTTTTACATACGAGGGAGATCGTGTGATTTCGTCGTTCGAAAATGTTGTATGAGATTTGTTGAATTGACTTTTGCCAATGTACGTCATTATCATACAGTGTTTCTTCCTAACGATCTGACAATGATAGTCTCTCAGTAATCTCTTTGCCTGCTCCTCGTCCATGAGGCTTCAATAGGCGAGATTTGGTCTTTTGAATAAACGAACTTCATTCCTAAATTTCATCGGTTGAAACAAAAAATTTTGGTTCGATAATCTTCTTTTAACGACGTGATACATAGTTACCTCTTTGTGCTCTGAAATAATTCAACAGAACGAAAACATTGCAAATTTTCCCTCATAGTTTCTCTCCATATCAGAGAATATATCAATCATCATAACAAAATTCGAAACAAGCACTGGCTTGGCTTAAGGATCTTTCGACAGTGGTTCATCCTCTAGTCAGTATAGAGGATAAAAGTGCTTGTGATAAATATTATTTTTTTTATCATTGTATCAATCGATGTTTTCAATTCCACAATTAAAGTCATTATGTTCTGAAATATACTCACAATTTTTGTTATGTTGTTGCATCGACCAGAGTTCAATGTGACTATAGTGCTGTTCTTTGCTGATAAGAAGCTACTAGGTTATTCGTTTAGTACTGCGGATTTGAATGTTATATTGTCATAGCAAATTAAAATGCTTATTTCTTATAACCACTCTTCAACAGCTCTGTTTAAATGACATATGTCAAACAGAACTATCATTTAAAGCATCATGTCTTTAGTTGAAGGTTAGCCGTTTAACAATATGAGTCGTTCATCTACCTCTGAAAGTGTGAAACTTGTGAAAACTTAGATACTACAGAATAATGATTCTGTAGTATGTACATTTCGTGCATTATGAGTAGATTATGGTCAACATAGCGTACATGAGCTTACAATTGGTAAAACAGTGAAAAAATTCGAAGAAACTGGATGTCTTAAAGCCTAAACATCTTCGAAATGCACGCTCAATCGAAAATATTGGTGAAAAATATTTGGTAAAATTATAAGAAGATAAAAATGTATCCATTCCTCGGTGCGCACATTTGGGCCTCTCTTACGGCATGTTATGGCGTGTTTTGCATCTGTATTAAGATCTTCCTCTTTATAAGGTACAGTTGACACAAAAAATGAATGAAGCTAACTGGCCATGAAAAGCCTAGAACATATGTCGATTGGGTCTAGGACAACAACGTTTGGATTATGATTTTCGCATCGAATTTTCTTCAGCGACGAAGCACATTTTTCACTGAGTGTAACCAAGCAGAATTATCGCATATGGTGTAGCGAAAATCCTCATGTAACTGCTGAAAGACCATTATATGCACAAAAAGTCACTGTATGGTGTGAAATTCGGTATGGTAAAGTGATTGGCTCGTACTTCTTTAGAAATGATAGGCAATTTTTTTTGGTTCGAAATTAATGATATAAAATTGGAAAAGATGTGGTTCCAGCAAGATGATACAACAATTGAACAAATGATTGAACATTACTCAGAATTCCCCGATTTGTAGGATTTTGACAACGTTCAATTTGGAGTTTTTTGATGCTGATCCGTTCACTATGTCGCTTGATCAATTCAAAAGGTATTTAAGGCTGAGAATCCTCATTTGAGACCTAAATAGTTTTCATTTTTTCATATTCTCGTCTTGCAAAAGTTCCAGTTTATTGTCATTTCTCCGGTATTTGCTTTTAGTTTGTTTAAATTATTGTTGGTATTTATAAATTTAGTTTTTATAGTTGTATGATACTTTCAATATTAATATGTGAGACTGTGTTGGATTGAGATGCCTGTTTGTATTCCTATGTTGAATGAATGAATAAATAAACAAGCAACACCACAAGACCCTTTTTGACTTCATTGCAGAAATAATCCCAGGAAGCTCAATTTCTCGTTTCAGCAATGATAATTGGCCACCAATATCTTGTGATTTTTATCCTTTGCATTTTTTTGTGAAGTTATGCGAATAATCGTTTTTATGCCGATGATCCTTAGACTATTGACAATCTGAAAACCTAAATTCTTCAAGTTATTGTGATATATTGCCGGAAATGTGTCGGCGAGTCTTGGAAATTACCTCACAAGGATCGTGTCCTGTAAAAGACCAAGCGGAGGCCTTTGAATGATCCTTACATAATGGAAACGTACAAGTATTATATTGAAATAAAATTTGGCCTATATTCTAAATGATAGTGTTTTATTTATCCACGTTCACTTCCGGAACCAAAAAATGGATAATCCTTTACTTTTAAATTGTGCCTACTGAAATATGGACTTGCATTGCTCCTATGATTGTTTCCGTGAAAGTTAGGATGAAAGTTATTCAGAGGAAGAAATTCACATCATAGTTTTAGGGGGGTGTTCAAGGTGATTTTTCGAGGTTTGGGGAACAGATATTCAAGAAAGATCTAGCCCTCCTTCTTCTCTTCAAGTTATACTATTTGAAACAAACAAAACATGTAACATTGTATATTCGCAAAAAAAAACACATTTGCGAGAGGTACCTGAAGAAACGGTAAAATATGAGGTGGAGGTTACAAAAATAAAGAGAAAACATCCTGCATATAAAAACAATTAATTCAAAAGCTTGGTTGTCCCACATCTCAAGATCAATTAGGTTCAATTCTATATTACGAATTCCAGCCGTCTTTCATCCATGATGATTAGAACGAGGCGTTGAAAGAGAGGAGGGGGTTAATTACTCCCTTTACACCCTTAGTTTCACCACTGGATCAAAGAGAGAATTCTCGGAAATTTATGACTTTGATTGGATATTGTGATATGCAATTTCCAAGAAGTTGCATTCACTCATACCCAATTTCGAATATTATGAAGCTGAATGAATAAATAGCTTGCAGTACATCATCATACTCCTCATTTAATTTTTCTCAAAAAATAATCTGCCAAAAATTCGTGCAGCTATTGAAATGCAAAAGGAACAACGTCCCGGATTATAACTATCAATTCGTTCAGCCTCGATCCCATCTACATTATATCAGTAAGCCATTAAATCACTGATTACGAATTCTTTAAAACGTCCGGTAGGCATATTCCGAAAAAAAATAAGAGAAGGAAAACATAACTTTTATCGCCCTGTAATTACGTGGAGATTTTGAATGTATAAATTATGGAAAGATACCTAGAACGATAACCGTATTCGTCCAGTCTCCGTATGGAGATATTTAATAAATAACGGGAGGTTGCTGAATGTTTTGATCGATCTTTGGTGGTTATCTGCCTTTCATATGGCTCAAGGATACTTCTGGCCAGGTTACCGAATTCAAAACAGTTCGGCACCTCTCTTCTGCCCACATACAAATAACTCGATGAAAAAAATACGATGTGTATCGGCGTAGGATTTCAGCTCATTTGAATAACGCTGAAATACATTTAATTGATGTCTGTTCTAGAGGAATTTGATTGTGAATATCAGTCATATTGGATTATTTACTTTCTTTCTGTACGATAATTCTAGTTCTGTACCTATGTCTTTGCAGTTTATTAGTGCATTCTTGCTGTTTATTAGTGCATTCTTGATAGTTTGAAGGGGGACAAACTTGATGCTTTATTGATGTTCGAGCAAATTGATATAATTTTTTCTGCATTGCAAATATTAAGCAACAGTTATTTTTATAATAGAAGTGAATTGTTGTGTTCTACTACAAAGAACAGGAATTTATTCCTGTAAATTTACCGTTAATCACTGAAATGAATGTTACATTTATCAGTATAATATTTGTTTCATGTAACAAACTATTCCAGTTATATAATATAAAAACTTTCCAGGAATGTGGACAATGCTTTATTTTTTTCTCACACTTTTGCCAACGTTGCGGAGGCGATTTCCTCTTCTTCAGGGCTAAAAAACAAAAGGACATTTAACAAACAATATCAATCAAAACAGAAATGTCAAACACAAAAAATAGACAAACATGAAATTTCGAATGTCAAGTGTTACAACCATAGATAGGTCTTTTTCTTTTTGTAAAATTATATTCTACGTGTATTTCTTTGTTGTGTATCACGTCACGTCCAATAAGATATCATAAAAATATCTGAGGTTGTTTACATCTTCTCTAAAGTTTACAGTGTTGTTTCTCCTGATGGAAATCATCTCACTTATATTTCTTTTGTAACCATTGTTCTCCACATCTAGTATTTCCACATCTTCAAAGTTGAAATTATGACCATCACTGAATACATGATAAGTTAGGGCAGTCTTTTCCTTGTTGTTTATATTTCTTGTATCATATTTGTGTTGTTTCATACGATCTTTTAAGTACTGCCGAGTTTGTCCTATGTAACTCTTGTCATAATCCAAGCATGATATCTTGTAAACCACAGATGATACTAGTTCTTTTTTGGTGGTTTCCTTTAATCTTGAGAAGAATCTGTTGGTGGTAGAAATGTTATAGAAAACACATGTGCAACTTAACTCCCTGATAATCCTTTGAATTTTGTAAGACAGGCCCTCGATGAAAGGGAACCTGTGAAAAGATTTTGTGCCATCCTCTGAGATGGAACGTGATGTATTGTCTTCCTCCCTATTTTGAATTTTCTTGATAGATTGTCCACATTGTCCAGCATTGTCCACATTCCTGAAAAGTTTTTATATTATATTGTGTATCATGGACGAATACCAAACTGACGTTAATCCATTTATGTTTCATAATGTAAAACTTCGTTTCTGACAGTTTCTTCTTTTGAGAAATGGAATGAACCAAAAAAGTGGCTGCAGGATGTTTTTGTTTCATGTTGATAGCATCAATAATAAAGAAGTGAGAACTTTCAATTTCACGCCATTTTCCAATTTTCTCCTAAAACTTAAAAAGTGTTGAAAATGCCGGAAAATGTGCCAGTCATTTTTTCCGCAAGAAGGTTGTAGTTAACGAATTTGGGACACCCGATACATATATTTTCAAAGTGATATAAAGGATATAAATATTTATTTATATCACTGATTTCAGTTAATACATTTCCAAAAGTATAACCAATAACCATACAATTTAATGAATATTTATTTGGACTATTTTTTTCTTCAAGATATTTTCAATTTAGGTTATATTATTTGCTGAAATGGTATTTTTGTTAGTGAGTTGACACTATCATTGGAACGGTTATTGATTATAATTGCCTTTGTTATAAAAATATTCCTAAAATGGTGGAAAACTAACCCACTATACGAACAATACGCGATGTGTCATTATTAACAAATTGATTAGATTGAAGAAATGCATCATCCTAAAATATATCTATAGTATATGTATATATGTATGAAAATTTCCCATTATTTTGATCCTTTCTAAGAGACAAATTGAAGATTGAAAATTCTAATGGTATCTACAGCAAATTTCATTACTGAATTATTGTGTGAATGATGATTAGAATAGCTTATACTCCGGCTCCATTTGTGACAGACGAAATAGGGATGTAGATATCGAAAAAAATTTATAGTCGGCATAAAAATGAAAAAACCCCCTTTACCTCATGAATAATTTCATTCTATGTGAATATGTAATGATAATCCAAGGTCGATAAGTTTTTTCAACACACTGTTGCCGAATTTATCGAAATGTACAAAAAAGTAGGTGAAGAGTTTTACTTCAAAGGCAATAACAGAAGGCCACCACCATTGAAATTTTAATTTGTGCTTTTAGCGAGAATATGACTTACGCTGTTTGAAAACAACGCTATAAGCAATTAAATTGAAAATTAATTACATTATCATAGTGAATTCTGTACAATTTGAGTTTTGAAATGATATTTTCAGTAACGGTAATTTGCCGTTATACAATAGGTACATCGCATTATAAATTAATGAAAAACTGAAAGACAAAAATACGTTTATTGACTTAGCACAAACTGTAAAAGCGGGTACATGAAAGTTTCATTATTACTTCTAACAATGGAATAACTCATAAATATCAGATAATTGTCTTATTATTCCTTTGTTCCGTTATTTTTCCAAAGGATGGAATATCAAGAATAGAAAAAGAATTCTTCACCTTATAATGGTTATAAAATGGTATGTTATTAAATTATGTTAATATGTAGCTAGTACGAGGGAAACTATCATTATTCTAATCAAATATTTAATGACAATAATTGCCGCATTCTTCTCGAGTTGTTTTTGTCCAGCCCTGAAGAACCTGTGAGCAAACACAGGTATCATTTCAGTCATTACTCGAAACGCTCGTGTTCGAGGCAGATGAATATGTAATTCTTTGAATATTCCTTTGGGTTGTCGTACCGTTTAAAATTCCCCGTCGTTCGCCAGGATCGTCAGCCCACATGACCACCATCGAACATGTCACCAATTAAAAATGAGAATGCATTAAAGTTTTTTCCAACAAACGGATGAAACACACCGATAATAAAACATAATGAGGCGAGTTTAAAATTGTCCGCTGCTTCAGTGTAACGAACACATTATCGATAGGACAGAAGCTGCATATGTCTTACAACTTTTATTCGCAAGCTTTCCAGAAAAAACGAGGCCAATTTGGTACTAGACCTTCGTAATCATGGCTCAGTTTTATCTATAGAACATCTAGAATACTTGTTTGACGGTATTTTGAAAGCGAATGACTGTATTTCGAGCTTGGAAAACATATGTTGAAGGAAAATGAACTATCTTGAGGGTGTAATGTACTTGTTTTCGACCGTTAGTTGTGCATTCATTATAAAGGGTGTTTTTTTTCGAGGTATATAACTTTAAGTTGGCATTACTGTTCAAGATGGCGACCGAATTAACAGCTTTCAAGTGATTTATTCTCAGTTTGGTTTGGCAATTCATCTTAAATAGACTCACGCTTAAACAATGCTTGCAAATAATGCAATTTCATTTCGAAAATAATGGTTCTGTGCTGAATACGTATCGCGCACAACGTCCATTTTATCGTCGACAAAATCGTCCATCAGAGCAGTTAATTCGATTAACCATGGAACGTTTTCGCACCACGTTTACTCTTATTGATAACTCGCATCCCCAGAGACGCCGTACGGTGCGTACAGAAGAAGCTATTGCTGCATCAAAAACGATGATGGCCAGAACGTTACAGTAAATGGTGATCGGTATAGAGCCATGATTACTAACTTTTTCATTCCTGAATTGAACAACCATGATGTCCAGGAGCTGTGGTTCCAACAAGACGGCGCAACATGTTACACAGCTCGTGCCACAATCGATTTATGGAAAGACACGTTTGGTGATCACCTAATTTCACGTTTTGGACCTGTGAATTGGCCTCCAAGATCTTGTGATTTAACACCGCTAGACTACTTTCTGTGGGGCTATGTAAAGTCATTGGTCTATGCGGATAAGCCACAAACAATTGACCATTTGGAAGACAACATTCGCCGTGTTATTGCCGATATACGGCCACAAATGTTGGAAAAAGTCATCGAAAATTGGACGTCCAGATTGGACTACATCCGAGCCAGCCGTGGCGGTCATATGCCAGAAATCATATTTAAAATGTAATGCAACAAGATTATCTTGCGGATAAATAAAATTCATGTCAATCGAATAATCCATCGTTGTTTTATTGCAATTTAAAGTTGTATAGCTCTAAAAAAAACACCCTTTACATTTATAGATATTGCCGGCTACATGCAACTGTCTTGTAACGGTTGTTTTTTTATCTGCATGAAAAGTTTCTATGGTTGTTGTCTATGACTTGATACTCTGACAGTTAAGAACGTCAAAGTGTGTTGACATTTCTGTTCAGTAAGGTTTGACAATTCATTTGGGTTTGACGTAGCGTATTATATTCCCAGTCGTCCGCCTGGATCGTGAGCCCACATGACCACCATCGAACATGTCACCAATTAAAAATGAGAATGCATTAAAGTTTTTTCCAACAAACGGATGAAACACACCGATAATAAAACATAATGAGGCGAGTTTAAAATTGTCCGCTGCTTCAGTGTAACGAACACATTATCGATAGGACAGAAGCTGCATATGTCTTACAACTTTTATTCGACGTGGTTTCCAGAAACAAACGAGGTCAATTTGGTACTAGACCTTCGTAATCATGGCTTAGTTTTATCTTTAGAATATCTGAAATACTTGTTTGACGGTATTTTGAATGTGAATGACTGTATTTCGAGCTTGGAAAACATATGTTGAAGGAAACTTAGCTATCCTGAGGGTGTAGGTACTTGTTACTCGTATTCGACCGTTAGTCATTATGCATATATAAATATTGTCTTGTAACGGGTGTTTTTTAGCTGCATGATAAGTTTCGATGGTTGTTGTCTATGGTTTGATACATTGAAAGTTGAGAATGTCAAACTGTATTGCCATTTCTGTTCGACAATTCATCATTAGTCTTTTAACTCCAGAACAATGCATCCGAATTGTGTATATTCACTTGGAACAAAATAAATCTCTTCGCGAATTTCATAGAGTCCATTTCACGATAAACTTGATCAGCCTAGTGAGCAAGCAATTCGTGCAGTTTTAAATCGTTCTAGAATAATTTTACTCGTTTCGGTTCAAAACCATCAACAAAACCCTGTAATATGCGCAACGAAGAGAATATTTCTGCTGTAGCGTAATTTTTGAAATCAACGCTAAATATCGATACGTCGCTGGTCTCAACTTGTTGGCCTTTGTCCTTTGACTACGTGAAAAATTGTACGTAAGGAACTTAGCTTTGCCTATAAAAAACAACTCGTTCAAATATTTAATCCAAATGACTATCGTTCACGTCGCATTTTGCTCATTGGACTAATTTTAAACTGGTCGAAGATGAGCATTTTTACTTAACAATTGTGTTGATGAAACTCGTTTTTGATTGCATGGCTTCATCCATGAGCAAAATTGCCGTATATGGATCAAAGACAATGCTCAAGTCATTAACGAGTCATCATTAGATTTAGATTCAGATTTAATTGAGGAGGTTTCTTTCACAGTGGCCTTATGGTCTATTGTGCCCCATCAGAGCAATTCTCTCCATAACGTGATCTACAGCTCGTCCTCCAGAATTCAAAGGAACTCCCAAGAAGGCTAATTCTTATTATTCCTAACTTCTACAAGTTCCGTGTCCAAAGCAGATTTTGCGTTAGCTAGTGATGGCAAGGCATTTTGTCACCAGGTGATCCGGACTTTCTTCCTCGTCGCCACAGAATGTGCACTACAGAGCTACAGAGCTTCTGCTAGACCCATTCTCATGGGGTATCTCCTATCTCCATCAATGCAATACGGCCAAATTTATTGAAAAAAGTAGTGAAAAACTGGACAGATCGAATGGACTATATAAGTCGTAGCCTCGGAGGACATATGTCGAAAATCATATTGAAAAAATGGATGCCTTAAAATTATTTACCAGATTATTATTATAAAATAATCATTCCAACAATATTTATGTTTTGTATGGTCATTCAAATTTCTCAAATTTTTGAAAAAACATCTATGATATCAGTTGAACAAAACAGTACATGTGTTTGGTTATTTATTTGCACATAGGTATAGTATATCCAAAGTCACTTGGAGGAAGATGAATATTTCGATTATATAAGGTTTGTCCAAGTATCCAGCAATTCCTTTGGGGCCAGTGAATTTATTGCCTAACAATACTTTCAGATAAACCCCGGTATTTTGCAGATCGCGGTATCCACTTCAAAGGGACATCTATGGTCAAGCGTTTTTATGGACTAGTTCAAGTGACTTCGAATAAACTATACTAACATTTACTTTCGTAAAGTTCCCCTTGTGCGATATTCATTTGATTTCTTGTTTGGAATAATTTATCAGGTGTACAACTTTGCTTCCTCCGTTTTGCACAAGATGACTGTAGCGGTAAATGATAGTCGAAAAAAATAGATCGTAGATGTCATACAATAAGTTTAAGTATTTATTTGTAAATATAACGCCATCGAAATATTAGTCGATTTGTTTCCGCATCATAAAGTTTTTCTCGATTAAACATTACTTACTAGCCAAATTCTCGTCATTTACGGGAGGTTTTAATTTTCTGCTTTAATATGAAGAAATCTGCGGCTGAAGCTCATCGAATGCTCTCAAATACCTATAGTGAGGCCGATATTAGTGAAAGAACGTGCCGAGAACAGTTTCAACGCTTCAAGAATGGTGATTTTGACGTCGAAGACCAGCAGGTGAAAGATTTTCGAAGATGCAGGATTGGAGACATTACTTGGTCCAGACTCATGTCAAACGCAAAAAGAATTGTCAGGATCATTATGGGAGTGTAGCAACAAGCCATTTCAAAACGCCTGAAAGTCATAGGAATGATTCAGAAACAAGGAAATTGGGTGCCGTACGAGTTGAAGCCAAGAAATGTTGAACGGCGTTTGTTTGCTTATGAACTGCAAGGCAGAGACGGAAAAGATTTCTGCATCGCATTGTGACTGTATGTGGAAAATGGGTTCATTACAATAATCCCAAGAGCAGAAAATTCATAGGGATATTCCGGCCATACCTCCACGTCGACGGCCAAACAGAATATTGACGGTTTCAAGGCCAAGCTTAGTATTTGGTGGGACCGACTGAAACAATCGATCGTTATCGAACGCAATTAATGCGTTTGAGCCAAGCATTGAAAGACAAATGGCCGCAATACAACGAGAGACATGATAAAGTGATTTCACAGCATAACAATGATGGACCCCATGTTGCGAAAGTGGTCATGACATACTTCGAAACGTTAAAATGGGAAGTCCTACCCCACCCGTTGTAATCTCCAGACGTTACTCCCTCGGACTATCACTTGTTTCGATCAATGGCATACGGCCTTTCTTACCAGCACCTCTGTTGAAGAAGTAGAAAACTAACTAGAGTTGACACATGTGGGTGGTTACCCCCACTTTGAAAACAAAATCTTCCATGTTTTTGAGAACATTTGTGTTGAAATTGTTACTTTCAATTTTTTCTAATCAATGGGGCATGTTATGCCCCAATAATCCCCCTCCTCGTTACGCTTGTGCTTGGTCGTGTTTAAAAAATTAATGAGTGGAATAGGAAACAATAGTGTTCAGCGAAATAATTCAACATTCCTCTCAACTAGAGGATCAATATTGTGGTTCCTCCACAACCATTGTAGCCAATACAGCGGGAATAACGGAACCATTAGAATGATTCGGTCCATTCGTCTCGACCACACAATACATTAGCATGAATATTTTAGGAATCGAAACAACAGTGGGGCATTGAGAGCCAGAAACGAGAGATAGATCTTTGCGCCAGATTATCCCACCAACTATAATTACTATTATTAAGAGACATTAAAGTCTTGCTCTCAGGATAATATTTTAATTGCTGGCAGATCCTCCTAGACGAGGACGGAAGATCGAAAACAGTAGCTGATAATTAGGAAGATGGGAAGAACTGAAAGGCGATTTATTAAATGTTGAAATATATTTATACGTTGCAAGGCGAATGCAGCTACCGGCTAATGATTATGTTGTATCTACCGCATTTGCCTCATTATGTTCCATCAGCGGTCAGTTTAAACCTCTTCGGTTTGAGTGCTGATTACGAATTTTGGGAAAGTTTGTTACACTCTACAAAATTATATCACGATATTCAAGAGAGAAGAATGATCACCCACATTGTTCTCTTTTTCATGATGAGATAGAACTTTTCTAGGTATTATTTCATAGTTTCATCACAACGAAGAAGATTTATTTCAATAATTTTTTAATACTACTTTATAATTGAAAAGTACCATATATCATTTCGACACAGTAATTTGACATTATTCGATATAAAATATTGTAATACTAGTATATCGAATAACCTGAAGATGCGCAGGTATTATGAAGGGTGTTTTTTTTTAGAGCTATAGAACTTTAAATTGCAATAAAACAATGATGGATTATTCGATTGACATGAATTTAATTTATCCGCAAGATAATCTTGTGGCATTACATTTTAAATATGATTTCTGGCATATGACCTCCACGGCTGGCTCGGATGTAGTCCAATCTGGACGTCCAATTTTCGATGGCTTTTTCCAACATTTGTGGCCGTATATCGGCAATAACACGGCGAATGTTGTCTTCCAAATGGTCAAGGGTTTGTGGCTTATCCGCATAGACCAATGACTTTACATAGCCCCACAGAAAGTAGTCTAGCAGTGTTAAATCACAAGATCTTGGCGGCCAATTCACAGGTCCATAACTGGAAGTTAGACGGTCACCAAACGTGTCTTTCAATAAATCGATTGTGGCACGAGCTGTGTGACATGCTGCGTCGTGTTGTTGGAACCACAGCTCCTGGACATCATGGTTGTTCAATTCTGGAATGAAAAAGTTAGTAATCATGGCTCTATACCGATCACCATTGACTGTAACGTTCTGGCCATCATCGTTTCTGAGGAAGTATGGACCAATGATTCCACCAGCCCATAAAGCGCACCAAACATTCAGATTTTTTGGATGTAACGGTGTTTCGTCATACACTTGAGGATTAGCTTCACTCCAAATGCGGCAGTTTTGTTTGTTGACGTAGCCATTCAACCAGAAGTGCGCTTCATCGCTAAACAAAATAAAATGGACGTAGTGCGCGATACGTATTCCGCACAGAACCATTATTTTCGAAATAAAATTGCACTATTTGCAAGCGTTGTTCAAGCTTGAGTATATTCATGATGAATTGCCAAACCAAACTGAGAATAAATCACTTGACAGTTATTAAATCGGTCGCCATCTTGAACAGTAATGCCAACTTAAAGTTATATACCTCGAAAAAAAACACCCTATAGAAAAAAACAAAAAAAAAGTAATATGAAATGTTCACATCATTTAGTATCAGCATGAAGCTCATCATTCATTACATAATGACTCAAATAAAAATTCAAAACCTTGGTCTTATTGAACGAATTCATCAAACAAAAACTTTGATTGAAGTAAAACCGAGAAAAAACATGACAAACTACTGACAATTCAAAACGTGAACGTGAATTTGAATCACTGATATCTACTTTACGTTCGAAAGAATTATGTAAATCGAAATCATCATTATTTAAAAACGAATAGATGCTTGTTAGGGAGCCTGAAAGTGCATTTGTCATTTTTTGAAACCAATAGTTCATTAACTAGATTTTCCATATTTTGCGTCCATATTATTTGAATTTATAACAGATCATGTTATTAAATAGTACTTTAAAATTTTGAAATTGAATAACATATCAAATAAGCTGCCTTAATAAAAAAAATCACTTCATGCGAAAGATGAACTAATAATTAAATGAAGAAAGCATTGACGTAAAGTATGGAGTTTTTGCGCATTTGTTCATTCATTCGTCAATTGCACTCTAATTGATGAGTATTCTTTCGTTTCAAATCCTGGGGCATCATCATTTAGCATGACAACATGGTAATTGAATTTTAATTTTTGAACCAGTCCATTTCCCTATAGCATTTGACTGGTTCAAGAATCGAAATTCAATTACCATGTTGTCATGCTAATGAATTTAAATTCTTGAACCAGTCAAATTTTATAGGGAAATTTTACCATATTATTTCGTTGGACAAGTTTGCTTGCTGTTATTACCTGCGAGTATATTTTGCATTGAGATCACTTGTCAGGTGTTGAATTAATCTTTTTTTAAATTTGTTTTGAAACAGGTGAAAATTTGAGGAATTCTCAAACACAAAAACCGGAATCTCACAATGAGTTAGAAATATGTCTTCATCAAAATTGATAATTAAGGCGAAATTATCATCAAGAGAGGACCTTCCTTCATGCAAATTATTTAAATTACTGATTTTATATAACAATCTTCAAATTGGTCATACTATAATCGAACGTCTCAATCAAAATTTATTATCATTATTTTAATAACCTTTTATTCGGTAATAATTTGATTGATAAAAGTTTTATTGATTAATATATCTTATTACATCAATTAATCCAAGGGATTCTGAGAAAATGCATGAAAGCTAATTCCATAAGATTCTCTCTGATTGATGAAATTTTAATTATCAATTTTCATGAATGCGTGATATTGCTTCTAATAGATAATTTCAGAATTATTTCAATTATTTTATTGTGATTATTAATTAAATTTTTGTTTCATTCACATTTAACAGTATAGCAACATTAAATTCCAAGAAAGGATATATTTGTGATATCAAAAGTCAAATTCTCTTCCTACTAATTAATAGGACAAACCCTTGGTATCTCTACTAACAACATACGAATAGCAATAGGGTCTTAGTAAGAGAACTTTTCTATCATACAGAGTTATTGCGTTGGAAGTGGGATAAGTCTCGGTCCTTTGGACAGCTTGATGTGACTCACCTTGTTTCGAGGCTGTTCTTTTTACCCACTTACGGTAATTTCGGACAACATCTGTAATTGACTGGATGGAGACCACTGCAGACTGCAGTTGGCGCACTTCGATGGAGAAGTCATGGCCTTCTTGCTCTCTCCTAAGGAGTGTTGCCTCAACTTATTTTAGGTCCACCTTATATGTAGTTGCCCTGCATCTATAATACTTTTGCGTTTCCGTTGGTTTGTGAGGTCTTGAACAAACCATCACTACTTCCCACAGAAACGTTTCCATTTGGAGATTTTCTGCTCAAGGGTTGGCCATAAAAAAACCCTGAACTGTCCTATAATCCCTGATTCCTGGAGAATGGTAGGTAGTCACCTTAGGATTACTCTCAGTGTTCTCTCTTCTTTTGAAAGATAAGTACAGAGGCCGGTTTTCATGGCTTTAGCTCTGTTTGGTTGATTTTTGTACTGGTCCACAGATTTCACTTGGAAAAGTTCCATATGGAATTGAAGACGAGAAATAATATTCCTCAGAAATAAGCTGGTTTTTCATGAGTTACTGCCAGCACTTTTCGTACGGCAGGTTTAGCCTTGGTTTTCCCTTATGCTGAATAATTTTGTTCTGTTTGGTTCAATAGTGCTCATGTTCATAAAATTGATGCACAGCTTATCGTTTCTATGAAAGTTATCAGTGGAACTATTGGATATACACCTTTACCTTGGTAACCAGTGCTATTACATATACTTTCGCCTCATATTCACAGGTTGCAGTAAAAAAATCTTGGGATAATGAAAATGGAAAGGAAATTTGGCGTTCGGAGTGAAGTTCTTGTAATGTCTTCAAATAAATTTAATCGTTGATCCTTCACAGAAAGTTTCAGGTTTCAATCTTTCTAGGAAAATTTGGTGCATTTTAAATCGACTTAGGACTGGTCATGGTCGTTGCAATAGTATGCTCTTCAAATGACAGTTTATAGAAAACCCATTATTTAAGTGTGGTGTAGAAGATACGATTGACAACTTGGTGAAGCTCATAAGCACTCGTTACTCCTACTTGATTCCATTCAAAAAAGAGCAATGAGCCTAATAGACGATCCAACGTTAACTGCCAACCTTCATAGTCTCGATCACCGTAGGAAGGTTGGAGACTTATGCCTTTTTTACAGATACTACCACGGAAGGTGTTCTGCTGCCATTGCCTCCATGATTCCACCAGGGGCTCAATTTGATCGACGAACAAGGCTAGCCGATAATAGTCACCAGTTTGTCGTGCATCTTTCTACAGCTAGGACATCGGTGTATCAGAAGGCTTTTCTTTACCGAACTGCAAGGCTATGGAACACCCTACCTCAAGATGTATTCCCCCTTGGTTACAACTTACAGCAGTTTGAGACACGCACAAACCGATTTCTTCTAAATTCATCTCGGGGCGCTTGAAAGGGCGTTATAAGCTCAGTCTTTTTCCGAGAGATGCGTTTAAAAAACAAGAATACAGGGTGATTCACCGCGATAGTTTAAAATTTGCATACAGGGGTTTGAATCAACGATCTTCCTCCCAAAAATATTATCAGAACCATACAACTTCCGGTTGCACCGGAACAGACTACTACTTTCTTTTCAAATAGCACACCCAGTATATTATAACATCATTACATAACTTATTTGACGACAATTTCAGCAATATGCCATAATTTGGATACAAACTCCACGATTCATGAGTTACTGAGATTCTCATGAAAAAAAAAGCTTCTCCTCAAAATGATATGCACTCTTATGGTAAACTTCTGCATAGCAAGAAATGATAAATTGATATTTTAATGTTTCATTTTTAATAGAAGATATGAATTTGAGTGTTTTATAATATCATCATTATGTCTTCTTTTGGTTGAAAATTTCCAGAAATATTCTGTAAAATAGTTGATTAGTTCCAGTACTTTTTTGCGAATTGCATCTTTAATATTGTTCATTTATGAAGAAGATTAATTCTAGAGGTGACGGTGAACAAAAGACGGCTCTAAGAAGCTGGAACTAGGCTCTTCTCTCACATTCTGAATTGCATACTCCACACAACACTGAACATAATATGAGAATCATGAATGTGAAATTACCCGACTCGTGACTGACTAGTAATTCGTTGTGCATGATGCGTTTTTAAATACCGATATTAACATATCTATCTTCAGGCGAATCGCAGAAACGTCGTCTGCAAGAGACACCGAAGAGAAAGCCAAGCACCATACACATGAAGATATCATCTACGGCGAGCGTTTTGAAGATGTGAAACAGATATGTTCGGATGGTTCCTCAAGACGAAAGCCTTAGGGTCTTTCAGATGATTCTGAAAACATAATGACATTCTTGATGTAAACGCCTGACGATAAATGTCGCAATTTTCGAGTCATAACCTGCTGATGTATACGTTTTATTAGCGTTTTATCATTTACCTTTGTGTGGAATGTGGGTTGACAGAATAGTGGAAAAGACCTGAATTTATATTGTAGGTTAGGTAGTTTGAAAGTACTTCAAGCTCTACAAATGTAGAATTTTGTGATCGTCTGCAACTCAAGCGCCATTGGCTGATATGCCAATCTCAGATACGAGACTTTTTTGGAAACATCATAGCAGTCATATGAAAGGTAGTACTATCCAATATGAAAGATATTACTATCCTATATCTAAACAACTATGTTATTGGACCGTCTGTGAATTGAAAAAGGATCTACGATATGTTTGCAACTCATCATAATATTTCGATACAAGGATGTAACTAACAAGATGAAGTTTTCAGGAGAGTAAAGGCTAAAACATGTGGAATATGAAAAATACTGAGGAAATATTTATATGTACCCTTCGGTACTTTTTTACATAGAAGTGTTCTTATATATTGAAATGAATAGTTAGTTTGGTTCATCTGTTCTGTGGGTATTGAAAAAGAGCTAATAACCTTTTTTTACCTATCTGAATTGAATTTGATTCGATTGCCGAGGTTTCCTGAATCATCACACAATTTTTTTCGTTACTACTCATTTCTAGGTACTTCAGTTTTGGAATAGGTTCTGGTTCCGAAGTTATCTACGAAATTGAAATCCAACAACTGGCAATTGAATGCTTGAAATGAATAATACTGAACCTCAAGGAAATCTGTAAGAATTATCCCAAAATATAGGTCTACAAAGTATGCAATACCTGAATTTACAGAATGGACACCGACAATTTTCAGTTATAATATCACAGGAGCATAGACAATATTCGATTATACACCTATTCACGAGACGTAGTTCGAGTGATGTTTCACGAACTACGTCGAGTGAAGAGGTTCGTATAATCGAAATACACTGCGCAAAAAAATTAACGCACATTATGGAAATCTCAAATTTATTCTACAACTGAAGGTGTTCTCAATGATAATTATTTTTATCAGAATTATGCATGCATATGTCATCCACTTTTAACGTTTTTCTTCAATACAGATGTTTTTCCCAGCAGGAATTAAAAAAGATGAGATTATCAGATTTTGCATGTATTGGCTCCATTCTGAAATCAGTTGTTCTCGATCAATTCTAGTGATCAATAGTTTTTCTTTCGTTTGATTTTCTACACTCGGTCGCTATGCAACGCGAAACACGCAATTTGACCCAAGAGGAATGTGCCCAAGCGGTAGTTTTGCGAGAAGAAGGGTGCACATACACAAGAATTGCAGAAAGGTTTGGAGTTTCCCATACAAGTGTGTCCAGAATGTTGCAGCGATTCAGGAAGACAGGTATGAATGTCCGAAGACCAGGACAAATTAGCACTCAGACAATAAGAAATCGCCTCAGAGAATATAATTTAAGGCCTAGTGTCGCAGCAAGAGGTCCAGCTCTTACCCCAGCCCATCGAATAACGCGTTTGGATTTTGCGAGAGAGCCTATCCCTTGGGAAGAGGCTGATTGGGAAAGAGTTCTCTTCACAGATGAGTCTAGATTCTGCCTCTACCATTGTGATCGACGTTCCCTTGTATACACACGTCCACATGAAAGATATGCTCAGTGCAATTTCCTGAATACTACTGGTTTCCGTGAAGGATCGATTATGGTATGGGGTGGAATATCTTTGACTGCTCGCACAGACCTAGTGGTCGTTGATAATGTAGCTATAAATGCTGATAGGTATATAAGGAACATTCTTGAAGAGCATGTAGTGTCATTTGCTCCATACATTGATGAAAATTTCATTTTTATGGACGATAATGCCAGACCCCATCGTGCGCGCATCGTTCAGGAGTACCTTGAAGAGGTTGAAGTCTCTCGAATGGAATGGCCAGCAAGAAGTCCAGATCTCAATCCGATTGAGCAGGTTTGGGACAACCTCAATAGAAGGCTGAGAAGTTCAGAAAATCATCCAGCTACTTTTAATGACTTAGGAATCCAACTCAGAGAAATCTGGGAAGGATTAGATCAGAACATTTTAAGATCACTCATTTTGAGTATGAACCGTCGTTGCCGAGCTGGAATTAACGCAAGGGGTGCAAATACCAAGTATTAAATCACTTATCAGCATTCCAGTATTTTGAAAATTGTTTATTTCTCTTCTTTCACATGAGATTCGGTGAAATCCTGAATTTTTCTTCCATTTAATGTGTCTTGTTTCGTTCAAAACCTTCCCGAGAGAACATAAAAAATAAGATATAAAGTCAATGTAGAGTTAACTTTCATTAAAATTGAGATTTTCAGAATGTGCGTTAATTTTTTTGCGCAGTGTATATTGTCTATGCTCGAGTTGGTATTCGTTACGATTATATAACGAATAATTTCAATAACTATAACCAAAGCACTGCATTTTTTTAATTCAATGGCATTTCATTGAGCTTGACTTTTATTATTTTGGCGAACGTCCAAGAATGTAATTATGGAAATGTTCCCAATATGGCAGGAGGCAAAACACCAAAACGATTATACCACGTCCTCAAGGGTATATTCGTAAGTAATATCATAAGGGCATCTAATTTTTCCGAAAAGAATCGAAAAAACACGTTGCTAAGTAATATTTTGACAAGAAGCATGAGTGCTGGTGGCAACAAAAATCCGAGTCGAAGACGAGGATTTTTGCACCTGCACGAATGCTTTTTGTCAAAAAATATTACTTTGCAATGTGTTTTTTCGATTTTTTTCACAGGAAAAATTAGATGCCCGAATGGTATTTGACAAGACTATTTCCTGAGTAACAGATTATTCTGCATGCATTACCTATGTATTGTCTTCACAACTAGTTCTTTGTAATTTTCAGTTTTCCTTCTTCATATTCCACGCCCAATCTTTCAGAATTAGGTTTAGTTGTTCTAAAGTTGTGTTTTCCATAAGCTCATAGTTATTTGCTTTGCAGAATGTCATGAACTGTTTCCATATTGAAATATGAGTTCTGAAGGTATTATACGGTATACTTTTCTCAATCGCCAGATCAATATTAGACAAAGAATCGCTTCCAAAGCGACTCATTTTCACGATATAAGCTGACTAACTAGCACTTGACAATAAAATCAGAAAAAATTGTTGAGCGTCGTTTTCTGGTGTCCTTGGAGATTATAATTACGTTTGTTTTCAAAGGTATTATAATTTCTGGTGACAACAACTGTCAAGTTTTGCCGCGGGTAAACGCGAATAAACTGCTGACAGGTCCTGCCAAACAGTTTTTCCACCTAGAAACCATTTGTAATTCAAAATTGCGCGTTTCTGATTGGTGCAAATTACGACGAGGGAAATAGTCACTTATCAATACGCCGTAACTATGGGAAATTTACAGATTCTATTGGTTCATCTAAACATGAGTTACCTATATAATTTATTATATGTCTTGACAATTCAGAAATACATCTCAAATGTGGGTATTCATTTGCTAGGAATTACACTCAGTTCATTCAAAAAATATTGAAACGAAGTTCTACTATGTCCTTAATAGTTGAAGTTATCAGCATAAAACTGGTTTACAAAAGAGCACGTACCAAATACAATTAGAACGTTCAGCTTGATCGAATTATCGTAACAACACATTTGTGAAGGAAGTCTCGAAATTAATAATAATAAACAAGAGGTAACACTGAGGACAAATAGGTACATATATAACAAGAATTTTGTTTCGACAGTTACATGTATGAATTCGAATTTAATTCTGGATATATCAATAAACTCTAAATTGGAACAGACAAAGCAAGATTGTTGATGTATATTTCAAAATCAGGTTAAAAGAGACGATGTCCTTTGATTCAATTATGAAATACTATCGTGATGAAAGCATAAAAGGGAGTCAATTGTTTGAAATAGATATTCAACTAAAAAATAGACCGCAATTGAAATAAAACCAAATTGCTTGTAGTTGTTCTGACAGGAAAGCATAACCGAAGAGGTGTTTGATTCTGCAACGCACAAGAACTCAGAATGCATAATATCATCAATCGCAACCCCTTGAGCACCAGAACAGGAAATTTACCGTGACATTTTTACCCTACAAACAACCCTATTTCAAAGGAAGTCGATTTGGCTAACGTAGATTACAAAAAAGAGTATTATATGGCGAAACACCGAGGATGCATGTGTTCACACAAAGGAGGATTGGAGTACAATGCCAAATGTCTTTTCCTGACGGTGGAAATGTTTATGGAATAAACGAAGTCTTTGTGCATTGCGTTTGTGTTCAGGCCTCTATTTTTGTGGCGTATGTTGGTGTGTTTGTCATCTAAATCTCCTTCCGTTGACTTTTCACTGTACAGTTATATTTTCACCTTTATTTCATACAGTTTGTGAATATTGCTTGGATATCATGACATATTCCCAAAAAAAAATTGAAGGAATTTTTTTTCCTTATGAAAGAATACATGAAGATTTGATACAGATCTTGTAAATTCAATATTTGTTTTTATTCATTGCCTTCACACCTTGAGTAGATAGTGACAGTGATTGGAATTTCATAATAGACTTTTTAATGTGTATTTCGTAATTTCTTAGATTTTATTTGTTAAAGTTACTAATCTAAGCGTTTCTATTAAAAATACCATACTTATCATTATTTCACTCTTAGGTTGTCTTACAGTATTCTCCTATGGGGCGTCTCAAGTAATGCAATATTTAAAAATCATAAAATGCTGGCTGATTCAGAAATCAGCGTAAATTTCATTGAACGGGATGTTCTTTTACTTCTTTCTTTCTATTCAGCGTTCTTCAAGAAAAACAAAAAAATGTGAATCGATTCTTAAATACTCCGATTTATATAACTATAATATGAGATTTGTTGACGTATTGAATCCCCAGCTATACCGGTTGGTATTCTGATGCCAGAACTTCCTGAATCTGAATTTACAATGCTTTGGATAGTTCGATACAGACGCCAGAGGGGGAATGAATGGGTACCACAGTTTGACTAAAACCACGTGCTGGTAATCCCACTCAAGAGGGAATACTCCCACTTGACTGCTCAGTTTGAAACGAAATTATTCATTTTTTCCATTTTCAACCACCGGTTTTTGCAGGGTTTTCACATAATTTCTTGAACAAAAATCTACATTGTATGATAGAATGAAAATATTTTCAATTTGCAAATGAAAAAAAGAGTTGGAATCTTTTCGTTGTTCTCAAAAGAATTGATGATGTTCGATGTACAAAGCGTATATATAAATTTTTGAAAAATTCGTGAAAAAAACCTACAAAAAATCATCACAAAAGAGGTAAAACTATAATTTTTTGAAAAAAAATCTAGCAGGAGCATCAGAGGAGAAATGAATGTTTGACTGATACGCGGAAAGACACTTTGAGCTTCCTAGCAATACTTGTTCGATTGAGTACATATTTGAATATTCTAGAGTGCCCACACAACTCGGAACTTTTTTTTTAATAGGTAATCCTAATAAACTTTATGGGTAGATATTTGCCGATACAGTTTAATAACAGAATAGTCTTATACTCTTGAGTATTATTAGAGCATTTTGTTGGCAAGAAAGTTGATACGAATTCTAAATGAAAATGAAAAGATAAAGAAAAGGAAAGAGTTCCTGAATTCACATCATGACTTTTCTGGAAATATTGTCTATTCAAAACAATCGACATTCGATTGACACCCACCAGCCCACAGATCCTGTCCATCCTCTTATCGCCAAGATAATTATTCTGCTACAATCTTAACGATCTCGCGTATACGCCAAACGTTTGTCCAAGAAAAGCATATTCGTGTAGATGACAAAGCGTGGACGTGTGCAAAAAAATGACCAAGTCGCTCATTATTCGAAAATCGACCATCATGAGAGGGTCTCAAGTGATTTAACAGTACTTTCATTCTCCGAACTATCGAGTTTATCATTTCTTCTTGTTTTTTATCTTATGTTATATTATAATTATAATACATTTTTCTCATACTATTCAAATGATTTCCTATATCCAAGGATGAACGTGTCAGTGCATGAGTTAGGTAGAAAACTTCAATTCTTTCACAACCTATAGTTTTTATCATGGTATTACCCCCCTCAGAAAGCTCCTCAATTTACGAATGAAACGAAAAATGTTGGTAACTTCTCGTCTTTCGCAAGATATCGATGAAATGTACAATATACAAAGCACTGGTATATTTTTAAAATATTCGTGAAAAAAACACCTGAACAAAATCATTACAAAAGAGTTAAAACTATAATTTTTTGGAAAAAATTATCTACGGTCGTACAATGCTGCCCTCAACTTATATGCTTCGAAAAAATAAAGAAGATGAGGCGAATGTACAACTTCTTACACCGTTCAAAGTTTGATCATCTCAGGAGCGCCAGAGTGGGAATGAATGGGTACCTAATATTTTACTGATGCGCAGAAAGCCACGTGGTGGTAATCCCTCTTAAGTCTGAGCTCAAAAGCAAACCTGCTTTATTCAGTATTGAAATATTTCAAATTGACCACACAACTCGAATTATTTTTTTTTTCTGAATCCTAATAAAAACTTCATGAGTCGGTATTTTGCGATACAGTTCAATAACAGAATAGTCTTAAACTGTTGAGTACTATTACAGCATTTTGAGGGCAAGAAAGTTAATATTAATTCTAAATGAAAATGAAAAGAAGGAAAGAGTTCCTGAATTCACATCATCACTTTTCGGGAATTATTATCTATTCAAAACAATCGACTTATGGCCATTCGATTGACACCCACCACGCCACAGATCCTGTCCATCCTCTTATCGCCAAGATAATTATTCTGCTACAATCTTAACGATCCCGCGTATAAGCCAAACGTTTGTCCAAGAAAAGCATATTCGTGTAGATGACAAAGCGTGGACGTGTGCAAAAAAATGACCAAGTCGCTCATTATTCGAAAATCGACCATTATGAGAGGGTCTCAAGTGGTTTAACAGTACTTTCATTCTCCGAACTATCGGGTTTATCACTTTGGTCCATAAAAGTTCATCGACGAGATGTGTAATTCAGACTTTATATCGGGTTATGCAAATCCGAATCATGTCCTGCATCTCGGTCGGATATAAATTTCGGTCTTAATCACACATCGCGTGATAATGGAAAATAATTACATTATCGCAATATGAATATTCCATGAGGACAGCCTTTCCGAATGGATTTTCGGCATGAAAAATGGGGGTGCATCGCTCTTTCCTTTTTTAGGAGTGCAAGGCTCCGTCTTACAAGGATATGCACTCAGGTATTACATTGCGTGGAAGAACGTGAGGATTGTCTTCGGAGAAGGAATCTGCCTGGATATAACTGTTCTTGGTTCTACAGGGTGTTCGTAAATTGGAAACTGACAGTCCTAGAAACGCTTCATTTTTGGGATACAAGGTGTTGAATTTGAATTTTTTTCAAGTATTTATCTTATAGCATCCTCCCTTCACAAGATATTCAACTCAAATTTGGCATAAATATATCAATTTAAAGTTTACATCATACAATTTTGTATGCGAACCTACAAGGAACCATTTTTTCTGAAACAGAGCACGAGTTTTTTCTTCCAGAAAGGGGAATCATTGCTTATTTGAAAGGATGTACAAAGAAACTTTGGTACAGTACTACACTTTTTGGTAACTTGTAGTTTTGTCGTATCTCCTACCGATTCCGAGAAAAAAATTTCAATTATTCTCCAGTGAATCTCAGGAAAATCCAAATTATTATAAAGATCCTGTTAGTAGCTGTGTTAAATGAATTATAAGTTTGGTACATATTTACCAATATGTAGAGAAGGTTAAGAAAGATTCGATAAACTGGTATAATCATCACAAAAAGATAGAAATACAAGAAACACTATATATCTCGAAAACAAAGCGTTTGCATGATGATGTTTATAGGACTATTTTTTCTCAAAATTATCCAAAGAATCACTCATTTTCTTTTATATCTCCAATTCAGGAACATCCTGTATAATACAATCACAGTAATTTAGAAATCTTCGAAAGTTTACTTTCAGATATTTTTTCCATAATTTTAATGATCACTAACGAAACTAAGATACGAGTATACTACTTGTTATAGTAACTTTTAGTTCAAAAAAATTTTTTGTCTCACTTTTTAAATTTTTTACACTCGAAATGCATCTCAGACTATACTGAACAACTTATCAATTGTGGATCTGAATGCATCCCTTAGTATTTCCTCTGGTTAATATATATAAAATTTCTGAGATTTTGACCATCGAGTAATTTTGATTTCGCATTTATAAATCAGAATTTTCGGTAAATCTGCATATCGATAAAATAATTTGCTACATTTCAACTTTCCTTGATCTTGTCGCTTTTTTGGAAAATTGCTATATTTGAACGAAGATAAACAATTTTACAAAAATTTTCCGATCCTGCCAGGATTCGAACCTGGAATCTTCTGATCCGTAGTCAGACGCGTTATCCGTTGCGCCACAGGACCTTATTCAAATTACATTTAATGTTCTCTCTTGACTCACAGTGAAGACAATTTAAGAATATTCAAGTCGAATACCGAACTACCTGCCATTCAGGAGAACTGGGGAATATCTATTTATATTACACAATCTTGCACACGTAGTCGAATCAGTATCGGATGCCAAAATCAAAATTTTTGGTAACATCCACTGCACATTAACGTTAATAATAATAATTTCAATTGGTACATTTCAACTATCCTTGATCTTACTGATCGTTATCCGGGGTGCCACAGTTCCTTATTCGAAATACATTTTATGTGCTTTCTTGGCTCTCATTGTTATGATAATTTTAAAATATTCGGATGAAATAACCTACTATTGGCTATTGAATCAAATTCAGTATCAGACGCTAATATCAAAACTTTTGGTACCACAGCACATCGTTGATAATAATAATGATTTTAACTACTATATCTCAACTATTCTTGATATTGCCGCTATTTTCGAAAGTTGCTATTTGGTTTAGTGCCAGTTTCATTATCTAGGCGAAAAGGCTCTTCTTGGTGAAGAGCGTTTCATTATAAAGTCGCCTTCATATGGAGCTTGAAAGTGACTCCAGTTTCATAAACATATTCCGACCGTCTTTTAGAGAAAGCTTTCTTTTATTCGTAAGTCTCAAATTTCTTAGGGTTGACTACTCTGAGAACTAGTGATTTATTGACTTCATTTGGTAATACTTCATAGAAATTGAAATTTCGTTCAATTGAAATTAAAATTGAATTGGAGTTTTCTGTATAAAGTGAAAGTAAATGAAGGTCCCTAATTTCAAATATAATTAACAAGAAAGTTTGTGTGGTAAAGAAAAAACGTGTGTTGGAAATGACAAGACAGAATGTGGTTATGTTTTGTAGTCACAGACTATGCTTGAAGAAAAGGATTCCTTTCTTGCCATAAAGGCCAATATTGGGACTTTATGAGGAAAGACACTTCAAACCTTTTTCAACCCTCAAATTGGCTTATTTGTAAAGGAGACTATTCGCGGAAAACGAGACTTTATTTTCGTTTATGAAACTGGCACTTCCACATATTTGAACAAAGATCAACAATGTCACAAAAATTTTACGATCCTGCCAGGATTCGAACCTGGAATCTTCTGATCCGTAGTCAGACGCGTTATCCGTTGCGCCACAGGACCTTATTCTTAGATTTATTTATTTTCTTTTTTGACGTACAATTGGGATATAAGGGCTTTTCTTGACAAAAGTAATCTTTGCAAACAGTTGAAGAAATATTGCTACTCAGAAGAAAACAAATTTTAGTTATCTACAAATTGAAACTTTTTTTTAGTATTTCGAAATTACGGTGTTGCTAAAATACTAACCTGCTGCAAAAAGGATACGTCATAATATGTATGTACTTTGAAGTCCTTCCGTACCAAAAGAAAACAAATTTTAGTTATCTACAAATTGAAACTTTTTTTTAGTCTTTCGAAATTACGGTGTTGCCAAAATACTAACCTGCTGCAAAAAGGATACGTCATAATATGTATGTACTTCAATAGACTGAATGATAACAATAAGCTTGAATGAGATCAACCTATATTCGTTCGAAACTATAGATATTTTTTCGTCTCAATCCTTTCCCCCGATAAGCTGAAACATATGAATCTGCTACGTAAAGTATTATAACATTTGAATGTGCATAACTTCCGAAGCTTCTTCATACAAAATTGCAACCCTGCAGTTGATATTATTATGCTCCCCATCATACTGAACCGAATCAGGTCACACTCTGGTTATCGCATTATATCCTACACCAGCTATACTTCCCTGTGGTGAATACTAATTTCCATTCGTCGTGTTTGAGACAAAAAAATGACATGATCAGCAACAAGAGGTGAACTTCAGTGTGTGTAGGTGACGCATAAGCGTTGTTCATTTTTACTACCTCATGATGTAAATTTTGTCAAGACAAGTAGAAAGCAATCTTAGGTATTTTACAATATTGAGCAGTAGAGTAGATGGGTTGTTTTAGTTCCTTTGGCCAATTTGATTGAAGGGCTTTTTCGAGCTATTTTTTTATGAAGGAGCACTTTGAATGTTTGACAAAAGAAGAAATTATTTGGAAATGAACTGAATAAACTAACTCATTAAATATTTCTATAACTTTATATGAATTTACTTAATCGGAAATCGGGTGATTGGAATTGAAATACAAATTCATAATATTATTATAATTATGGCAAGAAATGGATTCGAAGCAAGCCTTCATCATTCTGGTATACGTTCACAAACAGAAACAATTTCATTTAATACTCACTGTTCCAAATGTGTGAAAATTGGTTGAGGTAACCATTGTAATTTTTGTTACTTTTTTTCTCTTTATGGATATTTGTGTACACGAAATTCTTGTTATAAATTTTTTCTATAGGTACTGCCCACGTACAAGTTTTGAACTTTTGTGGGAAACAAAATGTTTATTTTTAATAGGTTTATACTATATTTACTGATTGTATAGAACTTTTTTTGTTAATTTTGTTTTGGGAAAATAAACATTATTCTATTCTAATGACGGATTTACCAGCAGCATATTTCTGGAGATATCAATATTAAAATGTGGGTATGAATATGAATCGAATGAATGTTGTGACTATGTATTCAACTGATAATGGATAAGTTGGACGCCATTTGCGATTAAGTGTTAAATGAAAAATATATTTTTTTATTAATTTCGCGAAACATCACGAGAGTGCAGCTAGAGTGGTGTTTCGTGAACTAGGTACGTCGAGTGCGAGAGAGATTCGTATAATCTAAATATATTGGCAATTGGTTTTCGTTACTATTATATATCGAAAAATTTCAATGACTATAACCAAAGCCATGCATTTTGATATTTCTATGACATTTCACTGAATTTTGGCGAACGTCCAATTATGTTACTATAGAAATGATAACAATATGGCAGGAAGGAAAACACCTCGCAATACGCCGTAACTAAGGGAAATTCACGAATTCTATTGGTTCATCTAAACATGAGTTATATAATCCATAATATTAGTGTCATGTTCGTGAATGTTTTTTTAAAATTTTATTGAAATACATAACATGACTATGGGCGTCATTTAGAAACTCACGTATCGGTCGAAAGAAAAGTTGGGAAATCTTCAACCTAAAACATGAAGCTCGTCGACCCTGTCCGTATAGAAAGAAAACATGTTTTCAGCAGACATGTGCATCGCGTTAATTATACTGGCTCATAGATAATAAGAATTTTATATGATCATTTCAACATGCAGTTATACGATACATAAAGTACTTACATACGAGTATGTCCCTATTTTATGCCGGAGAACTCTCATAAATTTCTTTTAATCTTACAGTTCGTGTATGGAATGTATTTGGTCAATAGAGGAAACTTTAAGTGTTGGTAATTATTATTATTATCATGTTTATGAGTGAACTATAACCTTCCTTACATCGTGTCTTTTGCGAACTGTTGTGCACCAGCGTAAATAATAATAGTTTATAGTTGACCAAACAGATGCAGTATCTTCGGATTATTTTGTTCTTCAGTCCAATCCGATCTTTTTTTTTTAATTAAGGTGGTACTGCGATGATGAACCTACATGACTATTTCGGCTAACTCAAGCACATTCAATATTCACCATTATCAGAAAGAATTCCTAATAAGGGTGAAACCGGTATATCGCTACTCTCCCTTGATGACATGCATTCTCCTTGGTTTACTCTCGATTATGATTCCTATGAAATGGCGTGGAAATCTTCTGTTTGACAATGGTTATGTTGATGGCATTTTTGTTAATACATTAACCAGATAGATAATTAATATCGTATGATATTATCAGAAAGATTGCTTGATGCAATGCAATGACCATTTCGAAATCTAGTCTAGTTGGTGACCATATTTGTGGGTGGAATTAAAAAAAAATTCTAAACATAGAAAAATTTGTGATTTAAATGTGATAACTTCACTTTCATGAGAATATTACATTTGTTTTTTTATAAGTAGATATGGTAACATTCCATAATTTTTTCCAACTTCATGCATGTGCATAAGTACTCTAATTTAATTAAAAATATTGAATTCCCGAGCATAAACGATCTTGATTTGATTTCAACACCTGGCGCTTTAAATCAAATATATTCCACGAAATTCGATCACTATGAATTCTTTTCCCACTTCCAAATACTCTCCTTTCTCCTTAATTAACATCAGTCAGTTTTCCAATCGATAAAATTCGAGCCCTGTAATTCTTTCCAGGATTGCAGACATTCACCAGAAGGTGAAATTGTTGCAAACGAATTCTGAGAATTCCCGCTTCGAATTCATTTTGATTAAGGTGCACTGCGTAAGGGGACCGGGTGAAAAAATCAGTTTCTTGAATGAATCCAATAAAACAGTTTAATTGCTGTCTATGCTGGTGGGGGCTTTACGGATTTTTTTATCCCGGAGATTACGGGAGATTTAGTGGTAATTTGCTCCTACCAGGCATAACGATTCGCGCCTGAGTTGGTCGATTTTTTTCGTCTGAAAAACTTAATTAATTTTGGGAATGGGAGTTTATTTCGAGTTTTATTTTGAGTTTGGAAGCATCTATTCGAAATTTCGAATATTAATTGCAACTAAGAAAATGAAGGGGAGGGGGAATCTAGATACATTACCGTTTCGCTACACAGTTCTAAACTTGCTTTGATATCAGCTCAGTGGCGGATTCAGAGGGGAAAAGAGGGGTACATTTCCCTCAACCCCCAAGACTTGGCGATATATTCATTGTTTTTAGTTTTTCAACAAAGAGTAAATGCTTTCAGTATAGCTGCATCCTTGACAAATATGAACAAACAACTATTACTATCGAGTCGTAGGTATAAATGAAATAGAAGCAACACCATTTTCTGAATGATTTTTCTGAGGGCTGTATAATGCGGAATTCTTTACTTGTTTCCACTTGTTTTTTTGTTATGTTATCTTAATTTATTTTAATTATGTGATACGTCATTTTAAACTTGTAAGTATATAACTTTAGAAATATGTTTTTATTTTATTTTTGCATGAGCAGAATGTTGATTGTTTTATTAATTAATAGTATTAAAATTGAAAAAAAATCATTTCCAATTAGAAGTGATAAGTTGACTCAGTTCAGTTTGAGCGCGCGTCAAAGATGGACACAAGCAGAAGAAAAATACACCACATTCTTCAGGATTTCTCCGATAAAGGTGAAAATGTAAGCCAGGCGGCTGAAAATTTAAATAGTGTTCATGGTCCTGATACTGTTATAGAAAATCACGCGTTATTTTGATTTTGTCGATTCCGGTAATTATATGTCAAAGATGCAGCACACAGGCCAATTGTCGAAAATGTCGATGAAATCATGGACATTGTCGAGTCCGATCATCATGTAAGCACGGTTTCGTTTGCCCAAAAGCTGAAGATTGCACAAAAAACCGTTTGGAACCATTCGCATAAGGCTGATCTCAAGAAGAAGCTCTATATCTATATCGGTACCACATGGGTTAACGCAAAAGAAACCTCATGGACCAAATTTCCAACGCTGCTGATTCGCAAAAAAACCATTTCTGAAGCGGTTGGTGACTGGTGTTGAAAAGTGGATCACTTACGACAACGTCAAGTGAAAACGGTCGTGGTCGATACGCGGTGAGCCGGCGGAAACAGTGACCAAGCTAGGATTGACGACCAGGAAGTTTTTGCTGTATATTTGATGGGATTGGTAGGGAATTATAAACTATGAGCGGGATAACTGTTAACTCGGAACTGTCCTGTCAACAATTGGGCCGTCTAAAGGTAGCAATCGCCCAGAAGCGGCCTGCTTCGGCCAGTAAGAAAGGAATTGTGTTTCATCAGGACAACGACAGGCCACACTTTCGCCAGAAGCTCCAGGAGCTTGGTTTTGAGATTGTTATGCATCAACCTTATAATCGGACCTGGCGCCAAGTGATTACCATCTGTTTCAGTCCATGGCGAACAATTTTGCTGGTAAAAATATTATTTGGTATGTCTATTGGAAATATATTCATATTTTACTTTTGTGACATAAAAATTTTATTTGTAACGGGTGTTTTTTTCCGAGGTATATAACTTTAAGTTGGCATTACTGTTCAAGATGGCGACCGATTTAACAGCTGTCAAGTGATTTATTCTCAGTTTGGTTTGGCAATTCATCATGAATAGACTCACGCCTGAACAATGCTTGCAAATATTGCAATTTTATTTCGAAAATAATGGTTCTGTGCGGAATACGTATGGCGCACTACGTCCATTTTATTTTTTTTAGCGATGAAGCGCACTTCTGGTTGAATGGCTACGTCAACAAACAAAACTGCCGCATTTGGAGTGAAGCTAATCCTCAAGTGTATGTCGAAACATCGTTACATCCAGAAAAACTGACTGTTAGGTGCGCTTTATGGGCTGGTGGAATCATTGGTCTGTACTTCTTCAAAAACGATGATGGCCAGAACGTTAGAGTCGATGGTGATCGGTATAGAGCTATGATTACTAACTTTTTCCTTCCTGAATTGAACAAACATGATGTCCAGAAGCTGTGGTTCCAACAAGACGGCGCAAGATGTCACACAGCTCGTGCCACAATCGATTTATTGAAAGACACGTTTGGTGACCGCCTAATTTCACGTTTTGGACCTGTGAATTGGCCTCCAAGATCTTTGGGATTAATGAAATTCATGTCAATCGAATAATCCATCGCTGTTTTATTGCAATTTAAAGTTCTACAGCTCTAAAAGAAACACCCTTTATTAACTGTGAATTTACACCATTTTCATAGTGAATTGTGACAATTTCAATGCGTTGTCGAAGCGTGTATCTTAATGATGTAGTTTTTTCCTGTAAAATGTCAAAATATCACAGTTTCAAAAGTGGCAACTGACCAGATAGCGCACTATTCTTAATTGAACTTCTTATTATAAAACCGCATTGAGAACGAAAACACTTACAATTATTCGAGGATATAATTTTCTCCCAAGAACCTCCGCCCCTGTTTTGTGTCACAACCATTCAGCGGCAGTTAGCGAGGCAGAGAAAATAAACGAACTAGCTGACAATTTATCCTTGTTTATGCATGATGCAAAAGTATTTAAATCGTACGGTTAAAGGAACAAAGAGTCGCCAATAAAAAAACTGACGTCAAGTTTGGCGGCCAACTGCTAAACGGCCCATTTAAAAGACAATTGACGACTACGAGTTATAAATAACAACAATCTTATCTTCAAACTTGAACGACTCCACGGTTTGCATACAGTGGAAACCTGTGGACGTCTATATTTTATGGTTACGCCGTGGCGAAGACGGCAAGTAGGTACGAACCGCCTTATTTACTTCACTTGCTTTCGGATTACCCCATCATTCAAGTCTGCCAGTGGTGGACACCGTCATTCGCGGTAGCACTGAAAGCAAAGACGTCTATCTAGGATAGCATCTTTCATAAAAAGAAGAAGAAATGCACAGAAGAAGTCAGGAGCTTTTCTTCGATTGTAAAGGGTGTTTTTTTTAGAGCTATAGAACTTCACATTGCAATAAAATAACGATGGATTATTCGATTGAAATGAATTTTATTTATCCGCAAGATAATCTTGTCAAATTAAATTTTAAATATGATTTCTGGCATATGACCGCCACGGCCACGAAGTGGCGAGTTTTGAAATGAACGAGTGGTAGAATGAGCCTTCTGTACGAGTATTATACATTATTTTCTCTAATTCATTGCATTTTCATTGAAATTAATGAAATATTTCCATGAATATATTTTAGTGATTTTTGCATTGAAAAATGTTGTTTGGCAGAACTGATTTCTTTAAGGCAAATTGATGAATTGACAGATAAAGCCGTGGCGGAAAGTTCGGATTACCAACATAGAATAATAAAATATAACCATGAAAACTGTGCGTTTCTGACATATTCTCGCACGATTTTGTTCTACAAGATGTGGAAGAATGAACGGAATAACCACAGAATTAGAGAAAAATACTTTACACAGCTAAAAGATAGTGTTCCGATAAACTTACAATCATCAGTTGTGTACAGCATTCCATGCTTTAACTGCGAGAGGGCCTACATAATAATAATGATAATAAAATGGTTTATTTTGTAAGCTACAGGGTATAAACATATCAGACAGACAAAGCAACTGTTGAAGGACAGGGTTAGACAACATAAAACAGGTACCAACAACATCACACATAGGGAAATAACTGCTCTGTATTCACATGCGTATTCAAAGAAGGACACAAATTCAATTTCGAAGGAACAACAATACTTGACCATGAAAACAGCAACTATCGTAGAAACTAGAAACATAGGTGAAATGATTCACATAACATTGAATAAAACAGTGAATTATAGAGAAGATGTCAATAGACTCAGCACCATATTTAACAGTCTATTGGTTTCTTTAAGAATATAATCGGGATTCTGTTTGATGACTTCTATGCTTCCTTCTAAATCAAATAAGATTTGCACTCTGTGATCTTAACCAATATTTGATGTTGTCCACGTTTTGCTTTTGCCTATTATTTCGTTGCTGCACCAAAATTAAACAATATAAGAGAAGAAATGAAAACTATAGTATCTATAATCCTTTTTCATATTTTCATACGGTAGAACAGATTAATATATTTTGTTGTGATGATTCAATTCCTGTGAAATCATAATAGTAATTAATGTGAACTTTGTCTGTTCAAGATTTTTAATGTATTTAAATATCCAAATAACTGAAAAAGTTTTTCATCATTACAAAATATGGATGATAGTATGAACCATAAACCATTACAAGGTTTCATTTTGATATAAAAAAACGAGTATATTTTGAAGGGAAAACAATGAATGTTTGTTTCGTTATGAAGAGGAAGAAATGCCAATATCGATGAGAAACGATATCAGCCAAATTTTTTCGTGAAATTTTCCATGACCATTTCGCACATTTGCTGCTGTATGTTCTCGATAACTTCACGAAGTCCATATTTAAGTTCTTGAATCCATTGTGGAGCATTGGTCCATACCTAATATTTCACGTGGCCACAAAGAAAAAAGTCTATAAATGTTACATTACAAGATCTCAGTGGCCAATTGTGATCAACTCTTCGATAAATAACACGGCCATGAAACTTTTCTTGCATAATTGCGATTGTTTTGTTGCTTTTTCAGCACGTAGCGCCGTCATGTTGAAAATAAACGTCGTCCACATCAATATCTTTCAATTCCGGTATATCATCATTCGTGGAATTCCTAATTCGACGAGAAATCGATATATCTGGGTTTTCATCAAGACCACGAGCTACAGCAGCAATATTCAAAGTTGTTCTTGAGCGACGGTTTCGATTCTTCACATCACTTACGTGTCCTAACCGCTAACAAAATTTTGCTACCAGTTTCACGATTACTGCTTTAGTTTTGCGAACTGTAATTGCAAAATTTCCACCATTTTTATAGCGAATTCTAACAACTTGAATGAGTTGTTGAAGCGTGTATCGCCAAATTTTCAGGAAAGGCACAGTTTTTTCTTCTCAATAGCAAAATATGACACATGCCCAGAGAATGGGCAATTAAAAATGAAAACTTCCATTGGAAATTCCTTTATAACATAATGAAGCAAATCAAGTCAAGGTCAATCTTTGTCTTTTATTTCTCACATATGTATATGTTTCCTAGATTCTTATCAATATAATACACTGATTATTTTTCCTCATTACGACTCATCGTCAACACTAAAACAAAAATGTTATTCCACGAAAATGGTTCGTTTTGTCTCATTTGTTTATCTCCTAGATCTCATATTGTCTGACATTCTGAATGATATATGTTGCTGATATTTCAGAAGTAATGAGGTGAGCTATGAACGAAGTTTTGAGGCCATTATTGAAGTAATTTGAGTAGGAACTATCATTATTGTTAGGGCAGCTGAAATGAAAATATGATAGCAAATACAATCTATATGGGAAAAATTTCTGATTTATTATACGAATAATCATCATTAGGCATAGTTTAACTAGTCATGATCATTTTATACTATTGTTTTGTTTTTCCGATATCATCATTTATATAAAAATTGCTCGTGATAAGCAATAATATGAAAAATGCCTTGCATACAAAATTAATTTGTCTTCCCATATCTGAACTGTTTTCACTAATTTTGAATTTTCCGTGAAAATTTGTTATGTTTTTGGCCAGAAATTTGTCCACAATGAGAGATGTTGGGTTATCACATAACAATCTTATCATAGTTTTATAGTCACTCACTTTCTAAAAACTGCATAAGACGAGATGGCGATAATCGAAAACATCAGCTTTCTTCTGATGTTTTAGCTCAGATGATAGGGGCCATTCCTAGTTGACTGGCTTGAATACTAAACTGATCATCCAATGCAATCTGTAGATTTATAGATAGTTGTGGTGTTGAATTTCAAAACGATGTTGAGGTCTAGCACGACAAGAGAACAATACAGTTGAAAATTTCCATCGTTACATGTAGCAGTGTTACCTATTTTAGTTTTTCGTTGCGGATGGTACAATTACGATTGTTCCATGCTGACAATTGAACATTTCGAAAATTCATAACTTTGCAAGACTGGGAGTTAGGATTTTGTGGTAAGAATATTATATTGGGTACCATCATAGAAGTACATATTATCAATTGCATGATTGTGGTTTCCGATGAATTTTTCATTTTCTTTTCCCGTATCGATTCATTCAGCGTTGAAAGAGTCAATAATAATCACAGTGAAGAATTCGGAATTGTGTGAAAGAAATAACTATTATTCAACTTCTAGATTTGATATGAAAAAATGGCAATAACCATAGATAAAATATGTCGTAATAATGGTAATGATATGTGCAGGTAAAGAAAATGACATTTGCTAGCTAGAAAAGTATGAAGTATGTTCAGAGACAACCAATGAGACTGTCAACTCCTTAACTAAATTTATCCGATTTTGCCTTCGTCATCTATCTTTGTCTATATCAATCTAGTTCGGATGAAGCTATCTTCATTTCGGTCATGAAAGACACCAATAGAGGCGCTAGGTACGCTTTTGTTGGCATTGCCAAATCTGAAAATATTTACTACCATTTCAAGAAAAAAGCGCGCCCTCTCTTATTTCTTATATGGCGAAAGTGCAATCTATGATCTTCAATATACATGCTCTAAGATGTCTAAAAACATGGTGAATGCACTCGTCAAATTTTGAATGCAATGACATTCGACCAAATTGAAAATATTAGTTTTAGTTCGTGGCGGCGCCGCAATGTCACACTTGTCATTTCCGTTGATTTTGATTGGATACATTGATTAAAACCCGATACTGACCAATCAAAAGCGATGTGTAATCGAGTATGATCGTGCAAAGTCGTGAAACAAAACACGAAACGTTTGCTGGAATGAATTCAAATATTTGTAATAGAGAGAGAGAGAGAGTTAATTCTTAGAATATAGATAGATTATTAATGTTCTAAGAGTTAATTTGTTGATAGCGCTACCTACAGTTGACATAACGAAGCTTATCTAATATTCTCAAAATTGGCAAAACAAAAGCTAATCAGTTCATACACCTGGTTTTTAGACATCTTAACATGCTCCAAACAATTTTGACAACACGGAATAAGATGCATTCTATGCATGTTAACACGGAATAAAGTTTGACGTGCATCCTCTGTCAGAAATTTAAAAGTTGTAGGTAATTTTTATTCATAATTAATTAATTTTCGTTTCGTCTGTGGAGAAGAGGAAGTAGCAAAAATGTAATAATCTCCAAAAAGTATAAACAAGTGAGTTGTAAATCTCCATACCAGTCAGTATGCTTTGAATATTATGTTTTTATTCTTGCAGATCAAAAGTCTGGCAAGAAAACTAGGAATGAGATTCACAGGAAAGAATCTCTGAAATTATAGAATATGCTCTAAACATTTCACTTCGTAGTCATATATTGATACAATAAAGCTTAGATGCTGAAGTTTAATCAGCCACAAATACCAAAATGAAAGTGGTAGAATTTTCCACAGAAAATTTTTCCATGAGTCACCCAGGTGAAGGAAGTTTGTTGAGATAATCCATCACAAAGAAGTCAATTATGGGAAACCAAAAAGCAGTATAGGAAAAAGTCAAAACTTTAAGGAGCATTTTAGAGCTTTCTGGTACCACAAGAGTTCAAGTTTTGCTTACAATTATTCAATAATCAATATTCTAAGACAATTGATTGGCTTGTATTTGTTGTCTTATATGTTAGTTGCTGTTTTATATGATAAATGTTTTCTAGAGTTACAACAAAAATTACATTAAACTATATAATCTCATCAAAAGATGTATTTCCGTTTTTTTAAACAATTTCACGCAGCCATATTGGTAGTGAAAATGTTTTGCCTTATTTCAGCCTGGAAATGATTAATAATCACAATAGTCAGCATGGAAAAAATTTCAGTATTAATTATTATGGTTGCGCGAAATTGATCCAAGGCCTCAAAGCCTAAAAACAATGGAATTGAAATTAATAATTTGAAATTCCCTCGCTAAAACGGTCAAAGCGGATGTAGCGCCATCTCCAACTGCCTTCAAAGATGTGTGAGACAAGGATGCAAAATATCGGATAAAATTTAGTGGGGGGTTGTGCGTCTCATTCTTGTCTCTGGTATGTTATTAATGATTCGCTTCTCAACACTTTTTAAGGTTAGAAATCACTAGATTACCCACCGATTGTGAGTAAATAAATAAATTTTGATTTTTGGTGCGAGTAATCTCACGTCCAAAAGTTCAAGCGCGAGGAAAATACCTTTGCTTTTTCCATTCAACAATATGAATATTAAAGAGAGGGCTGAGTGATTACTTAACTTAATAATTCTATCCCTCACACTTGAAGCCTTCCCTACCTAACATTCACGATGTCAAAAAAAAATGTCGACCTTTAATTCAATTTTTCAGCATATAAACTGGAAAATGCTTGCAGCAGTTTACCAAATCTCCCCGTACACAGGCTCCATTATCACATATTCCCTTTCACAACAGAGCAGACGCCCGGGGCGCCCTCTTATTTACGACAAAGAGACGGCAAATTCTTATTAACATCCAGGAGATATTAAGATACCCCCGGGTCCTGGTGCTGGTGACCGACCTGTCCCCCGGCGAGTGCGGTCCATTCCTCGCAGCATCCCGAATGTTCGAAATGAAGTACGTCCTGAAATGTCTGAAAGATCTCCCTGCGCCTTGACGTCCACGAATTCGTGGGGGTCTTAATTCAAGCCACTAGATTAGATTATGGTTTTTTCGTCTTCATTACCTCTGCCTTCAAGACGGAGGTGGATGTGGCTTGGGAATGACAATCGGGGAAAACGTCTGAGCTTTCCTGAATTTATGAGCTTATTTACTAGGGTGTGATTACTGGGGTTGCTACAAAAAAGGTTTTGTTTGAATGTTTGCGCAGAAAATTACCTGAATAGTTTCATTCAAATTATATTAATTTGTTCATATAAGTTTTATTGAAAAAAATAAAACGTTCCTTTTTGCTGATTATCTTATTCAAAATTGCATTACTATGTTCGGTTCAAATATGAAACGGAGCAATATGAACAGAGTAAATCGCATGGTTTGCACATAGGGCAACTGTTATTGGTTGGTGAAATAGTCATAAATCCGATCTCTGCTTCGTCCCTAGCAGACTGTCAGGAGTGTCAGGATTGTAATCGCATCAAAATATTGTTATCAATTGCAAATTTATGATCTGTATATCCATTTCACAGAAAAATAAGTATGTAAAGAAATTGAGGCTTTGTTGAGATCGCTATCTCTGTAATCTAATTCACAGAACTAGAGATTAATTTGAAATTAGAATATTGTTCAATCCGATTGTTGTTTTAATAACTTATTCGAAAGTTCAAGTGAAAGCGAATCAAAGAGTACCTCTATTCGAAATTTTAAAGTTAGCATAAGATACTCAAAGCAAGATTGAAACGAGAAAATTCAGAAATTCGAATTGTAAGGTCTAGTAAAAAGAAATCTATTATTTTTGCATAAAGATCTCCATAGTTAGAAGGATCCGGATGAAATGATGCCTCTTTCATAGAAGCCCTATTGGCAAAAAATTGATACTGTCAATTTCCACGAACCTCTATTGTAGAGAAAATTGTTTGCCGTGGACAGGAACAGATGGTAATCACTTGGTACCAGGTCCGGATTATAAAGTGGATGCATAAGAATCTTCCAACCAAGCTCCCAGAGCTTCTGGCGAGTCACCATCGATGTGTGGGGACTGGCGTTGTCCTGATAGAGCACAATTCCTCTCCTATTAGCCAAAGCTGACAGTATCTGGGCGATTGCTCCCTTCAGACGGTCCAATTGTTGACAGTACAGTTCCGAGTAAACAGTTGAGCCGTAGGGGTCATCTCGTAGTAGATAATTCCTTGCCAATTCCATTAAACACTGGCAAAAGTTGGCCGTCAATCCTAGCTTGTACACCATTTCCGCCGGCTCACCGCGTTTCGACCACGACCGTTTTTACTTGACGTTGTCGTAAGTGGTCCACTTTTAAACATCAGTCACCAACCGCTTCAAAATGGGTCGTTTTTTGCGATTCAGCAGCGATTTTTAGATGGAAATTCGATCAATGAAGTTTTTTTTTGCGTTAACTCGTGTGCTACCCATACATCGAGCTTCTTCTTGGAACCAGCCTCATGCAATAGTTGCAAACGAATTTTTGAGCAATATTTCGCTCTTGGGCAATCAAAACAGTACTTACATGGTTACAGTGGCCTTCCAGTGCGTGATGCATCTTTGACATCAAAATTACCGGAACGGAATCGACGAAACCCAAATTGCGCTTGATTTGCTGTAGCTGTGTCAGGACCATAAACTATTTATATTTTTAGCCGCCTGGCTTCATTATCGCATTTATCGAAGAAAAATTGTAAAACATAGCGTATATTCTCTTAGCTAGTGTCCATCTTTGACGCCCTTTCAAACTGAACGGATTCAACTAATCACAAAACTGTCAGAATATTTTTGTAGTATGAAATCTAGTGGAACCCGACGAGACTTATACAACGCTAGAAATATAAAGATTAATAAAATTTACTGTCAGAAGAGATAAGAAATATACATAAATGAAAAGTTGAACTTGGTTTTGTTACGTAGCAATTTCGTTTATCTATTGGCAAAACGTCAATAACTTTTCTTATTTTATACACAATATGAACCAATAAGTCAATTTTGTCTCAGTATAAATTGTTAGCTATAGAATATCAATAGATGAAATATAATTTTGATTTTCTCTGATATTGTGCGTCTAGTAAAATAAGGTAAATATATCAAACAATGAACCTACTTTGAGTATGCGTGATGAACGTTTTTTGAAAATAAAATCAATAAAAATTCATAATAGAGAGTCGATAGACCTTTCACAAACTGAATTGAACATTCAGGAATAGCAATGCTTAAATATTTCCATGGCAAACTGAGATAAAACGAACTTTTTAATTGACTGCTGAATATCGAAACCTACATAGATGTGGAATTTTCATCATATTTGCCTTCAACGCAAGCAAGTATAAAGAATATTTGAAATTTTTTCAGGGTGGACGTGGGGGTTGGAACACCCAGTGCATAATGCATTTATGGAATTCCACCATAATCCCCCTACCCGATATGTACATAGTATCGAATCCAATAATAAAAACTGAACCGAAGCCATTCAATTCATTCTTCTCTTCAGGGATTTCGGAACTCTCTCTCTTAATTCAATTACAGAAAAAGCATACATGTGCAAATGTCGAGAACCCTTAGGCCCTCCCTACAATACGAGCCGTTGATCATGCAGAGAATGGTATGCGTCTATCCCGAACGATGGGGATAGTAGAGGGGGAGATGGTCGGAAATTTTATTTTATTAACCGCAAAATTGACTTAACTTGGCCTGGCGTCGGCATGACACGGCCAAATTACTAGACTCGCAAAAAAAATTTAACGCTTGGGACCTCTGGAAACATCGGCGGCGTTGCCGGAAAATTGGAATGAGCCGAATTTTTTTTTTCGTGGGAGTTTTATGTACAGGTTTTGTGGATCATCAACGATCGGAAGGTCCATGGCATAAAAAATTAGAATGGAAACTGTTTGGGTCAGATGAATAGACCTCTAACACCTATAGCTACCTATATTTTTAAAAGCATTTCGAGAAATTCAATTCAAAATCATTGCTTTATTATATTCAGTTTTCGATTGAATCGCAAATTTCTAAAATCATAACTTCGAAATTGGGGATAGTAAATTCCAAACTGAATTTCATTTTGGGATAAGAAGTTTTGCTTAACGATAGTCTTTGTGTTAATTCAGATATTTTATTTGTTTAGAATACTGTTGTTTTTGTAATTTCATTCCAAGTTCAATTCTTCATTCATTAAGAGTCCATAGAGAAAGAAATATACCTCGAATATACCCATATCATGGAAATCATTAAAGAATTTCCGTAAAATGTACTATAACTGACAAAGAAACTGTGACACCCAGAAAGAGCTGTTTAAATTTTAATTTATTTTTTGATAGAACATAGATAGTATAGCAAGGAGTAAATGATTGAATTTGGAGAAAAATCATAAAGGTTTTTTCACAATTTTGTTACTTAAATATTGTAGTCGTATTTCTGCCATTTTTTCAAATTTTACAACAAACCAGCTGCTCGAGGAGATCCAAATGGATGTTCAGTTGTTGTTAAAATGTCTAGAACACGTGTACGCGGAATTTATCGCCAGCTAAGTTGCTAAGTAAATTTGAAAGAGGTCGAATTATTGGTCTACGGAAGGAGGATTTTTCATCTCGAAAAATCGCTAACCATACGAACAGAAATTCAACTACTGTTATGAGATGTTGTCAAGCATGGTTTGATAATGACCAAAATTGTAGAAGAGTAGGCACCAGACGTCGAAGGGGCACAAATGAAGTTCAAGATCGAACTCTAAGACTTACGGCCATTAGATACCGATTAGCGACAACTCGATCTTTGGCTGA
This sequence comes from Harmonia axyridis, assembly GCF_914767665.1. Taxonomy (NCBI): domain Eukaryota; kingdom Metazoa; phylum Arthropoda; class Insecta; order Coleoptera; family Coccinellidae; genus Harmonia; species Harmonia axyridis. Next base: position 37,760,407 of record NC_059504.1, read on the forward strand.
ATAATGGTTAGGAGAACAGGACCATCCTGTAACTGTTCAATTTACGCCCGATAAGGTCTTTTGAACTGTAGCATTATCGACCCCATATTGTGATAACCCTGACGGTTGAGCATCGCCGGCAACGATTACAATGGTGCAGAGAACATGTACATTGGAATGTGGAATGGCATCAGGTCGTCTTTTCTGATGACCCTCGATTCTCTTTGGGCGCTCATGATGGCCGAAGAAAGCTTAAACGACGTCGGGGAGAAAGACGTGAACCTTAGTTTGATATTGAGCGTCATATACACCGGACAGTAGGCGTTATGGTATGGGGTGCTATTGCACATGCAAGTGTATCACATTTAGTCTTTATTCGAGGTAACATGACAACATTGCGTTATATTCAAGAAATAGTGAAGCCATATGTTCTCCCTTACCTTAACCGGCTAGAGAATCCAATATTTCAGCAAGATAATGCCCGACCTCGTGTTGACAGAGTTAGTTTGAACTTTTTCGAAGCGACCCATGTGAACATTTTGCCATGGCCGCCCAGATCCCCCAATCTTTCGCGTATAGAGCATGTTTGGGACATCATTGGAAGATGGTTTGGAAATTTACCCCGGCCCCCTCGGACTTTGGCGGCTCTGAGACATGAAGTACAGGTAGCTTGGGATAGTGTCCCTCAAGAAGAAATAGACCATCCTATTGCATTAATGCAGAGACGTGTTGGGAAGTGTATAGATAATCGCAGTGGACAAACACATTATTAACAAATATTAAAAAAAAATTCAAACCCTTCGTTTTTTTCTCCAAATTTCAATAATTCACTCCTTATATTTAAAACTTAAACAGCTCCTTCTGGTTGTTGCAGTTTCTTTTTCAGATAGTATTAGTATTAGTATAATTTTTCAGAATGATGTGAAATCAATATATGAACTTAATATAGCGAACCAGTCCATAATAATTTATATTTCGTTTTATGAATATGAAAGCAGCACCTTCAAAATATACACCAAAATATAAATGATTTTTGTATAACTCGAAATTTCAGTTATGGACTCCAAAGATTCATTACCTGAGATAAAAGAAGCAAAATTATGAAATGTTTCAACGAAAAATAAGGTTGTTTTGTGATAGCAAAATATGTATTCTTCACATATCACATTTGAAAAATTCAATAAAAATAACCAATACATCAGTCATTCAGGGTCACTAAATCAACATAAAGACATTCGTACGTTTCAGAATTTTGATATTATTCAATACAATTTTCCCCATCAGCGTTTTATAGTTCAAAAAACTTACTGAATTAACTGAAGTTATAAATTATACCTATATTCATTTCACTAATTAGCATTTGAGAACAGCGTGGGCTTAATGTAATGATAATCGCTCTGGTATTGTTTACAGAGGTAGCAAATTCGACAGTTCAAGTCATAGTAATTTTCTTTCTTACTCTTCTGTGAAATGGATATACAAATCATTATTTTTAATTGAAATAACAATTTTCGTTTGGTTTGGTTTGGACTCTAATGGATGAATGGTCACTTCAAATCATATAAAATAGTCGACTTGATGGGGGTAAATTAATATGAATATCAATAAATTGACCTTCACTTCATGATAAATATATTTCATATTTAATTTTTCCTATCTACAAATAGAATTCAATATACAATTGGTTTGAATATTAATTTGCCATGTTGTACTAGAGAAACAAAATTTAAATATCAAAAAGATATATCGCATAGTGAAGATTTTGACACAATGATCTCATAATCTTGATATTTGTGTTAGATTGCTTTCATAAGTAGACTCTTTTGAAGTTTATAATATAAAATAATTATGCTCATTATACCGAAATCTCACATCCTACCGTAGACAATCATAATGTATTGTAACAATTTAGCATATTAATAATAATGCATGATTATGCCTAATACTAGTGTATGTATTTTACTTTCCTCAAATGTTTAAAATTCTTTCCTCACATCTGTATCTTAGAGAATAAAATGAATATATTCGAACTAAACTACTACAACAACTACAACAATCAATGATTAAATTGCGGAAACAATAAGGCTTATATGCAACAGCAATTAGTTGGATCGATTTCTAACTAGTACTGTGAAACTGCTAGCCGATAAGAGGATATAAGGTTGCTTGAAGATAGGTCGGAGAGAGTTGTGTATTTATTAGCTTTCCGCTTTGAAGATTATATCTTCCTCTAGTTTGTACAAATAGAGGGATCTACTCGTGATAACATCCAAACATTACAGATAAAAGGTCGGATGACAGAGGGGTGAAAACTGATACCCTCAGGGAAATGCTTGTAGGAAAACATTTTAACAATTTCTATTTATCTGATTTTGTTATTCAAAACGGATCGATCTGGAATAAATTTTGAATTGAAACCGGAGACATAATACTATATTGATAACGTTTTAGATTGTTTTTATATATTGAGTGGATTTGTTGAAATATAGGTAACTGGGTCTATGTAGAATTCTTTGATGATCCTAACATTATAAATAATTTCTCTTCATCTTAAGAAAAAATGCTCATTATTTTCTCTGAAAATTTGAGTGCATTTGCGTATCATTTCTCGGAAAAGAATAAAAATTTTGAATGATCGTCTTTCACCGAAGACAATATTATATGTAATAGGTATAAAGACAGATTGAAATAGAAGATATATCGAGACTTCTTCCGAAATAGAGATAATTTCATTTTTCTATCTATCCATTTCCAAATTTAAAGATTGAAATTAGTAGGAGTTCCTTACTGACAAATGACTGCTTCTATAAAGATATGAAACTATTAGAGCAGACTGAAAGAAGCACTAGAAATTATAGACGAATGGTATTGTATGGAAATTTCAAATTAATGGCAAAAAAGCCTAAGAGGCTACTCTCCCATAAAGAAGGAGAATAAGATATGGAAAAACCATTGAAAATACGCGGTAGGTAAAAGAAGCCAAATATCCAAATAACTAGCTAAAATGACTAGTTGACTCCAACCCCGTTGAATATGTGATAGGGATTCCAACCTCCTCGAAAGACCCAGACATCAGCTACGAAAGAACACAAATGGAGTGGAACTCAATATCAAATCAAACAGAAGAGACTCTCCTATGAAAGACATAGGTTAAAAACTGAACCTCACACCTGAGATTTTGATACAGTAGCAAACAAAAAGAACCAAAAGGTTAATAGGGAAATTAATTTTCGAAACCTGAAGCTATTAAGAATGGTCTAAACTGAATTTCACAAGCGGAATTTTCTTAGTCTTAGGGCCATCAAATTTTTATTTTAACACTAATGCGTAAGTCTCATGTCAGTTGTCAACCTTAGTTGAGGTAAAAGTCTGAGTGCTTTCCTTATTTGTTCTCGATATTCTGCTTGGATTCTGACGACGCTATCATTCACAAGGTGATTTTTTTTTGTTTATGGTCTGGAATTCACATTCTATCCGCCTCTAATTCAATTTCTCCTAGTTTTCACTGTCGGGAGACTTTCCTCCCTACTTCATGTCACTTTTTTCCTTCATTTAGTTCTTTGAAAGAGATATTTCCTCTTATCTGTCATCCTCATGTTTATTTGTAGTACCTTATAAAAGTTTAATGAGTCTTCTTGATAAAGGATATTTAATATAAATCAAATAATTTGACAACTTTGTGTCTAATCCTTCACAATAATATATCTGTATGATATATTTAGTTTATTTTTGTCTTGGAATATATTCCAATTCTAAAAATGACAAATTTAATAAACAACCAAAAGAAAATTCAAAATGACTAAAACTGTACAAATTGAGCAAACGATTAATAAATTGAACAACTAAATTAACATAAAGACAGACGTACGTTTCGGAATTCTTGTATTTAATAATACAATTTCTTAATTCCTTATTCTCGTGCTCTTTCAGCGTCTCTATTGTCTTCTTTCTTTGTTTGTTGACTATTTCCTCAATAGTTTCAAATTTCAGTTCTTCTTTGATTTGTTGGTTCGTTATATACCATGGGGCGCCAACCGCTGTTCTGATTACTGAATTCAGCATACTTTGCAACTGATCCTTATTATTGTCTTTCGTATTGTACCAGGTAATTCCTGCATACATAATGCTTGATATAAGCACTATTTTTATTATCTTCAGCTTGTTTTCTAAAGAAAGTTTACTTTTAAGAGTATTGAGCAGCGGGTACAGTCTACCGTGCAATTGCCTTGCCATTTTTCTGTTTTCTTCTACCGGGTTGTTAAAATTCATTCTTTCATCCAGTATTACTCCCAGATATTTAGCTTCCTTTTTCCATTCTATCATCTGGTTTTCTATTTTGACGTTTCCTATTTTCTCTTTCTTTACTGTTGTTCCTCCTCCGAAGTAGATTGCAACTGTTTTAGATGTATTCACTTTGAATCTCCATTTCTTGAAGTATTCCATCAGTTTATCTATCATAGGTCTAACCATAACTGCCTAGTATTCGATATACAGAGTGATTCACCGGGATGGCCTATTAGACGTTTATGGAAAACTAATCAAAATTTTGAGATGAAAATTCGCATATTGGTTTTTGAGACAATGACCTTTCTCCCTTAAATATTTTCAGATCTCTATAACTTCTGGTTATACCGGAAACAGTCTTCTACTTCCTTATTTCAAATGGCACACCCAGGATATTATTGTATCATTAGATAAATTTTTTGATGACAATTTCGGCAATACGCCATACCTTGGGTAAAATCTGAACAGTTCATGAGTTAATGGGATTCATGATTCATGAATCATACTGTTAACACGATCGGATATATAAATCAAGTAAATATCGAATATTCCTTCTCCAATATTCTCCTTCAATTTTCTATGGTTCTAATTATGTAATCATCAGAAAATTTGAATGGAGCTTGAAATTGTTATTCATCATATTAACTCCGTCAATATTGTGATCACAAGAATATAGGGTGTTTTTGTTTATATTCTTCTTGAAGTTTCAATAGTTCTGGTTCCACGATCAACATGATTTTTCGCACAAAAGTTGAAATTGGTATTTTACATCTAAATGCAAATCTCGAAAGAATCTGCACTGCTGAAATAACCAAGAAAACCAAATTTCAAATTTCATATTTACGGAATCCCTAGTTGGAAATTGCCTATTAATGAACTCAACTGCAGCATTTGAACTCCGAACCTAATCTGGAAATTTTAAGTTTCTTGGTCTATCCGTTCGAGAGTTGTCGAGATCAAGGTCCTACTGAAGTAAAGAATTTGAGGACGGATTCATCAACAGTTGGTCGAACCTTATCGTTTGAGACCATATCCGGCTCAACATTCGAAAATTACTGACATTGTGTAGTAGTTTGAAAATACTGAGAGGTTGTTTCTATTGAAATAAATTATAACTAAAGGGTGTTTTTTTAGAGCTATAGAACTTTAAATTGCAATAAAACAACGATGGATTATTCGATTGACATAAATTTTATTTATCTGCAAGATAATCTTGTGGTATTACATTTTAAATATGATTTCTGGCATATGACCGCAACGGCTGGCTCGGATGTAGTCCAATCTGGACGTCCAATTTTCGATTACTTTTTCCAACATTTGTGGCCGTATATCGGCAATAACATGGCGAATGTTGTCTTCCAAATGGTCAAGGGTTTGTGGCTTATCCGCATAGACAAATGACTTTACATAGCCCACCAGAAAGTAGTCTAGCGGTGTTAAATCACAAGATCTTGGAGGCCAATTCACAGGTCCAAAACGTGAAATTAGGCGGTCACCAAACGTGTCTTTCAATAAATCGATTGTGGCACAAGCTGTGTGACATGTTGCGCCGTCTTGTTGGAATCACAGCTCCTGGACGTCATTGTTGTTCAATTCAGGAATGAAAAAGTTAGTATTCATGGCTCTATACCAATCACCATTGACTGCAACGTTCTGGCCATCATCGTTTTTGAAGAAGTACGGACCAATGATTCCACCAGCCCATAAACCGCACAAAACAGACAGTTTTTTTTAATGTAACGATGTTTCGACATACACTTGCGGATTAGCTCCACTCCAAATGCGGCAGTTTTGTTTGTTGAGGTAGCCATTCAACCAGAAGTGCGCTTCATCGCTAAAATGGAAGTAGTGCGCGATACGTATTCCTTACAGTACCATTATTTTCGAAATGAAATTGCACTATTTGCAAGCGTTGTTCAGGCGTGAGTCTATTCATGATTGATTGCCGAACCGAACTGAGAATAAATCACTTGACAACTCTTAAATGGGTCGCCATCTTGAACAGTAATGCCAACTTAAAGTTATATACCTCAAAAAAAAACACCTATCAGTATAACAATTTATTTCTTGAATTTAAGAAGATAAAATGAATTTTCTACTTCACAAAAAAAAAATGGTACATATTTCAAAATATTCTGTCTAATTTTGATTGTTATTATCCTATTTTGACGAAATGATCTTTCTGTTCGACTAACGAGCGCTCAAAAAGGAAATGATCAAAGTCGAGCTTTTTGCCTGCATTTCGTGGAAATAAGGTGAATCGATACATCGAAAAATACTGAACACAAAAACCGTTTAAAATATTTACGTTATCGGCTGATAAAAACCAACTTCTACTTTCATTAGTTTCTAGCAGTGAAATGCAGTCAACACTCATAAAATTTTCATAGACATCGACAATATTTCGGGAAAAAAGTTCCCGGAACTGACTCACTAAGATATATCGCCAGAGCTCAAAATGAACTTTCGACAAACTTTATATTATATCTACAGTAACGTCAGAAATCTCAACTTGAACTTTTTCCAAGGACTTCATGTTGAACTGTATTAACTCCGCTTTGGGTATTGACAAATTAATATCGGAAAAACAATAGAAACTCGAGCTGAAACTTCACTACTTGTTTCGAGTCTCAACTTCCCAAATTTATACCTTGTAGTTAGTTTTGTTCTTTTCGAAACATATGTAATTTATCTCTATTAAGTAGTTCATTTCCTTTCTGAACTACGAAGTTCGATTAAAAACAAATAGCATGACTTGGTTCAATTAGGTATTAAACACTATCCAGACGATTTGCATATTCACACCTATGAATATGCATGGCGTTATTGGACAATTAGAGGATTCCATCTCTATTCGCTAATTAATATCTTCAACAACAATTTGCCTTTGGCTTTGTAATAGTATTCAAATTCAATTATTAGCTAGCTCCATAGATTCCACAACTCATAAGATAGAGAAAATGGGTAATTAATGATTAAAAGAACCCGCCTAAGGAAATAAGGTATAGACATTTTTTTATCGCCAAGTTTGTACAGTTATAATGAATATTGTCGGAAGAATCTTGACATCATTCTATCGCTAAATTTGTTTTCGTGTTCATTAATCGTATCAGTTAATCCAAAGTGATTTCAACTATTTTTCAATATTCTTTCTAAAATAATTTTGATTCATTTTCATTGTGGTATATATATATATTCTTTTGAGAAAGAGCAAATACAAAATATTAATTTCAAACAATCAAGCATATGTGTCGATGAATCTCAGTATTAGCAGAGGAAATGTAACGGGGCATCATACATTTCAAAGTATGATACAAGAGAACAGATAAAAACCTCAGCAAAAACTCTGTCTCCCCGTATCGGTGTAGTGACTGGTTTGTGTAAACGTTTACAGAATAAGCTGACATAATTTATATTGAAGGACTTCCTCTTCAACCAAAACAAAATTTCCTTCATCCTCTCTTTTCGGTTGACGACTCTATAATTTCCAATTGGATCCTAAAACAAAAAGAAAAGAAGCAGAAAGGAGTACTAAATATTAGTTTTCATTATATCGATTTGAAGTTAACTACCCATTCTAAAAAAGAATCTGAAACTGAATGGATAGCTTGGAAACCATCATGAAATTTATAAATCGGACAATCATTCACCAAGTGGTCAATGGTCTCTTCTACACCACACTCACATAGTGGGCTATCAATAGAACACCATTTGAAGAGGGTACTATTACAACGACCATGACCAGTTCTAAGTCTATTCAAAATACACCAAATTTTCCTAGGAAGATTGAAACCTAGAACTTTCTCTGAGGGATCAACAATAAGACTTTTGTTGAAAACGTTAGAAGAAGTCCATCCCGAACGCCAAATTTCCTTGTCGCTTTCATTGAATTCAAGGAAGGTGTTAGTCCATAAAGGTTTGCGTGATTTCAATCTAGCAGTTCTAGAATCTGGGAAATAGGATAAAATAGGAAATGAGTTCGGATAGAAATGAAATTTATCCCAAGATTTCTTGACTGCAACCTGTCTACGAATATGAGGTGGAACTATATGTGATAGCACCGGTAACCAAACTAAAGGAGTAGATCTAATAGTCCCACTAATAATTCTCATAGAAACATTAAGCTGTGCATCAATTTTATGAACATGAGCACTATTAAACCAAACAGAACAACAGTATTCAGCAGCAGAAAAAACCAAGGCCAAAGCTGCTGTACGAAGAGTGTTGGCATCAGCACCCCATGAAGATCCTGCTAATTTTTGGAGGATATTATTCCTCGACTTTAATTTCAAACGCAAATTTTCTAAGTGAACCTTGAAATTCAAAGAAGAATCAAGTTTAACTCCAAGATATTTGGGGGCAAAATTATGATTCAAGACGGAATTATTGAAAGTTACTCTCAATTTTCTGTGTTTTTGATGATTATTTAAATGGAAACAGGAGACTTCTGTTTTATTTGGATTAGGGCATAAGCGCCACTCAAGAAAATAATTTTCCATAATTTTTAGATCTTCATTGAAAGTATTTTCAATAATTCCAAAATCAGAATGACGAAACAAAAGAGCAATATCATCGGCATAAATGAATTTTTCAGATGAAGTAACTGGGATATCACACAAATATAAATTAAAAAGTATGGGAGACAAAACCGATCCCTGCGGAAGACCATTATTCAGTGTTTTAAAACTACTACTTTTATCATCAACAAAAACACGAAGTCTCCTATCAGACAACATGTTTTCGATTAAACGAATCATTTTTCCACAGTTCAAATGATCATGTAGTTTTTTAATTAGACCATCCTTCCACACAGTGTCGTAAGCTGCGGACAAATCTAAGAAGACAGCTTCTGTTTTCAACTTATCATTGAAACCTGATTCAATGAAGGTAGTTAAACTAAGTACTTGATCGGAGCAATTTCTATTTTTCCTAAAACCTCCTTGACAATTTTGCAGAGCATCCTCAACATAAGGTTCAATCCTGAATAGAATCAACCTTTCCAAGATTTTAAAAGGAACACTCAGAAGACTTATCGGGCGATAATTACTTGGATCGGAAGAATTTTTACCTGACTTCAAAATAGCAATTACTTTTGCTTTACGAAATTCATTTGGAAAGTTACCTGAACTCAAAATATCATTATAGAAGGACAAAAGCCAAGATAAGGCCTTTGTCCCCAAATGTTTCATGAATTCAGGATAGATTCCATCGAAACCGGCAGCTTTTCTAGTTTTTGTGCATTTAATTGCAGATGTCAACTCTTCCAAACTGAATGGACGAGAAATAACATCTACAACAGATGACGATGATCTCAACCTATGTAAATTTTTCCTCATCTCTTTTACCTCAGATCTGGAAATTTTTACGGAATTAGAAACGCCCACAAGCCGACGAGCAATTAATTCTGGATTAATTTTAGAAGTTGATTCAACAATAGGAGCAGCTTCACCTAATTTCCGTAGAACATCCCAGGAACTTCTACTAGAATGAGTGAAGTTCATGTTAGATAAAACAGAATTCCATTTTTCCTTACGACCTGTATTCAAAGATTTCAATAAATCTTCCGCTTTTTGGGAAGTCGGTGATTTTTTATAGTCCTCATACAACATTTGCGTCTCAGGAGACCAACCAGGAATATAATTCTGACGATATCCCCTTGGGACGAATTTTTTCGCAGCAGCTTTCACTACACCCACAAACCTAAAATAATTCTGAGAACATGGACGAAACCATCTAATATCACTATCTATTTTATTTTTGAAACAATCCCAACGAGCTTCCTTGAAATTCCATCTAGCCTTAGGTAAAGAAACATTGTGGTTGCAGGACAGTTCGAATAATCTGAATCAGTGTTGAACATTGTCCTAACTTTATTTGTTTATGAGATACAGGGTGTTTTATGCATTCTATTAAAACTTTTCAACCGTTATAACTCCTGAATGCCTCGATTGATTCTCTTGAAATTTTCAAGGATTCAGTCTAAGGCTACGACGAATATTCAGTTTCAGTTGAAAATCTGTAATCTTACATTTAGGTATAATGAAAAAAACTATGTACATAATTTTTTTTCAAAAATACTTATAGTTTTATAAACTTCATTGAATGTCCTATAAAACCAATCTATTGGCAATACTGTATTAACATTTCGTCTTGACATTTTATTTTAGATGAAATATCCAATATCAAGGGTTTATGAATGAGAGGTTTCACTTTGAGGAGCCTGCTATCTAAGCAGCTGTCACTTCAAATTTGATATATTTTGAAATTTGATGAGTAAAAACTACGTCAATAGAAAAAATTGAATGATACGCGTTTTAACAACACTTTGAAATTTACTACAAAAATAGAGAAAATGTTGCTTTTCACAGTTCGCAAAACTAAAGCACATTTGGGTCGTCGTGAAGCAACTTCTTGGCAGGTAACTGAAAAACTGAAACTAGTGGACAAATTTGGGCTGTTAGGATAAGTTAGTGTAATATTGTCCAAATAAGTTTCCTGGCCATGTTCTATCTTGAATAGTTGATCATAATTGCCCACCAAGTCTTGTTATTCAACACCTTTAGACTTCTTTGGGGACACGTGGAAGATAAGATCTATTCCAATGCTTCACAGTCGAATCAAGACTTTGAAGATGGAATTGGTAAAGTCATCGAAAACATACAGCTGAAAATTTGCGAATTATTAATGGAAAATTTCAAGAAGAAAATATGATGTTGCAACAGTGGGTGTGGCAGCAATTTGGATGTATTCTTTTCTCATCGCTTATGGCTTACCTTCCTCTTCACAATGCAATTTGATGTTGATTTGAGAATATACTCGTTTTTTTCTTAATATAAAACTGAAAGCTCTTATTAGAAAACCCTTCGCTAAATAAAATTTATTATTATTCCCCGACTTTTGCCTATACGCATAGGATTTCTCCTCGCCGTCGGCTTCTCACTCCTCGCTAAGAGGAACATTCACTCAATCCCAGATATTTAAAATATCAGAAGGGGAGAGCTCGGTCGTGTCCGGTCCTTGTGGTCCCCCTAGTTCTCGTCGAACTTCTGGTCCTCTTACATGTGATCCTTAGACCTGTCCTCCACTTCCTAGGAATTTTCTAAAGAACAGCTTTTTGCATTATATTACATATATACTCATGAGTCCTAGTTGCTTGATATTTCTCTTGAGATTTTTGGGTACTATTCCTGTTTTTGAGATGATAATTGGAATAGTTCTCGTTGATATCATTCCCCACTGGCGCTTTATCTGAAATTCGAAGTCCCTATATTTTGAAATTTTTTCGACCTCCTTTTGACGTAGGTTGTTGTTATTTGGTATTGCTACGTCAACGAGTAACGCTGTCTTTTGATGTTTATCGACTAGTAATATATCTGGTCTATTGTGAGGGACTGTTTCATCAGTCAAAACTGTACGATCCCAGTACAGCTTATAGCGTTCGTTTTCCAGAATGGTCTCCGGTCGGTACTTGTAATATGGCATTTTTTTCAGAATGAATTAGTTTTAATATGGTTGCCAATTCTTGGTGTTGTATCTTTCCTACTGCATCGTGTCTCTCTTTATATTCATTTCCTGCAAACATTTGACATCCTCCCGTGATATGTTGTATTGTCTCATTTGTAGGACACCCATATCGGCATCGATCGTCAGTAATAATTCGATCCTTTATGATATGCCTGCAGTAATTTCTAGTTGAGATCACTTGATCTTGGATGGCTAAAAGAAAACCTTCCGTTTCTGGGTACATTGCACCTGATGTGAGCCAATAGTTCGACGCTTCAATGTCGACATGATCCTGGTTCACCTCGTTGAAATGTCTACCATGCAGGGGCTTCTCTCTCCATCTTTGCAGTTTTTTTTGGTTTGTCTGGTGGTTGTATGAAAATTGCTCCTTGTGAAGTTGTAAAGGTGTTGATTCGTCTGCTTCACACAGTATTTCGTAGAACTCTGATGTACTTGCTTGATCTCTGAATTATTCCCGTAGGCTATCTATCTGCCCACTAGCAAGTTCCATGATGTCCGTTAGACCCCTGCCTACTTTATTTCTCGGCAGTGTAGTCCTCTCAATGCTGCTTTTCGGATGGTGCTATACCGAATGAGTATGTTAGAATTGAACATGCATATGTGTTGATGGCTATCGTCATGTTCCTGCTGTTGAGGTTTGTTTTTAAGATTTTCTTGGTTTTCCTCATGAACTCAGTCGTTAAGTCTTGCTTCATTCTTTGGTGGTTGATTCGTTGGTTCTGTTTCATTCCAAAATATTTATAAAGATCGTCCGACTTCATAGCTTCTATTTGAAGCAATATGAATTTCTGAGTACCTAATTCATTTATTCATTTGTGAAACTGTAGAATGATGAGACCGGACAGGTCTCAAAGAATGTGCTCTATATCCTATTTCATCCAAATGCACAAATTTTTGAATTTCAGATATTGAAGATATACAGATGAAGTATTTTTTGACAGAATCGTATCGAATTAACTTTGATCAAATAATAATCCCAAATGTAAACCACATATAAAGAAAATTGTTCTGCAGGATCCCCCGATCGCATAGGCTTGTTTTTTTGTGGGGACTCTGGAAAATTAGAGTCTGCTATGGAGAAATCACTAAAAAAAAAGAACAACTGATTGGGACAGATTCAAAGGATTCCTGACAAACCACCAGAAATATCAAATTCGAAGTGTCATCCAACGAATTTCCAAACCGAGATTGGGGCACCCTATTTGTCTACAATACAAAAACGCGAAACACGACACTTGGTCGATTTGAGCGTCTCTTTTCATCCGATAAAGCGTCGAAGTATGAAACAATCTCGCCCAAGTTGAGATATAAAACTCAATCGAAGCGGTACGCCGAGGAATAAAGCACATCTGTCCCTCCCAGCAGGTATAACATTTTAACTCGGCACCTCGCCTATTTTATTCAGCACCGAGGGCACTGAGCTCTTTTCACTGTTCATCAAATTTCGGTTCGGCCTGTCATAACAGGACCGCCTTCGGCCACTGCGCTCACGGCTCTATTATTCTTGTTAATGTCGGAGCATAAAACAGGATGCGGATTCTGAAAAAAGGCGTTGTTCCACAATGCGATCCGGAAGATACATGTGACTTGGGCGTTTATGGGCGTTCTCTACTGAACGTAGGTTGTTTGAATGGGATAACGTCGATGGGAATTTTGAGGAGGAGCTGTGAAGGATGCCGGAATTAATATTTTCGTTGGGCATTACCGAATTACGCAGCGGCGATTGAATTTAGTGGGGGGTTTTCCAATAAGAGGTTTAAGTTTGAATAGCCCACTATATGAGCAGCTGTCACTTTTGAAGTTGTCATCTTATGACATTTGACAAGTGAAACTACGTCATTACTAAAAATGGATGATACGCTCCAACAACGCATCGAAATTGTTGAAATTTGCTACAAATTGGAGAAAATTTTGCAGTCACAACAAAACTAAAGCAATTTCAGGTCGTTTTGGATAATCTTCTTGGCCGGCAATAGCGAAATTGGCTGGTGAAGACTTAGATATTTTTTTTGCTCTTTTCATTGTTGATTATAAAAATAATAATAATAATGATAATATTCCTTTGAAACAAAACCGACGAATTAACCATCAAAATATGAAGGAAGAGTTAACAACTGAGTTCATTAGGAGAATGAAAATTTTAAAAACAAACCTCAACAGTAAGCACATGACGAAAGCTATCAATACGTATGCATGTATACCTAGGTATGTAATATAATGCAAAAAGCTGTTTGCTTTTAGGTACTGCAAGGACGGTGAGAAAATTCCTAGGAAGCGAAGGACAGGTCCAAGGATCGCGTGTAAGAGGACCAGAAGTTCGACGAGAACCAGGGGGACCACAAGGACCGGACACGACCGGGCTCTACCCTTCTAATATTTTAAATATCTGGGATTGAGAGCCGACGGCGAGGAGAAATCCTACGCGTATAGGCAAAATTCGGGAATATTCCTTTATTCATGCTAATATCTTGCGATTTACATTCGTCATCTTCACAAATTTGCTGTTACCTATACCTATTTGCTTAGCAAACAATCCTTCCAATGAATAAAAACTATTATCAATGAGATACCTATTTCTTAATGGTAAAACAGAATTGTTACTCTTGGAGTTGTAAGTTAAGCATCTGAAAACAATTTTTCAGAATAGGGTTCTTCCTGGAAAGTCATGCTTTAATTTCTACACATTCTACGCATTTTTTTACCGAATTGTCTGCTCGTCTGGTAGTGATTTGTTATATTGTCGCCTAGCTCTACGAGCGATTCCGTTCGCATAACTACAATAGTGCAGTATTCTAAAATAAGTTGCAGAATGGGCTCCTATTCCAACACGAATGCAAAATTCAAAAACGAGCGACGAAAAAGCGAGTTATCGAACGCAGTGTGGGTAATGCCTTCTGCAACAAGTAGTAGAAGATATTTCCTCTATTTCAGTCAAGTTTGGGGAGTATTGTCGAAATTCAAAGAATATTTCAAACTATTCATCCTAGTGACTTTTGTATTGTATCTTGGCAGTGTCACTGTTACGAACAATGACAGATTAAGGAATTTGATTTTGAATCGTACGTTTCAAATTTTGAAATAATTTATAATTACGCATTGAATTCGTGAATTTTGTCAGACGAAATCGATTTAACACCACCGGAATCAAGAAAAATTGCGAATAAAGTTGCAAATCATTTCACTATATCCAAATTATATTATATTGACAATTGAAGTGTGTTGAAATTTGATAGGATCGGAAGTCAGTGTAGACAACCACAAAACGAAAAATATAGCTGAAAACAATGCTGTAATGAGTTAACTACAGAACTGATAGCAGTACTGATATAGAGAAATAAATCAAATATCGCGGTACTCCTCATTAGAATACATTTTGATGAATACTTGTGAAATTATGTTCTCTTGAGATATAATTAATAATTGTTCAATTTTATATTGACGGATTACTTAAACTCTTCAGCTATATTTTCAATTATAAGGTGTGTGAATAAGTCTTTCCCGTTTTTTTTCAAATTTTGAGCCTTTATTGTGAAAAAATGGTTACCAATGAATTATTGAAAGTATTGGCCATCGCTAGCTACAACTTTTCCCCATCTTTCTGGCAACATACGAATCCCGTTGCGAAAAAATTCGACCGGTTTGGCCTCTATCCAGTCATCCACCCATTTTTTGGCTTCCTCGTAGGAATGGAAGTGCTGGTCAGCCAGGCCATGCGTCATCGATCTGAAGAGATGGTAATCAGACGGAGCAATGTCTGGACTATACGGCGGGTGGGATAGGACTTCCCATTTGAGCGTTTCTAAGTATGTTTTCACCGGCTGTGCAACATGTGGGCGAGCATTGTCATGTTGCAAAATAACTTTGTCGTGCCTGTCGGAGTATTGTGGCCGTTTTTCTCGCAGTGCGCGGCTCAAACGCATCAATTGTCGTCGATAGACCTCGCCTGTGATCCTTTCATTCGGTTTCAGAAGCTCATAGGAAACCACACCTAGCTGGTCCCACCATATACAGAGCATGAGCTTGGCGCCATGAATATTTGGCTTGGCCGTCGATGATGATGCATGGCCGGGTAGTCCCCATGATTTTCTTCGCTTCGGATTATCGTAACGGATCCACTTTTCATCGCCAGTCACGATACGATGCAGAAAACCCTTTCTTTTATGTCGCTGAAGCAGCTGTTCGCAAGTGAAAAAACGCAGTTCGACGTCTCTCAGCTTCAGTTCGTACGGCACCCAATTTCCTTGCTTTTGGATCATTCCCATGGCTTTCAAACGCTTGGAAATGGTTGTTCGGTCAACTCCCAATGCTTCAGCAAGTTCTTCTTGCGTTTGACACGAATCTTCATCAAGCAAAGTCGCCAATTCTTGATCTTCAAAGATTTGCGGCCGCCCGGAACGCTCCTTGTCTTCCACGTCGAAATCGCCACTTTTGAAGCGTCGAAACCATCCGCGAACACTTGAATCATCGACACAACCTTCTCCATAAGCTTCCTGAAGCAACCGATGCGCCTCGGCAGCAGATTCCTTCAAATTGAACCAATAAAGTGAAACTTCCCGCAAATGATGTCGACTCGGCTCAAATTTCGACATTTTCACGATTTCAAAAATTTATGATGCGAAAAAATTTCAACTAATGTGTTAGTGTGGAATTGTTGACAGATGAATAAGCTTTGATTATGACATATGTAACCATTAAATACTCGCACAGTATTGGTGGCGCCATCTCTTACAAAAAACGGGAAAGACTTATTCACACACCTGATACATTTTTCGAGATTTAACGAACTAACGAATAATACGTGTGAAACTACAACTGATTTTTACAGTCAAAGTCATATATCCCCAAAAGTGAGTTGTTCCAATCTGAACTGGGCATAACAAATCCCTAAAAGTAATTTACCTAATACACATGCTCTTGCCATGGTTTTTATCAATAATTACACCCAAAATTCTTACCGAAAGAACCTGTCGAATTGATCTATTTATAACCCTTATTAGCAAACTTCAATTTCTATATTCAGCTGTGTTTTAAAGTGTGAAGCTAATTAAGGTGTCATATCAGTATTCAGAAATCAAAGATTGCTATCTAATCATTCAGAAAAACTATGCACACGCAATTTAGTCCTTTCTACAGCTCCAAGGCCGTATAGGCAGGGAGGAGGTCCGATGGAGTCCGGACGAAATTTTTTCAGAAATACAGGATTCTAATTTCATCAGAAAAAACACAATTTTTTCTATTCTCTTATTCTATTCTATTTTTTTTATTTTAATTGATCGCAATCTCCGCAATATCTTTCTAGACGATCAACGGAGTCCCCTGAAATTTGTTTCTAGCTACGGCCTTGCACAGCTCCATTCATGGTTCGGTCAGAACATTTATTTATTTATTTATTTATTTATTTCAACGGTACAACCATTTTACATGATAACGAAAAGAAATAAACAGTAATAAAACAAAGGAAATAATACAGCTCAGCTGAAGGCCCAGAAAATATACAAAAAAAAATATATGAACATGAACAGTTTTATTCAATTATTGAAATATCTTTTTATCGCGAATAGGGACTCATTCAACAAATCCAAACCCGATTCATTAGATGTTCTCATCGCCCTATCCACTGGGTTGTTATAGGAATAGTTCCTGGTATGAAACTCAGGTACAAGAAAATCTCTGTGACGCAAATTAACATGCACTCCATTGAAATTCAATCTTGCCAGTAGATAGGGGCAATCAATGAGATCATTAAGGAGCTTATAAACAAACATTATCCCGAAATTTTTCCTTCGTTCCTGAAGAGTTTTCAAGGATAAGCCGGACATCAATAAACCATAGTCAATCTCACCAGACGGAATGCTCCGCTTATAACCTATCCATCTCAAAAACTTTTTCTGAACTTTCTCAATATTACCGATGTGAACCTGATAGTATGGTGACCAAACAGTAGAACAGTACTCCAAAATGCTTCTGACGTTAGTTATATAAATATTTTTTAAAGCATCGATGTCATTAAAATCTTTTGTATTTCGTTTAACGAAACCCAGCATTCTGAAAGCCTTCCGAATGGTTAAGTTGATATGGTAAACAAAATCAAGCTTGGAATCGAAGTAGACTCCCAGATCCCTTATAACCTCTACCCTATCCAAAAATTGCCCCGAAATATAATAACTGAACTCAATTGGGGACCTACCTCGAAAGAAACGCATTACTTTACACTTATTTATGTTCAGTTTCATCTCGTTCCTATCACACCAACTCATCAATGAATCCAAGTCGGCTTGTATTAGAACATAACAATGTATTGTCATCTGCACACATTGTCCAATCGAAAGAACCATCCACATTGTCAGGCAAGTCATTCACAAATAGGTGAAATAATAGCGGTCCCAAAACTGAACCCTGAGGTACACCGCACTCTACATCCCGGAATGAAGATCTTATTCCGTTAATTTCTACCATATGTGTTCTATCCGTCAAATAAAATAAAATCAATTGATTTACGATACCTCTGAATCCCAAACACTCATGGGGTACCAAATCAAAATAAGTGAATTAAAAATAACATTATTTTTTCAGAAGACTATATCTTGTGGTTCATAAAGTCTCATGATCACTACGAAGCAAATACAGCGTGAAATCATGTGATACAAATCGTGTAAAGTTAGCATAATTTTCGAATTTTTCACCGCGAAGTAGTATCTCGAATACTTTCTTAGTTATGAAGTTCAATTTGTTTACTAACTTGATTCAAAACACCGGGGCATAATTAATATGAGTCATTAGGTACATTCATTTAAAAAGAGTTTAACTATTCTGCGGGATAAAACTTGGTATAAATGTGTATAATTTGCGCTGTTTTTGAGAAATCCACCGCCTTTTTATTACATTCATTTTGCGGACCGAACACAACGGTTTAAAATTCCTAAACGAAAGATATCCCTCGACGCTGAAGATGTTCCCTGTTGTAATCCGTGTAACCCTTTTTTCCATGAAATTCATTAGCATGAATAAAAAGGCATTTATTCAAATATTATTCTCTGAGGACGTAAAAATCCCAGGCACATCTCGAAGAACATTGTTTTAAATAACAGAAACAGTGGGAAGTCTACTATTTCAGCTTTAATTATTCCTCAAAATGGA
Source organism: Harmonia axyridis (assembly GCF_914767665.1). Classification (NCBI taxonomy): domain Eukaryota; kingdom Metazoa; phylum Arthropoda; class Insecta; order Coleoptera; family Coccinellidae; genus Harmonia; species Harmonia axyridis. The sequence continues at coordinate 37,779,331 of NC_059504.1, forward strand.
AAGTGGTCATTTTTTCATGCAGCTGTCACCAGGGTGCCTTTTTATGTTGCTTTGTGTACAATTAAATGCGAATAAAACCATCTGAATCCTCGAAATTTCTGAATTAATAACTGTAATAAATGGACTCTAAGGACACATTTTGGGAGCTTAAATATATTTGAACTGCTTAGATACTTTGAATTACGATAAATGTCTTGGCAAGGTACTTATAAGCCCATGTAATACTATTATACATGGTGTTTTATTACCATGAATAGCGTAGTGGATTTATTGATCATTGATAAATTTTAGAAATGCACCCAATTGGTGTCAGAGGCGTTTGAGAGCTCATTCATTCATGCGCCTGTTGTGCTCTTGGAGACCACAGAACTATATCTAAATATGATATGCAATTTATTATGACAGTTAATTCAACAAGATGCAAAGTCTGATAATATGACTCTCTTAAAATTCGACATGAACATATCACTGCATTCTACAAAAAATGAATGAATTTTAGCTATTGGCATGGAAAAATGTATTATGTATTTTGTTAAAAAATTTTCATTGTTCTGGTTACGAGATCAACATGAAGTTTGGTACGAAGTTTGGAATTATTATTATATGTACAGGGTGGGCGAATTTCGATGTTTTAGCACTCAACTTTTGAATCAGAGGAGATTTTTTTAAAGCTTAATTTTTCCTGATTTCAAAAATATTATGGTTTGTATCCATATCAATGGTCAAAAACCCTTTTTTCATCTAAGAGTGTTGATGAGTACAGAAAAATCTATGTATGAGAATAATCTTCTGATGCATCCATCTCTTGATTGAAACAGTCGATCATGTGGATCTCATTCCGGAATCCATTTTGAAATAAAAATTTGTAAAATATATCTAGATTCGAATTTTGTGGAAATTAGTAGAAAGTGTAGGATTTCACGTATACCTACTTATGCGTTTCGTCCCTGGCACACACACCGGACTCATCAGTGTGACTTTGGTATAATTGTGTGTGCCGTGTCACAGACGCTTGGGGAATTTATTATTATCTGGCGCCGCCGGGATTCGAACCCGGCACCTTGTCGCATCTCGGTGAGTAAGTCTACACACTTACCACTAGGCCACCGAGTGCTGTGTTTATAGTTGCTACGTGGAGCTTTATGAGAAGCCGCCACATGACTCCCTCCCCAGTGACGGAGGAACGAAACTTATGCGTGTTACGAGGTCATCGGTGCAGCCGGGTGATTGCCGCCTAATCAGAGCTGCACCTCGCGGCATCGTGCGTACGGTGAATGCCGCCTATTCAGGTCCGCTATACCGCGGCAGACCAAGGAGCACGTATTGCACGTCATGGGAATGGGCGTCTAGAGTTTCGTTGGAAATTGCAGATATATGGGAGCTATGCATCAACCTTCTGCTTTCCAGGACACATCATTAAGATGGCCATTCCCATCACGTTGGGCTTGCATGGTGTGACGACGGAAACACGAGGCTCGGCGTGCCATCGGCTCTAGTGTCCGACGGACACCCCAGTAGCCGTAACGTTGAGCGGGGCAGTGAGTCGCCTCTGCGCTCCAACGCCGCAGTTTTCCGCCATCACGTCGGGGTCACCAATGTAGGATTTCACGTATACCTACTTATGCGTTTCGTCCCTGGCACACACACCGGACTCATCAGTGTGACTTTGGTATAATTGTGTGTGCCGTGTCACAGACGCTTGGGGAATTTATTATTATCGGGAGCCGCCGGGATTCGAACCCGGGACCTTTGTCGTATCTCGGTGCGTGAGTCTACCTCTTAACGTCTAGGCTACCGAATGCTGTGTATATATTGTTGCTATGTGGAGCTTTATGAGAAGCCGCCACAAAAGTATAGGAATAATCAGATTAATGAAAGAACAGTGCTCTTGTTATAGGAAGCTCTATTTTGCTGTGCTCATCAAAAGTTGAAACCATAGAAATATCGAGACTCAGATGAAAAAAGATTTTTGACCAATTTTCATAATATTGATACAAACCATAAGATGTTATATATTTTTGAAATCAGGAAAAACTATGCTTCTAAAAAATGGAACGGAAATCTTGTGTTCCCATTTGAAAAAACATTACTTTGGTTTACAGCTTCGTAATTAAAAATCCTGCTGAAAAGACGAGCACGCCACTGAATTCTACGTAAAGAAGTGTCTGTATAATGTTTAAATTTCAGAGCTCTATTATCAGTATTAAGTAACGCAGATATAAATTTTTTTCGATATCGACATTTTTCCAATTTTCGCTTATAAATCGAAAACAAAAGGAGGTGACCAAAAATGAATACTACTCTTGTTAGTTTCTCAGAAAAACAGAACGAGAATGGGGTATCAGCTTTTGTCTATCTCCTCTGGTTTAAAAGTTGTAGTGCTAAAACATCGAAATTTGCCCACCCTGTACATTAAATGCAGAATTCATGTCTATTAAATACATAATTTGTAGTTTGAAAATGTCAATGGAATTTAAATACAGAACCCCTATTTCGATTAGCCCATCACTGAAACTGAACCGCGGAATACAATATCCGAATCTACTCTGAGAATTCCTTGGAAAATTTCAAGTTTCTAGGACTTTCCATTCTAGAGTTATCGTGTTCACGGATGGACTGAAACAATTGAATTTCAGTTCAAAATTTAAAATATTTCTCTTCCTTTTCAATTTACCTACAATCTCTGACCTATTATTTGGCATAAGTTCAAATATTTCATATTGTCATATGACTTCTTTGTCCGATTTCTCAGCCAATTAATTGCTTTTTCACACTAGATATAATAAAAGTTATTTATTATATATAAGTGTATCAATTTTTTACAATGAAGGCTCGAATTTCGGTGAAAAACGGCAGAGGTGAAGTTGTAGGCGTTTCTTTAGCAATTTTGAATAAAAATTATATTTATGGTTTTTATAAAACCCATCTGGTTCCAATTCATAGTTAGAATGTTCTCAAATGAAAAAAATCGAAGATTCGCTGGTTCTATTTGAATGAGAATTGGTTCAAAGATAGTTCAATAGTCGCAATAATCCAATAAAGCAGAAACACTCCCCACAATACCTTTGAGTGTTTTGGGATCACGATTAAATCGAATTCTCACATGAATATCGCCGACAAGCGAGAAGTGAACGATGAAAATAACTCCAAGTCAAAGCATTCTATATGCAAATCGACTCCAATCAAGATTCAATCATGTGAAATGAATTCAATCAGTGAAAAACAAATTCCTCTTTCAGAAAACCATCAATTAAATGCATTCATGATTACATTTCAGGGAGGGCAACGAAGAATCCAAAATTATCTCGACCAGTTCAATTGAACCACCAATTTCAATATTGATTATTGATTGTTGAATTACCGAATTCCGTGAAATTAATATTGTATTTGAAATGTTCTGAATGTTTCATCACTGTGGGGTCATAATTACAGCTGTATGGTATTTCCTTTTATCGAAATTGTGTTGTTTCCATGTATTGTACCACATTACTCAATAAATCCCGGGCTTGACGCACAGATGGCACTGTCAGTGCAAGACCAATTTTGTTGTTAGTACCAAATTTCCTAAAATACGTGTCAAAACTGACAAATATGTATATGTGTTACCTCTGTATCGAGTTATAGAAAGTTAACGACATGTTTCATAAAACTTTGATTGAAATGTCAAAAATGAACGTTACGCTAAATCAATATCTTGATTAAGTACAAGATTATATACAAATCTCAACAAAGTGTGTAGTTAATTTTTTAAAAATTTTTTTGTATTGTAGCTTGATTTCTCTAGAATATAAGTCTTGAAAGATTGTCCTTTATTTTCTTCGTTTTTTTAACTTTATACAGAGATGATAAGGATTTTAAAATTTTTCTCCAATTTTTTTTTCATAATAAAAGCAACCGGGTAGATTATATTTATTTTTTATGGTTTCAGATGCGCCAGACAAAACTGATCTTCTGTTAATATCATTACGAATGCACGACCAACAAAATACATTATTCAAAGTTATACTGCCATTTAGCTAGTCGTACTCGCACTCAAAAAATGTTGCTAATTCATTAAAAAATTTATCAAAATCACAAGTACTTCGAATATTTTCATATATCTTGGGAGTTTCAGACGACTCACGCGGTCCTGCTAAACCCATTTCGCCTTCTGGCAGTAATCAAATCAATTAACAAAATAAAAAGTAATTGCGAAAAAAGTTCAGCCAACAACTAGAAAAACCTACATGAGACAGTTGAGAAACATCAAACGCTAACACCAGATTACAACAAAGCGAAAACTAACTCGATTTTTTGCTTCCCGATCAACACGAATAGTGTCGAATAATTGTAGTTCACCCTTTGGACCTTTCGGGGAGACCACCGCGGATCGAGGCATGCCTCAAATCTATTTTTAGAAGCCGCCTTTAGACGCGTAGAAATATTCTCGATTTCTCGTCGCGTCGATGTAGATAATGCGCTAGACGTAGAAAGCGTGTGACGCATTTCTTGAAGAGGAAGTGAGATGAATATACAAGGATCGTAAGATTGAACATGAACATCACAGAACAGAGACCCAGTGCTATACCGTATGATGTGAAATTGAGGATGAGATTTTTATTATTATTGTTAATCGTATTGATCATAGCTATTTTCACCATAACGTAATTTATATCTCGCCTTCCAGAGTTTTAATGAACTCCAGTATCTGGGATGGTTTCAAGGAGGCTAATTCCTCACTTTTACAAGTTTCTTGTCCAAAGCAGATTGGCTAGTGATGGCGAGTCATTCCGTCACTAGGTGATCCGGAGTTTCTCTCTCCTCTCCAGAGAATCTGCACTTGTCATTTTCTGCTAGTCCCATTCTCAATTATCATGAGGTGTTAACTAAGGTGACAATACCCGCTGAGGAATCCAGTGAGGAGGTGTAGTATTTTCTTGCTAAGATCCAGATACCTACTTCTTGGATCTCACACTGTCAGAGTTCAGAAGAAACTTTTTCTTCTTCTTTAAGTGCCGTCTCCTCAACGGAGGTTGGCGACCATCAACTGGAATTCCTCTCTGTCTCGTGCCAAATGGATGATCGTACTGGCCTCTCTTATATCAAACCACTGGCGTAGATTTCGCAGCCAAGAGAATCTTTTACGCCCGACGCCTCTTCGTCCTTCGATCTTTCCCTCAACGATTAGTTGCAGAAAACTGTACTTGCTGTTCCTAAAAATATGGCCGAAATAAGCTGCTTTTCTTCGCTTTACTGTTGTTAAAAGCTCCCGTCCTTTATCCATTCTTTCGAGTACCCTATCATTTGTTACTCGTTCGGTCCATGATATCTTTAGTATCCGTCGGTATAACCACATCTCAAAAGAATCCAAACGTGACATGGTCCGCGCCTTCAGCGTCCACCCCTCAACTCCGTATAACAGTGTGGAGTGTACATAGCATTTGGTGGCTCGCCATCGAGTAGTCAAACTCAGATCACGGTTGCAAAACAATGTCTTGATTTTAAAAAAGGTATTTCTAGCTATTTCTATTCTACTCCTAATTTCTTCATCAGGATCCCATTCGTCATTCAGCCAGCATCCCAGGTATTCAAATCTTCTTACTCTTTCTATTTCCTGATCTTCTATCCGTATCCTGACATGATCAATATTTATTTTAGTGATGACCATAAATTTTGTCTTCTTTATGTTTATCTTGAGACCATACTTAAGACCAACATTATTCACTCTGTCCACCAGGCACTGGAGTTCTTTCTCATCGCTAGCTAGAAGCACCGTATCATCAGCATACCGGATGTTATTGATGGGTTTACCATTCACCCTTATTCCCACCTCCAAATCTTCCAAGGCTTCTTGGAATATGGATTCAGAGTACAAATTGAATAGAAGGGGAGACAATATGCATCCCTGTCTGACGCCCTTGAGGATTTGTATGTCCGATGTTGTCATACTTCCGATTTTTATATGAGCCGACTGGTTCCAGTACAAGTTTTTGATAATCCTTATGTCCCTTCCATCCAACCCAATCTGTTTAAGTAAAGACATTAGTTTGTCGTGTCTTACGTTGTCAAATGCTTTTTGGAATGATCCAACCCAGGAAGATTCAGCCAGAGTGTTTCTCTTTCGGTTTTTTCAGTCTGAATCTCTTTCTTGTACGTATATTTGCCCATACCACAGAAAGGTTCCGGGACTATGAAAGGAGTTTGTGCTCCTTTTCTGACAAGTGTGTTAGCCTCTTCATTTCCTCTAAATCCTGAGTGGCCGGGAACCCAAACTAAAAAGACCTTTTATTCTTGACTATTCAATTGAGTTTTCTTTGGCACTTCAATATCATCTCAGAATGGATGATATGTGAGCTCAGTGCTTTGATTGCAGCCTGACAATCACTATCAGAATGTATCACTATATCACAGTTTCTTGTTACGTTAATTTCTACACATCTTTCTAATTCAAGTAAGTAATAAAATGAATTACAAACTTCGTTGAGATTTTGTCCGTTTCTCTGATTTTCCCGATATAAATATCGGGAAAGCATTATAAAGCATTATGGAATATAAATATTCTATAATGCTTCCTGTGGAACCATCGGAATAAGGAAAATTAGTTCCAAATTTTGTGATTCCGTATAGCCCGTTAGTTGTCACTTATTTCTTACTTCGAGTTCACAGACAAATATTATTATATTATGTATCTCAAGTATCTCGAACATAGCTTGCTTTGAATTGTGGATTCACAAGATAATGCTACAAAAAACTTTCCAGAAAAAAATGCGATAAGAAGAATTTTCACTTCGGAGTTTCCACTCCAGATTCTTGTTGGACTCTTTACGGTTTTCCTGATAGTTTGCTCTCGTGATTCTCAGGCAATTAAGGGTAGAAGCGGGCCACGAATATAATTTAAAAACTTACATCGATGATATTTCATATCTCCGCAAGGAAGGCAGTTTATACAGGGATCTTTCGAATAGCTCAGGGAAAGCAGGAAGAAAAATAACAGAAAACAAGAGGTTTATTCCCAAAGTTTTCATGTCTGCGGAAAATTTCAACAAATATACAACTATTTCACAACTCATCCAAGTTTTAACAAGAGATAATGTTGGAATTTATGTACCTACTACCGTTGAGGCTTCTTACATCTTTACGAGACTCTAGGATGGCCGTATAAGATGGGGATTATTTTGCCCCTCAGAATCGACTATTCAATTCTGATATATTTTGCTAGTACCGTGAGATAGTTATGATCCATTAATGTACATAGAAATGTACACTCAAAATATCATCTGCTATACGAGGGTTTATATATTAAAACGATATACTTCTTGGGAGTTTTTTATGTGGGACCAATTTTTTTGTTGATACCCTTCTCCTGTAGATTTTGAGGAAATAAATGAATAAGATTTTTATTCGATAGAACTTGTTTTATCACTTTGGTCGGCAAGCTACGTCCGTCGCTTCGTCTCTTTCATGCATCCGCTTTTTGCTTTCGACTTAACTAGTAGCGTCAAATTTAGCAACCAATTGCACAACGTAAGCAGCAGATTAGTTATTTATAATACAAGTGCAGAAGGCATTGATATTCTTCCACGAGTTCAAAATTCAAAAACGAGCCACGAAGTGGCGAGTTTTTGAATGAACGAGTGGTAGAATGAGCCTTCTGTACGAGTATTATACATTATTTTCTCTAATTCATTGCATATTTATTGAAATTAATGAAATATTTCCATAAATATCATTCAGTGATTTTTGCATTGAAATATGTTGGTTGGCAGAACTGATTTCTTTGAGGCAAATTGATGAATTGACAGATAAAGCCGTGGCGGAAAGTTCGGAGTACCAACATATAATAATAAAATACAACCATGAAAACTGTGTGTTTCTGATATATTCTCGCACGATTTTGTTCTACAAGATGTGGAAGAATAGAACGGAATAACCACAGAAATGGAGAAACATATTTTCCAGGATGTCGTTCGTTAATTAAAACCACTGTTGTTAACGCAGAATAGTTATTTCTAAAAAATAATTTTCACCCTTTCTTCTACAGAATACACCATTTCAATTCTACTACAAATTTACAATCGCTCTGACACTCTTGTAACGCTAGCAATAATTCACAATATAGGTACTAAGTCAAATCAAAAACATGGTCCGTCTACTTTTTTGAACTAGAAATTAACAACATAACTACTAAATACCTTTGAAATGTGTCTGATACGAATAATATTTTCAAGATAAATTCCACATTGCCTCTTTCACTATTTTCGATGTTATTTCATTATCGATGGTTATTTTGGGGCGAAATTTTGTGGTCACACGAAACGATCTTCAAAATAAGTTGTCGCAGCACCCCTCATCCCTATTCAAAATCAATGGGTTGTACTCACCCCGTTAGGGAGACGAAAAAAGCGAAAAACTTTCTTCCCCTGGAATCAGAAATTGACTGATCCGACCGATTTTCATTAGACCACCCTGTATATTTTGAACATGTGCTACATTTGTGTTTTAACACAGAAAGGGATGCATTAATATTCTACTCTGATAAGCTTATTAATTAATTAATTAATCCCATAATTTCTAGTAACAATCCTATCATGACTGGCAAATGTATGGTATGGGAGGAACACACCCAGAAGGCATAAACTACATAAAGAAAGTTTACTTAATTAAGTAGTTCTATATTCTGTCTCAAAAATTGAGACTTAACTGAAATAGATCGAGCGACGAGAATTGTGTTTCTATAGAAAAAAACTATGCAAATGAGGAATAGAATGCTTCAGTGATTCCAATTCAATGATTTCGGAATATTTATTCAGATGAAAATTTTTCCAACAAATCTGTGGCCAAAAACTTCTTGAAAAATATAGGGTGTTCATTTAAGGAACACCTAATCTTCTCTATATCTCTGAAACAATAATTAATTTCTATATGTCTGTTATGAGTATTATATAAACTATAAAATTACTGAAAAAACCGTTTTAGAATTGTTTGAATATCTTTAACAGAAACCGAGATATAGCGAAATATTTGAAACAATAATTTTACAGCAAAGTCCTGTCATGTTACTTGAAAACGAATCATTGATCTACTTTCTGACATCTTATTATTTCGAAAAAAGAGATCAAGGATCCTTGAAGATTTTTCTCTGAGTCTTATAGTTTCCGAGATGCTTTCTGTGAGCATCGAGTCACCCTATACATTAAAAACGTCTTATTCGGTGGTCATAATTAATTGTAGAACATCTTCCTTGTCAGAACTTCTTATAATTTTGGTACTTTTTTGTTTTTCGCAAAAGAACTATTGACATGGTTGTATTTCTCCAAAGCTCTGATGTATTTTGAAAATATTCGAGAAAAAAACAAAAAATCATTTCAAAAGAGGCAAAACTTGTCTTTAAAAAGACCAGTGAATTTGTACTTCCTTTCGACGAAGGTTAAAACTATTGTGATATTCCTAAATGTTACTGATTTTTGAATCGTTCACACAACACCGCATATTATTTTTGTTCCCCTCCTCTGGTAAAATATTAACAGAGAATGTCACGTGGTGGTGTTCCCTGAGTGGGATGACGTAATTTTTTTTCATTATTATTACATCGATAATTTCATATTTTTTTTTACTTTCCCAAATATTTTACGTAGCAAGAGAAAATAACGAACCGTAGTGTAAAACTTGATGTTTTTCCCAATTCGAATGCAGGTTGACAATATACATAATCAGTATTCACATTTCGGTCCGAAATCCATCCCACACAATATATCGAATCACTACAGGCTCACTTTCAATTCGAATATGATTCAATATAGGTTAAACTCAGCTCGAAAACAAATATTGGGTTATACTCCATGTACTCATGATTTCGTTATAAAACCGAAAACGTTGAACATAAAAAAGTCTTTACAGCGGAAAAGCTTCCAACCTGAAATCATATTATGACGATAACAAGTTTACCTATCAGGATTTTCAAACATGCAGAAGTGGACAAATTGAATTATATCATTTACATTTCGGAACTAATTCGGTTTGTTATTGGGAAAGATTCAATTTTCTCTGGAAGCAGTACATTCGATGTTTTCAGGAAGGCATGATACAGAAATCACAGGTATGTAGATAGGTAAATAAAACGTTGTATATTGAACATATTGGTCGAGCCAATATTCAAAATTCCATCATTTTGATTCCATGAAATACTGGAATTCGCGATAAATTAATTTGTTTTTTTTTTTTAATTTTGAAACATTTTTCGGTCGTGCTCTTCGTCCGGCAATAAAAAAATAACAGGTTATATATGTGAAGTTTTGTTTCACCAATGAGTCGAAAAATAGCGATTTAATCGAATTGAATTTGAAGGCAGTTGCAAAATATTAATATACAAACTTTCACGGCCTTCACTTACATTTTATGTCAACAAACAGGACATTTAAAAAATGAGTTACATAAAAATTCAGCTTCACTATCTCAAAAAGACAAATGGGATCATTTTGAAAATTTGGTTCAAGTGCAGGGTGTCCCAAATTCGATCCTTACTGAAAGCATATCGAGAATCTCAGTAAACAGAGGAAATGTAATGGGGGCGACATACATTTCCAACCTCAGCGAAAACTCCGTCTCCCCATATAGGTGCAGTGACTGGTTTGAGTATTTGTTCACAGAATAAGCTGACATATTTATATTGAAGGGTTTCCTCTTCATCCAAACAAAATCTTCTCCATCCTCTCTCTTCACCAACGGTTGACTTCTTTATATTATTTCGAATCTGAAAACAAAAAAGAAAAGAATCAGAAAAGAGTGATATGTTAGTTTCCATTATATTGATTTGAAGTTAGGGACCCATTCTGAAAAAAAAATCTGAAACTGAATGGGTAGCTTGGAAACCTCCCTACAATTTATTTAGTGGACAAGTTGCAACGATTTTGCACGCTTCGGTCCATGTTACGCTACTGGAATTTTCGAAGATGCGGTAATTTGTCAGTTGATCGTTTACCATCGGTCGGAGTGCGGATGCGCGGATCTAGAGGGAATCTTCTGGGAGATTTTCAATAGTTGTCGAGACTTCAGCAAGGATACGTACCTAAGATTTAGATTTCAGTCATTGTTAATTTAATTTGAGATTTGGAATTTAATTAATCGGCGAGAATTGTGTCGGGATTCTCAGTAAGTGTTGATATGAATATTTGTCAACAAGTAATAATCTCACCAGAACGAAATTAATTTAATTTGAAACAGTCGTTTTTTTAAGAGTCATTCATCTTGTCGAAACGTATTTCAGGTTTGGTAGGATTCTTTTTGTATCAAACAATTTCAACAAAACTCCTTCTCAGGTTTATTTGATAATGAATGTAATGATTTCTTTGTAATTTCTTGGTTAGAAATTCGAGAAGGAGTTGTAAATTCAGTTAACATATTCTAATATCGATGTTCATTTTCTCAAACCACCTCCCGTGGAATTGGAACAACAGAAACCTCTCTTGGGATTGAAAAATATCAAGAAGTACTTGATATACAAAATTTGGAATAGTACGTAAGTTAAACTACTTCAGTTCCTAAATCTGAAAGAATACCAGCGTAATACCTGGCATTATCACATCAACTTCGTTGAATGGGGATTGGAGTACTATAGCTTCCTGATAAGATCTGGTGTTCAGAAGGCTGAAAATAATTTACAGAAGAGGTTCCATCCTAATAGCAGAGTAACTCATTTAAAACCGATTTAAGTTAAGTTTCTATTTCATTGTTTGTTTAGAGTGAAAAGGATCGATCATTGAATATTTTAATTTTATTAAATTAGTAAAAACCTGGTTAGGAGTTTTGTTGCCAAATGAGCCAAACCACCCCTAGAAATTAGTCTTTAGAGTCTCATGGGCAATTGTAACAATACAAAGTGTTCACCAAATGGTCAATGGTCTTTTACACCACACTCACATAGTGGGCTTTGAATCGAATGCACTTTGAGAAGCATATTATTGCAACGACCATGACCAGTCTAGAGTCGATTGGAAATATACCAAATTATTCTAGGAATATTGAAACCGAAAACTTTTTCTGAAGGATCAACGATTAGAAATTTGTTAAAGACATTACAAGAACTCCATTCCAAACGCTAAATTTCCTTGTCACTTTCATTAGATTGAAGGGAGGTATTAATCTATAAAGGTTTGCGTGACTTAAATCGGGCATTTCTAGTATCTTTGAGCCCTTTGAGGTGAGATATAATTGGAAATAAGTTCGGGTAGAAATGAAATCTTTTGCAAGATTTCTAGACTGAGATCTTTCTACGAATATAAGGTGGAAGTGTATGTAAAAGCACTGGTAACCAATGTAAAGGTGTGCATCAATTTTATGAACATGAGCACTATTGAACCAAACAGTATTCAGCAGCAGAAAAAACAAAGGCCAAAGCTGCCATTCGTAGAGTGCTGGTATCAGCTCCTCATGAAGATCCATACATTGAAGCATATAGGTATAATTATCAGTATTTTTTCTCTTTCTGTGTTCGGACTAGGAAACCTAAGAGAAAACTATGAGAATTGAACTAGAAGTGGAGCCAACCGAAATCAATCGGCGATAACCCTTGGGTGTACAACCAACACAAAAATATCTTTAAAATACTTGCTCCGTTTCAACCGTCGGTTGAATCTCAATTAGCGGTTAGGTGACCGTCGGTTCAACCGTACTTTCATGATAACATCGATAAGTCGAACGAATCTGAAGTTTTTTCCAAGAATTCATCTCTCCCAACAAAGCTTATCTATAAAATTTCAAGTGTTCACCTCTAGTTTTTCTTGGGAACATTCTAACAAACGGTCTTCGTGAATCACCCTGTATACTTATGAGAATCCTCCAAGAAACTCCCATTCAACTTGTGTCCTCCGCACATTAAACAAATTGTCCGAACTCGGAACTTCTGAACCCCGTATATAATCTAGTTTGATAGAATTCGAGTCCAGTGAATAGAAATAACGAACTTCGGTGGCATTTCTTGTTTTCCCCTTGTATGGGTGCTCCCCCGGGTGAATGGGAGAATCAGATGGAAACCACGTCGCTAATCGTATAGCTTTTAATCCAATCAATTATGCGTCCGTATGCGTGTGGTCATCAATCAGAATTTGCGGATGGATCCTTGGAACATATGACACCGGCCCACGTTCTTTCAATTATTCCAATTCGTCCAGTTCTGATCGGGATATTCTGTTTTCGGTTCATTATGCCCGATGATGAGATTTCGACGGTTGAAGAGGGCTGATTTTTAATCCCTTGAAATTCGAACGCTGCGAATTTCGCTGTCCTATTGTTTCCGTGACATTTTGTTGTCAGAGGAGGCTTTTGTCGATAATGTTGGGGAGTTTGTATTCGAATAAATTTTAATTATAGATATCGATTTTATTTATCGTTGCTTTATGTTGGGAAGTGAATGAGAATAATGGTTTCTAGAAATTGTTGTTATTCTATGTTGCAATTGTGTAGTTTTCAACTATGTTTGTGGGGTAGATATCAAACTGACATCTGATTTAATATGAAATCTATATTTCTGATACAGCTTTTAGTTCTTGAAAATGGCATAATTGTTGTCGGGATGTTCGTTGAACACTTATAAAGATTATGTGGATGGAAGTGTGGTTACAACTTCAATAAAATATTATGTCCAGTATGAACTCTAAAATTTTCCTGGAATTTGATACCAAAATCAGATTCTCTTTCGCATTCATAACATACAAGAATATCCGCTCAGTTTGCTGAAACTGCAAAGAATTGACTCATAGAAAACTTCATAATACTTGACTCTAAACTACAAATAATATTCCCTATGTATTTTATTCAGGAGCTGCTCACATTCAAGTTGCAGAATAAAGGATGAATAAATTCCATATGATGAAAGGAATTGTATCTTTAGGGAATGTCCTATCATCGGAACATTTCTGTGACTGAAGTGAATTTATGATTTCAAAGTTAGGGGTCTTATAAAGTTCCCCTAATTCTTACACTCGCATCCAAAATATTCACATCACGTATACCTTCTAGTAGATACCATTTTCTGCGTATTGTCCGTGTTCACACCGTTCACTTTCAATAAATACCAACGTGAGGATTCTGTTTCTTCTCTTTAATTAAATGATTATTAAAGATGTCGCTGGGGAGGGTCACGTGCGCATCACCATAAGGGTAAGTTTTATTCAATGGGGCATTTCGCTTCGTTAAGCTAACAACCCCTGACGTACGAGAAACAGTGACGTAGGCTCCAAAATATTATTTGTGTTCGTCTCTTTGGGAAACAATCTCTTACATTGCGTGAAAACTCCTCAAGAAATTGCTTATTTGTTTCATCGTCATTGTTCTATGTGGCTTATGATTCAGTATTTTGTTTGACTGTTTGAATTCAAATTTATTAATTTTTTCTTGAATCTCGAACGATTTGGTGATTTCTTTGAAGAAAACTGGATTAATCTAAGAAGGTGAAAGACCGATCCTTAAGATAAAAAGATTTTCCTATAAGACGTTTCATTTTGATATAAAAAACAGGTGTTTACCTAACGACTAGATACATTAGGTAATGATTTCATTTTCAACCCACATATTATTGATTTTTTTTTCCTGAAGATAAAACGATTTTCGTACAAGACGTTTTATTTTGATATGAAAAAAACGGATGTTTACTAACTACCAAAGAAACTACAACACCAAGAAAGAGCTGTTTGAATTTAAAATTTTTTTTTGGTAAAACGTAGATAGTATAACAAGGAGTAAATGATTTGGAGAAAAAACGAAGGGTTTACAATTTCATTTTGGTAAATTTGTCAATAATGTGTTTGTCCACCTCAATTTTATATACACTATTTAAAACCTAACACGTCTTGACACTGATGCAATAAGATGGTCTATTTCTTCTCGAGGCATACAAATCCAAGCTACCTGTACTTCATGTCTCAGAGCCACCAAAGTCCGTGGGGATGGGGTAAATTTTCGAGCCTTCTACCCATGATATCCCAAACATGCTCTATGGGCCAAAGAGTAGGGGATCTGGGCGGCCATGGCAAAAGTTTCACATAGGTCGCTTCGAGAAAGTTTAAACTAACTCTGACAACATGAGGTCGGAATTATCTTGCTGAAATATTGGATTTTCGATCCGGTAAAGGTAAAGGAGAACATATGGCTTCACTATTTCTTGAAGGTAACGCAGCGCTGTCATGTTACCTCGAATGAAGACTGAAGGTGCCCTACTTGCATATGCAATAGCACTCCATACCATATCACCTACTGTCCGGTGTACATGACTCTTAACATCGACCTGGGGTTCACGTCTTTCTCTCTGACGTCGTCTAACCCTTCTTCGGCTATCATGTGCACCCAAGGAGAATCGAGATTTATCAGAAAAGACGACCTGATGCCATTCCAAATTCCAAAAATATTGACGTTCTATGCACCACTGTAATCGTTGCCGGCGTGCTCAACCATCAGAGGTCACACAAAATGGGGTTGATAATGCTGCAGTCCAAAAGACCTTATCCGGCGGTAAACCTTTTGGACAGTTACATGATGGCCTTGTTCTCCTAACCCGAGTCCTAACCACTCATCAGCCAATGATCGAGTTGTCGCAAATCGGTATCTACTAGCCATAAGTCTTAGACATCGATCTTGATCTTCATTTGTGTCCCTTTGTCTTGTGCGTACTCTTCTTCGATTTTGTCATTATCAAACCATGCTTGACAACATCTTATAACAGTAGTTGGATTTCTGATCGTACGGTTAGCGATTTCTCGAAATGACAACCTCGCCTCCCGTAGACCAATAATTCGACCTCCTTCAAATTCACTTAGCTGGCGATAAATTCTCCTCACACGTGCTCTAGGCATTTTAACAACAACTAAACATTGACTTTGAATCTCCTCGAACAGCTGGTTTGTTGTAAAATTCAAACAACTTGCAAAAAACGACTACAATATTTAAGTAACAAAAATTGTTTATGTGAAGAAACCTTCACGATTTTTTTCTGAAAATTCAATAATTTACTCCTTGCTATACTATCTAACTATGTGTTCCAAAAAAAAAAATTCTGGGTGTTGCAGTTTCTTTGTCAGTTAACATATTAAACTGAACTGATTTTAAACAAGAAAACAAAGACTTCATGAACTGACTCTGTGAAATTACCAATAATGTTTTACCCTATATGGAATTGCTACACCACTGATACACACATATTCGCATCGTTAAATAATTAAGGTTGTTCCATATTCATAATCTTGTCGTTATGACTCATGTTAAATTTTCAATATTTCTATCTGATACTTCTGCATAATATGGGCTTTGTCGGACCAAACACGGAGAGGTTCTTATTGAATAAAACTTTCAACCCTCTTTATTAATGCCTACGATGTTTTAATTAAGAACTCCAGATCGTTATCGTTGAGGAGGGTACAATGATTCCTTACAGAAGCGTTTTTGTATTTTATGTTGAAGAAAATCAATAAACTGGAATTGTAATGAATGAGAAGTATTTACATAATTTATTTGTAACCATATTTCGAAAAAAAAGTTTCTGCATGAAAAAAAAGATCTAATATGAAAACGTTATGTAAGGTAGGTAACCTCTACTCTCGGAATTTTTTGTTGATCCAGATATTAAGTAGGTAGCACAGAATTTAGGATTGAAATTATTGCAAATTCTGAAAATTCTTTGTCATTCGAAAAATGTTCAGAACAACACCTTCTGCAATAAAAATTTCCTTGGAACCAGGCCCGGTCTGGCTCCACTGGGGACCCTCGGCTAGATGCTGATTTGGGCCCCCCCTTCAAGAAATAAAACGAGAACCTATCACGGCAGCCAAAACGTGCTCTTGAATAATTTTAAATTATGGTTGTTGAGGTTTGAATGAATCTCAAAGTATTCTGCCTCCAGCAGCAAATTTAGATTAATTTATTATTGTATCTCTAATTGAAAGAACAAGATTATGCATTCAGTACTCCTTGAAAGTGGTTATAATTGAAGTAGAATGAGAGTTCAATGAGAAACCAATGACGTAACTACGAACATAAAAATGAAAAACACAAGACAAAAAAAAATGTACAATTATAAACTGAACTTTAAGGTAACAACTAGGTATATTGATACTAAAAAGTAAAATAGGGCCTAAAATAATAATGAAATAGGAGTATAAAATAAATCATTATATAATGTAGGTCAAAATGAATACTGTTGTTAACAATATAAATACAAAAAAAATTCTTAGCACAGTGCTAGTTGAGTAATTAATGATTTTACTAACTATCCTTTCAGTCTTTGGTAAGTTCTTCACAACTCCTGGCCATGACATTAATTATGTCATCTTTGTCCAAGTCAGAAAATAAATCTCTTTTTTTTTTTTTTTTCTTTCTTTTTATTTGTGCTCAGCAGTTATGCTATGTACACATAATCAACGTAGTTTATAGTAATGCATTGTCCACCACAAGACATGTACAACATCCATGACCTAGCCGGGATTCAAACCCGGTACCATCAGCATCACAGCCGTCTCTCAAACCACTGTGCTACCAAAGGTAGACATAAATCTCTTTCCATATTCATAACAACTAGGATAGAAATAAGGTTTTGGCTTGAACTAGACCTAAGACGATTCTTGATTATTTTTAACTCAAAAAACACTCTTTCACAAGTAAACTGTATACAAAATATCGTATTTATAAGATACATACAAGTGAATGAATAAGCCCGATCCAGAGAAATCAAAAAGAATTGAAAATACGCATGACGAACACTAGACAATTGCTTTACTGTCATTACGTAGACCACGAAAAGTTGCTTCTTCTGATTTAGGTTCTGAATCAATTTGACAGTAATCTAAATTTCCTTTTGCTTTGTTTAACATTTCGCCTGGGATTTGTTCATCTTGAGTATTTTCGATTTTCATGAAACTTCTGAACTGATTGCAAATTATTTATGTTAATAATCAACTTCTTCAAACTTTGCAGGTTTGAAATACAAGAGGGGACTATAGTTGGAATATCTTCAAGCTTATTTCATTGATATGAACTTTCTTGGGTGTAACCAAGACAGGTCCTCTAAAATTTCTCTATTTGGACAAAAACTTTCTTCAATGCTGGTTCTAACACATCGAAAAATACTGACTTGTAATTATTTTTGTTGAGATTTTAGGAGAATCATGTTTTAATTTTTCCCAGACATCCGTTTTTTCTTTGAAATTCTCCTTTCCGTGAAATGCAATTTTATTTCCACATCAATATTATTATCTTCCGATTTACAATTGATAGCATACTCTTGGCGCATACTCTTTTATTTTCGTGTATACAACTTCAAAATGTTTATTATTTCTTTTTCCATTAATTAGTTTGAGCAGTGATTGAGTTTTAGTTTGCAAATATTTTGAACCGGGAGTTATAACAAGAACCAAATGTAAAACGAATGAAATAAATGAGTTTCTAATTTTTTATCATTGATTTGCCTAATTTCTGGCCATATGTCTGGATTTACAATCAAACTGACCATCATGTTTCTTTTAATACGGTTTACTGACGTCAATTATTTATCTTTGGCAGTTTTCTTCAACACACTTTCATCAATTATCGAAAATAGAGCCTTAGAGACTTTTGCAGTCTATAGAGTTTGTATGTTGTTTTTTGTTTCTTTCTTCCATACCTACTGCCATTCGCTTGTAAGATGAACTCAGAAAAACTGCAGATTCTTCCACCAATCCAAACAAGTTTTCTGTCTCTAGTAACTTTGCTGCTGAATCAGCCACTAGGTTCAAGACGTGATAGATACGTCATATTTTCACTTAGCTTTTTAAGATGAGCCTGTAAACCGTTATAATACTCTTTCATGTTATTTTTTCCGTCGAATGAACATGAAACGATATTTGATTCCAGAATTCCGTACTTGGTTAATTTTGGAGTTACACGTTTTTACAATGCAGGACCACTCGAGTCTTCAACTACAGTAATTTCTAGAAGCCTTTCATAATCTTTTCATCGAATGACATATCGTACGAAAATAGCCAATTGGTCCATAAGTGCTTCCTATATCTTGGGTAGAGTCTACCATAACGTTATGAATAATGCTATCGTGGAAGCCTTTCAAAATTATATTGCGTTTCATCGAAGCAATTGTTTTTATCAACTTGTTCAAATAAAAAATTTTGACAAAAATATCAATACATATCAATACCTTGCCCATAATGTGTATTTGTTATTCATTTCAAAACGTTTAAATGAAATAAAATTGTCAAAAAAACATATTTTCAAAAATTTGTTTAGTTTAGTTTTGTTCGGCTGGGGGCCCCCTTGGGCCGGGGCCCTCGGCGATCGCCGACGTGCCGACCTGGCCAGACCGGGCCTGCTTGGAACCAATGGACAAATTTGATGTAAAACAGTTCAAGATATATACAATAAAATCATAATAATGATATACAGTCTATACAATATATTGAATATATTTATATTTTCGAACACATTTTCCATTCGATATTGATTAGCAATTTTGTGAGATTTTCATTAATCTCATCGTTTTTCATTACCAACCTGTTTTAAGAGTGATGTTTTACTCAATACGATCTCTGAAGTAAAGCTACAAGCCCATAATTCTTGTACGAAGAATTAATGAGGAGAATTCTCGCACCCATCGATTTTTTCAATAACAAGATATGCTATGCATTTTCAATTTCTCACCACACTCCTTACCCCCTAATTTTTTTTAATGGGAAAATGTACATGGATTGTGATATTCAATGAAAGACCATTCGATTACCCCTTCAGCGGTTTGACTGAAAAAGAAATTGATTTTGCCGTTTTTTTATTGAAACTTAAGGAAAAACATGATAATTTGTGATTGGAGAGCATTAGAATTAGGCCATAATTCTTGTACAAATAATAATTGAGAAAAATCCTCCCACCCGACAATTTTTATTTTCAAAATTGACTGAATCCATGCATTTTTGAAGTTGTTGGTTTATACCACTTAACCACTCAACCCCTACCCCAAACGATTGATTTCTCTTTTGGAAGAATATTGATTGTGATGGATATTCGATGCCTTTCATGCAACATATCACAATCAATAATTTTCCAATGTAGGTAAAAGAAAATTAGAGGGTCATGGGGTTAGGGTTATAACCCTCCGACATCAAAGCTGCATAGAATTCCTTAATTTTGAAAATTGAAATAGACGGGTGGAAAGATTTTTCTGAGTAATTAGGTATTTGTAGGTACAGAAATTATTACCTAATTTCAGTGCTCTTCAATCACGATTTTATTTTCCTAATATTCAAAAAAAAACAAAACCAATTTTCCTTTTAGTCGCATCGTTGAATGAGTAATCGGCCTTCCTTTTGATATATCACAATCCATTTATTTCCGTTTGAGAAAAAAGTAGTGATGTTAGGGAATGGAGGTGTAAGTAATTAAAAAATACATAGCTTTTGCCTTTGAAAATAAAAATCGACGTTTCTATTACATTCTATATTTTCTGGATAGTAACCTATAAACATAAAATGAATGATTATATAATTTATTGCTGCAATATTCATTCTTATGCATCATAAAATAATGGAAATACCAATGTCAGGATGGCCGAGCGGTCTAAGGCGCCAGACTCAAGGGAACTTGCCTGTTACTCAGGTTATCGGGAATTCTGGTCCTCTCTGAGGGCGTGGGTTCGAATCCCACTTCTGACATAACTTTTTGAAAGAGAATTCCTCATCTAATCCAATTTTGTTTCATTATATTCTTTCAGGTAGTTCACTGAGAAAATTTTTATCACTGAAATTTCCACACTTTATGTTTTGAAGTATTTTGAAGTTAATATTTTCATTGTACATTCTGAATTATAATTTCATGCGCCGTGCAAAATTTCGTGTTGACTGTGTCAACAGAACCATAAAGCATTGCAGCGGAATAACGAAAAAAAAAAGAAACTATTATTGATCTGACAACAGTTCTCACTGAGTAGGGATTGTGCAAATATCTAAATATAAAGTAACTATTTCAAGCTTTATACGAAATTCCTTGTGTTTATGGCGTCATCAGAATCAAAAAATATTTAAAGAATCATTGAATATCTCAAGGAGAATGGAAAAGCACACACGTGAGTATTCGACGATCGTTGATTCATGCGCCAATTCAACCCTTTTTTATCCATATAAAGTTTTGTGGTCTCCAAGGGCGCATAAATTAACCAGGGCTCAAAACTGTTTCCGTTCCTAATTTTTTCATCTTATGTGCCCCTTATCAATAATTTGGAACATAATAAGCCTTATTGTGAAATTTGCAGCATTTTCTACGAGTTGACGGAGATTAAATATTGGTCCTTTGATATGCTCTGCCGAAACTCTTGCTGTTTCTCTTCGGTAGATATTTGTATGATAATATCTTGGTATATATTGGAGATCATAATGATAATAAGACCTTTATTTTTTCAACAGAAAACACCCAATTACAGAAGGTAATTAAACCTAGCAATGAGAAAAACCAAGCTAAAGCGCAAAAATGAGAAGACAAGAAAAAAAAAGAACTTCGAAAACCTTCTCTGAATGGCCTCAAGGTGGTATTGATGGCAAAAATAAATAGGATACCAAATAATTGTGTCATACTCCAACTTGCTTCGGATGAGGGAATGAGAGAGACTCAAAAATGTTGGAGTATTACTAAAATATTTGTCATTGCAAGTAATGAATCCATATGTTCTGGAGGCAGATGAAGTAAGTTGGAAGATATGTAGAATGAAAATAAACTTCCGATCAAAGACCAGACCAAGGTCTTTCACACTATCAACAAGACATAGGACTTGATCCCCGACGAAATATTCACATCTCAGCATACCTATTTTCCTTGTGTAGGGAATGACACTACACTTCGAAACATTTCAACTCAAAAGATTATCCTCATATGCCATTTGGCAACACTATCCAGCTCGAGTTGAAGTTGAACACAACTTCCAGTGACTGAATTTCATAATATAATTTTAAATCGTCCGCGATGCGACAATTCAAAATCATCCATCAGATCATTCCCGAACAAAATAAATAGGAGTAGCCCAAGATTAGAGCCCTGAGGTAGCCCAGAAGTGGTTATAAACTCAGATGACCGTAACGACGATCAACCGGGTATGAACTTTAACAGTTGGAGATTATGTTGAATAATCTTTTAAAGGGGATTTCCAATAAGAGGTTTCATCCTGGATGTCCCGCTACCTGGACAACTTTCACTTTCGCTACGTGGAAGATAATTTCTATTCAAATGCTCCAAAATCGATTATAATTATCGAGGACATATAGCCGCAGATATAAGAATTGGTCATGAAAATTTTCAAGAAAAGCATATGGGGCTGCAACCGTAGCAATGATGACCATTTGGCTCATATCGTTTTCTACCATTAACGGCATACCTTCCTTTTCTTAATAAATTCACTCAGAATATTACAGATATTAATACTACTTCCTCTAGTGTGGAATTTGATGGTATTTGAATCATTATTTCAGTTATTTTTTCATATATCTTGAAGATTATTATTATCATTATTTGAACCGTCAGGGCCTCCGCAAGGGGACATCAACGCCCGCGTGGGGAACATATTTTGGCGCTCCTTAAAGGGGGGAGGTGGAGAAAAGCACTGCGGAAAATTTTATTTAAGTTTTATTAAGAATTCAGTGTAGAATGGTTGAAAATCTATCAGCAACCTTCATTGCCTTGAGAACTTTATGGTGTTAGTTGTAACATAACATTTCAATTAGGTTTCAAAACTTAAGCTGTATTCTTCTATAAATTATTCATAAAGGCATAAAAATTTAATTAGGATCAATCCAGATCAATCCAATTGAATGGATGTTTTTCTAGATTTGGCTGCTGCAAATTCTTTTATATTATCAATCAATTAATTTTATCGAGTATCTCTTGCTCTATATCTAAGATTGCCAATCCAGAAAATCTTTCTTATGACATGGTAGACTTCAAATAGTTTTTGATTATTTTTAATTTAGTGAATGATCTCTCACCAGAAGCAACAGACACATATGAATTGAGAAGAATTCTTAATACTAAGATTCGGTAGAGAAGATGTTAGAATAGTTTCAAAAATATATTGTAGAATTTCAAGAGGATCTTCGCTTCAGATAATGAAAACAATTTAAGGGCTTTTATCTCGTTGAATAAATCATCTTCTTTCACGTCAGCCTCTTTTTTTCCTGATCAGATAGCTTTTGTTGAAGAGCATGACAGCATTTTAATAGATATTTGTCATTTAATTTAGGAATATCACAAATAATACAAGAAACGTTATCGTAATCAGATATCATATCAAACCTACTCTTTAAGGAACTTGGTGGTTGATCAATTATTCTCAAAAAGAAATATATTTTGAAAGCGATTTTCGGATCTTGAGGTGCCTCATCCGTCTGTTCATAATCGAACAATTTTGGTTAGTACTTTCGTCTTACAGTATATAATGAAGGAAAACCTGGATCTATATCAAGAGCAGCCGCTAGTTTTCTAGCTTCCGAAAGTTTTTCCTCGAGAACATTATCATCCCTATAATTTTTGAAATGATCAACTAAATTCTTCAAATAGTTTTGGCTCACTTTAATGTCAATCGCTACAGTTTGCGTCATTTTGCTTACAATATTAATCTGGAATGAAACATCATAAGAAATTATTATACTTCAAATAAATTTAAAAGAATGAATATTTAATAAAAGAGAACATGTTTTATGTCTAGTTTCTATGTTAGAAGTATCATTTTCTGCTATTTCTAAAAGGCTATCACATATTTGAATAAAATGAAACTTTAGCATCAATTCTACTAGACCATATAGTATCACTTAGGGGTTTTAGATGTAACTGAGGATCATGCTTTTTATAACATTCCAATCTTTTTGTGGATGAAGAGAAATATATATAAAGTTCTTGTACAAATATCAAAAGAGTCCAGTGTTTCATTTGAAACTTTAGCAGCATCATTTTCAGTTAAGCTGTGTGTAGCACATGACGCAAAAAATGCCCTAGGATTAGCATCGAGTATGCGTTTTTGTAAACCAATATGTTTTCCGCTCATATTTGCCTCATTATTAGACCCTTCACCTCTCATGATTTTAATATCTAAATTTAATTTTGTTTTGTATCTGGTAGCCTAAATAATGGGTAATGAAGATACTATAAAAGTATAGAAATATTTCATGTTCAATGGGACCAATGAGAAGTTGAGATTATGTGTTTCTTTTTGTAATTTATTCTTCAAGTATCTACCACAAAAAACGATACCAACTATGTATGTATGCTTTCCCGCTAAAAATACGAGAATGACTACGAAAAAATAATCATACTTCCACCAGTTTACTTCGATGTAATTTCGTTGAAAACAATGAATTTAATCAGAAGTTACACCATTGTTATCAGTGCTTCTTCTTACCGTAGCCGGAAAGAGCGTCTCGCAACTATGAGCTGAATTTTCGAGGATTGTTACAAGATTAAAATATCAAATCTTCCCGGCAAATAAGGAATTCTCGCCAGAACGATGGCCCCTCGCCAAAAACGTAATTCTTCGGAATGAAAATCTAATCTAGCAGGCCCATATTTCTGGACGGCACAAAGGACCCCGGCAAATTTCATAGAATAATTTCATAACAGATGTTCATTTTAATAATGCAACTGGCGATAGAGACGGATACTACATCCAGACTGCCTCAGGGGCGAGATCCATTATAAAAAAGTCAGTTTCTGTGAATGAGGGACTCAGCACAAAGCTCTTTGTGTCCAGGAAAAAAACAGACTAGCGAAGAAATGGTATTCCCGTCCTCAGAGCTGAAAAAAGAATTATACGGAACTGAAAAACACAAGTCAACTGTTCGACATTTATGCTGGCGAACTTTCACAATAATTTTTTTTCTGGGGAAGTGTTCAACAAAGACAAATAGAAAGGTGGAAATCAAACGTTGGAAAAGTTCTCCAGATTTCCCCTCCTATATTGAGATTCGGGATGGAATCATTGTTTGCTTTCAGAAGAAGCTAATGGAATATTTTCCGCTTTATGCAGTCGAAGAGGAGGCAAACATGGAAAATTAATTACACCAGAAATCCATTGAATGTACCCACTTCGTCTCTTGCTTTCATTCCATTGAGCGCTGATTGTACAATAGGGGAATTCGAAAAAACCAGAATTTCGTTATTATGGAAATTAATTGAGACATATTTGGATGTAATGACTCAGTTGTAAATTTTTTCCATTAAACCAGCGGTAAATATTTCGCTCAAGAAATGAGTCACTGTGATTTTTTTTAGATTGGTTTGAGGAGGGGTTTAAGGGTCGAGGAGAAATTTTGCAACGTTTTGCAAAAAAAATTGATAATTGAACTTCCGGCCAGAATAGTGGAATTTATTATTGTCATCAAGGATGCAGTGTACAGGGGGATTCACCGCGATGGCCTATTAGATTATTAGAAGTATATGGAAAACTAATCATAATTTTGTGCTGGAATTTGAACTACTTTCTTATTTCAAATGGAACACCTGTAAATGCCATGATTGGGGAAAAACTTGACGATTCATTAGTTAATGTGATTCTTATGTAAAATATGGTTGCGACAAGGACTCACATTTTTTCGAATATTTCTGTAGAAAAAGTTATTTTTGTGATAACCTTCTTCATTTTCAATTCTATCAATATGTAGTAGGTACCATAAAAGTGTTTGCGGTCTAGACCAAAAATGTACAGAATGTCTAATCAAAAGATCATGAACTTGGACAACTCAAATACATCAAAACTCAAGATTTTCAGATTATACAACCCACATTTTTTCTATTCCAGTCAATTCTACGTATAAAATGAGAGAGGTTACTTAAGCGAACCCTATACCTAAAATGAAAACTTTAAGAGCAATTTCTAACTGAGTGGAGTTGTCTGTGGCTTAAAATGAAATTGAAAGTCGATGTTTTGATAACTTAATTTGGAAGCATGAATTGTAATTATTTATTCGTAACTGAAAATTTCATTGGTTTATGGATTCTCAACGATTCCTACTTAAAATTCATTACATTTCTTGAAATTTAATATTCAATGAACGAAATTTCGACATTAAGTTTCTTTCTTTGTTTCCCGGAAGTCACAGATTCAGTAACAAATTGTGGTTTTTCCTTAGTTCATATTTTTCCGCTGACACGGTGCTCAAGCTTTGATGTGTGTTTGAGGCCCAGAGTAATTAAGATAGACAGAGGGAGCATATGTCATTATAGTAAGCAACTTTTGTCCCCAATATGAACTATCAAATTTGACATGAAGCGCGCTGAAATGAAAACATATCGGTGATAAGATATTTCACTAAATTCGCGAGTTTCTCCACAAAGAACGCACTTCTTATGTCTCATAGTAAATCAACGTTTCATATTAACTCAAAATATATTGAAATAAATACCTAAATATATCAGAAATTCAGAAAACAAACTTCAATCGCGCCAAACGACGTGAAACAACCGATGACACCAGGAGAGCAAAAGTTGCCTAAACTTGGATTTCAGCAGGTAGATACAGAAAATAATAAATGTTGCGCTTATCATAAATTCAACTATTAGAAAAAATATCGGATTTCAAATATTAAAATTTGCATATTTGATCGGAATCACTCAAATTAATGTATTTCATTCAATATATTATACATTCATAACGATATAGTAAAATTGTAGATTCAAAAATATATCACAATCCGACAACGTAATCTAATCATGTTTGGGACATGTAACAATTGCGTATACTCCCTCTATCAATGTTTATTACTCTATGGTTTTATGGAATTGGCAGGGAATTATCTACTATGAGCTGATCCCTAACGAAACAACTGTTAACTCGGAACTGTACTGCGACCGTCTGAAGGAAGCAATAGCCCAGAAGCGGCTAACTTTGGCCAATAGAAGAGGAATTGTGTTCCATCAGGACTACGACAGGCCACACACATCGATACTCGCCAGAGGGTCCAGGAGCTTGGTTTTTATGCATCCACCCATCCTCCTCATAGTCCGGACCTAACACCAAATGATTTTACCATTTGTTCGTGTTCATGGTGAACAATTTTGCTGGTGAAAAAGTCGCTTCAACAGAGGCTTGTAAAAATCGACGTTCTAAATTTTTCGTCAATAGGAACGAGGGTTTGTATGAGAAAGGCATAATGATATCACCTTCAACATGTCAACAAGTTATCGAACAAAACTGTGCAAATTTTACTTAAATGGGATCATTGCTATTTAGAGCCTCGTTTTTTATTGAAAAATAGTGAATTTCTTTTTGCTACATCTTATATTGAGATCCCAGGTATTTCACGTTTGCAAAAAAGCAAGGCACACGGTACATATGACTGTGTTAAATTTTATGGGACTACTTACTACTCGATTCGAACATTAAAACCAAATCTTCTCGAAAAACATGAGACAAATTCAGTGTCTTCAAGTCCTTGAGTAGAAATGGTGTATTTTAAATTATCTACAGTTTTAGGACACTTTAATTGGCTTTTTGTCTGAATATATAGACTTTTTTCGAGCTACAAAAATTTAACTGCAATAGAGCGAGTTTTTTTATATTATTTTGAAAGTCCCTCTCTTACCGAGTACCTATGACACTGTCATCACCTCATTCATCGGCAGATATTTTCGAGATAAACTCGTCCTCTTTAAATGAGAGT
The DNA here is from genome assembly GCF_914767665.1 of Harmonia axyridis. NCBI lineage: Eukaryota > Metazoa > Arthropoda > Insecta > Coleoptera > Coccinellidae > Harmonia > Harmonia axyridis. The sequence continues at coordinate 37,806,963 of NC_059504.1, forward strand.
TTTTTGTTGTATTCAACATTCATCACCATTCCAACTGTTGATTATAATGAATCGAAACAAAACTCATTAATCGCAAAGTTGTCGACATTCGTGAAAAAACATCTCTAGTCATCACATTAACAGAGTGGACACATTTCCCATTTGTTAAGTGAAACACGATATGAGAGCAAAAGAACATTAATTTTTCTCTGTTTTCATCTCCAAACGAATCTAAAATTAAATTTCTACAGGACACGGGTGGAGTAAATCTTCACATTCACACATGGAATGTAGGAAAAATGTTCCTTGTTAAGATATGAATCTATTAGTTTGATTAATGAACTTAATGACTTCTTGAATGACAGCAAATGTGACTCTAAACGGGAGTTATTTACGGAAGATAAGAGGCATCCTGCATATGCACACGAATGGGTCGGTCAGACAGATAAATAGCTTAGGATAATTACGTAAGATGCATCGTTTGGTTTAGCGATCTAGACTATCCCCGTTTTCTATATTTAAGCCATAAATAATAGTAAGAACTTCATGCTTAAATTGATGCCTTCGAGTTGTTCAGGATGTTCAGGCATGGTTGTCGACATTTCAGATATTCTACTCGTCTATCTATCATTCTTTTTATAAAATTCAAGCAAGTGATTTTAGTTCTTAATTAAAATATTTTTCTGTTCTGGAATATTCTCGTGTTTGAGTGGCTAAGTTGCTCGAGTAGTTTTTTATGTATAGTGGAAAATGCAGGGTGATTGAGTTACGCTAGACTTCCAAAACGTCCAAAGTTGTTCTATTCATTTGAAATAATTTCAAAGATGCGGCATATCTCTTGTTCAAAAAAATAATTATTACCTTTGATATTTCAATTAGAATTCTTAGTATTATTTCCTCATTATTTTCTTTTGATGGTTCCATTCAGATGCCTTCAGAGATTTTCTAGACATAAATGGTTTTATTCATCAAAATGGCCATAATCATTTGTGGCGGCTTCTCATAAAGCTCCACATAGCAACAATATATACACAGCATTCGGTAGCCTAGACGTTAAGAGGTAGACTCACGCACCGAGATACGACAAAGGTCCCGGGTTCGAATCCCGGCGGCTCCCGGTAATAATAAATTCCCCAAGCGTCTGTGACACGGCACACACAATTATACCATAGTCACACTGATGAGTCCGGTGTGTGTGCCAGGGACGAAACGCATAAGTAGGTATACGTGAAATCCTACATTGGTGACCCCGACGTGATGGCGGAAAACTGCGGCGTTGGAGCGCAGAGGCGACTCACTGCCCCGCTCAACGTTACGGCTACTGGGGTGTCCATCGGACTCTAGAGCCGATGGCACGCCGAGCCTCGTGTTTCCGTCGTCACAGCATGCAAGCCCGACGTGATGGGAATGGCCATCTTAACGATGTGTCCTGGAAAGCAGAAGGTCGATGCATAGCTCCCATTTATCTGCAATTTCCAACGAAACTCTAGACGCCCATTCCCATGACGTGCAATACGTGCTCCTTGGTCTGCCGCGGTATGCCGGACGTGAATAGGCGGCATTCCCCGTCCGTACGATGCCGCGAGGTGCAGCTCTGATTAGGCGGCAATCACCCAGCTGCACCGATGACCTCGTAACACGCATAAGTTTCGTTCCTCCGTCACTGGGGAGGGAGTTATGTGGCGGCTTCTCATAAAGCTCCACATAGCAACAATATATACACAGCATTCGGTAGCCTAGACGTTAAGAGGTAGACTCACGCACCGAGATACGACAAAGGTCCCGGGTTCGAATCCCGGCGGCTCCCGGTAATAATAAATTCCCCAAGCGTCTGTGACACTGCACACACAATTATACCAAAGTCACACTGATGAGTCCGGTGTGTGTGCCAGGGACGAAACGCATAAGTAGGTATACGTGAAATCCTACACATTATTCCCATTATTACGCTTACAATAGATTAGTTCCCATGAAGGAAGACTAATTTAAAAAACCGAGAAGTGAGTTTTCTCGTACCTCTCTTCTCAGTTGGAAAATATCTAAATGAAGAATATCCAGGAAGATGAATAGGGTGATCTGGTTCTCTGGTTGAATCTCGTGGCCAGCCCGCTCACTTGATTTAAATCCCTTCGTATTTTTGTACTGGGGAGCAGTGAAAGAAAAAGTTTTTTAAAGCCCATTGAAAATGTAGCTAGGCTTCTGGAGAGAATTACGGAAACAGTTGAATTCGTTAATAAAGTTCGTCTGGTATCTCAATCTTTTTTGAGAGATGTCGCGCATGTATTGCGACTGAAGGAGGTCATTTTGTAAATTCATTAAATTTCATCAAAAAAAAAAATCATCTTCTATAGAAAAAAACCTTTTTTGTCCAATCTAAGAAATATTGAAGTAAGTGTTACCTATATCATTTTCGAATCCTTATTCAATGCGCTCACTATGAAGCCAAACTGATGTAGGTACATAGGCGTACAAATTGGTTTTCGCCATTTTTTTTCCGAAATTCGAGGCTTTATCATAAAAACTGGTTATAAATTTGTGATACAAAGTATTGTTCATCGCTTGCCTTTACTTTCTCCCATATTTCGAGCCATACGAATACCGCGTTCAAGAATCTGGTCATATTTTGTAGTGATATACGAATCGATCCAATTTTTTACTCCTTCATGAGACCGCAAGTGCTGATTAGCCAGGCCATTGATCTAAAAAAGGGATAGTCCGAGGAAGCAACGTCTGGAGAATACGGCGGGCAAGGTAGGACTTCCCATGTCAACGTTTTAAAGTATGTCTTAACCACTTTCGCAACATGGGGTTGAGCATTGTCATGCTCTAAAATCACTTTATCATATCTCTCGTTGTATTGTGGCCGTTTGACTTACAATGCTTGGCTCAAACGCATTATTTGCGTTCGATAACTCATAATACACTTCGCTGAGCTGGTCTTACCAAATACTGAGCATAATCTTGAATTCGTAGAAATTCGGTTTGACCGTCGTTGATTATCGTAATGAACCTATTTTTCATCGACATGTTTAATCGAGATTAACTTTATGATGCAGATACAAATCGACTAATATTTCGATGGCGTTATGTTTGCAAATACCTAAATTTATTATATGACATCTGCGATCTATTTATTTCGACTACCACTTACCGCTACAGCCATCTATTGCAAAGCGGCAGAAGCAAAGTTCTACAACTAATAGTTCAATTTTTTATCAGTACAGTGAGTACTGTAATTATTAATTCTCTATACTTTCGGCAAAAAGGGACAATACTTTATATGCTGTAGAAGTTGGCTTAGAATTAATAGTTACAGGTCACAAATTGGAAAAAGTAATGACTTTTAGGAACAGGAGTTCAAAAATCATAACAGGGTGTTCATTTTCTCGAATAAAAAATGCGATATGGTTAGAAAAATAGACAGCTTCCTTTTTTTCAATATTATGACTATTAGTTTGTTACAACTATTATACAACATGTATAATATTATATGAGAGAAAGTTTTCATCAAAACAAAGTAATGTCATGAATAAAATTGCCAACAATATCTGTATCTTACAAAAAATGAGGAAAACAGCTGTTTTGAGCGCTTTCAACTTCGTCGGTTTTGTAGTCACGGAAATATTGGGTGATTTTCTTGAGATATTTTTCTTGAATTTTATATGGTTCTGATCAAGAAATCAACATGAAATTTTGCTCGAGGATTTTAATTGTCATCTCAGTCGAATACGAACATAAAATTCTGAACGGACATATTTTTGTCCGTCTGATTTTGCTCAAACGAACTCAACCGGACGGAAGGACAATCTTGAATAGACAGTATCGTCCTCAGTGAGTCGAACATTAAATTTTAAGAACAATATTTTCTGCTGAAAGTACCGAATCATCGTGAAATATGTGGTTTCAATACATCCATTATAAGGAATATTAAGAAAATGCATTTTATTACTGAAATATAAGTTCACTTGATTAGATTCCACGGCTTCTTATATTTGTCTTTCGAATATTCCTATCTCCCTCATTCCGGTGTTTCGATATATTGCCGGTTTCCTGGATACTCCTCTAGTGAATTCAGCCAAAGTTAGTATTTGCAAAGTTTCAAAGGTTTATTGATTCTCTTTTAAAAGCATATTAAGTCGGTAAGCTGCTTTCAGCGTATAACAAAATTCAGCAGAGTTGCTTTTGAATTTAAATTCCCAACTGAATAATAACTTTTAACGGAAACGGAGGAGCTAAGATGCAAAACGATAGGATTCGGCAGTTCTGACTTTCTTGGATTATGTGTACGAGTTCTTCGATTTGTTCCCAGGAATTAATCTCAGCACATTACACTTTTTGTTCAATGATATTTGTTCTGGAGGAAACATATCGTTCGATATTTCTCATTAGCAAGCTTTCAACTCAATCGCGATATGAATCAACTTTACTTCAATATGATGAGAGTGAAGATTGTTAAGAGATATTTATTGGGTATAACATTAAAAAATATTCAACTAATTTGGATTGCGTGAAGTAAAAAAAAATTACAATGTTGAATAATCTGCAGATTATTAAGAATGGAATGGACCATTGACAATAGATTAGATGACAGTACTGAAGAATCGCAGAATAAATGCTGAAAGTATTCTAACGAAATACTATATTTTAATTCAAGCATTGAGAATTATTCGATTTACAATAAAATGAATGTATGAATTACCGCAATTTCTAAATGTCTGGAGTAGTCTGTGACTTCCGGAAAACACAGAATGAAACTAAAATTCGATGTTTCTATTGAAATATTATTTCAATGTAGAATTAAGTATTAACCTTAGCCTTAGAACATTAACAAGAGGAACGGAAAACGCCTTGTAACTGATGCATTTGTTTTGATGCCAACGTTCATCGCTCCTTGTCTGACGGGACACTACAACTATAGCGTAACATAATTTGATTAATTTCGAAAGTATCAATTGATTCTCAACAATAGTGATTTTTTTTTAAATTTCTTTCGTGTTTGAAGGGGGTCAATTTTTTCTCAGTTTAATGATTTAGCTATCGTGAAGTTTGAAAAAAGGATTCCTGATAAAGAATTCAACACACACAATCGGCTAGCTTGATTGTAATTGGCGACACTTAACTTCTATCTCTCTTGTATTCGGGATCGAGCACAAATGTTTACTTTCTGTTCCTTCTATCTATATTCTAATCTTTCAACACTACTTATCTTATCCTACGGCACAAACATGTTTGTAACCCAACCGAATTTTATTGGAATTGGATGAAAAATGTAGAGTTAAGGCTGTTACAAAAATTTGCGGCAAAACGAAATTATTAATAGAGGATTGAAAAGAATTTTACGAACGGATAAAAATTTTTTCATTCCAAAAGAGGCCACAAGGATTCTTCAACCTCGGTAAATTGAAAAGTTAAGAAAAATTGCTGTTTTAGAATTCGTCCCTCTAACTTGTTGACGTAGGAAGAAAGTCTGACCAAGACGCGATACATCTCGTACCTACTTTGAGTATTACATTTCTCATAACGAGATGGCCAAATTTGCCATCAATTTGTTGATAAGTTCATAAGTTCGGCTGTGAGTCGAATTCTTATAAGGGGTAAATAATGATACCCCCAACATCTGTGACATTAGAAGAGGAAATGCGTATATGAAAACACTACGAATAAGGGATATAAATTCACACATAGGCACCAATAAAACTGCTTCTGTGTTTGAATTGTAAAGGCTGTTTTTTAGAGCTATAGAACTTTAAATTGCAATAAAACAATGATGGATTATTCCATTGACATGAATTTTATTTATCCGCAAGATTATCTTGTGGCATAACATTTTGAATATGATTTCTGGTATTTGACGGCCACGGCTGGCTCGGTTGTAGTCCAATCTGGACGTCCAATTTTCGATGACTTTTTCCAACATTTGTGGCCGTATATCAGCAATAACACGGCGAATGTTGTCCAAGTGGTCAAGGGTTTGTGGCTTATCTGCATAGACCAATGACTTTACATAGCCCCACAGAAAGTAGGCTAGCGGTGTTAAATCACAAGATCTTGGAGGCCAATTCACAGGTCCAAAACGTGAGATTAGGCGGTCACCAAACGTGTCTTTCAATAAATCGCTTGTGGAACGAGCTGTGTGTGAGCATGTTGCGCCGTCTTGTTGAAACCACAGCTCCTGGACATCATGGTTGTTCAATTCAGGAATGAAAAAGTCAGTAATCATGGCTCTATACCGATCACCATTGATCACCGGACCAATGATTCCACCAGCTCATAAAGCGCACCAAACAGTCAGTTTTTCTGGATGTAACGGTGTTTCGACAAACACTTGAGGATTAGCTTCACTCCAAATGCGGCCGTTTTGTTTGTTGACATAGCCATTCAACCAGAAGTGCGCTTCATCGCTAAACAAAATTCGCTTATGAAAATCGGGAACAACGGCAATCTCATTTTGGGCCCATTCGACGAATCTACGCCTTACTTGATGATCGTTTGGCTTCAATTCTTGCACGAGTTGGATTTTGTAAGCACGCAAACCAAGATCCTTCCGCAAAATCTTCCATAAAGTGGATGGACACAGATCCAATTCCTGTGCTCGATGGTGGATAGACTCATTCGGGTCTTCCTCAATGCTACGCTCTACAGCAGCAATAGCTTCTTCTGTACGGCGTCTCTGGGGATGCGAGTTATCAATAAGAGTAAACGTGGTGCGAAAACGTTCCATAGAATTAACTGCTCTGATGGATGATTTTGTCGACGATAAAATAGACGTAGTGCGCGATACGCATTCTGCACAGAACCATTATTTTCGAAATGAAATTGCACTATTTGTAAGCTTTGTTGAAGCGTGAGTCTCTTCATGATAAATTGCCAAACCAAACTGAGAACAAATCACTTGACAGCTGTTAAATCGATCTCCATCTTGTAATGTAATGCTATCATAAAGTTATATACCTCGAAAAAAAACACCCTTTATAACAAGAATTCCATTAAGATTAAATACGACACCAATGTAGAGATAAAACTATGAAACTCCTATTCGAACACAAGGGCATCGATAACAAAATACAGAAACTCCACTGTTATCTTCCATTTCGTGATAGAATTCAATAAAATTGGAACTGATATGCCGACACACTCTGAATAATTTCGAATGTAGGAAGGTATAATATTTTAAGCCGAACCCCACTAGTTTCCTTTCCTCTTCATCGATAAAGTAGATTTCGTTGTACCATAACCACCCCTTATTTTTATTAGTTATGACGTGCAGTTTTGGGGGGGAATTATTGTTAGTCGTGTTCCGCTTCTCTGGAAATTTTCCTTTGTGGCGGTACACCAAACGACAATTCTCTGAATACGAGGGCGGGAATATCTTCGATGATTTTGATCATGAGCCCGGGGTATTTTCTCGCATGACACTTCGATCCGAGCATTTGAGTTTCCGTTTTTGTCGCCTTTTATATTGGATTATGAATGAAGGGAATTAAATATTGATTTGGAATGTTTTTGATATAGGTTAGGAAATTGTTTCTATTTACGTCGATAACTTCTATTATAAATATGAAGAAATGCAAAATTTATGAAGGCAAAAAATCTTCATCCAAACGTTGTTGTTGAAGCGCCCAATCGGCATATGTATCAGCAATATTTGCGGTCGAGCATGCATGTCGATAGATGATAATGTAAGGGTTTTGAGAGTAACAGATCCAGTATCTTCGAATTTTTTCACTGCCTTACCAATTGTACGCTCAAATGGACGATTTATCGACCATAATTTGCTCTTGATGAACGAAACGTACTCACAACAAAATCATTATTTTTTTCAAGAGTTTTCCCAATTTTCACAAGATCAAAGATAAGCGATCTACATTGTTAAATGGTTAACATTCAATTAAACCTCAGAGTATTAAGCATATATAGAGGGAGCATACCTATGTCATTTTCAGTAAGCAAATTTTGTCCCCAAAATGAACTATCAAATTTGACATGAAGCGCGCGGAAATGAAAACATCACTGATAGTTTCTCCACAAATAACGCACGTCTTATGTCCGCTAGCGAATCAACGTTTCTAATTTACTGAAAATATATTGCAATCAATATTTAAATATATCAGAAATTCAGGAAACAATCCTCAAGTGCGCCAAACGACGTGAAAGAACCAATGACAATAGGAGAACAAAAGTTGTCAAACCTTGGATTTCAGCAGGTAGATACAGAAAATAATAAATATTCTGCTTATTATAAATTCGACAATTAGGAAAAATATCGGATACCAAATAAACAAATTTGCATATTTAATCGGGAATATCTCAAATAAATATATTTCATTCAATATAGATAATATACATTCATAACGATATAGTAAAATTGTGGATTTGAAAAATATCACAATACCACAAGGTGATCTTACAATATTGGGGACATGTAAAAATGGAATATACTTCCTCTATTTATGTTCAATACTCTATGAATTAAATAAATGACGCTTCAAATGACAGTTCTTTTTGACATATGTCATTGAAACAGGACTGTGAAATCCGTAACATGACATGAATAACCCAGTACCTACTTTAATAGCATTTTATGCCGGCAGAATTCTGTTTTAGGATAGTCATACCAGTCTCTATAGAACCATCTGCCGACTAAGGGTATGAGACATGTCCGCAAGAAATTCATAATATGAAGTCGATAAGTTCATTTTGAATTTTGAGACTTCAAACTCCTCACAGTGAATGTTTTGTGTAGGTATTCTATGCTTATAACAGATTATCTGTATAGACTGAAACAATAAGAGTTCAATTTTAAAGGGTAAAACATTTATTTTATGGCCAAACTGCATTTTTGACTGTATTCCACATCTGTTTCAGGTTTCTCAATCATGAACTATAAATAATCTTTGTCCTATAATTTTTAAAGTAATCAGTCAACAGCAGGGAATTTGCTTTCGCTCACTGAGAATTTACCAAAAAATTGGATTTAGATGAATTCACAATAAATGCAAAAAATGTTAAAAATATACTTCATGTTATGGTTTTCTGAAAACTTACCGATATTATAAGCATTCATTTTTTCTATAACTCGCAAAAGACTTGATACATTTTCAAATTTGAATGAATTTAAATTTTCGAACAAATATCAAACTAAAACTAAATCACTTTACTATACTATGTTTGTGCACTTACCTGCGTAGTCAGCAAGTCAAAAAATTGGTTTCAGATTGTCCGGAAAAATAATGCTGAAAAATATCTATTACCTACCTATAAGTAGGGAAAACCATTTTACCTGACAAATACATTTTTTCATAGTTCTATTTGATAGTTTAAACCGTGGTGTGAATCAAATATCAAAATCAAAGGACAACATTGAGATATTTGAAGTATAACGTGCATTCAATGAAGAAAATTCCTGATACACTACATTTTCCTCTGAATTGAAGCCAAAAATATTAAGAATTATTGAAAAGTAGAGAATTACGGACATTTGGATTGGGAAGAACAACAAAAAAGTGCGCACGCTATAAAAAAATCATCTATTAAAAAGAACTATGCGAAATAAATATATAATTGAAATCAACATCGATATAAATTAATTCTGTAGTGGATAGAAAAATTGACAAATATTGACATTTCTTGATTGAACTCAATTTCAATAGGTCGATATCGATTTTGATTTCAGTAACCATCAACGCCATCTGAAGTGATGGCGAAAAATTTCACATATTCCGAATGATGAATAATAAAAATAACTATCACCCTCGAATTAAGTGCCACAATAGCCTCAAAGGTCGACAAAACTCCCCAACAAAAACCGTTAAATAGACCCATATTCTCTCATCGTCTGGATGCCACACACAATTTTCAGCCTGATCATTTTTTATATTGGCTACGCTTATGGCATAAAATTTTCTATTAAGGAATACACGTCGCCGCAAATGAGAAGAACAGCTGTTGAAAAACGCTGAAAGGGTACAAGACAAACCGTCCTACCTGTGCCGAAAAAAGGCACAAGGAATGGTATTATAAATAAATTGGCTTTTAATTCAGTGTGAACAGCATTCAGGAACCTTTAGCATAATGTAGATATACATTTCAAAAGTCGAAATGGGCCGAAATCATGACAGTTGCAAAGCAGAACTTGTTCTTTAATTATCGAGGTTGGTCCTGTCTGGTACTAAAAAACAAGGGTACGGACCCTCATATATTATCATTTCGTTGTATGAGCAATGAATCGGGAAGGGTAACAACAAATCGTTTCTTTAATTCATTGGACATATGGTTTAGTGTTAGCGGGAAATTAATTTCTTTTTTTTATCAACGAAAGGTTTTGATTCGAAGTTATTAATTTTAAAAGATCAATCAATTTTATTATGGTTATGAATTAACACAGAACTTGGGGATATTAATTCACCAACCTAGATTGCAAACTTTCAAAGGTTTCGTCTATTCAAGAGTATTAGAAACTTTATTGAACCAATTTAAAGAGAAATGTAGAATTGTTGAACATGGTCCTAATACGAGAAGTGTACAAAATATAAATATAATATTCCTAAGATTTCATAGAACACATTCACAGCACAGTTTATCCTATCAAGTACCAAAACACTATTGCCTCCTTCCAGTTGAGATATAATCGACTTTATTATAAAGAGCAAGAAAAATAAAAGAAAACTCAAAGATTAGATTGTGAACTATCAGCTGCGGTAGTCAATCTAGTACTTTGCTGCCTAGTAAAACAAATAACTAATCTCACATTTTTCCTATACAGCAGAAATAATAAATGAAAACTGTTGATCAATTGAAGCCATTAACGAGTTTTATATCATTAATTGAAAAATAATATCTTGCATATCCAATGCAGCAGGAATAAATCTTTGGAAATATGCTATGAATTATGTGCAATTAGCAACAGCTATTTTGAAACTATTTCCACGAACGAAGTCTTTACGTCGTTTTTGGCAAATTTGTAGAACCCTTGACCGAGACTAAACTGCCCTCCCCGGCTTCGTTCGGTTGGTGTAACTAATGAAGAAAAAATTGGACAAAATATATTATGAATGAAATAACCCCCATAATGAAAAAATAGAGAATCATTTTCGTTTCAATTCAAGTGTCTACTTTCTGATAAGTAACCCAAAATAAATCCTTCGAAGTGTCAAATTATACTCTATGATTGTCCGCCTTTCATTCTTTTCCGTACGATTTTTTCGGAAATATTTTGTTCTATAAACCTTCTCATAACAGTAATGAACAGAACAAAAAAGAATTATCGAATTTGGAGCAGTCGTTCGAACGTGATGCCCGAATATCTAACTCTTATATATAGGTTTGGAATATTACGCCAGTTACGCACAAATCTGCCCTTAAACATTTGCCGCAACATCTTCTTTATATAAGGCATATTGTTTGAATAAAATACATATAATCTTTTTTCAGAGTTATTTACGTACTATTGACAAATCAATGAACAATTCAAATGATTCATTTCATGTCAACATGAAATTGAAGTGCTAATTTGATTTTGTTTAGTGTCAATGTGGAGCTGATTATGTTCAGTTTGCTTTTGATTCATGCCAGTTTGAAATTGATGTTGCCAATATGAATTTGACTAATGACATTTTGATTATGATTAGCGCCAATTCGAACTTGAAAAAGTATATTGCGGAATCACCAAATCTGCTTTCATCTAATATAAAGAGTATCAAAAAAGTAACGCAACTCGTCAATAATTCTTGTTTGAAGAATTATAGAGAAAAATCCTCGCAACCGTCGTATTTTATTTTGAAAATCAATTTATCCTGTGCTTTTTTGAATTTGATATATCTCACCCCCTACGCACCCCTTTAGTTAATTTTTTCAAATGGGAATATATGAATTGCGATACTTCAAATGAAATGTTCTTTGATAACCTATTCAGCGAAGTGGCTAAAAGTAGTATTGGTTGTGCCATTTCTCATTAAAAAAATAGGAAATAAATTACAATTTGAGATTAGAGAGTAATTGTAATCAGTCCATTATTCTTTTACTAATTATTATTAAGGCAAATCCACCAATCCATGGATTTTCAATTTCAACAGCACACCCTCCACATATACATGTTTTTTCAAATATAAATATATGGATTGTGCTAGATTAAATGAAAGGACATTCGATTGCACACTCTCAAAGGCTAATAATATCATATTTCCCGAGAATTTTCTATTCGATAGGATGAACCAATTCAGTGGAAAGCAGCGAACGGAAATCTTGACATTTCTGAGACATTGGGATTGCAAGCGGATCTAACAAGTGTGCGAAATTTTTAAGGAGCATTATCAAGACAGAAATCCTATAAGTGAATCCTTTCATTTGATGTATCACAATCCATATATTATTCCTATTTGAAAAAAACAGTAGAGGGATGTGGACTGTAAAGGGCGTAGAACGTAAATTAAAAAAACATAGGGAGACCTGCTTTTGAAATTAAAAATCCATGGATTTCCCTTAATAATAATTAGTAAAAGAATAATAAACTCTAATCACAAAATGTAAATTACTTCATAATTTTTTAGTGAAAAAATGGCACAACTAATTCTACTTTCAGCCACAACCCTGAATAGGTAATCAAATTACCTTTCATTTGAATTATCGCAATCCATATATTCCCATTTGAAAAAATCAAGTAGAGGAGTAAGGGGCGTAGAGGGTGAGAAATATCAAATGAAAAAAAGCACAGAATAAATTGCTTTTGAAATTAACAATCGACGGGTGCGAGCATTTTCCCTAATAATCAGAGATGCATTCAAGTCGAAGTAGTTTGATTTCACTCACAAACTTGACTTGAAAATCAAACTCTTCATGACTGATTTCTGTATCTTTAGGTTTGGGTTGAAATCAAACTCCTTCAAATAGTTTGAAGATTGAATATCATATTGCGCAACGTGTCTCAACCTGTTCTCTGCTACTCCGCAAATTGATATAGTTCATATTTAGGATACGCTTTTGAAGTGTGTGTGTTGAGCATTGTGTCTGAATTCGAAATGTCTGAACCTGAACTTTTTTCACATTGCTCATGTGAACAAATTGAGTCTGATTTTGAGGATACCCCTTCCAAAAAGTATGAGAAAAAAAACTGTAGACGAGTCAAAACCAAGAAGAAAAAAAAAAAGATTTTCTAGGAATTGGAAAGTGCAAATTATGTAAAAATGACCAAGTTCCTTTAATGAAGAGACACAAAAAATTGTATGAAGTAAAATTTTCGCAGGAAGCAACATTTTTTGGATCAAGTTGTTTTTGTGGTAGTAACAACATAAAACGATGAATCCAAAATTGTCAAAATAGTTTTTGGACGGCAGCTCATTTATTCTAAAAGTTAGTTATTAATAGCGGGCTCTAGTGCCAGATTTCTTGTTCAAAGCAATCACTTAATTTGTAAGAACTGAAGTGAGAGCTTTACTTTTCACGAAGAATTTCGAGGTGACAACTTGGAGTTGATCAAAAAAACGTTTAAAATAATGTATTTCTTTTTTGTTTTAAATTAATGTAGGTATTTGTTGTACCTACCTACTATATTCAACATGAATATTTAATCCATTCAAGGAATATCTACTAAATACATTATTTTTCAAACTTTTTAAAACTAGTTTGACAAACAGTTTGATTTTGCAAACCTGTAACAATTGTCCAGTTTGATTTGACTTGAATCATTTGTAAGAAAAATTGACTTGAGTTTAACATGATTTCAAGTCAAACTCAAGTCAATCTTGAACGTTCATGTCAAACTTGTTGCATCTCCACTAATAATTTTGCGTACAAGAATTATTGACGAGTTACGTTACTTTTTTGGCACGTTGTATACTCAATGAAGCATCACGTTAAGTATATTCGTATGGTTAATGGTAGGCTATTCGGAAGAACCAACGATGATGAATGGTCCCCCTTGAATATCTCATACATTCATGACTGTTCGGCCCAGTCGAGTTAATCTAGCTCCATCTCCACCGATATTGACGCAATTTTGAATAACAAGTAAATCATAATACAATTATCGACATACACCCGGCTGATAAATGTTGGAAATAATAGTGTGCGCTGACTTGCAATAAATGCGCGCAATGCACCAGTCATCCCGTTTGCGATTATCTGACAGAAACTAATCAGGGTGCAAGGGCTGGGTAGAAAGTGCAAGTAATTCCTTAACGCATCGCTGTCAAAAATGCCCCTTTGAACGTACGCCAGCTTAACGTGGATTGGTTTTGACAGCCGACAGAAGGCCTCTAGCCCGAATTCATCCGGCCAAACATCAATTCCAGACGAGAGATTTGCCGTTTTTCCGTTCAAGTGATGCGAGGCAATTGAAAGGAAAATGTCTGTTCCGTATTCGAGCTTCTTGATCGTCTATTTTTACATGGGCCAATCGGGATCTTATATTCATGGATTTATTTTTCGAACGTTTCTTCTCTATCATGATTCACTATTATATTAGATATAACAAGAAAAATGTTTGAAACGAGGTATCCCGTGGTCTATTATAAGGCATTTGATACTATGTATGTATCCCAAAAAACTAAGAGAAAAGCTTTATGATTATGGAATGCGAGGAAATACAGCGCGCCAAAAAAAGTAACGTAACTCGTCAATAATTCTTTGTACGAATAATTTTTGAGGACAATCCTTACACCAGTCGATTTTTAATTTCAAAAGCAATTTATCGTATCCCTTTTCGAGTTTGATATTTTTCAGCCCCTACGCCCAGCATCTTTCTACTTAATTTCTTCAGATGGGAATATATGGATTGTGATAAGTTAAATGAAAGGTAATTTGATTACCCATTCAGCGATGTAGCTAAAAGTAGAATTGGTTGTGCCGTTTTTATTGAAAAATTAGGATTAATTTACAATTTGTGATGGGAAAGTAACTGCAATCAGACCATTATTCTTTTACTTATTACTATTAGGGGAAATCCACGAGTCCATGGATTTTTAATTTCGAAAGCAGGTCTCCCTATGCTTTTTTGAATTACACTCCATACCCTTTACTCTCCACATCCTTCTGTTTTTTTTCAAATAGGAATATATGGATTGTGCTATATCAAATGAAAGGAAATTCGATTGAACATTATTTGCGATCTAAAACATTAATTCGCAGCTGTTTTTAACTTGTTTATTAATTTTTTTTCATCGTAACATTTGTAATGCAAGAATCTTAAGGTAAAATTTAATTTTTTTCAAATAGCTGACCTTACCTTTGATGCGATATATCACAAGCAATATTTTTCTAATGAAAAAAAATTGTTGAGGGTTAAGGGTATAAACCCCCAACTTCCAAACTATTTCAGGTATTCCACAATGCTCATTTAAATATTTGAAATAAAATCTGTCATGTTTAACATATAAAAGGCTCTAGCAGATCAAGCTGATGGTATTTCTATATCATTTCGATGTAACTCATACCACCAAGAGCTCCGGTGCTCATAGCAAATTTCGAGCACAATTTTCGTCTTTGTGTTGGAGATGGTCATTTTAGTGAACTTCCTTCCTTAGGTAATCGTCAAAACCAAAACGTTTGCAGATTTATGTCATAGGACTTTTTTCTCAAAATGATCCGAGAAATCTGTCATTTTCATTTGAACACATTAGGAACACCGTTTAGATATAGTCAATTCAAAACTGATATCTGCACAATTAAATTGCAATTTGATTGAATCACAATAAATTGTAATAACATGGCTCAGACAATTTATCGATGCGAATTACTCAGTTCAGTACTTTGATAACAGAATTGAAATTTTGTGACGAGAATGAAACAAAACACCGAAAACAACGAGTAAGTGCATATCGATTACGAATGCAAAAATTACAGTTGGCAAATAAGGAGCGACACCGACAAAGCGGATAGATAAAGGAAAATAATAAACCTCGGACATAGATGTGCTGGTAGTGCAGTAAAAGTACTCATCTTAAAAGCGATAATAAACTCATAAACCGTAAAAGGGTCCGATTTTGTACTCCGTGTCGATTTCAGAGGGAAGTAAAATGATTATTGGTTCTTCTTATGGAAAAATTTTCGTTTTTCGTCTTTGCGAGAATTCTGAAATTTTATATTTTGGAAATATTGGGGGGGGGGGTTGGATAATTACCACTCATTTCTACCCCTTGCTGGAAACATTGAAAATATTGCTAGCCTTCCCTAGAATTTGCGTACTAAGCATTAAATGATCACAAAAAATAAAACTCCAGGAAATTCGTATATTTCTTGGAGTCAATATTTCTTTCTAATACAATTCAATTCACTACATCGAATATAAGCTCCACAAAATTTAATTCTTGATTTCCTTGTTTTCTTGGAAATACGTCAGTTAAACTACATCGTCCTCCAAATCGGAGAGACGAAAGATTCAGCATGTATAAAACGAAAATCTGATATTGCAGGAAAATCAAGAAAAACTAAAAGTGCGGCATCAGCGAATATCCAGCTCATATATCGTCGATTCAAAGGCAAGATATAACGTAGACAGAAATAATACGAATCAACCTGAAAGATATATATTCGGTCGATATTTCTGGAAGATGAAACACAATATTCGCCACGTGGTCTTTTATTTGAACTTTATATTCGAATTTAACTGTCAACTGTTTCCTGTGCGCCCAATTTAACGCAGAAATAATATGATTTCAGAAATGAGACGCGGTAATATATTTCGACTGTCTTCTTCTGGCGGGTTGTCAAGAAAACCATATGCTACTGCAAAATCTAACTAATGGCTTTTCCAAGTCACTGGAGACTCAAGACACGAATAACAAAAACCGTGTTGGCATCAATTCCGCCAACGTTCTGTAGAAAGATTGATGTCGTTATGGTTTCACTAGCTAGGTATTTCAAGCGCTGATTTAAAGACGCTGTGATAGAGAATCATCAAATCATTTTTTTCTTGAAATTCTTCATCATCGTTTGGATATGTTTATTTTGTTGTTATTTTGTTCCGTTTCTTCTCCATTGTCTTTGTTTTGATTCATTGTTAATTTCGCATTATAGTAAGTCGCAAATAAACAAAGATGGGTGCGTTTATTTCAATCTGTATGCCAAATGTCGAGTTGATAGCAGAATATTAAAAAAAAAAACTAATATTTTAGTGAGTCATTGCGAGTAAATATAAAATAACAATTTCAATCTTAAAACAAAAGTTCGTGTTGATGGCGTAATTAGAATAATAGAAAATTCAAGTTGAATATCCAGAAAAAAATGAAGGAAGGAAGGAGCTTTTGGTCGCTCGTTGATTCATGCGCGAAATGCAACTCACGCAGTTTTCTGGTCTTCAACAACGTAATTGACGCCTTGATGCTTTCCTCGTTTTATATAATCAGTTTTTCTTAATAGGATAAGGAATGATATCTTAAAGTATCTTTTAATTGGTTGATTATTTTGTTCGTGTGCTATTTAGAGAAATGAGAATTTTATTGAATTTATCTTTTCTCCTCAAAATTGCAAGATATTCATTTTTGAAGTTTGTCAACTTGAAGTTAAAGCCTACGGTATATTTGGCTGTATTTGAATATTCAAACCACAGTTGTGAAATTATTTGGAAAGAAAGAATTAAAAGAATTACTTAAATGTGAATTGATTTTTAATGAAGAATATTTCATGCATAATAGCTTCCTGATCGGATAGATCAGAAATAGTTTTAATTTTGTATAATCTTGACTTGTCTCATACATATTTTGTTATGTCTCAAGAGATCAATAAAATTATTATTATCCGGACTTTAGCCTATATGCACAGGAAAGAAGACTCACCTCGCATTCGGCTTTCTCTCTCAACATTCACTCAATCCCAGATATTTAAAATATCAGAAAGGTAGAGCTCGGTCGTGTCCGGTCCTTGTGGTCCCCCTGGTTCTCGCCGAACTTCTGGTCCTCTTACACGCGATCCTTGGACCTGTCCGTTGCCTCCTAGGAATTTTCTCACCGTACCTAAACGAACAGCTTTTTGCTTTATTTTACATATACCTATACTCACTAAGTTCCACTTGCTTGATATTTCCCTTGAGATTTTTGGGTACTATTCCAGTTGTTGAGTTGGTAATTGGAATAGTTCTTGTTGATATTATTCCTCACTGCCACTTTATCTAAAATTATTATTATGAATTTTCCAATTCATTTCAATCCACAAGTTTATTGAAATTGATAAGAATTCAGACAATATATGAATTCGTACCTAACCAATAACACCGCTTCTTCTATATAGGATGGAGGTTTTTCTGAATCACTAGGTTTGACCAAACACATCAAATACCAACCGAAAATTCCACTTGAAAGGCATTGTTTACAATCAAATTTGAAAGAAGTCAAGTGGTTGTCAATGTATTTCGATGATCTCAAGGCAATTGATATCAACTTGATATTTTCAGTTCACAAAAGTTAATTATAACGTTGAATTCTTTTTTTTTGTTCCTTATAGGCAGTCGTGAATCCAACATTTTACTATAAATGTTTGATAATGCATCATTACTAACGAGCGTTCATTAAAATTCGTGGTCAAGAGTGCTGTGGAAAAATTAGAATTGATTTTCTGCGATTACAAGTAGCGCTTAGCTTGTACCATATTCTTTCCAAATTCGAAGTATGTAAACAAATGTAAGTGATAGGTACAAGATAAGCGCTACTCGTTGTCACAGAAAATCAACTCTTATTTCTCCACAGCAATCCTTGACCACGAATTTAAATGAACCCTCGTTATATTCGTGTGCTTACATAACTCATACTGCGCACTCTTTTGCAACTTACACATATCATACAGTAATGATGCCTTTAGGCCACTTGTCGATGGTGTAGCACACTAGCACACATAAGCACTAAAAAACTTGTTCTGAGTAAAATGACTTTTAAGGTTTGTCACTATCAATCAATTGAACTGATGACTAGAATCTCAAGTGTGACATAATATTGTTCCTACATATTACTTACATTACCTCCAAAATATGGATATAAATAATACATTCCGAAAATTCGAATTATATGTGAAATGCACTTAACACACAAGTGCGCTTCGTCTTCGTTGTATAGTAAATAACTATAAGAATGACAATTGAAAGCAATTTTATGTGGATTGCATAACTAGACCATGCAAAGAATTCTCTTGCGAAAACTTCATTAGAATCATAAAAATATTCAGGAAAATATCGAAAAAAAAATTTTAAAAGTCTGGAGCTCAAGTCTCAGATTGTACCTAATTAATATTTGCTTCCCAGTATTATTGTTTTATCTCTTTATTGGAATGATCATTTCCACCAATAGACTTAGCTCTCACCATTATTTGTTCATCTGACTATTATTCGTGGACCAATACAAATTCTAGTTACCATAATTCCGCATTAGACAATTGAATAAATGATTACTCTTTGTGGGGAGTCCATATTTTCTCAAGAGAAACGGAGAACTACCACCCTAACATCACCTCAGTTTCATAACACAATTCAACATCCTGCTGAAATTATCCTAATTTTCGATTTATGGCATTCGCAGGATAATATCTGCTGGCCATGAAATAATTTACCCTTATATAATTAGAGGAGGAAACTCCGGAACAATACAGGTATTTTGATGATGAAATTCCCATTTGAATTGATATAACCAAAGTCTGCACAAAGGCCAAGCAAATTTTGGACTAAATAATGAGAACTTTCATCTATACCAGAGGGAGAGCATTCTGCAACTCCTATTGAGATTCCTGCCCATGGGTGATGTAACATTGCGTTGTTGGAATGGGGGAACTTTGATATCTCTTACAGATTATTACGGTTTTATTGTATAAGTTTTTGTTGTGAAAACAAGTCATTTTCCACTGCTTCCTTAATGAACTAATAAAATTCGTGAATCATCTCGTTATAAATTCATGGTTCTGATTGCATGCAACCAAATATACAATAAAGCACATTGAAACAACCTAGAAAAATACCATACTCTCTGATAACATACATAGGCGTACCTACAACTTTGGTTTCGCCGTTTTTTTCCGAAATTATGGGCTTTATTGTAAAAAACTGGCTATATGTTTATGATTCAAAGTATTGCCTATTGCTGACCACTACTTTCTTCCATCTTTCGAGTAGCGTACGGATCCCAAGTTGAAAAAGCTGGTCATCCATTGAAGCGATCCACGAATCGATTCAATTTTTACTTCTTCATAAGACCGGAAGTGCTGGTCAGCCAGGCCGTGTGCAATTAACCGAAACAAGTGATAATCTGAGAAAGCAACGTCTGGAGAATACGGTGGATGGGGTAGGACTTCCCATTTCAACGTTTCCAAGTATGTTTTGACCACTTTCAAAACATGGGGTCGAGCAATGTGATGTTGTAAAATCACTTTATTATGTCTCTCGTTGTATTGCGATCATTTGTCTTCCAATGCTCGACTCAAACACATAATTTGCGTTAGATAACAATCGCCTGTGATTGTTCCAGTCGTTTTTAAAACTCATTATACACTACGCCGAGCTGGTCCCACCAAATACTTGGAACCGTAAATATTCGATTTGGCCGTCGACGTGGAAACGTGGCCAGGATATCCCCATGATTTTCTGCGCTATGGATTATCGTAATGATTTTTCGTCTAAGTTGTTAAAGCGATGCAGAAATCCCTTCCGTTTTTGCCATGCAAGCAACTGTTCACAAGCAAACAAACGCCGTTCAAAATATCTCGGCTTCAACTCGTACGGCACCCAATTTCCTTGTTTCTGAATCATTTCCATGATTTTCAGTATTTTTGAAATGGCTTGTTGCGTCACTACAAATGATTCTGCCAATTCTTGTTGCGTTTGACACGAGTCTTGATCAAGTAATGCCTCCAATTCTTCAATCAATAACTTAATGATGTAGACATAAATCGACTAGTATTCTATTGACGTTATGTTTACAAATACCTAAGCTTATTGAATGACATCTACGATCTATTTATTTCGACTACTACTTCCGCTACAGTCACCTATTGTAAAATGGCGGAAGCAAGGTTGTACACCTAATAGCACCTAAAATTATCGGTTTTTTTCAACTTCGCAAACTGCCTAATCTCACGTGGAGTTTGAAGTTCACTTATTATTTCTTTCAACTCTGCTTGTTTTGCCAGTCAATCATAAGTGATTTTAAGGATGGATGGAAAAGAGAAAAAAATATCGTTTCGGATATCGGAAAATATTAGCTGATTGTAATATAATATCTCTAATATTCAGGAAATGTGCCTCAAAATAAGAATCGGTTCTTTTTGCATTCATGTTTTTTTGAATATCGTTTTAAAATACATAGTCCTCTCAAAAATAAATTTATGAAACGAAATAAGCAATGACTCGAAAATAGGATCTCCCGTTCATTTATGCAGCAATTGCGGCCTTGAGACCACAGAACTTTATATAGATATCAGATATTCAGGTTTGTTAAATACATTCGGTAATATAGGATATCGAACGTTACATCATAGGATACTCATGGTCCAGTGGATCAGTGTGTGATAAGATATTAATTCAACAAGTGTTCTCTTTCAATGGCAGAGTGGGGATGGTCATAGTTACTGCCTGCTCTAGCGCTGCGACTTGAATATTAGTCGATCTCCAACGGTGGGTTAGGTTACGAAATTGTTCATGAAACATTCATTTACAAATATTAATGACACAAATGATTTCCTCTGAAAAATGGGTACATAACCAAGTTCTATTTTGCCCTTACTGATTTGAAAATAAGTTCTACGGAAGTAAGAAATATAATTGAAAACAAATTCTCGAATTCCAACTTAGGATTCATTTCATTTTCAATTCAGTTATGGCGAAAGGGAAGTCTTAACACAAATTCAGATATCTGGCGTCGCGTCAAATAGATCTAGCTGAACGAATGAACATCGTTGCATAGTTGGAGGAAGGGATCTCTTTATAGCAGACAAAATATTGCGAGCATCGAATTCGTACGAGTCACCACTCGTCTAATTAAGCATCAATCCTCCTACGGCGTCTATCCCATATTTACCATATTTCTACTGAAGGAAGCAAATTAAATTCTTGGAAAAGTCTTTTAAATCATATTAACATTATCTGAATGTCTTTGATGTTTATTGAACTACAATCCCCCACTCACTTCTAAATTTGAACGAATAATATATCACAATGTCGGACTTTATCCCTGACAGTCAAGTATAAATTAGAATGTCACTTTTAATTATAAGGCTAACCTCTTTATACAGGCCCAGTCGGCGAGTTTGCCGTGTTTTGTGTAAAAGGGGAAGTTATCTTGGCTTTCTGGTACTTCAATCACGCAATATGCATGTTTCTACTAACTTCTAATTAATATCGCTATCGTTAATTAGCGGAGAAGACCGAACGATGAGGGTGCGGAGATGCTGTACAGTTTTTGGACAGGAAATAACGGGGCAAGCGGGAAATATTTGAAACAATTCGTCGGATAACGAATGAAATTCTGATGGCCGAATCGCATGAGAAGAAATGAGTTTCGTGGGCAGTCTTGGCTGCTCTGGAAAAGCAGGAAATACTTATCGAATGAGATTATCATTGGTGGAATTCTTTCTGTTCGTTATTGTACCAGTTCTTTTTGGTTGGGGTGTAATAAAAAATATATAATAATATGGTCCATTTAAGGAAATCTGTAGGTTATGAATAAGCAATTACTATAGAAATATAGGTGAATACATTAGCGTACAACTCTGCTTCCGCCATTTTTTTTTCCGAAATTCGAGACTTTATTGTGAAAAACTGGTTATACATTTCTAATTCAAAGTATGTCCATCGCTGGCCACTACTTTCTCTCTTATTTTGGGCAGCGTACGAATCCCGCGTTGAAAAAACTAGTCATCTTTTGAAGCGATCCACGAATTGATCCAATTTTTTAATTCGTAATAAGACCGGAAGTGCTAGTCAGACAGGCCGTGTGTCATTAATCGAAACGAGTAATAGTGTGGGGTAGAACTTTTCATTTCAACGTTTTCAAGTATGTCTTGAGTCTTGACAACTTTCGCCATATGGAGTCGAGCATTATCATGCTGTAAAATCACTTTATCATGTCTCTCGTTTTATTGCGGCCATTTGTCTCTCACTGCTCGGCTCAAACGCAGTCCTGTCAGTAGTGCGACTATTACCCAAAGCTCAGCTCTTGGTAGCTTCAGGAGCTTTTGGTATAGTTCGGTGATAGCCTTGTCCCACTCCCATTGTTGACCACTGCATCATATTGTTTTTTACAAGCCCACAGGTGTTGATCTTGATGCCATTTTTGCAATTTCATCGGCTTTTTCGTTTCCTTCAGTGTTCGCGGGTTAGTTGAACTCTTCTTATTAAGCGACTCGCTGTTATATTGATTTCATGGATTTGACTGTGCTTAGGGAAAATTAAGTACCTAAGACATTTTCAAGCCGTGGCGAACATAAGGGGGTATTGGCGGATATTCAATCCCAAGTCTTTCAAAATATCGAATTTCAGAATTTTTGCTAAGAAGAAGAACAAAAATATTGCCTTGAAAATTATTTTTATTACCCCCACAAGAATGAAGCTAGACGTTGACTTGTCATTCTGTAAATGCTGAGAGGGTTGTCGCTGAGAGTTTTAATGAACAGTCTTCTATTAGCTTTCTAACGTGGTTTATTTTTTCTGGTTCTTTGACAAACAGTTCGAATGGCAAAGTAACATGTTAGTTAAAATGATATTAGACTTTGGCTATCATTGAAGAAATAAGTAATTGCACTAGTGACTGAGCCATAAGCATCTTAAGGGATCTGTTGTAATCTGTTGTATTTCGGGTAAAACTTGGCTTATTAAATGCATTTAAGGAGCAAATCTGACATTCATGGATAAAAATTATTAAACTTGAAAAATTTAGTTTTACAATTAATCAGAAGGCCTTTCTATAACCGTTATAAGTTAAGGGGGGCTTATACCATTTCAGCGGTCAGTTTAAAAATTATAAGACTTCACATCAAATATAATTTGAAAAGTCTTGTCAGAGGCTGGAAAATAGATATTCTAAAATGGAAATTTAAGAAGTAAAAACGTATTTTGAATTTTTGCAAAGGATGGTAAATCTGAGTAAAGTTTGAGATTGCTTCACACTCATGAATTAATAGTAGTGGGATCTCAACAACCCTAAGGCCCAGTTTCACCAAACAGCACTTGATCCCAGATTGATTAAACTCCGCTTGTTACTAAAGCAGGCTTAACAGTGTTTTCTGTTTCACCATGCATCAACCCGTCCGAAGATGATCGCGATTAACCAAATCGCGTTTAAATAGTCAAACCATTTGGCAACGTTGTGAACAAAAAGTTATATAGTGTTCTGTATCGTATTAGCAGTGATGACCACCATTGGCGCTAGGTGTCAGGTGTCATTCATTCATAACTCATAACATTTCAAAACATTTGTCATCTTGTAAACAAAAAACAAAGTTAATTTTTGCCGAAAATGTCGAGTGATGTGCTTCGAAATGTCGGAAACTTGCAGAAGTTAAAAAGAAATTATTCCATGTCACAAAACCACATATTCTGGAAAAAAAACTATATAAGTAATTTTATAAGGCCCAGTTTCACCAAACAGCACTTGATCCCAGATTGATTAAACTCCGCTTGTTACTAAAGCAGGCTTAACAGTGTTTTCTGTTTCACCATGCATCAACCCGTCCGAAGATGATCGCGATTAACCAAATCGCGATTAAATAGTCAGACCATTTGGCAACGTTGTGAACAAAGAGTTATAATAGTGTTCTGTATCGTATTAGCAGTGATGACCACCATTGGCGCTAGGTGTCAGGTGTCATTCATTCATAACATTTCAAAACATTTGTCATCTCGTAAACAAAAAACAAAGTTAATTTTTGCCGAAAATGTCGAGTGATGTGCTTCGAAATGTCGGAAACTTGCAGAAGTTAAAAAGGAATGATCTCATTTCACAAAACCACACATTCAAAAAAAAAAAACTATATAAGTAATTTTATTAACTTATTTATTTTTACTAACAATTTTAACTGCTTCTTAAATAATATTTCAATCAAACATATCAATAAATTATTCTTTGCAATAAATTTCATAAAACACAAAAACAAAGTTTACGTGTATTTTAAATGGGAAATATTGAGCCTATACATATAGTCATATTTTGATAAAATTGACCCAAAAATTAGAAATTTCCGGAAAAATAATTACATAGACAAGAGTTCCATACTGATAAATAATTATTAATCTCAACTTGAAAGGTTATAATCCTCCAAAAATGGCCGATTAGTGCTAAATCGCGATTGGTCGATTAAATGGCGCTTTGGAGTGTGGTGAAACGCTACATTACATTAATCGTGATCTAAGGCCTCACTTAAGAGCCAAGTCAAGATTAAAGCATTTGGTGAAACTGGGCCTAAGGGGAAGGGAGTTGTTTAAGAGATCACGCAAGATAACACCGCGGTGGTATAAACCCCTTTCAATGTAATTCGAAAACTATATTCGAAGAATAACGAAAATATTGGAAAACATCAATAGCATCAATCTTTGGCCAACAGTTCATAAGAGAAACCAGAAATTGTTAGTAATTCAAAAAAGTACCTAAATACTTACAAGTTCTTCATCAGCATTCATTCGATTTAATCATCAATCATCCAAATATTATAACGTAAAACCTAAAATTTTTGTTGATGCAGCCTGTATAAGCATTTCCATTTTCCAAGGAAATAAGAAAAGAAGAAACTCCACAATTGTATTCTATATTTATGTCGACGATAACATACAAAACGAGGAGCAACTTGAACGCAACATAAGCCGTATTCTGATTTCAAAAGGAATGTAAAAATAAATCGCCCTACGTCTGCTCCCCGAATATAATGCCTATTATTCATCGTAAAATTGAGAAAATAATTTCGAGCGCGTGCCTTGTACCTTATTCCATAATTCGGGTTTTTTTTATTGATTACTTTATTCCACCAAGACCTAGGTGGGGCGTTGCAGTAATAAATTACCTCGGTCTGAACACAATGAATATTCATCATCGAAGACGACACACCTATTAAAATGATCTTCTTCTCTCTCATCTACGCCATCGAATGCATTATTATTGTCTCGAGGGAATTATCCCGGCACACATTAGCTCTCCTACGACGACTGCAAATTCCCAATAGCACGCTATGTCTTCAATTCCATCCTGATGTTGTGTAGTCGCATACACATAGGTGTTCAATATAAATGCTGACTCACATACCAATTTAACCGTAGATGGAGTACCGTAAATTTGAGGACGAATAATTCAGGGTGTGCTCTGTAAATTGAATAAGATGAGTGCAATAATCCAATTGAGGGATTGGCGTTTATTCATTATGAGACTGCTGTGGATGTTATGTTGGCGGTTAATGGGGTGGTTATGTTCATTTGATTTCGATTTGATATAGGTGAAATTCTGAATTTCATCATTTATTACTTTTTCCGTTCGAGATAAGTGTAGCTATGATTTTTTCATTTATATAAATAAAAAAATCATACACTTATCTTGAACGGAAAATGTAATAAATTATGAAAAATCAGAATTTCATGGAGGTTATGACTATGATATGAAAATTTGGTGGTCCCATTCGAATAAAACCGTGTGGTATCGTGTTTCACCACTTTCGGACCAGACTGTAGAGTCAAAAATAATTTAATCTTAACAAAATTATATCATGAACTATTGGGAAGCATGAATGAACCTCAGCGAAAATTGAAGAATTTCACCTATATCGAATCGAAATGAAATGAAAAACTGAAGAAGAACACCCAGAAGGAACTGTTTTAATTTTATTTTTTTTTTGGTAAAACATAGATAGTATAGCAAGGAGTAAATGATTGAATTTGGTAAAAAAATTGTAGAGGTTTTTTCATGTGAACAATTTTTGTTACTTAAATATTGTTGTCGTTTTTCTCAAGTTCCTCGAATTCTACAACAAACCAACTGTTTGAGGAGATCCAGAGTCGATGTTTAGTTGTTGTTAAAATGTCTGGATCACGTGTACGCAGAATTTATCGTCATCCAAGTGAATTTTAAAGAGGTCGAATTATTGGTCTACGGGAGGCGGGATTGTCATTTCCAGAAATCGCTGACCGTACGAACAGAAATTCAACTACTATTATGAGTTGTTGTCAAGCGTGATTTGATAATGCCCAAAATCGAAGAAGAGTAGGCACCGGACGTCGAAGGGGCACAAATGAAGTCAAGATCGACGTCTAAGACTTATGGCCATTAGAGACCGAGTTGCGACAACTCGATCTTTGGCTGGTGAGTAGTTAGGAGAACGAGGCCATTCTTTTACAGTCCGAACGGTTTACTGAATCTTGAATGTTACATTTTACGGTTGAGAATCGCCGGCAACGATTACAGTGGTGCAGAGAAAGTCAACATTGGAATGTGGAATAGCATCAGGTCGTCTTTTCTGATGAATCTCGATTCTACTTGGGTGCACATGATTGCCGAAGAAGTGTTAGACGACGTCAGGGATGAAGACTTGATCCTCAGTTCGATGTTGAGCGTCATGTACAGTTGTAGGCGTTATGGTATGAGGTGCTATTGCACATGCAATAAAGGTCAACTTTAGTCTTCATTCGAGGTAACATGAGAGCGCTGCGTTACCTTCAAGAAATAGTGGAGCCATATGTTCTCCCTTACCTTAACCGGCTCGAGAATCCAATATTTCAGTAAGATAATGCCCGACCTAATGTTACCAGAGTTCGTTAAACTTGTTCGAAGCGACCCATCAGAATCTTTTGCCATGGCCGCCCAGATCCCCCGATCTTTCGCCCATACAGCATGTTTGAGACATCATGGGTCGAAAGCTTGTAAATTTCCCCAGCCCCCACGGACTTTGAGACATGAAGCACAGGTCAAGAAGAAATAGACTATATTATTGCATCAGTGCCGATACGTGTTGGGAAATGTATAGATAATCGCGTTGGGCAAGAATTGAATTGAAAAGAATTGTAAACCCTTCGTTTTTTTCTCCAAATTTCAATCATTTACTCCTTGCTATACTATCTATGTTTTACCAACAAAAAAAATTCAATTTAAACAGGTCCTCCTGGATGTTGCAGTTCTTTTGTCAGTTAGTGTATTTCTAGATATCTACGACCTAACAAAATTAGAGTGAGTCGAACTTGTTTCAAACCATTGTCTGCAAAAAAATCAAAAATGAAGAAATGAAAGAGCTATATCTTCCGTAAACGAGCCATTTAGACGCAAAAATGTATACATTAAGTTATCAAAAACATACCGCTTACGCTTCAAAACGAAAAAGATTGATATCAAAGCGCAACAATATAGATTTAACGAATTAGATAACATCCTATCTAATCATTCTGAAGTTTCAGTCTGTTTCTTCGTTGAAGTTTTTTATCTCGGAATATATTTCTGATATTATTCTCGAAACCGGCATTCTTTCGTCGGTAAATTCCGATACACAGGAAATTAAATCAATTCAGATCCGTATTCTGAGCACGATCGCGACTAAGTTTCTACTCGAATTTTCCATCGCCCAAGTCTGTACAGTTTAAGGAAGTCAATTTTTTCAGTGGGTGAAATTGAATATTGTTTCATTGCATTTTCGTGCGAAAATTTTATATTGAACGATTGAGCAACTCGGTTCTTTGCTCGGATTTTCCTTACTGAGAAAATTTGGAAGATCCATCATAGGTGGCAATGTTTTGAAATTTCATGCCAAAATATGTCAATCAATACAGTGACAATATTTCCCGATGTGACTGAAATGATCAACTAGTTTCTTGTCTCGCTTTCCTGTGAATTTAACCTCAAAAATAATATATGATTACATATTGGGAAACATTGCATGAATATAGTTGTTATATGTTATAATATATCCGAAGTCACTTGGAGGAATCCAGAATATTTCAATTATATAAGGGTTGTCCAAGTTTTCAGAAATTCCTTTGGAATTCATGAAAATATTGCTAACAACATTTCCAAATAAACTCCAGTATTTAGCAAATCGTCTTGGAAACAAGAATGTCACGATTTGATTGGCTGAATATTTCCCGTTCCACTTTGGGGGCGTTTTTGATTGGACTCTTTGGCTGCATTTGTCACTTTTTAATTACTTTCTAATGATTCGCATAGACAGTTGACAACTTCAACAGAGAAAAACTGGTAATTGAAGAAGACTACAAATTCGATGAAGTTACCTCAGAAGAAATTAACGACATTATACAAAATCTGAACTTCAAAAGAGCACCAGGGGTGGACAAAATTACAAATAGAACCCTGAAAAACTTTTCAGAAAAAACGATTCAAAAAATCACGAATATTTGCAATGGAATCCTGAAAACACGACAATTCCCAAGCAAATGGAAGAGCGCTGAGACAATTATGATACCGAAACCAGGAAAACTCAGAACTGATCCGAAAAACTATCGACCTATAATCCTACTGTCGAGCTTAAGTAAGTTTTCCGAAAAAACCATATCGACAAGACTCAAGAAAATTATAGAACAAAAAGAAATCCATCCCAGAAGAACAATACGGATTCAGAAGAAGACATGGGACAGGCACTCAAATCATCAGAATCACCGAAACTATCCTCAAAGAAAAGCAAAAAGGATTTAAAACTGCTGTTAACCTCCTGGATGTATCGCAAGCATTTGCTAGAGTATGGCACCAAGGACTTATATTCAAAATGCTCCAAACTGAATTCCCGATCGCCTTCGTGAAACTAATCTCCTCCTATCTAGAGAAGCGAAAATTTTGTGTGAAAATGAATGAAGAAATATCAGAAACCAAAGAAACGAAAGCAGGGGTGCCTCAAGGCTCTCTTCTTGGACCGACACTGTTCAACTTTTTCACGAGTGACAAACCGATCAATGAAAACTATATCTCGTAAATTTCCGCCATAATTGAAAAATTTGAATGAATACTGCTGGCCGAGAAGGTACTTCACGACGACCCAAAAGGGCTCTAGTTTTGGGAACTGGTACTGCAATATTTCCGTTATTTTTGGAGCGATTTTTCATAATTTCAATGCGTTGTTGAAGTGCAGATGACAGCTTGCCGGGTAGCGGGCTATTTAAAATGAAAACTCATTGGAAATGTCTCCATAATGAATTTTGGGCCGAAAATTCAATGGATAATAATAATAATAATAATAGCTGTTTTTCATGGCTACTGCCGACTTTTTTCTTATTTCAGAATTGAAATTACCACTTCTAAGCATTTGTTTCAATCTAGAATAGAATGAAAGACAAAAAAAAATTGTCCTGAATACTAAAATGAATTCCAGAAAGTGCTACACAAAAATGTATTAAGGCTTGAATTATTCGTTGGCGTATTGCATTCTTTAGGCAGTCGTGTATATATTATACTCTGAAGGCGATACATTAACTTTGGATGAATAATACAATATGTACTTGGAATTTAAGGACGATTCTCAGTCGAATATTCGCCATTTTCTCTGTGAATTAGATCCTTATTAAATCTGAACAATACCATACAGAAAAAATTCCCATTAGGTGATTGTAGTACAAAAACCCAAGTATGTATATCGAACTTTTCCACGAGCACCTAAAGTTTCAGTATCAAGTAGAACACCATCTTGTGTGAGGAAATCTGTATATCTAATCCTCAGAGAAAGGTGTCGAAATTGATAAGATATTTCTCTTCAATCTTCTCATGCAAATAGACTACGTAACTAAACGTGTGAAACACAGGTGCCGAAATAGGGTTGAAACCAAAACACACAATATGCCAATCAGTTTCCATGTTTGCCATCATATACGAGAGCAAACGTGAGGGAGACGGCTTACGTCTAGAAAATGATATCTGATCTTCTATCTTGCCGGAATTCCTTCTATAGTATGAGAATTCCTCACATGCATGATTACTCTTCCCGAAGGAAATATTCTTAGTAGGAAAATTCGGGAATTTATTGAATTTCTACTGTGAACTTATGCAAAATAAACAGACTGGATGGTTAAGTATTCCTAAATTCGAAAATTCTTACTTAAGGAACACAATTATATGATATTCGATTGTATATTGATATTATTTGTGAGGGAAAGCATTACACCTATACAGGATTTTTCTGAATTGAAGGTCAAAATGGAAATGAAAGATTCCTCGCATTATTTCAAGAAAAAAAAGTCTCATAAACATGCACCATCAAACGCTTTGTTTTAGAGATACAGGGTGTTAAAGTTTAATTTTTTTTCTGTTTTTTTTTCTCATAGCGCCTTCCCTCCACTTTAACCTGCTAATTATATGAATGTAAATCTATTGGGTGATATTTTTTCAGAAACAGTGCCCACTTTATTCTATTTTTGATATATTGTAGTTTTGGCGTATCTGCTATCGATTTTGAGAGGAAAATTGCGGAAAATTCATTTGTAATACTTAGGAAAATCAAAATTATTAATAATAATATTATTAATAATAATTATTAAAAAAATGCAGTTTAGCAGGCTGTGATGAATAAAATCATTATAAGTTTTGTAACCTATTCACCCGATCTGTA
Source organism: Harmonia axyridis (assembly GCF_914767665.1). Taxonomy (NCBI): domain Eukaryota; kingdom Metazoa; phylum Arthropoda; class Insecta; order Coleoptera; family Coccinellidae; genus Harmonia; species Harmonia axyridis. The sequence continues at coordinate 37,838,415 of NC_059504.1, forward strand.
GATTATAAAGAGTCTAAAAACTGGTATAATCCCGTGTCTCGGAAACAAAGAGTTTTCTGACTCATGTAAATTGGACTTTTTTCTCGAAATAAACTATAGCATCTCCCATTTTTCTTTGTAACTTCATTTTAGAAACCCCCTGTATAGATTTATTGAATGAACATTGATGGCGAAATAATGTGATTGTAATTCGAAAATTCTTAGACGAAAATTTCGAAGAGATGACGTTAGAAGTTAGAACCAAATTTAATTATTATCTTTGATATAGAGATATGCTTCACTTCTCTCCGATATTACATATTATTGTTTTTGATTTCGCTTAAGAAATCAGAAAGTAATCAATGTTTCAATTTATAATCGATGTTCAGGCAAATGATGCAACTGGCCATTAGAGTAAAAAACATAGATAGAGGAAGCATATGTCTTTTCAGTAAAAAAAATTTGTCCCCAACATGAATGATATTTGACATGAAGCGCTCGGAAATGAGAATATATCAGTGATACGATATTTCACTCAATTCGCGAGTTTCTCAACAAAGAACGCACTTCTTATTTTCCATAGTGAATGAAAGTTCCATATTAACTCAAAATATGTATATTGCAATAAATACCTATAAGTTTATTAGAAATTCAAAAAAAAAACTTCAACCGCGCCTAATGACGTGAAACAACCGATGACACTAGGAGAGAAAAAGTTGCCAAACCTTGGATTTCAGCAGGTAAATACAGAAAATATTAAATATTCGGCTTATTATATATTCGACAATTAGGAAAAATATCGGATTCCAAATGTTCAAATGTGCATATTTAATCGGGAGTCACTCAAATAAATATATTCCATATACATTTTACTATAGTAAAATTTTGGATTTGAAAAAATATCACAATCCGACAACGTAATCTAACCATGCTGGGGACATATAAAAATTCCGTGTACTTCTTCTATCTATGTTTATAACTCTATGGCCGTAGGTAAGTTCGAAAAAAATGCCCACAGATGCTGTCATGCAGTTTTTACATCTAGAGACCATTTGTTATTAAAAATTAAGCATTTTTAATTGCTGAAAATTAAGGCGAGGGAAATAGTAATTGTTAGAATAATCTGTATACACTGTATATAAGTATTATAGGGGAGTTGTGCTGTTCGGAAATTTGACGAAAAATTTAAGTAGAAAAAAGAAGAGACGCCGACATATTTGATAGCACCCGCGCGAGAACTACAGTATACCCTTATATTTTCCATTCCGACCATGACAATATTTTATGTTTCATAGCGATATAAATGCTGCCATTACCCAGTTAATGGGCTTATTTTTGTGGTTTGCCGCATCGTTCATCAAAGTCGTTGGCAGTCGTTAAAATTTGGACTATGAAAGTATATTCGAAGCTAATTGTAACTTACATAAATCATTGATCTTATCTTAAACGTAATAAAAAGTTTTGTAATGATTGTCCTAGTAAGAGTTTCCGACAACTTCTGAATTTAGAAGCATTTGTCACGAACTCTGACAGCCCAGTCTTCGCAGGTTTAGAACATCGAAACATGAAAAATCTTGTTGCGACGTGTTTAAAATATTCATGTGAACTGTGAACATTTGCTGAATACTAGCAGCTTCCTGTTGAGTACCAGTAGAAAATATATTCGAATCATTGAAAAAATATTGGGACCCAATTCGAACAATTACTACGATATTTCGCCAAATGGAAATTAGAATGTATTCGACAAAACAGGTACATTTTTGGGAGAAGAATTTTTTCGAATGAATAGATCGTATTTTTTTTCAACTCAGAAACACATTTCTTGTTGCTTATTTTTCGGTGCTACAATAGACCGAGTCTCTTTTTCATTATGTACCGTTCCTTCTTTTGGATTTTCTACTATATTATTTCAGAATGTAATAAGGTATTCCTTCCAGACTCTTTCTGAAGGTGATGAAAGTACAGAATAGCGAAAAAAGGCGAAAATTGTACTTTATCATAATTTTTTTGTTCCGTTTTAGTTTTTAGAAGATAGGTAATATTTTGTGTTAAATTCTGTATCGAATATTTATATTTTGGAGCGTTCTTTTCTCCTCTCAACATATCGCTCTATATTTACGTAAAAAAGTCTGTAATTTAGTCATTTTGAGCCGGGAACGGTCTCAAACAATGTTGTTCAATTACTGATACCATGTTTATTTCAAAAGTGCAGTTTCGATCAGGATGAAAATCGCATTTGGATGTAGAGTAACAATTACAAGCAAGCTCCATGCTGAATTTCATGTTTTCCACTAGAACGATAGGAAGATCGGTAAAAAAAAATTACCTACTATTTTCGTGATCCATGTGGAGATGAGATTTTGGAAGATATGAAATAACAGTCACATAACATCATTAAAACCATAAAAAAAATTCAAGAAAATAGGAAAATAAGTACCCATTATCTCCATTTCTGTTTCAAGCTTCGAATTTCTTGACGATAAAATAACTTCTTCTTCTTCATTTATTAAACCTGGAGATCGGTTCATTATGAAGGTTGCCACCTATGGAGATTGTTTTGTGAGAGATAGAATTCCATGTTCCAATGTTTGGGTGTTCTTCCTAATGGTCGTTGGCTTGCTGGTTACCCTGCTAATCAGTTGTGGTCGATTTGCATCTACATCATAAAGTTATTCTGGATTGAACGTGTCAGATTCTCGTCAGTTGTGAGAGATATTAATTTTCTGCTTTAATATGAAGGAATCTGCGGCTGAGGTCCATCGAATGCCTATGGTGAGGCCGGTATTAGTGAAATAATGTACCGAGAGTGGTTTCAATGCTTCAAGAACGGTGATTTTGACGTCGAAGACCAACATGACGGTTGAAGAGAGAAGAATTTCGAATATGCAGAATTGGAGGAATTACCTGATCAAGACTCGTGTCAAACGCAACAAGAATTGGCAGGATCATTAGGAGTGACGCAAAGCCTGAATGTCATGGTTGGTTGTGAACACCTGCTTGCAAGGCAAAGACGGAAGGTATTTCTGCATAGCATTGTAACTGGAGACGAAAAATGGGTTCATTACGATAATCCCAAGTGATGAAAATTTTGAGGATATCCCGGTCATGCTTCCACGTTGACGGCCAAACCGAATATTCATGGTTCCAAGGTTATGCTCAGTATTTGGTGGCTCAGCTCAGCGTAGTATATTGTGAGTTGTTGGAACCAACTGGAACAATCCCAGACGATCATTATCGAACGCAATTAATGCGTTTGAGCCGAGCACTGAAATACAAACGGCCACAATACAACGAGAGACATGATGAAATGATTTTATAGCATGACAATGCTCGAGGTTGAAACGGAAACGTTGAAATGGGAAGTCCTACTCCACCCGCCGTATTCTTCAGACGTTGCTCCCTCACTTATTTCGATCAATTGTACACGGCCTGGCTGACCAGCAATTCTGGTCTGGAAGAAGTAAAAAATTGGGTCGATTCGTGGATCGCTTCATAAGATGATCAGTTTTTTCAACGCGTGATTCGTACGCTGCCTAAGATATTGAACGAAAGTAGTGACCAGCGATGAACAATTCTTTGAATCATGGATAGATAGATATATATTTCATTGGTTTGTTACAATAGAACTGTTTTCACAAGTCGAGAAATGAACATAAACAGACAAAGTCATACAATACAGTGGGAATGTGTACATAGGTTAAAAAGCAAATAAATATATAACTATAAATGTAAAACCAGTTTTTCAAAATAAATCCTCGAATGTAGAGAAAAAAACGACAGAAGCAAAGGTGTACGCCTGTTTAATGATAAAATACAACCAGAAAATCTGTGCGAATCTGCAATATTCTCGGACGATTCTGTTCTACAAGATGTGGCAGAATGAACGGATTGGCCACAGAATTGAAGAAAATATTATCTGTGTAGCTGTGGTGTGAAATGAAGAAAAATCGGGTACTCTGGATGAATGCAAAAAAGACACATAGTAATGAATATTTGCTATATTGTCAAGTCTGAAAATATAAAATTGAGTTCTTGAGTTCCTTCTCCGAATATGTTTGATATCAGTGAATTTGATGAGAAAAATTATGTGTGATATTTGTTGAAATTCTTCTCCTAGGAATTCGAATTTTCCAGAGAAAATAGACAACGTCGCTCGGCAAAATGAAGTTTTGCCGGCCTCTAGAGTGGTCCCTGAGGTTTTGTCTAGTACCACACCAAATTAGGAAATTCCAAATATTGCTTCTTGGAACATGTTCCCAAAAAAAATTGGACCGCCAACCCATTTTCGAACAGCGGGAAGTATTCCCACTAATTCATTCATATTCCTTCTGATTGGACCCTGTCTCCGCATCCCTCAATAAAGAATTCAATTTATTCCGAATATCGAAGCTAGATAGACAATGCGGATTCCCTTCTGATTGACGTTCGGTGACATATAAAATATAAAACGGTCGCAAAAACCGTTTCGCCGAAATCAATTCTACGCCCGGATACGAAAATTCGAAACGTTGTTTATATGAAAGTAAAATTTATTGGCTCTTATATAAAATTCCCTTTTTCCTTATATATTCCACTCTATTCGATCGTCATTCTCGATTGGAATAAATATTTGAGATGAGGCCCATAAATAAGGGATCGGCGGTCCGCCTGTGCTTTGGAAAAAGTCAGCCGGGTTCGGCAAAAACGCGTCAGAAGATGATCGGACGTTGAGTGATGGAGGACCGATTCGACATAAATGCCGGTTCGGGGAGTATCACGGGAGGCCGTGCCTTTCCGCAGATGCCGAAAAAGCGGTGTTTCCACTGTAGCTGGAGGTTTTTCGATGACGTCGATCGGATGGCAATCATGCTTTGCACTTGCTTCATCTTGCGTTCTTCTGAAGAAATCGAGGCTTCAGGATGTATTGCTCCTGTTGATGAGAATTCGATGACTGGTTGGGATTTACTTAAGAACCCCTTATTTTCGATTATTCTTACGAGACACGTCCCAAAATTATTGATTTATTTATCAGATGAATGAAAAAGTTTGTGTAGCTTCTCTTTCACAGATTGTTTTTGATCTTTCAGGTTTATTATTTTTGTATGTAGCTTTGGGTTTGGGATCGTTCAAGAAAAAAAACTTTTGTAACATCGTTCGATACTTTCACAGTTGAATCATTAAAAGGGATTTTCAATAGAAGGTTTCATATTGATATTAAAAAAGGCGAGTCTATTTCAAGAGAAATCAATGCTTGTTTATTTCCACTGTACTTGGAGCTTTTTCGACGACGTCGATCGGATGGCAATCATGCTTTGCACTTGCTTCATCTTGCGTTCTTCTGAAGAAATCGAGGTTCAGGATGTATTGCTCCTGTTGATGAGAATTCGATGACTGGTTGGGATTTACTTAAGAAACCCTTATTTTCGATTATCCTTACGAGACACGTCCGAAAATTGTTGATATATTTATCAGGTGATCGAAAAAGTTGGTATCGCTTCTCTTTGACAGATTGTTTTTGATGTTTCTGGTTTATTATTTTTATATGAACCTTTGGGTTTGGGATCGTTCAAGAAAAAAAAAACTTTTGTAACATCGTTCGGTACTTTCACAGTTGGAACATATGAAGGGTTTTCCAATAAAAGGTTTCATATTAATACAAAAAAAGAAGGGTATATTTCAAGAGAAATCAATGCATGTTCACTTCGTTTGTATCAACTACGTTGATCGGATGGTAATCATGCTTTGCACTTGCTTCATCTTGCGTTCTTCTGAAGAAATCGAGGCTTCAGGATGTATTCATTTGTGTATTTCTTTTTTTTTTGTCTTATTTTACTTATCTCGAAACAAGTGTTCAACACTTTTCGATAGTTTGAGTTTATTCAATCCATGATGGTATAAAAATGTATTTTTTCTCTTTACAAATGAATAAACGTTATTATTATTATTGCTCCTGTTGATGAGAATTCGATGACTGGTTGGGATTTACTTAAGAACTCCTTATTTTCGATTATCCTAACGAGACACGTCCGAAAATTGTTGATTTATTTATCAGATGACTGAAAAGTTTGAGAGAAAGGTATGACATTAATGATGGAAAACGATATCAGCCAAATGGCTGACACGGTTATGGTTGCAGCACCATTCACCATACTTTTCATGAAAATTTCCATGATAACTTCACGAAATACATCTTCGAGGTCTTAAATCGATTGTGAAGCATAACCTTTCAATTGGCTCCAAAGAAAAAGTTTTTAGGTATTAAAACTCAAAGTCTCGGTGGTCAATTGTGATCACTTTTCCGAGAAATAACACGACTAAAAAACTTTTGTTGCAACCTTTGTGATTGTTTCGTTTTGTGTTTAGCACGTAGCGCCGTCTTGTTCCAAATAATAATAATAATAATAATGCCTTTATTGAAGAGTATAAAAAATATTACAATTCCAAAAAAAAACATCAGAAAAAATCAATCACAGGGCGGAGTTCAGATGGTGATGAAGATGATGAAGGTGATGAAGAAATAAACGTCGTACACATCTGTATACAATTCCGGCCAATAAAATCATTTATCGAAGCTAATTCCCAAGATTCAACATCATTAAGAGATACTGCAACAATATTCTCAATTCTCTCACTGACTTGTAGAGTTGTAGATTTCACGGCTTGAGTTGATATTTAGCAGTGTGCACATCAATAAAAAAATTCTATGTTAAATGAATAACTATTATATTTATTATATGAAATAAATCTCTGTTAATCTGAGATATACGGCCACTTTAATTTGTCGATGAAATTCCAGTTTCCTTTTTTTTCACGTAATAGAGAACCTGATGATGGTTCATTTTCAACTGAAATTTACAGCATCTGTTCATAATGAGATGCCCATCGTAGATTCCATCACCGTTTATAGTTATTCTGAGCCGTCAGCCACCAAAGAAGTTTTATTATTTTATTATGTTTTCGTAGATTCTTCTAGAATCACGCAGAACCTCAATGAAATGAATCATGAGAACAGTCTAGTCATCCCAATTTCCAACCAGCTCTGTACCTTCGTTTTTCCGTCGCTAGAGCTGATACTCAAAGTGTAATGTGATGATTTCCAAAACTATTGAAATCTTCATATTTCTGTCTACTCAAAATTTCATTGAAACGCGAGAAAACTACTAAAAGTGTTTTCTACTAAATTTGGTCTAACTGGCGATTGCTTCAGTCTTCTTGGAGCTCGGGGAAAACACTTAATTTGTTTAAGCGCCCTCAAGCTTGCAGAAATATATGACGTGCGACTCGTGCATATCAAGCTCAAGTCAATCAATTACTATCAAGTCAAGTTCAAGTATGTTATTTGTCAAGAGCTTGATTTTCAAATCAAGTAATTGGTTAAAATACTTAGTACTTGGCTTGATTAATCCCTACTGACTTGTCTGAACAGCTCAAAGTTTTCTACTAGTTTCACTATTGCCAGCTGAGGAGGTGCATCAAGACGAACCAAAAGTGCTTTAGTTTTGCGAACCGTGACCAAAAACTTTACAACCAAATTTCAGTGCATTTTTACAATTTAAATCAATTGTTGTTCAATGTTTCGTTCTATCTTTATTAGTGGCTTAATTTTTACCTGTCGAATATCGAAAAATGACATATTCAGAAGCGGCAGCTGCCTGATTATTCAAAATGAAACCTATTATTGGAAAACTCTAAATTGAATGCGATCGTTGCTCATCGACGCGACCTTCAGAGCTTTCCTCGGAAATTAGATACTGTTTGGAAAGTATCAAAAATTAATCATCCATTGAGTACACTTGAGGTGATTGCTGCTTTTTTGTCGTTGTTGAGTTGGCAGAGATGTCTTCTATGCTGTCACGGAGTTTTGACCTCATCATTCTGGTTTTCACAATCCTATATTTAAATAAATATTGATTAGTTTATCTCATTTATGGTGGAGTTTGAATTAAAGGGTTGGAAACATTGAATTCAGGCAAGTAATTCGGACTAAGCCAAAGTTTTGTTTGTGTATTTAATCTTTATGAAGACAACAAGGAGGAATAAAAAAGGTATAAGTTAAAATAATAAATATTCATTTTGAAAGAGAACAAAGTCAAAGTTTAAAATATTTGTATATCTAATCGGTAGATATATGTTCTACGAATTCCATGCTCTGCTGTTTCTAGGTCCACTGAACCTTATAAGGATGCAGATGCACATTCAAATCTAAAATATGCCATAGCGTGCCGTTAGATAGGTCTAAATATTGTGCGGTTCGAGAAATAGATACAGTAGAATCATCATCAACACTTTCACTCATAGCTGCAATATTTTGTGTTAACCTTTCATTTCCTGATGTTTGGACCGAGGTTTGAACCTTTATTACTGTCTTGCCAATTGTATGCTCAGATAGATGATTATGTCGACCATAATCTGCACGCTAAGCAGGAAACGTACTTACTACAAAATCATTATTTTTTTAATAAGTTTTCACAATTTTCACACGTTCAGCTGATCTCCAACTACACATATGACAGTTCTGTCATGTCATTGAAACATGGCTGTGACAACCGGATAACAGGATAACTCAGTATAGTATAATGGTTGTATTGGTGTACTATACTTACTATAAACCAAAAAAATTATCTTATCGCAATTGAATTGCCCTCTATTATTTGCATTCACACCACAATAATCTCATTCGATCCAAATCTAGATATCCTCGAACACGATAACCCTGCCGAATAGTAACGTAATTAATAATCTCATTAAAGGAGAAAATAAACATTTTGAAGCGGAAAGAGAAACAAGAAGCCGTTCCTCTCCATCCACTTATTATTTCACCTGCTTCCCCAAATCCTGGGCGTATTCCCGCAATACGAACTTTCGTCTGGGGATTGATACGTCTTAGGTTAGGATTGAACATGCCGAAGGGAACTAGATTTAGCACTTGTCAGACGGGAGGAAATCCAGACCGATGTGCAGCTGCCTTTGGGGGTGAATACAGGAGAACACTCCTTTGTGTTGTGCCGGAAATTTTCATTGAACTTCGGCTTGAACGTCAATATAAATCTTCAGTTCCGTAGTCATTGCAGTTTTTCTTCTTCACTGAGTGATTTGAGGAGATTTGTAGATCTTAGTTCTAGGTTGATTATTTTCTATGGAAAACTGTAACGATTGTTCATTGAAAGAAAATTTATCGCCACTAAAATTCTCGTCTCTGCAACCACCAGAATTGTAATTGATGAATATAAGAAGGCAATAACTCAAGACAACATTATAAGATGTGATGCATTTTAATCAATGATAACTATGACGATCCATCTACCAATTATACATTATACATTCACGACTAAGTTTTGATATGTATTGCAACTGATATAAATTCTAAAAACTCATTAAAAACAGAAGAATTTAATTTCTCCCATTATTTCCAAATTTTCATCATAACAAAGGAAATGTCAACACAAGATTTCGGTGTGAAATTACTGAAAAAAAAAAGTTCTTCCAATTTGAGGTAAGAAACTAAAGGGTGTTTTTTTTAGAGCTATAGAACTTTAAATTGCAATAAAACAACGATGTATTATTCGATTGACATGAATTTTATTTATCTGCAAGATAATCTTGGGCATTACATTTTAAATATGATTTCTGGCATATGACCGCCACGCCTGGCTCGGATGTAGTACAATCTGGACATCCAATTTTCGATGACTTTTTCCAACATATGTGGCCGTATATCGGCAATAACCCGGCGAATGTTGTCTTCTAAATGGTCAAGGGTTTGTGGCTTATCCGCATAGACCAATGACTTTAAATGGCCCCACAGAAAGTAGTCTAGCGGTGTTAAATAACAAGATTTTGGAAGCCAATTCAAAGGTCCAGAACGTGAAATTAGGCGGTCACCAAACGTGTCTTTCAATAAATCGATTGTGGCACGAGCTGTGTGACATGTTGCGCCGTTTTGTTGGAACCACAGCTCCTGGACATCGTAGTTGTTCAATTCAGGAATGAAAAAGTTAGTAATCATGGCTCCATACCGATCACCATTGACTGTAATGTTCTGGCCATCATCGTTTTTGAAGAAGTACGGACCAATGATTCCACCAGCCCATAAAGCGCACCAACCAGTCAGTTTTTCTGGATGTAACGGTGTTTCGACATACACTTGAGGATTAGCTTCACTCCAAATGCGTCAGTTCTGTTTGTTGACGTAGCCATTCAACCAGAAGTGCGCTTCATCGCTAAACAAAATAAAATGGACGTAGTGCGCGATTCGTATTCCGCACAGAACCATTATTTTCGAAATGAAATGGCACTATTTGCAAGCGTTGTTCAGGCGTGAGTCTATTCATAATGAATTGCCAAACCAAACTGAGAATAAATCACTTGACAGCTGTTGAATCGATCGCCATCTTGAACAGTAATGCCAACTAAAAGTTATATACCTCGAAAGAAAACACCCGTTATAAGCTCGAAAATTGTACTCCTCTGAAGCAGGTTACACAAATCTTAGAATATTAAGTCCTTAATATGAGGAGATTATTGCGAAGACTACAAAAGATCTAAGGTAGGATCAATTTGAAATACCTCTGCAAAAAGTCACAAGGAATGATGGTATTACAACGAATACCATGTCAAAATTAATTAATACAGATATAACCTTCAACCTCTTCAGCTCAGGCATATCCTATATGATATATCAAATTGAAAACTTTTGTCGTCGTTCTAATGATGAAATTCGGTTTGATATTATTCATATTGATCATATTTGATATTGAATTCGTGTGCAGTTCGTTGTGATTATATTAGATATAGGGTTTGCTTAAGTAACCCCGACTATTATTGTACGTAGAATCTACTGAAATAATAAAAAATATAGAATCTGATTTGAAAATCTTGAGTTTTAATGAATTTGAGTTTTCCAAGTTCATGATCTTCTTATAAATACCCTGTACATTTTTTATACATACTGAAGACAGTCTTATAATACTACGTATTTGCAGAATTGAGAAAGAAAATTTTTTTTTCGGAAAAAGCTTTTTCTGCCAAAACATTAAAAAAGATGTGAGTCCTCATCGCCAACATTTTTTTTCATAAGAATCCCATCAACTTTTGAACCGTTGAGTTTTTACCCAAGGTAGGATATTGCCGAAATTGTCATAAAAAAGCTATCTAATGACGTAATAATATACTGGGTGTGCCATTTGAAATAAGAAAGTAGGAGTCTGTTTCCGGTATAATCGGGAGTTGTAGAGAACTGAAAGTATTTTAGGGAGAAAGATCATTATTTCAAACCCCAATATGTAAATTTTTAGCTCAAAATTATGATTAGCTTTCCATAAACTTCTAATAGGCCATCCCGGTGAATCACCCTGTATTATTTCAACCGCTAATTCGAGAGAGTTACAGGCTGGCCTGGATAATAAAGTACAGTGGGTAGGGAAGTGGCAGTTCCTTGAATTCCCTATTAGCACTGATAAGAGCTGTGTGCTGCACATTGGCAGGAATAGCACAAAACTTCACCTCACTGTAATCAGGAGACTTTGTAATGTGGGTATGAGATTCACAACTAACGCGTTGGTTGTGTGATGCTTATATTTTATCTTTAGGCCTTCACATGATCCGAATAATCCCATCATTATTTTCTGACTGGTATCTCATTTTTAGGGTTACTATTGAAGAGATAACTTGGATTTTCAGACGCCAGAGTCGCAGAATAGAGCTCATAATGAAAAACTTTCTGTTTCAATTGTTGGTTGGGCAATCTGATAGCGATGAGCTCAGAAAAGAGCGAAACCGGCCTATCGCTACTCACCATCAATGATGCCACGTACGGCGAAGCTGTTCTACTATTCTGATTTTTCTTCTTTATTATCAGAACTTCACGGTGAGAATTAATTCTCTGGCATAACATAAAAATTTTGTTGTTTCATTCAATTTTTTTTTGCTTCTCATCAGAATTGTTATATATAAAAACTATAAAATAGTAATAGTGAAATAGTTCTATATAAAAACTATAAATAAGTAAATGAATTCAAATTAAAAATAATCTGATCGGTTAGCATTGATAGTATTAAATTAGTTATTCAAAAAGAATTCCTAATCATGGATTCATTATTCCGTTCAGGTTTTCTTTGCGTATGACAAGAAATTAATCTTTATATCTAAGGATTTTATCAAAGTTCAATCTGATTATGACGTAGAAATGAATGTAATCGGCTTAATGAATCTCGCCCTAGGAAACACGACTAGGCGTGATTAGTCCCATGTGTAACTGCTACTTAAATAATTAGTCCAGCCAATAAAACCATTATCGCTGATTACCTTCATGTAGACACACCGTTTGTAATCCGTTCAGTTCAAATTGAGTTTGAATAACGTGGACACTATCCCTGAATGCCGATATTGCAGTTTTGCATACCTATATTGAATTTGGACAAATATGCTATCGGTATTCAGTTCTTCATCCGAAAACGTTGCCTGTTGTATTGGTAATTCCGTCCATTCGGAAACTAGAACAAAAGTTTATTGGGGTGTTGCGAATTATAAATCAGATGATCTTTCCAAAATATACTGGTTTGAAAAATCTCAATATTTTGAAGCTAGATTTACTTCCTCAGTCATTTAGTTACTCTCATCTATTGTGTTTATTCTTGTAGGAAAATGGCAAAAAGTTTTGAGTGTTCCTGCTGAAAATCGGTTGATTCAAAAATTCATAGTTTCGAAAAATGACCCAAAAATATAACCAAGTACCTATCCTAAACTCAAAACCAATCACAAATTTGACTCCAGGAAAGAAGATTACGTGAATTCCTTATTTGACTGCATTCGCTGGAAAACAAATGAACATGGAAGATAATACTACCACTAAAAAAACCAAACATAAGAAAAAATTGACAATGAAGGAATAATAATGTGGAGATTGCAACAAGAGAATTCCCAAGTCAAAATACAAACATTCCATGTGCAGGCAATTTCGGGAAACATTTTCATGAACAGTGCACCAAATTAGAAATGAATGATCTGAGACAATTAAAGGAGTGTAATCTTTATTAATCCTTTAGATTGAGAACATTCAATATAGGACAAGTCATTGAACAATTATATTATAGGTGGTACACAATTAATTAAATTCACTATCATTCAAGAAATCATTAACATGGTAATAACATTTATCCAGTAACATATTTCTTACGCTTTTTTTGAATGCAGAAACATTTTTCAGTTCTCCAATGGAGTTTGGTAGCTTATTGTATAGTAATATACCGAAGTAAGCTGGATTCTGTTCACAAATACTGAGATTATGCCTAGGTATACAAAAATTCTCACAATGCCGTGTGTAATACTTATGATAATCGCTATTCCTCCGAAATTTATCCAAGTTAGATTTAACAAATACTAGAGTTTCCAAAATATAAATACAGGGTACTGTAAGCAATCTATACTCAATAAATATGTTTCTACATGGAGTATATCTTTGAACACCTGATATTATGCGTACAGCTCGCTTTTGAAGTTTAAACACTCTTAAACTAAGAGAGGAACATCCCCAGAAAATGATACCATATTTTATTCTGGAATAAAAATGAGAACAATAATAGGTCATTAATATATTCGCATTAGTTAATTCCCTTAATCTATACAAAGCATAGCAAGAAGATGCCAAGCTATTACATACAGTACTAGTATGGCTTTCCCATCCCAAGTTGTTCTCAAGCCATACCCCCAAGAATTTAGTTTCCGAAACCTGCTGTATACTTTTACTATTAATTTTTATCAGAAATGATTCCATGCTGAGTTTAGTTCGAGGGGTAAAGTTGATAAATACCGTTTTTTCTATGTTTAGGTACAGTCTATTATCTTTAAACCAATTAACGAATCCATCTAACATTTTTTGGGCATACATTATGAGTTCTTCTTTATTTTTATGGCTACATAGGTAGCTGATATCATCGACAAACATTTCAATCGAATTTCTCTCATCTATATCTGGTAGGTCATTTACAAATAGTAAAAACAATAGGGGTCCCAATACAGAACCCTGAGGAACACCAAACTCTATATTTTTTTCTTTAGATCTTACACCATCTATCTCCACTACCTGGGCTCTGTTGGTCAAGTAGGATCTCAGCAAATTATTTACTTGCCCTCTTAATCCATAGGCTATCAATTTTTCGAGAAGCAATTCATGATTAACCAGGTCGAAAGCTTTACTCAAGTCCATGAATATTCCTAGAGTTTTCATGTTTTTACCTACACTGTCATATAGTTTGCTCAAAAAGTCGTGAATGGCTGTTGTTGTTGATCTATTTTTCAGGAATCCATGTTGCGCACTGTGAAGGATATTGTTACTAGTCAGGAATGAAATAATTTTATCGAAAAGAATTCTTTCAACTATCTTAGATATGACGGACAGTAGAGCTATAGGTCTAAAATTTTCAACTTTTTCTGTATCTCCCTTTTTATAGATTGGAACAATTTTCGCCAATTTAAGAACCTCCGGAAATACACCTCGATCCAACATCAAATTTATGAGGTATGCCAATGGGTGGGCAATCAAATCTGCGCATCTTTTCAAAACTTCCGTATTTATGCCATCCACTCCAACGCTATTCGAATTTTTTAGATTTTTCAGTACATCCCTGACAATTTTATCATCTACTGGCGTAAGAAACATTGAATGAGTCAACCTTGAGGGCAAATCACAATTAGTAGGCGTTTGCGGCAGTTTTTTATTCAATTCGACTGGAATATTCACGAAATAGTCATTACAATAGTTGACAATATCCTTTGTTTCCGAAATAGTGTGATTTTCTATTCTTATTTTATTTACTTTACGATTTTTGTTACTTTTATGTGAAATATTACTGCTGATGACCTTCCAAGCCGCTTTTGATTTATTTTCAGTTTGTTGAAATATGCTGATATTCTGCCTCTTTTTTGCTTCATTAATAACTTTGGAATAAATTCTTTTGTAATTTCTATAGTAATTTAGTATATTATCGTCATAGTTGCTGTCTAATAAATCACAGTATATTCTTTTCAATTGTTTTGATGACGTGCGAATGCCAGGTGTTATCCAAGATTTTTTGTTGTTGTGTAGATTTGGCTAATTTGGATTACTATCTGATGTCAAAACTGTGGAACACCAGAAATCATCGACAGGTGTGGACTCGGACTCTGAGGATGGGGAAAATCAGACGATGATAATGAAGGAAGAATCTTGCTCGATATAAGGCCAGTGTGAAGACAAAACGACATTGGAGGGTCTTGCCAAAAATCTAATATGGAGTGCCATACGTAATCAAATATAGGAGGCACAGTGGGAAGTTGAGGAGTTGAAAAAACAAAATATTAATTCAATAAACAACTCGAAACTTCAAAAGCTTAAAAAAGTGATGAGAAACAAAAATTGCCGAAAAATAATATAATTATATCAGAATTGAAACGGACGAGGACGTTATATTACATAAATAAATCAGGGATAATAAAGACACAATGCCTAAAAAGCAAAATCATCCTAATATACAAAAAAGGAGATGAAACTGATCGACCGATAGCACTTAAATCAGTATTCTGTGAACTACTAGCTAGAGGCAGTAATTGAAAATAGAATTTACTCTTACTTCAGTTTCTCCAACAATCAGTATGGCCTTCAGGATAATAGCTCAACCCTTGGGGCCACAAAAGATCTAGTACATAGAATAAGTGTAAGTATAGATGCGAGAAATTATGTGATAATGGTGTTCATAAATTCAAGAAAAGTCTTTGACATGGTTGATCACGATGGGAATTTACAATAAAGTCTATACTCTTATGAAAATATTTCTAAGGAACACAAAACATCATACAGTGGTAGAAGCTACAAGGAGCTCAAAGGAAAGGGTACTGAGAGATACAGTGGTAGAAGCTACAAGAAGCTCAAAAGAAAAAAGTACTGAGAGTAAAACCGCAAGGATCAGTGATCAGTACCACTGTTGTATCTTTTGTTCGTAGAAAATATTGAGTTTGCGGGATTGGAGGCTTTATATAGGTATATGTTTGCTGACGACACAGCGATGTTTTACGAGGGTAGGGATCTAGACATTTTGCAGCAGCGAGTTGAAGTTGACCTTAAAAAATTCCAGAAATAGCTAACTGAAACAAACTTATATTGAATGTGAACAAAACGGTTGCTCTCCTTTTCAAACAGAAAAATAAACCCTCAAAGTCAATAAAAATCAAAATAAATTTATCAGATAGCAACAAAATCAAAGATTTGAGGATTATATTTGACTCAAAAATGAATTTCAAGGGTCACATAATGGAAACCTCATCTCATGTTGAAACAATGTTAGGCTTTTCTCTTCTTTCAGCAAAAGAACTCTCTGTCAATGCTATCAAGATTAGTTATTGTGCATATGTGAGATCCATGCTCGAATATAATTCATATGGTCACTATTCTTCAAATTTGATATAGATCTTTTGGAGAGTACCCAAAATAAATTCTTAAGATATTATGGTTATAGACTGTATAGATTGTCCACAATTATCAAAGGCTCTGAATTTGAATACTTTAACACATAGAAAACTGGAAATTACTATGATATTCCTCTCTATTAATGTGAGATGAATATAAATAGTGACATTTTCATGGTTCCATATCGCAGGACTAATTATGGTCTTAATGTGTCATTCCATAAAACAATGAGATCAGCAAATGATCACCATAACATGCTTGAGCTATTCAGTTCATCCTTAGCATCCTTCAGAGTGGCTGTAAGACGTAAGATGTGTTTTTTCTTATATTTTTATGTTGGTTATTCTTTTTGTAATTATATATTCTACTCTCGAAGCTGAAATAAATAATAAAAACAAAGTAGTCAACAACCCATATTTGAAAAATGATAAGAACATAAATACAAATACACGTGTAGATAAGCGAAATAAACATGTGAACATCGTCATGTCCGAGGAATCGCGAAGTAATGTTGTTGTTGGGGATCCTGAAACAGCTGCTCCTGCGAATTCGTCATCAACCGGAGATCCCAAGAGAAGGATGTCTGAAGCGCGAACATCTGTCGTTTCGAATGAATCCTCGGTTGCCTCGTCTAGTAGCGGAAATGATATTGGACTGATTTCTAACGAAGCTGTAGTCGTTTCCCCAATGGTAGATGTGAAGAAGAAATCTGAATCTGAGTGGAATGTTGTCACCCGAAGGAAGATGAATAAAAAACCTAATAAAATACAGATCATTGGATGTAGTTCAATGGATTCTCTCGTTGAAGGAATTGAAAAATTCAGGCCATTCCATGTTTCTAATCTTAAACCCGAAATTACGGCCGATGATCTCCAAAGTTTTCTAAGTAAAAATTTCTCTAATGTCAAATGTGAGAAACTTGTTTCAAGATATCCTGAGAGTTACTCGTCGTTTAAAGTTCTTTTGCCTAGCTCAGATTATGAAAAAGCTATGAACGCATCCAATTGGCCAAAAAGGGCTAGTGTCCACCGTTTTTTTCAGCCGAAACCTATGAAGAACCCTGTTTCATAAATAACACAACATCTGGTCTGCCTGCTGTTACTAAGGAAAAATTGAAAATCACACAACTGAATGTACAGTGCGTCTCAAATAAATTGGATGCACTTGAATTATTTTTAACTGATGAAAAACCTGATGTCTTAAGTCTTGCTGAGCACTGGTGTAATCCCTATAGTGTAAAAACTATGACTCTTCCTGGTTACATCCTAGCAGATTACTACTGCCGCCCCTCGAGAGCTCACGGAGGATCCATGGTCTACATTAGAGCTGGTTTATCTGTGAGGAATCTAAGTGTATCGCGTTTTTCCGAAGAAATGGAGTGTGAAATTAGTGGAATTCTAGTGGTTGCATGTGATGTTAAAATAGCCATCATAAGTGTTTATCGTCCTGGTTCTGGAGATTTCGAGATTTTTCTGGACAGGATTTCGGTTGCTCTCAATTATTGCATCACTTCAGCTGATGTAATTTTTGTGTGTGGAGATTTGAATGTCGATTTTTTGAAAATTGATTCCGCAAATCGTAAGTTGTTCGTTGATTTAATGAATTGTTTCAATATGAATGTTTCCTCAAATGATCCAACCAGGGTCTTTACGGATGTCACTGGCCACACATCAATCTCCAAAGTTGACTATGTTTTAACAAATGCAAATTTAGTTGATTGTAATGTTAAAGTTTACGAACCTCATATTAGTGATCATCGGGCTATTACACTCGAGTTTCAAATAAATTTGCCCCTAAAAAATCATGATGTATCGAAGTTAGTTAGAGACCTTTGTCCCCAAAATCTGAAGGATTTTGAATATTGTATTTCAAATTGTGATTTCCAGGAAATGTATAAATATCCACATGTTGATGAATGCTTTGAAGTGTTTGTTAATTTGATTCAAAGTTCTTTTGAAACTTGTTGTCCTATCAAAAGATATGTCAACAATGCCAATGTTCTCAAAAAATTCACTTCTCCAGAAATTATCTCGGCGAAACGAGACCTGAAAAATCTTCACTGGTTACATATCAATATCAGGAGTGAATCTACCTATTATTTGTATAAAACAGCCAAACATTCTTATAATAATCTGTTAAGAAATGCTAAATTAGATTTCCACCGTAATCTTATTGATAAATCTACTAATAAAAATAGAACAGTGTGGAATCTGGTCAATACTGTGACCGGACGAAAAAGCAATGATCAAAGAACCATAGAGCTTGTTGTTGAAGGTGTCTTGTTCGATGAGGCCAAAACTGTAGCTGAGATGTTTGCCAACCATTTTACAACGGTTGCGGAGATAAGCCTCAACCGTTACTATAATAATTCATTGTCCACTTCATGTACTACTTCATGTATGCTGAATAATAACTTTTTCTTTCATCCAGTTATGGATCATGAGGTAGCTGACGTATTGAAATCTCTTAAGAATGACTCAGGTGTTGATTTTGTTTCTGCGCGAATCTTGAAGTTGATAGGTCCTGATATCAGTCGACATTTTGCCTATTTGGTTAACATGTCGGTTACCACAGGAGTTTTTCCTGATCTCCTCAAAAAGGCCACTATTATTCCAGTTCATAAAAAAGGTGATGTATATGATATTAGTAATTATAGACCTATTTCTGTTCTCAGTTGTCTTTCCAAACTATTTGAACGATTAGTGTTCAATAGAATGATGAAATTCCTTGATAAGTTTCAACTGCTTACCTCTGCGCAGCACGGTTTCAGATCAGGTCGCTCAACTCAAACTGGAGTTTTGGAATTTGTTGAATTTGTATACGACTGCCTCGATAATGGCTCATATGTTGCCGGATTATTTTTTGATCTTTCTAAAGCATTTGATAGTATCTCCTTTCAATTCATATTAGACAAATGTTCCAATCTTGGATTTAGGGGAGTATTTCATGACTGGATTCGAAGTTATCTTGAGGGCAGAGTTGCATCCGTCAGAGTTCAAGATTCTTCATCCAGTAAACATAATTTGAAGTTAGGTGTGCCTCAGGGCTCTGTCTTGGGACCGCTCTTGTTTTTGATATTTATCAACGATCTGCCTGAGAATTTGTTGAGATTGTTTATTAATAAGTCTAAAACTTGTCCAGATCTGATGAAGATACTAAGATCAATCTTGTTTGCTGATGATTTTTCATTAGCCGTTACTGCGGATACTTTGGAGGAGCTACAGGGGTTGTGCGATTTATTGGTTCATTGCTTCGTTGAATGGTGCTATGTTAATGCTATCATGATAAATGTGAACAAGACTGAATGCGTTTACTTCTCGATTTCGAATAATGATAGTACCCTTGTAATTCGACATTCAGATTCTATTATTGCATCAAAGAACTGCACGAAGTTCCTAGGTATCTACATCGATAGGCACTTAAAGTGGAATTCACACGTTGATGAAGTATGTAAAAAGCTGTACAGTTCTTATTATGCTTTAAGTCGAGTCAGGTATCTACTTCCCTTGTGCTCACTTATGAATGTATATTATAGTTTAGTATTTAGTCACCTATCGTATAATATCATGGTATGGGGTAATTCAACAGAAACTGATAGAGTATTTATTATACAAAAAAGAATTTTACGTATGATATTCAACGTATCTCCACGATCCTCTTGTAGACCAGTTTTCTTAGAAAATAGGATATTGACACTGGCTTCCATTTTCATATTGAGATGTTTGGTTTTTGCAAAGGAAAATGAGGAAAGTTTTGTAAAATTGTCAAGCTTTCATTCCCATAACACTAGCAATAAGAAAATATTGTCAATTCCCAAACATAAGACATCAAAATTTGAAATGTCACCTAAGTACCAGTGTATTAAGTTATTTAACCATCTACCTAGTAACATTAAGTCGCTCAATTTGTTTAAATTTAAGAAAGTTGTTAAGTCTTTACTTCTCAAGAAGTGTTTTTATAGTGTTAATGAGTACTATAATGATAGCTTAGAAAATGTCTGAATTGTTATTATTTTTGCATTTGTGACTTGTCCTATACATACCTTGTTTGTCTTAAAGGATCAATAAACTATTATTATTATTATTATAATTGGCTTGTTCTTAATAAATAAATAACACCAAACCAATCCCTGATGTTGTGTACTTTACCAGAAAAGATATACAAAACGAAGTTATCTCCCGGACTTTCGGGTTCATCAATTCAAAGTAAGAAATCCAATATCTTCGACCCGGATTCTTCTTTTATCTATCAGTGTTTAGGCCACAGCGGAAAGAACGGGGAAATTGGCCTTCCAGATTAAATTGAAAACCGTCCGTTGGGTGTCGTTATGATAATTGCCTAGGGGATGAAATATCGGGATTCTTGGATATTTCGGTCGGGACAGAGACACACGTAGAATTATTCGGCCGTGAATTTGACCAGACAAAGCTATTATTGAGTCTTCCCAAACCAGGAGGCATCTACAGATTAGATCAACTCCTGTCCAACTCCAAAGATGCCAGGATTACCGACCACTTTTTCATTATTGCTGATTGTATGAAACAGGGTAACACAAGTGACAAGAGTCTAAGTGGGTTTTCATTAAAAAATTTCAAACCTAGGTTTATGCCGAAAGCAATTACGGGGATTCCCCTTGGGTACGTGTATTTTATTCATTTATAGTAAAGGGTGTTTTTTTTAGAGCTATAGAACTTTAAATTGCAATAAAACAACGATGGATTATTCGATTGACATAAATTTTATTTATCCGCAAGATAATCTTGTGGCATTACATTTTAAATATGATTTCTGGCATATGACCGCCACGGCTGGCTCGGATGTAGTCCAATCTGGACGGCCAATTTTCGATGACTTTTTCCAACATTTGTGGCCGTATATCAGCAATAACACGGCGAATGTTGTCTTCCAAATGGTCAAGGGTTTGTGGCTTATCCGCATAGACCAATGACTTTACATAGCCCCACAGAAAGTAGTCTAGCGGTGTTAAATCACAAGATCTTGGAGGCCAATTCACAGGTCCAAAACGTGAAATTAGGCGGTCACCAAACCTGTCTTTCAATAAAACGATTGTGGCACGAGCTGTGTGACATGTTGCGCCATTTTGTTGGAACCACAGCTCCTGGACATCATGGTTGTTCAATTCAGGAATGGAAAAGTTAGTAATCATGGCTTTATACCGATCACCATTGACTGTAACGTTCTGGCCATTATCGTTTCTGAAGAAGTACGGACCAATGATTCCACCAGCCCATAAAGCGCACCGAACAGTCAGTTTTTCTGGATGTAACGGTGTTTCGACATACACTTGAGGATTAGCTTCACTACAAATCCGGCAGTTCTGTTTGTTTCCGTAGCCATTCAACCAGAAGTGCGCTTCATCGACAATGGACGTAGTGCGCGATACGTATTCCGCACAGAACCATTATTTTCGAAAGGAAATTGCACTATTTTCAAGCGTTGTTCAGGCGTGAGTCTATTCAATATGA
This sequence comes from Harmonia axyridis, assembly GCF_914767665.1. NCBI lineage: Eukaryota > Metazoa > Arthropoda > Insecta > Coleoptera > Coccinellidae > Harmonia > Harmonia axyridis. Next base: position 37,860,297 of record NC_059504.1, read on the forward strand.
ATTGCCAAACCAAACTGAGAATAAATCACTTGACAGCTCTTGAGTCGGTCGCCGTCTTGAACAGTAATGCCAACTTAAAGGTATACACCTCGAAAAAAAACACCCTATATCTTATCATATCTTGTTGGGCTCAGGCTGTCTCCTTGTCGTATTATTGTGGCAATTGGTATTTATTTGGTCAGCCTTGAGTCCCTCTTGAATAATGTTAATCATGGCTCCATACCGATCACCATTGACTGTAATGTTCTGGCCATCATCGTTTTTGAAGAAGTACGGACCAATGATTCCACCAGCCCATAAAGCGCACCAACCAGTCAGTTTTTCTGGATATAACGGTGTTTCGACATACACTTGAGGATTGGCTTCACTCCAAATGCGGCAGTTTTGTTTGCTGACGTAGCCATTCAACCAATAGTGCGCTTCATCGCTGAACAAAATTCGCTTAAGAAAATCGGGAACAACGGCAATCTCATTTTGGGCCCATTCGACGAATTTACGCCTTACTTGATGATCGTTTGGCTTCAATTCTTGCACGAGTTGGATTTTGTAAGCACGCAAACCAGGATCCTTCCGCAAAATCTTCCATAAAGTGGATGGACACAGATCCAATTCCTTTGCTCGATGGCGGATAGACTCATTCGGGTCTTCCTCAATGCTACGCTCTACAGCAGCAATAGCTTCTTCTGTACGCACCGTACGGCGTCTCTGGGGATGCTAGTTATCAATAAAAGTAAACGTGGTGCGAAAATGTTCCATGGTTAATCGAATTAACTGCTCTGATGGACGATTTTGTCGACGATAAAATGGACGTAGTGCGCGATACGTATTCCGCACAGAATCATTATTTTCTAAATGAAATTGCACTATTTGCGTTGTTCAGGCGTGAGTCTATTCATGATGAATTGCCAAACCAAACTGAGAGTAAATCACTTGACAGCTGTTGAATCGGTCGCCATCTTGAACAGTAATGCCAACTTAAAGTTTTATACCTTGAAAAAAAACACCCCAAGGAATGCAAACAGGGTGTACCTATAAATGGTATTCACAGATCAACCTATTCAGCACAACAACAGTGACAAACTTAATTAATCATTTCTAGATACAGTGAAAACAAAAAAAGAGAGAAAAAAAATCAACATAAAAAAATAGTCATTTTCCTAACAAGTGCGGAAAGTGGTACTTTCGCACTCGAAACTGCCGATGAGTGAGTGATTAATTATTTCTATACACATAAATGACAGACGTAATTCTGCATGTTGTTATCATAGTTATATTATCCTTGTCGTTAATTGTTTATTCGGTGCATAGAGACATGACAGAATTTAATTTATTCTTTATTACTTGCGTGCGGGAAAATCCCCTACTATATCTCTCACTCACGCATATCCGTGCAGAAACGAAATAGCAGGGGTTTTTCCCGCACTATGTAGGAAAGTGACTCTTTCTGACTTAAAATACGCGTGGGCAAAGAGTAAAAAGCCCACGTTTGTAGAAAAATGTCTTTTAGAAGCCATTTCGAATTCAAAATAATACCATGAAAAATGTCTATAAGATATCTTATTTCATTAGTTGCGGAGCATTCGAATTAAAGGTTAATTTTTCGAAGCATTGCTTCTCTTCAAAGGAAGGAAAAAGTTTCAAAAGTTCTGACACTGAATGTTGGCACATTCAAGCCAGCAACTTGCAACAAACTCGGCACCTGCAACTCATCACTTACAATTTTTTTCGTCATAAGGAGATTACCCACTTTACGCCTGTCCTGAAGGGATAAAAGTTTGAAATGTTTACGTTTAAAATTACATTTCAAACTTAAATATCAGAACATTTCATTTTGGATACGTTAAATTCTATTGATATGAGTTTTATGATGGGGACTCCATATCATCGAGGCAAAACAGACCCCTTCTGAACACATAGGTGCAGTAAACACTGATGATTGATTTATAGTTTTTGAAGATTATACATTGTCTAAATAAAAATCCAAGCATCCTCTTGGCGTTGTTAACGATACTATCAGTATGTGGAAAATACAGTTTCTGATCCAGTATTATACCCAAGCCTCTGACTAGATCCTATTCAACTCCTGAAGAGAAGCGCAAGCATCGCCAGACTTGATGACGAAAAAGATTTTCAAATCATCCGCATATATCAGTATCTTGCACCGTTTAAAAAAATTCATTAAGATTAGATTAAGAGAAACAGAGGTCCAAGTAGAGAACCTTGCGGTACACCAGAAGTGCAAACAAACCCCGAAGAATAATATCCATCTACCGAAACATTCGGCATACTTTCGGAAACGTATGTACCTCTTGTAGTAAGCCAGTTAAAAGTAGTAAGAGGTACGCGACAAAATGAACATGATGTTGGCGGATTTACAACTACATAAAGAATGATATCATATAAACGATTGACTCATCAAACCGAATCAATAACTCAATGATGCTAATACCTCTTTTGAATTTTTCCCCAACGTGAATCACCAAGACTTTTTTTCTTCTTTACCGAACAACATTACCTGTTTTGAGAATTATTATTCGGTTTTTGAATCAATTAGGTTCTTCTTATGACCTTATATGATTCTCTTGACCTTCGGCTTAGGACTGCGCGGTTCTCCTCACTGGACTAACTATCCGATAAGGTGACTGAAAAATGAACAGCGATCTGTGATCGAAGATTTGACGAGGCTCAACAGGTTTTGCATATTATAGGTGCCTTGTAACTTGATGAGGCTTAATAAGTTGAAAGAAAAAAAACACGATTATTGAAAGAAGAGAAAACCGAGCACGACCGAGAACCGAGAATGACGAAGAATATCAATTCAATCGATACAAATTGATCGAATACTAGCCTATATTAGATATGACTCAAAATCGGATTTTCTATAAAACTCACAATTTTCGCACAGCGATTATACCCCATCGCATATCCACAATTCCCTTATCACTCGGTAATCGGACAATTCATACAATTTATGAATTGTCCCAGTGTCCCATTGTTCATTGCTTTGATCTCTTAAGAATAATCCAGCCCTTGAAATCCACATACCCTTTCCTCATTGACTATCATCTTTTCTGGACTGAGAAAGCTTGAATTCTATTCTTAGGCACTGTTTTAACGTTCTGTCTAATACGCTTCTGGACACAATTCAACTAGTCCCATTGTTTCTCTAATATTAATGTTTCTGGCTATAGAACCTCTCTACTTTTACTGGACATGACATATTCCCTCCATAGCTCAATCCCCACATCTTTTCTCTGATGACATGAGCTCTCAGAGATATGCCCAGCTCTTCATGCTCTCAATTTTTAATATACGACCTGTTTCAAATACTGAAGAAGAGTTTCTGCACCAGCAATTTATAATGGGTTGATTGTAGATTTTTCTTCTCAGTCAGAATGGGATGGTACCTAAATCGAGTGCACGAAAGCTGTACAGGAGATGTGTATATGTCTTCCTCTAGAAATTCTAGAGCATTCAATTTTATCTTCTTGAATTCTCTGAAATTGTAAGTGTTCATTTGCATATTCATTTCACAGAACAGTAAGAGAAAAAATCTATGACTACCTGTTGAAATTGCTGTCACTGAATATCCAACCAGCGACACTTTTTTTTCAGTTGGCTTACGCTATTCACAAAGTTAGTGAAATAAATATACAAGTTGCAAGTTCGTAAAATCATCAAGTTTTTTGAACTATAAGACTCTGTGTGAAGGAATTGTACTAACGAGTACAAATATTCCAAAATCATGTCTGTCTAAACAAATATTTAGTTATTCAATGCATTAACAGTTCACTCAATTTGTCCAGTTTTGGATAATTAATTTTTTTGGTTTTTTTTGTCAATATTTTATCATGTAATTGTATTCCTGGACAAAAAAAGTATATCAAAAGGAAATATCAGATAATAAATGTTTTGACACAATTATGTCATAATACTGATATCCATATTAGAATACCATCGTCATTCGACTTTTTTTCTTTTACTTTTATATGCAAATATATCATTGAATGAACGGAAGCGTTAATGTTCTTATGAGCAAATAATAAATTGGCTTTTGCAATCTTGCACAAATTCAATACTCAAATGATCTATTTATCATTTTCAAAATGATGAATGTTATGAATAACAAAATGATAAATAACTAGCTCATCCAAAAATGTTTCCTCGTGGGCTGTCCTTCTCAAATGCTGCTACACCAAATGAATAAAACTGAAGAACCATCTTGAAACATTGTTTCTGTGTAATTTTTATCCTTTTGAAAAAACATGATAGTTCTAGATGAATATTCAATGAGTTCTCGTATTGATTGAATATATTCCAGAATAACATTAACGTTATGGGAGCGAACCTACTATACGTAATAGTGCTTTTTATTGTATTTGTCACAAAAGGAAAACGAAAACTATACCAACAACATATATAATCACATAACGATCACCCTCAATCGAAACAAAAACGTTGTCACCACTACCACCATAAAAATTCACCTCTCATATCATCAAGGTAATAGCCTCATACTTCATTACCGTTTGCTATATCAAAAGTTTAATGAAACTCAAATCGCTTTTCCTATCCACCAAACTGCGCCATAATGTGGCAGTGTAGCTTTTTCCCCAATTCGTTACGTTGAAGTTACAGAAATGATACCTTTGGCTAAATGAGGCTTTGACACGACAGCCATCACTCTAATTTGAGTCCAGGCAATATTTTCTTTTTCAAAACCCTAATTTCTATGCTCCTCTACATCGTCATGAATAGCTTCCCATTATATGGGCCGTGTCGAAATGATTATAATATGGTTCGAAAATCCACCATAGATTACTGGTGTCGCGTAGGGATTTATTTGAGGTTAACGTTTTCGATGGTTTTGATGGATTTGGACTATTTTTGTAGGGGTTAAAGGAGTTTGACCTCACATAGGTTGACCGTGGGACTACTCAAAATGATGATGTGTAGGAGACCTTAGACTAATTCGAAGGAAAAATGATTCGAGAAGGCAATTAAAATCTTATTTTTATGAATATAATTCTCATTATTTTATAAAGGGTTCTCCAATTAGTAAGTACGAGTTTATTTTAGAGAAATCAATACCTGTTTATTTCATTGTAACGAAAAAGGTATAGTATGAATAGATAGATAGATAGCTGGCCTTTATTTGCAGATCATTAACACAACAGTGAGAAGTCTAGCAAGCTATTCAACTTAATCCCTGAAGTTATAGAAAATACACAATAAATTTTAAAAACTTAAAAAACAATTAAAATCCATTTTCATAACGTACCGGGTTTTTCACCATAATTCGACCCCCCCTTTAACTTTGTTACTAAAAGAGGTACAAAAAAATGTTTTTCACAAATGTTTCACGAAATCGACTAGTGTTTTTTGAAATGATTTCACAAAACGAAATATATACAGAGTAGGCCACATATTGATTGCAACTTAATTTTTTCAAATGGAACACCCTGTATATTTTTCTATATTTGACTAGCTCTTTTTCCCCTGATTTCGAATATATAACATATGTTTGGCCTATCTCTCTTATAACTCTTAACTCGGTGGCCTAGAGGTTAGGAATGTAGACTCACTCACCGAGATGCGATAAGGTGCCGGGTTCGAGTCCCGGCGGCTCCCGATAATAATAAATTCCCCAAGCGTCTGTGACACGGCACACACAAATATACCAAAGTCACACTGATGAGTACGGTGTGTATGACAGGGACGAAACGCATAAGTAGGCATATGTGGAATCCTACAGGTGTGACTAAGATATTTTCATATTAATCATACAATTTGGACGAAATAACAGAATCAGTGCAAGTCACATAACAGATTAAATACGTATTAACCATCATTGACCCTATTATTTCATCAGAAAGTGTTTGACTTTAGTTCTGTACCTGGCTACAGGAAGATTCTTCTAATCAAGAGGCAACCGATTATAAAACTATACATGATTTCCGAAATAACGTTGTGCTATATTTTGGCATGTGAAGACTATCATGATCTCTCAGGAGGTGGTTTTCCGATAGTTGACTACTCATAATGAAATATTTCCTAAGATAACCGGGTAAGCCGGTGAGTAAGATGTCATGTGTAAGTGTCAGAAAGAAAGAAAGAAAGAAAAGTTTATTTACACGTTTTTACAAGATATTTTTTACAATAGTTCTTTGTTAATATATATAATTGCTAGATCCTGCAAATAATTTTTGCTTGACTAGAGTTTTCGTAACACAGATGACATAATGTATATAAACAATTTTTTTGTACAATGATGATGTGATACAGTTTAGGATGTGTATGATTTATGCAGGAAAATAAAAATAAAAAACCTGCTCAAAGAAATTGAAGGAAACTATGTACAAATATACACAGTTCATATAGAATGCCTGAAAATCGGCAGATTTTCATAAGGCAGAATATGCTCATCGTTTGGATTTTTGTTGTTCTTTCGGATACGGGTGATTTGCCTCGTAGAATCGCTCACATAATTCAGTTTTTCATAAAATGTTGATGATATTTTATCAACATACTCTCTTATGGTTGGAATTTGTGCCAATTCGTGGAGTTCTGTGATACGTGTATATCTGTTTTTATTGAGTATAAGTCTGAGTATTTTGTTTTGGAATACTTGGAGGGGCTTTAATGGTGTCAGCTTCAGGTGACACCATGCAGGGGCAGCGTACGTTATGATGGGTCTGATTATAGATGTATAAATTAGCTTTTTATATTCCTTGTTCAGTTTACTTTTTCTGCACATTAAAGGGTAGAATAAGGTATTCATTGCGTAGGCCCGACCCAGGGTTTGATCTATTTGGTTATGAAAGTTTAATCTAGAATCGAGCTCTACACTTAAGTATTTAACTGAATTCTTTGGGATTATGGTTCTGTTGCCCATTTTCAGATGTGGACATATTTTATTGTTTTTGGTTTTCCTGTTGAAAACAATTTGTTCTGTTTTACCCTCATTCAAACTGATTTCCCAGGTTTCATAATATTTTTTTAATACGTTTGTATGATACTGAAGTAGTTTGTTCGCGGTAGTCGCATGGAAAGATTTAGCAAATATCGCGGTATCGTCTGCAAAAAGGGCAAGGTTTGTGTTTGGAAACTCTGGAATATCATGTATGAATAGATTGAAAAGTCTGGGTCCAAGGACTGATCCTTGTGGAACGCCTGCTTCAATATGTTTGGGTTGAGATATTGCATTATTCATTTTAACTGAAAAGGTTCTTTCTTTCAAGTAAGAATTTATTAATTTTATGATAAAAGGTGGCAGTTTTAGTTGAACCATTTTGTATATCAGTCCTTCAACCCAGACTTTATCGAAAGCTTTTTCTATATCAAGAAACAGCATTACCATGTTTTGTTTCTTATTGAAACTATGAATAGCTTCAACTGCTATTCTACATATTTGTTGTACGGAGCTGTGTTTTTCTTTAAATCCATATTGATGAGGATCCCGCATTTCAGTTTTGGTTAATAATTTTGTCAGTCTATTGAGAATAATTTTTTCTGTTAGTTTAATGATCATTGATAATAAACTTATTGGTCGATAATTTTTAGGGGACGTTTTGTCTTTCCCCTGTTTGTGAATAGGGATTATTATAGCCTTTTTCCAACTACTTGGCCAATATTGCAAACAAATGATTGCATTAATCAAGTAGTTGAGTTGGACTATTGCTTTTTTCGAGAAATTTTTAATAAGTTTATTATCAATTTGATCTTCGCCTGGGGATTTGTTAGTGGGTAATTTTTGGATAAATGCTTTGATTTCAGAAGGGTTAGTGTAGTATTTTTTATACTCATTACCGCCGTGGGATCTACTAAGGAATTCATCAACTGTTTTTCTAACGTTATTATGAAATTCTTGGTCGTTTATTACAGTTTTATGGTTCGCTTCAAAAGTTTCTGAAAGAATTTTTGCTTTCTCTATGTCTGTCATGTAGTCTCTTGTGTTGTGAGTAAGTGTCGGGATGTCTTTTGGTTTTTTACCGAGAAGTTTTGTCATCTTCCAAAGGGTATTATCGGATGGTTTTAGTTTACTAATTTTTTCGTCCCAACATTTACCTCTGTGAATGTTAATTTTTTGTGTTATTTCTTTTGTTAGAGATTTCATTGTAATTTTGTCTAGTACATTTCTGTTTGTCTGCCAGCGTTTTCTGAATGTATTTCTAATGTTAATTAAGTTAATAATGTCTGTTGGTAATTTGTCGGCGTGGGGAGTAATTTTTTTTTTTGGTACTTTTGTCGCGAGCGCAATTAATTGCATTGGTAAATTTTATTATTTCGGATTGTAAGTGTCAGAACACCAGCTTCAATTCGACTGCCCATGTTGAGCCATACCAATCGACTGATATCATCAGAAATACCGCGCGAGTACTTGGGAAAATTGAGAACAAAACGACAACATCTATTCTGCAACTTTTGGATTCGATAGAAACTATGAAGACAAGTCCCATATACATAAATTCCATAATTAAAGTAAGAAAGCGCCAGGGTCTCACATAGGATGCTTCCAGAGCTTTCTTCTTGAAGTACAAGAGCTTTAGTATCAATCCTAAATTCCTACTATTACCAACTCTTTCAAGTTCTTCGTCGCTCACGCAAATTCTCAAGGAATTATCGAGCAGATTCAGGGAATTTGATCAACCAAATATCATGTATTTACACTTAGAAGAATTAAGTTCTGAGTTATGTTTAGTTTAGGATTTTCTGTAAATCAGCGTTTATCTTAGCCATTGCATTCAAGTAGTAAGCTGGCTTGAAAGCTTAATAAATTTGAGTAACGTCGGCAAAGCAATGTAATTGGAAGTACTCCACAGTATTGAAACTGGCTGCTGCATACAAAATAAATAAAAGAGGTCAGTAATGAGCCCTGTGGAACCCCAACTCTTATATCAAACCGGTCGGAGCGCTTATCATCCGCCTTCACTATCTGTTTTCTCTCAGTAAGGTAATCACTTCCAGACCATAATATTTAAGTTTCGCTAATAGTAGCTGATGATCAATAGTATCAAAAGCAGTACAAGAGCCACCGCAAAACATTTGTCCCCCAAAGATATTATATTACCTACAACATCTGCCAAAGCTGTACCTGAACTATCAGATCTCCTAAAACCAGATTGTTTTTAACGATAGATAACGATTTCATCAAATTCCATTTTCATTTCAATTTCATTTCATCTCCATGAAATTTTTCATAATCATAACGTTTTTTCGTCTGTTCGTCCTGGATAACTCAACGAATTGCATTTTGAAGGTCTTGAATCGATTGATGAGCATTGGATGTATATTTCAAGTAACCCCAGGAAAAAAAGTTTAAAGTTGTTAAATCACAAAGAAACTTTTTTGAAAATTGCGTTTTTTTTTTGTTGCTTTTGTAACGTCGTCTTGTTCAAAATAAACGTTGTTCAAACTATCTTTCAATTCCGGCCATAATAAATCATTAATCATAGCTCGGTACCGCAATCCATTGCACCAGCTTCATTTCGAAACAGTGACACGTTGAGGATGGAGAGACTTTTCAACAATTATTCTTGGATTTTCCGAGTCCCAGATGTGACAATTCTGCTTATTAACGTTGCCTCCGAGGGGAAATGTGCCTCATCAATCTCATGGAATTCAAGAACCCAATCAGCAAAAATACGATGTTACTTCAAAAGCATTGAGATCTAAGTTTCTATGCAAAAAAAGTGTAATATTGGTTGTAAAGTGCCTAATTCCCAAGATCGATGAGGAATCGACAAACCTGGATTTTTGTCAACAGCTTGGGCTACAGCAGCAATATTCTCAGTTGGTCTCGAGCGACGCATACGGTTTCGATGCTCACATCACAAACTGGTCCCAACAGCTCAAATTTTTCCACTTTTTTCGCTATTGCTGGCCGATAAGGTTCTCCACGACGACTCAATGTGCTTCAGTTTCGCGAACTGTGAATGAAAAATTTTCACCATTTCGATAGTAGATTTTGAAAATTTGAATTCGTTGTTGCACTGTGTATCGTTCCATTTTTAATAATGGAGTAGTTTTAACTTGTCAAATGTCAAAAAATGACAAATTCACAAGTGACAGCTGCCCAGATAGCAGGCTATTCAAAATGAATCCTCTCATTGGAAACACCTCTCACAAAACTTAATTCATGATCAATATTAGTTCATAGTTCAAGGACTTATGATATTTGTGTAGATCAATAGAAATATCGTATTGTCTCGAACAAGACGAGAATATGGTGATTTCAATTGGCCGTTAGTGTGTGTCCTATTCAAATCACAGACCACTAACCACAGACCGCACTAACCATTATTTAGTGTATGATTCAAATTAGACAGAATTGTCAGTGTCATGCTTTAGAGAAGTGGCGTATCAATTTCTATATCAGTTTCTCTATTCATTTTGGATCTTCGAACAGAAACACATGATGAATAGTAAATAAGACTCTCGTCATATTTTCTCATCTGCATGTTATTCTTTGGAATATCGATCAAATTTTTATTTCAATATGATGCTTGGAATAGTCTGAGAATTTTTGGCATGAACATGGTCCTTCATTCAATCCCACGAAAAATTCCAAAGGGGATAAATCACAAGATCTTAGTGGTTCATTCATGGCAATTATGCGTCCTGGAAATTTTTCTTGCAATAGAGCCAGAACCTACACTATCTTGCTGGTATTACATATCTTCCAATTCCATATTTTTAAATTCAGGCCAAAATTGACTCCTCGCTAATTGGAAGATTTTGTTTTTGAGCTGAATATATTTCCAAGATCTACAAGAGATCCAAACATTTAACTTTATCACATCTGCCTGAAATTTTTGTTTTATCGAAATCTATAAAATGATTGGAAATGATGCAGTGGATAGAACAACCTGTTGTTGGTGTATTTTGAATTATCGATCTTTTGTGTTCTTCAATTCTAATTCTGAGAGATCGATCGGTCTGACTTGTATAAAATGCAAGACATTCATCACTAAACAGCTTATAGACACCATGAAATCTTCGATTGTTTTTACCATTAAAAAGCATTGATCTCTCAGATTTTTATTATTCGTACGTATAACATCATTATCATTTTGTCTAATTCTTCTACAATATCTTACAAATTGTATGCAAATGTTATCATTTTATTTTCGGATTGTGGTGAACAGACTAATGTTTGAAATCTCTTCTGTTGTTTTTTATAATTCTGAAATCTAAACCACGACTTGCATGACAAGATAAAACTGGTCGCATATACTAGTAGAACGCATATTCTTATTTTGTAGGTTCGAAATCGCAATAACTGGATAGAAGTATTTTCTATGATATAAAAAAAAATATTGATAAATTTTTTGTAGAAAAACTTTGATTCATCAATTTTTCCGGTTGCTCTCACCATTTCAGCAAAAAAACGAAAGTTTGTGATTTTTGACTTCCGTATTTTTTGTCTGGACTAAGTAATCACAATTCTAACCAAGGGTCGATCGGCTCGAAAATTTTCTTGAAAATTCCCTATCCCCCTTGAGAGTTCAATTCTAGTCTGCGTAATGAGCCCAAAAGCAATTTGTTAATTCACGAAACTGTGTTCAACTGAAACTTAACCAATAAACTCATGTATAATCAATTAGGATCTGAAGTAACATAACTTAATAGGCAAGAAGTTTCTAATATCCTTGTAATAAACGATTATGTCTCTTGTTCAAACTTGGTCAAGTACCCACTTCCGTAAAACCCAGCACTTGGGTTCCAACTCCGATCGTTCGATGAGGATAATGCAATAAATATATCGGGAAGTTCCACAAAAGATTAACCGCCTCAATTTCAACAGAAATTAGGAAAGAGAGAGTATGGAGTGGTTTACGGAGATCATTTTTTTACGTTCGAATGTTGGGATAGGATTCGATATGTTCGTTTTTTCTGTTCTCGTTGAATGATATCCATTGAAAGTTTTATTGCTGTACTTTACTGATTGACTGGAAAATGTAAGAATATTTCTATTGGATTTGTATTATGTGAATAATAGCAGTTATTTTCATAATGCCTTTAGATACAGGCTATTCTTAAATAGGAGGTACCAAAGAAAACGACAGATTCCTGGGATAATTTTAAGAAAAAAATGTTCTACATGGCACCGCAAACGCTTTGTTTTCGAGATACTGGAAGTTTTGTGTATCCTTTATTTTCGGATTATTATATCAGTCTATCGAACCTTTCTTCATTTTCACTACAGATGGGGTGAATGAATACTAATACTTATTATTAAATTATTCATCACAGCTTACTAAATATTTCCTTATAAAGGGTGTTTTTTTAGAGCTATAGAACTTTAAATTGCCATAAAACAACGATGGATTATTCGATCGACATGAATTTTATTTATCCGCAAGATAATCTTGTGGTATTATATTTTAAATATGATTTCTGGCATATGACCGCCACGGCTGGCTCAAGGGTTTGTGGCTTATCCGCATAGACCACTGACTTTACATAGCCCCACAGAAAGTAGTCTAGCGGTGTTAAATCACAAGATCTTGGAGGCCAATTCACAGGTCCAAAACGTGAAATTAGGGGGTCACCAAACGTGTCTTTGAATAAATCGATTGTGGCACGAGCTGTGTGACATGTTGCGCCGTCTTGTTGGAACCACAGCTCCTGAACATCATGGTTGTTCAATTCAGGAATGAAAAAGTTAGTAATCATGGCTCTATACCGATCACCATTGACTGTAACGTTCTGGCCATCATCGCCATCTTGAACAGTAATGTCAACTTAAAGTTATATACCTCGAAAAAAACACCTGTTATTACTTTGGATTATTAGGGAATTTTTGAAAATTTTTTCTAGGAATCAATAGCAGATACGACAAAAGTAAAAGAAACCAGAAACTCACTTACTAAAGGTAAAGTTTATATATTTCTAAATTACCAGTACCTAGTCCAACGAAAAAAATCTGGAAGATACGAACGGAAACTAACTGTTCCAGAAAAAAATTCAGCCATTAGATTCGAATCCAAAATAAGCATATCACATTGTGAAAAATCAGGAAAATTGAAATTATTATTCTTTCTCAACTTAAGCCACTTTCGAAGGTGCGCTCTCTGAAGATTGCGGTGTTGAAACCCGAGATCACCGGTGGAATCGTCAGTTAGGTTAGATTTTAGAATTTTTTCGAATAATTCGCGTACAAAAACCAAGATATAGTGAAATATTTCAAACACTTTTCAGAAACGCGCTGTAATTCGAAAACGAAGATCTATATGGTCTGCTTTCTCATATATATAGTTATTTCAAAAAAAAGGGATAGGAGGTCCCCGAGGATTTTTTCTCTGAGTCTTATAGTTCTTCAGATGATTTCAGTGAGCATCAAATTTGAAACACCTTGTACTTCAATTCTTATTCATTCAATTATTGATTTTCACTAACTGATCAACATAACCAAATACTCCAGAGAAATTATTACAAGAACAAAAACTTCATATTTGACGAGTAGTGTCGGGAGTAGGGAGGTGTTTGCTTGAATTCTTGCCATTCTTCAGTAATGAAGAAGGCACCTAAAGAAGAAGGCTCTAGCGAATACGTGCAAATAGTACCCATCCAGAAATAGCTATCATTTCAATTGCAAATGTCTCACGGAATGAAAGAAATAAAACATTTTCTACTGTTTCCTAGTATTTATTCGTATCTTGTGGCAAATAGTTGAGATTGGGTGGATATTATAGATATAGTTGAATTTACGAACAATTTGTTGTCAAAATTGATGTCAAGATGATGAAAGATCATTGGGATTTATGGTAATGAATTATACTGCTCCACAAAAGTTAAGGACCTTCATCGATAATTCTCGCACGTTAGGGTGACGTATATCATCCAAAAACAAAAAATTGCAGCATGAAAGAATGGAATAATATTTGCTATGTAAATTTGCCCATTCATGGTAGCATAAAGCACCAACAATTATGTACGTCCATTCAAACAAATGCCTCTACTAAAAGTAACTGTACCACCTCTAAACTGATGAACTTCCTGAACTGATATGCGATTTCTGAGCACCAGAGGATGGGTTTATACCCGAACACACTGACTATCTGAGAACCTCCCATATCTCAACTCATATGTGAACAACACAGACCTCCATTGATCGTTCCAATTCACGTGCTCATTAGCCCATTCCAATCGCAGTCGCATATGATTTTGAGTTAATGGAATCATTCTCAAAAGTAGTCGAAAATGTAGATTAATGCCTTGAAGTTTCGAAGAGCTGTTTCGATCGAAACCAAAATAACAGTAGCGTTCAAAAACCGCTGTTGCATGATTCGACAAGTATACTCAAACGCTCTCTACATGTAGACAAAGTCAGAAACCTTGTGCAAGTGGTAGATCTTGGGTGTTCACTTTTTGGTCTTTAGGTCACGTATCCAGTTTCTCGATATCGAGGGATGAGTTGGGTAACTACTCTTTCAATTACTTGAAACAATTTCGCAACATCTCTTTGATTACGTCCCTCCTCGATCATATTAATAGACATATTGGCTTCATCAGCATAAGTTTACGTCTAGGCATTATGGCAAAACAAATTTTCAGATTTTGAATTAAAGTTGATTGTAAGAACGTAAAGCAACAACTGATCCAAAAATCTTAGGAATGCAAATGACAAGAAATGCCTGAAATGAGAAAATTATCAAACGAGGAGCAAAAAAAAACCTTTAAATATAAGAAAGTAAACGTTTTAAATATCATGAATGAACATTCGTTAAACAAGAATCGGCAACTTTTGAAACGGTCACAAAATTTGTGCACTTCCCCAACTTTGGTGGAGCAGTATATACTCTAATACAGATTTATAATGAATTCCTATATTTTCCATCAAATATCCCACAAACTTCTTTGGTTACCTTACATAAAACTTCCTTTCAAAGTTTGTTGAATCGAGAATTCTTTATTTTTTCTATCGCCACCCTGAATAATATCCAGTAACCGCAACCCTTATACAAATCATTTTAACCGGAATGATTTGGAACCCCCGTTCGAAAATATCACCGAAGTTTTCGTCTCCATTGAAAATCGTAGAGTTATCAAGGGTGCCGTGCAGAAAATATGGAGTTCTCTAATCCCCAATATTAAAAACGTCGAGTGGAGATAGAGGAAATGGAGAAAATGATGAAGGATGAATAAATAACAGAATCCAATATAATACTCCGAGTAAATGTAATAAATTTCTCGGCAATTCGTGGTGAGGCTGAATTAACGGAATTTGAAGCGATCATAGATAAATTTAAGGCTGGCATAAATGCCCTGCAGTTCGATCCGAGATAAATGGAGTATCATTCTGAAGCCACGGTCTGTGGCTGAGGATTATTATGGGAGGCAAGCAGAATATGGCAGCAACTATTGTATCTCATCGAGATTGGTGCACAATTCGGTTTATGTGTTCTTTTTCTTTCCGCAGGATTCATCGGGATCTCATCCACAAAATCGGAACGTTCGGAACAAATGAGTGCAATGAACGCCTTTGTTGGAATTGTCTGTAGATCAACTATGATATCCATTTCTGGAACTTGATAAGAATCAAATTTTTCAGTTGTGATTGGTCTATATTTTCAGTTGAAATGAATTATATAAATGCCAAAAAAATTAGTATTGACATTCCAGTATATTTGATTACTAATTTTATATATTAATATGAGCTACACACATAAAACATGGTACCATTCAATTCTTAATATTTAAATTTAAAGCACCTGCTATAAAAAAAACTGTTAGATCTTCACCTCCAATAAAATGAGGTCTGGCTATCGTGGGCGTTTGCTCTAAATACTATATGTAGGGATTAACGGGTTGACTTGATATTTATGCAACTTGGCTTGATATCCAAGCTGCTTGACTTGAAATCAACTCAGTTGAAGTTGAGAAGTAGGTTTTCAATGTTAAGTTAAGTATTTATTTAGCAAGTACTTGACTTTTTATTGAAAAACTATTGACTTGAATGTGAGTTGATTTCAAGAAAAGCTCAAGTTAAGTAACTTGAATATCAAGCCAAGTAGCTTGAATATCAAGTCAGCCGTGAATCCTTACATATGCTTGAAATCAACTCAAGTTTAAGTCAAGAAGTAGGTTTTCAATGTTAAGTTAAGTATTTATTTATCAAGTACTTGACTTGTCATTGAAAAACTATTGACTTGAATTTGAGTTGATTTCAAGTCAAGCTCAAGTTAAGTAACTTGAATATCAAGCCAAGTAGCTTGAATATCCAGTCAGCCGTGAATCCTTACATATGCTTGAAATCAACTAAAGTTTAAGTCAAGAAGTAGGTTTTCAATCTCAAGTTAAGTATTTATTTATCAGTACTACTTGACTTGACATTGAAAAACTATTATTTGATTTGAACTTTATTTGAAGTCAAGCTCAAGTCAAGTAGTTTGAATATCAAGCCAAGTAGCTTGAATATCAAGTCCAGCCGTGAATCCCTATCTGTCTCTAACTAGAGACAATGTATTTTTCTAAAGCTGAAAGTTTTCCAGTGCATGTCCCCTACATTGGCATGTAAAGACGACCAGCGACCATAGAGTCTGGGTTGTCGTTACTTTGGCAACACATAGTGAAGGCTAATAAAATAGTACCTTTTATTTTTTCTTCGGGATAACTCAAGAAAACTCGTCATCCATTGTCAGATATTTATGACAGTTGCTACCCTTTGCCAAACGGCTCAAAAATTTAATATATTAAAAACGATTAAATTTTTTTTCACATGTGAAAATATTTTTTTATGTTTTATAATATTAAAATAACATTTTTCACTTAATGGGACTTGGCTATGAACGTTAAAATATTTTTTCAATAAATATCTTATAATATCGCCATCAACTAAGCAGTCACGTTTGCACTTACAGCGGGCTTTCAATGTGTCTGGCAAGATGTAAAAACCATTAAAACTGTCCGGCTATTGAGTTAATTTTTTTTCATTGGTCCCCAAGTAACATATCTAAAATTCATCTTTTATATTATAACGAAAGTATAATTTTAATCATAAAAGTTAAGGCTTGTCTGGCAGGGGGTAGCAACTGTCATAAGTGTCTAGCAATGGATGTTGAGTTTCCTGAAGTTATGACGAAGAGAATATAAAAATTGAGTTTTATACTTCAACGAATTTAAGGTACTATTTTATTCACCTTTACTACCTCCCAGAGTATCCTCAACCCAAACACTATAGTCGCTGGTCGTCTTTACCTATGTAATGGAAAAAACTGCCTTGAAAAATATAGGGTGTCCCGTTTAAGAAACACCAATATTCTTCTTTATCTCTGAAACAGTAATTAATTGCTATGATCTGTTATAAGTATCATATAAACCTTAAAAGTCTCTAAGTCCCATAGTGCTCGAGATGCCCTCAGTGAGCATCGAAATTGGGACACCATTTACATTCCTTGCATTAGATCTATCTATACAACGTCAAGGCCTAGTGATGCCAGTACTCAAGGCCGTAACCAGGGGAGGATCAAGGGGGATAATTCCCTGGAGATAGTCTGAACAAAAATTCGAATATCTCGGTGTTGTGCAAAAATATTGAGAGTGTGAAGAATTCTTA
The DNA here is from genome assembly GCF_914767665.1 of Harmonia axyridis. Classification (NCBI taxonomy): domain Eukaryota; kingdom Metazoa; phylum Arthropoda; class Insecta; order Coleoptera; family Coccinellidae; genus Harmonia; species Harmonia axyridis. The sequence continues at coordinate 37,877,857 of NC_059504.1, forward strand.
TGCCATATTTTTGTGAATTATAAATTTGTGACAAAAGCAGATGAAATGGCTGGACAAATCTTAACTAGATCGACTAACACGTGCTTTTGAACCTTTCGAAGCCTCATTTCCAAACAATCACATTCTTTCGAAGATTTTGGAGACACTGCCTGTTTACACATGTATCGCTAAGAAGATTTTTTCTTCTCAGAAATACCTCATAAATTAATCAAGAAACTCAAGAAGCCAGGAAAGATTGAACGATTTGGCTTAAATATCAATCCACCGCAGAATTGAGATCGACATCGAGGAGGTGAGTGATTGAAGAAAGCTAGAGAACTGTATTTACATCACTATGAACAGCCAGGTCACGCTGAGGTTCCTGGAATCATATAGCTAGAGGTCTCTATTGATATGGGAGTGACGTAATACCATGCAACTGGCCATAGGCAATAAAGAAACTACCATGAATACCGGAGAAATGTGGTTTTGTAGGAAACGGAAAAACCGACGAACAAAAAGGGCATCAAGGTTGACACCTGTTGGTCAGGAGACCTGAGGATTTGGAAAAGATGAACAGCGGTCCAAAAATCAGAAAGGGATAATAGAATAACTCTCTGGAGTAACACTTCGGATCTTGTTCAGGCAAAGAAATTTGTGATGCTTTCACCAACCTATACCAGGAAGCTCTTGAAGTGACCACGAGCTGAGTTTCAGGTAATGGTAGGAATGCTGATGATTGGACACTGCCGGTGTAAAAACATTTTGTACCGCATTGGTAAGCCGGTAGATGAGATCTGCAGGCTATGTGCAAAGGAGGTAGAAACAGCAGAACACATATCGTGCACATATTGGCTGATTGGCCCAAGAACCACTCACATATGAAAGTCACAAAGTTATTACCGAAGTTTCTAAAGATGTCGTCGGTTTTGGTAACAGTATAGACGACCTCCCTGGGTTCGTATGAATGGGTATGGTTCAGAACAAAAGATCAATTTGATCACAGTTTCCGGAAGGCTATCAGAGCCGCAAACGATTCCGATTCAGTGAAACAAATAATAAGATTGAAACTTGAATTTAATATCATAATGAGATGTGTGTTTCCGTATTGGTTTTCTAATCATAATATTGATATATGTACATAAATAAATTACTAGCACCCTCTTCTTTCTGTCATCAAAACAATAAGATATTTTTCTATTATTCTATCAAACCGAAACCCCTGGCTACAACCTTGCCAGTTCTGTATAATCTCAATCATAATCCGAGAAAAATTCAAGTAACGATCACATCGTAGTTTCACTTTCCGCCTCCGTGCGATAGTTGAACAACGGGCAAGGCGCCTTGATAATTTATTCAGATGATTGTCCCGATTCCCGTCCGATTCTTGCCTCCATTAACGGATTAACTGGCATATGGGGAGTTGGCGGACGGAGCGTTAAAATGCATCGGGGATTTGGCCTCATTTTCCCCCCTTTTCGGACGAAAATAAACTGGAGCGGGAAATTCCGCCCCGTCATACCGATGTTTTAATCCACGATTAGAGTTCAGATTTTGTGCGCGAGTTTGAGTCATTACCGGGAGGAGATTGAATGATAATGACAGGGAAGACGGACCCAAAACACATTAAAATTTGGATTATGGTCGTAACATAGAGATAGGCGATTCGGGTCCATTAGAAATGTTATCATTAACGGTGTTTTTGATGGGAGAATACGTAAGTGGCTTTGTGTATTATTTGTTTTTCGCTACCCTCTCCAGATGTATGTAGCGTAATGGGTGTAATGAAATATTTTCGAGTCATGATTCGGATTTGTGTTTTATTTTGTTTTGTGCTATGGAGATTTGGCAAGTACAAGAGAGGAGTTCGACCGTGGTTGAAATCCCTAAGGGTCGAGAAGAGATTTAGAGGAGATTCAAATAAGCTTTTAAGTTTCGATGAAAAAATTTCGAGAAGAGCACCAAATTGAAGCCAGTTACTCTCTACTCATTCGATGAAAGATGGCCAAATGTAAATAACAATCAGCCACTTCGTTGTGAATTTTTTGTTGATTCTTATTGAATGGATCAGTTTGGGTTGAATTATTTATTTAGGATATTTTGTGTATTATATCTATATTTTCTGCAGGCTAGTGCAGATTGATGGATCTCAAACGTTAAGTTTTACCTCCTATATCTTTCCTGTTGCCACATACGGATTGGAGATCATAGAAGTGTAAATAACCTAAGGGTAACATAAAGGGCAACGGAACGCGTCAGAAACAAGGAATTCAGAGGGAGTACCTAAATCAGGGATATCATAGAGAAAATAGCGGTTAAAAATGAAGACGGGCTAGTAACATACCCAAACAGGATAGATAAATAGCAGATGGGCACCGAGATAAACACTGGGAACATTACAATGGAGACCTCGTGAAACCAAGAGAAGTGGAAGTAGACCACAAAGAATATGAGTGGACGATATCCGGGAGATGGCAGATAGAAACTGACTGAGTTAGGCAAGATATTAAAATGTGGAAAAGTGTGAAGGAGGCTTTCATGCAATAGTTGATGGTGGATAGCTGAGGAAGAAGTAGAAGAAGTGCAGATTGAAGTAGTTACGTATTTGTCATTAGCTCAGTCTATTCTTTGGTTATTTTTTTCTTTTCACTTTTTTGTTTAGTGTTTATTTATCACAAACTTTAGATCTTTCATATATCTATATTGATACGGGAGTATTGATGAGGTTCCGCCCCGTCATACCGATGTTTTAATCCACGATTAGAGTTCGGATTTTGTGCGCGAGTTTGAGTCATTACCGGGAGGAGATTGAATGATAATGACAGGGAAGACGGACCCAAAACACATTAAAATTTGGATTACGGTCGAAACATAGAGATAGGCGATTCGGGTCCATTAGAAATGTTATCATTAACGGTGTTTTTGATGGGAGAATACGTCAGTGGCTTTGTGTATTATTTGTTTTTCGCTACCCCCTCCCAGATGTATGTACCGTTATGGGCGTAATGAAATATTTTCGACTCATGACTCGGATTTGTGTTTTATTTTGTTTCGTGCTACGGAGATTCGGCCATTACTAGGGAGGAGTTTGACCGTGGTTTGAAATCCCTAAGGGTTGAAAAGAGATTTAGAGGAGATTCAAATAAGTTTTTAAGTTTCGATGAAAAAATTTCGAGAAGAGCACCAAATTGCAGCCAGTAACTCTCTGCTCATTTGATGAAAGATGGCCGAATGTAAATAACAATCAGCCACTTCGTTTTGAATTTTTTGTTAATTCTTATTGAATGGATCAGTTTGGGTTGAATTATTTATTTGGCATATTTCGTGTATTATATCTATATTTTCTGCAGGCTAGTGCAGATTGATAGATCTCAAACGTAAAGTTTTACCTTCTACATCTTTCCTGTTGCCACATACAGATTGGAGATCATAGAAGTGTGAATATCCTAAGGGTAACATAAAGGGTAACGGAACGCGTCAGAAACGAGGAATTCAGAGAGAGTACCTAAATCAGAGATATCATGGAGAATGTAGCAGTTAAAAATGAAGACGGGCTAGTAACATACCCAAACAGGATAGATAAATAGCAGATGGGCACCGAGATGAACACTGAGAACATTACAATGGAGACCTCGTGAAACCAAGAGAAGTAGACCACAAAGATATTAAAATGTGGAAAAGTGTGAAGAAAGGCTTTCATGCAATAGTTGATGGTGGATAGCTGAGGAAGAAGTAGAAGAAGTGCAGATTGAAGTAGTTACGTATTTGTCATTAGCTTAGTCTACTCTTTGGTTATTTTTTTCTTTTCACTTTTTTGTTTAGTGTTTATTTATCACAAACTTTATATCTTTCATCTATCTATATTGATACGGGAGTATTGATGAGGTTCCGCCCCGTCATCCCTATGTTTTAATCCACGATTAGAATTCGGATTTTGTGCGCGAGTTTGAGTCATTACCGGGAGGAGATTGAATGATAATGACAGGGAAGACGGACCAAAAACACATTAAAATTTGGATTATGGTCGAAACATAGGAGAGATAGGCGATTCGGGTCCATTAGAAATGTTATCATTAACGGTGTTTCTGATGGGAGAATACGTAAGTGGCTTTGTGTATTATTTGTTTTTCGCTACCCGCTCCAGATGTATGTAGCGTAATGGGCGTCATGAAATATTTTCGACTCATGACTCTGATTTGTGTTTTATTTTGTTTTGTGCTACGGAAATTCGGCCATTACAAGGGATGAGTTCGACCGTGGTTGAATTCCCTAAGGGTCGAGAAGAGATTTAAAGGAGATTCAAATAAGCTTTTAAGTTTCGATGAAAAAATTTACTGAAGAGCACCAAATTGCAGCAAGTAACTCTCTGCTCATTTGATGAAAGATGGCCAAATGTAAATAACAATCAGCCACTTCGTTTTGAATTTTTTGTTAATTCGTATTGAATGGATCAGTTTGGGTTGAATTATTTACTTAGGATATTTCGTGTATTATATCTATTCTTCTGCAGGCTAGTCCAGATTGATAGATCTCAAACGTAAAGTTTTACCTCCTATATCTTTCCTGTTGCCACATACGGATTGGAGATCATAGAAGTGTAAATAACCTAAGGGTAACATAAAGAGCAACGGAACGCGTCAGAAACAAGGAATTCAGAGAGAGTACCTAAATCAGGGATATCTTGGAGAAAATAGGGGTCAAAAAATAAAGATGGTCTAATAAGATAGCCAAAGAGGATAGTTAAATAGCAAATGGACACCGAGATGGAGACTGAGAAAATTACAATGGAGATCTCGTGAAACCAAGAGAAAGGGAAGGAGACCACAAATAATATGGGTGGACGATATCCGAGAGATGGAAGGTACAAATTGGCTGAGTTAGGCAAGGTAAACAAATGTGGAAACGTGAGGAGAAAGCTTTTATTCAATAGTGGATGGTGGATAGCTGAGGAAGAAGTAGAAGAGTGCAGATTGGAATAGTTACGTATTTGTCATCAGCTTAGTCTACTTTTGGTTATTTTTTTCTCTTCACTTTTTTATTTAGTGTTTATTTATCACGAACTTTTTCTCTTTCATATATCCATATTGCTACGGGAGTATTAATGAGGTTCCGCCCCGTCATACCGATGTTTTAATCCACGATTAGAGTTCGGATTTTGTGCGCGAGTTTGAGTCATTACCGGGAGGAGATTGAATGATAATGACAGGGAAGACGGACCCAAAACACATTAAAATTTGGATTATGGTCGAAACATAGGAGAGATAGGCGATTCGGGTCCATTAGAATTGTTATCATTAACGGTGTTTTTGATGGGAGAATACGTAAGTGGCTTTGTGTATTATTTGTTTTTCGCTACCCTCTCCAGATGTATGTAGCGTAATGGGCGTAATGAAATATTTTCGAGTCATGACTCGGATTTGTGTTTTATTTTGTTTCGTGCTACGGAGATTCGGCCATTACAAGGGAGGAGTTCGACCGTGGTTTGAAATCCCTAAGGGTTGGAAAGATATTTCAAGTATTCAAATCAGATTTTAGGAAAGGACCAGGCAGCAACCTAATGGCAGAATTGTTACCGGTTAATTTTTCTGAATTTTTTGTATGTTGTAGAAAATGGTCCCCTGAACATGAAAGTCTATGGATTCAACTCAATTATATGACTAGTTTTCGAGATACACGTTGTCGAAGTTGGAAATTGGCATTTTTTTGAGTATCATTTTTCGTAGGAAAACAGAATCAAAAACTTTTATGGGACAAATGTTGCTTATTCATAAGGTAATAACTTTAGACTTGTTTTCAATAAAAATTTTTGTTAGATACAGGGTGAGTCGAACATTATTCAAAATGGAATAATGTCGGTTAGAAACCACCATTAGAGAAAGGATCATGCCGAGAGTGGTTTCATCGCTTCAAAAACGCTAGTTTTGACGTCGAAGACCAGCATGACGATAGAAGAGATAAGGTTTTCGAAGATGCAGAATTGGAGGCATTACTTGATCCAGACTCGAGTCAATCGCAACAAGAATTCGCAGGGTGATTGGGAGTGACGCAACAAGCCATTTCAAACTGCATGAATATAATGGGAATGATGAACAAGGAAATTGGGTGACGAACGAGTTGAAGCCGAGAGATGTTGAACGGTGTTTTTTTGCTTATGAACAGCTGCTTGCAAGGCGAAGACGGAAGTGATTTCTGCATCGCATTGTGCCTGGAGACGAAAAACAGGTTCATAACGATAATCCCAAGTACAGAAAATCATGGGGATATCCTGGCCATGCTTCCGCGTCGACCGCCAAACCGAATATTCACGGTTCTAAGGTCAAGCTCAGTATTGGTGGGAACAGCTCAGCGTTGTGTAATAATATGAGTTGTTAAACCGACTGAATTAATCACAGGCGAGCGTTATCAAATTAAATGAATGCGTCTGAGCCGAGCATTGAAAGACAAACGGCAGTAATGCAACGAGAGACATGATAAAGTTGAAATGAACCCCAGTCGCCTTATACTTCAGACGTTGTTCTCTCGGATTTATCACTTGTTTCGATCAATGGTACACGGCCTGGCTGACCAGCACTTCCGGTCTTATGGAGAAGTAAAAAATTGGATCGATTCGTGGCTCGCTTCAAAAAATGACCAGTTTTTTCAACGCGGTATTCGTACAGTACACGAAAGATGGGAGAGAGTAGTGGCCAGCTATACAATACTTTGAATCATAAATGTAGATATAACCAGTTTTTACAATGAAACCTCGAATTTAGAAAAAAAAGTTTTACGCCTATATAATCTCAAACAGTATTGGCTCTGCTATTGCGAGTTTTTGAGATACACAAGGAAATAATTTAAGAGGGTTAACCGTTATTACAAAAGTTGTATACAATGAAAATTTCATACAGAGTACCGGTAAAAAACACGTTGGCGTTTACTTATGGTTATTTTGTCATTTTACAATGAGAGACATTGTACAGGGTGTCCCAAATTCGAAGCTCACTGAGAGCATCTCAAGGACTATAAGACCCAGAGAAAAATTTTCAAAGACCCGAAATCTCATTTCTGCGAAATAATTGGATATCGGAAATTAGATATCACGATTCGTTCTCGAGTCACAGGGCGTTTCTTGAAAAATGACTTTCAAATATTTCGCAATATCTGAAAGCCGTTATGAGTATCATATGAACCATAAAAATTACTGAAAATATCGTTTCAGTAGTGGATTGTGGATATCTGAGGGAGAGGAGAAAGAAGAAGAAGAAGTGCAGATTGGAATAGTAGTTTCGTCTACTTTTTTGTTTTACTTTTTTGATTCAGTGTTTATGGACCAATTCGCATATTTACAGATGTATATCCTCGATAACTTCACGGTATTGAATCGATTAGCGAGTATTGGTATAGACGATATCTTTCACGTGGCCCCAAACAAAAAGTCTAAAGGTAAATCATAAGATCTCGGTGGCCAACTGTTTCTGTTTCGTGCCAGGAGTTATTTCACTTTCAGTTAGCTATTTATTATTTATAAGGCACAGATCCGACCTGTCCTGAAATACTGTTCCCATATTTGGAGTGCGGCACCTAAACATGTTCTGAAACTGTTGGATTCTGGCCAAAAAAGGGCAATTCGTCTCGTCGGTGCTGCCTAGCTTACTAACTCGCTCACTACTCTGGAACATCGTAGAAAAGTAAGCGATCTGTCTCTATTTTATAGATATTTTCATAGGCGATGCTCTACTGAAATATCAACAATCGTTTCTCCTTTGGCGGTCTCTTCGAGGTTGACCCGTCAAGCTCAGTCTTGACACCTCTTTGTGCTCACTTTGGAGACCTGCAGAACATCTCTTTTCGAAGACTTCAACGAACAGCGAGGCTCTGGAACACATTGCCTAGGGATTTGTTCCTGTTGTTCTGTGCCTGCAAAATTTCAACCGATTTTTGTAGTGAATTTTCACATTTCCAGTGGGTTGTTGAAAAATGTATCCTTACATTCTTAGTATTGGCGTAGTTTTTACTTGTCAAATTTCAAAAGATTTTAGCTTCAAAAGTGACATCTGCCCAGATAGCGAAGTTTTCAAAATGAAACCTCCTATTGGAAAACATTTTATTTGAAGCTTGCAACAGACGAACTAGCCTTTTTTAAAACCTTTGTACATTTTATTTTTTATAATTTTCTTTTTGTTCAAAAATCTATCTTTCTACACCCATGCACCCAAAATGGGGATATAGTAGGATTTTCATTAATGAATAGTTCGAAATCATAACAAAACCAGAGCAGAAGTCTTAAGTTCACAAAACATTATACTAATTCATTATAGAAGTTGGATATCACGAATTCCACTTCCCAACTTGTCACTTGTCAGTTGTTCTTTCATCTGCTACCCTTTATTACTCCAGCGGTTATATCCTCTTGGAGTATTCAACGCTGCTTAACCATATAATGCACTCAAGTTTATTAAATAATTCAACTGGCAGTGAAAACGTCGAAATCGTGAAGGGTTCGCATAACCCTAGACTTCTTATAAATTATGGAAATCTAGCCTAACCTGACACGCAGAGGAAGAATCTCACGCCTAGGAATTCATACAGAACTCGGCAACTAGTTGATTATTCAACGTATTCGTTCCTGTTCTTTTATGCTTTTCAGCGGAACGCTCCGCTTGTTTTTCGCAGATTGCATATAAAAGTGATTCGATATTCAGTATTAACTTTTATACTATTCGATGTTTGAATTCTTATCCTCTTTTACTGTCTTTTCGGATGAGCTTCGTGAATATTTCAAATGGAATAGAAGAGTGATTTGAAAATTCGTTTAACCCTTAAGAGGGATTAGCACCACGTGGTTATTCACGTATAAGTCAATCTTTGGTACCCATTAATTTCCTCTCTGGCGCTCCTGCGATGACTAAACTTTGTACGGTTTACGAAGTTGTACATTGATTTCATCTCCTTCTTTTTTCGGAGCAAGTAAGAGGAGGAAAACACTGTATGACGAGCTTCACGAAATTATAGTTTATCTCTTTGTGATAATTTTCGGAAGGTTTTTTTTCACCAATATTTCAAAATTATATCAGTGCTTTGTACAAAGTACATATCATCAATTTTTTTTGCGAAAAACAAAAAGTTTCCAAAATATTTTCTTCATTTTTCATTTGCAAATCAAAATTATTCACTTTCTTTCATGAAGATTATTGTTTGAGGGACTTATGTGGAAATCCCATAAAAACGGTGATTTTTAAGAAGAAATATCTCTAATTTCGTATGGACCTGAGCAGCCACTTGATGATGTTCCCTCTTAAACGGTGACACTCAAATAATTATTTATAAAAATAATTATATTGGTGACACAGAGTCTGTGAGACTCCGCCATTTATTCAGAGCGTTTTAACAAAAATAAAAAAAAAAATTCCTAGATATCAAAATCGAGGTATTAATAATTCAACATAATATTGAAATATTTTTTCGATTAACACGTTCGTAAGATACATTTTCCTGGTGTGTTGAAAGTCTTCAACAAAAAAAATATATAATTTAAACGATATATGTATTTTTGGGATTCAAATGACAAAATAATTTACGATTAATCTGAGAATATAATACAGTTGTAGGGAAAGTTGCATGACAAAACAAAAATTTTCATGTACAGAAAAAATACAAGAACACAACGAGCACTCATTCAGGAGGAATTCATGGTTCCCTATTTCTACCACCACAGCAGTAGAAGAAGCATATACATTGTGAGCAATCTAGTATTGAAATTGGATTTAATTGAACATTTCAGAAGGAAAATATTTGAGAGTTTTTCAGAAAACTTTAATTGAATGGAATGGTTATAATAAACTATTTCAATTTTTGTACTTCTATTTATTTCAGATTTTTGTGGATAGTATTTGCTTTGTACTCGATTATCTCGAAAATGGTACATTTCATGAAAATAATACAGAAGACCTTTTTTTTTCAAATAAAGCTCAGTTGATTTCAGAAGTGAAACAGTTTTTTTGAAGTGATGAAGATTTTCAATGAGAAAAGGATCAAGGCACCCTTATATCTACGCCACTGGATAACATCAGTAGTAGACACAAGGGCTGTGGCGAGCACTGAAAAATAGTGCTTCGAGCACTAAGCACTCAAAGAAAAGGTCTTCGAGCACTTAGTAGTAAGTACCGATTTTCACAAAAGAACCGCGAATACTAAGCACTTTGTAAAAGTAATTCGATATTTCGAGCACTAGTAGGAACTGTTGAAAGTGCAGTTTTCTAATAGAAATAAATATTGTACCTATAATCATATGTAAGATAAGGAACGGGTAAGAGAAGAAGTACAGCAGAACTTTATTGAAGGGAAATGATTGAAAATTTTTGCAAATAAAAGAAATGAGGTTATTATTTCGACAATAGTTTGAGCAAATCCCAAACAGCTTTTATGACTTTTTATGAACTACCCAACCCGCTAAGAATGGAGTATTCGGAGAAAATTTTCATTCCAAATAGTGATATTAACAGCATCTGGTAAGAAAGATAATCAACCTAAATAAAAATTCATTTCGAACCATCAAACTAACTGAAATTATGAACATCTCAATGATTATAGGATTCCGCGACAGCTTCAGAAATTGATTCGGAAGTGCTAGTAATCCGCAAAAGTGTTCGCTAGACTTTAGTGCTCTAGAGCACTTTTGGGATTACTAAGCACTAAGCCTTTTTTTTTTTGTGAAATTGCTTCGATTACTAAGGACTATACTTTTGAAAAGTGCTCGGGAGCACAAAAAGTGCTTTCGAAACAATGCACAATGCACAATGCTTTAGCACAGCTCTGAAAGACACTTACCTTATTTGAAACGTTACATTATCTAGACTTCACTACCTAAAAATTGAAACAATTAATGTATGATACTAGAGTTATAAGTAAACAACTAATTTTTTTTTCAAACTTCAACATCCTGTATCTCGAAAACGAAGCTTGTTGGGATATATGTTAATAGGAATTTTTTCATGAAAAGAGTTGTTCTATCCGATGACAAAGTTATTCCTCTAAAATCTAGACCACTCTGTATATACCAATTTAGTCGGACTTCCATATGACAGAGTGCTCCACAATCACCCCCGTGTGATTTTTGCTCCTTGGCACATAAATAATATGTCCACCCCTCAAAATGTACACCGACCGCAACCACGACATTTTCCGAATATTGGTTAATCAATGTGCAAATAATTCCATACGTCCCAACGGGGTTATATTTCATATGTCGCGAACGAAATTGAATTTTGCATGTGATGTCGCTTCGTGAGTTAATGTTGTGGATGCGGTGGACATTTCGATAACTTCGAATCATTTCGTAAATTTAATCCTTCCGAATGGCTGTCTGGCAACTGTGCAAGAACGTGTTTCATATAGATATGTTTGGACGGTTTGGAAATTTGCGATTGTGTCCTTCAGTTTCAGGTTGATGTTCACAGCTTTTGTAGGATTTTTTTTTCAAATGTCAAACTGATCATTATGAAATATACTATTAATTCAAAAAAGAGATATTTTATATCGATAGTTTGAAGTGCAGATATTGTATGTCCAATTTGAACTGCGAAAAAATTATTATTCGGTATATAAAATATTGGCATAGACTCTATCTGTAATATTTGTGCTTTAAACCATCGATATGATCATGATTTTTTTCAATATTTCCCTGACAATCACTATTAGATGCAATACTTTCAATTTCTAAAAATTTTCTGCAGTTCACGCCATTCACGGTCACTTAGTTTATAGCCCAAAATATTCCTTAGTCCTCCTCTGTTTCTTTTTCAATTTGTCTATCAACCTGTTGTCTCTTTACTCCCTTATAGTTTGGTGTTTACCTATGTCTTTCAAAGGAGAGTCTCGGCTTTTTGATATTTGAGATTGAGTTGTATTCAATTCATATTCCTAAGGCTGCAAATTAGGTGCATTTGGCAAAATAGTGTAGGTCTTCCTCTTCAGCAAATATGTAACAGTTTCCCATTCTATCTTCTATCTTCTATCCCACTGTTTTTTTGTAAGTTCCTTATGAACCACAGCATATTCATTGCGGCTCTGTCAGGTTTTTTTTGTCATTTGTATCTTCTTCTTTATATGGCTTTAGGCTTCATAACACCATTCTGCTGATCTAAATGTTATTTGATGTTTTGCATGACTTCATTCTGTTTTTTCTTCCTATTGTGGTTATGGTGTTCTCGTTGCTGTTTTTTTTTAACAATGCATATTTTATATGGGTTTCCCATGTGAGTCTTCTAGCAAGAGTTGCACCTAGATATATGAATTAATTTTTCTTCATATATCCTTAAATTTGAGTTCATCTTTTGTCTCCTTTTCTATAACTATACCTGGCACTTTTTGCAATTCATTTGAATTTTCCATTTGATATACCATTGTGATATATTATCTTCTAGTGTTTTTCTGCCTCCTCTTTATTAGGTCCGTTCGTCGATATCTGTTGGTCCCATATGCAGATGTTAGGGTCAGAATAATCTGCTTATAGAGCTAACAGATTTCTTTCATTTCTTGGTATGCATAAATGTCATAAAGTAGAAGCCCTAGTACTGAGACTTTTGGCAATTCTACTTCTACTTATCTATTGGCAATAATGAAACCGGTGAAGAATTTGAGCTATTGGGATAAGTTAGTGATGAAAATTCGAAAACTTCTTCATCTGTCAAGAACAACAGAATATTTCTGACGTAGCATGTAGTGTCTATGAAAACCAATGTTTGTCGATTTCTCGCCGATATTGGGAATTAGGCAATGATTTATTATTGTTCATGGCCGAAATTGTGAGATATTGATGTGGAAAACGTTTATTTTCAACAAGACGGTGCTAGGTACCACATAAAAAATGAAGCAAACGCAATTTTTGAAGAAACGTTTTCCGGCCGCGTGTCATTTCTCGAATGGATGATCATCTTTGGACTGTTTTCTTCGAGACCACGCGGAAGATTAGGTATACAGGGTGGCCACTTTTTCAATGGGATTGTATTGGTAACTTTCAAACCATAAGAGTTAGAAGGTCGGTCAAATGGAGAAAAAGTTGCATTCATAGGAGCATTGTCAAGCAGTTCAAACAAATCGAAATTATCAGGGCCGGTTAGTGAGATATCATAGGAAAAGTAAATTCTGTCATTTTGATTTTTCCTTTTTTCCCACTTTATTTCAAATATTATCAAAAAATGTTTCAGGAATTTTTTATTCGACCATGAATTATCCTCAATTTGACGTAATCAGATTTCGTATCCAACGTTTCGTACTCCCTGGGCCACCCTCAACCTCAATATTTTCAATACGGACCTGGATATTTTATGACCCTTTCCGAAATAACTTTTAACGCTGAATTCAACGATATATCATACGATGTCATTCATAGTTGATTTTCAGGTGATTTTGACCCTTATCCAAATTTCTTCGTGTCGGATCTGTATTACATTTAGGTACTTTTAGTTTAACAACATGCAATACATTTCGATAAGAAAATCAACTAACTCATCTTGAACTAAATGGAACATATTAGAATCAAAGCAAGAAACAAGTCAAAATTATTTATTTATTATTTCAGTTAATACTTATTAAACGGAACTATCATTTAATCAAAGATAAATCAAATGATTATTCGTAAGTAAATATGTAAATAATTTTTACTTGTTTCTTGGTTTGATTCTAATATGATCCATTTAGTTCAAGATGAGTTAGTTGATTTTCTTATCGAAATGTATTGAATGTTGTTAATTAAACTGAAAGTACCTAAATGTAATACAGATCCGACCCAAAGAAATTTGGATAAGGGTCAAAATCACCTGAAAATCAACTTTGAATGACATCGTATGATATATCGTTGAATTCAGCGTTAAAAGTTATTTCGAAAAGTGTCATAAAATATGCAGGTCCGTATTGAAAATAATGAGGTTGAGGGTGGCCCAGGGAGTACGAAACGTTGGATACGAAATCTGATTACGTTAAATTGGGGATAATTTACTGTCGAATAAAAAATTCCAGAAACATTTTTTGATAATATTTGAAATAAAGTGGGAAAAAAAGAAAAATCAAAATGACAGAATTTACTTTTCCTATGATATCTCAATAACCGGCCCTGATAATCTCGATTTGTTTGAACTGCTCGACAATGCTCCTATGAATGCAACTTTTTCTCCATTTGACCGACCTTCTAACTCTTATGGTTTAAAAGTTACCAATACAATCCCACTGAAAAAGTGGCCACCCTGTATACCAATGTTCAACAATTGATTCAAGACAAATATGGAATTCGTGAACTTATCAAGGACATAAAAATGCAAATGAGCGAATTGATGAAAATTTCATGAAAAGTATATGGTGCAGCAACCGTAGCCAACGCGGTCTTTCAGCTATCATTTGGATATCATTTCCTATCGTTAATGGTATATCTTCCTTTTTACAATGAAATGAACATCCATTGATTTCTATTGAAATTTACTCGTTTTTTTCAATATCAAAATCAAACTCCCTTTTATGAAACCCGTCACAAATACCACTGAATCCCAATATTTCATTATAATTTCATTAATATCTATTTTGTAGGAACCAAAAAAGTTTCCATTTGCTGTGGAAAACATTCACCCCCAGCATTTGTAGCAATGAATAACTGTAACCAATCGAATGGACCTCAATTTTCGGCAATCAAAATGGTTATGAAACCTCATTCAAAATTGAAAATCGCTCTCTACCCCCGAGGTCAAATAAAACTTTTTGACGATAATCATTATTTCCCGTGCAGTTGATAGCAGGGTTTGTTCCAACAAAGCTCATATAAAAATCGAGTAATCACTATGGTTTTTGCTATTTATTTCTAATATTGTTTATTCGGATCCATCGATATGACGCGCATTCATTCTGTTCGAAATAATTGGAAATACTGAAAAAATATCTGTATATTCGTTTCATCCTGTTCGTTCATAACGTGGACAAACAGCATTCCGAACAATTTTGGTTGATATTTGCGTTGTAATTTCAACAGAATAACACATTCTACTCCATACAAAAATGATGGGATTGATTGAATTGAACACATAGAAAATATTGCATTCATTTATATTTGTTATTGCTTAGTTTCCAAAATAGGCTTTAAAGCGGTCAGCGATGTATTCCCTTATGTAGATGATAATTGACTAAAGCAATATCCAGGAACTGTTAATTTCAACACCCTGTATCTCGAAAACAAATCATGTTATGATATGTCTTTAGGAATTTTTTTTTCATTAGAAGAGTTATTCCATTCAAAGCCAAAGTTATTGCACTAAATTCTGAAATAATCAGAATCATCATGAATGGGGGAGTACAACTTTGCTTCCGCCGTTTTGCAATAAATGGCTGTAGTAGTAAGTAGTAGTCGAATTAAATTTATAGTAGATGTCATACAATAAGCTTAGGTATTTGTAACCATAACGTCGTCGAAATATTAGTCGATTTGTGTCTGAATCTTATGTGAACATGTGAGCTAACGTGCCAAATTCTCGTCATTTGCGGGAGGTATTAATTATCCGCTTTAATATGAACACATCTGCGGCTGAGGCTCATCGAATGCTCTCAAATGCCTATGGTAAGGCTACTATTAGTGAAACAACGTGCCGTGAGTGGTTTCAACGGTGAACGGAGATTTTAATGTCGAAGACAACCAGAGAAGAGGGAAGGTTTTCGAACATGCAGAATTGGAGGCATTACTTGATCAAGACTCGTGTCAAACGCACCAAAAATTGGCAGGATCATTGAGAGTGCCGCAAAAAGCCATTTCAAGTGTCTAAAAGTCTGGGAATGATTCAGAAACAAGAGTACCGTACGAGTTGAAGCCGAGAGATATTGAACGGTGTTTGTTTGCTTTCGAACAGCTGCCTGCAGGGCAAAGAAGGAAGGGATTTCTGCATCGCATTGTGACTGGAGGGAAAAAATGGGTTCATCACAATAATAACAAGCTCAGAAAATCATGGGGATATCCCGGTCATACTTCCACGCCGTCGTCCAAACCGAATATTAACGGTTCCAAGGTCATGCTCACTATTTGGTGGGACCAGCTCGGCGTAATGTACTATGCGTAGTTAAATTTAACTGAAACAATCACTGGCGATCGTTAACAAACGCAATTAATACGTTTGAGCCGAGCATTGAAAGACAAGCGGCCGCAATACAATGAGAGACATGATATAGTGATTTTACAGCATGACAATGCTCTCTAGGACTATAACTTGTTTCGATCAATGGCACACGGTCTGACTGATCATCACTTTTATGAAGAAGTGAAAAATTAAACCGATTCGTGAATCGCTTCAAAAGGTGACCAGTTGGGAGAAGGTAGTGGTCAGCGATTGACAATACCCTAAATCATGCATGTTCAATCAGTTTTGTCGCAATAGAGCATCGAATTTCGGCAAAAAATGGCGGAAGCAAAGTTGTACGCCTTTGTACTACTTCCACTAAATGTATCTTTTATTTGTACGATTTCCTTGGTAATTGGTATCAACATTAGCTTGATTTTTTTTGGTTTTTACACCAGTATTACTTTTCTCTAATTCTGTGGTTATTCCGTTCATTCTTCCACATCTTGTAGAACAAAATCGTGCGAGAATATATCAGAAACGCACAGTTTTCATGGTTATATTTTATTATTCTATGTTGGTACTCCGAACTTTCCACCACGGCTTTATCTGTCAATTCATCAATTTGCCTTAAAGAAATCATTTCTGCCAACCAACATTTTTCAATGCAAAAATCACTAAAATATATTTATGGAAATATTTCATTAATTTCAATGAAATTGCAATGAATTAGAGAAAATAATGTATAATACTCGTACAGAAAGCTCATTCTACCACTCGTTCATTCCAAAACTCGCCACTTCGTGGCTCGTTTTTGAATTTTGAACTCGTGGAAGAATATCAATGCCTTCTGCACTTGTATTATAAATAACTATTTTGATGCTTGTGGTATGCTTGGAATATTCAGTTAACCAATTCTTTCAGGTGTGAGGTGGTGCATCGTTCACAAATGTTTCTAGACGTCGAGCTCTAAGAAAAATGAATATTCCTATTTCCTGATGCACTGATTATGCCAACCATTGTGACCAGGGTTCCGCGCTCAAAAACTGAGTGAACGAAGCTGAGCGGTGTTCAAATGTGCTCAACTCATCCTGTTCAAATATGAAGCAATGAAATTGTTCACAAGTAGGATTGAAAAAAGAATTTGTCATTCTCATTATATTTTCAAACTAGGTACAAAATCCTGACAAAATTTCTTACTTTTGTAATTTTTGTATTCACTAGACTACACAAGTGAAAAATCGCAAAATAATAATAATAATCATTTATTTGCCAAATTGAGAATTATACAAATGAGACACATATAGTACACCACCATCCATAGGCAAAAAAAAGACTGAAAACGAATGAATGATCCTAGTTCAGCCCCCTGCCAATTCTCGAATAAAAAATCAAATTAGAATTAAGTTGTACCCTGTTCCGTCGTCGAAAGGTAAAGACGTCCAGTCGAATCAATAGTATTCCGCAAAGTGCTTAGAGACAATGAGAAAATATCTCATAATATCGGAATGCTCCCACTCACCATTTGATAACCCTTCAAAATCGGAGGATACTCTAATCCATACAACCCCCGGAACTCAACAATGCTTTCAGATTCCATCAAGTTTATAGGATCGGCATTATAATGCGCAATATAGAGCAAATAGGACAACGGCGGATAGGACATCAGTCCGGAGATTAAGGCCAGAATCATTATACTGACCGCAGATTAACAAATAGATGAATATAATCCGGAATGGCAACCAAACGGATGACGTGGTCTGAAACGTACAGAAA
The DNA here is from genome assembly GCF_914767665.1 of Harmonia axyridis. Classification (NCBI taxonomy): domain Eukaryota; kingdom Metazoa; phylum Arthropoda; class Insecta; order Coleoptera; family Coccinellidae; genus Harmonia; species Harmonia axyridis. The sequence continues at coordinate 37,895,679 of NC_059504.1, forward strand.
GGGCTATTCACGCAGTTATGGATCTAATCCTCATTTACGTCTAATTGGCCAATTGTCCGCAAGAGACTTGACTCAGCTCTGCCAGGAATCGAATAATTGTGATCGGCATCATTAGCGAGATCGGAAGTCAGTGCCATAGCAAAGATTTGGCTAATTATGCGTTTGTGACTGACGTCCGATTATGCGTCATTATTCCTTGTCATCGTAAATCAAGGGTGGCGCGTTTGTTGGACGAAGGATTCCACTGGTCGACAAGGTTTTTGCTATGCTGTGACGCCTATTGCTGGCTCACAGCGATTTCTGATGGCATCACCTTGTTTAAAAAAGTCACAAAATTTCATCTGAAATTGAATTATGTCTCATTGAGAACTTTGAAAAGGGGTTTTCCAATAAGTATATTTAAAGTGAAGCCAATAGTCGTTAACTGAAAAGATATCAGTCAATTGGCCACCATGGCCACAGTTGCAGAACTATATCCTTTACTTATTACTTGAAATTTCCCACAACCAATTCGCACATTAGCGGCTTTATGTCTTCGATAACTTCACGAATTCCTTCTTTAAGGTCTTGAATCGAGTGAAGAGCATTGGCATAGATATTATCTTTCACGCGGCTCCAAACAAAAAGTCTGAAAGTGTTGAATCTCAAGATCTCCGTGGCCAATTGTGATCATCTCTTCGAGAAATAACACGATCAGGAAACTTATTTGCAACATTGTGATAGTTTCGTTGCTTGTATGACGTAGCGTCATCTTGTTGAAAATAAAAGCTGTCCACATCAATTTTTTCCAATTCTGTCCAATCATAGCTCGGTAGCGCAATCTATTCATCGTAATAGTTGCGCCAGTCACATTTTGAGAAAGAAGTGATCTCACACCACCTGCCCAAAAACCGCACCAAGCAGTGACATTTTGAAGATACAGACGATCTTCATTAATCATTTTTCTATTTTTCGTATTCCAAGTGCAACAATTTTGCTTATCAACGTAGCCTTCAAGGTGAAAATTGGCCTCATCACTGAAGATTATTTTTCGATGAGAATCCGGATCATTTTGATGACTTTCAAGGACCGAATCAGCGAGATATGTCGTTTCTGGTGATCGATCGGATTGAGTTCTTCTATTAATTGAACTTCAAAAGCCTTACGACCCAAATCTTAATGAAAACTAAGATGTAATAGGGTTTATGGTATGCCTAATTTCCAAGAACCATGAGGAATCAACAAACCTGGGTTTTCGACAACACTACGTACTACAGCTGCAATATTCCCAGTTGTTCTTCACCAACCCACATGGTTTCGATTCTTCACATAACTAACGTGTCCCATCCTCGGTCCCAACAGCTCAAATTTCTTCACCAATTTCACTATTGTGGCCGAGAAGGTGCTTCACGACGTCGACGAGCCGAAAGTGCTTTAGTTAAGCGAACTGTAGCTGCAAACTTTTCACTTTTTTTTTAATGAATTTAAACAATTTCACTGCAATGGCTCGGTTTTACTAGTCATGTATCAAAAGATATGACAGCTTCTACAGTGATAGCTGACCAGATATTGTGCTATTCAAAATTATACCTCTTATTGGAAAACGCCGACAAGATAATATTTTGTCATCACTGTGAAAACACTCTGATTCCTCGTGGATTCCATCCCTTCTGGAAAGCGACTATTTTACTTCGTTCAAATAATTGGTAGACTTCTGGAATTGTTTTATTCTGTGCTATATCACACATGAAGGCTGAAATATACTTACCTACATGTGACCCGATATCGGATTGATTGGCTTTAGGTAATAGGTATCGAATTGTTGCGTTGGTAGCGACATATAAGTATATGTTTGTCTTAATTCTTGTCCATGAATTGTAGCATAATTATTATTCACTTAGATTTTTGTTTTGCTTGTTCTCATGAACATTGAGCAGACAAGCTGAAATGAACTAACTAAAACTGATGATATTCAATTTTTTTTTGCATAAAAGAGTCGAGGTAAAAAACCTTTAAAGACTCAGCATATAATTTTAAAAAAATACACAATTCTCAATAATCCACCGAAACAAGAAAAACAACAAAACAATAAATAACATATCACTAAAATATAAATCAATAATCATATAGTCCAAGAAGATTTCTCCAATACTTAAAGACATTGACACTGGGTGAGTTCACTACTTCATTTGTCAACGCATTCCAACTTTGGAAACCTCGGTTTGTGAATACATGCTGTCTTGGTGTTGTCCGGAAATTTTCTTTGAGTAGCATTAAGTTATGTCCTATATGTATATAGCTCGGATAAATCAAGACCAAAATCTCTGAGCAAAACCCAGTACGTGAAAATTAGAAAAGATATTATAATGTTGTTTATCCATAGTACAGTAATAAAGGTACTTTTTTGTTCTCTTTTGCAGTGTTTCATCTGCACAGAGAGATGGTGGTATCATGTGCATTTCTCCAAAATTCAATAATTTACTCCTTGCTATACTATCTACCTATGTTTAACCAAAAACATTTTAATTTAAACAGCTCTTTCTGGGTATTGCAGTTTCTGTCAGATAGTATTTTAAAATTTTTTTGCCTACCCGGGATTCAATATTGAAATACAACGTGTTGTATTCCACTTTAAAATCCTGATGCACATACTGCCTCAACCATTATAACATCGAATGTTCAACAGCTGGTTTCAACTCAAAATCCGGAAAACAAAACAGAATAATAAAAAAAGAAGTTATAGCAATGGAGTTATCGATAGGGTCCTCTCAATGAACAAGGCCGCCTCTTTCTTATACCCCAACAAAAAGTCAATATGAGATTAGGTCTCCCACCAACGGATATATCTGATGCACAAAGGAGAATCCTTTGTTTAGGCGTATCGAAATTCCAGAATAGGGAATAGAAACCGAAATTCCATACTACCCACATATGATTTATGCGGAGGGGTGTATTCTTTTATCTAAATTGGATTTTTCTGTTGGACTTATCAATCGATGCAATAAAAAATTTGAATGATGACCCCATCCACATAAATTGCACCCGTTTTCGCACATTTCACTGACTCTGATTGGAAAGTAGGATGTGCCAGGCTATTTCCTTTCCATTCTTGAGCTCCGATTTTTCTTTTGTTTGCGATTGATGGGCCAATTCGATGAATTCGAGAGTTTTCGTTTATGATCCTGCTAAAATTGATGTGACCTCAAACAATTCAATCTGCACGGATGGTACGCTGATTTTTTTTATTTGAATTGAACGAGTTCCAGTCGATGAGATGAAAAATGAGAATGGCATTTGAAGGCGTTTTCTATTCATTCTTCCACAAGTAGGTGAATAATGAATTTAATGAATCTAAATTAGAAATTAGCATGATTTCATATCAAGATTCTTGGGGTTTCATCGACAGCCAAATATTAATTTCCTGAACTCTATTGACATTATTGCCCACTATCGTGTTATGAGGTGCTATTAGTGCGGAAATTTATACTTTACCGCACGCAACTGTTGTCGGGTAGATCAAGTGCGATCAAAATATTTTTTGCTTATTTCAGATATAATATTTTCATTTTAAATTAGAAAATTATTGACTGCTTTGTATTCAATCAGAAAGTGAGAGTCTGCATATTCACTTATCTACATAATCAATTTTTTAGTTTTACATTGGACCATTCCATTTGAAATCTCCAGTGGAATAAAACTTGATAAGATGGTTTAAATGGGAATAAAACATTTGGATTTTCAGTTAGAAATGATGAAAAGATGCTCAGATGCTCATAATAACAATAGAGTTTCTAAAAGATATAGTATGCCTGTTCCTCTTGAATTGGGGGAATTTCAATAAGAGATTTCATTTTGATATTGAACAAGAATATAATATATTGAGAGAAATCAATGGATAGTTATCTCATCAGAAAGGTATGCTGCAAACGATGGAAAATGATATGAGTTAAATTTTTCTATGACCAATTCGCACCCAGAAGTAGAGTACGACTAGGTGAGTACGGATTGACTGCAAAAAATTAATTTATGCCTTTCCTCAAAAAGCTATAGGGTGAGTTTGCATATTGATGGAAATTATTAAACAATCATCAGAACCAAACTTATCGACGGAATTTATTGAAACTTAGGATGTTATTGACACATGTCGAGGTCGATTCAGAGAGATATTAATTATTCCAGGAGCGGACTCATTATTTCTCATTTAAAGTGTTCAGGCTAAAAATATCACTTTTTATTTCGAATTAAAAATCATTGCTTCTTTAACATTCTTTGATTATGAGTTTTTGGAATTGGACGAAATTCGAAAAATTTTATTTATTCAGGAGTGAGGTATCTATAGTGCCTTCCAGTTGAGGTTTTCATCGACCGTTATCCCCAAAAATCTAATAAAGTTCACCTTCTCCAGCTGTACACCGTCGACTTCAACATCGATATTTTCATTTTTGTTATAGATTTTGAAAATGAGGTATCACGTTTTTTCAGATTGATATGCAAGCAGTTTTGACTAAACCAATCATACATATTCATTAAGCGATCCTGCACCTCCTTCTTGAGGTGGACGTCATATTCGGTTGATAGAACGGCTGTGGCGTCATCAGCATAGGCAAAAAAATCATACTTCAGCTCGAATATATCGCTGATGAACAAAATGAACAGCACCGGTCCTAAAATTGAGCCCTGTGGAACGCCCACCTCCATGCCCAATAAGTCGCAATTACTGCTACAGCCATCGCTCACCCGTTTAATACAGATGAACTGTTTTCTGTTTTTTAGGTGATCCCCCAATCAAGCATGTATCGTTTCATTTTCAGTAATGGCGTAGTTTTTATGTGTCAAATGTCAAAAGATGACAGCTTCAGAATTAACAGCTGTCCAGAAAGCGGAGAGAACCCTGTTTTTCTCGCATTTTTTGCTGATATTTAATTTTGTTATTTATGATAAATATTCAATCTTAGATTTATTGGATTATATGATTGGTAACACTGTTTTTCTGTTCAATGACAATGACATTGACAACTAATTTCATATTCATTATTAAGACGAAGTTTGTAGAGTACGTATGACGACTGAGAGAATAGCTGTGAATTAAAAGTGTATCAAAGTATTGGAAATAGAAAATATAGTTGAATATAAATTAAACCTTTCATTCAATTATTCCACGACTCCAACATGGTAGCAGAGCGTGGTTGATTGGCGAAATATAGTGAGAAAGCAAAATTATCACGAACACGTGAAAGGTAACCTCACTTTGTATTATAAGTACGAGTAAAATTTTACTTGACGAAATAGAAAACTTCCTCATCAATGAAATGGCTCAACAAGCGAGAATTGAAGATATTATAATACCAATATTCGATGGCTCAAATTATTCAAGCTGGAAATTAAGGTTATTAACCCTCTTGGAATATAAAGAATGTCACGAACCCTCAATTACCAAAATGCCTATCAAATATAAAGATGAAGAAGCAACGTGGAAGAAAATGGATTTAAAAGCGAGGACTATAATAATGAGCACAATCTCTGATAAACAATTGGAATATATCGCGGAATGTACAACTGCCTGTGAAATGATCGAAAGATTGGACAAGATGTACCTGACAAAGTCTACAGCCATGCAAATAATCTACAGAGCAAAGATTGAAGAAATTAAGCTTAGCAACTACAACACCCCCGAAGAATTTTTTATTGATTTTGAAAGAACTACAAATGACTTCAAGGCAGCTGGTGGAAAGATGGACGAATCAGAAAAGATGAGATACCTACTCAGGGCTCTACCTCCAGGTTACAGTTATATTGGAGATTTTATCGATGTAATTCCAGAAGAAAACAGGACAGTGGATTATGTCAAATCTAAAATAAAAGAAAAAAACATGTCTACTGATGAAGCAGACAAGAAGACCAACGTGAGTACATTTACAACTAAAACTAAAGCATTATGTTTCATTTGTGGAAAGTCTGGTCATCTCAAGAAGGACTGTTGGCATGGTCAGAAGTATGGTCAAGGGCAGCAAAATTATAGAGGAAGATACCAAACTAGTCAAGGGCATCGAGGACCCCAAAGAGGCAACAACCGAGTTGGTTTCCACAGAGGTCGAGGCAGAGGTCGAGATCACCCAAGAAGTGAATTGTCGAACACTCAGCAGGAAAATTCTCCATCACAATCATGGACAACGCAAGTATCTAGTCTCGAATTAAATCAGGTGAGGTGTAATGAAAATGATGATTGTGATTATAGTGTAATTAACTGGTTGCTAGATAGTGGATGTACTGATCACATCATAAATAATGATAAATTTTTTCTTAATTATGTAGATTTAAAATCTCCTATCGATGTGAAATTACCAGATGGTAAAATGTTAAAGGCCACTAAAATAGGTACTGTCAAAATTTACTTTGAGAATTATTATAGTCATAAGTATATAAATTTAAAGAATGTTTATTTTGTAGAAAGCATTAAGCAAAATCTATTAAGTTTTTCAAAAATTACCAAAACCTGCACTATAGTAGCTAAAAATGAATATGCAAAAATTTATGATCAGACAAGAGAATTAATAGCTGTCGCTAACAAAGTAGATAATCTTTATTGCATTAAAAGCTTCGTATCAAACTTTAGTGATGATGAAAATTATTTCTGTCATGGTAATAATGAAATATATGTGAATACAACGAAATTGACTGATAAAGAGAAATGGCATAGAGCACTCGGTCATGTAAATTTTCACTATTTGAGTAAATTAATTAATAATAAACTGGTTGAAGGTCTGCCAGACAAGATTGAAGGTACGGAAATGAAATGTTCAAATTGTATACAAAGCAAAATGACAAATTTACCTTTTGAGAATAATAGAACAAAGACAACTGAAATTTTAGAATTAATTCACACTGATTTGAATGGTCCACATAACACAACTGGTTATGGTGGTGAAAAGTACTTTTTGACATTTATCGATGACTATAGTAAATGTACAAGAGTTTTTTGCATAAGAAGTAAAGCTGAAACCGCAAAGTGCTTCATAGAATTTGTTAATTTAGTAGAAAATAAATTTAATAAAAGATTAAAGAAATTACAGTGCGATAATGGCAAAGAATATTTAAATAAAGACATTTATAATTTCATAAGACAAAAAGGAATCGAGTTATTACCGTGTCCACCTTATGTCCATGAATTAAACGGAGTAGCGGAAAGATATAATAGGTCCATTATGGATGTAGGTAGATGTTTAATGAGAGAAGCTAAAATTCACAGAAGGTATTGGCCTGAAATTATAAAAACGGCGGCTTATTTAAAAAATCGTACAATTGCCAATACGGTAGAGAATAAAACTCCCTATGAAATATTTTTCAGTATCAAACCAAATGTAGAGCATTTAAAAATTTATGGAAGTAGAGTTTATGTCAGGGTCCCAGAAGTTTTAAGAAGTAGTAAATGGGATGATAAAGCTCAATTAGGAGTATTAGTAGGTTACAATGAGAATGGTTACAGAGTTTTAGTAAATAATAAAATCGTTAATGCTAGACATGTCCAGGTAGTCGAAGAAAACACTCAACTTATTTGTTTAGAAAAACTTGATAATGAGGATGATAGGGATTCAAATGATAGCAATGATTCAAATATAAAAGATGATATAATAGTTAAAAGTGAGTCTGAAGAATGTGTAGATGCGACTGAATCTGTTTCTGATAGTAATAATGATAATCCAAATGATCTTGTGGTAGAAAGAAAATCAAAACGAAAGAAAAGTCCGGTTTCTAGATATGGTAATCCAGTATCGCATTTTGTTTATGTAAATTATATTGATGCAAATGTACCAAATACTTTCGAGGAGGCGACAAACTCTCATGATTCTAAAAAATGGCAAATCGCAATGGACTCTGAAATGAATAGCCTAATGAAAAATAATACATGGCAAATTGTTGATAGGCCAAAAGATAAAAGGGTTATTGATGTAAAGTGGGTTTTCAAAAAGAAAAATGATAATGTTTATAAAGCTAGATTGGTTGTGAGAGGATTCCAGCAAAAGGAATCTCTTGAGAATGTTTATTCACCCGTAGGAAAAATGCAAACATTAAAAATTTTATTGTCATTCAGTTGTGAAAATAGTTTATTCATAGAACAAATGGATGTTGAAACTGCATTTCTAAATGGTGTTATTAAGTCAGAAGTGTTTATAAATCAACCAAAAGGTTATGAAACTGCGGATAATAAAGTTTATAAATTGCAAAAGGCTCTCTATGGTCTCAGGGAAAGTTCTAGAGTATGGTATGACTGTTTTAACAAATTCATTGAAAAACTTGGTTTCGTTAGAAGTAACTATGATCACTGTTTATTTGTAAACAATACAAACAAAGATCCAGTTTATATACTGATATTTGTTGATGATCTGTTAATTTGTTGTAAAGATAAAATTAAAATAATTGAGGTGAAAGCTAGTTTAATGAAAAGATTTGCAATGAAAGACTTAGGAAAAATTAAAAGTTATATTGGCTTGGATATTGATTATAATGAAAATAGGAATAGAATGACCTTATGTCAAACAAAATATATTGAATCTTTGGCAATAAAATATGATTTAGAACATACTAAGCTGTATGATACTCCTATGGAAACGAACTTGAAATTAGAACAAGCTAGTGAAACAGATGATAGCATTAAATATAGAAATTTAATAGGTGAATTATTATATATTAGTACAGGCACTAGGCCAGATATAGCATACAGTGTAAATTATCTAAGTCGATATCAAAGTTGTTACAATCGAACACATTACAAATATGCTATTAGAATCTTAAAATATTTGTACAAGACTAAAGATTTGAAGTTAACGTACTATAAGAATTTTAACTCAGAAGTACTTGATTGTATGGTAGATTCTGATTACGCAGGCGATAACGTAGATAGAAAATCTACCACAGGTTTTGTAGTTAGATTATTTGGGAACTTGGTTTTCTGGAAAACACATAAGCAAAATGCAGTTACTAAATGTTCAACTTTCGCAGAATACGTTGCTATGTCCGAAGCAGTGACAGAGATGGTTTTCATCAGAAACTTGTTGTTTGAATCATTTGGTGTAAAATTTTATGAACCAATCAAATTGTATGAAGATAATGCAGGTGCAGTTGCCATTGCTAAATACGGCAATTTTACGAAAAATTCGAAACATATCGAAGTACAATATCATTACATAAATGAAAATTATGAAAAGGGTATAATTGACATTATAAAGATTGAATCGAAACATAACTTAGCAGATATGTTAACTAAAAGTTTAGATAAGAACAAGTTTTTAAAAAATAGAATAGAATTAGGATTAGTCTAGTCTTCTGAAAATATTAATAAAGCTTAGTGTAAGAAATCAAGATTATAGATTTAAGGAGGTGTGTTATTTATGATAAATATTTAATCTTTGATTTATTGTATTATATGATTGGTAACACTGTTTTCTGTTCAATGACAATGACATTGACAACTAATTTCATGATCACTATTAAGACGAAGTTTGTAGAGTACGTATGACGACTGAGAGAATAGCTGTGAATTAAAAGTGTATCAAAGTATTGGAAATAGAAAATATAGTTGAATATAAATTAAACCTTTCATTCAATTATTCCACGACTCCAACAAATTTAATCGAAAATTATCTGATAATTCTGAAAGTGTCCAAGAATGAGGTGAGAAAATAATGAAATGTTTCGAATTTTAAATTTTTGAATCGAACGAAATCGCATGTCCTCTATCGATGTATATCGTATGCTAACACAGCCCATACAAAAAAAATTACATGGTCATCAGCGGTTACGAAGCATGATATCGCAATTTAACCGCAATACTGACATGTTCGTATCGAATATTGATTTTTTACCATCAACAAAATAACAGTGAATGCTTATGAAATTTTATATTATTAAACGAACATGAACGCGACTCGTAAGAATCTCCATAATAAATATATAACACAGCTCAACTACAGTCAGTTGGTTCGACACGCAAACAAGTGCATTATGTAAATTTCTGCTCGTAATTGTGATATAAATTATATTCTTTTATGGTGAATGCGTGACGCAAGCGAATTCGAGAAGTGTTAGACAGGTATTTACGAAATTTCGTGTCGGAAGTTCCTGTGAAGTCGGGCCCACGCTGCCTTTTAATCGTCATCATCTTGTTCGCGTCATTTTTTACTCCGCCACGGGGATTACCCGGGATTATCGATAAATAAAGAATTCACTCAAGAGGGATTACCATCACGTGGTTATTCGCGTATCAATCAAACTGGTACCTATTTATTGCTCCTCTGATGCTCCTGGTGATGACCAAACTTTGTACGGTGTACGAAGTTGTACATTCATTCATCTTCTTTCTTTTTTTGAAGCAAATATGTAGAGGGCAACACTGTACGACGATTTCCACGAAATTATAGTTTCATCTCTTTTGTAATGATTTTTGGTTGGTTTTTTTAACAAATATTTCAAAAATATATCATTGCTTACTGCAAAGTACCTACATATCATCAATTTTTTTTGTGAAACGAAAATTTACCAATTTTTCGTTTGTTTTTTCATTCGCAATTCAAAAATATTGACTTTCTTCCATGTAGATTATATCGATAGAATTCGTGGACGCTACACCTGTTACCATCATTCTCCAAGATATTGGATTTATCTCAAATACTGTACACGATTGATGACATACATATGTTCCGTTTTCGAAGCATAAGCGAGATATAGTGTCCAACTTCATTTCTGAGCAATATTATATTGAGTGTGGTCAGTTATTTATGTGTAACCTTTAAAGTCACAATTATTATTTTAGAATGCCCAATCAAGAAAGGAAAAAAATCGAAAATAGCGGAAAATCTATAATGTTTTTTTTTGTTGTTTTCAAACTGAATTTCATTTTCTGAGTGAACTGATTTTTTCTTTAAATAACCACTACTACTTTGAAGTTTTCATACTTGGAACAAACATTTTTTTTAAGTTCTTCTTCTTTTCGGAAATGAACAGGTTATACATAACTGACCACACTGATAAAATGTTGCTGCCCTGAGCACCCTGTATTTCGTTCATGCTTCGAAAACGAGCTATATATGTCATAAGCCAAAAATGATTCTTCTGATGCCATCAACAATACTATACATTTATGTTTGTCCAATTTATGATGAAACAGGAAAGCTATGGATCCATATTACTAATTTTTTTATAATTACATATTATTCAAAATCATGCAAATGTTACCTATTCAATTGGTCCTTATATTTTTCACAAAGAATCTTAAGAACTAATGACAGCAAGTTTCTTCATTGGTTCACAAATGGAGCAGTATAAAAATACCAAGATATGGGTGTGATGAGAGAAAAAACTACAAAAAACAATGGATAAAAAGCGGAAGCATTTTCTAAATTTGTATGTATCTCAAGACTAATCTCCGAAAATATAGAATGGATTTTCTTATAAATTTTATAGACAGCTGAAAACCACAAGGTTTGATTCATTCGAAATAACATCAAATTAAAAAACGAATTGTCATTTGAATATAGTACAGGGTGACTCCGAGGAACCTGACGTTTTTTGAATAAATAATAAAGGTGATGAACAGAGGCAGATGGTGGTAGAAAGGGTCATAAGGTTCTGAGTGAAATACGATTTCATTTACAATTAAACCGTTCAAGATTGTATGTTTGTGAATGACGCGTTCTTTCGCAATGATGCTCAATTATAAAAGTTAAACAACTATTTTTTCCCAGCTCAGCATGAAGCAGTTCCGTGCTATAAAAATGGATTGAAAAACTGAGGAAAATCGGAAAATATCTGGACAAAAATCCTCTAATGTGAAATATTCATATAGGGAAAAGGGTTATAAAGGAGTTCTGAATGTTCAGCACGAAGATAAGCAGAAAAGCTAAGCCATGAATCATTTCGTAGAATCTCAAAGAACGAAGTACTGAGACACATTGCTACTTGAGCGGAGGAGTTACCAAACAGAACTTCACCACTATCGACTAGGAAATGGTGGTTTGAGTTATGAGAGAATTTACGGTATGAGTGGACACCTAATTGCATTCAACAGGATGACCGTTTCCTATCCCGTATGTATATGTTAAGTACCAACATTTCTATGTGAATCAATTAATTTTCCGTGACTATTTCACCAATCACAAACTCGCAATTTTCAGTGACAAATGGATTCTAAATGGAAAAACTGTACAGCACCTGTTAGCAGTTTTTTCGAGTTAACCCGCGGCAAAACCTGACAGCTGTGGTCAATAAAATTACAATCTTTGATAACAAATAACTATGGTCTCATGAAATAGTCTTGTCAAATATCATTCATCTAATTATTGCCGTGAAAAAAGAATCGAATGAACACAATGCAAAGTAACAATAATACAAAAAGCATTCGTGTAGAATGTAGTTGCAAAAATCCCCGTCTAATTTGAGGATTCCTTCATTGAATTCATTCATAAATTTGAATTCACTATATACTGAACGGAAATAGGGAACCTATGGTATCGGATTAACCTAGTAAGGGATTGCTGATAAAAGTAATTATCTACAGTTGATATAGTTGAAAGTTCTCCGCTTATTTGGAGTTTGAGGAGATAATCGAATTGAAAAGTTCCTCATTTCCATAGAACTTCCTCGGTGAACCTAAGAAGTAAACTGCTCGAAGCAGAATTTGTTGAATAAATTCATCTTGATTAATGAGCAACATAGTTGAAATCAATTCAGGAGCTTTTTATTTTGAAAATTTCAATATCAAACTAATAATCAAATCGTCATACTTAGGCCAAACAAAAATAACCCCTTATAAATATATTTCCACTTTTCAGGAGGAAAAATTAATATATGGCTGAATGAAATGAGAAGTACATATAACATCTCAAGAAAAAATGCATCCGAGTTGATTTATGGCTATTTCTTTTATAAATGAAGCCATTGTACTTGAAAGGACAGTGAAATGTTGTAAACTGGATCGATATCTGCTTGAGGCAACTGTGTCATGCCAAATCAATTATCTGAATTAAACGTGCCAAAGTCTCGAGGAGGATAGACCCCTTCATCTCACATATCGTAGTCAACATTCACATCTGGTGAATGAAGTGACCAAAGCAGCACTATAACACCCTGTACTCTTTAGAAATCCTTGTAGATGTTCTTAGTCTTACCAAAATTTAAATAACGGTCCACAAAATTTTCGACTGTTCAATTCAAAAATTAATCCAATTGCTCCCTTCTGCAGTTTGAGAATTGTAAAATTAAAATATCAATGCAGATGTGATTCTAAACTGAAAATTTATTTAATAGTAGAAACATATTTTAGTGTCAGTTGTTGCTCTTAGTCGTAACAATGTATAATTAATGACAAATGACAATTGTGAACATGAGCTGTTTATATAATGTTACCCAGTTGAATTAAAGTCAATAGTACAACCAAGGAATTTCGTTAAAGTCAGTTGTTGAATGGAAAAAGAATAAATTCCTCATAGAAGGTTTTTATTGTGATTGCCTAAAATACTTTTCAATGGATATTTCATGAAGAGCGTCTCATCAATATTGAAAAAAAATATATCGCACTGGTTTCACGTGCTACAGTCGAAGCATCATGCACTGATTTATTATTACATACAAAGTGTGTTTTTATCTGAAAATATAACTGCATTCGAGGAATAAGCAATGGCATCAGAAATGTCATTAATGAATACCAGAAAGATCAATGGACCCCGTATAGATCCTTGGGATATACCATACTTAAATATTTGATTGATTCGGTCTTCACTTGATGGAAATTCATTTTAAATAAATACTTAAATCTTAATATCGAGTGAAAATGGACGTACACAACCAACCTCAGCTAGATGCATGTGGTTTGATAAATATGATCTTAATTATTGGAGGATTTGAACCCTTAAGCACAATGAATTCATTCAATACAAAAGTTGACCGCCTTACATGAATCCAAAAAATGTTGATGAGAATATCTCATGAACATGAATCAAATTTTAATTACAATGTAAAGAATTATAATGAAAGAGATGAAATTTTTGAACGTTTTTTTCAAATGTTTTTGTGTAATTTTATTTTATTATTATTTGAAATGAATTGTCATTCAGCAAGGACTGAACCCATCAATTACCATTGTCAACAATAATAGAAAAATGGAAAATTAACATAACAAATTTAGATAGAATTGAAATTCGTCAAAGAGACATGCTTCCATTCCAGCTTTTTGCTCATATATGGTCATCATTTGCGTCAGTTCAAAAGTTGATTTTAGTGGTCGACTAGGAAAATACTTTTCACTATCATATTTCACCATTATACACACTGAACTGTAACAAAAATCAATTCAGTGAAATATGCTATCCTGCTGTTCCACGATTAATACGAGTAGATAAGTTTGTAGTGACTCGGGGCTTGTCAGAGAGATGGCGTAGTGGCTGCGCATCACTCTATAAATCGGCTCCACTATGGAGATGGGAGGTGTATTTGGCAGAGATCACTGAGATTTAAACTGATGATTCCATCAGTGATCTCGGACTAAAATACCGTAATCCTCAGAGAACGGACGTACCTTCGAAATTGGCTCGGGAATTCATCGTCAAAAGTATATTTGAAAGTTCTTCATTTGTTGAGAGTTTGAAGAGGCAATATAAAACTAATTTTATTTTTATACAGCTTCCTTGGAAAATGGAAAGAATGATAAACTCAAAACTGCAATTGGTATGAGAGGAAACACCACTACGTGGTTTCTCAGTTCAAAACGAAATACGAGATATTTCTTCATAAAAAAAAACGATTTTTATGGAAAATTTACAAATTTTCCTTGAACAATAATTATCGTTGTGATGTGTAGTAGCCAAAGGTTTCCATGATAGTTACTTGTCTAAAGCGCGTGTCTTATGCTACAGGGACCAGTCCTTGCAGTACGATGGAAAAAAAGAGAATTTTGATATCGATCAATTCGACTCTTGTCAAACTCACTTAAATGTTTTGATTTTGACGTCCTCAAACTCGAAGCAGTCTATAATGGCAGTGATACTGCGGTGTTAACTTCACCACGGTACGACAGTAGAAATAAAGTGAACGTAAATAAAACACACACAAACAATTTTTTCTACAATTAATACCTGGTCCTTTTTATTATATGTCTTCTTCTTCTTTCTTCCAAATAGGCTTGTGACTGTTCCTCATCGTAACTCGCCCTATGCAGGTAGATTGTCGCTCCAGCGCTTTCTAGGCCGCCCAATGCTTCGTCTTCCATTAATATTCTGGATTCGGCAAGCTCTTCTGATATCTTCGCTCCTTTCCCTGTCCCGTAAAGTTTTTCCGGCTATTCTTCTTACTATTCTCATCTCCGTCGCTTCCATAATTTGTTGTGTTTTAGATGTTTCAGGTCTTGTCTCTGCTGCATATGTGAGTATAGGCCTAATTGCAGTCTTATAGATACGTACTTTAGTTTCCGTTCTCAAATATTTGTTTTTGAATATGGTGTCATCTAGTTGTGCGGCCGTTCTTGATGCTTTGATAGCTTGCCCTCTCACTTCAGATTCTAAGTCACCAAAGCTCGAAATTTCGATGCCCAAATAACGGAATTTCATCTCTTGGTGGATTATCTTGTCATCCACTGCCAATTTACATCGTAGGGGTGTTTTTGATGTAGTCATGCACTTCGTTTTAGATACTGCTATCGATAACCCTAGCGATTTTGCGGCCGTGTTAAATGTGTAGAGGTGCCTTTGCAAGTCATCCTCATTTTCTGCCACCAAGACAGCATCATCAGCATAGCACAGAATCTTCACCTCCCTGCTTCCCATTCGATAGCCCCTGTTCTTGCGTACTTTGCTTATGATCTCATCCATAATAATGTTGAAGAGTAGTGGGCTCAATGAGTCACCTTGACGTATACCTCTTTCCACGTTTATCGGTTCTGTGAGTTCATTCTCAATTTTAGCCTGTATTTGGTTATTTCGGTAAATATCCTCAATAGTTTTTATGATATTACACGGTATTTGTCTATCATACAGGAGGTGCACCACATCTTCTGATCTTATTCGATCGAACGCTTTTTCTAGGTCAATGAAGCAAAGGAATGCTGGTTTATTGTATTCTATGGATTTTTCTGCTATTTGCCTGATGACAAACACCGCGACCGTGCATGATCGCCCAGATCTGAACCCTTGTTGTTCGTCAGATAGTGTGATTCGTTCAGTTATTAAGTTTGTTATCACTTTTGTGACTAGTTTCAGAGTGGTTGATAATAAATTTATACCTCTGTAGTTTCCGGGAACCTTTCTATCGCCTTTCTTGAAAAGCAGGATAGTCGTGCTTGTTCGCCACTCGTCAGGAATTCTGTGATGCTCGAAAATTTTCTGCGATAAAAAGGTCAATTCATGAACCAATCTTTCGCCACCATATTTAAGGAGTTCGTTAGTGATGTCGTCTGGGCCTGGGCTTTTCCTATTTTTGAGCTTGTCTAATGCTTTTCTTACGTCTGATTTTGTTATTGAGATGAAATCCTCTATTACTATATTGGGTGGGGTATGTTGTGTAGCTGATGTCGTACTCTTATATAGGTCCTTCAAGTAACCGATCCATTCTTCCTTTCCAATCTTACTCACGGGTATCACCCCGTTTGTCTCTTTTCTTTGACCTCTTATGAAACGCCAAATCTGCTTCTGAAGTCCGTAAAAGTCTTTTTCCAGTTGCTTTGTAAAGTTCTCCCAATGCCTCTCTTTTATTTGTCTGACCAACATATTAGTTCCATTCCGAATCCTCTTATATTCAACGTAAGACTCATGAGTTTTTGTTGCAAGATAATTGATGTATGCTTCTTTCTTCTTTTTGCACTGATCTTTAATTTCATATTATATGTGGAATACATTATTTAAATATCTTCCGCGTGATCTCTTACAGGTCTATTTCAGGAAATATCTCACCAATAACTTGACAGATGTTGTCTTTGAGATAGCCAATAGTTTGAGGATTATCGGCACGAACATGATCCTTCACATAACCCCACAAAGAATTCCAAAGGCGATTAATCACAAGATTTCGTTGGCCAATTCATATCGCCAAAACGAGAAAATATACGTCTTGGGAATTTTTCTCGCAATAAAGCCAAGATGGCACCATCTGGCTGAAACAACATCTCTTTCAATTTCATATCATTAATTGAAGGTCAACAAGAATTGGTAATCATTCAGCTGGAGAGATGAGAATTGACGGTTTGAATGACACGTTCCTATATTCATTTACGAAGAATTAAGTGCCAATTACTTCACCAGACCAAATTGCAAACAATTTAGTGGATGTAATGGTTTCCCAGCAGTTACATGAGGATTTTCGCTACCCCATATATGACAATTTTGCTTGTTTACATAGCCACCAAGTAAAAAATGTAATTCGTCACTAAAGAAAGTCCGATGCAAAAAATTGCCACCCGAACATTGCTTTTACAGCACTCAATCGGCATATGTTTTACGCATTTCATGGTCAGCTGACCTTTGCTCTTGTCAAACTAAACTTTATCAGAATGAGGACGCAAATTCAGATCCAAAATATGCCATAGCGTGCCATAAGATAGGCCCTAATATTGTGCGCGCCAAGGAATGCATAAATGTGGATCTCCTTCAATTCCAGTAGCAATATTTTCTGACGAGCGTTCATTTCGATGTTATATATCTGTAACAAATGAATTTTTTTACTGTATTACCATTGTCCGCTCAGTTGGACGATTTTATCCACCATAGTATACCCGTAATGCACGATACGTAAATAATTACTTCAGAATTACTTTTGGAGTAAGTTTGCACATTTTTCACACGTATTATCCTCTCGAACGATTCCGAATGTTTATTTTTGGAGATGACAGCATCATACGTGCCAGTTCTACGGCAGATTAAGTGCAAGCGAAAAAATCGTCCGGGTCATAAAAACCGAGCAGCCATTTTCGACACTTAACGAACAACGATTGCACGCATTAAAACGATATAAGGCGAAGGTGCAGACGTGTTGACGATACCATAAAAGATTCAAAATTGCTTCGGGGGCATCCATTCAGGTCCCGTAGAGACCGAACGGTGTTCATTTTCAATGTACCATTGTGCCCTCTGGTGCCAGTTTTAATAGAACCAAATACCCTGGCACATCACAGCTGCCTCCGTTTTTTTCTTGAATTATAGTTACCATATTTCAATTCACAAGCTATGCCGGAGGCGTCGTAATATTTTCAAACATGAACATTCTCATACGTCTGATAAATTACACGTTCTTAGCCGCTTAGATGCCCCGGTGCCAAGAGGTTAGGTCAGCCATATAATGACATCTTCATTGTAGGCAATATTAATTATTGGGAAAGTACCGGTGTTTTCTCATTTCGTATGGAAAGGAGTATGCTCCAACGCCTTCGCCGTTTTATTATTAGCATGGTAATTACTTGTATTATTAATTTTGAATGATAAGTATATGTGTACATTTGTCAGTTCCCAAGGCTTTCCCTAGCGTATGAAGTTGTGGGGAGGAGCAGCATGTGTTCAATGTGTCATTCCATGATTCATTCACGATAAATAGTATTGACGATTTGAAACCATCGACACGTATAATTTACCTGAGGGTAATAATTGTAGTTCGGATAGATTTTATAAATTTCAACTTACTGAGATAATGCACTTCAAAATTGCCTTGATAATTGCTCAATCATGAATGACTCAATTCGGTAAAAATTATCTATAATAATTGTAACGATGAATGACGATGAGATCTATGTGTAGAAATTGAGTGATTTTTGATAGGTTTCTAGGTCAGGTTTTTCTCAAACGCCAACTACCACACTTATAAAAAGTCACTTTATTTCTGCACGTAGGTCTTATCGTGAAAGATTCGGGTGAAGTTTTTCGTTGCAAATTTTTTTTTTTCAAACAGCAAATACACGACCTATGAAAAGTCACTCAACTTCTTTCTACACATAGGTCTCATTGTAAAATATTCCTATAACCTTGAAGACTTGTGATGAAATATTTCCCTTCTGTCAAAAATTCTATGTAAATGGAATGCAATTATCGAAAATTACAGCGATAATTGCATTGTAGGAAGCGAAATAGCATTGCGATAATTGTTCTGTTCATAGATGCATAGTTTTTATGCATCTCACACAGTTCGAATTTATGGCAATTCCATTCTAAATCAGTTTGACAAGTATTGTAACAGTTTATTCGGGAAATATTCCCCCGAATTACACTCGTGCATCAAAATGACCGGATAATTTCGCATTCCAACGTGTTTTCTTTGAAAAACTGCATTCGGTCATTTTCATTTTTTGAGAAAGAGCCCTCTTTCTCCAAAAATGAAAATGAACTCATGCAGTTTTCATGACAACACTCTGTCATGCTAAATTATCGGTAATTTTGATGCACTTGTGCAATTACTTACGAATATTTCCCTCCTGTCAAAAATTCTATGTAAATGGAATGCAATTATCGAAAATTACAGCGAATATTTCCCTCCTGTCAAAAATACTATGTATATGGAGAACAGTTATCGAAAATTACAGCGATAATTGCATTGTAGGAAGCGAAACAGCTCTGCGATAATTGATCTGTTCATAGATGCATAATTTCTATGCATCTTACACAGTTCGAATCTATGGCAATTCCATTCTACATCAGTTATGACAAGTGATGTAACAGTTTATTCGGGAAATATTCCCCCGAATTACACTCGTGCATCAAAATGACCGGATAATTTCGCATTCCAGCGTGTTTTCCTAGAAAAACTTCAATTGGGTCATTTTCATGCAGATTTTCACGCAGACATAAGGGACATTATGGTCATGACACAAATATAACGACGAGAAAATATAAATTAATAACAATAAAATTATTCCTTTTCGGAAACTAACTAAGAAATTTTCGTTTAACTAGCCCTGATGATGACTTCAAAATTATGTTGCAAGTATTCGGTCTTTTATCAATGAAGTCTGTTTTGTGGAGAAAATCCGGAACTAAACACCTGTCAAAATCCACTTGTTCTATATTTAATTGCTGCGATACAACATTGATATGTACATAAAGGGAAGTACCTATTAAAAACATAGTACATACCTAATATGAACATTACTAGTAATTTTTACTAAACTAACCAGTAATTTTCACTAAATAAAGAAATATTATCATTATTATTTTTTATTATTTTAGACGAAAAATTATAGACAGAAAGACTTGAAATGAAATGCAGCCCCATCGTGTTGAAAATAGATGCCTTCGACATCAACAGCTGCGTCAAGCAAAACAGGAAAAAGATTTTGATGAAAATCATAATAAACTTCACCAGTTGAAAACGGTGGTATAATGTACCAATCTATTATTGTGAACACCACAACACCCTGTATTGGGAAGGACCGTGTTTTGTAGCAAAAGGATTTCGTTTGGCGCTGAGATGTGATGTTTAAAATTATTGATACCATCTCTGGTGATTTGAGCTTCATCGCTGAATAATTATCTGTCTAAAATTCATTGATTTCGCAATATTTACCGAAAACTAGTCGAGGGATTTCATCCTAACTTCTGAACGTTTTGTATTATCTACTAATAGATTTATTGAGTATTAAAATCGCCTACGGAAGTTCGAGAAATACCTTGGTCCCTTTAGTTTTTTCTCCTGCATTCGAATATCCTATCAAAGTCAAGAAATTTTGAAATACAGGGTGATTTTTTTTAATTGGATCTTATTTATCAATTTTTCTTAGGTTGGACCTGGAAAAAGTTGTTGCAGAGAATAAACACAGCAAATATCATGAAAATATATACGGTGGTTCGAAAGTTATGGATAATTAAAGACAATGGCTAAATCAATAAAACACTCTGTATCTTAATTATAAAGAGAGATATACCCTTCAAATATAAGTTAGGCTGACTCGCCTCAGTGTACCCTCTCTTCCCTTAGCTTCCACCCTGTATACATAGGTCCCAATATTCAGTTATCGAAAGACTTTGCGTATATCTGCAGTAAGGATATGATGAAGGCTAATATTAATTATCGGCTGTATCTCCTTCAGTGAACCGAAAAAATTTAATTTCAAAGATAGCTAATATGAAATAAAAACTCAATTATTCCTAAATTGTAAATTCTTGAAATCAGCCGAATTATTGGGTGATTCAGGATCAAATATTTTGTAAGCGAATTTTCAGTAGAATTATTAAAAACGTTGATTGTTCTTTTCAGACAGCCTTTGCAATCTTGGACTGCCGTTCCTCCATCTGAAAACATATAGAAATATTACTTCCAACTGGAAAGAACCGACGGAGGAAAATAAATGGAATTCTCTCCCCGTTCATCAACTGCAAAATAACATTATTTGGAGCACCCGAACGATTCCGGTCCGATGAAGTCTCCTACATTATTTGTCGTCATTGTTTCTCATATCTTCGGAAGGAAATAAAGTCGCAAGCTGTCGTTACCGCCTGTCTTGGGATTCGAGTGTCAACCCACTCGTCTAAACTTGCCATTCCCAGCAAGCGTTCAACCACACCAAGCTGTACAGGGTTAGCATGAATCGGGACCCTTATTAGTGTTTTGATGCTTTCTTGATATTTGATGAGTCCATTGTGAGGATGTAAATTCCAAGCAGGGATAGTCTCTGAGTTAAGAGTGACAATATGGTTTCAATATTTAATGCCGTGATGTTGTCATTCACGTCAGTAGAAGATGCTCTTTGGGTTGACGAGTACTATAGGAATAACTATTATTTTATTATTTAATGTCAAAAGCAGATGATGCAAGAACCTATACATCTCAGATACATAGATATCTGTGAATGGCTCCACTCACACAGAGGGGTAACTGAATACTAGACTGAGCACACCAAAAGGTGCAGTTAAAAACTGCTGTGTATGGGTAAGCGCGTGGTTTGCACAGTACAGTCGTTGGGAATCTGAAGTCTCCTACATACACGCATGAAATTCAGCGAATTGACTTGGCATGTCAAGCTAAGTCTCCTATAAATTCAGAATTTTTCTATCCGATCTATTTCTTGAGATATATTAAATTTAGCATTCTTTGTTTTCAACCCATGTACCCATTTCTCTTTAAAGTTATAACTATTGCAAGTAAAAAAAAAACAAATCCATTTGACTTTTTATTAAAAAATTTACATATATTAGTCACACATCATCTTCCGCAGTTTCAATATTCAAATTACTAATTCTCTCCTTCATGATTCCCAAAAAAAATTTGAACCACTAGAACAAATCAAATCCTTGTCTGTAGCGTTCTTTAGAGAAGGGATTCAGCACTAGGCAGAACAACAAAAAAAATCATGGAATCTCCCTGAAAATTTCCTTTCCTAATTGGAATCTTGGCTTGGTTGCGTATCAAGAATATATTTCCACCTTCAGTCATAGCGCATTCTCAGTCTGAGCAGCATTTCTGCTGTGATGTTGTTTATTGTGATGAAGTTGTATATTGTTGATAGATTGTTATTGGTTTGTATTTTGTTGGACTCTTAGTGATTAGAGAATCCCTCGATAAAATGCAAATAAGTAATGCCTGTTGTTGAAAAGTTTGATATTTCCATTTCGATTTGTGCTATATTCTAAAAGATTTTGTATTTTCCAATGTAGAGCCCTGACGATCATTTTTCAATAAAATCGAAACCAGTCGGTCTTGTTTTGAGAAGTGGTTTTGTCCTTAACAAACCTGACCTCTTTTCCTGTCAACCAATAATTGTTGAATATCAAAGATCTCAAATCTATATTCGTTTCAATGAATACATAAATTGTACGAGAGTGTTGCAATATCTCAAACCATTGCGCTTTCCTTCTCATTTTGCCATTTTGAAGGTAATATCTTTGTCAGAAATTGAGACAGTCGTTTTTCACAAGCCTATGTTGAAGCGAATTTTTCACCAGCAAAATTGTTCGCCATGAACAGGAACATATGGTTATCACTAGGTGCCAGGTAAGGTGAAAGCATGAGAACATCCCAAGCAAGATCCTGGAGCTTCTGGCGATACACTATCGATGTGTGGCCCTGCGTTTTCCAGATAGAACACAATTCCTCTCCTATTGGCCAAAGTTGGCCTCTTTTGGACGATTGCCTCCTTCGGGCATTCCAATGGTGGACAGTATCAGTTCCGAATTATCAGTTGTGTTGTAGGGGAACAGCTCATAGTAGATGATTCTCTGTCAATCGCATCGTCGTTGTCGTAAGTGATCCATTTCTCATCACCAGTCATCAGCCACTTCGGAAATGGGTCGATTTTGTTGTGATTCAGCAATGATTCCATGAGGTTTTCTTGTATTAACTCTTGTGGTATTTTCATTATTATTTGAACTGGGGTCGTTTTGGTTCGATAAGCCTTCAGGGAACTGCGACCATGCAGATCTTTTGTTCTCTACCTTATTAATTCATAGAAACCTAAAGAGGTCGTCAATGACGTTAATAAAACTGACAACCTCCTTAGGGGCCTTGGCCGTTACCTCTTTGGTATCCAGTACCGGCTTACCCATTTGAATGGTTCTTAGGCCAGCCAGCTCCGGACACTTGCATACCATGTGTTCGGCTGTTTCTGCTTCCGATCCACAGAGCCTGCAAATCTCGTCTGCTGACTTTCCCATACGGTACAGATGCTGTTTTTTTCGACAGTGCTCTGTTAGCAGTCCCACCATCACCCGAAGCTCGGCTCGTGACAGCTTCAAAAGCTTTTTGTCGTAGATAGGTGAAATCGTCAGGAATTTCTTTGCCTGAACAAGTCTAGGAGTTAGTTCAGTGCATTATCCTGTTGTTAAACTCCCATAGCTGGAGCGCAGCTTTATATTGGTCTTTTCCTAGGCCACAGAAAGGCTCAGGTCCAGCAGGTGTTAATCTTGATGCACTTTTTGCAAGTTCATCAGCTTTTTCATTTCCTTAAACCCCACAGTGCCCTGGTACCCATAGAGTCACCTTATTGACTCTGGCCAGTTGCTTTATGGTGTTACGGCAAACCTAAGTCAGCAGAGACTCCTGGCAACACGATTCCAGGGATCTCAGCGTGGTTTGGCTGTCCGTGGTGATGAAAATATTTGCCCCCTTGAGGTACATTTTGAGACACTCCTGAGCGCATACGTAAACAGCCATTATCTCGGTCTGTAGAATCGAGGGCTCACTTCCCAGGGCTTCAGAGATCCTCAGTTTAGGTCCATATATCCCAATGCCGGTGCCCTTCTCTGATTTTGATCCATCTGTGGACTTTTTGACTTTTTGTCCAGACGATTTACGAGACTTATTGCACTAGGACGGTCATTTATAACCGTTTTAAAGGGCGTTTCAAAACCGTAGGTGGTTGACATAATATCCGATGAACTTGTGTTGTAACCATACATCAAGCTCCTTCTTGGGATTAGCCTTATGCAAACAGTTTCAAACGTTATTTTGTGTAATCTTTAGCTCTAAGGCAATTGAAAAATTTCTTATATGATAGTCAGACTCTACAAAGTCCATGGTTTTCCCAACATTTTCGACAATTGTCCTTCCAGTGCATGGTGAATCTTTGACATCGAAATTACAGGAACGGAATCAATGAAACGCAAATAGCGCATACTTGGTTGTTACAGTTACAGGACCATAAACACTATTCACATTTTCAGCTACCTGGCTTGCATTTTCGCCTTTATCGAAAAAAAACTGTGAGTTTTTGTAAGTTGCTAATGTCCATCTTTGACCCGCTCAAACTAAACTGAATGAAAAAATCACAAAGAAAAGTTTTTGTAGTACAAAACCTCATCTTTCTAACGTCTTCCAGTGAAAACCGGTCAGACTCATTCAATGATACAGATAACCAAACAAAAATAAAGGATTTTTTTTTGTACTACACCAAATATGTCAAAAATTCCCAATATGAATATATTCGATACAAGGACAACTTCTTGATTTTTCTTGCTTACAGTTAATCAGCACAGCATTCATTATTATAATTATTTATTATAACAGCCAACCCTGTCACTTTTAATGAGCATCCATCAATTAAAAGTATTAAACATGAAGACCGACGATAATTCAACCAACACCGACTGTTCTCATTCGGACGTCACTTAGTAGGTAAAATTATCCTCTACGTAGAAGTAATACCAGATATCACTACACCCCCCTCCCACCTAAGCCATTGTCCATAAACCGCTTGACTCTCAACGCCGGCTCGGAAGCTAAAAAGTGAGGTCGTAAATCGACAATACACAATGTCGTCTCGCATAAACGGATCACATTCATAATTTACTCCTGGTAGCGACCATCCTATCTAGTGGCCAAACATGATTTAATCGACCATTCGACGATCCAAGTCGCAGACGTACACAGTAGCCCGCTGATAGCAACTGGGAGACTGTTTACTGAATTATTATTGCCATGGGTTGATCTGATGCTGAATAATCCATTCGTTAGGCCTCGCTCTATTATTGATGGGAAAAGTGATTTCCATCTCCTAATGAAATCACTGGTGGCTGACGGGGCGATAATTCAAACGCGTACCTTTGGATTTTCTGGAAGCTCTTGGAAATTGGAATTTGGAGGGCGGTCTCATGTGTTATGTTGACCTCTTGATGGACATATGAGCTTGTTTTTGTCGTAAATTCGATGTCGCCTTTTGGAATGGTTTGAGAAGATAATAAATATTTTGTTACTTGTTCATATTAGTACCGATTCAGTTCGGTAATTTAATTTTTTCGTGCGAGAATAAATATCTTTTCTCTATTTCTGTATCGTAATGAGTTCATTACAGTTCTAAAAAACAGTGCTGTAATGAACTCATTACAGCATCGTTTTCAGATATATTTTTCGTTTTGTGGTTGTCTATGCTGACTTCCAATCCTATAAAATTACAACAAACGTCAATAATTGTCAATATAATATAATTTGGGGATACCTGTAGAGAAATGATTTGCTACATATTCGCAAATTCTCATAATTCTGGTAGTGTTCAATCGATTTCGTCAGACATAATTCACGAATTTAATGTGTAATTGTAAATTATGTCTAAATTCGAAACATACGATTCATATTCAAATTCCGTAATCTGTCAATTTTCGTAACAGTCACACCAACTGCCAAGATACAATACAAAAGTCACTAGGATATATAATCTGAATTTTTCATTGAATTTCGACAATATTTCGCAAAACTTGACTGAAATAGAGAAAATATCGTCTAATACTCGTTGCAGAAGGCAATTCCAACACTCATGCGTTCCAAAACTCGCTCCTTCGTCGCTCGTTTTCGAATTTCGCATTCGTGTTGGACTAGGAGCCCATTCTGCAACTTGTTTTAGAATATACTATTAATTTCGAAATTACGTTGTGATCACTTTCGGAATGAAAGAAGAGATTGGCGGTTGTGTAAAACAAAAAAAATTGAATATTTCACACTTTTATCATTTTGACTACTTACGCAGCTTTCATCTGGATTAGTGAGTTTTTTATTCTTTATTTTGTGTCATTTTCATTTTCAAGAACACTTAATGTTAAAGTTTCTTTGATGTACTAACTAATATTTTGTTGAAGTTGTTTATGATTGTATTTTGTTCCTCTAATGAAGTGTTTTCAGTTTTAGTAATTTATTTTATCTTTTGTAACCCTGATGAATAATAAATGAGGATTCGAAACGTTGGCCAATAATAAAGGTTTTTGTTTCTTTTTGTGCTGTTTCGCCGATTGTCAAGCTATGATGGCTTGTTGTTGATTAATTACAAGGACGAGATTAAGATTACGATCAGAACAATTTTGCTTTCGTGTCTGTAACATATCTATGTAACATAGGTACATCATTTGAATAGCATGAACTTCTTTAATTCATAGAGGATTTTGATGAAATTTCATATGGAAATTCGGTTTGGCCGTTCGATAGCCTCATACAAAATTCACCTTCTCCAGAAGGAGGATACGCATTTAGCATGACCAAAGGTCATGTTGCCAGTAGTTCCATATCTAGCAGTTGACAACAAATGTTCTGGATATTTGGAATGGGTAGTCAGTGGTTGCCTAAATATTTCATCTTTTTGGGACAAAAATAGAGCATTGATTAGTGAGGTGCCTCTCAAATGTCCAAACGCATAAATTTGGATTTCAATATTTGGCGTTCTAAAGGTTTTTCCAATGAAAGGATTCATTTCGAATAGTTCTCTATCGGGATAGCTGCCATCTTTTCACATTTGACAAGTAAACTTAGCTTACAAAAAACTGAAATTATTACAATTTACTACAAAAATAATGAAAAGTCTGGAGTCACAGTTGTAGCACCTTCTTGGCAGGCAATAGTGAAACCGGTGAAAAATTTTCAGCTACTCATGCAATACTTAGTGTTATTATTCTGTATTCAATAAACCACTTAAGTGTTATTGATTTCATAATATGCAATTGAAATAACAAAATATTTATATTTAATCGAATTTTTCAATTACTATTTGAAAAATAGACTGTCAATGGAATAGTAATTTACGTAACAAGTCCGGAAAATAGGGTTTTTTTGGACGAATTGACAAAATTCCAGGACGAGCGTAAGCGAGTCCTGGAAGTCTGTGAGTCCAAAAAAACCATTTTCGGGCGTGTTGCGTACAATATTTTTTCGGCAACCATGTAAAATAATACTATCGCTGCTGCTTTCCATATTTTATTGCGATTGCGATCAAAAAACATGCAAATTTTTGACAACTAATTTCATATGAACTGTCAGCCGTTATCTCCGTTGCTATGGATTCTATGATTCTTTTCCGGCCTAGTCCGGGAAGTACTTACTTCCCGGACTAGGCCGGGAAATGCTACTTTCTCAGAGAAAAAGCGTCCGGGAAGTGAGCACTTCCCGGACGGTTGCTGAAAAAATATTATTTCATTTAAGTACACAGAAATGACCTGGCATATGATGGTTTTATATTATTCTCGCAAAAAAACTTAACATTCAATGTCGTTATAAGTTGACTTTGATTTGCAGACGTATTTTATCAATGGAGGAGTAACTTGTGGTTCAAAAATAACGCTTGGAGTTCAAATTTTTCTGCATAAAAACAACCAATAATATGGTTGTGAGCAGTGGTTTCATCTAATCATCTCTTGAATGTTCAGTAAAAGACCAACAATTTCCAAGCAGGTTACTTCCTGTGGGAAGTTTCACCTAAAGAGTAAACAACTTAAAATCATTATCATAAATTTGGCCTCGACTTATCTACATCATTATTCAACATTCGAATCAAATTTGATTTTAATTCTCAATGAAACACCTTCCAATCTCTAGTTCAGTTGAATTATCTCTCAACTCGTAAAATTGTTTCAATAGCACTGCTAGAGATTCTCCTTCAATCCCCCTTAAAACTTCGTTGAAGAAGTTAACCCACGAGACCGTAACTTATGGTTAGAAAATATTGCGAGATTCCATATTCCTCCGGACATAAAACAGCCAACAATCTGATTATCTTCCGCGTTCTTTCCTAATCATCTCCAAAAAAAGTTCAAAAAAGACAATTCCTTATGCACCTATCCAGCACAGGAGGTGCCTGCTGAAAGCACAACCTGGAAAGCAAACGACTTCCAGATCATTATGATAAATTTGAAGTCGACTTTACTTCATTATGAGCCAATATCTGAGATTAGAAAGTTGGGATTATAGTCTAGCGTTGAGTGGAGTGCTTTCCTTTAGTTCAGCCACTTCTAAGAATGGATCCCAGTGGTCCACCGGAGGCGAAACTCGAAAGGATAAATTTGGTCAGTTCCACTCGCTTCAGATCCCACGACAATAAACTTAGAGCTCTCCTGCAATTACGTAATTATTTTTCGTGTTTTGGAACCGAAGGTAATAACCTACAAGGCGGCTTCGCAAATTAATTTGTTTGAGTCGTCATTTGCCTCAGGTACTCTTGGGGATTAACAAAGACGAGGATCCTGAGCTTTTTTTTGTTTGGATTAGGTTCACATAAAAGAGTGGTATTGTGAAAAAATGTATTCAGAGAGATTCATGTTGATGTGTTTCAGCAGAAGAGCTAGTGTGATTTCGAATGCATGCTCATTTGAAGTGATTCGCATATACACATATCGCCAAAATACTTGGATCCGCCTCATGTATTTTATAACGAATATTTAGTCTGAACGGTTTTTGGTACATCTGATCTTTTTTTCTTTCACATGTGCTAGACATACAGAAATGCATACAATAACAATTTCCCCTAATTTTACATACAAATTTGTTAAAAGTGGTTCACATAGATTTGGCGTGTTTAAGTGATTATTGAGTTTTTCTCTGCAATCATGCCTGGCAGTAGATTATCCGTGTTCAATAAAGCTTTGCATAATGAGGGTCTGTCCAATCATCAAATCAGAGATAGACTAAGGATTCTCCAGATTTAGTTATCCATTTATATAGTGCATTTGTACCAGAAAACTAACAGCGTTCACTGAAGACGTGGAACTGGCGTCATAGGCTAAATAATGCAAGAGAAGATTGGTATCTACCAGGATATGCCTGTCGATATCGAAACATAACAGTCTCAGCTGTCCGAACTCATTTAAGAAAAACGTTTGTTCGCTTAATTTCCAATACCAAAATATGGCGGAGACTTGCTTGAGGTAAATTGCAATCCAGGAGACCAGGAGTACTTCCCAGAGACATAGCCGCTCGTCTACAGTAGGCACAGGAACACAGAGACCAGCTGTTGAGTCAATGGCGAAATGATCTTTTTTTTCGGACGGAACCAGAATTGGTTTAGTCAGTGATAGTCGGCGACACAGAGTTTGGAGAGGGTCAGGCGACACAGAGTTTGGAGAGGGTCAGGCAACACGAAAGACTACATTTTGCCAGAGAAGTTGTTTCATACCAAGGAAGATCATTCATGTTTTGGGGAGGTTTAATGCATGGTCGTCGTATGCAGCTTTTCCATTCTAAACCATATGACAGGGAAAAGATATTCCCGATACATTACACATGGCATCAAAAAAAAATTTTCTTTTTGTTGCCTGGGATTTTAGAGCCGATTTCAACTAAATTTGGGACGCTCAATCTGTACATGCAATCCGTTTTTCTGTATCAGCTCTACTTTTTTAGATACATCAACTTATCTACCAATGTGGGTTTTACTCAGTATATTAATTTATGAGAGCTCTAAAATTCTAGGTTGAACGACAAATAATTATTGGAACAAGAAACCAAAATTACCTTTTAGCGTACAAGAATAAAAGATCTGCTACCATTCTTTTCTCAAGAAGACAACATAATGGAAATAAATATGGTTCAATACCACCATCAAGAAGAATATAATACCATAGCTTTGGTCTTACGGAAAATAAAGTAACACGAACATCAACGGATGATTTGTGTAAAAATGGTGAACTTTCTTTTTGGTTAGCAAAGTTGTTACAAGAAATATCCTTGTTTCTTGTGGCTCTGGGATAGTAGGGACAAAACACACCAATGGGTTAGGCCTCAGAGAAAAAACGTGGACGTTGGGAAAAAGAATGTCATTTTGGTTGAAAGAGAAAAAATCTTAGATCTTTCGTTACATATAAAGTTGGGCTTAATGAAGCAATTTGTAAAGGCTCTTGATCAAAATTTGTCATGTTTGGCATATAAAGGAGTAAAAATGCATCAATTGAGCACAGAAAAACTCAAAGCAGGGATATTTGACAGCCTATAAATAAGACAATTGATTAAGGATCCTGCAATCATGAATTCAATGAATCAAGTTGAACGAGAAGCTTGGACATCATTTGTTGCAGTTGTAGAAAATTTTCTAAGCATATACATACAGCTCAAAACTATGTTGGAATGGTTAACAAGGTGCTTAAAAGTTTCAAATCTTCAGGTTGCAATATGAGTATTGAAATATACTATTTACACAGCCACATAGACCGTTTTCAAGAAAATTTAGGAGACATGAGTGAGGAACAAGGTGAAAGATTTCACCAAGATATTAAAGTTATAGAGGACCGCTACCAAGGAAGATGAGACATCCACATGGTGGCAGATTACTGCTGGAGTTTAAAAAGGGATTGTTTAAAAAAACATTCGAGAATGTCGCGGAAAAGAAGCTTTCAAAGTGTTGAGTGACTATTTTATTTCTTCAATGTCTTTTTTTTGTTTGTAAGTACTACATAATATTGTATTTTGTATAACTAAAAAAAAAATTTCGTATTTATTTTATATTTTAAAAATTTGAGCTCCTGGGTGAAAATGAATATGTAATTTGAATTCGGGACATCAAATTGATATAGAATCGATCAGCCCAAAAAAATCTCAACACCAAAACAGCTATTCCCCTGTGACTATTGAATCCATTAATTATCCTCTCCGATATGAAATTGGAGCCAATTTCATTTTATGGATGACAAGGAGACATAACAAGAGTACAAAATGCACTAGACGTTGCGAATACTCAAAGATTTGCGTGGCCAGCAAATTCGCCAGACATGAATCCTATTGAGCAATGTGAGATTTTATTAAACGAGCAATGCAGTCTCAAACAGAATGAATCCAACTAGGAATCAAATTATTTTTTATTCATTTGTTCGAGTTATCCACAAGTTGTTATTGGTTTGGGTTTCAATATTTCTCAATCGAATATTCCTCCAACTCTTATGGAAATGAAAATATAATCGTAAAAATAGAGTGAGGGACCAAAATATAATTCACACTCCTGAACCAATAATCAAATCGAAACATTTATTCATCTCTATGAAAAGTACATCTGTCACATAAAATTCTATGTTTCTCTCTATGAAACAACACTTTCTCAGTATGTAAGTATCATATAAGTGTCCCCTTCGCCTATCGAAAAAACTCAAAGAGAACTTCCCCAACGCTGTAGAGTTCTCAATTTCACCCTCAACCGATCAACTCGTAGAGGGGTTGACAAGCTTCCACCTAATTCGTACACGACTTCCGTTAATAGTCTGCTCATTTTTCCGGGTATTGCCGTTATTTCCATCGGCAGGCGGCATCACATGAACAGACAGGAATCCATTAACAAGAGCGCCTCGGTAATTAAACCGCCTCGGTTATTAATCTCACCGTGGGACACCTTGGCAGGCTGACCCTGTGCTGGAACTTGAATTTTACCATACGACTGGACTCCCATTTCACTCTCGAGAATGATAATTTGCACAACATTCTCTCCTCGACCAGTTTGACATCGTTATATTGAAAATGAGATGAAATAGGTAACTGGAAATAATTGTTCGATATATGCACATATTTATTATGAAGGGTGTTTTAGAGCTATAGAACTTCAGATTGCAATAAAACAATGATGGATTATTCGATTGACATGAATTTTATTTATCCGCAAGATAATCTTGTGGCATTACATTTTAAATAAGATTTCTGGTATAGAACCGCCACGGCGAGCTCGGATGTAGTCCAATCTGGACGTCCAATTTTTGATGACTTTTTCCAAGGGTTTGTGGCTTATCCGCATAGACCAATGACTTTACATAGCCCCACAGAAAGTAGTCAAGCGGTGTTAAATCACGTGAAATTAGGCGGTCACCAAACGTGTCTTTCAATAAATCGATTTTGGCACGAGCTGTGTGACATGTTGCGCCGTCTTGTTGGAACCATAGCTCCTGGACATCATGGTTGTTCAATTCGGGAATGAAAAAGTTAGTAATCATGGCTCTATACCGATTACCATTAACTGTAACGTTCTGGCCATCATCGTTTTTGAAGAAGTACAGACCAATGATTCCACCAGCCCATAAAGCGCACCAAACAGTCAGTTTTTCTGGATGTAACGGTGTTTCGACATACACTTGAGGATTAGCTTCACTCCAAATGACGTAGCCATTCAACCAGAAGTGCGCTTCATCGCTAAACAAAATAAAATGGACGTAGTGCGAGATACGTATTCCGCACAGAACCATTATTTTCGAAATGAAATTGCACTATTGGCGAGCGTTTTTCAGGCGTGAGTCTGTTCATGATGAATTGCCAAACCAAATTGAGAATAAATAACCTAACAACTGGTAAATCAGTTGCTATCTTGAACGGTAATGCCAACTTAAAGTTATACACCTCGAAAAAAAACACCCTTTATTTCTCACAAAATTGTTGATAAAAAATTTGTGTTGAACATTTGCATTCATGTCAGAGTGGAATCTTAGGACTTTACTTAGATATTTGGCAATATTTAATAACTGAAAATGGAAATTTCAACCTTGATTATGAGTTTTTGAAATTGTCGAAGCAAAGTGTTTCAAACCTCCCTATACATGGGAGTCTTGATACACTAAAAGAAAGGATTGATACAATAACAGATAAGGTACAAGCAATAATAAGAACTCAATCGTGTATTATCATAACACTACCTATTATTATTATTATTATTTGAACTGGGGTCGTTGTGGTTCGGGAACTGCGACCATGTAGATCTTTCCTTCTCTACTCTACTCATTCATGGAAACCCAAGGAGGTCGTCAATGACTTTGATGAAACTAACAACCTCCTTAGGGGCCTTGGCCTTTACCTCTCGGGTATCCAGAACTGGCTTTCCCATATGAATGGTTCTTAGGCCAACCAGCTCTGAACACTTGCATACCACGTGTTCTGCTGTTTCTGCTTCTGATCCACAGAGCCTGCAAATCTCATCTGCTGACTTTCCCATACAGTACAAATGATGTTTGTACCGACAGTGCTTCGTCAGCAGTCTCACCATCAACCGAAGCTCGGCTCGTTACAGCTTCAAGAGCTTTCTGGCGTAGATAGGTGAAATCATCACGAGTTTTTTTTGGCCTGAGGAAGTTCAGGAGTGTTTATCTAGTGGGTTATCTTGTTATTCAACTCCCATTGCTGAACCGCTGCCTTATATTGGTCTTTTCCTAGCTCACAGAAAAGCCCGGGTCCAGCAGGTGTAATCCTTGATGCTACACCCTGCATTTAATTGAGTTTTTCGAAATTATCACTTGTTTCAGTTTCAACAGCTATTTTTCGTTGAACTAGTTTTTTTTATTTTCAACGTTTTTTTTCTCTTTTTTTTCAATCAGCTAATGAGGACTACTTGGTCTGGCCTTTTCATTTCCATTTGAACGGCATCTGAAACTCTAATCCCACACTCATTGAGGCACTGCACGCGATTACGCCTTTTTGAAGATCCGAGGCGGGAAATTCAAACGTGTATCAAACCTCCTTTTCTAAGTTGGCAAATTTTATATTGAAAATACAAAAATTCCAAATCGTATGTCTGTCTTCATGTTAATTTAGTTATTCAACTTGTTAACCGTTTACCCAATTCTTACAGTTTTGGACGTTTTGTATTTTTTTTTCAGTTGGTTACTAATATTTTGTCATTCTGGAATTGTATTGTAAGACAAAAATTTTATACATAATAAAGATACATCATATTGTGAAGAAAATGGTTCAATGTTGTCAATTTATGAAAATTACATTTTTATTAAGTACTTATTGAAAGAGCATGTGGCATGCCAGTTACATTTAATGCATGACAATTTGGCTAAAATTGTTTTCAATTCTTATCGTGAAAAAAATTCAAATTAGCTGCAAATAACACGTTGAAGTTGTTTACCTTAGGAGTACAATGGCCAGGGTTGTATTTAGGAAGGAGGATTAGAAGTGAGATGGCAGAATATGAGAGCATGAATGAGGATTTCGTTAAATAATTTTGTACTCACTGAATTTATTAAACGAAAAATCTGATTTTCAACACAATATCATTTCACTTCATTTATTTATTTAAGTTAACGTGTCTCGACAGCTATGGCAATTGACACAAGATCCCATTGGGAGTGACAATATTATATCAAAATAGATTTGAATAATTAGGTACAGATCATTATCTTTGAGAAATCGTATGGTTGCTTTCACTTTGTTCGAAAATTTCGATTCAGCGATTGAAAAGCGTACAAATAGAATTTATAATGCTTGGAAGATTTATTTTTTTTGCTTTGATTACATATAAATATTTGACTAGACATAAAAGATGGCCCCCTGTCCAATCGAATATTCAGTGTTCTTCAATTGGGGATTCAAAGAAAAATAAGAGATTTCTTGGGTAGTCTTAAGAAAAAAGAGCCATAGACAAGGACAGCAAATGCTTTTTTTTCGAGATACAAGGTGTATCTTGTAATACTTTTTTTTCGTAATTATTAAACCCGTTCATCGAATCTTGACTAATCTTTGCTACAGATTGTGTAAATGACTAATTTATTCATTACAGAATACTAACGGGATCTTCATAATTATTTGGATTTTCCTGTGGATTATTAGAGAATTTCTTAGCAGATACAACACAACTAAAAGAAACAAAAAAGTTTAGTACTCTGAACTACCAGTGGTCCAGAAAAGAAGTGGTCCAGTTCTGAAGGAAAGAGGCGGGCACTGCTCCAGAAAAAGTATTACCCTGTAAAGGATGAGTACTTTTATCAGCACACCAGAAAATGTCTGTCTGACATTTAGTTCGCTTTTGGAAATATCGTTGAAAGATTGGGCGAAAAGCATGCTTTGAATATCCAACTTGAGTTTGATATGTATAGCCAGTCCGTATTCATAAATGTCATTAATTTATTCTTATCAATCTATCAGAATTAAACTATAATTGTGTGGCTGAGTATAAAATAAAGGGATACTTTCTCTAAAGCTCTTTCTGTATGTTTGAAACAGAAAATAATGTACACAGTAAGTTATTCCAAAAATAATCGAATTGTATGAAATGAAATAAAAATAACTAGCACAGTAACTGACATTTCATTCACTTCACTTATTCAATAGGGATGTTGCCTATATGTTGAAATTGCTTTCAACTTGTAGATGAGCCCTATATGAACACGAAAAAAATATTTTCATGGAAAAAATATAGAAAGTACCAATAAAAAAACCGTAAATGAAAAAGTTTTCAAAATTCCCACTGTGACGTCACTGCATAATAGATTCAGTACCATAGACAAACTAACTAGTTTATCTCTGGTCACCACGTGCTAACGGTCTGTCAAACTGAACTAATATCTGTTGATATTGATAGTCAAGTCGGTTTGATTATCATCTGACGTTCTAAACCATAGATAAACTAGTTCTAGATAAGATAAGTTTGTCTATGTTCTAAACGTTTTAGTGCTATGACGTCAAATGGCCCTGATTGGCGTTCGCAGTTCCGTGCTAGTCGATAAGAATTAACACAATTTGAATCAATTTCATTAAATTGAATTCGAGAAATAAGATAATGAAAATGCGATTTTAGTTTTTCGAAAATGGCCTTTAATGTGGAAAACCTAAATTCATTGGATTTTATTATATGACTCAACATCCCTATTACTTCAGACGAAGTATCTGTGACGTTGATTACAATTTATCCTTCTGTTATCGACTCTTCACGGAAACTCCTATAGAATTTTCTGAAGAATTCTTAGACAGGAAGGCTTATTACTTATTTCCAATCTGAAGTCAAAAGGCGGACATATTTCAGTTGACGTAGATTCACTCAAATCGACGCTATAAACGGTTCTTGGAGATTCCATGCACCAGTCATTCGGAGAATTGCATCCTATTGTATCCAGCCAACTAATAGACCATTACTTCAATTCTATAGAAGACCAGATTGTTCTGAAGGAAATTCCTCGGAACTAAAAATGCTTGATTCGTTTTCATCTGAGTCTCCGTTTGAAACGGGCAGTTTCAGGAAGTGCAGTAGAGATTCAGCATTCTGTCGATATTGAGAAATACCTTCGATTCATTGTGCCATTAAGCTTCCTATGATATGAGCATTGCTTCATCCCACCCGTTGTCCTGGGCTCTAAAAAAAAATTGTTGTTTCAATTGTAAATATCGATTTGTATTTGTAGTTCATCAGAAAAACAGAAGGAAATCTAGGACTACCTGTTGTATTTTCAGTAATTATTTTTAACTTCAAGGCACGGATTACATTCATCAAGTAGACTAAATCAACTTTTATAATTTAAAGTGATCATTTATTGATTAGGAGTCTACATCAACCAAAGGATAAATTTGAATTTTCTAAAATTGTTGTTTCAATTGAAAATGTCGATTTGTCTTTGTAGTTCACAAGAAGAACAAGAAAGAAAAATATGGCTTCCTGTTATAATTGTTCTCTCTGTGAATTCTTACTAGAGAAACAGTTACGTTCAGTTCTCTCGAAATTCCTCAATTTCAACAGAGTAGAAAATGTCGCCCTCCAATATTTTTCGCTTCGGCGAAATTCGTTTTGTTTATTCCTGAAAAAATTCCATTCTTTTATACAGGGTGTTTCATTGGGATACGGAAATACTTCACAGGTGCATAGGTAATACCAAGGCGGTTCTGGAGATACCCCATTTATTGGGTCTTACTGTCTTCGTACCCGTAGGGTGTTTTATGAATTTTGCACGTTTCTTTCTGAGGCCATATCAAACGAACCACCTGGTATATTTTCTTCATATTTGGCAAATATGTTCCTAATTGAGAGCCCAAACGTATCATGCAATAACCGCCTTGAAAATCCAAGTCCGGGTTAATACAAAAATTATGAATCGTTTGAATTTCCGAAACAACACCCTGTATATCGGAATTTTGAAAATCTGTTTCAATATTCGGAAACACCACTAGAAACTAAACTGAGACCTCAAAACTTTTCGCGCAGTCAGTTTTACTGCACAAATTTTCAACGTAAAGGTGAAGTTTTTAAGAACTTGGATATCTGAAAGTGGTTTGAAGTGACTTTCAACAATGAATTATCAAAAATATTGATTCCATAATAATTTCAACATTACTTTGAAATTAATTTTCATTTGGTTTTCCTTTTTATAGCTGTATGCCATCTCAGTTTTTATTTATTGAGAATTGAGTTGCATTAGGTTGATATAGTATATTTTGAAACAATTATGAACAAAAAATACAATATAAAATAATAAGAAAAATAACTACAAAAACGGCTCGAAATGTCCTCCATTTTGATCTGAACGTTTTCTTGATCATTTCAGAATATCTCGAACTGCTTTCCGAATCACATTTGGATCGTTTTTCATTTTCTGGCTAGCCTATTCTATTTTTCTGATAAGCTGATCTCGAGTATGGATTTCAGAGCAATAAACTAACTTTCATGTGACTCCAGACATAATAATCTACTGGATTCAAATCAGGGGATCTTGAAGGCCAATTATGAGAAACGCTAGAGAGTAACTCAAAAGTAAAAACTGAAATGGCTATAAAAAGGAAAACCAATGTGAAAATGAATTACAAAGTAAAGTTGAAATAATTATGGATTCAATATTTTCGATAATTCATTGTTAAAAGTCACTTCAAACCACTTTCAGGTATCCAAGTTCTTAAAAACTTAACTTTTACGTTGAAAATTTGTGCAGTAAAACTGTCTGCGCGAAAATTTGAGGTACACGTTTCAGTTAAGTTTTTAGTGGTGTTTCCGAATATTAAAACAGATTCTCAAATTTCCCATGTACAGGGTGTTGTTTCGAGGATTCAAACGATTCATAATTTTTTGTTAACCCGACCTGGATTTTCAAGACGGTTCTTGCATGATATGGCTCTCAATTAGGAACATATTTGCCAAATATGAAGAAAATGTACCGCGTGGTTCGTTTGATATGGCCTCAGAAAGAAACGGGCAAAATTCATAAAACACCCTGTATCTCGGCTATGAAGACAGTAAGACCCAATAAATGGGGTATCTCCAGAACCGCATTGGTGTCACCTATGCACCTGTGAAGTATTTCCGTTTCCTAATGAAACACCCTGTATAAATACATATATGTAACTGTGTGATATTTTTTGGATGAATTCTATAAATTTTTCTTGTTTCTAATATTCTTTTTCCACGAGTCTTTTTCATATTGATTGAAACCATTGATTAATTTCAATGATTTTTCACACCTATAGTTTCAATGTGGCTTCAGCTTTTAGATTTCTAAAACTACCAAAATCTACCAATAGATTTCATAAAAATGTGAGAAAACTACTAATAAAGTCTCACTGGCGAATGCTTCAGTCTCTCGGCGTTCGAGGCATCGCCTTATTTAGTCTAAGTGCGTACGAGGTTGCAGAAATATATGCCGTGCGACGCGTGCATATCAAGCTCAAGTAATATTAAGTGGCTTGATATCAAGTTAAGCAATAAATATCTAAAATCAAGTCAAGCTCATGTTATTATTCACAAGCTCGATTTTCAAGACAAGTAGTTGGCTAAAATGTCAAGCTACTTGGCTTGATGAATCCCTAATTGCGGGGGTCCACCGAAATCAGTAAAACCGTAAAAGGGGTCCACAAAAAAAAAGGTTTGGGAACCACTGTCATAAAGATATACTATATTGTAAAGGAAAAAGACACAATGTTGTCAATTTCAAGTTCTGGACATTTCAAAATCTTTCATCAAGAAGAAGAATACAATTCATATCTCAATTTGTAACGAAAATGAAGCAATAATATTCCACATTTAAAACGAAAATTACGGCGTTGCATATCTTCAGAGCGCGCACATTTTTCAGTTTTTGTCCGGAAATAACGAGGCGCCGAAGTGACAAGTGCACAAAGCCCATTTTCCCTCATTGAATATAATATGTGGAACGCGGCACAAGTATCGTTATCAACATTTCATGTCGTATTTTTTCCAGGATGGACGGAATGAAAAATTTGCAGAATTGGCTCAATTCTTCACATCGAATAAATTCGTCGGCGTAATGTAGAGCTTGCACCGTGACACGTCCTTTTAACATCGCGTTGGCAGTTTTCATATTTCAACCTTTTCATAATTAATTGCGCCGTTTTTTCCGAACAACCATCGTTATAAATTTCGTTGTATTTTCACGGCATAAATTTGAATACGCTATCATATCTGGCTTTCACAAACGCACAGAAAACAAATCGCGAAACGTTGCTAAACTGACAAAAGCTGGAATTTTTCCGGGAAACGACTAATGACCTGAATAGGTGATGGTGTATTTCAATAGGACGATTCGAGGTCTAATTAGATTCATATTTTTTTTGAGTGTTTCATTATAGAGGGTGGTAAATTTCGATGATTTAGCACTACAACTTTTAAATCAGAAGATATGGGCTAAATTATCGTTCAAATACGTTTTACGTCTTTATATGTCATTTTATAAAAACAGGATGAAAAAACTTTTTATATTATACTTTTATGTGGAAATTCATAAAAAAATAAATGTTTGTTCGGAAAGTTATAGCATACATATATAATTTACTATAAGTGAAACTCTCATATAAAACGATGGTCCCCACTGCGGCAGCAAGTAGACTGATGGTGATATGTGTAGACTGTTTGTGTGTATGGTTGTCCTTTGACCGTGATCTGATCCTACCACCGTGACTGTTGGTATGAATCCATCTTTGAATCTACCCTTTCCTTTTGAGATATTCATCTTTTGTTCAATATGGCTCAATAACAGATATTATTATTTTCGATCTAGTGAATGCAGGTACATATTATAACTGACGAATAAACTGCAACACCAAGAAAGAGCTGTTTAAATTTTAAATTTTTTTCTGGTAAAAATTTACCTAGATAGTATAGCAAGAATTAAAGACTGAATTTGGAGGATAAAATCGTGAAGGTTTTTTCATGGAAACATTTTTGTTACTTAAATATTGTAGTCGTTTCTTGCAAGTTTTTTTTAAATTTTATAACCAACCAGCTGTTCGAGGAGATTCAAAGTAGATGTTTAGTTGTTGTTAAAATGCCTAGAGCACGTGTACGCGGAAAGTATCGCCAGCTAAGTTAATTTGAAAGAGATCGAATTATTGGTCTACAGGAGGCGGGGTTGTCATTTAGATAAATCGCTATCCAAACGAAACGAACAGCATGTGAATCTTTTGCCATGGCCGCCCAGATCCCCTGATATTTTGCCTATCGAGATGTTAAGTACAGGTAGCTTGGTATAGTAGCCTCAAGAAGAAATAGATCATCTAATTGCATTAATGCCGAGACGTGTTGGGGAGTGGACAAACACGTTATTAACAAATTTATCAAAAAAAATTGTAAACCTTACTCCTTGCTATACTATCTTTGTATTACCAAAAAAAAAACAAAATTAATTTAAAGAACTCCTTCTGGGTGTGCAGTTTCTTTGTGAGTTAGTATTTTTATGTTGTATATTGTATGACTAAACATATTTGAATGTTCAGGGTATTAACTTCGAATTTGAGCAGATTTGATAAGAAATATATCATAAAATATCATAATTGATCAATTTTGGATTATACATATAAAACAACTCTTAAACGGTCACAATCGTGTAATTATTATTTTTCTCATTCGATACAATCAAAGTATCAACATTTGAAAAAAGTCTTCGGCATAGACCACCAATGGTGAAAAATTCTTAAAAACTACTACTGAAACAAAATAATTCACCCTCACCGAAATATTTTATCAATGATCAATTAACTCAGACTCAGTCGCGACCTATTTACTAACATATTATTCGGAATGAAAAAGGTACAGATTAAGAGGGAGGTCGAGATTGAGATGGGAAGATAACATAAAGGTCTTAGCTGAGTTGATAGATATCAATCCAGAATAATCGACGATTAAAAGCCATAATTAGGAACAAATGGTGAACAGATGATGAAACCATATGGTTTAATAGCCTCACTAAGATATAATAAGAACAGAATTTGTGTCGCGACTCTTATCATCTGACAATCTCCCGGTTGATTTTAGTTTGAAACCTAAAGTGAAACCAATAATGCTCTGAAATTGAATATTACAAATAATGGAAAAGTTTTAAGGTGAAGTCAACAAATGCACCTATGGGTACTATACAGAATGATCCAGATTTTAGTGCAATACCTTTGGCGTCGAATAAGAGAAGGATCATCGCATACCAATATATAAGACACTAGATAATTTTGGCAGGAGACACTTGCCTAATTCGAAACATTATATAATCAAGACTGAAGACTTCAATATCTACCTAAAAATTGAAACAATGAATGTTATAATACTAGAGTTATAAATGAAAAACTTTTTCAAACTTCAACACCCTGTAAGTCGGAAACGAAGCTTGTTAGGATATATGTTCATAGGAATTTTTTTTTCATGAAAAGAGTTGTTATATCTGACGCCAAATTCATAGCACTTAAATCTGGACCAACCTGTATATAGAATATAGATTTATATGTGGTCTCGAAGAATGCAATTGGAATATAAACGAATGAGATCTCAAAAACTTCTGACTTCGCCTCAGTAATTTCCTCTTTTATTTCCATAACAGTAACAACAAACTCCTTCGAGTTAATATGAAATAACGGGTTTAAATCTTATGCAAAATTTCTTGTTGATCACATCATCAGAATCATAGAAAATTCAAGAAGAATTCCAAAAAATTATCAAAGCACTGAAATAGAGTCTTGCGCCACATTATTCTATATAGGTAGATATATCCAAGTGTACAATTCGCGCATAAATGAACAATCGCTCAAAGCACCTTATTTCATGGTATTCCTCATTTTATTCATTTTCCTTTCGTGTTATATGTCAAACTGACCTGTGATTTCAATATGCTGACATTCCACTCAATAGCTCCGCACTCAGCAGTTACATGAGGATTTTCACTGCACCATATGTGGCAGCTTTTCTTTTTCACATAGCAAACCAAGTGAAAAATGTGCTTCGTTCTTGAAATAAATTTTATTGAAAAAAATCGTCACCCGAACTTTGTTATTAAAGCACTCAATCAGCATATATTCAACGCATTTCATGATCAGCTAGCCCTAGCTTCAGTTCTTGAATCAACTGAACCTTAGAAGGATGGA
Source organism: Harmonia axyridis (assembly GCF_914767665.1). Taxonomy (NCBI): domain Eukaryota; kingdom Metazoa; phylum Arthropoda; class Insecta; order Coleoptera; family Coccinellidae; genus Harmonia; species Harmonia axyridis. The sequence continues at coordinate 37,938,381 of NC_059504.1, forward strand.
GCAAAATACGGCATAGCGTGGCGTAAGAGAGGCCCAAATGTTGTTCGCTCCAAGAAATGGCTAAACTTGGATCTTGTTCAACACTTTCACTTATAGCAGCAATATTTTCTGTGGAGCGTGGGCCTTAAAACATCAGTAACAGATCCACTATCTTCGAATTTTGTCACTATCCTACCAATTCTATGCTCAGATGGACGATTATGTCGTCCATAACTTGTCTGTAATGCACGAAACGTACTTAGCACAGAATCATCAATTTTGTAGTGAGTTTTCACATTTTTCACATGTTCAACAGTAACTGAACGATCCATACTGTAAGGTAGGTACCATCAACCATTTTTATAGCTTTGACAAAACTTGTTGTCATAAAAAGTCTCTCAATTTCATGAATTATCATGGAATAAGTATGGCATACTACTCCCATTAAGAGGGAACACCACCACGTGACTTTCTCGTAATTTGTCAATATTTTCCTAGAGCAGGAGGGACAAAAATAATGTGCGGTGTTGTGAGAACGATCAATAGAAGTTAGGAATATTACAATAGTTTCAATTTTCGTCTAAAGGAAATACTGTAGTAGTTCTAAAAAGGCAATGATTCTTCTTGATAAAGGATATTTAATATAAATCAAATAATTTGACAACTTTGTGTCTAATCCTCCACAATAATATATCTGTATGATATATTTTGAATTTTCTTTTGGTTGATTATTAAATTTGTCATTTTTAGAATTGGAATATATTCCAAGACAAAAATAAACTAAATATATCACACAGATATATTATTGTGAAGGATTAGACACAAAGTTGTCAAATTATTTGATTTTCAGTTTTGACTCTTTTGTTATGATTTTTTGTAGGATATTTTCTACAGATATCCATAACAATTATTTCGCCAAAAACGAATAAAAGTTACCAATATTTCATTTTTTCATCATTCGCAAATCAAAATTCCGCTTTGAACTGAGCAGTCACGTGGTGGTGTCCCTCTTAATGGCTATTATTACCTCGAAAATGTACTCCCTCATCACTTCAACGGCTCATAGGGAATAACAGCCATCATTATTGATTCATACTTACCATCAACGTCTCATGCATTTGCATAATTCAATGAAACATTCGCTTCGTTTACAATTCATACGATGAAGTTTTTTCATCGCCTTGCAAAATGAGGGAAACACAAGATTGATCCTCAGGTCCGGTCGTCGGAACAAGATGAATAGGAGAGAGAACTTTGACTAGACACTAGAAATCACGTCACGTATTCTCAGACTTCGTAATATACGACTGTTTGGTTCTGTGAATAACAAATTCGACTCTTAATTAGTTTTATATTCGGCTGAGTAACATATTCACGTGAATGATGAAGAACGGATGATCAATGGACCGATGCTGAGCAGAATAATGTCCACTGTCAGAGCTTACATTTATGTGTTTTGACTTATTGTGAATAGAAAATGTGGCATCCTTGTATTCGATGTCGTCTGAGATGATTTAATCCATCGGAAATCTTACATCGAATTCAATTCGTTTTTTCGATATGGTCGTAGATTTCTTGTTGAACAACGGTTTTATTTTTCAGTTTCTGATTTATTTGGCAATGAAAGTTTTATAGAAAACTCGGTATTACGTCATATGTCTGGAAACAGCAACGGCTGAGTATCATGTTTATGGGTATAACAGTAATATGATGAAATTTTTATTTGTTACTAAATCATTTAGAATTTACAATGAACAATTTCAAAAAACTTTTTTATTTCGTGGACATAATCAACTAAAGGGTTTCCAGAAAGAAGTTCCATTTGGAATAGACCTCTGTATGGGCAGCTGTTACTTTTGAAGCTGAAATCTTCAAACGTTGACAAAAACTCAGGTTTGTATATTTTTTGGTAATCTTGGGAATTAGGCATTCCACATATATTTTTTGTTTGAAAACTTAAGAACTTAAGCCGGTCGATCATCAGCAATGCATTATTTCCGCTGATTGAGTCCTCGAAATGCATCAAAATGATACGGATTTTCATCGAAAAATCAAATTCAATGATAAGGCCGATTTTACCTCTGAGCTACGTAAATAAGAAGAATTGTCGCACTTGGGCTCGAAAAATCCAAGAATGATTGTTGAAAAGCATCTGCATCCTGAACATCTCATTTTTTGATGCGGTTTTTGGGCAGATGATGTGATTGGACCCTTCCCATTCGAAAATGAGGCTAGTGCAACTGTTACGGTGAATGGATTGCACTACCGATCTATGATTAATGATTTTTAATGACCAGAAGTGGAAATATTGATGTAAATGACTTTTTTTTCCACATACGGAGCTACGTGTCCATTTTCTCCTAAGAGGCTACGTTAATGAGCCGAATTCCGAGAATGAAAGACCACTCCAATCTCAACGTATCACTGTTTGGTGCGGTTTTTGGGCTGGTGGTGAAATTAGACTTACTTTCTTATTTATTCGAAAATGAGGCTGGTGCAACTGTTTTTCTGCCCAGAATTGAAAGATATCGATGTAGACGACGTTTATTTTCGACAAAATGGCGCTATATGTCTCACAAGCAATGAAACAATTGCAATTTCTCAGGAAAAGTTTTCTGGTCCTATTATTTTTTGAAGAGGTGGTCACATTTGGCTCTCGAAATCATGGAATTTATCGTCTTTACACTTTTTTCTTCGGTGCCAAGTGAACAATCGATTCAAAAATTGCTTCAAGACTTTGAAAGAGGAACTCGTGATGTTGTCGATTACATACAGCCTCAAATATTCAAATTGGTCACAGAAAATTACATGAAAAGGATATTGTTTTGCAACCGTAGCCATGGCGGCTATTTGGCTGGTCTCGTTTTCCATCATTAATAGCATTCCTTCCTCTTTACAATTAAATAAATATCCATCGACATACTGTTCTTTGCCATAACAATCTTATTGGAAAACTTTTTGGATCAATATAGAAATAAAAAGCAATAAAAAACGAAAACCTTGACTACAAGATTTGAAATAGTTTTGTATAGGATATCACAAATTCGTTGTCTAGTGAAGGCATCTCAAAATCTATTTGAGCTAGGATAAAATAAATGGTACTGTTTTAAAGCAAAGGGAAGAAATTGGAAAATGGTGTGAAATGAAAAATTCTCATAACTAATGGGTGTTTTTTTTCGAGGTATAAAACTTTAAGTTAGCATTACTGTTCAATACGGCGACCGATTTAACAGCTGTCAAGTGATTTAATATCAGTTTAGTTTGGCAATTTACCATAAATAGTTATTTAATGGATTCGGTCCTTACTTGGCGGAAATTCATTATAAATAAAATAAAACGAAGTAATTTCCACTATGTTATTTAATTGTTAGCAACAATTGTTTCGCCACACTGTGGCTTCATCAGGCTACATTTCTGAACTGATAAGAGTACAAAGGTTTTCGGAATCTTATATAGGAACAAAATTGACACAAAAATCGAATATTTTTGTGTCAATTTTGTTCCTATATAAGATTCCGAAAACCTTTGTACTCTTATCAGTTCAGAAATGTAGCCTGATGAAGCCACAGTGTGGCGAAACAATTGTTGCTAACAATTAAATAACATAGTGGAAATTACTTCGTTTTATTTTATTTACCATAAATAGACTCACGCCTGAACAACGCTTGCAAATAGTGCAATTTTATTTCGAAAAAAATGGTTCTGTGCTGAATACGTATCGCGCACTACGTCCATTTTATTTTGTTTAACGATGAAGCGCACTTCTGGTTGAATGGATACGTCAACAAACAAAACTGCATTTGGAGTGAAGCTAATCCTCAAGTGAATGTCGAAACACCGTTACATCCAGAAAAACTTACTGTTTGGTGCGCTTTATGGGCTGGTGGAATCATTGGTCCGTACTTCTCAAAAACGATGATGGCCAGAACGTTACAGTCAATGGTTATCGGTATAGAGCCATGATTACTAACTTCTTCATTCCTGAATTGAACAGCCATGATGTCCAGGAGCTGCGGTTCCAACAAAACGGCGCAACATGTCACACAGCTCGTGCCACAATCGATTTATTGAAAGACACGTTTGGTGACCGCCTAATTTCACGTTTTGGACCTGTGAATTGACCTCCAAGATCTTGTGATTTAACACCGCTAGACTACTTTCTGTGGGGCTATGTAAAGTCATTGGTCTATGCAGATAAGCCACAAACCCTTGACCATTTGGAAGACAACATTCGCCGTGTTATTGCCGATATAGGGCCACAAATGTTGGAAAAAATCATTGAAAATTGGACGTCCAGATTGGACTACATCCGAGCCAGCCGTGGTGGTCATATGCCAGAAATCATATTCGAAATGTAGTGCCACAAGATTATCTTGCGGATAAATAAAATTCATGTCAATCGAATAATCCATCGTTGTTTTATTGCAATTTAAAGTTCTATACCTCTAAAAAAACACCCCTCCATAATAATTGGTGATATATACCTGAAACAAAAACGTCCCACAGGCACTTTTTTCAGTCTAATATCATTGATCTTTATTGACATTAGTTTTGAAGTTATAATACAAATTTGTGTTAGGTGCTGAGGATTTTGAAATGGAAGAAGTTGAACAGAAAGCAATAAAATTTAAAATCTCAGCTGATGACATCTAATATTATCACGAAAGCGATAAAAAAATTACATAAAACATGAATTATTTCCTTTGCAATTTTTTTTTTTGATTGAGTATGCTATTCAAAGTAAAAATTGAATTTATTAGACTCAATTATGTATTTTTTCATGGTAACATGGCGACATTATTTGATGAAGAGCAAGTAATATAGATTTCTTAGTCTTAAGGCAAAAACTCAATAATCTGAGTACATAAAATGTTTTGTAGGGTTGTATGAAATGAACCAACTCATAAAATTTGAACAAAATCGGACAGCTGATTTTCAAGTTACGGATAAGTATCATAAATTTAGGCCAATTTTCATAAATCACCCTGTATCTCCAATACTAACAGCCTTAGGATTCACAACAAGCTACTTTTCTGAAAGGCCTTAATGACCTGCATTCACCAGTCTCCACTAGGCTAATGCCAACCACTCATGTCACACTCTGTAAAATTGTCAGTTCACATTAAATTATGAGTTCCGTCATAATACCTATTTGTAAAAACATTAGAAGTTCTACTGAGGCGCTAACGATTACATAGTTTAATTTTTTAAGCCTCTAAAAGCATTGTAAATCATGATCTATAAATATAGTTGTATTAGGCTCTCAGCAGCCAAAAATCACATTTACAGAAATATGAAGAACATAGTTGTTTCCACTAAGCCGACGATAGAATTAATCATTCTCAAAACGGTAGGATGAAAACGTTTCATAATTATTCGATCAATTTCAAAAATATGGGCAAAACCAATGTCTTTCACGTACTTGCATCATTTTTTTTCTGAGAGCATAATGCAATGTTTCTTTCATATCTAGTATTAACATTCAACAACAGAGGAACCCTTTTTGGAAATAAAATCCGCATACCTTTGAATTGCCCTAAATATTTTGTAATGCGCACATCGAGTGACATGCATGTAGCGTTTTTAAAACAAGCCGGTAGCTACCCCATATGTTTCCATGGATACGAAAAGAGTTGAGTGAAGATAAAATGCAATTTCATTAATGGATCCAGATATACCTACCAATGTAACTACTCACGAAATTAAAGCTGGTGTACGTGGTGGAAGCACATAATTGGTATCTATTAACATTCTACGTGCATTGTCACCTGGTCCTCAGCCGACTTGGATGTTATTTACCGGACAATTGTGATTAGAACACACCTGTACCCAAAAAAGGAAAGGGGAATGTTTGAAATGTTTTTCTCATTCCTCGAAAATTCCTCAGACTTCGTGTAAGTCAACTATTCGATTGGATTGCTGATAATGATTATTTAATGTTATTACTTAAAGACTTCCGGTAGAGACTCTTTTTCAAATGTGTATTGTGGTCAGTATTGACTTGTAATTTTGTTAAAATGAAAACTGAGACTGTAAGAGCTATAATTTTTTATATCAAACTTTTGGTCTACTTGTTGCAACCTTTGTAGCTCGGAAGAGATCAAAGACTGGAACCATTGTTTCCGTAAAGGACATTGATATCTGTTTAATACTGGAGATATTTTACTGACAGGAATCCCGATGATAAAATCTCAATTCCTTTTGAAATGAAAATTGTCTCATAATGGTAAGCACACAATAGCGTACTTCTTGAAGTTTCGATTTATGCATATACGTTTATGTAAAATTTTGTTTGGTTTTTTCAAATATACCTTCAGGGTTAGAACTAATTAGAGGGGCACTACAGGGATATCGAAAACCGTGGCTTAAATTACGAAAAAGTTGCGTTATTCAGGGATGAGTGTGTTGGTGTGAACAGATACAAAATATCTCCAATGTTTCTCGAGATATCTCTAAAAACTAAAAATCGAGATTTTCTCTTTTTCTGTATTAATCATTTGTTTTTCGAGATAACTTCACGAAATTCGATTTGTAGTCATTATCCAATAAAGGTATTCTAGTTATTTGGGAAATTCCTTTGGGGCCAGTGAAATTATTGCCTAACAATACTTTCAAATAAACCTCGGTATTAGCGGATCGCGTTACCCACTTCAAAGGGACACCTATGACCAAGCGTTTTTATGGACTAGTTCAAGTGACTTTGGATATACTATACCAGCCTACTACACAAGAAAATAAGAAAGGAGTTCAAATTTGCGTAACTAGACTCAATATTTTTGTGGAGTGTGATACATTGTTGAATTCATGATTTTTTTCTTCATCGCCTCATAAGGAGAACTTATATGGTGTCCATAAGAAAAAGAATTGACTATCGCGTCCCTGAAACAATGAAAAACAGAAAAAATCTGACGACACCATATTGGACAATGGCCTTAAATTCGTGATGTTACCTCTAAAAAAAATTAGTTATACAGAAAAAAAGAAAACCTCGATTTTTAGTTTTTTAGAGATTTCCCGTGAACCATTGGAGATATTAATTAATAATTAATTAACATCTCTCGGAAAATCTAGTACTTGGTGTATACACTGAACCGTTCTGTGGTAGAACCACCATGCTCCGTTATGGAGATGGTAGATTTATTTATCAGGGATCACTGAGGAAGGTGATGATTCTATCAGTGATCTTCAGATGAAACACTGTGATCCTCTGAGAGAGGGGACATCTTTGAAATAGTCTGAGAACGTCTAGTCGAAACAGAAATTATGTTTTGAAAGGTTCATAACTGTGAAATTTTTGTATACCCCACAATGATGATTGTAAAAATTATGAACTAGATTTATATTAAATGAAACATGTCACCACAAAAGCAAAGTTCACAAAATGTATATACTTTTCCTCAACAATTATTCATAAACATATCACAAATATTATGTACCTTTTTAGAAGAAATAACTGCTAAAAATAAAACAATTTGATAGAACTACTACACCATCAGAGATATATAAAAATGAGTATATTTTTTATTGATAAGTCTCCACAATGTTCGACCTTTTATAAGGTAATTCCAACATGAGGATTTCCCCGCTTCAACAGAAAAATTAACTTCAAAGTCCTCGTGCAAGTTCACGTGTTCCTGTCTCTATCCAGAAAAAGCTTTCTAACTCCGAAAGCAGATAATGGGAAAATCCAAGAGAGAATCTAGGACAAAAATAATTTAGGAAAGAATTAATACAAAAAAAACTTTTTAATTCTCAAGAAAAATCTATACTACGAATTTAAAATAGACACAATCTTTCTGATGTTATAATATTAATGTGATGGAATCAGGAAAGGAAAAGAATGAATAAAACTTCGCGAAAATTGTATGAAAAGTCGAAGGTCATAAAATTCGTTTTGTTTACATTTCTTGTGAATATCTCGTTTTCTATGGGGTTTTCGCTATTCAATGTCATGATTAATATTGTAGAAGATAAAATTGCCTACAACCAATTTAACGATAGCTCTTCTAAACGATAATTCTTCACAAAAATTATTAATAATTTTCAATTTTTTTTAGGTATTATTTGATAATAATTCAATGAATTATGCTCTATCTACAAAACGATTCAACGTATAGAAAAATTTACGAAATTAAAGATGTACTGAATTTTATCTCTCATAATATTGATAAGGACATCGAAAAGAAAAAAACCTATAAGAAACGATATATTTGCAAAAAATTTCCCAAAAAAACTATTTTGTGACCTTTTCCTTAAATTTTGATAGTCGCGGACACCCTACCATATTTAGATTTCGAGACAACCGTTAGGATGTCAAAACACAAGTTTATATAAGTTTCTAGCTGGGTATCTCAAAGTCCAAGGTTATCTACTAATTTACTGGACTATCAGTACTTTCCTAATAGAGGAAATTATAGGGAGCTCATTTAACATCAAATGTTACAAGGTAAAGAGTGCTCGTCAAAAAATGCCCTCATTTGATATTCCTATTGATTGGGATTGGAAAGCATCAAAAAGTAATCTTCGACTCATAAAATATTTATTGATAGCATGACCACACTATATTCAGGAATTCGGTAGAATTTACGACGTTAAACCAGGACCCGTTGTTTCCCTCGAAACTAATACGTGTAATTGAAATTTCAGACAGGACTAAATGTCCACAAAATTTATAATCTTGAGTTTCGTCTAAAATCAATAGGAACGATAAAACCGTATAATGGTCGTCCGAAGCACTAACACGTTGTAGACAATATAAAAACTAGTCATAAAGTTTATAATTATCCGCTTCCATATAAAAGTTTTTGGGTGAAACGTTGGAATACATCGTGGAGGAATTTTCGATGTCGATAAAGTTCATGTCGTAAAATTCATTGGGACCGACTAATTTTGATAGGTAACAAAACAGTTTTCAACTATTTCACCAATTTACTGGGCATCGACTTGAGACTCGGTGTTTTAAATGGAAAGTCGTCTGGAATTTTGTGGATAATCGATATTCATTAGGAGACAGTGCCAACAAAAACTAATACAGTAGTAAGAGGTATAATTTGTTCTTGGTATACTGTTGTGAATGACAAACTTTTGGAATCTTCCGAAATATGATCATTTCTATGAAATATCCACTATTTTGTTATTAAACAGCACTGGCTTGGCATCTCGAGCTTTCCGAAGAATTTTTCATTTATGCGTTGGTGACAACAGTTTTGTATACTGGGTGAATCTTCGCCTTGTAGAGGGTGGGCCAAATTGGACACTTTTGAATGAGAAGTAGTATTTCTATACTAGATAGACGAAAACTGATGTAGGTGTCTGAGGATCAATTATCATGAGAAACCAATTGGCGAAAACCGCAAATTCATAGCTATCACTGTTACATGGTGTTTTCCGAAAATTTTCATTTTCGAAATATTGCTGTAACTTTTCTTTTGTTGAAAATTTTTCATTTCAGTGAGCAACTTTACTTGTGGCAACTTTTTACGTATAGTTCAATGACGTTAAATGAATTTTCCGCAAACTAATTTTATTTTCAAATGAGACACCCCGTATATTTCCATATATTTCTATTTCCGCACACCGAAGTTCTCCCAAGAATAATTTGGCGAAGCGTTCTCGAGCCAATTTCTTTGGTGCGCCCTCTCTCCCTGAGGACTGCGATGTTTCATCCCGAGAAAAATGATGGATTCATCAAGTTGCTACTCAGTCAGTGATCTTTGCCAAATACACCTCTCATCAAGTGGAGTAGATACGGTGACTTTGCCTCCTCAGATCTTCTTTTTGTATAAGGACAGAAATTTTATTCCCTACGTCTCTACTTCAATTTCTCCCGATCTCCTACTGTCAGGTTTTTCTTCTATTTGGTTCTTTCAAAGAGGTATTTCCTTTTATTTGTTATTCTTTTTTTGATTTGTAGTATCTTTTTTAATTCCCTATTCTCATACTCTTTGAGCCTCTCTATTGTCTTCTTTCTTTGTTTGTTAAATATTTTCTCAATAGTTTAAATTTTCTATTCATCTCTGATTTGTTGGTTGGTTATATACCATGGGGCTCCAACCGCTGTTCTGATCACTGTATTGAGCGTACTTTGTAACTCACGGCACTACTTTGGGGTAGTGCCGTGAGTTTATATATCCACCGGTGCTGATATAGAGAATGAAGCGAAGTCTATGACGCCATCTCTCGGGCAAGCACAGAGTCATCAATAAAATTAATCATTTGTACTTTGGAAATGAGTCACTATATCAGAAAAATCAGCATAAACTCAATTTTTCCATCCATTTGACGCACATTTATAATACAAAGTTATTGCTTGTCATTGGCGATAAAAATTGAATATTTTTCTCTGGATTTCTATTTCATTTTCGATGATAATAACGAATTCACTTTCCAACCACCCTTATTACCTCTGATATTAAATCACCATCATTTACTTTGGTTTTCTATTCCATTTAACTTTTCATTTTAATATAGTGGACTCTCGTTAACTATAATGGACTCTAGTTGACATCAACGTACCAACATTGATCTTCGAGTTAAGTAGAGTTCGATTTAAGCGTAATTCGAGTTTTACAGGTCATTCTTGATTAAATTCGACCTACAGAGGTAAAGAGATATATGGGTTTTATAAAACCCTGATCAACCGATCAACTCGTTGATTGTAAGTTTTAAATATATGGAAGTATCAAAATGAACTGAAACTGATCACAGAAATGATTTGATCAAGCAAATCACTACGTTAAAAGTTTTATGAAACCCACCATTAGATGTAAACCAAATGAACATTTGAGTTAAAGAGCTAATGAGTTATGATATTCATATCTTATATCCCCCAGAAGGCGTAGATCTCACATATTTGGATGAATTCACTAAAAACTGAATTTAAAAATGAAATACATCAATTTAGATTGTTGACAAATATCAATTATATTATTGACAAATTCTGAATATTTTCAGAATTTATCTGAAGTTCAATTTAGACTCTCAAACGTAAAGAGTTGAATGCAAACTATTGTTGTGAGTTTATTGTCAGGCTACATTTTTTCAACTCCTGAGAAATTATTGCAAGAATGTACATTTCAAAAAATATTCATTATATACTAAATGCACATTTAGCTCCTTCTAATGAGATAAAATATGATCAATTCCCTGACACTTTGCGACTTGTGCGGCGGGGTTTCGAATCAACTACTATCTTCGACAGACGTCGGTATTTTTTTTGGTGTCTTCGATTTATAGAGGTGAAAATGGTAAAATATAACCGTGGAATAATTTCGAGTGCATATTCATCTGTCAGCGTTCAAATTTCGAACGTTGCCAAGTTGATCAATATGGCAGAACATAATAATGATAAAAAATAGATATTTTGAAAAGCTGGTAAGTATCTATTCTTGTTAGTGCTCAAATCCAAACACCTCTACAAGCTTTTTTTCATGGTGATACATAACTACCTACTTAAGATTAGTTAGAATTTTTATTGGTCATTTATGCATGAAGTCTTTCCATAAAAGGAATAATTCTCCAGCTTTATACATATCGAATGAGTTGAAATATAGTCTTTATAACATCTGTTAGGTATAGTTATTAGAAATTTTTTCATTATATACTTCTTTTCCTATTGCAATTATATGAAGAACTGGGTGGATGTTGAATTCTGAAATTTTTTGTAGTACTTTGGTCGACAGTATTACCACATCTTTCTGAAATGAAGATCTCCATTCTTATTTTGAATAGAATATCCTATATTTTTAGTTATGTATGGATTCTATACGATATCCATAGTTCAAATTATTCAAAAAAGTTTCTGGCATGAACTTTTGCCAATATATGCAATGATTTTTGAAATTTTTGACATCTAAATAAGCAGTTTGAAAGTTCGATATCTAAATATATGCAGTATTCATAAGACTGATTCACTACCTTTTTCGATATCCCGTAGGGTTTTCGAAAATTTTGTGCCAACTTTCGGGGAGTTGAAGTTGAAATCATTCGAGATTTTCAAACGGCAATCCTATATATTTCAACTCTCTTGAAATGAAAAATAAATCAGTCTTTATTTTTGAATAAAATATAACGAAATGCATGATTGATAACCGTGATTATCATAGACACGAATGAAAAAGCTTCAAGTGTACAAATAGTATTTCCATAAATTATGTTCAATTTTATTTCATGCCCTTTTTCTTGGAAAGAGTTCCGCCTGAAGTCGATCCTAGTCCTAGCAGGATGATGAATTAAGGTATTCATTTCTAGATGAAAAATGTTTATGGATCATTTTGGAACTGCATATTCTTTGAAAAGTATTTTCAAAAATTTACTCTCCTACTCATTTCATTTAAGAACAGCAATTCTTGAAAAAAATATTCAAACAAACCGAATAAGGAATTAATTGCTTAAAAATCTTATTCTCAAAAATAGATCCACTTTATATAGTTCAAACCTCTACAACTCATATCTATATTACCCACCATTGAAAGTTCATAATAAATTATTCGCAAGACAGACACCACTAAAAGATAGCCTTCGCACGAAAACCAAATAACATCCATCCACGTTGTCAACATGTGGGATAATACACAGGACAAGAATACTGTCCTGCATTGTGTGGATTTAATCAAGTGTGCTTTATGTCTGTCTTGCGACTTGATATCTCTCAGACGAGACGAGACGTCTCGCCCGTATAGACGTGTCTAGCTCTGGCCATTCAGATGTAAGTCACACACGGATCATAGATATTCCTAACCTATCATATAATGCATTCTATAGTCCGCTTAATGGGCCGAGAGCGCCCGTGAAATGGCCTTAATCTTAATAATATCGTATTAATTAACACGGAGTTAGTTCCAACCGACTCGTTGCCGCTAAATCCTTCCTTTGTTCGATTAATTTCCCAAATCATCGTTCAAAATGTGCAAGTCACCCTGGCGGTAAAACGTAAAAGACCTTTTGTCCTCGACCGTCGCTTTTGGTCGGAAACTCCTTTAATTTCTTGAGAGGCTCCCATTAATTAACAGGCTTACATTAGCGTGTTTGGTTTTTTCATCTCTCATTAACATAAAAATGAGCATGTATGATCAAACGTGCAATTCGTTCATCTGCCTGGGAGTTGTAATTAAAAATTTACCATTGTGATAATGGACGCACAAGTTCATGTTTCGTCAGCTGGATGAACCGACTTTCGACTCGGCTGGGGCGTATTTTGTGAATAAACTTCTTTGCATGATAGAGGAGTCGATTTTATTGAATTTTCCATTCTCATTTGGTTGAAAAAGCAACTTTCTTGAGTTTTTTCTTTAATCCCAGGCCACTAGGAGATAATTCATTGATGACTTATTGAAACGATAATATCCCGTTTTCAAATGGCATACCATGTATTTGATTTTATTGTTAGGTATTTTATCATCTTGGGAAAATTCTCTACAATATGAGAAAATAAGATATACGCTGTGCCATTTCAAATAAGACCGATATTAACGTTTGTATCAATAAATCATCTCATTTTGAACATCCAGTAGAGTTTTGCATTCATTAGGTTTTTCCAAAAACATTCCAATTTATAAAAAATCTAAGTATCTGAAAAACGGTAATAAATAATGAAATGGTTTATTCTGTAAGCTACAGGGTATAAACATATAATCACACAGGCCTGAGCATGTACGTTAGTTGTAAGAATTTGAAAGATTGAACAACCTTGGGTTTTTTAATTACAAGCAATCTCTATTCAATTAAAAAACCGAGTTGTTCCATAAAAAAACAAATGTTTCATTATTTACACTTCGTTGGTACACCTTCTGTATTTCCAAACAATTTGAGAATGTAGCTTTAATGTAGCCTAATTATACTGTGTCCAACAGCTTCTATTGTGAGTTTTGCACCATTCAATGGCATTTCTTTCGAATATTTGAGTGGTGTTTTTCCCTTCCAAGTCTGTCTCTCTACTTCATTATAAAATTCTAATTTAGTGATGAGCGTTAAAACCTATGACAAGTAATATCAAAAAAGAAAGGCCTTTCCCTTTCCAAGTGTTTCACTTACTCCAACAGAATATCTGATCAGCAATATAATTTTCAGCGATATCGATTATAGTAGATACTCATCGTGGATTAACAAAACGGTATTCTTGAAAATAAGAATATTCAGTCAATGTATGTATTCATATAGGTACGCCTTTTCTTTGTTTCTTCCAAATCAACCCTTCGGATTAGCTTGATTATTATCGGTCCTACTGCTGTAATTCAAATCGGATAAGAAGTGGAAAGTCAGGGCTGTTTTTTCGAAATAATTAGTGGGCACATAGTCAGACACGAAAGTTGTCAAGAATGATCTGAAATAAATTTTGCGAGAAAAAAATTCGAATATAAGTAGATATAAAATATAACGCTAGTTGAAAGGTTGAAGACAGAAACACACTTAGTCGACGCAGAGCAGACCGATGCTACGTCCAAAAATATGGAGCACTGAAATACGAGAACATGAATACATGAAAAATCTATCGAAATTCTCTGTTTTCCGCAGTAATTTCACAAGAGTATGTAATTCACCAGATTCCTCTCTTTAACAAATGGTTTCATGTAGATAACGAATATTTTCTGTGTGTAGTATGGTAGTATATCCAAAGTCACTTGGAGGAAGCCTGAATATTTCAATTATACCAGGGTTGTCCAAGTTTTCAGAAATTCCTTTGGAATTTATGAAAATATTGCTATCAATACTCTCAAATAAACCCCGGTATTTAGCAAATCGTCTTGGAAACAAGAATGTCCCGATTTGATTGATCTTATTGGCTGAATATTTCCCCTCGTATTCCTCTTTCCACTTTGAGAGCGTTTTTGGTTACACTCATTGGCTGCATCTATCACTTCTTAATAACTTTCTGATAATTCGCATAGACCAGTGTGGTCCATAGGGGTATTATTGAAATGCATTTTTACGTAGTTTTAGTTCTTTGTGTGACTGATGCTTTTAACGATTTCGACTATGATGTTTGGCACAATTCTATGGCTTATGTAAAAAAGATGAATATTTCGCAATCAAATCTATTCCTCCAAATACTTTCAAAGTCAGAATTGATAAATGACGGGTTCTGAAGAAAATGATTTCGCATCCTAAATATCTGCATTCCACTGAAGGAAGAATTGATTAAAATGAGATAAACCAACAAAATTTTCATTACATTTTCTGATTTTAGCAATGTTATTACTGGTTTGCGAAATCATGTAGAATAGGCATAGGATGTTGAGGCTCTTAGTACGTCAAATTAGCAGCTACGTAGACAGATCGAAAAATCAATCGAGTATTTTAAAGAAAATAGAAATATTTCACCATTTCCTGCCAGTTTTGATAATAGGTTACATATATCTTTGAATATTTATTCTGATTCTGAAAACGAAAAATTTAAGAGTTATCGAGGAAAAACTTGAACTGAGGAAATACTACAATTTCTGAGTGGAGTAAACTATGACTCGGTCTATGACTTCCGGAAAACATAGAAACTAAAATCGAAATTTTGATAACTAAATTTGACATTTCATGAAATTTCCTTAATTATTCGAAATTGAAAATTGTATTGGCTTATGGATTTTCAACCATCTTATTACATTTCATGAAATTTCGACTTTTATTTTCTTTTTATGTTTTCTGGAAGTCATAGACTACTCCATTCAA
Source organism: Harmonia axyridis (assembly GCF_914767665.1). NCBI lineage: Eukaryota > Metazoa > Arthropoda > Insecta > Coleoptera > Coccinellidae > Harmonia > Harmonia axyridis. The sequence goes on from NC_059504.1 coordinate 37,954,020, forward strand.
CGAGAAATTGCAGTTTTCCTTATTTCAAGTTTTTGCTCGACAACTCTTCAAGTAGAGGATTTGCTTGAGACACCTCTCTTTTTATACCTACGTAAAATTGACTGAATGAATAAAAAATTTAGGTTTTTCCAAAAAACTTTTCATAAGATATCTATAGGAATCTCTTTATTTTATGAACCGTTCAGCTTATACTGAAGTATTGCCATATTGCTGAAATTATCATCAACCAAGCTATCTGATAATGCAATAATATACTGGGTGTGCCGTTTGAAATAACAAAGTAATACTCCGTTTCCGGTATAAAAAGAAATTGTATAAATTTTCAGCACAAAATTATTATTAGTTTTCCATATTAAACGTCTAATAGGCCATCGCGGTGAATCACCCTGTACATCATTATCATTTAGCCTTCTGCTTCCACTGAGGGACATAAATTTCGCCTTACAATAACTAAGTAATAAAATTCAATTCGGCAACGTAGCTGCTAATTTGACGTAGAAAATTGGATGTCATTCACGGATCTCAAGGTCATGCACCTATTCTACCCTAGTTTGTCTTATTTTCTTATAATTATAATGCAAACGATCAGTTCATCATCGTTGATAATGTGCCTTGATAGTATATTACAGGTCGAGAATAAAGAATAATCAACTTATAACACCGTAGAATGACATAGTATCATTTTTGATGTAACAGCAGAAGCTACTCACGAATTTTCTGAAAGAATCGACATACGCAAAAATATTATTTTCAATTCAAGGGTTTGAAAAGTGTGCGCCTATGGTTTATGACTGTTTCGCAATTATCTCTTGCCAAGCGTTTTTATAGACTAGTTCAAGTGACTTTGGATATACTATACCAGACCTAATCTAAGCTAACGTTTGTCCTCATCAAATTAATAAGAAGAACTACTGTACATTTTGATTATTGTGTACTCGTAGTAATTTGAATAATCTATATGATTATTATTTTCACTCTAAATATAACGGGACTCACGAGGCGAACTGCTGATGATCCCAAAAGTGAATTGACGCGTCGAGTGGGGCTTTACATCTATGCTCCACACAAGGCCAATCGAAGCAGCGACATTCATGTTGTTTATGCATTTATTATTCATTTTTATAGAGACTTTAGAATCGAAGACCAATAACCTTTTTTTCGACCCAAAAGTGATCTTAAATCTTCGTCTACCCTCGGTAGACGGATTGGTAGGTGATTGTTCAGACCGTATATTAGCTGAGGAAATAACATAAAGGTCTTTTTTCCCAGTAACACTAGTTTTTCTTGTCGCATTAGATTCGCAGTGATTTGGCATTGAAAATTCAATTTGTGTTGTCAGAAAGGCAGATTTCGTCTTTAATATGTTCAATCTTGCTTAAAATCGCAGTTCACACTTGAGATCCGCGTCACTTAAAATAATCACCTATAAGCCTCATCAATAGAAAGGATCTAAGAGGGCTTTTCCAAAGATAATTTCTAGCCACAATCTTGACAGAATGTATATGGTTGAATTATAATATGATTACTACCTCCAATGTGATAACCAAGCATCCTACGTTCCACTCGGTTATGTCTTGATCAAAAAACCATCTGCATCTCCATTTCGAATGCAGTATTTCCAATAAATCTCCACAAGAGCCATTCTCACAGAAACAAACACCTACGCGGTCATTCCAAAAACAATAACATCGACCTCAAGTCCCATCAAATCAGTAGGAGCCGCCTCCGAGAGATAAATCAGCAATTTATAACCAAATTCATCATGTTAGCAACCGCTTGCACCTCAAGTCCCGGATACCGTTATCGAAATCGTGACCTACTGTGGAGGATCTCTGCATGCGTCCAACAAAAGGACCTATCGTCTCCTGTCATTGTCGAACATGGCCCTTCTTGATGGATCGAGAAAAAAGAACACGCCAAACTAAACGAATTCCCATGACGAATGGAATGGTTTGTTTCTCCGAAGACTGGAATAAATTGAGGGAGCTTTTATTCGTGTCAAAAACAATTCTAAATTCAATTCGGCTGACGTAATAGTGTGGAATGACGGATGGGTCTATCCTCTTCAAATTGTGGCAAGATAACTCGAAAAGATGTTGCGTTTGATGAGATGCAATTTTTCATTTGGATTTTTATGAGATTTGGCGGAATAAAAAATTTCCCTGAGTTATTTTTCTATTGAAAATTCATGTAATCACTCAAGGAGGCGAATTTTAGTCTTTTCCTACAGGCAAAGTCTTGTGAAGAGGAAAAGACTGAGCTGAATTTGGGAGAATTTGTTCATTCATATTAGTTCTCATTTATGCGCCCTTGTAGACCCCAAGTCTTATGTATGTAAGATTGTTCTTGTTGTCTAGGATAATCGAATAGGACACAGATGCAAATTCCATTGTTCCTATCGTTCCTCCTTACAATGAAAAAACATTCATTGACTTGATTAAAAAAATACACGTTTTTTAAAATATCAAAATTAAATCTTATTTCGAAGCACTTTATCTGTCGATGTGCATCGAAAGAATTATTTCAGATCCAAAAACCTTTCTTCCAACAAATCTTATGCCCTTAATTTTGCCCTCAGGACCAAATTTATTGCAACCCGCACATGTCCTGTGTCTTTCCTTATAGTAATTTCTTCCAATCAGAGCTACCGCCAGACATTTTGGCGCCAGAAGAAAAATTTTTTTTTTAGAAGCTCTGTAGAACAACCATTTATTACTAATTTTTTTTTTGAAAAGTTACATATACAGGGTGTTCCATCATTGACGCGAAGCCTTATTACGATCTAGCGCTGGAATTTTCAATTTTTTTTTTTTTGGACACAGTAAGTGACATTAGGCTCCATGAATGCTATAAATATTCTCAATTTGTTCGGGAAAACTGCTTGAAACTTACCGTTTTTGAGATATTTCGATGTTTCATAAATTGAAGAGTTTCAGGAAAAACCTTATAACTACGAAATGAATTAATTTATTTGAATCAGATTTTGAAAATGAATACTAAAATAACGGAGGAAAGTACTGATGACATTTTAATAATACTTGAGAAGTGTTGGAAAAGAGACAATTTATTGATGACTTATTCAAACATTAGTACTGGGCATACTCCAAATGGCACACCTTATATAGGCTAAAGATAATAAAATTCGCCACTTAATTCTAAAAAAAAGAAAATACATAATACATAGTATGCCGTTGGGAATATGCTCAATATTGACGTTTGAATAAGTCATCAGTGAATCGTCCCATTTTGAAACTCCGTTCTACTGTTATTCACTTTCAAAATCTCATTCAAATTAATTGATTAAAAGTTATTAGGTTTTCCAAAGACCCCAATTTATCAAAAATCGAAACATCTCAGGTCTCCTATTGTGTTCATTTATTCCATACAATCCGAAATTTTATAAAAAAAAATTGTGTTTCGTAAGGAAGAATATGGTACAACAATTCAATAATGTAACTCTAATTGAGCATTATGGTACTGTGTCGAAAAAAAAATTCGAAAATTTCAGCGCCCAACCGTAATAGAGCGTCGAGTCGATGGTGGTGCACCCTGTATATTTTGGCGCTTTCGAATTGCGGGTTCTTGAATTTTCTTGAAGAAGCCTCTGTTATTCCTCTCAGATACTTTTTCTGTTTTATATGAAAACGTATTTTCGAACTCAAAATCACCTTGGAAAATTTATCAAAAAACGTTTTGTCGAATTCATCAAAATTCCCTTTAATTGATTAATAGTAGGAAGAGTAGGTAGGAAGTAATACTCAGAAAAAAATGAAAACCGAAATTCCACAGAAAAAACTCCTATTGAAAAAATATGATCCATTAATAATTGGATGAATTCCAAAATCATCTGTGATATTTCCAGTCCCTTAGGATTTGTTTTCAAATTATATCCGTCAAGTTAACATGCCTACTTGACAGCAGAATAATTTTTCGAAGCATTAATCAAAAGTTGAAAACGTATGTGATCTGAGCTGGTCAACTTGTGAGGGGTACGTTCCAGGTATAGAAACCAGAGTTATCTCTCGACCTCCTGGTGAAACCAGACCGTGGTAAATACAAATATGATCGCATTGACAGCTTGTGTAGGACGTCCTTTATCGGAAACTATAAATACGAATAACTTATGGTTAACATTCATGCCAACCTGGTTGTATATCAACTCAGCCAGTCCTTTTCTATCCAATTTATTTAACATTTTCGTATTTGATATTAGGAATGAGACTAATCAATGATTAATGGATCCCGATGGAATAATTTTAATTGATTTTTGAGAAAAATCATTCAAACATCAAGTATAACCAATCTGGGTCATTATATAACAGAATAACATTTGTATTTGTATTGTATTATTTTCTCTCAGGTCTTAGAATATTTGAACAAACTAAAAGTTGTCTCTTCCACTGGCAAAATACAAATTATAATAACTTGAAAACGTGATTTCCTAGTAATGAAAATTACGTTCAAAAATATTTTACTTGATTAACAAATATTATAAATTTCAGATTTCTTTTTGAACATGCCACAAATAAGTTATTCTTCTCAATTGAATTTTTCAATAATATGAGTAATTATCCAGCTGCGGTCTAGCAATCAATTTTGATAAAATATTTCATTAAATTCAATAAAATTTATTGTGAAGATCTTTAGAAGGCTACTGACACATTGATTTTATTAGATTTTCATATTCTACAAGTTTCAACACATTAAGTTTTGAAAATGAGGGCAAATTAATATAATTCTCGGGTTATTACAAAGTTACGAGAATATTATTGAAAATTTCATAACAAAGTTGAATGTATTGTATCAAAAAATTCCTGAACTTTTATTTTCGGATTATCCAGAGGTACTTAAATCATCTCTTATTTTTCTCTAGATACTTGAAATTTTCTAATTATGAAAAATGTTTCAGTCTCTACCTAGTTACTTCCAGGAGATAACCTTATGATTTTTTCTTCTAGATAGAAAAAATATTCATCTCGAATTAAAACAGGTTTTAGTGAAGTGGAGATGAAAATTGTGAGTATATATTTTTATCGAGTTCAATATAACAAAAACAATTCACCTGATTGTGCTGAGAATGAATGTACCTATTTTACTCTAAAATGAATAGACCAAAATTTCAAACATAGAAAAGGCTTTTTGCATTTATGCAAGAAAAAATAAATTGTTTCTGATGAGAGTCTGCCTCAAGTAATGACTCACAAAATTCGAAATTTTAAGGGTAGATTTCCAGTCGAAATGGTTCAATAAAAAAAATGCTCAAAAATTCTAAACGTTCTGTGTTAGTATTATTCTCATTTTTGTGAGCTTGATCTTGAGTAACAGTATTTTGCCTATATGTCTGTAGTTTATGTCTGTAATTCTCGAATTTGAAAATTATATTTGATTTGATTCAGCGATGATAATTTGAGGTCAAAAATGAATTCTGCCCATGCGTCCGGTTGCTATATAGCTTTCAGAGGGAAGATCTATAAAATATCCTTCGAAAAATTACCATTTTATGGCCAGAAAGCCATTATTATCAAAAATCTTTAAAACTCAAAAAATCATCTGGACTGAACAAAATTCAAAACTCCATGTATTCATCAATTATTTTATATATATAATTTTTCGTATCTTAACGAAAATGATTGATAAATGATTTTGGTAATTTCGGGAAAAAAAATTTTTTAATTCGAATTTGAACAAGCGCGTATTCTTATAATTACGAACTTGGATTTCAGGTAATGAAATCATACAAAAATTTGAATCATTAGTGAGTAGTTCCTTCACACGTTTGTGGAAATTTCTCTCGTTCAGCAGTTTGAATCATCGGGTAGTTTATTGTATTATTTTATACATATATAGTTTGGACTTTGCTGTGTCTTCTTCATTCTATTACATGGCAGAGTATTATGTTTTCCATTTTTTTTTCATTGAAAAAAAAAGTTCAATGTGTTTTCTGTTTTTTTCCCAAATGAAGACCTTTATTATTATTATTATTATTATAAATTTCAAGAGAAGAAATAATAAAGTAACGTTTAATATAAAGAATTTTGAGTATAAGAGAGCTCGATGGAAAAGCATTTGTCTAGTTGGAAAGGCCAAGCTTTCTGTCGTCGCCGCAATTCAATATCGAACTTGAAACATGAGCATTGCTTGTCAACTTGCACACAAACACAAGAAGAAAAAGGTTCGGACACAATTTACATCCCGATGCAAGTAAAATCAGTTAAGGTGTGGTTGTCGTTTGGGAAAGAAATTTATGTCAGCAGCCAGCCTCAATTTATCAACAACCTCCTACATGCATATTCTTGCCAATTAATATGGTTCTATCTGAAATGCAGTTCTTCGCATAGTGCCTTTTATCCTGAGTGCACACAGGGCCACAAATTACACCAACTTCTTGCATATTAATGTTCAATTCTCTTCCTTTGTCTCTATAGATACATTCTACCCACCTATTTCAATAATTAGGAAACATCTCATATACTATTAACGTCAGGCGAATTGATAAATAGTTTCCATTTGGCTTGGAATAGTATTAGCCCAGATTCAGTTGTGTCTGCGTCCATGCTGAAACCTTGGTCTCGTCTGCTCCGTATTCCTAACCTAATGTGATTCTTTTCACTAATGGTATCACCGTGTATTTTTCCAACGAAAGTAGTTTGGTTTCACAACTGTTACATATGAGTATTCATCTATGCCGATGATATTGTTCTTTTGTTTCGTTATACTTTCGGAATCATTGAAAATACATGAAGATCTAAAATTATGGAAAAATATTTTTTTGAGTGGATCATATATCCTAATCCAAATAAAACAGAAGTTTTCCATATTTCTGCTGAGTATTCAAATTTAAACAGGGTTTACATCTGAATAATCAGCAGAAATATAGAAAATTGAAAGTGACCTTCAATAATTCCGTCTTGAATCATAATTTAATTCCTTATTACTAGAAGTTAAACTTGATTCTTCTTTTTATTTCCAGGTTCACTTGGAAAATTTACGTTTGAAATTGAAGTTGAAGAATAATATCTTTCAAAATATAGGGTGCTGATGCCAGCACTTTTCATTCGGCAGCCTTGACCTAATGCTTGGTAAAAAAGTGCTCATGTTCATAAAATTGATGCACAGCTTAACGTTTCTATGAGAGTTATCAGTTGACCTGTCAGATATACACCTCCACATTGGTTACCAGTGCTATCACATATACTTCCACCTCATATTCGTTCACAGGTCTGAGTCAAGAAATCTTGGGAAAATTTCATTACCACTCAAACTTATTTCTAATTGTATTTTACCTCCCAGATACTAGAACTGCCAAATTAAAGTCACGCGAACTTTATGGATTAATACTTTCCTTCAATCTAATGAAAGTGACAAAGAAATTTGGAGTTCGGAATGGAGTTCTTTTAATGTCTTCAACAAAAGTCTAATTGTTGATCCTTCAAAGAAAGTTCTAGGTAAATTTGATTTATTTTAAATCGACTCAGGACTGGTCATGCTCATGGTTTGATCTATATATTTATTTTGGAATACCCTCTACATATAAAAATTATTTTGAATTGTGGCTCCAACTACCTTTTATACATCTCAAAAGAAGATTTTCAAAACATCTTCATTTACACCCTCAAAATGAGATCCGCGTCTGTGGTAGGCCATCCAGTATACATTTCAAAAGACATAACTGGAAAAGCATTCATACTACCCTTAATAATCAGTAAAATTTTTTTCAGTATTTTCATAATATTTAGCCCTCTTTAGAGCAAGAATCTTGATGCCAGTAGTGGCTATCAAAGTAGTTGATGTTCTGTCAAATGTAAGTTCCCAGTGTAAGTTTTCTTATTTGGCAAACCCCAGAAAACTTACAATTCTGCTTGGAATTGACGTTTTGTTTTTGTTTTTGACGATGTGTTTTTCCCAACAGGTTGTCCAGAGCATTCACCACTTTGATATCGCATGGAAAAATCGTTGATGGACATTTACAACTCGAACATGTTTCTAATTTCTAAATTGGAAATTTTCAAGTGTAGACAAACACCTTTTTTCTGACAACAATTCGGAAATCGTAAATTTTCGAAACATACTATTTTTTTAATCTGGTATATTTACAATGGCTACCCATATATTTTACAACTTTATAACATTTTCTACCATCATGTCACATATTTTCTATAAGTACGTTTATCAATAGAAAATAATTTCCGTCAGCCTCCAGAAGAAATTCATTCAATTTTTCACAGGTAAAAATATCTGACTTCTAGGTTCGAAATCGTCATTTCTTCTCTTCAAAGAAGCTCAAGGTTTCGGAGATTTCAAAATATCCATATTGTCTTCATTAAACAGCGTTAACTTCAACATGGAATATTCGTTCCACAAGGTGACTTTAATATTTGGCTCTTTTCAATAGCATCATTGTTATTTTTGATATTGAGGTTGAATTCATTTTCAGAATGAATGTTGTTTCAGATTCAGATTTAATTAAGGAGGTTCCATTTCACTGCGACCTAATGGTCTATTGTGCCCATCATCAGAGCTATTCTCTCCATAACGTGATCTACAGTTCCAGATTTCTAATGAACTCCTGTATCTGGGATGACTTGAAGGAGGCTAATTCTTCACTTTTACAAGTTTCGTGTCGAAAGCAAAATGAAGGAGCTTCCATTTCACTGGGACCTAGTGATCTATTGTACCCTCATCAGAACTATTTTCTCTATAACGTGATCTACAGCTCGCCTTCTAGTTCCGGAGTTCTAATGAATATCAGTATCTAGGATTGCTTCAAGGAAGCTAAAACGTCACTTCTACAAGTTTCTTCTTCAAATCAGATTTTGCGTTGGCTAGAGATGGCGAGGCATTCCGTCACCAGGTGATCCGGAGTTTTTTCCTCCTCCCCACAGAATCTGCACTCGTCATTTTCTGTTAGACCCATTCTCATGAGGTTTTCCTAAGGCGACAATGCTCTGTGAGGAATCCAGTGAGGAGGTGTAGTATATTTTTGCTAAGATCTAGATACTTCTTCGATCTCGCAGTGTAAAAATTTCGAAGAAACTTTTTGGTTCGATCCAAACCAGGAGTGTTTTTCTTTCGGTTTTTCGTTATCATGAAACATATGTCTACGCCATAGAAAGGTTCAGGGCCGATGAAAGGAGCTGTGCTCCTTTTCTGGGAAGTGTGTTGGCCTCTTAATTACCTCTAATTCTCGAGTGACCGGGAGCCCAGACTGAAAAGACCTTATTATTCTTGCCTATTTCATTGAGTTTTCTTCGTCACTCAAATAACATCTTAGAATCGATAATATGTGAGCTCAGTGCTTTGATTGGAGCCTGACTTTCAGAATGTATCGGTATTTCACAATTCTGATAGTTTCTTGTTAGGTTAATTTCTACATATCTTTCTATTGGCTGAAAGACACTTATACAGCGGTCTAGAGATATTGAGCATTTGGTACCAGTCCTGAATACTCCAGTGCCAGTTTCCGTCGTGTTTTGGAACTTTCTGTGTACCCTTTTATGGTATTCTTTTTAGGAACTTGGATTGTGGAATATCTGCTGTTTTGTAACGTTTCTGGAACTTCTCTGATGAAAGAAATTCACATGTTTGCTTCTTGAATTTCATCCAGATTGGTATTCATTTGAAACAACTTTAGTAACCCAAGTCAAACTGATGTTAGATTGAAAGTTAATAAATTACAAACTAAATCCATCAAAAGAAATTTGCATTGGAAAATAAATGTCTCTTACCTCCCTTATGGTGTGAATAACCATTAGCGTGCAAGTTTCAAATGAATCTATTTTTTGGAATGTTAACCGGAACTCATATTTTCATTTCATAATGTTCCAACGTAAAGTTTTTGTAGAACAAATTAAGATATTCATTTTGAATAATTCACAACGAATGATTTAACTGCGGTATCTAATCGATTAACGAATGTATAAAAAGCCGAAAACAAACCTTCATCCTAAACACCTCTAATATTTCATAATGATATCCTGTCCGGACTATTTTATACCGGGCATATTTCGTCGAGATGTATTCTGCACGTCGACCTTCTTACCACTCAATTTATTAACCGTAAACTAATTGATTTCTTTGTTGTTGGCAAAGTAGCGGGCCATGTTGAACAAAATGCCATTAAAAATCCCCGAGACCAAACTCAAAAATAATTAATCATCGTGGGCCGATGGCGATATTTTATGAAGGTAATATGTTTCGTGTTTTGAACGATACGAATAATTAGGAATCGAAAATGAGCAATTAAATCGACCATAAGGATTCGTTGGTTTCTGTAAGCGGAAAAAAAATGGAGTTAATCAGATTCCACCCGCTAGCTAAATCTTGTTATTTTTGGTTGTGGAGAAACTTTTCTGGAATTTATGCAGTGAAACAATACGATCGGTTTCACGTCCTCTTTTTCATTAACCATTTACTGCATGAATTTTTATTTTGCGATATAAAAATTAATTTGCGAAGAACTTGATCTCTGGTTGAACGTAAAAATACCCAAAAAAATTATGCTCAAAATTTTGAAGTTTATTTCGAAAAAAAATGGTTTGTGCCACATATGGAACATCATGCAACAAGAAACAATAGCTGGTTCGTTTGAACGTTGTCGCACTGACTATAAGATGGTCTGTTCAGTTATATACTCGATGAGACTATGAGGAAAGAGAAACTTATAAAATTGACCCGGAGTTTCTAATTCTAAAATTGAGGCGGCAGATTTTATATCTGCTTCAGGTTTTCTCAGATTTCCATCCATCCATTCATTTTTCGAACACTTAGTTTTTTTTTGGCTTCTTTTTTTATGCAGTTCTGTTTGTAGAATAGAGAGTGGAATTTCATCATCTCAGGAGTCTGTTGCAGAAATGATAATTTCCTCAACATAATTTTTTAGGCTCCTCAAGTTCTTCAGATTCCGATGCGAGTATTACCTCTGGACGTGTCATCCTCATCCTATAAATCAGATTCTTCACTGTCAAATTCAGGAATCTTTACGTCGTTTATTTTTCCATAAAACAGCTTTAGAACCATATCTAAGACAATATGCAGAGTTATTTCAGATTTTAACACTACATGATGTTCCATATAAGGGACAATCTGTTTTGGTTTATTTTCTATGATTTTTTTGATGATCAAAATGATTGAAACTCACCTGAATACGTTCTTGAAATTACTAGTAGAAACAACATATTTTTTTCAGCGATAATAAACCAGCACAGATATAATCGAAATATCGCACGAACAAGATTCGACAAGAATGGACAAATAAACGCCTATTGTAGGCATTCTGCTTAGTGCAGCGTCTCTGCTAGCATAACACTGCTTCTTATGAATGTGCCAGATATGATCCGCTCTATGCAGTCATGGAAGATTCAGCTGAATTAAAAAAAAAATTTGTTCGAGCCATATATGGCACACGATGCGGCAAAGGGGAATATGTTTCGTGTTTTGAATGATACGAATAATTAGGAATCGAAAATGAGCAATTAAATCGACCATAAGGATTCGTTGGTTTCTGTAAGCGGAAAAAAAATGAAGTTAATCAGATTCCACCCGCTAGCTAAATCTTGTTATTTCTGGTTGTGGAGAAACTTTTTTGGAATTTATCCAATGAAACAATGCGATCGGTTTCACGTTCTCTTTTTCATTAACCATTTACCGCATGAATTTTTATTTTGCGATGGAAAACTTAATTTGCGAAAAACTTGATCTCGTGAAAATACTCAAAAAAATCTAAATGCAAAATTTTGAAGTGTCTTTCGAAAAAACTGGTTTGTGCCTCATATGGAACATCATGAAATTAGAAACAATGTCTGGTTTGTTTGGACGTTGTTGCACTGAGTATAGGTTGGTCTGTTCAGTTATTTACTCGATGGGACCATCAGGAAAGAGAAACTTGAAAAATTGCTGTTTCTTATTCTAAAATTGATGAAGGCAGATCTTCATGGCCACTAAATTTTATATTTACTTCAGGTTTTCTCAGATTACCATCCATCCATTCATTTTTCGAACACTTAGTTTTTTTTTTGGTTTCGTTTTTTTATGGAGTTCTGTTTGTAGAATAAAGAGAGAAATTTCATCATTTGAGGAGTCTGTTGCAGAAATGATAATGTCCTCACCATAGTTTTTGACAACTCTAGGCTCCTCAAGTTCATCAGATTCTGATGCGAGATTCTGTTCGTGCCATATATGGTACACGATGCGGTAAAGGGTATTATGTTTCGTGTTTTGAAATTATGATTGATAATTAGGAATCGAAAATGAGCAACTAATTCGACCATAAGGATTCGTTGGTTTCTGTAAGCGGAAAAAAAACGGAGTTAATCAGATTCCACCCGCTAGCTAAATTTTGTTATTTCTGGTTGTGGAGGAACTTTTCTGGAATTTATCCAGTGAAACAATACGATCGGTTTCACGTCCTCTTTTTCATTAACCATTTACCGCATGAATTTTTATTTTGCGATGGAAAAATTAATTTGCGAATAACTTGATCTCTGGTTGAACGTAAAAATACTCAAAAAAATCTATACTCAAAATTTTGCAGTTTATTTCGAAAAAACTGGTTGTGCCACATATGGGACATCAGGCAAAATTCAGGAATCCTTGCGACGTTCATTTTTCCATTAAACAGCTTTGGATCCATATCTACGACAAATGTGCAAAGTTATTTCAGATTCTAAGACTGCATGATTGATCCTTAAATGGGACATGAGGGACAATCTGTTTTGGTTTATTTTCTATGATTTTTCGATAATCAAAATGATTGAAACTTACCTGATTAGGTTCTTGAAATCACTAGAAGGACCAAAATATTTTTTTCCGCCGTAAAAAACACTTTTCAGTGATAATAAACCAGCACTGATATAATCGAATTATCGCACGAACTAGATTGGACAAAAATGAACAAATAAACGCCTATTGTAGGCATTTTGCTTAGTGCATCGTCTCTGGGAGCATCACACTGCTTCTTATGAATGTGCCAGATATGAATCGCTCTATGCAGTTACGGAAAGATTCAGCTGAATTAAAAAAAAAATCTGTTCGTGCCATATATGGCACACGATGCGGTAAAGGGTAATATGTTACGTGTTTTGAACGATACCAACAATTAGGAATCGAAAATGAGCAATTAAATCGACCATAAAGATTCGTTGGTTTCTGTAAGCGGAAAAAAATGGAGTTAATCAGATTCCACCCGCTAGCTAAATCTTGTTATTTCTGGTTGTGGAGAAACTTTTTTGGAATTTATCCAGTGAAACAATGCGATCGGTTTCACGTTCTCTTTTTCATTAACCATTTACCGCATGAATTTTTATTTTGCGATGGAAAACTTAATTTGCGAAAAACTTGATCTCGTGAAAATACTCAAAAAAATCTAAATGCAAAATTTTGAAGTGTCTTTCGAAAAAACTGGTTTGTGCCTCATATGGAACGTCATGAAATTAGAAACAATTATATTTATTAGAAACACGATGCGGCAAAGGGGAATATGTTTCGTGTTTTGAATGATACGAATAATTAGGAATCGAAAATGAGCAATTAAATCGACCATAAGGATTCGTTGGTTTCTGTAAGCGGAAAAAAAATGAAGTTAATCAGATTTCACCCGCTAGCTAAATCTCGTTTTTTCTGGTTGTGGAACTTTTCTGGAATTTATCCAGTGAAACAATACGATCGGTTTCACGTCCTCTTTTTCATTAATACATTTCCTAATGAAGATCGAACGGAGTTGTTACTGTAAGAGTTTTCAGTTAATCTACATTCCGATTGTTTACTGGACCATTGGACACTCCATTCGATCATTTTTTTTCAATAAAGTGGTCCTTTTACCAGCCAGTCATCCGTTCACAGGAGTTATCGATTATTTTGGTTTTTATCGATGGCCTCAAGACTGACTGGAGTTTTCTGCTATTTTCAAGTAGATTCTTTTTAATTGGTCCGAAATTTGATGTCTGCTGTGGATGAAGGTCAATTATAAGTACTTTATTTTTCATATTTTCGAATGACCTTTCAGTGAAGTTTGTTTGCTAACATACAGGGTGTTCCTAAATCGGAGGAATACCTACAAACAAAACTGACAGATTTCTCGGACCATTTCAAGAAAAAAATCTCATAAACATAGGCACGAAAATGTTTTCTTTTCGTGATACATTGTATTGAAGTTTCATTTATTTTCGTTGAAATTTTATTCTCATAGCACTTTCCTTTCGTAAGATACTTAACATAAATTTGGCATAGATATCTATTGCAAGTTTTCATCATGCGATATATTAATTTTGAATTTAAATCTACAGGTTGATATTTTTTCTTCACAAGTCTCCACTTTTTTCCTCCAGAACATTTTTATGTAAACCACTGGTAGTTTAGAAACTTCAATTTAAAAACACCCTGTAAATTTCAAACAAAAAAATTGAAATGGTAATGAATATTACATTATTTTTCCCATTCCTATTTTTAGGGAAGACATCTAATATTTAACTGAAAACCTTTTGAGGAAACTAGAGAAAAAATGTTTTTTTTATAAATTTTGTAAAATTTTTTTTGATATAAAATGGTATTCAAATATGATATGCAATGGCGATTATGGCGTAATATGTATGTTAAACATATAAATATTTTGTGGCATGTATGACTGATATGGGGCGTAAACCATAGAAATACGTATTGAATGAAGGAGGCATCTATGATAAATTTTTTTGTGCTTTATTCATGAAACATGAAAAAGATGATTATGGTCTCTTTCATTTATTTATAACCCTTATGATCGCAAAAAAGTTGGAGAGATTCGATGAAGCTGATAATCGAATAATTCATAACTTTTTCAACGCCCTGAACGTTCTTCTAATCTTACGAGAGGATAAGGAAAATTCCTGTTCAGTTTTGTGTAGGTATTGAAATTTCCTGAAAAAATTCATTGAAAGTTTAGGAAATTAGTTAATTTTCCAGCTAAAAACTGATTCATTCCGAATAAACCGCCAAAGAGGAGGTTTTAATCCTGATAACAAATTCAGTAGGGATATATTCATGAGCCAATCCTGGTTTCGGTATGAAATTATGAAAATTCTTCATTATATGTAGAATTATTTCATTCCAACCCAAAATAGAAACTGAACTTCGTAACAGTGAATATTAGTAGAGAAAGTTCTTGTCAGCTTTCCTCCTGTAGGTTTTACTACGATTTGAACATTTCTCATCAAACAACGAAAAAACAATATACATGGTGAAATTTTTGCGGAAAACATATACCACCATACTCAGATTTTCAGAATTCTGAATATGTTAGTTCCTAAAGAAACTTAAGACGATATTCCCTGAGAACTTCAACTGCTTCAATAACCGCTCAAGGGTTTTTATGAATCGAAATATTCGATGATTACCGAATTTGGCCCTTTATAAAACTTATATGAAGAGGAGAATGTGCACTTATAAGTGGTCATTTGATGTTCACCTGAGTAACCTCTATACGTGGTAGAACATGTACAGTTACTCTTGACTCACCCTTTATAAATATATATTAATTTATGTGATGAGATTTATTATGCAGTCATTGTTGTCGGTTAGTTTATCTAGTAGTTTTTATTTTACATACCCATACAATGTAAATTGCATTAACCTTGTCGGATCTGTTGTTACGTATATTCAAGGTATTTTTTTGTTGTATTCTGATCAGATTGAATTTACATGAACCTCGAAAATGTTATTATAAATCTATTTGGTTGGTTTGCTTCTCGGAAATTTTAGATGGAGATATTGTTCTTTCGCTAGACTTCTTGAACTGTTAATGATGATCATCATGAAATTCCGAATGCCAATTGAATTTTTTTTTCACAACATCACAACTGATTTCACCATTCTATTTTGATAATATCGGAGGTTTTGAAATTATCAGGAAATCGAAATGAGAAGTGGTTACAGTTACGCAACCCTTGCTCGGATTTGCCGCATAAACGGACTTAACCGAGGCATTCAAGATCAGAACCTAATTCGAATACTTTAAATTTTTAGGTTTCTTCCGTTCGAGAGTTATTATGTTTACGGACCGACATAATTAAACATAATCATGGATGTGTCATCAGTGAGGTTTTTTTCTTGGTTGACAATACACGAAATTAAAAAAATACAAACAATGTGACCAGGAATAGTCTTTTCGATTCTTCAAAATAAGTCAACAACCGGTTTTTACTATCACTGCATCACCTCCAATCATTTCATAGATTTCAATAAGACAAAAATGTCACACAAATGTTTTAAAGGTAAACGCTTAGACCTCTTGGAGTTTTTAGAAATATCTTCAGCTCACAAACAAAATCTCCCAATTGTAAAGGATCAATTAGATTTCCGTCTGTCTCCATGTCAACAAGATTTTATATATTAAAAAAAAAATTGTGAAACGTATAGTCAAGTCTTTCATTTATTTTCTTTCATTAATATTGAAAGTATGTTTCACCAAGGGATATGCGAGGAATCAATTTCGAATACTCTTTTCGTTATATCAATCAAAAAAGTTTCACGAGTAGTGTGTCTTATATTCTAAAACCCTGATTAGAATAGACCTCAGCAGTATAATGGGTTCATTTCCATGGACTCTTAATGGACAGTTCCAGCTGTTGTCAACCAAACACACAATAAAATCTATTTCGGGTGCAATAAATTTTTCGAAGTTGGTGGTATTGGATCATTTGGTGACAACCAATGCTATGATCACCTTGAACTGGAATAGGTGCAGTATCTACATTTCGTCGAGAGTTAACAACTAATCCAAAAAAAAAATACAGTTCATCATAATAGCACTAAAAATTGCCTGGAATGACAATGCGATTTATTTAGTCATTAAGCACGTGGAACAAATAAAAATAATACATTTTGGATTCGTTGGCCTAACTTTCAAGTACATAGTCATTTCAAGTGTAACAATAATGAATTACCACTTTGTACTCCGTCCATTATTCAACAAAAAAGAATTGAATAGAATCGCAAAATTAATGTATTAAATAGAATTAAATGAATACGAAAATACGTTATAGTATTCAATCATTTGCTACCGATAAGGAACTAAGAATGATCTAAAGAAATCTGCAAATGAAAAACACCAACTTTTTTGTTGTATCATAGAAGTAAGTACATCCTCTGGGAAATTACTAACCGTATCATAATTTCTGCATTATACATATTCAGTAAGATCTTATTTCCGAAGTAGTAAAGGTTATTTCAATAAGAGGTTTCATTTCATAGCTTGATGTATTCAAAGCTGCCCAAATAGGCAGCTGTAAAAATATTAAAATTTTGCATTCACAGCACTTTTGGTCGTCTTGGAGTAACTTTTTGGCCGGCAATAATGAAACTGGTGGAAACATTTGAGCTGTCGGAACGATAGGCTGGTGATGTGGAGAATCGAAAATGTGTGAGTCGCTCAAAAAAAAATGAGAATATTGCTTCTGTAGCGCGTAGTGTTGAAGAAAACACAGATTTGTCGATTACTCGTCGATCTTGGGATTAATAATTTTTATTGCCGGAATTGAAAGATATTGATGTGATCGACGTTAATTTTCAGCAATACGGAGCTACGTGCCACATAAGCAACGAAACAACCGCAATTTCACAATAAAAGTTTCCTGGCCCTGCATTTCTCGAATAGGTGATTATAATTGGCGGACAAAATTTTCTGATTCTCCTTCAGACTATTTTCTAAGTGGCCAGGTGAAAGTTAAGGTCTATGCCAATACTCCAGAATAAATTCAATAGCTTAAAGATGGAATTGGTGGAGTTCGGAGAAATACAGCCCCAAATTAGCGAATTGGTCATGGAAAATTTCATGAAGAGGATATGGTGCTGCTACCGTAGTCGTGGCGATCTTTGGCTGATATAGTTAATAGCATACCTTCCTCTTCACAATGAAATAAACATTCATTGATTTCTCCTAAAAATATTTTTTTTTAAATTCCAGTTCAGAACACTTCAAATGAAAAATAATGAGTCCGGTCCTGGAATATTGAAAAAATTTAATTGTCTCGGACTCGACCTCGGCATGTGTCAATTACATATTAAGATTCAATAAATTCCGCCGAAAAGTTTGGTTCTTTCCATGAATATGCGAACTCACCCTGTAGCTTTCTTAGGAAAAGCAGAAATTCATTTTTCGCAGTCAATCCGTTCTCACCTAGTCCTACTCTATCTCTGGTGAATAAATAAATAAATAAATAAAGTTTTAGCAAAATAATATTACAAATTCATAAACTGAAACAACAATCCTTTTGAAGAGAATTATGAAAAAAGAACAACACTCACAAACCCCAAAAGCCCTAAGCCATCAAAATTAAATTAATTATATCAAATAATTTCATTATAATATGTCTGTGAAAAAAATTCTGAATTCTGAAAGATCATTTAGAATCTCTGACTTAAATATATTGCTTAATTTTTTTCTGAAAACACTTGAAGTAGGGCATTTCTTATTTCAAGAGGCAGTAAATTGAAAAAATAACATCCTGCATACTCGGGTGTTTTTTTATATGTTTGATAAGTAAATCTACACAATTTTATTTGATTGCCTCCTCTGGTGTTATATTCATGTCTATCACCAACTTTTTCGATCTCATTCCTCTTTTTGTACGTACGACAGAGTAAGACTATGTACAGTAACTTCCAGGCACCCTGTATATTACAGAACGTTAGGCAATTGTTCATGAAGAGATCTTGAAATATTGGCTGTGTATATAGGACTATATTTCGATTATTGTTAAATATTCAAATTATTCTCCTATTTTCGAAATCCGTAATTTCTGTGTGTATAGTATTATTTCAATTCTGTTTATAAAATTAAAAATTAATGAGCTCCGTAGGCTTCAGCATACTAAGGCTGCTTGTAAATCCACCAATGGGGTTGAGATATATATAAATGATTCCACAGAAATTTCAGCTGCTTAGAATACGCTGAGCGCGTTAGGCATGCGTAAATTGAAACTTTAAGGCAGAATATTTCCCTCCTATCAAAAATTCTATGTAAATGGAATGCAATTATCGAAAATTACAGCGAATATTTCCCTCCTGCCTAAAATTCTATGTATATGGAGAACAATTATCGAAAATTAGAGCAATTGTAGGAAACGAAACAGCACTGCGATAATTGTTCTGTTCATAGATGCATAGTTTCTATGCATCTTACACAGTTCGAATATATGGCAATTCCATTCTAAATCAGTTTGACAAGTATTGTAACAGTTTATCCGGGAAATATTCCCCCGAATTACACTCGTGCTTCAGAATGACCGGATAATTTCGCATTCCAGCGTGTTTTCTTCGAAAAACTGCATTCGGTCATTTTCATTTTTGAGAAAGAGCCCGACACCGAAAGTGGAGGGCTCTTTCTCAAAAAGGAAAATGAACTAATGCAGTTTTTATGACAACACGCTGTCATGCAAAATTATCGCTAATTTTGATGCACTTGTGCAATTACTTAGAATATTTCCTTCCTGTCAAAAGTTCTATGTATATGGAGAACAATTATCGAAAATTACAGCGATAATTGCATTGTAAGAAGCGAAACTGCACTGCGATAATTGTCTTGTTCATTGGAGAAAGAGCCCTCCACCTTCGGTGTCGGGCTCTTTCTCCAAAAATGAAAATGAACTCATGCAGTTTTTATGACAACACGCTGTCATGCAAAATTATCGGTAATTTTGATGCACTTGTGCAATTACTTACGATAATATAATCAGCCTTATTCTGTATATAACTCGAATAGAAACGGACGAAACGGAACGTAATCTGAGAAATCGAAATGTTTCACTTTTAACGTGTCTTAATTTGATATTATGTATCTAATTTCATATTTATCGCCGAATGCAATTCGTAATTGATATCCATAGTAATTCTACTTAAAGTTCAGAACACCAATTAGGTACTAATTAGAAAATAATAAAACTATTCTGTTGCATTTCTATTCGATCCATACCATTTCTATTCGATTCATACCATTTCTATTCGATTTGAAGTTACAGAATAAGGCTGAAAAGTGTTATAGGACCGAAAATAATAAATAGTAGATAGCTGATTTCAAGAGCGAATGACACGAAAGAATAGTCTCTCATTTGCAGGGAATTTCACGTCCCATTTTAATTTATCAAAAATTAAATCAATTAGCGTCCGGTACAAACAAAACGTATCTGTTGTTCAGAATGTACTAGATCGCGTGAACGTTGTTATATCACATGAGGTTGTTGATGTCTTTATCCATTAATTTGTGATTATGCCGGAGATAATTTGCATTTTCAAGGGGAGATTATGTAGGCGAAGAATTTAATTGCCTTTCCTATATCACACCAGGAACGCTATTCTTTCGGCGAGTCTGGTTATTAAATTCCACACAGCGTGATTCTCAAAAATTTCGGATTTGGTTATGCAGAGATTGAATATTTTCGTTTGTGAAAATGTTACAAGCTTTCATAATGGAAAATGTACGCCATTGAAGCCCATATCTAATTAAGGTGTTCATTTTATTGAAATAGCGGGCAGGGTTCTCGGCTTTCGAGTTTTTAGCATCGTATACAGTACCTCATCTGCAGCGTAAAACTGAAACTGAAATATTCGGGAGGAGGACTGATGTGAAGTAAAAACTCTTGAAGGCTTCTTTTCCTTTTATTGCCACTTATAATCAATCTTGGAATTTCTGAAGCTTCCAGTAATTTTTTAACAGAAGTAGAAAGGTTGAAATGGCTATACGACCAGTTTTAAGAGCCAGTATTATTAAAGAGGGCGAAGAAGTTTATTCGTCATCAAAGCGATCGCTATGGAAAGCTCAAGAGGAACTGGCGTAAACCACAGGCTATTGACAACAGAGTAAGGCGCCGTTTCAAGGGACAGTATTTGATGCCAAATATTGGCTATGATTCCAACGCTAAAACCAGGCACATGCTTCCTACAGGATTCAAAAAAGTTTTAGTCCATAATGTCAGAGAATTGGCAGTTCTCTTAATGCAAAATCGTAAATACTGCGCTTAGATTTCCCATGGTGTATCTTCAAAGAAGAGGAAAGACATTGTAGAAAGGGCTCAACAACTTTCTATCAGACATACAAGATACAAATGGAAATGCTAGACTTCGTAGTCAAGAAAATGAATAATTTAGCAAGTTTGTTAATTAGTACATTAATCCACATACACATATCGTTAAAATACTTGGCCCCCTATATCAACTCTCAACTTGTTGAATGTAACATAACAAGTTTTTGTTTGTGAAATCACTTAAATGGAAACAATGAACCAGCACAAATGATTCTTGTTCAGGAGAATGCAGATCTATTCGAGATTAATCAGTTCACAGGGAATAACGAGAGCTGAATTATTGAGAATGTTTCGTGGAAAATGCAGGAACATCTTATTTTTCACTTTGACCGGGCAAGAACGGTAGCCCTACACTAAGAAGATTTGTCGGACCACCAGATTGCGCAACGTTTGAATATTCCACAGACTTCAGTAAATCGCATAGTGGCCCCTTTCCTGGAAACCGGCAACGTTGCCCGAAGACCGGTGCCTGGTCGACCCAGAGTAACATCTCCAAAGGAAGACCATTATATCGCTAATTGTACTCGAAGAAATCCAACGGTATCTGTAACAGCTCTTCGAAGTCATTTTTAAGGACCTATATCTCAATAAGGAGCAGGCGCATTCCTCAAATTTAAGGGCAAAAGACCTAAAAGAGTACCTCGGCTATCATCTAGACATAGAGCTTCCTTTCGACAATGGGCAGAACACCATCAAGATTGGCTCTTACTAAAATAGCGCAACGTACTTTTTTCGGACGGGAAGTTGTGTTTATGCTATCTACGTAAAAAACATCATTGAACCAATAAATTGTTCCTCTGCGCGATGAATTTGGGCAAAATATAATTTATCAGGATGATAACGCCCCACCACACCGCACACAAAGGGTTCAAAACATTCTTCAAGTGAGCAATATCCAAAGAATGAACCGGCCAGCAAACTCACCAGATATGAATCCAATTGAGCACGTATGGGATTTAAGGAGAGCAATATCCATTCGTCTAAACCCATCCTCAACTCTTCAGGAATTGAGTTTAGCCCTTCATGAAGAATATATGCCTGAAAACTTCATTAATTACTTGATCCGTGGGATGCCCAAACATATCGGGCAGTTGATTGAAAGATGAGGTAGTGAAACAGACTTCGTACTATGTACTTTTAGGTAAGAAATATGCATGAAAAATCCAAACAATTGAATCCAGCAATCCTTCTGTATGCTTTATTGACACATGTGAGCAAATTTCTCAACGAAATTTAGGCATCACCATAAAGCGATATAAGGATTTTGTCATTGCACCTGAAAACAATTCCCCTTAAACAAAGCTTCCTTCCTTCCATCGATCCTGAATCAGATTGGATTATGCAGGATCCACAAAAGATACTCTGGTACTATTTATTCTGTTAAGATAAACACAATGCCCACTTGACGTCAACACAGTGTTACAACACTGACTTATTTGTAGGATCAAATTAGGACAAACATCCAAACATGATGTTGTGGTGGATGACGTAAATTCACTTACACCAATCTCCATTTGCCTAAGCGTGGGCCTTTGAGGCATCAGCACACATGATACTCAATAGAGTATAACAGTAAACTGCTTTTCAATAATCATCAACAAATGAACAGTTGCCGTATCCATGGTTTTAATTCCATAAGCTTCCATTCCCAGCAAACTGCAGATATACGCTTGAAGGGTTGGCATTAATATTTCGGATGAAACCACTTGACGTAGGCTTGTAATGTTATTTCAGCCTATAATTATTGAATTTAATTGGAATGGAAAACACAGGGACCGATTTAGCAGGCAGTTCCTCAATTTTAAGAGCTCAACCGTTTAGACTGCTCATCAAAACGATAAGATTAGAGATTCACTTTGAAGCTTCGATTATTCGACTGGAATGGAGGAAGTTAGAATGTATAGAATGATTGTTGAGAAGTTGTCTCGTCGTCTGATGTTAATCCTATTGATTCGGCTTGTATGGAATTAATGTGAGAAGGAAGAAAAGATAACATGAATCATTATCGAATTCACCAGTAAATTATTAACGTTGCTCTCGATGTTGATATAGTTTTAAAATTATTTGCTATTGATGTCGTTTATTATTATTATTATTATTACATGAAATAAGAGCTGAGGTTAATCAAACAGAAGTACATTAGAAAAAACTAAACTAAAGTAAACCAAAAAAACCAAAGCTGCAAACAAATATTAAAAATAAAGAATTCAGTTAAATAGAAATAGCCATAAATCAAAAGCCGTCATGAAAACCAAAGACACAAAAAAAACATTTCTCTATAAATATATGTATAAACACAAAAATTGATTCAACGAAAATCGAAGAGATTCCACAAAAAAAAGCAATTCTTCAATTTTGCCACACATAATTGAAAATACATAAATACAAAATACATGAGGAATCAAACGACATAGGACTCAGCTAGTTGAAATCCCTTGAAATTTATGAGCTGGCAAACAGCAATAGTCGAAATTATGAATGAAATAACAAAACCGAGGTATTCCAAAACATTTGCATAACAGTCAAAAATGTATTTTCCGTCTTTACCGAATTTATCAGCCCTGTTTCGTTATTTTCCTACCATTTTTCACCTGAATTCATGTAGCTCTATACCACTTGTTGAACTCTCAGTGTTTGAAAATAAACCCGAAATAGGTTAGTTCGAAAATGTGCTGTGACACAATGTACTTCTCAAATAGTTAATATTCAATTTCATTGCTAGTATAAACACAGAATAGTTACTTATAATAGAAGAGTCAATGGCATTGATTTTCTTCCACTACTTCAAAATTGTACGAGTACTTTATAGAATATATTCTTTAATTGACAAAATTTTCATTCAAATAAATGGAATATTTTCCTAAATATAACTTAGTGTTTTTGCATGGAAAAATGTTGGTTGGCAGAAAATTTTTTTGTATCACAAATTTGACAGATACTAGAAAATCCGAGATAGGAGTTCCGAGTAACAACATAATATAATGATGAAATATAACCATGAAATCTGTATTAACCTAATACATTCTCGAACTATTTTCTTCTAAAATGTTCGGCAAAACTAACAGATTTTCCATAGAATTAGAGATACCATTGAATAATATGAGAAATTACAATAAACATTAAGAGAAATGAATATTTGATACCCGTTCAAAAAAGGAGGTTTTAGAATTGTTCTCATAAATGACCATAAAAAATTCAGTTATCAATTACCAATGCCACTTGATTATTTGAAGTCTATTCCAGGAATATGATAGAAATAGTGATGTTGAATAGACGTAACAATTAAAAAAAAATGAATTACAAATACGGTACAGTCATTCAAATTCAATCAAGTTTTATCATTAATCGTACCCCCAAGAAACCTTATTTTCTAAGTGATGAACTGATCGTATGGCCGTATTTCGTTACCTCCGGATATTATACGATAGCTTTGAGATACATAAATATCAACGCATATAAACATATAAAACAGCAAGACTGGATTGTTCATTACGATGAAATACATGCAGCATCTCAGAATGGCACACCTACACGAGAACAGGCTTGTTCAAAAAATAAGTCACTTTTATGAGCAACATTAAATATTTCATGTAGGATGCCAGCAACTCAAAATTATGGTGGTTTCGAATTGTTAAACCTGTTTTATGAGTGTGGCCAGAAAAATCCTTCCTGGGTCTGGTTTTCACACTTGACTTCATCGACAGTTGGTTAATCCTGCCTTTCCCCCGTGAGAAGTTGTGAGGATGTGTGCATTGTACAGTTTGTCTCGTTAAATGCTTTTTTCGTAAGATAACAAGAGGCGAATTTCAGTGATACTTATATTCTCTACTTTCCTACTTTTCAGTCATATTTGTAGCTACTTCCAAGTACCATGCGTTAACTAACTCCTTTTTTTGGTATTTATGGCCACTAATAAGATGTAAACTCTTGATAACACCAAGAAAACATAAATTTTGTTTTTGTGGAAGTTCATTTCGGTTTATATATGCTGAATAAGACTAATATTGTAATGAAAATAATTAATAAAAACGAGTTTTTGATCTCTTTACAAAAAAATATATGAATAAGACAAGTTAAGATAAAGATAAAATTTGTTTCTGAAATATCTAACCAGGAAGCTATAATCAACCAAATTTTTTTCTATACTATAATAACAATTAAAGATCATTTCAAATTTAACCCATTTTTTGAGTTATTTCTTCCCCAATATTTTCACTTCTGATGACACATGATTATGAAGTTTTTTTTAAGATTTAATGAACGAGGGACCTAGTGGTCTATTTCATCAGAACTTTTCTCTCCATTACGTGATCTACAGCTTGCATTCCAGTTCCGGAGTTCTAATGAATTTCAGTATCTAGGATTGCTTCAAGGAAGCTAATTCTTCACTCCTACAAGTTTCTTGTCCAAAGCAGATTTTGCGTTAGCTAGTGATGGCGAGGCATTTCGTCACCAGGTGATCGGGAGTTTTTTTCTCCTCTCCACAGAATCTGCACTCATCATTTTCTAGTAGACCCATTCTCATGAGGTGGTTCCCAGGGTGACAATGCCCTGTGAGGAATTCATTGGGAAGGTGTAGTATATTCTTGCTAAGATCCAGGTACTTCTTGGATCTCGCAGTATCAAAGTTTCGAAGAAAATATTTGGGACGATCCTAACCAAATAGATTTCGCCAGAGTGTTTATCTTTCGATTTTTCTTCCTCCTGAAACTCTTTCTTGTATGATTATAAAAGATTATTGCTTGATAAACAGAAGATGTTTCAAATTTGATATTTATGAGAGAAGGAATACATCGAGTGGCAAAATTTCTGGTTAGATAACCATGAAAATCAGATAACCTAACCATAATGTTCCTACACATTGAGTAAACATTCATATATAATCCAAATTAAAAATAAGAAGTATTATTTTTTTTTGGCAATAAATACTGTACTGGACTCTACTGAATTACCTCACAGTAAAACATTATTACTGAAAAAATATATATCAATTGACATATAATGAATACTAAGTGGAGATAAAAAAAGGAAGGAAGTCCTTTATCTTCAGATCGCATAAAATAAACTACCTCATATCTTGCAGAATGCTCAACCTGTTCATCCCATCTGAGTGAGCAAACCAAGTGGATTCTCAAAAATTCAACTGATTCTCTGGATGTTATCTGCTCACCAAAACATTCAACTATCGATCGTTTCTAATAGTGTTTCTAATACGAAAATATTAACATTCCGTTTTCTCGATGTTGAGAATGTGCATTCCAGCAACACCAACTCTCAAACTTACTAATCAGCTCATTACTGCACAATTTCACGAGTCCCCCAGGACTATGCACTGAGGAGATAGGAATTATATTGAACCATTGTCATCTACCTACTTCGAATATGGATAATAGAAATAGCAATTTCAGGCATATTGTTTCGAAATGAGCATAACTATACCAAATCATCAACTGAACAACTGCGTGAAAGAGGATTTTTAGCAGGTTATGTATTGATATCTTGCCTATTGAGTTCTGTTCGTTCTCTGGCTTATTATGTTGGAAAATCATTAGTTATTTTTTGGCGTTTAAATTTCGATTCGACTCTTTTTTATCCTTCAATTTATTGTGGTCATTTCAATTGTCATCATTCAATGTTGTATATGATGGAAATTATAACATTTATTGCTCCTTTCTGGTTCTTTTCTTTTTTGTTTTCAGATTTAATTGCAATATATACGTTGTCTACTTCTGGTGAAGAGGAAGGATGAAAGGATTTTATTTGAATGAAGAAGAAGCCCTTCAATATAATTGTGTCAGCTCATTTTGTAAACAAACACATAAACCAATGACCACACCCATAGGGGAGACAGAGTTTTTGCTGAGGTTTTTATCTGTTTTCTTGTATCATACGTTGAAATTTATGATGCCCCGTTACATTTCCTCTGCTAATGCTGAGGTTTATTGACACATATGCTTTATTGTTTGAAATTTGTATTGCTCTTTCTCAAGAGAAGATATTTATATATACAGAGAAAATCAGAAATTAAGGCATTTCGATCAATAAAAAATTGTTACATGATTATATTGATACTCAGTCAATAAATTCATGAGTAACTCTTCATAAACCAACCTTATTCCTTTCCTGAAAAAATTCAAACCTTCATCGATCATTAATTCAGGAAGCCTTTCGTCCAATTTAATGATGATGAGCCAATTTAAAGACTCCTGTTCCTCCCATACAAGAAAGCCACAGAAGAAAACCAAAGAACAACATACAACATTCAAGCCTGGTGATTTATGTGATAGGAAGGCATTAGCATTCAAAAAACTAGTCACAATGCAAATGCATTTAGCGAACCCAAGAAACAATGAGTACGCATATATGCAATTCAGTTTTATACATTCGGTAATACTCACATTGTGCTTTTTCGCATTGCACATAATGGAGAACGGTAAATCATTATGTCAAAGATGACGGCTCTTATTAATACTCCGGGCAGAGGATCGTCTGATACAATGGCCATATTTTATGTGTGTGGACAAAGGTGGAGGAGATAATAATGAAGTGTCATATCTCTGAAATTTTTAGGCGATGTGCCTTTTCGTTATGGATGGTCGTTTTCGCGAAAACCATGAAGGAAATACGATTAATCAGGAGTGCCGAGAGCGGAAATATATGGAATTTCTGTGCATTCGTTTATCAGAAGAATTGAATCGCAGTCATCACGGCTTATCTGGATTTGAAGAATAAGTGTTTCTTGTCATCATACATCTGCTCATAAGTTGAAATTGCCAATTAACATGTAAATTTTCAATTTTATATTTTTAAATGTGATGTCTGTTCTACAACACCTTATTTATATCGACTACAGTAAATTGACAATTTAAGGATATCGGGTGTGGTAGTCAAACTCTATAAGATCTATCTCATTTATTGTGCCATCCTAGCTTTCGGTCATCATTGTGACCATCTTCAGGATGGTACAATAAATGGGATAGATCTTATATCTTGTATCCTTGAATTTATGTCTGTTCTAATTTATTATTTTAAGTGTAAATCCCAGACAAAATTTTATTTATAAACTGTGTGTTCAATGTTTTATGTATCACATCGTTAGCAGACAACAAAGGGTGAGTCACCACTCACCACCTAAAGATTTTCAAAGATTCTGTGATAGTCTATTATTGTATACTAGCTGTGAAGAAGTCTGAATATACAGACGAAACGTCGCTCAGTTAAAAAGTTGTGTTCCACTGGCTGTCATACTTCACATTATCCTTATTTATTAATAAGTGTTTCTGTTTCTTCGATGATTCGGTCGAATTATACAGGATGTCTCATTTAAAAGTGTCCACCCTCGATAACGAATCAGAATTTGTGAAAACACTCAGACAGTTCAATTTTTGATGACAAGGGGACATGATCAGGGATACAATGCTTGTTTTTGCTAGCAACCCCTGGAAAGGGTTATATATATATATATATATATATATATATATATATATATATATATATATATATATATATATATATATATATATATATATATATATATATATATATATATATATATATATATATATATATATACATATATATATATATATATATATTCTTTTGAGAAAGAGCAATACAAAATATTAATTTCAAACAATCAAGCATATGTGTCGATGAATCTCAGTATTAGCAGAGGAAATGTAACGGGGCATCATACATTTCAACGTATGATACAAGAGAACAGATAAAAACCTCAGCAAAAACTCTGTCTCCCCGTATCGGTGTAGTGACTGGTTTGTGTAAACGTTTACAGAATAAGCTGACATAATTTATATTGAAGGACTTCCTCTTCAACCAAAACAAAATTTTCTTTATCCTCTCTTTTCGGTTGGCGACTCTATAATTTCCAATTGGATCCTAAAACAAAAAAAAAAGAAGCAATAAGGAGTACTAAATATTAGTTTTCATTATATCGATTTGAAGTTAACTACCCATTCTAAAAAAGAATCTGAAACTGAATGGATAGCTTGGAAACCATCATGAAATTTATAAATCGGACAATCATTCACCAAGTGATCAATGGTCTCTTCTACACCACACTCACATAGTGGGCTATCAATAGAACGCCATTTGAAGAGGGTACTATTACAACGACCATGACCAGTTCTAAGTCTATTCACAATACACCAAATTTTCCTAGGAAGATTGAAACCTAGAACTTTTTCTGAGGGATCAACAATAAGACTTTTGTTGAAAACGTTAGAAGAAGTCCATCCCGAACGCCAAATTTCCTTGTCGCTTTCATTGGATTCAAGGAAGGTGTTAGTCCATAAAGGTTTGCGTGATTTCAATCTAGCAGTTCTAGAATCTGGGAAATAGGATAAAATTGGAAATGAGTTCGGATAGAAATGAAATTTATCCCAAGATTTCTTGACTGCAACCTGTCTACGAATATGAGGCAGAACTATATGTGGTAGCACCGGTAACCAAACTAAAGGAGTAGATCTAATAGTCCCACTAATAATTCTCATAGAAACATAAGGCTGTGCATCAATTTTATGAACATGAGCACTATTGAACCAAACAGAACAACAGTATTCAGCAGCAGAAAAAACCAAGGCCAAAGCTGCTGTACGAAGAGTGTTGGCATCAGCACCCCATGAAGATCCTGCTAATTTTTGGAGGATATTATTCCTCGACTTTAATTTCAAACGCAAATTTTCTAAGTGAACCTTGAAATTCAAAGAAGAATCAAGTTTAACTCCAAGATATTTGGGGGCAAAATTATGATTCAAGACGGAATTATTGAAAGATACTCTCAATTTTCTGTGTTTTTGTTGATTATTCAAATGGAAACAAGAGACTTCTGTTTTATTTGGATTAGGGCATAAGCGCCACTCAAGAAAATAATTTTCCATAATTTTTAGATCTTCATTGAAAGTATTTTCAATAATTCCAAAATCAGAATGACGAAACAAAAGAGCAATATCATCGGCATAAAAGAATTTTTCAGATGAAGTAACTGGGATATCACACAAATATAAATTAAAAAGTATGGGAGACAAAACCGATCCCTGCGGAAGACCATTATTCAATGTTTTAAAACTACTACTTTTATCATCAACAAAAACACGAAGTCTCCTATCAGACAACATGTTTTCGATTAAACGAATCATTTTTCCACAGTTCAAATGATCATGTAGTTTTTTAATTAGACCATCCTTCCACACAGTGTCGTAAGCTGCGGACAAATCTAAGAAGACAGCTCCTGTTTTCAACTTATCATCGAAACCTGATTCAATGAAAGGGTTGCAACCCCATCAGGAATTTGAATAAGGAAAGTGGGTAGTTTGGTAGCACAAATGTATGCAGGGTTTCATATTTGTATGAACTTGCAGTTTATGTTCTGTAAAGTGAATATTCACAAATTTACAGGGTGTTTTTTATGGAATTATAGTACCTACCGATGAAACTGAATAAAACAGAGAAGTTCTAATTGATCGTATAATTTCTATTGAAAGAAAAATATTTTTAACAAAAAAATTTACCGCATATGCTCAAATTGCTCGCCATTAGATTGCATCTTCTAGATTTCATCTTCTAAACACCGAAGCTTTGGAGGCAGATGAAAACCTTTGAGAAGAGGAGTTACGCTGCCAGCAGGACGGAGCTCTGCCGCACTTGTGAGTAATGTGAGACAGTACCGGAATGATAGGTTTCTTGGACATTGGATGGGCCGAAGGGGTCCAGTGGAGTGGCCTGCGTGATGGCGGATCTAATACCACTTGATTTTATCTCTGGGGCTACTTGAAAACACAAGTTTATAAAACCAGAGTTGAAGATTTAGACGACCTTGGAGCAAGTATTGTAGGAGTATGTCGTAACATTACTACTGAAATGATACAGCATGTACGAAATAATTTTGAAGAACGTTTGTATCGCTGCATGCGATCTAATAGCGAGCACTTTGAGCATTTGCGGTAAATTTTTGATGATATAATATTTTTCTTTCAATAGGAATCATACGATCAATTAGAATATCTCTGTTTTATTTAGTTTTATCGTTACCATAATTCCATAAAAAACATCTTCTAACTTTGTGAATTTTCACTTTATTAGAACACAAACTGCAGGTTCATACAAATATGAATCCATTCATAAATTTATGCTACAAAACTACCCACTTTCACTCTTCAAATTCCTGGGATGGGGTTGCAACCCTCTCCAGGGGGTTGCTAGTAGAAACAAGCTTTGTATCGGAGATCATGTCCCCCTGTCATCAGAAATCGACCTGTCTAAGTGTTTTCACAAATTTTGATTCGTTGTTGAGTTATTGAGGGGGGACACTTTTGAATGAGACATCCGGTATATGATTTTGATTATGAAATAATGACAATATCATATATATTTTTCTAATTTTGTGACAAATCAGTTCAATCTGTTCAGCATTAGCCAAATCCTTCAATTCTCCCCAATTCCCATAAGAAATAATCAAGTTGGTTAATATCTGGAGAACGAGAAGACCATGAAACGGGTTCTTCTCGACATATCCATTCATTTGGGTAAGTATTATCAAGGTGATTTCTCACTTCTATACATATCAGCATATACAGCATATTCTCTAATTGTCAAAATGATCATTTTGATAATTCCAAAATTTTATAACAATACGGAACCCAAACAATAAGTAATTACTATCTCAAATTCCAGTTGTCAGCATGTTTGCAGAATAGAAAATGGCAACAAAAAATGTTTCGAAGAATTCATATTTTGTTTTTGAGCATATTTTTTTCTGCTTTTTATTGTTGATTCACTCATGAATTATTTCATTTATTAGCGAATTATAATAATAGATCAGACGTTCACTGTGTTTTAATGGAGATTTTTACTCTTTATATTCATTCACTTTTACGAGATACCTCACTCTTGAATAAATTTCTTGAACTCTGTCCAATTTCAAAAATTCATGAAAAAAGAATTGAAGATGTGACAACTTAGAGTGATAGCGCGTGTTGAAGCTGATATTATTTTCGTTCTGAAAATATAAACAATGATTTTGAATTCGAACTACAAAGTGATAAATTCAATCTGAATATTTTAAATGAGAAATAATGAGACCGGTCATGAAATATCGAAATATATTCCATATATTCCGAAAATATATCTCTGACTCGACCTCGGCATGAGCCAATGACATCCCAAGTTTCAAAAAATTTTGCCGATAAATTTGGTTCTGATGATGGTTTCATTATTTCCAAGAATATGCATATTTACACTGTAGCTTTCTGAGGAAAGGCAAAAATTAATTTATTGCAGTCAATTCGTACTCACCTAGTCCTACTCTTCTAAGAGTATGTACAGTTACTCCCGGGACACACTGTATATGGTTAATAACTTCAAGTTCCTGAATACAACATCATTGAAAAAACGTTAGTTACAGGCTTACAAAGATTCTGTGGATTAGAAAGAATTAACTACAACAATCTTACTACAAATAGAATTATTATGCATTCAATATTTCCCAGAAAATCTCTGATATTGAATTGATATTTCCTATTGAGCTGCAACGTAAGTCTCGGAAACATCGTCTAATTTGATCGTGATCCCCGGTATATCCCTTCACTCGGGTGAATTTCCCTTCGGTGGAAACATTGGCGATTTACAGATTTTCCCCCCTGCCATAAATTCGGTGAGACTCGGGAGCAGAGCCTAATGAACATGATATGACTAAACATTTCCGAATCTGATTTCCCGACGATGGATCGAGAAAATTACGCTGTTTGTAGATGAATCTTAGGCACCCGGGGCAGATAAGAAAAACTGAAAGGAAAATACGGGAAAAACCGGTAATAGAAATGGATTGATAGAACAATTTCATTATCCCAATCTGATCAGTAATCCCCAAGAGGTTTTTCTTCATTTAATCCTTCTAAGTGATGTTGTGTTACAAGGATATGGGTATGGAGTATTAGAGGGGTTTCTTGTGTCTATTTGATGGAAATTTTCAATTAGGAATGATATATTTGAAGACGCATATTTTGAATATTATTATCTGCAAAGACTATTATTACCGGGAATCCACCCTATTATGCAACTTCGAATCGAATAGAAATGCACCAGAATCATTTCGTATTGGTATTCTGTAATTAGAATTACTATTACCTACGAATTATATTTGGTGATAGAAAAAGAATTATAGATACAGAATAGGTAATTTGGACGTGATAGAAGTGAAACATTTCGATTTCTCAGATTTCGATCCGATTCGTTCCTTTCGATTCGATTTATACAATAGGGCGTATTTTCTGAACAAAAGATTTGCTTAAAATTTGGTTAGACTACTCGCCAACAACACCAATAAATTTGATTCGAAATTAAACTAAATAATTTGTCTAATTGAATTAAGTCAGTAGGTTGAAATGAAGTAAATCGGAATACTGAATAAATTGATGAGACAATTTAACTAAGTATTTGGCATTAATCATGAGTGAAACAGTTGCGAAGAAATCGGAACAAAAAATTAGCAAAAGTTATCGAGAATAAAATAACAGTTATTATATTTACTCTTTTAAATTCTATAAATTACAATTTTTTGCGCTATGCAGCAATTTGTTCACAAGTTCCATTTTTAATGAAACTGTATTAAAATATAACTCTAGAAACTGTCTTCAATTTTTGATTTAACACAATTAACTCTCTGAAAAAAACTTGAATTGGGAAAAAAATCCGCAACACATTGGTGTATTTAATCTCAAGAAATGAAAATGATGAAGAGAGCAAGGTTTTTTAGAGAAAAAATTTACATTTGCATTAGTTAGAGATTTATATATAGTTATGAATTAAGAATTATATTAGTTGGGTTGTTGGGTACTCATATTTAAAAAATATAAAATTAATATTAATTTGTTTATAACCATTTAGAATAAGATTTATTTCCGCTGTACACAGTCGTTCACCTCCGAGTGAATACTACACAGCTGTAATTTTCGGGTTTATCTGTAATGCGTTACTGAATAAACTCTATTCTATTCTTTTCTTCCATCGCATAAACTACTAAGATTACTGAAAAATATTATCGAAGATCAGACTTTGGGAATTCGGGATAGCTCCCTAATGTTTGCTCTACACAGTTTTCTTTCACATGTAGTTAATAGCTTCATATTCATATGAAAATATTAAAAAATTATAATTATCGTGAGACTTTTATTATTTTAATCGTAACATTACACGTTTGTTTGAATTCGATCATGATCTTTAAAATTCATTTATCGGATTTCCGAAAATTTACCTACCTATACATCCAAAAATAATGAAGATTTGAATTTACAGCAGAATTAGTGATGAAAATTAGAATTGATTCACATCAACTTAAAGGTCGAGAGTTTGTATCTGATAAAGAAAAGTAGGATTTAATTGAATAAAAAACATTAAAAAAAAGGAATACATTTTTTTTTTCGGAAAATCAGTGACTTGATATCAGGAGCTTTTGAAAGCTCAAGCCATGTGTGTAATACGTAACTACGCTGGTAACTACTGAACTGTTGATTAATCTATTCAGATTAATAATAACTCATTTGAGTTATTCTGATGAAAAGATCCTTTTGAAATTTGGCATCAACATTCGAATGTGGTAATCTTAGGATATACAATCTGAATTTCTACCTCTTTCTTGATATGAGGAGCTGTGGTTGCTATCATCTTGGCAGATGGTTAATACATCGTCTTGTTTTCGGATTTCTTCAACAAATCTGGTTAGTAGTTTATTAAGTCTGGATATTATTGGTTCAATCTTAGTGCTTGAAAAGAATAAGACGTTTGGTGTATTGTAAAATATATTATTCGGGTGCCTGATTCTTGTAATGGTTCTAAGCGCTGTTGTTTCTGCTATTTCTATATTTCTCAATGCTGGTTTTTTGTAGTTGTTATATATTGAGTGTGCATACTTTAGTAGTGGTTGGTGAATTGTGTTGTTTCCAGTAGGCTAATCTACTGAAATATGTTGCCGTAGAAATAACTCCTTTTCTTCATATTCTTAGTGTGAATATTGAAATTCGATTTATTATCAATTAGTACTCCCAAGTTTTTTTTTGGATGGATAGTTTTAGCATCGAATTGTGAGGTAGTTGATGTTTTGAAATTATATTATCCAATATAATAAATTGGGATTTTTCAATATTTATTTTCTTTTTCCATTTTTAAAACTGATTCTGAATGTTTTCCAGCAGATCCTGCAGTTTCTTCAAGCATTCAGTCAGTGTTTTTGCATGCGATATCAGTATTGTGTAGGATGTGAAGATCGTCGGAAGTTTGATATTGTACCTAGATTTACATTTACACGGAATCTTTCCTGTATTTCGATATCTAGCGTTCTACTCGTTTGATGAATTTAACATAAACTGCAACATGAAGTTTTGAAACAATTAATATTCGATTAATAATTTCAATTGATTCAATAAAATAAAAACAAATTAAATGTTAGTAAGAGAAAATGAATAATGCATTAATTGAGTTTTCAATATTATTAATTAATTGACCTCTCGTTTCATATTTTCCTATAGAAACCGAATCAGTTTCAGATGTTCATCCTTATTCAGTAGATTCTGAGTAACTATTGATTTTCGAAATTACAAATGACAAGCCTATTCACGAATTGTTGAAGCTCTAAACTTCGAATTTCTGTGAGTTTGAGGGACAACAGTTCGAACTTCGAGCCGAGCTAAAAATTCTTCGGTTTCAGAGGACCGATCAATCATCTGCTCTTCGGTAAACATTTAACAATGGCCTGAAATGTCGATACGATAGGGCAATGAAGTCTACACTGAACACAACCGATTCTCCCTACTCAAATAAGGTCTGGAGCTTCTGGGTTAAGTTCCCAATATTGCCATCATACGAGATATGAATTTTTATTCGAAGAATAAAATTGACCATTACTTTAATACGTGTATTCTCAACCTTGAACTACTGTGTAGGTACCTACTATATATTCAATTACACTGGAAATTGAGTAATTTGTCGAATTCATTGAGTTCGGAACAGAACAATAATGACATTGCCGAAGCAATTACTGCAGAAAATTGGTGTTTCAACCATCAAATCATCCGTTCATGGTTTCTTAGCCGTGTGGTTACTGTTGCGAGATTAAGCAATTATTTCGAAAGCGATGTTGGCGTAGCAGATGAACATTTCCTATTTTGATCAAAAGACTATCGAGTCAAGCACATAATGAATACTCACGTTGCATACTCTGGATTCGCCTATAAACTGGTTTTGGGAATTTACCGCATTATTATCAACTATAATACTTTCCTTCAATCTTTTGAAAGTGACAAGGAAATTTGTCGTTCGGGAGTTTTTGTAATATATTCAACAAAAGTCTAATCGTTGATCATTCAGAGATAGTTTCAGGATTGAATTTTCCTAGGAAAGTTTGATGTATTTTAAATCGACTCAGGACTGAACTGGTCATGGACGTTGCAATAGGATGCTCTTCAAATGGTCTTCTATTGATAGCCCACTATGTGAGTGTGGTTTAGAAGAAACCCATGACCACTTGGTGAAAAGTTGTCCAATTTATAAATTTCATGGTAGTTTCCAAGCTATCCATTCCGTTTCTGATTTTTTTTTTAGAATGGGTCGCTAACTTCAAATCAATATACCTAATGGAAACTAATATTTATTACTTCTTTCTGGTTCATTCATTTTTTGTTTTCAGATTTAATTTCAAAGTCGCCAACCATTGGTGAAGATAAGGAAGGAGAAGATTTTGTTTGGATCATGAGGAAGCCCTTCAATACAAATATGTTAGCTTATTCTGTAAACAAAAACACAATACAGTCACTGCATCTATATGGCGTGATAATGTTTTTGCTGAGTTTTTATCTGTGCTCATGTATCATACCTTGAAATGTATGATGCTCCTTTTACTTTTCCTCTGCTAATACTGCGATTTTATCTACACAAGCTTTATTATTTGAAGTTAATTTTTGGTATCGTTCTACATATTTTAACAGAATATGAACTATAAGAATTTATTCAAATGATGGGATATAGAATCGTTTCAATTTTTGTGAAGAAATGACGAAATGTTAGATATAACCAAGGAGAATGTACGGAATTCAAAAATTTCAATCAATAATCTCATGTTTTACAAAATTAACATCTATCTGAGCAACGTGGAATATCAATTGGCATAAGCTAATATTCAATATTTTTTCAGAGTGAACATCCCCACGTGAATGCTCAGTTCAAACCGAAATAAGAGATACTTTTTCTTAATAAATCACCGAGAATGATTTTTATGGGAGTTAATAATATATAATTTTTTCGGACAAGAATGTGGATTGTATTGTATTCCATTTTTTCATTTGCGAAGGAAAAAAATAATAATTTTGGTAACTTTTCATTTGTCGCAAAAGAATTGATAATATGGTATCACACAAAGCACTGACGTATTATATTTGAAAAATATTTTTTGAAAAATCCTACGAAAAATCATTAAAAAAGATTTATTTGGTAAAATTTCATGTAAAAACCTGTAATAGTAATTTACGTAACAAGTCCGCAAAATAGGTTTTTTCGGACGAATAGACAAAAAAGTCTGTGAGTCCAAAAAAACCATTTTTCGGTAACCGTCCGGGAAGTGCTCACTTCCCGGACGCTTTTTCTCTGAGAAAGTAGCATTTCCCGGCCTAGGCCGGAAAGTACGTACTTCCCAGACTAGGCCGGAAAAGAATCACGTCGTTTGTGTCATTGTGAATATGAAAATCTTGGTAGGTATATTTTTAATAAATGCAGTTGATCATTACCATAGCAACCGAGAAAATGACTGACAGTTCATATAAAATAAGTTTTCAACAATTTGCATGTTTTATGATCGCAATCGCAATGAAATATGGAGAGCAGCACGATAGTGTTATTCTACACGGTTGCCGAAAAAATATTGTACGCAACGCGCCCGAAAATGGTTTTTTGGACTCACAGACTTCCAGGACGAGCGTGTTGCGTACAATATTTTTTCGGCAACCGTGTAGAAAATCAAATCAATGAGACGACACATTTCTTTTCTCTACATTTCAATTCTTATTCGAATTAAACAGAACAGAAAATACCACATGACAGCAGAAACATTACTAATATTGAAAGGATTTGTAGGATTTCACATATGCCTACTTATGCGTTTCGTCCCTGGCACACACACCGGACTCATCAGTGTGACTTTGGTATAATTGTGTGTGCCGTGTCACAGACGCTTGGGGAATTTATTACTATCGGGAGCCGCCGGGACTCGAACCCGGCACTATGTCGCATCTCGGTGAGGGTGTCTACAATCTTACCTCTAGGCTACCGACTGCGGTGTTTATTGTTGCTATGTGGGGCTTTATGAGAAGCCGCCACAGATTCAATTTGTTTGAAATGCCTGGTATATTTAAATTCCTTTTGTTGAAGCCAGAACAAGACGGCAAAGTTTCAGTTTCACATCGATTTTTGAATGGTCTTGGCAATTTTAATTTTGTTTTCAATTGAATTATCTATATATCCTTCAGCCACCGTGTCTCTTCAAATTTGTGATGTTTCTACCATTGTCAGCAAATAACGTCGACGTGATTCTTTTCCAGCATAGTCCGGGGGTATATAAAAGAAATAATTGCATTTTAGGAAGCGAAACAGCACTGCGATAATTGTTCTGTTCATAGATGCATAGTTCCTATGCATCTTACTCAGTTCGAATCTATAGCAATTCCATTCTATATCAGTTTTACAAGTAATGTAACAGTTTATTCGGGAAATACTTCCCCGAATTACACTCGTGCATCAAAATGACCGGATAATTTCGCATTCCAGCGTGTTTTCTTTGAAAAACTGCATTCGGTCATTTTCATTTTTGGAAAAAGAGCCCGACACCGAAGGTGGAGGGCAGTTTTTATGACAACACGCTGTCATTGACCTGAACATAAAAATGTCTCACAAAAAAAGGTAAAAAGAAGAAAATTTTTATGTCAATCTGAAAAAATCCATTTAAATACTTCTCAATATGATTAACACCTTCATAGTATATTTCGAAAGCAAATTACTGAATAGATTCACATCAGTCAATCAGAAAATTAATGGTATTTTTGTTGAAAGTTCAGTGATTATCAATATTCTACTGAAACCTGGCCCATTTTCTGGCTTGCCCATCAACAATTAGGTACTCCCATTAAGTGTAAAGTCGGTGAGTAGTCTGCCTGTGCATTCGAAAATCACAAAACTTCAATACGTGATTGGAAAGTCGAGTAATGAATTGAAGCAAGTCTATTGAAATTAAACTTTTAATGGATTAGTCCCGAAACTGTGAGCATTTGAGATAACTGAACAATCTGTACCTACTCCGTAATAACGGTCGTTATACTAATTGCATTGAACGTTCAAAATAAATGGACATTTCCTTTGGACAATAACAAACAAACGGGTTGAATGAGTTACTTCTTCGGTATTCAGCTGTCTTTCGGAACACACCCTGTTCGAAGAAGACACGCGATAACATGTAGTCAATTAAATAATTTGAAAGAAAAGTGTGCGTACGTAAATTGAGTTGCTCGAAGTAGTTGTTAATTATCGTTTTCCGTTAGTAATTTCAAACAGATACCCTATATTTAAAGGTTTCGTTTGGTATAATTTTCCAAATATAGGGTTTTCCAATAAAAATTAATTTTTATATAAAAAAAAATTATTTCAAGAGATATCAATAGAATAGGATAGAAGTTTATTCAAATGTGAAGAGGAAGGTATGCCATTAATTATGTCAAGCGATATCAGCCAAATGGCCGTCATAGCTACAGTTGCAGCACCATATTCTTTTCATGATCAATTTACACATTTGCAGCTGTACCTACCTATCCTCCAACTTTAGCCTTTACGCGTATAGGAGAGAAAACTCCCCTCGCCGTCGGCTTTCTCACTCCCCGCTAAGATGAACATTCACTCAATCCCAGATATTTAAAATATCAGAAGGATAGAGTTCAGATGTGTCCGGTCCTTGTGGTCCTCCTGGTCCTAGTCGAACTTCTGGTCCTCTTTCACGTGATCCCGCCGATCCTAGGAGCTGTCTGTCGCCTCCTAGGAATTTTCTCATTATCCTTGCAGTACCTTAAAGAACAGCTTTTTCCATCATAGAACTTATATACTCACTATGTCCTAGTTGCTTGATATTTCTCTTGACTTTTTGGGTACTATTGCAGTTGTTGGAATGATAATTGGAATAGTTCTCGTTGATATCATTCCTCACTGGCACTTTATCTGAAATTCGAGATCCCGAGATTTTTTCGACTTCCTTATGACGCATGTTGTTGTTATTGGGTATTGCTACATCTATGCGTATTTGTCTTTTGATTTTCATCGACTAGTAGTGAATCAGGTCTGTTTTGAGGGACTCTTTTCTAGGATAGTCCCCGATTGGTAGGTACTTGATGTATGGCGTTTTTTCAGAATGAATAAGTTCTAATATGGTTGCCATTTTTTGGTGTAGTATCTTTCCTACTGCATCGTATCTCTCTTTATATTCATTTCCTGCGAACATTTGACATCCTCCCGTGATATGTTGGATTGTCCCATTTGTTGGACACCCATTTCGGCAACGATCGTCAGTAATAGTTCGATCCTTTATTATATGCTTGCAGTAATTTCTAGTTGATATATCTACCTATTATTATTATTTCACTGAATCGGGTTGGTTACGCCTCTATTAGCCTACCGGGAACTGCGATCAAATTGGTTTTTTATTCTTAACCCTACCTATTCATACAAACTCAGGGAGGCCGTGGATGCTGTTAACGAAAACGGCGACACCCTTAGAGGCCTTGGCTATTACTTCATGAGTATCTAGAACTGACTTTCTCATGTGAGTGGTTCTTAGGCCAGTCAGCCCCAGGCATTTGCACACTATATGTTTGGCTGTTTCTACACCTTTCCTTAGAGTCTGCAGAATTCATCTGTAGCACAAAAGGTATTTGCACCGACAGTATCCTGTCCGCGGTCCTACCCCACCATTAACCGAAGCTTAGCTCGTGGTAGCTTTCTGGTATAGGTCGGTGAAAACACCAAAAATTTCTTTGCCTGATCAAGATCTGGAGTATTCTTCCAGATGGATTTCCTATTGTACCTCTCCCATTGTTGGAGCGCTGCATTGTATTGGTATTTTCCAAGCCCACAGAAGGTTTCTGGACCTATATCCTTGATAACTTGAATGGATTGTGGAACATTGTCATAGACCTTATCTTTTACGTGGCCCCAAAAAGTCTGAAGGTTACAAGGTCTCGGTGATGATTAGGGCCATCTTTTAGATAAATAATGGACCAGGAAACTTTTCTTGTAAAATTGCGATTGATTCGTTTTTTGTACGTTACATAGCGTCATCTTGTTGTAAATAAACGTCGTCCACATTAATATCTTTCAATTCCGGCTGTAAAAAACTGTGAATCATAACTCGGTAGCGCAATACGTTCATTGTAAGAGTTGCGGGCCTATTTTCCAATAAATAAGTTCCACATCAACACCAGCCCAAAAGCAGCATAAGAAAATGAAACGTTGATGTTAATGTTAAAGTCATTATAGTACTTTTTTGTAAGAGTTTTACAAAACGATCAACATTGTCTTCCCCGTTGCTTCTTTATTTTCAGCGCCAACTTTCTTTCTCATATTGACCTGAATCCGACGTTTTGAAATTTATTTGGAATGAAGATTTCAAATTCAATCGTGTTGTCATAGTGATTGATAATTGCACTAAATACAATTATCAGTGTAATGCTGACATGATTGGGTGAAATTGTATCATATGACAGAAAATGACAAAATTTGATTGGTTGTTAGAACTGTCAAAATATTTTCAGTATCATTGTATCATATAACATACTTGTAATCAAAAAACGCCTGCTATCATTGGAATATTATATATTATGCTTCTATAAGACATTGAACTATACCAATATGAAACTCACCTATGTTTCCAGTTTTATTATTAAGTATTGCCAAGTTTGTGAAAAAGAGGTGTTTTAAATTCGATTGCTCTATTTTTCCATGAAAGAATTTCAGGCGAAGACATAAAACTGTGGATATTTAAAAAAAAAGAAACATTTTCATAACCCAATTTTTTTCAGTTCCGATATTTAACAGAAAGTTTATCTCAGAACATTACGTTAGGGTAAAAACTGACTAAACTCCATAGCCGTTGTTTATGGAGCGCCAGGCAATTTAAAAAAATGATCATGACCGTAATAACTGCGATATTTATTCCCCACCTATTCAAGTTAGGTTTCATTTTATCGATTGTTCATCGAATGAGGTGGCTGTTTTTTTGTCCCTTTCGCTGATATCGGTTATATACGTGGAATAGAATGCCATCAGATAATCCATCAGGGTCTGCTCATTTGTTACATTAATCTCAGTCTGAAACCAGTAGTTGTTGAGAGTGATTGATTGAATAAGTTTTATAATTTGCATAGGCCCTATTTGAGTTCCATCCGATGCGTTTGTAGCTCAAGTAAATTATTGATTTCATTCTACTGTTGTTAATTCGGGGTCGAACTGTAGAGGTCGAATCTCCAGTGATTGATTATTCGGACTTTGGGATATGGAGGAGAACTGTTCGGTGTATCATTTTCAATAATAAAATTGAATTTCACTCTCAGGCTAAGTATTTTTGAGTGCTCGATTTCCGATACCTACCCAATATTTCTGTCACTGTAGATCTATACAGGTTGATATAAATACTATGCTTCAGGGAATAGAGGCTCACTTGTGATAGGTAAAAAAAAGTGGTACTCTTTTTTCTAAACCAAGCTTTCGCAATACTTTATTGCTTCTTCAGGGTGTCTAAAATAAACAGATACAAAACATTAATACATTTACGTAAATTAAAATCTCTCTAAAGGCTCTTATCTCAGATTACTACAGGTTGATATATATCGTGTATATATAGTTACTATATCAAGATCCGTAAGGAATTTTTGCTGATAATGCAACCAGAACCATAAAAAAAGCAAGAAAATATCGGAAAAATTTACCCAAAATTCACTTGACCACAGAACAAAATAGACTTGAGATTTGGGTGTCTAAATTAAATGACAATTTCAATCAGTTTAAAAAATTTTGAGCTGATCAAATAATCAGAACCTTAGAAAATTCAACAAAAATGTTTGAAATGGAATACCTAATATTTCAGTAATTTCATCGGGTTGAGGTTCTGAGGGTCTATACAGGATTATTCAAAATTCAGTATCAAGAATTCAGTATTTTCCAGGTCAAAATAAGACTTTTATTTCAATCTCGCAAACGTTACTGTAGA
Source organism: Harmonia axyridis (assembly GCF_914767665.1). Lineage (NCBI taxonomy): Eukaryota > Metazoa > Arthropoda > Insecta > Coleoptera > Coccinellidae > Harmonia > Harmonia axyridis. The sequence continues at coordinate 37,997,364 of NC_059504.1, forward strand.
TTTCTTTGTGATATTAGATCCCTTTCTTTAGATAAAAATTTTAATTAAATGTAACGAAAATGATTTCCCTTTTTTTCTCGATAACGATCGCATAATGCGTTAAAGATACAAGAGACAACAAAATTCATTTCATATGTTAAAATGAAATGTAAAAAGCAATAAACGTGCTCAACTGAATTCTTATGAATTATGAATATGAATTGAGTTCAGGCTTCTTCGTTTTTTTTTTCTTTGATATGATGAATATTTATTCACGATGCAAAGATGTTTAAGATTAGTGAATTTGATGAAAAAAACTCATCAGTGAAATTCGTTTAGATAAAAAAAAATTATTTAATTCTTTCTTCCAGTAAATGTAGATAATGTCGCCATCCATTATTTGCCGCCCCTCTAGAGTGGGCCCTGCAGTTTCAGGTTCCTAGCTCGGTTTCGATTTTAGAAAAAGCTTGAAAATTTGTTTTTTTTTTGTTTAAGATAATTGAGGGATTTTAGTTAATTTGATATAAAATATGAAGAATATCATAAAATAATGGAATGTTGTATGAAATAATAAAACTTCTTATATTTCTTGAGAAGTATCAATTGGAAGTGATGAAATGGAAACGATTCCTTATATTTTGCATTCCACTGTGAGGAATCAACATTCTGATTAGGGAATTGAAAAGAAAATAATCCAGAACATCAAGTGGCAATAAAATTCGGCAATGCCGACAAGCCTGATGAGTGCATGTGTTTTTTTAGCCTCAATAACTCGTAAACAGCGCTATGAGGGGATCACGCCACATCTGGATATTTATGAGTATTATGTATAATGCGAACCTTTTATGGTTTTTGATGTTATTTAAATTTGTCGGTATTCCTTCCTGTTGTTGCTGACTGAATTGAATTTAATTTGGTACTTTGAATGTGATTTTTGTTTATCAAGCTTGAAATGCCGCCCTTGAATTTTGCCGCCCTAGGCGACCGCCTACCCTGCCTACCCCCTAGCGACGTCCCTGGCTCACTACAAAAAAGTGAAGTAAAGTGAGGCGAAAAAGATCTCTCTGAAGCTCGTTACAGTCACTCGGCATAGTGGATGATGTAAACCCTTAAACGTAAACTATATTTAAATGTGATCAAAAACTGAAAGAGGTATTATAAAAACACAAAAAAAATCTTGAAACTTCAACGCTTTGTAGTTCGGTAACCAAGCGTTTGCGGACACATGTTTATGGAAAAAGTCTTATTTTCACCTGGAAAAGATACTGAATTTCGAATCACGAACGACAGCAAATGAGTCAAATGAAGGACTTAACACTTCCTTCAAGGATCACGTCTAATTTGCTGTATAAGTTTCAGCAATTCATTAACTTGGAATTTCCAGTTTAGACGTGCAAAAGAAGACTACATCAACTGATCCTCCTCCATGTCAGCACTTTTCTTGATTTCTTTTAATATCAGACTATAACCTGAGCTTCACACGTGATGAACTGTTCACATTAATGCCTCTTTCATATATAAAACAAACCACGTCCATCCTGAAAGGAACAATTGACAGCTGAATATGCGCGTGTTCGATTCAATTCATCAAAGATTCAAGGATTGGTACAGGTAATGAAGCTGTCAATGATGAAGGGAGAGTCAGACAGGGCAGTCTTCTATTTTCGATTCATTGTCATTGCGTTGAATTCTTCGGCTTTCATAATCTAACGCCTAATAGCGCATCTGACAGATGATTTATGTTAAGAATATATAATTTATACAAGACAGACGCTCCCACACGTTCAATTACGGTCGTTTAAGTTTAAGGCACTAACAAAGAACGAAGCTAAAGGTAATTATGAAGGAAAATCGGCCACGTTTTGAACTCAAAGAAAATGAATTGGTTAGAAGTCGTTAATTTATGGTGTTTATGACCACTAATGGGTATTTAAATGTAGTGTTTCTGGACGAGGACTTCCTAAAGACTGGCGTATTCTAAGAGACTTCAGAGCAAGTGTTCGCAGCACCTACTGATATATAGAATTTTCGTATCAACATCTTCGGGATGATAATTTCGTTATCATAGATTGGACTGACAAACTGAGGACAACACTTTTCATTTACAGGTGCAAAAATCACTAGATTTTTCATGAATTCAGTTTCGATTAGTGACTGCTTAGGATAACAAAATGTGTTTAATCGCAACGTTTGGGTTGTCATTAGTTGAATTCTTATTGTTTATCTCAATTAATTTCACAATTGTTAGTATCATTTGATTTCAATTCATAAAATCTTAATTTTTTTGTAGTAATACCACAAGCGATTCAAATTTTTAGTTATTTGACATAAAAAACAGTTGCTTCCTCAAGCAGACGCGAGTAATTTTGGCGCTGAAGCAATAATATTTCGACGCTCCTCCTCAAAATCAAGCAAATCAATCAAATCAAAACCAATGACCACCCTCATAACCAAAAAAAAAACCACAAACACCTGCTCTGCTGATAATACAGAACTTCCTTCTTCTGATGAAGAGTCTTGCAATCATATCATGCGTGAAAAAATCTAATTTTAGTGAATGAAGCATATTGAAATGTTATAATAATTATATTACACCGAGTGTTTCCAAAGTTTTGCAATAAAATAAATGAGCAAAATAGAACAAACATAGGTATAAGTGAAAAAAATTGAAATAGATAGATAGATAGATATATTTTATTATTTATCTATTTATTATTATTATTATTTCATTATTTAGGATGCTTCACAAAAAATTTTGTTTGCACTTGTCATATAAATCTGATACATTACATGTTAAAGTCAACTTTCATATATAAAATACAAAAAACATATTCAACACAGTAATTATCACAAACGCAATGAGAAAAACAAAATATATCGTTAACATAAAAAATCTAATGTAATGTATCGATGAGATTTTAATGAAACAAAACAAAACAAAAAATCAGCTAATTGATATTGAAGCATGAAATATATTAAAAAAAATATCACATTTTATAACAAATTAGAATCTAATTGGGATTACAAACATGTGCTTCACTAAAAACAATCGGCATTCAATAGTAGCTCGTTTCGAATGCAAAATCGTAGAAATTTTCTATATGTTGAATGTACAAACATGGGCTTCCAAATAATTCGAAAGCGAAGGTAGTGTTGTTTTTTCGTCATGTTGATTTTTCCCTTTTTCAATGAGAATAATAGGCAACTCCGTTTATATTGGTTCGGCTGCCATGTGTTAATATATTAACAGACGGCTCAGTAGAAGCAGTTTTATTGCAGAAAATGGGGACAAATGCACCAGAGCCGAACAAACTTATGTTGTTTTTGAGAATCAAGGATCATATGTGAAAAAGGTGGTCAGAAAACTGGACCGAATCGCCGCCCCTCAACGGTCGCTTCACTGTTTCAACCCTCACACCGGCCCTGTTCTCAAGCAATTCATATGAGTTCTGAAATAAATGACTTATAAGATAAATTTGATCAGAGGTGAAATTTTTTTAGGGTATTCCACAAAAAAAAATTGAAAGTAGAAAATCTGAAATGATGGCAAAATTATTTATGTTTATCGTTGAACTGTCATATACAAACATTTGAAAACACCGAGCAGAGTAAAGAGTCAAGTTTGGATTGTTGATAATTCAAACAGGACTAGAGCTCCTGATTGGTTTATTAAACAAAAGCGTTAAAGAGTCCATAGAATTCTCACAGAAACATTTCGACATATCGATGAAAATACATTAGAATTTTGACTGTGAATTTTTTTCTCACGAATGCATCTAGAATGCGTTACCAAGAAAGTATAGATGAAAAATTATTAACGAAACTTCATTTTATTATAGAACTTCTATATTCATTTGTATTCAGAAAAGTGACTCATAAAAGTTTGTGGATTATATTCAAGATATAAAAAAGAGCTATTCAAAATTGGGTCTATGAATATTATACAATTAAATTTTTTTGCATGATTTTCGGTTTACTATTTTTCTTATTATTCGTTCTAGGAAAAATTTTATTTTACTTCCATAATAATGCTACAATATATTATTACTTATTACCGTAAAATCCAAAACTGATCAGTATCAGATTTTTTAATCAGATTTTGGTAGAAGTGAGCTGAGACATTCAGAGGTCGAAATACGTAATGAACCATCTTGTATCTTTATAATTTCCTCGTAACGGTTTTCAATCACCAATTCGGCATTAAACGTTTTGTATATTTACACTTGAATATTCGTTCAGCAATTCACATTGAATAACTTATAAGCTCGCTTATAAGTATTCAATTATTATCTTAGTTAAAGGTGCCTACTTCTATCCAAACTTCTAATAATTTTATTACTGAAATAACGAGAGAATTCTAGTAATTAATTTCGAGAGGAGGGGGAAATAAAACATGATTTGATGTGTCATCGATTGAAAAATAGTCGATATGAAGATAACCAGTAAGTTGTCAGAAGAAATTGATGAATGAGCATTCACTTATTAGTATGGTAATTGCATCATCAGAAAATAATTGAATCTCATTAGTGTAAGGCATTTTCATTTTTGATTTACGATGTCCAATTAATGAGAAGTGTTAAATTCATAGAACGCATTGAAAACGATTCTGATTACAAGCTCAATATAATTTGAAGGAATATGAAGGAAATCGGATAGCCTACAACGGAATGATGAATGGAGTGAAGCTGTAATGTAATTGATTATTCCTTTGGAAGAGACTAGCATTATGGGTTGATAGTTGCTTAAAATTTTTCACAACATTCCATAGTTCAAGAACAAAAATACAATTTCTTCGCACCTTATTCAAATTGGAACATAGGTAACAAGATTATAATTATTTCAAGTACTAGTACTATCTTCGAGACGATCGTTATACGTAACACGTATGCGTATATTTTCCGAGATGAGGTCATTCGAAACATAGATAGACGAAGTAAACGCAAGTTTTACATGTCCCCAACATGGTTAGATTACGTTGTCGGATTGTGATATATCCACAATTTCACTATATCATTATGAATGTATATTATACAGGGTGGCCATTTGAAAACGAAACAGACAAGATTACAGACGAAATAAAGTTTTTCGATAGAAATGCTCGGACAGGTCGATTTCTGTTTCGAGGGGCACAACTTAAGATGTAGGTTACGGACGCATAGCGCTCCAACCCTTGCTGCTACAACCCCCACCCCCAATTTTTGAATAGGGAAGATGGGGTGAGTGATACCTCAATTTAAAGGTATTTTTATACTGATTTCAGCACAGTAATTGTTTTTTCATTTTATGCATTAGTTCTCGAAATATTCATGCGTTAGTTAGTTAGGAAGGAAGCCACAGTCATGGTTGTTTTGAAGCTCAAAATGTCGATTTTTCACAAAACACTACAAGTGCCATGAAAACACAACTTCATTTTCAAATACTTAGTTAAGAATATTTCGAGAACTAATGCATAAAATGAAAAAACAATTACTGTGCTGAAATCAGTATAAAAATACCTTTCAAATGAGGTATCACTCACCCCATCTTCCCTATCCAAAATTTGGGGGTGAGGGTTGTAGTAGCAAGGGTTGAAGCGCTATGCGTCCGTAACCTACATCTTAAGTTGTCCCCCTCGAAACAGAAATCGACCTGTCCGAACATTCCTATCGAAAAACTTTATTTCGTCTGTAATCTCGTCTGTTTCGTTTTCAAATGGCCACCCTGTATGTAATATTGAATGAAATATATTTATTAGAGTGATTCCCGATTAAATATGCAAATTTGAATATTTGGAATCCGATAATTTTCCTAATTGTCGAATTTCTAATAAGTAGAATATTTATTATTTTCTGTATCTACCTGCTGAAATCCAAGGTTTGGCAACTTTTGCTCTCCTAGTGTCATCGGTTGTTACACGTCGTTTGGCGCGCTTGAAGTTTGTTTTCTAAATTTCTGATATATTTAGGTATTTAGTTCAATATATTTTGAGTTAATATGAAACGTTGATTCACTATGAGACATAAGAATAATAATAATAATATTTTAATAATAATAATATGCGTTATTCGTGGAGAAACTCGCCAATTGAGTGAAATATCATTTAATTTCCTCGCGCTTCTTGTCAAATTTGATAGTTCATGTTGAGGACAAAATTTGCTTATTGAAAATGATATATGCTCCCCCTATCTATGTTTATTACTCTGAGGTTCGATATAATTTCCTTTAAACAATAAGCAAAGCTCTGTAATCAACGAAAATAAATGTCTGAATCTTTTTCTTTCATTTTAATCTTCTTTCGCGAAAGTAATGGAGTGTTATTGTAATGAATCATCGAGAGTTCACCCTGTATATCAATTGGGGACTCACCATGCTGAAGCAACAAATTCACCAATCCATTCAGAATGAACAGAAAATGATAACTGATATGCCTTGAAAATCGAAAAAATTTAAAATCATATTTCTAATAGAAATAAAAGGCTATTCCGAAACGAAAACCATAATTTGCGATCCGTGGAACATAAACTCACGGGAGAGCACTATGCCTCTCAAAAAGAGCAATTTCCAAAGCAATTGAAAGCCGTTCATCATCTGCCAAGATAAAAAATTATACATATATTCAATTCTTTTACTGTTTCGAAGATAAAGCACCTCCGTTCCACCGTACTTACAATTTATGGTACTATTATGCGTCATATATAAGCAGCTGCTTCACCGAGACAGAAATTACCGAATTATACTGCACAACAGGGTCGTGCTAAAGCTAACTTATTCATAATAAAACCAAGCTTATTACACAGATTATGTCATGCCACTGATGAGAGTGAATCACGATACTATTTTTTAATATTCTCGTGGGCTAATCGTTGTACAGGTGGTTTGGGATTCAAAATGGCTAAATTAGGGGGATAGTTTACGGTCGGGTTTCTTTCTGCATGAATTAGGATGCAAGATAACGAATTTTTCAGTTTGTTGTCAGCATCTAGTTGACATCATTTCACATCTTAAATTGGTTGAAACAATAAGCGGGTTGACAATGTTGACATTGATTCTTCTAGATGAAAATGAATTCACTTCACTGCATTCTCTTTTTATAATGAGTTTTTTGTCTCTTCATTTTCAATTTAAGCCAAGTAAAATGTGTCATCAGACAATATTTCTGCAGTTATTCATCACATGCATAATTGCTGCAGATAAATACGATACGTCCAACGCGTTGGCCTTTGAATTACTGAGTGTCCTTGGATCATCAGCGAGTGTCCTTGGATCATCAGCGAAAGTCTTACAATTGATTATGCTTACAACGAAATGGATCTCTGTCGTGTTCATCGTAAATAACTTTTGTGCGCTTATTTTTGGCGGCTATCAAATGTCTGCAAATTCTCGAATATTGAGCCGATAGTGGTCTGAAATGATTCGACCCACTGATGAAGATAAAGAGCTCAAAATCAAATTTGTTTAATGGTTCACGGTAATTTTTGAACGGAATAAGCTAGGGGCTTGAAATTTTCATGGTAGATTCAGGAAGAGAATATCCTGTTTGGTATTGTTAATGGGCAGATTCCGTCCAATGATTTCGGAGCAAGTTATACCTAGCTTGAAAAAACTGGTCATCTTTTGAAGCGATCCACGAATCGATCCAATCTTTTATTTCTTCCTAAGACTGGAAGTGCTGGTCAGCCAGACCAAGTGCCATTGATCAGAACTAGTGAAAGTCCGAGAGAGCAACGTCTGGAGTCATGCGGTAAAATAACTTTTTCATGTTTCTCGTTGTATTGCTTCCGTTTGTCTTCCAATGCTCGGCTCAAGGGCATTAATTGCGTTTGATAACGATCGCCTGTGATTATTTCAGTGGAAATACGTGTGACTTATACGTGGAAAGTCACATGGTGGTAATCCCTCAGCCCTCTTAAGGGATCTCGTTTTGCTCAAGGTGCCCATTTTGCACCAGGTTTAAGTAGTAGAAAAATTATGAATTTTAAATAATTGAGGAATTTCATATTTAATACTCAATCTGTACACTCCTCAGAAAATCAGAATAAATGATTCAAAAATTTCCAGCTGGACGTCTTAGACTCTTTTGACATTTCGAAAATGCCCTCAGAATTTCCGATTTCTGATGATTATTTGACTGAAACTTCGAATTATTTTCTAAAGTTATTATTTTCTCGAAGTTTCGAAGGACTACGAAGATTGATATTCTTATCATATCAGTTCGTTGTGTTATTCTAAAGGGTGTTTTTTTTTCGAGGTATATAACTTTGAGTTGGTATTACTGTTTAAGATGGCGACCGATTTAACAGCTGTCAAGCGATTTATTCTCAGTTTGGTTTGGCAATTCATCGTGAATAGACTCACGTCTGAACAACGCTTGCAAAAAGTGCAATTTCATTTCGAAAATAATGGTTCTGTGCGGAATACGTATCGCGCACTACGTCCATTTTATCGTCGACAAAATCGTCCATCAGAACTACGTCAACAAACAAAACTGCCGCATTTGGAGTGAAGCTAATCCTCAAGTGTATGTCGAAACACCGTTACATCCAGAAAAACTGACTGTTTGGTGCGCTTTATGGGCTGGTGGATTCATTGGTCCGTACTTCTTCAAAAACGATGATGGCCAGAACGTTACAGTCAATGGTGATCGGTATAGAGCCATGATCACTAACTTTTTCGTTCCTGAATTGAACAACCATGATGTCCAGGAGCTGTGGTTCCAACAAGACGGCGCAACATGTCACACAGCTCGTGCCACAATCGATTTATTGAAAGACACGTTTGGTGACCGCCTAATTTCACGTTTTGGACCTGTGAATTGGCCTCCAAGATCTTGTGATTTAACAACGCTAGACTACTTTCTGTGGGGCTATGTGAAGTCATTGGTCTATGCGGATAAGCCACAAACCCTTGACCATCTGGAAGACAACATTCGCCGTGTTATTGCCGATATGCGGCCACAAATGTCGGAAAAAGTCATCGAAAATTGGACGTCCAGATTGGACTATATCCGAGCCAGCCGTGGCGGTCATATGCCAGAAATCATATTTAAAATGTAATGCCACAAGATTATCTTGCGGTTCTATGGCTCTAAAAAAAACACCCTTTATTAATAATTATGAATTTTATTTTCTTGTAACTCTTGTAACTAATGTTTGAGGTTGTTTGAAGTAATCATATCTCATTTAAATTCATATGAAGATTAATTGATAAGAGTAGTTTTTCCTCCACGATTTCGTGCCAACAGTTATTTTGATATCAAATTTCAATACTTAAATTTTCCATCTGTTCCAATTAAAAATGAGTGAAACAAACTCCTTCCCTTCTCGCTATTGTTCAAATTCGACGTGATAGCATCTCATCCCAAAGGCTGACCACTGATTGACATGCATAATTCAAGGTATACAGTTTCTGCAGGTACTCTCCACGCCGAGAATTACACAAAGTCTCTACCCTTCAGCCATAGGTCCGCCGACTGTTGGAACCGAAGACGCCGGACAACGTATGCAGCTCTCGTTCCGTGTTCATCGACAATTACGTCTTCCATTGTGTATTCCCCAAGGGGCCACTGAGGCACCGACGTCGTCGAATCTAACACACGGCTCGCTCACGGTCGTTTGTTCCACACGGTCAAGAGGGGTTACACCGGTCACGTAAAGGCACGTAACAATAACAAGTGATGGGTGTCATGTCGGATTTGGATTCGAAGCCAGCCTGATTAGGCTGGTTAAGTTGAAGTGTAGCATTTCCTGGTCTCGAATTCACTAATTTGTATGATGGTAAAAGTGAGACGATTCTAGCCGTCGAAAGTATTTTTTTTATTAGTTCGTGTCACCTACATACTCTAGTAGAGTTTCAGAACCGTTTATCTCATCGTAGCAATTCAAAGATATAGGGTGTTTTTTTCGAGGTATATAATTTTAAGTGGGAATTACTGTTCAAGATGGCGACCGATTTAACAGCTGCCAAGTGATTTATTCTCAGTTTGGTTTGGCAATTCATCATTAATAGACTCACGCCTAAACAACGCTTGCAAATAGTGCAATTTTATTTCGAAAATAATACGTATCGCGTACTACATTTTATTTTGTTTAGCGATGAAGCGCACTTCTGGTTGAATGGCTACGTCAACAAACAAAACTGCCGTATTTGGAGTGAAGCTAATCCTCAAGTGTATGTCGAAACACCGTTACATCCAGAAAAACTTACTGTTCGGTGCGCTTTATGGGCTAATGGAATCATTGGTCCGTACCTCTTCAAAAATGATGATGGCCAGAACGTTACAGTCAATGGTGATCGGTATAGTATAAAGCCATGATTACTAACTTTTTCATTCCTGAATTGAACAACCATGATGTCCAGGAGCTGTGGTTCCAACAAGACCTGTGAATTGGCCTCCAAGACCTTGTGATTTAACAACGCTTGACTACTTTCTGTGGGGCTATGTTAAGTCATTGGTCTATGCGGAAAAGCCACAAACCCTTGACCATTTGGAAGACAACATTCGCCGTGTTATTGCCGATGTACGGCCACAAATGTTGGAAAAAGTCATCGAAAATTGGACGTCCAGATTGGACTACATCCGAGCCAGACTACATCATATGCCAGAAATCATATTTGAAATGTAATGCCACAAGATTATCTTGCGGATAAATGAAATTCATGTCAATTGAAAAATCTATCGTTGTTTCATTGCAATTTAAAGTTCTATAGCTCTAAAAAAATAACCCTTTATTAATTCACAAACGTTAAATCATTATTTTACCTTCTGAATAAAAGTTCAATTATTTTACTTATATTTAAGTATTTTACAAGCAGGATTTCATTCCGACCATTGTGATTGTTCACTAGATGATATTTTATAATGATATTCAAAATTCAAGTAGATACTCCAAGATGAAAAACATATATTTTAAATGAACACTTCATTTTTATGTAGTGCAGATTTCATATATAAAAATGATGAATAATCAGTGTCGGCCTGTCTATTTCATTGCCTAGCCATACCTAATGACTAGAAATAAGTCTTTCGTAAGATCTCCCACCCTCATATCAGTAGGTAGTGCCAATATTATAATTATACGGAATTGATAACATCAATCTAGAACATACCAAAATAGCTCTCAAACACGCCATGTCGAATCAAATAATTCAACTATCTAACACTCCCCCTATCAGTTTTGCTCCCCCATTAACTAATTCAGTTAGTAAAATGTATCTTGTCCAACTCTAGGATCCCTCGTGAAAGACAAGTGCTGCTGCCAGTCTGCCGCAAATAGAGTTACATCAGTCGTTCCATTCGAACGATTCCAGTCATCGTGATATTATCTGTCCAATGTCCGACCCAATAGCAATGTTGGTTTTTGGCACATAAACGTCATTTATCAGTTAATTTATAGCTGAGGTGGAATAGAGACTTTCTCATCTGTATCGATCGGAATAGGTATTTAAACATAGGAGTGAAGGGAAATAAGTCAATACATAATTGAGTGTCGTTCGAAGATGGGAATTGGACACTATTTATAGTATCACAATAATGATTTGAATTCCTAACTTTCCTCGAAAATCGGCTTCAATTTTTTCCAATTGAGGATAATGGAGTTACCAAGAAAATTTTTTGACAGTTCTAACAATTTGTCATTTTGTGTCATATGAAACAATTTCACCCAATCATGTCAACATTACACTGAGAATTGCATTCAGTGCAATTATCAATCACTTTGATAACAGGAATGAGTTTGACAACTCCATTCCAAATAAATTTCAAAACGTATGTTCCAAGTATAACAAATGATAAATGCGCTAATCCTTGAAAAATTCCCAAATATATTTGGGGAATATTTATGCATTTTTGCTGCGAAGGACAATATGAATCGAAAAAACATTGAAGCTTAGATTGGTGGTGTAGAATCAGAGAAACAGGAAAATGATACTCTGTTAGTTCGCCGACGTTTCGGAAAAATTTATTTCCATCCTCAGGGCTCATAACGCTGCTTGATGTCCTCCATAAAACCCATATTAGAGATGATGTTGTCAAAAAATAACCATAAACTATATGACAAGATCTGAAGTGGTGATCCAAAAATTTTACTTCACTATAGATTGGTAGTGTAGGATCAGAGAAACTGGAGAATGATACTCTGTTAGTTCGCCGACGTTTCGGAAAAATTTATTTCCATCCTCAGGGCTCATAACGCTGCTTGATGTCCTCCATAAAACCCATATTAGAGATGATGTTGTCAAAAAATAACCATAAACTATTTCACAAGATCTGAAGTGGTGATCCAAAAATTTTACTTCACTATAGATTGGTGGTGTAGGATCAGAGAAACAGGAAAATGATACTCTGTTAGTTCGCCGAATCTATAGTGAAGTAAAATTTTTGGATCACCACTTCAGATCTTGTGAAATAGTTTATGGTTATTTTTTGACAACATCATCTCTAATATGGGTTTTATGGAGGACATCAAGCACCGTTATGAGCCCTGAGGATGGAAACAAATTTTTTCGAAACGTCGCGTCGGCGAACTAACAGAGTATCATTTTCCTGTTTCTCTGATCCTACACCACCAATCTATAGTGAAATAGAAGCTTAGAATAATCGATGTTGATACTGAAATAATTGCCGGTCAATATGAGAAAGAAAGACGGGACAAGATATGAAGAAGCAACGGTGAAGACAATATGGAACGTTTTGTTCAAACTCTTACAAAAGATACCATAATGACTATAACAAAATTATTTCCCTGTGTAACAATAAAATATTCAAATAAGTCCTAGACGACCACGATGCAATGGTTATATATCAAGTATAGTGGAGAACAGCAACGAATCTAATGTTTAGTTAAATCTCAATAAAGTCATGGATTTTTTTTGTTGAATTTGCGACTGAATATCCGTCGGGCATTGAAAACTGTCGCATAATTTTATGACAAATTTTTTTAGCTCGTATCTTGGTACCAAGTAACGAACGTTCGATTGCCATAAAATTATCGGTGTTATCATCTTGCTAGGGATATTACTACTGATGACAGGATAATAAACGCTCGAAATTTATTTTCAACTCGAATAGAGCCTATATGAAATTCGAAGCAGAATATAATTCACAAGTTCATTCCCGAAAAACATTAGCATAGAATGGTTTTTGATGAAGCAACCCACTACGAAGGGTTGAACACATCTATCCATAAAATCTAACCTGGTGTTCTTATGTTCCAGGCTTTTATCTGCCTAATAATCTTAGGACTCTTGATCTCTGTTTTGTGGGTTAGGTGTAAACCTGTATCTGTCATAGGATATTATCTTTTTTTTATATTGAAAATTGATTTTTACCCCATTTCTGTTCCTATGTTGAACGTCTTTTGGAATAGATTTTCATCCTAAACTTTTTAGCAAGATATTTGAACTTGACTTGATTCTCAAAAATCTCTGCCTTTTGATTCAGGAAATTTGTGGCATATTTTCATTCAAATCCCTGTGAAATTCTTGGTTTCCTACGAACCACAGAATAATCATTGCAGCTCTTACATCTTCCTGATATGGCTTTGGCTGCATGGTCCATTCTGCCGATACACATGATATGTATGTTGAGGTTTTGCAATTGATGGTCATTCTCAGTCTCGGATTTTGCTTCATTCGGCTCCTTCTTGCTAGTTAGGTAGGTGAAGTCTGCTCATCTCTCATTTGGAGATTATCCATTCATCGTCTTCCTGGACTTTAGTTGAGACGATGCATTCTTAAAGATCCCCCGATTCGGTCCTCGACCTTTTGGGTGATATAAACTGAACTTTCCTGTTCAGTACCCAATCGTTGAAGTTGTCTATCTGGAATATTCTCATGTGGGCCTCGCTTCTCTGCCTGCCCCATAGATTATTTCCGGTTGTTCTGATTTGCTCTGCTACCTCCTTTATGGGACATGTCTTCTTGTTTCTGCTGCATATGTTAGAATAGGTTTTATAGTACATTTGTCATCACGACTTTTTGTGTCAATTCCCAAATATTCGCTGGGCAATATGATATAATTGAGATGAGGGGCTGTTATTGTTGCTTTAACCACTTGTGTACTTACTTCTGGTTCTATTTCACTAAAATAAGAGATTTTTAGGTCCAAGTAATTGATCTTCATCATTTGTTGCATGATGCTCCCATTTACAACTGAGAGGTGTTTTGGATGTCATGCACTTAATCTTGGATGTAGACATTATCATTCCAAGATATTAGGCAACTGTGTTTAATTCTGTGATGACTATCAACTTTGCAAGTCATCTTCACTTTCTGCTACGAGAACAGCTTCATCTGCATAGCATATAACCTTTAGTATACATCTTATGAATTTTCTGCCCACTAATTTCATATTTTTATCCATGGGTGAATAGCAGCGTCGTAAACAATATTGAGTTTCTTGTCTTGATCACTAGATCATCAATCAGTGGAAATGGTTAAGCTTGAGGTATTACTATTTTATTCAGATCTCTGAAATCTATACATAATCTCGACTTCTTGTTGTCTTCTTTCTTGAAAGCCAATGTCACTGGTGCAGCAAATGGACTGTAAGATTCCTCTATGAGATTTTTCTCCAGTAATTTCTTTATTTGTTCTTCTACTTCCTTTTTGTCTTCAACTGAACATCTATAAGGTCTCTTGCTACAATATTCAATACGTGCTTCATATCTTCCTACAGTTCCAATGTCATATTTGTCTTTAGCTAAGAGTGATTTGTAAGTTTCTGTCAGATTGTTTATATCTGATTTTTGTTGAGTGTTTAAATTACTCATACTTACTTCGAACTCTTTTTCTTTAATATGTTCATTGATATTAATTGAAAATGGGATCGTTTCATCATCCTCATTTTCTTCTTCTTTCTTTATTTCTTCTTTTCTTTGAATAATTTCCAAAGTATCGTCTTGGACCAATCTGAATTGTTTTATGATATCTAGCTCAATCAGAAAATCATATCTGAAAACTAGTTTTCCATCAATTAGATAAACAGCAGCTTCTTTTTCAATATAGAAAATTTTTATTTTGATAGTTGTCAAATCAATTGTCTCTTTAACACCATTAATTGTAATAAGATCATCACTTTTGGAGGAAAAGCCTTCTTTTCTTCTCAATTTTATTAATTTGGAATTAATTAGGGAAACATTCGAACCTGAATCATATATTCCAAATATCTCCAACTGTGAATTTAAAACTAGTTTGACTTTAATTAATGGTGTTATTATTCGTTTTTTTTTATCATTATGATTGAGTTCAACATCTATTACTGAATTATTTATAATCTTACTGTTGTTTCCATTATGACTATATTCTTCTGTTTGTTTGAACCAGCGCTTTTCCTCAGGATGAAACCGGATTCCTTTATTCAAATTGTCACAGGTCTTACATGGTTTTTTCATAATATTCATATAAATTCTACATAATTTTTTTTTGTTTCTCTTTATTGAAGCTTTTTCTGTTCACTACGCAGTCAAGTTTTCCAATTTCATTGTAGAGAATTGCTGTTGATTTCACCTTTTCTTTACCAATTTTATCTATTATAGCATAATTAAAATGCCCTCAGAACTCTGATAATAATTAATTTATCGAAATGGACGCCAACTAAATTATTGTTTTCGGTCAGATTCTGATATTAAACCATTGAAAAGGCTCAAGTAGCATTATTGTTCATCATTATACTTATGAATCAGATACGGGTATAATTAATCAATTAGAGTATTAAATTATGAAATTATCTGAGATAAAAACAAAGTGTTGAATTATCGAATTATTTGTGGTGAACACTTTTTCCTTCAATTTACGGTGAAGGTCGAGATTGAAAATTCATATTGTTTTTATTTGTTCATTTGAAAAAACCTCATTACGCATGCCATGCAAATTACGTGTCCTATCAGAAATTAAGTCTTCGAATCTCTTTTTTCATTGAAATACGGAAAATAGTTGATATCTCTAGTAAGTAATAAACACATCAATATATTAGAACATTCGGCGCAGAACTGAAGTCAGTGAAGTAGTGTGTTTAACCCTTCTTAACACATAAGTTTGAATAACTTTCGTGCATCACACAGATTTCACGAAATGATAACCGTTTAGAAATAAACTTTTTGAGACTCATGGCATTGCTCATGTTGAATAACTCCATTTCGGCCATAAGTTCTTGGATTAATCTGAATAAATCTCTTCTAGAGAAGAACTAAAATTCGCCCTTAACCTCTCGCATTAGTTCCGAGAAATTTGTCGAAACTTCCAGAGCAAATCAATAACTTCCTCCACATAAGTTTCTGGATCATTTGCATGGAATTTCGCATTATGCCCCAACTTCCGAATAGTGGATCTCTGGATTATCGCAGTTTTAAAGATGGAAATTTATGCAACATATAATACCTTCCCAAATCCCCCTAGAATATTCCAGATAGAATATCGATACCCATTTGATAGGTGCCTTATTTATGAACCGGCAATAAATAAAGTCTCTTGTTTCGGCATTTCAGCGGGAAAGTTTCAAGAATGACAAACTTATAGCCAATAATTTTTTTATTACTTCATGGGAACAGGGGGAATTTAGGGAAGTTTTGGTTTTTTTATTACTAATTTGAAAACTCTGGACTACCCAACACTTGAAATAATTCAAAAATGAAATATTCACAATTTACGTTTTACCTAGGGTAGAAAGTAGAAAATATAAAATAAATAGAAAAAAATCAAAAATGTGAAATCACTAACATATTATCCTGCAGAAGCCTCTGACTGTACGTCCGTGCTGTCTTAATTTTTTTCGATATTCTGAAGTTCAAGAATTGCATTCGAATTTCGAAACGGAAAGAAGTAGTAGTTTTTTCAGACTCAAAATCAGAATATATTCAAAATTAGAATTATCTAATTACATTTTTGCTGAAAGTTTGTAATATAATTTAGAATAAGTATTAAAAAAGAAGATTTGATTCAAGAAAATTCTAAAATACAAGTGACAGCAATTTGATAGATGAGGCATAGATATGACACAGATGAAGGAAAAACATTGAAGGTGGAAAAAGCAAGATTATGATCGACGATTGACAGGAGAACAGAGAGGTTAAAATAAAAAAAATGGAAAAAGTTGCAAAAGTATAGAATAAAAAATATTAATGCAAGAGATAATTCGTAAGTGAATGTGAATCGTTTAATAGAATACATACAAACAAAATATTGAATTGAATAGAAACCAATAAATGAAGATTATAATTTCATCGAGAATGACAAATAATGATTGATTTGATAGCAGAATTGAGTTGGAAGAATTGATTACGAAGCTGAAAAGAATTTTGAATTTAAAGATAGGTTATTTCAAGTTATTGTTAGATAGATTAGTTAGGTTGATTGTTCTGTTTGAAAAATATATATATGAATCTAAATTTTTGGAAATAAAAATCTTATAATTATTTGTGACTAGAATCCACCCCAATTTTCAGAATTTCAAAAGAAATAATAATTAATCTACATCAAAAGAAATAATAATTAATCTACATCAAAAGATAGATTTCAGTAATCGAAATTATATCAGTATCTAAATGTGGGATCCAAATTCTTAACACCCGACTGAATGATACGCTACTGACTTTACGAAACGAGAACTACACGATCGACCCTAAAAGGTTGCACCATGCAGATTTATCGATATAGGGAGACGTAAGGGGAAGAGGTACTTGAAACTTAAGGACTGAGGTACGATACTGGAACGAGGGTGAAATTCGACGTAAGATAGTAGACGAACATAGTTGGTATTGGACGTTAGAGATTAGACTGAAAAGGTTAAAGAATTCGACGTGATAGACGCATATGATTCGACGTAAAATATATTAGACGCAGCGAGTTAGATAATTCCATAATTAGACGATTAACAATTAGACGGAATAAAATAACTTCGATAGTTCAATAGACGAAAGTTCAGTGGCTTTCATTCACAATTCAATTGAAGTTGAATTGTACATTGTGTAAATAAACAATAGTTAAGTTCCGGCGGCCTTTTTATATAAACCCCTAGACAACGATATAAAAACCCTACATAAATATATTTACAATAATAAAACACCATGTATAGTGGTGTGTAGCCTTTTGTAAATAAATTGAAAAAATTGAAAAAAAAAAGAATATAATATACATTTATAATTTTGTTTTTTTCTTCTCAATTTTAAAAAACCTGGCAGATAGATGACAGATACAAATGTGCAAATTAGTCATGGAGAATTAAATGAAAAGGATATGAGGCTGTAACTATAGCCGTGGCAGTTTTTGGGCTGATATCGTTTTCCATCGTTAATACTTTCGTTTTTATAATGAAACAAACATCCATTGATTTTTCTAAAGAATATACTTCTTATTTTTTTTAAATCAAATGTAACCAGTTGTTGTTAAACAGAAAATGCACTAAATTTGAAAATCCACACCTACATGGATTTGTGACTCACGAGAATATACACTCGATATTCATTTTCAGATATCTTTCCATCTCAAGAACTAAATATCAAAATATCAACACAACTAATTGAATCATGCTGGTAGATATTCAATTTATTCAAATCAACTTTTATTTATTACATCATATGGGTGGTCACTTCTGAAATTAATGAAATGAATTCAATGCGTAGATTGTCATCTACCTCGATGTTAATAATTATGAGCAATGCAACCCTGCTACCTATCTCCGTTTCCACGGAGATAAACCGTGATTTAAATAACAAAAGGAACCATTAGGGGAACACTAAACCGAAATTATTCAATGACACTGAAACTGGTTCAAGCGTTTGCAGACGTAGGACGTTTAGGAATTGTCCTCAAACAGTTTGTATATTGTGTGGATTCACCTGCTTCTTGCTGCTGTTTGCTCCGCTTCCCTTCCAGTTAGATAAACTACATCAATTTCTGTTTCTGATGTGCTCACTTTGTATTATATTTATATTTGTTTTTCGATCATTATCTGGTTGGCTTAGAGAAGGAAACGTTGAAAAAATATTCTATCGAAAAATTTGACACTGTTTTTTCTAATAGATTCACGTGATCAAACTGATTCAATAATATTTTGTTCTTCATCTGTATTTTTTAGAAAATTCACTAAATATGCGGAGAATGTAGACATATGAGCTAAAAAAACTTGATAAAAGAAACCATCTTCAAATAATTCTTCACCTTATATTCTTCGTTTCTTAGTTGCGTCCACACTTTACCATTGAAATATTTGTTTTCTAGTCTCTGGAAAGGACAATTTCGGAAAATAAGTTTACCATTGAATGAATGTTAGCCTATCTACAGTCGAAAAAATATTGACAAGGCTTAAGGAGGCAGGCAGGCTGACTAGAAGACCTTGATCTTGAAGAAGACGGTCTTAGAAATCACCCTCTTACTGCTCTCGAAGTTCGAAATCTATTGATGGAGGTACGTCAGGGAAAAGTAAATGGATGAACCGTTGGACGACATCTCTCAGAACATTCGACTGGTCTAGAATTTTGTAGAGAGTATTGAACTGCGCGTCTCCAATTTGCACGAGATCACATAAACTGGTTAGAAGCTCAGTAGGCCCAGGTAATTTTTTCTGATGATTCCAGATTCAGTATTTAGGGAGCTGATGGTCGTAAACGCGTTTATAGACGTCCAGGAGAAAAATATATCGATGCCTGTATACAGGAGTGAGTTCCATTCGGTGGAGGATCTGTTTTAGTCTGGGGAGGTGTGTCTTTAGGAGGCCGCCTAGAGTTGGTTTTTATGGGTGGATATTTAACAGCAATGAGGTACATAGAGAAAACTCTTATTTTTTTTTATTTATTAATTTTTTTTGTTAAAGCAGGGGGAATCCATTTACAGACGAACCTTATCCAAAGGAGTGTCCAAACTAGTGTGAGGATCCAGGCTCATCAAGAGCGAGAATACTCACTAAACCTAACCTGCTGTTTCTTAGGTTTCGGGCATAAAGCCTATAAACCATTTATCTCTTGGTCGGATAAATTTTTAATTGCACACTATTGTGCTGGATTATTCGGGGGTCCTTTTTATTCGGATTGTTTCTTCAATTTGATGTGTTTTCTAGAGTTCCCTATATATTAAGGTCATCGTTTCGCAATTGATCCCTGGGTCTTTTGCGGTATATTCTCATTCTTCTTTCATCTTCGGCAGGGTCGTAGTCAATTAATTTTCTCAATTCTTCGTTGGGATGTTCTATCAATTTTTCGAATATTCTTTCGGCTTTTTTCTTCATGTAGTCAGTTATTCTGTCTCATTTTAAGTCTCTGTGGATTTGGATGTTTCTAACAAACCAAGGGCCATCTATTGCCCATCTTATATATTTATCTTCCGTTGATTGAATTCTCTTGATGTGGTTCTTTGCCGCGTATCCCCAAGACACTGAGCCGTACGTGAGTTGGGGTCTGGCAACGGCTTTTATTATCCTGAGTTTGGTGTTTATGCCCATTCGGCTTCTTCTTTCGATGATTGGGTATAGACGGTTCATCGCTTTGTTGGTTTTATCTACCCAATACTCAACATGTTGTTTCCACGTTAGTCCCGTATCCATGATCACACCTAGGTATTTTGCTTCTTTTTGCCATTCCACTTCGTTGCCGTCAATTGATAATTTTTCCTCCATTTGTAATTTTTTCTTTTGTAGTAGGATAGCTTGGCTTTTCTGTCCATTTATTTCAATCTTCCATTTAATGCACCATTTGGTTATTTCGTCTGCTGCTTCTTGTAATCTTTGGTGTATGATATTTGCTCTTCTGTGTTTGACTGCTATTCCTGTGTCATCCGCATAAAGGGCAAGCAAATTTATCGGATTCCTTGGTATATCATGGATGTATATATTATACAGGAGAGGTCCTAATACTGAGCCTTGTGGGACTCCTGCTTCTAAGTTTCTTCATCTTCTAATTTGACGTAGAAATTTCTATCCCTCAAGTAATTTCTGATGATTCGGCACATCTTATTTAAGTATCCTACTGTTCTCATCTTATAGGCTAGTCCTTCCTGTCATACTCTGTCAAATGCTCTTGTTACTTCTAGTAGTAGCAGTCCAGTAGCTTGTTTGTTTTGAAATCCCTGGGTGATATACTCTGTTAGTCGGAGAAGTTGTTGTTCAGTTGAATGTTTATCTCCGAATCCGAATTGTTCTGTTGGTAGAATATTCAGATTTTCGGTTTCTTCTTTGAGTCTCTTGGCAACTACTCTTTCTATTATCTTTCCCATGACTGGTAAAAGACTAATCGGCCTGTAGTTTTGCGGGAATTTTCTATTCTTTCCAGGTTCATTGAACACAATCACTTCGGCTGTTTTCCATCTGTTTGGAAAATGTTCTGTTCTCATTACTGCGTTTGCAATGTTAGTTATTGCAGCTATTCCTTTTTTGGGCAAATTTTTCAGCATAGTGTTTGTGATTTTATCTTTTCCTGGTGCTTTTCTATTTTTCAGTTTCCTGATTAATTCTTTGATTTCAGTAGGAGAGGTTGGACCCGTTATTGTCTCTTAGAAAACTCTGATGGACCATGTTGTTCCTAATATATCATTTCTGGTAGAGCAGAGAATTTTTATGCATGACGCCCAACTACTGCTCGAATAGTGACAGCGTGCTTGAATGAGGTTGGAATTTCAAGGTTTAACTGACCAGCTTGTCCCGATCTCCCATCGGAGATCTATGGGATCAACTGAGAAGACTATTAGGAACTATGGTTCTATCGCCAAATAATTCACTTCATGAAGCTCTTCATCAAGAATGGGAAAATATTCCACAAGAGAATATTCGAAGGCAAATCAAGCCGAGCATGCGAAAACGTTTGAAAGCTGTAATCAGAGCTAAAGAAGGTCACACGTCATACTGAAACAAACATTTTTACATTTACGATATTTTTTTTAATTTCAAAGTTTTAAAATGAAGCTTATTATTTTCATTCAAATCGAACAAAAAACTTGATATCTCTTCAAGCAATTCTCTTTTCCCTACAATTCCAGAAATTTCAAGATGCTCGTTAAGTGAGTGTATTTCTTTTTATGTTCTCCTTTTCAATACAATTTGATAACTCTTTATTCAGTATTTTCCTGGACAATTATTCTTGAATTTGATGAAAAACTGTAAGACTCACCCGCTTTACCTTGAGTCTGTGTTTAGGTATAGTGTTTATAATGTCACACCACTGATGCTTTGCATTAGGAAATAACAATATATCTTTTTCAATGTGTTCAATCGGAATTGTACAATTACTTGGACTGAATCCATTATGAGCTGCAAATTTTTTCATTCGTTATATGCTCAAAAAATATTAAGTAAGACAAAGTATTAAATTCCCTGAAAGACCTGATAGCTTTATATTTTTCCAAATATTGTTCAGCCAAATCAGCGAATCTGTCACGATTGACTCGTAAATGTACGATGTGATTTATTCATCGAAGTTTTTTTAATTCCTAATGATACAATTCTCACAAAACACTTCTTTACTATTCTGTCAGCCATTTTAAAATTTCATTGTCGATTTTTACAACTAATTTCTATATCAGTGAGTTAAACCCAACGGTTTGACTTTTAGCTCAAATTTTGGAGATTTTTGACATTTGCACAAAATAAAAGCTCGTTTTTTTCCATGGAACAAGCCTGCCAAAGTACGAAAGTTTTTATTCGATTTTTTGAATTCTGTACATTCCAATTTTAAATCTCAAAAGATTTCATTGGAGCTTGGACTTATTTTCCGATAAAAAAAATGTTTGTTTCAATTAAAAATTAAAAGAAACCAAATTAATTGAAATCCGAATAATGAGGTGAATATTGTGAACCGTAGCAATTCTGAAAGAAATGTTCGTGGATCAATACCTATAGGTTTTCAAAGAACTTTTAAAAGAAGTTTATAACTGTGTGTAACCCATAAGAAAACAAGACAATCTACATTACAGAAGTTTAATATTCTCATTTTGAATACCAGTTCAAGATTCATATTCTTATGGAACGATTAAAGATGATTGTAACAATTTTAAAAAATGATCTCACCGTGTTACAGTTTCGAATGTGATAAGTGATAAGTTAGGTAATTTAAAGATGTCTTTATCTTGGAATTAAAACCAATAGTCATTATCCGTGAGAAAATGTACAAAATTGCTGATGACTAATCTAATTTCATGATTTTTCGATGTCAAAAAAATGTATAAAATGAATTTTTCTCTGATTCGTTCTCAATTCGAGATGCGCTTAACACATCTCCTTCTTCTGTTCTTCGTTGGCTCCACATTATTTTTGGTAAGAAAATTTTTACACTCAGTTTGTTGCTTTGTTTTCACATAATACCAAAATATTCCAAAAATTATAATGTCTTCTGAATTAATTATTGAATCAAAGAGAAATCTGTCCTTCTTGAAAATGTGTCAACAAAATAAAACGCACTATCCACTCAAAAATATTATTTCATAGCTGATCGAAAATTAGAATGAATAAAGAAGTGATTGAACCAAAAATGATTAATCAATGGGAAAACACCTTCTTGATAAATTTGTTTTACCCTTCAGATATGACCATTTATATTTTTTGCATTGGATCTAATGATTCCATTTTTTTTTTCAGAATGTGGAGTCAAGGGCTAGGGACCCAAGGGTTAAACCTGACTCCGGAAAGTTATCACTGGCTTTGAAGAAATATTTTAAGGGCTCTGGCATTCATCCTTTCATCAATGGAGTAAATAAAGGGATCCTCAAATTGCTCACTAAGTCTGTTGGAAAAGAGAATCAGAAAGATTTTCTAGGGTTACTCTCTGCTGTACCTGAAAATATAGATCTTACATCACTCATAAACCGTGATGAACAATCGAGTAAGCAAAAGAAGGGAATACTAACTAAGGTGGATATTTTTCATCTATTGATAAGGTTGTCCAAACTAAAATGTGCTCATGGTGGATGCAAGAAACCCACTGAGCTGGATTCTGGTGATGACGAAGGTAATTCAGATTCTGATGTAAAGCAAGTACCGACAAAAAAAATCACTAAGAAAATCGAAGGCCTAATCAAGAAATTTTTCAAAAACATCAATGATCGGTTAGATAGAGTACTTGGAGACATATCTGTGGGTTTGGAAAAAACAATCAAAAAGTTACTTCACCGAGGAAAAAATTTGGAGGTTCTCTTTGGACTTTTATCGCAGTGGCCTAAGACATGTGATGCCAAGTCTAGTCTAGGAATAACTGACGATAAACCAAAATCTAAGAGAGAAGGCTTGTTGCGTCAAACTGAGATTTTACAAATACTCGTCCATCTTGCAAAAACTAAGTGCAATCATGGAGGATGCAAATTACTTAATATCGAGAGTTTTTTGTCGGAACAAGATTCTGATGACGACCAGACAAGTGAGGATGAATCCTCGAAACCACCTAAGCGTCATCCTTCTAAGGGCAAGAACAAGGAAGGAGATGCCTCTGATGAAGAGGAAACTGAGAAAACACCTAAAAAAAAACCTCCTAAAAGTAAACCACCAAAGGAGTCTGATGATCAAGAAAATTCTGGTGAAGATGATTCTCCAAAACCACCGAAACGTCATCCCCCTAAAGAAAAAAATGACGAAGAAGATGAATCTAGTCAGAAAGGACCTAAGAAACCAACTAAGGGAAAGCCACCAAAGGGAAAATCTCCAAAAGATGATTCCGATGATGAAGAACAATCTGGAGGAGACAATTCTCAGAAACCTCCAAAGCGTCATCCCTCTAAAGGAAACAATGATGAAGAAGATGAATCTGGCCAGGAAGAAAATAAAAAACCATCTAAAGGAAAGCCACCAAAGGGAAAACCTCCAAAAGATGATTCCGATGATGAAGAACAATCCGAAGGAGACGATTCTCAAAAACCACCAAAGCGTCATCCCCCTAAAGAGAAAAATGATGAAGACGATGAATCTGGTCAAAAAGGTCCTAAGAAACCACCAAAAGGAAAGCCTTCAAAAGGAAAACCTCAAAAAGATGATTCCGGTGATGAAGAACAATCAGAAGGAGATGATTCTCAAAAACCCTCTAAAGGAAAAAATGACGAAGACGATGAATCTGGTCAAAAAGGACATAAAAAGCCACCCAAGGGAAAGCCACCAAAAGGAAAATCTCCAAAAGATGATGAAGAACAATCTGGAGGAGACGATTCTCAGAAACCACCTAAGCGGAATAATGATGAAGAAGATGAATCTGGCCAAGAAGGTCCTAAGAAACCACCAAAAGGAAAGCCTTCAAAAGGAAAACCTCAAAAAGATGATTCCGGTGATGAAGAACAATCAGGAGGAGATGATTCTCAAAAACCCTCTAAAGGAAAAAATGACGAAGACGATGAATCTGGTCAAAAAGGACATAAAAAGCCACCCAAGGGAAAGCCACCAAAAGGAAAATCTCCAAAAGATGATTCTGATGATGAAGAACAATCTGGAGGAGACGATTCTCAGAAACCACCTAAGCGGAAAAATGATGAAGAAGATGAATCTGGCCAAGAAGGTCCTAAGAAACCACCTAAGGGAAAACCACCAAAGGGAAAATCTCCAAAAGATGATTCCGATGATGAGGAACAATCTGGAGGAGATGATTCTCAAAAACACTCTAAAGGACAAAATGACGATGATGATGAATCTGGTCAAAAAGGACCTAAGAAACCAACTAAGGGAAAGCCACCTAAAGGAAAATCTCCAAAAAATGATTCTGATGATGAAGAACAATCTGGTGATGATTCTCAGAAACCACCAAAGCGTCATCCCCCTAAAGGCAAAAATGATAAAGAAGATGAATCTGGCCAAGAAGGTCCTAAGAAACCACCTAAGGTAAAGCCACCAAAAGGAAAATCTCCAAAAGATGATTCCGATGATGAAGAACAATCCGAAGGAGATGATTCTCAGAAGCCACCTAAACGTAATCCCCCTAAAGAGAAAAATGATGAAGATGATGAATCTGGTGAAGTGGGTCCTAAGAAACCATCAAAAGGAAAGCCACCAAAAGGAAAATCCCCAAAGGATGATTCCGATGATGAAGAACAATCAGAAGGAGATGATTCTCAAAAGCCCTCTAAAGGAAAAAATGACGAAGACGATGATGGTCAGGAAGGACCTAAGAAACCACCTAAGGGAAAGCCACCAAAAGAAAAATCTCCAAAAGATGATTCCGATGATGAAGAACAATCTGCAGGAGATGATTCTCAAAAACCACCGAAGCGTCGTCCCACTAAAGAGAAAAATGATGAAGAAGATGAATCTGGTCAGGAAGAATCTAAGAAACCATCTAAAGGAAAGCCACCGAAAGGAAAATCTACAAAAAAAGATTCCGATGATGAAGAGAACAGTGATAAACAAAAGCCATCAAAGAAAAAATCGACAGAAGGCGACTCAGATGATGAAGAACAATCAGGAGACTCATCCAAGAAGAAACATAAATCCGGCAAAGATGATTCTGATGATGATGAGTCCCTTGAATCCCCTAAACGCAAACATAGACATAGAACACATAGAGAATATGATAGGGAGGAACTTTCAGAGAGCGATCAGCAACAAAGGTCTGATAAATCTAATAATAATAAGAGTAAACACCAAAAAAGATATCACTACAAGGAATACTAAGGTTATTTTTCAACTGTTATGTTATAAATAAATGAATCCGCATTATTTAATGTCTTTTTACATTCATGAATATTTGGCCTGGTGGCCGATATTTAAGCAATCACTTCCTCACATTTCCTGACCATACACCCAAATTTGTGTTCTTTTTCGTGCATTAGGTACAATAATATATTCAACATATTATATAGGATTTTCTCAAAAGAAAATTGGTAATTCATCCAACTGATAAATATATCAGTAAGTAGCAACATAATAATAATAAAGATACAATAATTGATTGAATAAAGAAATAAGTCATATTGTCATGCAAGATATATGTAGTCTTTCTCCTTAGAAAGCAAGAGTTAAGTACATATTGTAATATATAGATTCGTTTATGAAAAAATAACGTTATAGGATTGATCTTTAGAAAGGCCCACTTGAAGGAATTATATTTTGGTTTTCTATAGTCACGCAGATTTTGAGCTTCATTTTTCATTTGGTTCTTACACAGTGCTGTGTTTCATCAAATAATTTCTCTTAAAGTTTATATTATGGATAGAATTTTTTGTGATCAAGTGTTGTGAACAGATCCTATGAAATATTCACGGTGAACCATTTTTCGATAGCAGTCAAAATATTTTGAGGAATTTCCTTCCCAAGGCAGTATTTGCATATCAAAGTGTAATAACAAGTATCAGATTTGACATTTAACGGAGATAGAAGTTAATGCAGGTGGGACTTGCTGTTCCCCGGAAGAACTCAACCCCGTTCACCTTCAATCAAAGCCCAAGTTAACATCTGATAGCAAATCTTCATCAGAATAATAATTCGACACCAAATCCCGACCAGGAACAATTAACAGCAGTAAAGTCAAATGCTTCTACTGATATTTTAGAAAGAGAGCGAAGAGAAAAAAAAGAAAAATTAACGAGAGGAGCTAATGCCGATGAAAAGGAAAATCTCAAGAAAAAGCGATCTAAAATGGTAAACCATTAGTTATTTTCAATTTGAATTTACTTCCAAAAAAATATCGAGAATGGAGTATTTGATAATATTCATGAGATGAAGGATCCTAATTGTAATCAACTTAAACATTTCATTTGCTCCATCAATGTCTTACAGCAATTATTTTTTGTTCGTTTTTTTTTTATTTTGCTCAATACGAAGAAACCTTATATGTACTATGTATACTATGTATAGGATCTGTATCAATTTACTCAGCGCGAGTATGGAGAGAAAGGTTATCCATACCGAGTCTTTGAATGAGAATATTAATGAAAACTAGTAAAATATATTTCTAACACAAACATTGTAAATAGGTACGTTTATAGAATGGTTGTTAAAATATAAGAAAACTATGTTAATCTGACAGTTTATTGTCATTCAAGCGGAGTAAGATATCTAAAAACATGGTGAATGCACTCGTCAAATTTTGAATGCAATGACATTTGACCAAATTGAAAATATTAGTTTTAGTTCGTGGCGGCGCCGCAATGTCATACTTGTCATTTCCGTTGATTTTCATTGGATACATCAATTAAAACCCGATACTGACCAATCAAAAGCGACGTGTAACCGAGTATGATCGTGCAAGGTCGTGAAACAAAACACGAAACGTTTACTGGAATGAATTCAAATATTTGTAATAGAGAGAGTTTATTGGTATTACAATTACAAGAATTACTTCCATAGATCATAACTATAATGAAAGATAAACATATAGGTACATAATGGCACAAAACTCGTAAATAATAAATAACAAGAATCTTAATTTGTTGATAGCGCTGCCTACAGTTGACATAACGAAGCTTAACTAATATTCTCAAAATTGGCAAAACAAAAGTTAATCCGTTCATACACCTGGTTTTTAGACATCTTAAAGCGGAGCAATGGGCCTCAATGATTAAATAACTTGCCTCAAAACGGGACGGAATTTGAGTAGGTGCTCGTGTAAAGGATTATATTTTCATTTTTTTTTCCCAGATTTACTGACATGTTCAATCTTTTTCATTTTTGTGTTTTATGCTTAGGATGGTAATGATGAAAAACTTCTACACACAATGTACTGAGCATGATTGAAGAAGCAAGTGTTCATTGTGAGACAAATAAGAAATCAAAAATTAATTTTGATTGAACGAGTTAGCAAAAATCCAATTGATAGCACATTTCATTTTATTGGATGTTCAAGAGTTTTTTCATGATTAGCAATGCACCAGTTCTATCCTCTGTTCAAAGCTTCAGGCAGTTGATAACATCGTCAAATAACTAGAAAATATAATAAGACGTAATATAAGAAAAGTATTTTGAAGAAAAATGTATGAAATTACGCAAAATCTTAAATTCACAACTATGTATATTATATCCAAAGCTACTTGAATTATTCTATAAAAACGTTAAGCAATATATTCACTGGCCCCAAAGGAATTTCTGGAAACTTGGACAACCCTTGTATAATCGAAATGTTCATCTACCTCCAAGTCAATTTGGATATACTATACCACTGCATTTTTTTTTTCAGTCGTTACAGTTTCAAAATTCGTCATGCTGTAAGATTTTATTATCGCGGTGTAAACTGATGCGTGAGGTTGGAAAAAAAATCAGAAAACAATATGGTTTTTATTTTCGAATATAATGATACGAAATACAAAAATAAATTATTCTATGGAGAATTACTTTGAAGTACTTTATCATGACCATCTTGAGTATGAAACACCAGAGAATTTCTTGGAAAAAACAACAAAAAATTGTTTTAAATATTTCAAGACGAATAATATTTTACAGAAGAAAATGTATATTCCCTATTCGAATATTGCAAAACCTACCCAATATTTTAACAATAAATGCCGCCTGTTTGAAATTCAATATATTTAAGTATGTTAAATATTCAAAATCATGCCGTTCTTCTGGACGATCGAATCATCAAAATTCCTCATCTAGATTAACTAAGAAGTTACAACAATACAATTCTATGATCTATGGTGAAATGAATTTCGAATGAATAAATGAGTGCTCAAGAGCTGCTGAAACGGTGCTTTTCTCGTATGGATTGACATTAACTTCGAATGTTCTATGAAATATAAATATTCTTTTGAGATAGAGCAATACAAAAAAATTATCAACTTCAAACAACAAAGTATGTGTGGATGTTATCTTAGTATTAGCAGAGGTAATGTAATTGGGGCATCTAAAAGAGACTCCACTGGCGATAATACTAACAGCAATCACCATGTACTTTTGCTAATACCACTCATCAGAAACAAAACACATGATTTGAATGAAATTTTCTCATGAAAATTCACGAAAATAACTATCCTACGATTTTGAGTTATTGAAAACTTATTTGAAAACACCCTGTATAGATGCTGTGCTGTTAATTATGGAACTAATAAAGGATACTTACAAATAACATTATTCCATGTCTTTTCTGCGTTTTTGCACGAATTCCATATAATTGATCAGTAATACGATAACTGAATGTCCCCAAATATGTATTCCATAATTATTCGTGAGTAATTCGAGTTTTCGACATTCCTATTGTTTAAGTTTTTTATAAATATTTGAAGAAAGAGGTCGATTATACCACATAACGTAGGTTCGTCTGAAATGAAAATTGCGCTTTTAATTTGTTCGATCGTAGTGGGCTCCACACTCATTGCGGTAAGTTGTGTTGTTATATGAATTTTTCAAGCATGAAACATGAAATTCAGATGAAAATCTCACGTGAATTTCTTAAACTTTAGTATTTCTTAAAGTTGAAATGATATATTTGAGAATATTAATGTAAGAGAAGAATATAAATGACATCAAGAATATGCTTATTTTGAGACATACACATAACCACAAAAATAATATTGTTAATGGTTTATCAATCTATTTTGATCAGATAGAAAACAGCAATACTAGATTAGCAATTAACTATTACGTTACCAAAACTATGATTAAGAGTGTATTAACATAAGTTCCACAATGAATTTATTGACACCTTTTTCAGATTCGAAAATAGTGAGAAAAGGAATAGTATGTAGAAAATTATTTTAGTAGAGAATATCTTTTAATTATTTTTACTCTTCATGGTCGGTCGTCCTGTAATTTCTATACTTTTGGAAAATGATGAGAATGGGGAAGTACTTACGTAACGCCGTTCATTCATACACCCTAGAAATAGGGTTATAATTTGAAAATCGAAAGTTATGATCAAATTTTTTTCACAATTTTTGGCATAATATTTGAAACACCCTGTGATGATATTTCTCAAGTTCAAGATATGCACGATATTCCTACATCATTCTAGTCCGAGAAAGTGAATCGAGTATACGCATAGGATATTCACAGTAAAAATAATTCACGTAATAGTGACTTTAGAAATTCTCACTTTTTTTCGGTTTTTTCTTTATATTTTGAAAACTGTAAGGACCAACGCAAAAATTTTAGCAAGGAGAAATTTAGAATGCAATTCTTGATAATATCTGAGACATAACATGAAAAAAATTTTTTTTCGTTTCTTGGATAACCGAAAGTGCTGGAGCTTATAAAACAATTTAGCTGAATATTTCCCTCCTGTCAAAAATTCTATGTAAATGGAATGCAGTTATCGAAAGTTACAGCGAATATTTCCCTCCTGTCAAAAATTCTATGTACTTATATGGAGAACAATTATCGAAAATTACAGCGAATATTTCCCTCCTGTCAAAAATTCTATGTATATGGAGAACAATTATCGAAAATTACAGCGAATATTTCCCTCCTGTCCAGAATTCTATGTAAATGGAATGCAATTATCGAAAATTACAGCGAAAATTGCATTGTAGGAAGCGAAATAGCACTGCGATAATTTTTCTGTTCATAGATGCATAGTTTCTATGCATCTTACACGGTCGAATCTATGACATCTATGGAATCTGTCACTTGACAAGTTAACAGTTCATTCGGGAAATATTCCCCCGAATTATACTCGTGCATCAAAATGACCGGATAATTTCGCATTCCAGCGTGTTTTCTTTGAAAAACTGCATTCGGTCATTTTCATTTTTGGAGAAAGAGCCATCCACCTTCGGTGTCGGGCTCTTTCGCCAAAAATGAAAATGACCGAATGCAGTTTTTATGACAACAAGCTGTCATGCAAAATTATCGGTAATTTTGATGCACTTGTGCAATTACTTACGATAATTGCATTGTGGGAAGCGAAACAGCACTGCGATAATTGTTCTGTTCATAGATGCATAGTTTCTATGCATCTTACACAGTTCAAATCTATGGCAATTCCATTCTACATCAGTGTTGTAACAACAGTTGTAACAGTGTTTGTAAAGAGCCCTCCACCTTCGGTGTCGGTGTCATATTCCGAATTTTCAGATTTCAAATAAGCTCCGTTTTCCAGAAACGTCTAATAAGCATTCGAACATGAAACACCCTGCTTTTGTTCTAAATTCGAACCTATCTTGAAAATTGTCAGTTCCAGAATCTGCGACGCAATCATAGATTGATTGTTTTTTACTTATAATGCGGGATATACAGGTTTGGTAAATACATTCGGAAATATAGGATATTCAATCATAATATCACAAGAGCATAGACAATATTCGATTGTACACTGATTCACCAGATGTAATTCGCGAAACATCACGAGAGCGCAGCTCGAGTTTCGCGAACTACGTCGAGTAAAGAGGTTCGTATAATCGAAATATATTGTCTATGCTCGAGGTGGTATTCGTTCGGATTATATAACGAATAATTTCAATAACAATAACCAAAGCACTAGTCTTCGATAATCCAATGACATTTCACTGAGCTTGACTTTTAATTTTATGGAAATGACCCAATATGGCAAGAGGCGAAACACCAAAACGATTATACCACGTCGTCAAGGGTATATCCACTTATTAATACGCCGTAACTATGGTAAATTTTCGGATTCTATTGATTCCTCAAAACATGAGTTATTTGATCAACGTTATTCCAGAAAATACTCATGGTTCATTGGAACAGTGCAACATTCATAACATCTGCGTGATACGATATCGACTAAACGCGTGTTCTATTTCAATGGCGAAGTGGGGATGGTTACAGTTATGACCTCGTTTTTTCTATATCGTTCTAATTGTTTCACTGTTGCAATGGAGCATAAGTATCCTCTGGAATAACGTTGAATACCCTATCTTTCCGAATGTATTCACCAAATCTGTATATTGATATATGTTTGGTAGCTATCTAACTCGTTGAATTCAGATTCCAACAAGCATTAATTCATTATATCATTTTCCAGAATGTGGATTCAACGCTCCCATTACTGGGAGCACCTTTGGCTGCACCATTACTATTGGGAGGCCATGTTCTACGATCACGTGTAATACCCAGATTGCATTTATTTGAAAACTTCATGAAATCAATACATACATATTTTGGCGAAAGATTAGAAGGTTTTCATAGTTTAGTCGATGGGTTTGGTATAGGCATACAAGGAATTCTGAATGGAGTGTTCGGTGATGACTGTGGAAAATTCCTGGGACCCCTATCCCAAATACCGGAGGGAGTAGATCTTGAACCGCTTCTTGGCGATAAGTTAAAATCTAAAGCAGATGTATTTGCTATGTTGATACCACTGGCGAAGAAATATTGCGAAACTGGACAATGCGAAAAATTACCAATAGATCACCTCCAAGGAAAACCAATTGCCGGTGGGTTGGGAGGAGAATTCCAAAAATCTATTGAACAATTTTTCAGCAGCTTCGAACCCCAAACAGTAAGTCGTCTTGACACCTTCCATTCAAATGTGGATGATTTGATAAAATCTCTGCTAGCAAATGGTAAACATGGCGAAGTACTCGAACTTTTGTCGAAGTTACCGCCAGATGTTGATCCATCCCTTGTTTTAGGAAAAGAAGGTTGCTCCCACGTTGTAGATGGAAAATTGTCTCGTCAAGATCTGTTACCAATATTGGTACATTTTTCGAAATCGAAATGCTCGAAAGGTTGTGGTAAATCTTGAAAATGTGAAATCGAACTCATCTTATTCTAAATAAAATAGTAGTTAAATAAAAATTTCATGTAGAAATGTGGAATTCGAATAAAACTGGTGGTAAATTGAGTTACTCGTTTTATTTCTTTTCCACAAAATTTCCATCACATTCTCCATAGCCTCCGAAGAATATACATGAAAAATCTTCAAGAAAATCTCTTCAACTGTCTATATTTTCTAGGCAAAATGTTGGACCTAGGGGAGAGTGAGGCTAGTGAGCCATACGGGGCAAGTGCGTCTTTCGCAATATATTCTTTGACCGGCAATATATCCGGCAAAAATTAATACAGTTTACGAGTGAATCAATTAGCTCGTAGTGTCAATGAAAAACTTTATGGAAAATAGTGAAACTTGAGTAGATATGGACATTTATCGTGATACAACTTTTGTCTTGTTATATTTCAGGTGAATTAAACAAGGATTTTTCATAATTTATAGAGAAATTCTAAATATTTTATACAGTGCATCATACAACATCAAACTCATGTTATTAGGCTTGATATTTAGAACGTTGCCAAACATAAGCGTACTTTGCAAAACATTAATTTCACTTTTTATGACACATTGGGGCAAGTGAGTCTCGAGTACTAAAATAATCACAAATTCATACTTTGAAGACCAACTCTAAGAAAAAATAAAAACAGCGAGAACCAAAGCAGTTATAAGAACTTTGAGAAGGCTGGACCAAGTTTTTTGAATGAAAAAGAAGGAAAAGAGAAAGAGAAATGAAGGACAAAAAGAAAATTACCGGAAAACCACTAATAACATCAGATGAAGAAAAAAACACAATATAACAAAACAAATTGAGACAATTTTCATGAAGAATGAATAATGTGTATTAATATAGCGCCTCGATGAACGAAAAGTGAAGGGACTCACTTGCCCCACGATATGGGCAAGTGAGACATTTGTTTTTTTTTCAAGTCAGGAATTCTGACCTAAGAATTATTATTTTGTTAATTTTGTATGTTTTGTGTATTGAATAAGTATCTGAAGTTGTGTCTCAATCAATAAACATTGTTTCATTCTCAGTTTTGAGAAAGTTATACCTCATTGAACCTTAAGGTGTCTCAGTTGCCCCACGTTACCCTATAGTTTGTCGTGGAATATACCGTTGAATTTTTTTAACACATTGATATTTCAATCAAAAATAAAAGGAAATTCAAATGAAATACTAAAGAAACTCTTTTCTTTTCCTACAGTTTTTCTCCTGATTTTTTATATACAGTTTTTCAAAAAAAAAAAAAATAGTCTGATATACGACTACGAATATATTTTTAGTCAAATAAATGAATGTCTGTTTCATTGTTGAGAATAAGGTATGCAATTAACAATAGAAAACAATATCAGTCAAATGGCAGCACAGCTAAAGTTGGGATTGTTTCGTTGCTTGTGTGACTCGTAGCGCCGTCTTTTCGAATAAAAACGTCGTCCATATCAATATCTTCCAATTCCGGTCATTACAAATCAATAATCAAAGCTTGGCAGCGCAATCCATTCATTGTTATAGTTGCACCAGCCTCAATTTAGAATATTTAAGGTAGAATCACACCACCAGCCCAAAATCGCACCAAACATTGACATGTTGAGGATGGATTTTACATCACTAACTTGCCCCAACAGCTCATATTTTCTCACCTGCTTCCTTCCTTCTTCACTATTATCGACCGAGAATGTTTTACGACAACCCAAAGGTGCTTTAGTTTTGCGAACTGTGACTGCAAAATTTTCACCATTTTTGAAGTGAATTTAAACAATTTCAATGGGATGTTGAGACTTGAATCGTTCCATTTATAGTAATGGTTTAGTTTTAATTTATCAAATGTGAATGAAGATGAGAGCTTCAAAAGTGGCAGATGCTAAGGTAGTGGGCTATTCATAATGAAACCTCTCATTGATAAATTCTTTACATTTATGATAAATAGAAAAAATAGCTTACTGAAATGATATTTCTGAATGATATTTCTATGAAATTCTTTGTGAAAGGAGTAAGGAGTCAGGGTTAACACGGTGAGTTTTGGTTCATGGAGCGAACAAACTCTTCTCCAAACACAAATCATCACATCCTCCTACGATAAGACGAAACATCCTTTTCCCTAATGGAGAAACTCGTATTCAATACTTACGATTACGAAAAATCAAAACCAATCAAAAACGACATAGATGATTTAATTAACAGGTCCTGGATTTAACCCCAGGTTTTCTGAACTATCTGCATATATTCAACAAAGGGGTGAGTTCACGTCTATTGAAATACATTTACAATATATTCAACTGTTTCAGCTGTTACTATTTGATGACTCGTTCACCTTTCTTCTGCTAATACTGAGATTTATCTACACATGCTTTATTGCTTGAAGTTGATACTTTGTTGTAATGCTCTAGAAACTAAATGTAACTACATGTATGTATACAGGGTGAGTCGGGAGGAACGGGCCAAACTCCAGGAGCGTATTGTACATAAAAATTCAAAGAAACTCATATGTTCTTGTAAGATTCTCATTTGTTTTCGAGATACAACCTGTTGAAGTTAGAATTTTTTCAAGATTTATATCTACACTTCCAGAAATATCCATCTGAAATTTGGCATAAATATTATCATTTATAGTTTACACCATGTGATAGGCCAATTTCGATAGCTAAACCACAGTCTGATATTTCCTCTGGAACACTTTCCTCTGTTTTCCTCCAGATTTTTTTTGTGTTTTTGGCGAGTCAATATCAATTTGAAAGGAATGTAAAATAAATCTTTGTTGATATATTAAACTTTATTGTTTCTGGATCTGCTATTGATTTCGAGAAAAAAATTTTGATCGATTCTTTCGAAATCCTCAGAAAAATCCAAATTGTCATGAAAAATCCAGTTAGGAAGCTGTAGTGAATAAATTCATTATAAGTTTTATGGTTATTTCCCCGATCTGCAGCAATGATTCATAAAGAATCGATAAACTCGTTTAATCATCACAAAAAATGTATTCAAACTTCTACACACTGTATCTCGAAAACAAATGAGAATCGTTTACGAACATATTAGTTCTTTTTATTTATTTTCACGTGTACAATACGCTCCTGGAGTTTGGCCCGTTCCTCCTGACTCACCCTGTATATACTATTTAGTAATTTATTATAAGTGAGACAAGTTCTATACTATTTATATTTTCACCACCAATAATAACAAATTGAGGATAGCATTGTATAACTATGCAGTTTCTAACGTATTTCAAGTAAATCTTCTGAAACTAATTGATAATGACAAGATTTTGAAATAAGTTTGAAACTAAGCGGTTCCATTATAATCCTTAAGTTGTTAATATCCAATTTCATTATTGGTAATAAAAATGTTGAATGTATGAAACTTGTTTCAATCTATGAATCTATTCAGTACTTCATGTCTTAGGCCCAGTTTCACCAAACAGCACTTGATCCCAGATTGATTAAACTCCGCTTGTTACTAAAGCAGGCTTAACAGTGTTTTCTGTTTCACCAAGCATTAACCCGTCCGAAGATGATCGCGATTAACCAAATCGCGATTAAATAGTCAAACCATTTGGCAACGTTGTGAACAAAAAGTTATATAGTGTTCTGTATCGTATTAGCAGTGATGACCACCATTGGCGCTAGGTGTCAGGTGTCATTAATTCATAATTCATAACATTTCAAATCATTTGTCATCTTGTAAACAAAAAACAAAGTTAATTTTTGCCGAAAATGTCGAGTGATGTGCTTGGAAATGTCGGAAACTTGCAGAAGTTAAAAAGAAATTATCCCATTTCACAAAACCACACATTCTGGAAAAAAAACTATATAAGTAATTTTATTAACTTATTTATTTTTATTAACAAGTTTAACTGCTTCTTAAATAATATTTCAATCAAACATATCAATAAATTATTCTTTGCAAAAAATTTCATAAAACACAAAAACAAAGTTTACGTGTATTTTAAATGGGAAATATTGAGCCTATACATATAGTCATATTTTGATAAAATTGACCCAAAAATTAGAAATTTCCGGAAGAATAATTACATAGACAAAAGTTCCATACTGATAAATAATTATTAATCTCAACTTGAAAGGTTATAATCCTCCAAAAATGGCCGATTAGTGCTAAATCGCGATTGGTCGATTAAATGGCGCTTTGGAGTGTGGTGAAACGCTACATTACATTAATCGTGATCTAAGGCCTCACTTAAGAGCCAAGTCAAGATTAAAGCATTTGGTGAAACTGGGCCTTAGTATCCTTAGATTTTAAGTTTTTCATTTTCAGAATGAAGGATTTCGAAATTATTTTTACAATTAAGACCAAATGAATGTTATTTGTCGTTGTGTTAGACAGTATATAACAATGTAACAGCGAAAGGTGTTTTTATTTGGTTAGAATAAACAGTTTCCTGTCTTTTATACGACTGAGTTACCCCAACTACTTTTCATTCTTGCAAATTATACGATGACTTATACCCCCATTATCCTAAAAATGAACTTTCCATTCACGATCCAACAAACCAAAATCTGCTGAGCGGCATAACAAATCTCCATAATCAATTTGGAAAATTTAAATGACCGCGACCGTTGATTTTCATCATTCCCCCTTCCCAATCAGTTTATTTGAGCGACGTAAATTTCATGTGACAAAAGATGAATCTTTCAATAATTGAACCGTGTGAGCACTTTGTGTTGTGACCACTAAGGTACCGGGGAGGTTTAGAAGACACGTGACCCACACAATAGCCTTCGTGATGAACATTCGCCAGAGGGTGACACACATTGGAATACATAATACCCGTAGAATTGCAGTTTTAGAAAGAAATTAATGGCGTAATGTAATAAATAAAATATAGTTAGTGGTTGTCAGTTGGTATTTGTTTGTGCATAACTAATGTGGGACTAGTGGTAGGCGAGAATGTTTCACATGGGTTGAATGTTTGAGTCTCTACTTAACAGAAATTCATTCTGAATTAATTAACATTTTTGCACAATGAAATGACTTTTGTTATTTACCTACCGCTTTTGTTGCTAGATCGGTAAATTATTTTTTCTCCGATTGACAGCAAATATTGATTTTGCAGACACATAACATCAGCAAAGTATTACTTTTCCTGCCTAGGCAGCAAAGTGATTATTCTCAATGCGACTAAGACATTTGACATTTTGATAATAAATATTTTTTGCCGCCTTCCTTATTTCTGGAGGAGTAAGTACTTCTGAGTCGATATCGCTGTCCATAATATAAATATCATCATGGACATATACATTTCCATAGCTACCAACCATTAGAACAATTGCGATTTCTATCAAATTTCGTTTAAATTTATCACTAGAAGAAAAATAAAAACATTGTGGGAATTGTAATAATTTGCAAATATACAATATCCTTCATGAGTCATTATAGACAATCGAAGAAACAATTATATGTTTCACTGGGCAGCAAAGTAGATTGACTGCCTTAGCTGAATCAACTATCAGCCGCGGCAGTCAATCTACTACTTTGCTGCCTAAAAAAAAAAGCTTGCTGAGGTGAATACAACACATAGGGCCAATTGCACCATTCAAAAAATAAACGCTGTTTACCTAATCAATGTTTAGTACTAATTGATGATTATAATTTCTACCGATTGCACCGTTTGATAATAATCGATGTTTAGCTAAACATGAGATTTGTTTGGCAACATTTCAAAATATCGACGGTGATCATAGAAAAATCAGGAATTTCAATTTTCTAGTATAATGTTCTCTGTTCTTGTGGTGACAAAGTTAAAATAAATCACAAATTATCATTATAAATTGTCATTGAATGATAATTCACGATCTGAATCAGAATCCATATTTCAATTTTGAAATTCCTCACAAAACCAAACACAGAAACATATAATGTGACACCATCAGGTTATGTCCATATAAAGATATAATGTTTATGGTTATGTAATAAGTCATATGTTTTGACGTTTTGAGTTGCGCAGAACCATAGACATTATATCAAATTGATATTAAGTCTATGCGCAGAACCCTGTTTAAAACTAATCGGGAAAATAAACGTCCAAATTTTCCTGTTTAGTGTAATCGGTGATTCGGCCACATTAAACATCATTTGACAGATGGTGCAAGAGAAATCAGAAAGTAATCAATGTTTAAATTTTTAATCAGCGATCAGGCAAATGGTGCAACTGGCCCTAAGTATATGACTAAATATTTATTGAAATGATGAAATAAAGCACAAAAAATATGAATTTAAGTTATTTAATTCGTCAAACGAAATAAGCAAGCAATAGGTACTTTTCCATTGATTTTGCCGTCTTATCTTATTTTCAAAAGTCATGTCTCTACCATGTAACGAAGTTTCGATTTCTCGGGAATAACTGCAGAACAGCCGATTTCCCTGGCACCCCTTTTCCTTTGACAATCTATAAGTATTCATCACCAAGATAACGTCTTCTACTATATTCCTACACAGCATTGACATCAAAGCTACGAATGAATATTTTAAAATTTTTGTATCTCTCTGTAGTAAAAAGTGTGTATTGTGCAAAAAACGCTGGAAGTATCTCGAACATTGAGGTTAATGGCTACCGATCACAGACAATAATTGAAGTCTAGCTTCGCTCTTCCTTCTAACTATTGTCTTCGATAGGTAAAATGTCCTCTTTGTTCTCGATACTATTTATACTGTAATTATTCTTGAATATAAGGTTTTTTTGATATATTCGCTTCAATTTACTTTTGTTCTGAGACTTCAGAACAAAAGTAAATTGAAGCGAATATATCAAAAAAACCTTATTATTATTACCTGTTGACTAACAGGAAGCTTGAATTTATTGATTCAAAATCTAGATGCAACATATCATTCTGATCGAATCTGTAGCAGGTATTTAAACAATCAGGAAACAAAATTTCGAATGACCATTTTAACGAAATCCGAAATCAGATTTTCCCATTAACGAAATGAACCATATGGCAGTTTAGTGAATAAACATTGAATATTTTAAGATTCCAGAGTGTTTCTTTTTACGTACGGATAGAAGAAACTTAAATTTAGGATTCGTAATCAATGAGTTAGGACGAACGTTCAGAATATTGATCCGAATATTTTTTCGTAGATTGGTGTTACTTGAAAATGAGGTCGTGACATTTTGAAAGCATTTCTCATCATTTTTATGTGATGTAGTATGCTACAAACCACCTACAAAGGCATTCTTCTTTGAATCTAACTCTAAATTATACGAGAAGTACTCAAGAAGTTTTCATGAGATTAATTTCCAATGTTTTATGTCGGACATCGATAAAATCCAATATATTCTTCTATTTCAGTCAGTTCCGGTTATAAATAGATATCAACTTCGTGACATGACCAATATTTTTCACATTTTTGGAAAACCCAACGAATTGAAATGTGTCTCCTCTGATATTCC
This sequence comes from Harmonia axyridis, assembly GCF_914767665.1. Classification (NCBI taxonomy): domain Eukaryota; kingdom Metazoa; phylum Arthropoda; class Insecta; order Coleoptera; family Coccinellidae; genus Harmonia; species Harmonia axyridis. Next base: position 38,038,279 of record NC_059504.1, read on the forward strand.
GAAGCTTTCCAGAAAATGTCAAGGATACAAGATATTTCTTAACGAAATATGATCTATTCCTCAAAACAAATAAAAATCTTCTCAACTATATGTGTTAAATTAACCATTTCCAAGATATTCAAGAAATCACAAATTTCTAAGGTACATAAAGCCTTCAATCATCATAACAAAATCACAGTTGTGGCATTTCTTCGTGTGAAACACATATTATATCATTTCAATTATTGAAATGTACGGAATAAAAATGAAAATTGGCCTGAAGGAGATGCTCCTTGTTCTGACAGTTCATGTCAAGACCATTCATTGAGCGTACTATTTAAAAATATTCAGTTTATCGCTCCTTCAAATATAAGCGGTAGTGACAAAAACAGAAAAAATATTTCAGATTTTCGCGGTATCCAGTATAGCTCACTGAAAATGTATCTGATGGAAATATCTTGTATAGTTCTCCTTTTATATAAGTATTTTTGAGTTCAAGGGAGAACGACCCTGATCTTCAAGAGTTTCAAATTATAAAGTGATTTAACCCGGGAACATGTAAGTACATTCATATGAGTAACGACGGAGGTGTTATTGAAGACAATATCCCTCCCATAGATAGAAATAAATTGAATAAATTTTAAGTCACAATTCAAAAAAAAAATATATAAAAGATTGAAAAATTTGGGGGTCACCCCCCATGAGTCAACTCTTGAAACGCCACTGAGTACGGCATATTTTCTCAGTATCTGTATAGTCCGATATTGATTCTAGTGAATATTTTTCCATTTGAAAAGTATTTACGCACTAATATTATATGATCACGAACCTTCATAAGAACTTTCTATTCTATGGAAGGATAAACATACATTATTATATTTTGGGTCTACAAATAATTAATTAAAAGTCATAATTATTTTGGGCTACATGTCATAGAAGAATCTCTCCAGTTACTCATCAATTCATTTTGTTTTCGAAAATTCATCAGCAAGTTAATTAACTCATCACAGCACTGAATTCAGTGGTAGAACATTGCATGATATATTATTGCATGTCCCATTCATTAAAAGAAAACAATAGGTCTTTGATTGTGTGATGTTGGGATTGCAGCATGATTTCCATGTAATTATGATATGGGCATATGAGGAATTAGTTTGGGAATCAAAGGAAGCAGAACAAGGGAATCTGAGTTGTTGAAATTGTCATTATGTATCTACAATATCAAAGCTTCTTTCACAGTGCCTATGTCATGTCTCACAAAAATGTAAAGAATTATGAAATTTTAGTAAAGCTTAATGATGTTGTCAATTTCAGAAATTAAAAGTCACTATCAGGTAGTTATGACAAAGTTTTCCAACCAAGCCTGGAAGCTCAATAATACCAAATTGATAGGGGAAAGGTGCCCAAGATGATCCCGTTAAGCAAGAATTGTCGTAATGCTTTAATTTACCCGAGTAGCGTAAAACTGAAAACGTATAATTCATTCTATTCATATTTCTATTGCCTCACTCAAAATATTAAGTCACAAAAAAAATTTTCGAAATATTTTCGATTTCCCAAAACCATAAAAAAGGATCAACTTATACACCCCGGTGTTTAAGATGATCCCTCTAATATCGGTATATCGGATGATCCCAGGGATCTTACCTCTTTTTTGATTAGCTTCAATATTTTCAATGATGAAGTCTGTAAAACAAATATCTGCAGATATTATAAAATTATTATTTATATCGTTACATTTTCAGTAATGACTTAGATTATTAAATATGGAAATATTTTATGACTTGACGAAACACGGAAAAAATTTCATTCAAGTTCTTTTTTGAAGAAAACACAATTTTTTAAGATCATACTACCTAGTTGATGAACATTGCAAAATAAATGTTCTGAACCGTCAAACAATAGGTCAGACAGAAACACCTCCTATTTGATATAATAATAATAATAAAATTTTATTGATCCATTATTCACAAAATAAAGGGTGTTTTTTTTCGAGGTATATAACTTTAAGTTGGCATTACTGTTCAAGATGGCGATCGATTTAACAGCTGTCAAGTGTTATTCTCTGTTTGGTTTGGCAATTCATCATGAATAGACTCACGCCTGAACAACGCTTGCAAATAGTGCAATTTCATTTCGAAAATAATGGTTCTGTGCGGAATAAGTATCGCGCACTATGTCCATTTTATTTTGTTTAGCGATGAAGCGCACTTCTGGTTGAATGGCTACGTCAACAAACAAAACTGCCGCATTTGGAGTGAAGCTAATCCTCAAGTGTATGTCGAAACACCGTTACATCCAGAAAAACTGACTGTTTGGTGCGCTTTATGGGTTGGTGGAATCATTGGTCAATGGTGATCGGTATAGAGCCATGATTACTAACTTTTTCATTCGTGAATTGAACAACCATGATGTCCAGGAGCTGTGGTTCCAACAAGACGGCGCAACATGTCACACAGCTCGTGCCACAATCGATTTATTGAAAGACACGTTTGGTGACCGCCTAATTTCACGTTTTGGACCTGTGAATTGGCCTCCAAGATCTTGTGATTTTACACCGCTAGACTACTTTCTGTGGGGCTATGTAAAGTCATTGGTCTATGCGGATAAGCCACAAACCCTTGACCATTTGGAAGACAACATTCGCCGTGTTATTGCCGATATACGGCCACAAATGTTGGAAAAAGTCATCGAAAATTGGACGTTCAGATTGGACTACATCTGAGCCAGCCGTGGCGGTCATATGCCAGAAATCATATTTAAAATGTAATGCCACTAGATTATCTTGCGGATAAATAAAATTCATGTAAATCGAATAATCCATCGTTGTTTTATTGCAATTTAAAGTTCTATAGCTCTAAAAAAACACCCTTTACATAGTATTGGCAATGTCAAAGGCAAAAGAATATTACAAACTGAAACAACAATCCATTTGAAGAGGAATATAAAAAAAGGAAAACACGCATAAATCCCAAGACCCCTAAAGCATCAAAATTCAATTAATAAATCAAATGAATTCATTATAATGTCTGTGGAAATAATTTCGAATTCTAAAAAACTTCTGACCCAAGTAGTTTCAGTTTTTTTCTGAAAACACTCAAATTAGTGGCATTTCTTATTTTTAGTTTCTATTTTATTGGTAGTAAACTTTCTAGAACTATCAATATGAACAAACGTTAAGAATATAATATAAGATACCAACAAAGAGCAGAACAAACACAGCTTGAAAAAGCAGATTAAATCAAAACATTATTGATTTGTTCTGTTTAAACGAAAAGTATCCTTTTTCATTGTTGAAGCACAACCTATTCAGGAAGTTGAAGTTGTTAAAAAAACATAAATCCTTGACGTGAATGCCAACCGCGCCCTATCCCAATTTGATGCATTTTTTTCATTTCATTACTCATTTTTATAACAGTTCAATCTGACTGCCCCTATATACGAAATTACCCTGCAACAGTTCCGTGTCTATTTCATTCATCCTAGACCAGCTGTTTTGACAGGGTAAATTTTGACTGATATTATCTTACCCCACCTACTTCTCGTGCTCTTTGGCACACCGCAGGCGACCTCTCTATCATCCTTTTGTATAGTGAAATAATAGATAGTAGCGTTCGTTATTTGCCCAACAGGGAAAAAATAACAAAGAGCCTTTGTATTTCGGAAACAAGGTAATATGTACCAGTCGGCCGTATGTCTTAGGATTGCGTATGAATAAAGGAATCGTGAGTTTTATATTCAACTTTTGATCAATAGTTTTACCGCGCAGCACATATTGAATTGAAAAATATGAACTGATATAGATCCACCGTTACTTTTATCTGTTATTTTAGGAAAAACCATTGAATATTACTTGAATTTTTTTCATAGGAACTGTTAATTCTAGTTGACGTGACACAACAGCTGAATAAAAAATGGTTCTAAGAACTATTTTAAGAAATAGATGAACAAAAAAGTTATAAATTGAAAACATATATCACAATGATCCAACTCTTCATGAAAATTTCAGAGTTTGATTCTGGGGATATATACAATTAAAAAATCTAAGTGATAAGTGAGAGGAATTTCATGTTACGTTATTTCACAAAAATCAGGAAGCAATAACGTGATGTCCAGAACTTTTGAGCATTCGTTATTGAGCATATTTTAAGTCTTTGGGGATATTATCATATGTATCAAAATACTATTGGACGGAAATGGACAGGAGCCCAATGATTCCTCACTTCCTTTTTATTAGTATTATTATATTCTTTGGTTTAGTAAAATATCGCTTCCCAAAGAAGAGAAATCAAAATCACCAAAACTTACTCAAAGTATTGTCCATCGCTGGCTATTACTTTCTCAGTTTCTCTCATCTTTCAGGCAGAGTACGAATCCAGCGTTAAAAAACTGGTCATCTCTTGCAGCGATCCACGAATCGATCCAATTTCTACTTTTTCATAAGACCGGAAGTGCTGGTCAGCCAGACCGTGTGCCTTTGATCGAAACAAGTGATAGTCCCTCTGGCGAATACGGATGGATTAGAACTTTCAATTTCAACGTTTCCATGTTTGTCTTGATCACTTTCGCAACATGAGGTCGAGCATTGTCATGCTGTAAAATCACTTGTAGTACTACGGCCATTTGTCTTCCAATGCTCGGCTTAAAACACATTGATTGCGTTCGATAATGATAGCATGAGATGTTAAACGGCGTTTGAAATCTCATTTCAGAATCCTTCCGATATTTCAGACGTTTTAAAATGGCTTGTTGCCTCAATCCCAATGATCTTGCCAATTTTTGTTGAGTTCAACACCAATTTTGATCAAGTAATGCCTCCAATTCTGCATTTTCGAAAACCTTTCCTCCTTCACCGCCATGCTTGTCTTCGACGTCAAAATCACCGTTTTTGAAGCGTTGAAACCGCTCTCGGCACTTTCTGTCACCAATGGCGGCCTCACAATAGATATTTGAGAGCTTTCAATGAGCTTCAGCTTCTTCATATTAAAGAAAATTAAAACCTCCCGCAAATGACGTGAATTTGACTCGTAAGCTGACATGTTTAATTGAGAATAACTTTATGTTGCAGGCACAAATCGACTTATATTTTTTATATTTTAGGAGTTCACATAGATGAAGAATTAAATTGGAAAGACCACATAGAACATCTACGTAATAAAATAGCAACATCCATCTATGCTTTCGGAGTGATGGCTAAATATCTGGATTCTAAAGTATTGATAAAAATAAAATGAGATTTGGTATAGTATTCTATGGAACAGGAAATTTTTCATCATTGTTTATTTTGCAGAAAAATGCAGTTAGAACTATGAGAAATTTAAAGTTTAGGGATTCATGTAGGGGATATTTCAAAAAGAATGGGATTTTAACTATATATGCATTATATGTTCAAGAATGTTTAATATTTTTGTTCAAACACCAAGATTTATTTTCAGAATATCTTAAGCTTAACAGTCATTACGATACCAGAACTTCATCATATAATTTGCTTAAAAATAATCTTGCAACTACTCAAAAGCAAGTAGAATATAGATGTTTGAAATTTTTCAATAAGTTGCCAAAAGAAATTCAGAAAATTGATAATCTTAAAATTTTCAAGAAAAAATATTCAGTTTTTTATTAAATATGGAACCATATAGTATGGATGAATTTATGGCATAGTATGGTTTATTGTTTGTTTTGACACTGTTTCATTTCTCTTCTATGTTTGTTAACTGAAATTGTTTTGAAATAAAGATCTGTTATTATTATTATTATTTCGATAGCGTTATCTTTACAAATACCTAAGCATATTGTATGACATCTACAATCTATTTATTTCGACCAACACTTACCGCTAGAGCCATCTATTGCAAAACGGGGGAAGCAAAGTTGTACACCTTAGATATATTTTAACGGCGAGCCCAAGATTCTCTTTTTTAACTAAAAGAGAACGAGACAACAACAACAACAAGATATATTTTAACAGACTATCAACACACACTTCAAATAGAATCATTGCTGTTACTATTATGGTTCAAATTTTATATTAGAAAATTTTAGCCGGGAACAGGGAGATAGTATAGCTACGTTACTCAACAAAACTATGAATTGTTATTTTCTTTTCACATAATTTTTCAACTCGATCAGATCTGAAGTCACTGAAATATCAGGTTTCAGTTTATAGATATTGAGTTCTTTTTTTCCCGAATTCTTTTGGAATTTTATTTTCTGTTTTCTATGGCACTCGGTATTGTTATTTCATAAAAACGTCCTAAATCTCAACTCCGTCGGAAATATTCGATGTTATTCTTCAATTCTCTATGGTTTCGCGCGATCAGCATTAAATTTTGCACGAGCTGTGAGATTGCCATTACGGACCTGTGTGAAAAACCTGGATATGAAAAGTTATTGAACACTGGAAATGATTCCATTGGAACATTATCCCCGAAACAGTCGCTCTAGCAACTTTGTTGTTGTTTTATGAAACTGAAAACATTCTGTAAATATTCCACTTCCTCCTAGTTTCATTTTCCAATCCCGCATGTTTGCACGTCAAATTGTGTTTGCCTGGAATCTAACTTCAGCGCGCATATGTGTTCCTGTTTATTTTCTATAAAAAAGTTACAAGATTTCTCTTTCACAGAGTTTTCATATTTCAAAGGTTTAGCCCCTCACTCTGAGTATCTGTGGTTTGGAATATTCATAAACGTTGATTATTTTAAACCTTTCGGGATTTCCTGGAGGTTATTATTGCTACTGAAAGGATCATAGATGTGTTTTACTCTTATATGGATTCCTATAACAGAAAAAATTACTAATGAGCAGAAGTTCGTGTTTTATAATTCAGTTTGACGGATTGACGAAAGATTAAACTTTTCGAGGGTTATAATGATATTCATCCCTTCAATCTGCCATAAGCTGTCGAACAAAAACGTAAGCGAATATCTCAGTTTCACACAGATTCCATGGAATATTTTATTGTTATATTATATGTTGGTTCTCGGAACTCTCTTGTTAGGGATTTATTTATATCTGACAAATTTATGACAAAAACAGTTCTACCAATCAACGTTTTTCAATGGAAAATCACTCAACGATATTTGTGGAGATATTCTATTGATTCCAAAAGAAATTCACCGAATTAGAGAAAAATAATGTATTATACTCGTATAGAAGGCTGATTTTGATACTCGGTCATTCAAAAATTAGCCACTCGTTTTTGAATTTTGATTCGAATGCGAATATCAATACCCTCTAGCCTATGCAAAATGGATTCCTTTGAATTTGATACCATGACATCCAATCGAAATTAAAATTAGGGTCGAATAGCTAAGATTCAGCTTTAGTATATCACAACTGCGACCTTCGTTTGTTTTAAGATTCATTTGAGGGGGTTCCGTTGAACTGTGACCTAATGGTCTATCAGTGCTCCCATCAGACTTATTCTCGCCTTTCAGTTCCTCAGTTCTAATGAACCCAGTATCTGAGATGGCTACTTCCTCACTTCTAGGAGTTTCTTGTCACAAGCAGATTTTGCGTTGGCTAGTGATGGCCAGGCATTCCGTCACCAGAAAATCCAGAATTTCTTCCTCCTTTCCACAGACTCGAACTCGTCATTTTCTGCTGGACTCATTCTCATGAGGTGTTTCCTTGAGCGACAATGCCCTGTGAGGAATTAATTCAGGAGGTGTACTATATTCTTGCTAAGATCCAGATATTTACTGGATCTCGCAGTGTCAATGTTTCGAAGAAACTTTTTGGAATCATCCAACCCAGAAATATTCCGCCAAAGTGTTTATTTTTCAGTTTTCTCTTTCTCCTGAAACTATTTCATATGGGTCTTCTTCTTCTTGATAGTGCCAATCCGTTATCGGATATTGGAGACCATTCTGGCTATTGTGACCTTATTCACTGCTGCACGAAACAGTCCAATTGTTGTTTCCGAGAACCAGACTCTCAAATTTCTGAGCCACGAAATTCTCCTCCTGCCGGGACCTCTCTTTCCCTCAACCTTGCCTTGTAGTATTAGCTGAAGAAGGCCGTATCTTTGTTCATTCCGCATGATGTGGCCCAAGTACTCCAGTTTCCTCCTCTTCACGGTGTCAACAATTTCAGTTTTCTTGTTGACTAATATTAGCACCCTCTCATTGGTCATGTGCTCTGTCCAAGTGATTCGGAGTATTCTTCTGTAGAGCCACATCTCGAATGCTTCAAGCCTCTTACACGAAGCTTCAGTAAGCGTCCATGACTCCACCCCACACAGAAGCACAGGAAAGACATAGCACTTCAGAAGTCGTATTTTGGTTTTCTTGTTCAGGTCGTAATTCGTGAAAAGTTTTTTCATTTTAATGAGAGCTGCTCTTGCCTTTTCAATTCTACAGCGGATTTCCCTCGAATGATCCCATTCATCATTCAGCGTAGTGCCGAGGTACGAAATTGTTTTGACTCTCTCTACCATTCTGTTGTCGATGTAAAGTTGTCCTTGTAATGTGGAATTTTTGCTGACTATCATGAACTTCGTCTTTTTGATGTTAAAAGATATACCAAACTCCTGACTTATCCGGACCAATCTGTTCACAAGCCCTTGCAGATCCGAGAGATTATCGCAAAATAATACGGAAATAAATTCATATGGGTAGGTGAAAACGTCGTCCATATCAATATCTTCCAATTCCGGTCATTACAAATCAATAATCAAAGCTTGGCAGCGCAATCCATTCATTGTTATAGTTGCACCAGCCTCAATTTAGAATATTTAAGGTAGAATCACACCACCAGCCCAAAATCGCACCAAACATTGACATGTTGAGGATGGATTTTACATCACTAACTTGCCCCAACAGCTCATATTTTCTCACCTGCTTCCTTCCTTCTTCACTATTATCGACCGAGAATGTTTTACGACAACCCAAAGGTGCTTTAGTTTTGCGAACTGTGACTGCAAAATTTTCACCATTTTTGAAGTGAATTTAAACAATTTCAATGGGATGTTGAGACTTGAATCGTTCCATTTATAGTAATGGTTTAGTTTTAATTTATCAAATGTGAATGAAGATGAGAGCTTCAAAAGTGGCAGATGCTAAGGTAGTGGGCTATTCATAATGAAACCTCTCATTGATAAATTCTTTACATTTATGATAAATAGAAAAAATAGCTTACTGAAATGATATTTCTGAATGATATTTCTATGAAATTCTTTGTGAAAGGAGTAAGGAGTCAGGGTTAACACGGTGAGTTTTGGTTCATGGAGCGAACAAACTCTTCTCCAAACACAAATCATCACATCCTCCTACGATAAGACGAAACATCCTTTTCCCTAATGGAGAAACTCGTATTCAATACTTACGATTACGAAAAATCAAAACCAATCAAAAACGACATAGATGATTTAATTAACAGGTCCTGGATTTAACCCCAGGTTTTCTGAACTATCTGCATATATTCAACAAAGGGGTGAGTTCACGTCTATTGAAATACATTTACAATATATTCAACTGTTTCAGCTGTTACTATTTGATGACTCGTTCACCTTTCTTCTGCTAATACTGAGATTTATCTACACATGCTTTATTGCTTGAAGTTGATACTTTGTTGTAATGCTCTAGAAACTAAATGTAACTACATGTATGTATACAGGGTGAGTCGGGAGGAACGGGCCAAACTCCAGGAGCGTATTGTACATAAAAATTCAAAGAAACTCATATGTTCTTGTAAGATTCTCATTTGTTTTCGAGATACAACCTGTTGAAGTTAGAATTTTTTCAAGATTTATATCTACACTTCCAGAAATATCCATCTGAAATTTGGCATAAATATTATCATTTATAGTTGACACCATGTGATAGGCCAATTTCGATAGCTAAACCACAGTCTGATATTTCCTCTGGAACACTTTCCTCTGTTTTCCTCCAGATTTTTTTTGTGTTTTTGGCGAGTCAATATCAATTTGAAAGGAATGTAAAATAAATCTTTGTTGATATATTAAACTTTATTGTTTCTGGATCTGCTATTGATTTCGAGAAAAAAATTTTGATCGATTCTTTCGAAATCCTCAGAAAAATCCAAATTGTCATGAAAAATCCAGTTAGGAAGCTGTAGTGAATAAATTCATTATAAGTTTTATGGTTATTTCCCCGATCTGCAGCAATGATTCATAAAGAATCGATAAACTCGTTTAATCATCACAAAAAATGTATTCAAACTTCTACACACTGTATCTCGAAAACAAATGAGAATCGTTTACGAACATATTAGTTCTTTTTATTTATTTTCACGTGTACAATACGCTCCTGGAGTTTGGCCCGTTCCTCCTGACTCACCCTGTATATACTATTTAGTAATTTATTATAAGTGAGACAAGTTCTATACTATTTATATTTTCACCACCAATAATAACAAATTGAGGATAGCATTGTATAACTATGCAGTTTCTAACGTATTTCAAGTAAATCTTCTGAAACTAATTGATAATGACAAGATTTTGAAATAAGTTTGAAACTAAGCGGTTCCATTATAATCCTTAAGTTGTTAATATCCAATTTCATTATTGGTAATAAAAATGTTATTATTGAGGTTATTATTGCTACTGAAAGGATCATAGATGTGTTTTACTCTTATATGGATTCCTATAACAGAAAAAATTACTAATGAGCAGAAGTTCGTGTTTTATAATTCAGTTTGACGGATTGACGAAAGATTAAACTTTTCGAGGGTTATAATGATATTCATCCCTTCAATCTGCCATAAGCTGTCGAACAAAAACGTAAGCGAATATCTCAGTTTCACACAGATTCCATGGAATATTTTATTGTTATATTATATGTTGGTTCTCGGAACTCTCTTGTTAGGGATTTATTTATATCTGACAAATTTATGACAAAAACAGTTCTACCAATCAACGTTTTTCAATGGAAAATCACTCAACGATATTTGTGGAGATATTCTATTGATTCCAAAAGAAATTCACCGAATTAGAGAAAAATAATGTATTATACTCGTATAGAAGGCTGATTTTGATACTCGGTCATTCAAAAATTAGCCACTCGTTTTTGAATTTTGATTCGAATGCGAATATCAATACCCTCTAGCCTATGCAAAATGGATTCCTTTGAATTTGATACCATGACATCCAATCGAAATTAAAATTAGGGTCGAATAGCTAAGATTCAGCTTTAGTATATCACAACTGCGACCTTCGTTTGTTTTAAGATTCATTTGAGGGGGTTCCGTTGAACTGTGACCTAATGGTCTATCAGTGCTCCCATCAGACTTATTCTCGCCTTTCAGTTCCTCAGTTCTAATGAACCCAGTATCTGAGATGGCTACTTCCTCACTTCTAGGAGTTTCTTGTCACAAGCAGATTTTGCGTTGGCTAGTGATGGCCAGGCATTCCGTCACCAGAAAATCCAGAATTTCTTCCTCCTTTCCACAGACTCGAACTCGTCATTTTCTGCTGGACTCATTCTCATGAGGTGTTTCCTTGAGCGACAATGCCCTGTGAGGAATTAATTCAGGAGGTGTACTATATTCTTGCTAAGATCCAGATATTTACTGGATCTCGCAGTGTCAATGTTTCGAAGAAACTTTTTGGAATCATCCAACCCAGAAATATTCCGCCAAAGTGTTTATTTTTCAGTTTTCTCTTTCTCCTGAAACTATTTCATATGGGTCTTCTTCTTCTTGATAGTGCCAATCCGTTATCGGATATTGGAGACCATTCTGGCTATTGTGACCTTATTCACTGCTGCACGAAACAGTCCAATTGTTGTTTCCGAGAACCAGACTCTCAAATTTCTGAGCCACGAAATTCTCCTCCTGCCGGGACCTCTCTTTCCCTCAACCTTGCCTTGTAGTATTAGCTGAAGAAGGCCGTATCTTTGTTCATTCCGCATGATGTGGCCCAAGTACTCCAGTTTCCTCCTCTTCACGGTGTCAACAATTTCAGTTTTCTTGTTGACTAATATTAGCACCCTCTCATTGGTCATGTGCTCTGTCCAAGTGATTCGGAGTATTCTTCTGTAGAGCCACATCTCGAATGCTTCAAGCCTCTTACACGAAGCTTCAGTAAGCGTCCATGACTCCACCCCACACAGAAGCACAGGAAAGACATAGCACTTCAGAAGTCGTATTTTGGTTTTCTTGTTCAGGTCGTAATTCGTGAAAAGTTTTTTCATTTTAATGAGAGCTGCTCTTGCCTTTTCAATTCTACAGCGGATTTCCCTCGAATGATCCCATTCATCATTCAGCGTAGTGCCGAGGTACGAAATTGTTTTGACTCTCTCTACCATTCTGTTGTCGATGTAAAGTTGTCCTTGTAATGTGGAATTTTTGCTGACTATCATGAACTTCGTCTTTTTGATGTTAAAAGATATACCAAACTCCTGACTTATCCGGACCAATCTGTTCACAAGCCCTTGCAGATCCGAGAGATTATCGCAAAATAATACGGAAATAAATTCATATGGGTAGGTGAATTAAATTTGACTATACCACAGAAAGATTCCAGACCAATGAAAAGAGTTCGTGCTTCTTTTCTGGCAATTGTGTTGGCCTCTTCATTCCCTTCAATTACCTATTTAATTTAGTTTTATTCGGAACTCCACTACCATCTTAGGATTGATGATATGTGAGCTCAGTACTTTGACTACAATCTGACAATCAGAATGTACCGCTATATCACATTTCTGGTAGTTTATATCGTTTGTTAACATCCTGCTCAATCAGTACTCAATAGAGTTTTGAAAAATATAATAATATCCTTGAGAGCCTTAGATGTTACATAATGATTATTGAGAATAAGCTCGCTCAAATATGCCTTTCTTTAGCTGAACAGTTCTCAGAATTTCCAAAGTATATTCTCGTCTTCAAATTACATCTACTGAATTGATACGGCAGGTATAAGTACAGGCAGTCCAAATATTAATCGGTGCTCAACTCGTTTCAGCTGAAGGAACTTTTTGGTCCAAGACAGTAAATATTTGACTGATATTTTTGCTTACAGGAAACTCTGTTTGATCAGAAATGTATTATATTATCTAACAATTCCCACATCTGGACAGCTGCTCCATGTTGACACCTGTAGGGATTTTGGAGAGGTTAAGGGAAGAAAATGTTTCAATGAATCCATATTCGTATATCTAAAACATAGTTTACTTTCGCCATTCATAACTCTAGAAATGCTGAACAGATTGATCGAAACTCTTGAATGCTCAACAGTGTGTTAAGATGGTCATTGCAATTTTATAATGGACTCTTTAGCGTTTATGTGATTCTATCTTGGCTTTTCTCTGTTTATTCATCATTCATTCGATTGAATGAACTTGCCTTGATAAAGTTTAAATACATAATAATAATAATAATATATATTAAATCCTTTCTGACATACATAAGATACGTCCGTTACAGAAAACAGAAGAAACAAAATAAATGTGCCAGTAGGCACTAGATAAGATCAAAATCAAACAAAACATCCATATCTCTCAAATACCCATTCACTCTATAATATGCCTTATTCACTAATAATTAGTTCAGTTTAGTCCACAATAGCATCAAGCTCTCTTAACGAAACAGGAAGATACACAACCTTATACTCTGAAAATGAGGGAAACACTCATATTTGGACGTTCTGTGAGCAGGAACAAACAGAGTTGATACATTTCTAGTATTGTAGTGACGACTGTTCGAAAGATTTGGTAATGTCCTGTTATTTTCTTTTACATAAATCAAACAAAAATATATAATGAAGGCACAGTCATTATAGACGAAACGTTGGCTCAGTCCAAATTGGTCTCCTGACTTCAATGGTCGTAACCCTGTAAACTGAACTTCAACATATTTACTCTAGGACGTATAAAATAGCGATTCTATTCGTGATTAGGTTTTGTCAAAACTTAATTCGAAATAAAAGACATATTTAAAATTTTCCTTTCGAGTAATTGATTTATTATACTCAATGCTCAATACTACCTATTGTAAACGAAAACTTTGTAAATACCGGACATCATTGAAATGTTCATTCATCGAAAGATGCCAAAAGTTCACCACCGAGCATAACAAACTGAAATAGTCATCAAGAGGTGAATGGGAGATATTGAAACGTTCGATTTCTAAGGAACACTCCACTCCGTTCATTCAACAGCTTCAGAAATAGAATTTCTACCATTTTTTCATTCACTAATGGTTCCTGTGCAGAGACATGAAAAGATATATTATTATATCGCTAAAGGAGCATTCAATCCTTGAGGTATAATTTAGGATGGTATTTAAAGACGTCTCAATAGCTTTGAACGACAGCTCACGTAAATTGTGTGCAAACATATCTATTTCATCTGGAGGGATTTCAATGGGGTCGGTTGAAGCGTAGGAAAACAAACACCTGGCAGTGAGAGTGCGCTAAAAGACCACCTTTACGGGGCCACACGCAGATCCAGGTATGAAAATCACACGTGGCACCCTTTTTGAACGTTCGATCATCGGTTTCCGTGCTTCAACGCTGATTAGAATATTTCCTCTATGACTGATATTCTGGGGTGTCGCCAGCACTTCAATGAATATTGAGGAATTTACTTTCGCCTTCAGTTCATATTTACTGATCTATTTTTGAGCGTTCGTTCTCCGAATAACCTCACTCTATCATTTTGTCACGATTTCTGTATGTGCGTCCATCCATCCCTATGCATGTCAACTAAGGAATAGAGGGACCACGAGAATCGAAATTTGTAAGTTAGGCTCAGGTTTTGAATGCTTCGGTTAGTTGCGTTGATGGACAAAATTCGATAAACATTTTGTTCTCTTGTTCAATTAAAAAACTGAATTTGATCGAAATAAAAATCTGCTCTAGAAAGTAGAATGACAATATCAAGCCTAGTGTGAAATTTTATGGGGATAGCTCATCTAGATTCATAGAAAATTCGAGAAGAATATCGAACAAAAATCACCCAAATTTTTTATGACTGCATAACTAACAGAGTTGAGATTTTGGGTGATGATAGAAAATAACAATTTGACGCTCCTTGCAAAATTTAATTTCAAGATAATCACCTCATCAGAAACAAAGAAAATTCAAGATGAATATTGAAAAAAAAACATAAACATAATCCAATATCTCCGCTATTACAAATCTGATCGAGTTGAAATATGAAGAATACCCATTTCAAGCTTCGTGAGAAGTTCTTGTTGATAGCGACATCGAAACCATTCAAAATTGATACAATTTAAAAAAAATATTTTTAAAAAATGAGCTTACGTAAAGTTAGGAGCTTTTGAGCATTTTTGAACTCAAATTTTCTGTGCAACGCATCTCAATTTCAAATTTCTTCAAAAAACAAACTGTTGTTATAACGGGTGATTTTTTAGCTGGTTTGGTTTTGGCAACACTGGTTTTGACAGCTGACGTGTGTTTAGTACATTGTGTCACTGTCAAACAGCTTCAGTTTGGTTTGCAATTTAACCATGGATCGTCTTACAAATGAACAACGATTGCAAATTATTGAATTTTACTATCAAAATTCGTGCTCGGCTCGAAATGTTCATCGCGCGCTGCTTCCATTTTATGGTCGGCATTCTCGACCTTCTGAGCAGTCTATTCGGAAGATTGTGACCAAATTTCGCACCAAATTTACTTTGTTGGACATTAAACCACCAACACGTTAACGTACTGTGCGTAGTGAAGAAAATATTGCGGCCGTATCAGCTAGTGTGACAGAAGACCGCGAAATGTCGATTCGGCGCCGTTCCCAGCAGTTAGGCCTTTGTTACAGCACTACGTGGAAAATTTTGCGGAAGGATTTGGGCGTAAAGCCTTTTAAGATACAGCTGGTGCAAGAACTAAAGCCAGCCGACCTACCACAACGCCGAATTTTTGGTGAATGGGCTCTTGGAAAGCTGGCCGAGGATCCGCTTTTTTATCGAAAAATTGTGTTCAGCGATGAGGCTCATTTTTAGTTGAATGGGTACGTAAATAAGCAAAATTGCCGCATTTGGAGTGAAGATCAGCCAGAAGCATTGCAACAGTTACCAAAGCATCCCGAAAAAGCCACTGTTTGGTGCGGTTTATGGGCCGGCGGCATTATTGGGCCATATTTCTTCAAATATGATGCGAATCGCAGCGTTACTGTCAATGGTGAACGCTACCGAGCGATGATAACAAACTTTTTCTTGCCCGAAATGGAAGTTCTTGACTTGCATGATATGTGGTTTCAACAAGACGGTGCCACATGCCACACAGCACGCGAAACAATGGCGCAATTGCGAGGCGAGTTTGGTGAACAGTTAATTTCACGTTTCGGGCCGGTCAATTGGCCGCCTAGATCGTGCGATTTGACACCATTAGATTATTTTTTGTGGGGGTATGTCAAGGCTAATGTCTATAGGGACAAGCCCGCTTCGATTGACGCACTGGAAGCCAACATCCATGCATTCATTCGTGAGATACCGGCCGATATGTGTGAAAGAGTATGCCAAAATTGGACTCAGCGGATGGGCTACCTGAGACGCAGCCGCGGTCAACATTTGCATGAAATTATCTTTAAACATTAAATTGCAAGGTTCAAACTATCGATTCAAATAAATATTTCATTCATTTTTTCGAATTTTTTGTGTTTTTTTTTTTTTTTAAAGTTCTAAACCTCTTAAAAAATCATCCATTACTTTGTACTAAAATTGGAGAATAATTGTGATATCTACTTTATTTGATCTTCAATATGCTTTGTTTTCATTTTGCCATTTAACAATATAGACTGAAGATTTCAAAGATACTGAAGGATTACAAACTCGTGAGGATTTCTGGACAAATAAAGATTTCTATTATCATCAGATTCCAAAAAAAGTGGGTACCTACCATTTAGCTCATTCTTATTTCATGAACAGTAAATGAAGAAGCAGCATGCAGATCAAATGGAACTGGGCTGGACATGTGGCGAGAATTATTGATGGAAGATGGACCAAAAGACTTGTGAAATGGAGACCAAGGCCTACGGAAGTAGAATACGACCTCCTAGTCGGTAAACAGATGACAAAAGAGTGGCTGGAGGCTAGCAACTGGATACAGTTAAGAAAAGCTTTCGTTCAACAGTGGACGGGATAAGTTTGATGATGATAAAATGAAGAAGAAATAAAGAAGAGAAGAATTGAGGGTAATAGATAATTATAGTTAGATATTGAACTGATTTTTTTTTGTCTCGGAATGGTTTTCGTAACAATATCACAGCAATTTTCAATAGCATAATTAATAGATTCATATTTCTTATTCACCTTGTTACTTTGCTAGTTATTTGTTATTTGGCTTAATACAGAAAAAAAAGTCTCGTTTATATTTTGTTAATCGAAATTGTTGTTAATCGAAATAATTTTTGTTTTCGTCAATAGGTGTGATTCTATGCTCCCTCTTATAAAAATGAAATTTGAAAGCTGAAATTTTGGAATCGAAAACCAAAAATTTTTTTTCATTCGAGAAGTGATCACAATGCTCCACTACCTTCAGTAGACTCGGAATCAACATTAAAAACTTGTTTCCTCAAGAAAATGTTCTGGAAATGTGACTTCAAGTCTAGCTTACATTGAGCGGATATCAACGTCTGTATGTCCTCGACAACTTCGGCAATTCCATCTTTGAGGTCTTGAATCAATTGTGGAGCAGAGGCGTTGACATTATCTTTCACTTGGTGTTAAATCACAAGATCTCGATGGCCATTTGTGATTACCTATTCGAGAAATAACACAGCCAGGAACCTTTTTTTGTGAATTTGTGATTATTCAGTTGCTTGCATAAGTGTCATCTTGTTGAGAATAAACATCATTCACATCAATATCTTTGAATTTCGGCAAAAGAGAATCATTAATCATAGTCTTATTCCCAAGATCGACGAGAAATCGAGAAATCTGAACTTTTCGTCGACTATACCAGCAATATTCTTAGTTGTTCTTGAGCGAACCACACAGTTTATTTTCTTCACATCACTATTTCACATCACTATTTTTGCTTCATGACAATCCAAAAGTTTTCGCGACATATGACTGTAGAATTTTCACCATTTTTGTAGTGAATTTCAACAATTTAAATGCGTTATTCAAATGTCAAAAGATAGATTCAAAAATGACAGCTGTTGAAATCTCTTATTGGAAAACAGTGCAACTTTTGAATACATATTTCTTCGATTGATAAAGAATAATCAACCTATACAGAAATAGCAGCAGCAGATCACAGTGAAGCTTTTATGCGTCCATGTCAATCACGTCACCCATTCTTCATCTCGGCAAGTGAATGATGCCTTGTTTTACGGGACTCCCCCTCGTAAAAAAACCCAAGCACGCGACCCTAGCAACCCCAACAATTTTTGCGATTCACTTCGAGTGCATCATCCATTGAGCATTACTTTGAAAATGGGGATAGACAATATTTCCTGACGTAATCTCGGATAATCTGCCAGTTAAAACTTCCCTGTTGTGCTACTGTACTCTCGTTATTCTCTTTATTCTTTTTTCGGGCACTCGCTCGCACACACACATCACTTCATTGCAGGGATTAGGATGCACTATGGGGTTCAATAGTGGGGAGGTCCTGCTCATCTTGTCTGGCTGGAGTGAAAATTAAAATAGATGGATATTTTTCACAGATTGAGACGTATCATATTCTGGTTTGTTATTGTCAATGATAAACCTGTGGAATCGTTTGGAAATATATAGTTGTCTTCCTAACAAGTGCGGAATGTGGTACTTACCGCACGAAACTGAAGTTGAGTGTGGGAAAGACACTTTCCGCAAGAGTTAGGAAGAATATCTTTTCTACAAAATAAATTGAAACTCAAATCTCCATAAACAGTATTTTAAATAAAATAAGACTTACTAACAGCACACACAAATAGATAGAACTGTTCTTTATCGATATGATCAAATGACCATCAAAATTGTTATAAATAATATAAAACAGTTATTTTCCCTGAAATATTTATTTGTAAGCCACAATTGCTTCGTTACACTGTGGCTTCATCAGGCTACATTTTTGACTGATAAGACGTTGACAGAAAACGTTCTGTCAATGTCGAAAATGTAGCCTGATGAGGCCACAATGTGGCGAAACAATTTTTCCTTACAATTAAATAGTTCAGTGGAAATAATTCTGTTTTATTTCATTTATAATGAATTTCCGGCAAGTAGGGACCGAATCCAGTGAAAATTGTTATAAATAAGCTATTATCAGTAATATTCAGTTATTAGCAGGTAAATTTTGTTATTACTTCTTCAGTTTTGGCCTTTTTTGGATTACATCGCATATTCCTGTGTTTTGATGAAGGCAGTTTTACATTACAAACACTTTTTATTATAGAATATCGGGATCATAATGGGTTCAGCTTCCAAATTTCAGACATTTCCAAAAAATAAGCTTCCTCTTTTTTCGGTTTACCTTTTTAGTAGAACACCAATAAATGAAATGAGAATATTGCTTCCAATATATCTTTGTTTTGACTTAAAATAACAAATGAAAACCGGCCTCATTAGCTGTTGCTATGATAATATTTAAGGGGTTCGTTCATCATCATATGTCAATATTATGTACTACAGTACATATTGACATCTGATGCCTAGTAATGAAGGAAAGTCGATAGTAAGCGTTACATTGTTACATACATCTATTTTGGTAGGGAAATACGATTATTAAATAATAGGAACATTTTCATTTATATTGTGGAATCAGAGTATATGTAAATGTCCTTCTTAAAATACATTTTTTTTCTACATGGAACCTGTTTTTCTTTGCCCTGAAGATGACCATTATAAGAGTTGAATCGTCGGCAACAGATACATAGTGGTTTCAGTTATTTCAAGTACAAATTCGCATTCTATTTATTTTTTAAATTATTTCAACAAAAACTACGCAAATTTTGGTGCATTTTTCCAAGAAGAAAATTCAGAAACTTAAATCATGATTTTAAGAATAATGGAAATAAAAATAAATCAAAATTTGACACATAATGAACACAAAAATTGATCATTGGCTACGACAGCCTTGGTGAATTACTATTAGTGAGAATTGGGTTGCATTGCAAGCCTTCTGGTGCCATCTCTCGTCGAGCATAGTGAAACTAGAAGCACTAGCTTATCCATTCTATTTGAGGTCACGTGACAGTTTGGAGACTACATAACGGTAAGGGTAGGTATATATGTATATCGGAGGGTATATTTGCGATGTCAGTTATCAGTTAATTGTTAATCTTTTTGAAATAATTCCGAATGAACATTCGAGTAGGTACCTTAAAAATTTTAAACCGGCATGACTTCACTTGTCAAGTTAGTTAAGGTTTTTTTTGGATATTCTGCTGAATTTTTCATAGTTCTTTTGACGCGATTCACAAGAAATTTTGCTGGAAGCTTGAAATTGTTATTTTATAACAAAAGGGTAAAATCACACCTTGGTTAAATCTGTTATTACTGAAATATTGGTTTTTTCTTGTATATTCCCTGGTTCTAATAACTCGTTAAATATGAAATTCTACAAAAGTATTGAAATTGTTATTTCATAATATGTAAATTCGAAACTGCGAACGGCCGTATTTACGGAACCCTTTGTCGGATCTTGCCCATTAACGATTGAACCTATCCTGAAAAATTGAAGGGTTCTACGTTATTCATTTTGCTCCTACTCTAATCTATAACTTTGGGGAACATAAACAATTTTTTTTTCTAGCTATTCTAATATCTAACACAAATCACAAATGAATCTGAATCAGATTTATTTGTGGGCGCACCTAGATGTGGGCTGCTCGAGAAGGACTCGCCAAAATGTCATATTTTCCTCTTTATAATTAAATAAACAACCATTGATTTATTTCAAAATATACTCGTTTCTTTCCAAAGCCAAATGAAACCTCTGATTGGAAACCCCTTCACAACAAGGACACAGGATATTTCTTCTTTACAACCCACGATTATCAAAATGGGAATCGTTGAAATCTCAATTCCGTAATAATTCCAATGTTATATTCTCACCCTCCCCGATTATTCCCAAGAAGGAAATCGTAGTATTTCATTCGAAACTCGGCGTTACTACGCCATTGTTCTAAAGATATAGGGTCGGTAAATGTATATTGTTCCACGCGGTTGTTAATCATTGAAACACAAAGCGTAACCTATCGATGGTCGAATCTCTGAATTGTTATCACAGCGTAAAATAGGGGTTATTGACTAACGGGTGTTACGATGGCGGCCTGGCCAAACAGAACCGCATTTCGGGAAACAATTGAAAAACGCCGTTTCATTTCCCTCCTGACATTTGCGGGTCATCTTCTGAACTTGAACGGTTGAATTGAGTCGCGTGGGTTTTTGGTTGCTATTACCTGTAATATAATTGATCGTAAGAATCGTGTATCTTTTGAGATCGAGTTCGCAAATGACGTTTAGTGATAGAATTTCTACCAAATATTCCAATATGTTTAACATGAAGTGTAGTAAAAAAAATCTATAATTTTTGCATAACAAACAAGGTTTTAATTACCATAGTTAAAATCATCTCATTTGGATCAAATAGGCGCCGTTTCGTTGAATAACTTGTTGACATTAATTAATTATGCCTTTCTTATAGAAGCCCCCGTCCCTGTTGGCAAATTAAGACAGTCGAATTTCATAGGCCTGTTGGAGCGAATTTTTCACCAGTAAAATTGAACAAGAATAGATGGTAGTCACTTAGTGTCAGGCCCGGACTATGAATTGGATACATCAGAACTTCTCAAATAAGTTTTCGGAGCTTCTAGCGAGACACTTTCGATGTGTGTGGTCGGGCGTTGTTCTGATAAAACACAATTCCAATCTTATTAGTCAAAGCTGGCCACTTCTGGGCGATTGCTTCCTACAGACGGTCCAATTGTTGACAGTATAGGTAATAGGATCGAATGGAAAAAGAGGCCAAGTATCTGGGAGTGATACTTGACAAGAAGCTCACTTGGAATCAACACGTCACATCAGCTGTGACGAAGGGGATGGCAGCAGCGGCAGTGTTGCAACCGCTACTTTGCAAAAGCAGCCAAATGTCTCTTACCAACAAGCTTCTTACGCATGCCTGGCTTGGGGATACGCCGCAAAGACACATCTGCAGAGACTTCAAGTCGTGCAGAATACGATCCTGAGACGAGCCGTAAGTGCACCATGGTTTGTCAGCAAAAACGGATACATGAAGACCTGCAAATACCATTCCTAGACGACCATCTAAAAGATCTGAGCATGAAAAGCTTCATTAAAATGGAAGATCACGCAAATCCTCTTGAAATGAAGGCTTGCGACTACGATGGAAAAGCTCCTAGGAAACACAAACGAGCGAAGATGGCACTTCCCTGGGGAGTGTTTCGACCAAGACTGTTTTCACTTGACGTTGTCATAAGTGATCCACTTTTCATCACCAGTCACTAACCGCTTAAAAATGGGCCGATTTTGTTACGATTCAGCAGCGATTCGCACCTGGAAATTCGGTCCATGAGGTATTTTTGCGAGTTGAGTTAACTCGTGTGGTACCATACCTCGAGCTTCTTCTTGAGACCAGACTTATGCAAATGGTCTCAAAAGGTTTTTTCGACAATTATTAGCTCTTGGGCAATCGAAACAGTTCTTACATAACGGTAGGGCTCGTCAATGTCCATGATTTTATCGACATCTTCCACAATTGGCCTTCCAATGCGTGAAAAAGAATCGACGAAACCAAAATTGTGCGTTATTGGCTGTTACAGTATCAGAACCATAACCAATATTATTATTAGTAGGTATGGAAATCATTCATTTAGTTAGAGAGTAATAAATGAAAATTCATCCATCAGCTATACGTAGTTTTAAGCCTTTTCAAGTTGGTAATGAGTGATTCTACTTTGGTTGAAATATCGGTACTTAGCAGTATCGACTTCAGAATTACATACTCGCATCAGTAAATATTGAAAAGTACTTATCAAGAGATAAATAATTCAAGAAAAGCAGTGAATTGGAATTAGAGCTTTAAAGCTCATTCGCATAATGCACTCTTAGACACCACATAACTCGTCTGACTTGCATTTTCGCCTTTACCGAAGAAAAATTGTGCAATATAGCGTATTTTCTCTTTGCAGTGTCTATCTCTGACGCGCGCTCAAATTAAACTGAGCCAACTAATCACAATACTGTCAAAAAAGTTTTTGTAGTACGAAATTTCTTTCAACGCTATCTAATGGAACCGGTTGGACTCATACTACGCGAGATAGAGCTAACTAAATCCTTCTATTGGGAAAATAATGTATTTCTTTTTACTATACCTGATTTGAATTAAACAAATCGAGTGAATCAAATAACTGATGTAATATTGGATCTATCCTCCTGAGGTAATTGGGCAATCTATTGAAGATACTCAGAAAAATATAGTGGCAACGTTTCTCAGTCATTTGAATGTTATGCTTAAGATTCAATATATTGTGGGTAACTTCTTTCATAACTGATTGGACTGAAATCAGCTAAAGCATTTTCGAAGATGTGCTAATTTGGAAAAAGCAAATTCAGGCATTCTTCGATATACACTACATAGACTGTACGAGTCTTATTCTCTATGAATAAACCTATTCTAAATTCCCAATACCGGACACCAAATTTTTCCATATCTCATTCTTGATTCCAAGTTTGCAAAATAAACTGTTTCTAATAATTGGCATTTATGCAGCACTCTGATGGTATGACATACCGAATTCAAATAACTATTTGTAATTTTTATGTTCTCCTTCCATGTGAGATGTCATTCCCAGGAATTTTGTTATTTTTTGAAGACTGAAATATGTTCCACCTATCTTTTTCATAGTAGATCAGTATAAAAAAAAACCATATAAATATTACTCGTCACCTGATATTTTTATTTCACTCTTCGTTGAATTGAATATCAGATGTTTCGTGCGCAACAGAAAATAATTAACCCCTGAGCAAAAATTTTCAGCATTTTTCATTCTGTTACCTGTCGAGGAATTATGATTGATTGGCGGGAAAGAGCGAAGTCTTCGAAGTCTGGTCTTGCCATTCTCATCATTTCACTATTTGTTGGATTCGTGGCAGTTGATTAATGAGTTCTTTGAGAATTTCAAGTTCGCGAACTTGGCATAAAAGTAAAGAAGTTTCACTGACTAAATTATAGGAGTATCGATCCCATTGATGAAACTCAATTGAATTTAACGGGAATAATCGATGATGTTTTCTCATAGGTAATAGGTCAGCTGTTAAAAAAATTGAAATTGATAAGAAGAAGTGAATCAAAATCTTTTTTGAGCTCATTAATTCTTGATTCAATTGCGGCCCTGGATACCTAAGAACTGCATATTCATTAATGAGTTGTCCAAGAACACAATTAGCGCATGAATGTCTCAGAACAGAATGTTTGACTTCATATTTTGTCTTCATACTAAATAGTTGTGCAAAAATTCAGAATATTAATAATAATAATATTTATTGTTGACCCTTAAACAGCTAAAACATCACTGGCACCAGGGCCTACTAATTATATTACTATTTAAAACCAGAATTCAATATTCAATACTTTGTTAGATTTTCAATGATTCTGATGAAGCTTTGGCGAGTCTTTCTCGAGCCAAGATTTAGCTGCGCCCTCTCCCGGGGATAAAGTGTTTCGTCCCGAGATCGCTGGTGGACTCTTCAGTTAGGCTATCCAGCGATCTCTGCCTAAGACACACCTTCCCACACCATTGGGTGAGAAGTGAATCGGTTGCTTCGCGTCGACCCTTTTAAATACGCCGGGGCCGATGTTTTGTGGCGCATTACCACCATGGCGCCATCTCTGAGCAAACCGAGTCACTACACACCCCCTCACCAGTAACGAAGACCCTCCTGAGGAGGAGGTACGCAGGTGGTCCCAGGAGGGAGAGAGCGCTTGCGTGCTGTGATGACGGAAACACGTGGCTCAGCGTGCCATCGACTCTAGTGTCCAATGGACACCCCAGTAGCCGTAACGTTGAGCGGGGCAGTGAGTCGCCTCTGCGCTCCAACGCCGCAGCTTTCCGCCATCACGTCGGGGTCACCAATGTAGGATTTCACATATACCTACTTATGCGTTTCGGCCCTGGCACACACACCGGACTCATCAGTGTGACTTTGGTTATCGGGAGCCGCCGGGACTCGAACACGGGACCTTGTTGAGTGAGAACACAGTCTTAGCCTCTAGGCCACTGAGTGCTGTGTTTATTATTGTTGCTATGTGGGCTTTTATGAGAAGCCGCCACAAAGCTATTGGCTCGATTATTCATTATTTGCATGTGTGAAGACTGTGAAGTGTCAACCCAGTCAGATCATTGATGAAAGAAATATTAGGTAGTTTATTTCCAATATTTTTTTGGAATTTTCTAAAGTTCTCATTTTGTGATTAGTTCGAAATTTCGCTCATTCTTTTTCTTTTTATGTTCTGATTCCTTACCTAGCTTGAAATTGCTATATAAATAACCAAAATCTTTATCAGATTCTTGGTCACGAAAATATTTATTAATATAAATTTTTTTGATATTCTTCCTGAATTTTCGTTGGTTTTACTTACGATTCAACAAGAATTTCAGCAACAAGCTTGAAATGATTGTTTTTTTCATACACGCAAAAAATCTACCTGATCTGATATGTAGTCACTGAAATATTGTAGCTGAAAATTTCGTATAAATTGTAAAATTGTATTAATTTCGTAAATCTCAATACCGTCAGTTTTGTGGCCCTGGAAGAGAGAGTTAGATATTTTTCTTATATTCTCCTTGAATTTTCCATGGTGCTGGTTGTAACTCTACTATGAGTACCGGGGAATTGTGGTATTGAAAAAAAAAAGAAAAAGCCGATTAACTTGCAAAAAGGGCATCAATGTTAACACCTGATGTTCCTGAGACCAAAGGAAGCCAGTGGTCCAACAATGGAAGTGAGACAATAAAGAAAACCCTCTGGAGAAACACTCTTACTCAAGCCAATAAATTTGTGGTGCTTTCACCGACCTATACCAGGAAGGCTCATGAGGCTACCACGAGCTTTTTTCGGGTAATGATAGGACTGCTGACAGGACTCTGACGGTGCGTATACCTTTTGTACCGCAACTATCTCACAAAACGACTGAGAAAATTAGTGTTCACCTTCTATGAGTTCCAAAAATTCCTCCCTCCGAACATATTGAAGAAGGCATATACAGGGTGTCCCATAAGTGGCACGTCACAGTGACACCGGAGGTAGGTTAGCTAAAGAGGGACCTAACCAGCCTAACATGACCCCAGTAAAAGTTGCATGGTTTTCGAGTTATTACCAAATTACGTTTTTTAGTGAATTTTCACCTTTTTTAACATTGTCAGGGTCAGAATTCTGCTGGAAAGCTCTCGAAGCTTATTTTTTTTGTTGTAATGGAATCTTAAATAGTTATTTAAGATGACATGAGTATGATTCTGTCAAAAAGTTATGTGGATTTCCGTAAATTAATGGATAAATCTTGATTTCAATTGCTATCAAAACGAGAACTTCGACTTTGGACACCTGCTGTGAAAAAAAAATCCTTGAAACAAAATGAGCAAGTAACATCAAAAAATTGGGCATTTTAGACAGATTTAGAAATGGTACAATACACGAATCTTATGCTCATAAAACTAGGTATTTTCATCATTTTACCGATGCCCTACTTAACTAAGTTGAAACTAGGAACCCCTCTATCAGGTAATTTTGCCGCTTGCTATGACATTACATTTGATACCGGGCTTTGTTATTATTTGTTAAAGTCACAATAGGGAAAAAGATGGATTAGGGGAAGCGAAAAAGGAATATTATTGAAAAAAAAGGTAAATTAATTAAAAACAGACTTAACTTTCGATTATTTATTTAATTCTTAAATCTAACTTACAGTAAATGTTCAAACTGTTTCCCTCGGACTCTAATGCAGATCGTTGGTGGAGGCCGTTCTTTCTTATGGAATTATCATTTGGGGTGGGACCTATGAGTTCTTTTTATAGAACCTTATTTTCGAAGACGAATTCATTATCAGTTCGAAAAATACAGTCATTGTTATGAAATGATAGAGCACTCGAAAACAATTCTTATATCATCGAAACTTAAATTCTTCATAATATTTTTGTGAATTCGTTCATTTCCAACGTTTGTCTATTCTCTTTCAGCACAATATGAGAAACATCAATGTTGGACATTCGAAATCATCAACCTTTCCTCACAGATGAGGAAGACAAATCGTAGAAGTTCCGCCAGGGATAGCAATCTCTAAGACGTAACTGAAAATATCCGAGTGTAGACTGTAGACGACGGTTTCAGAATCTCCATCGAGATGATATATTGACCTCTTATTTCCACAGGAGGCTGCATAAAAGCTCGATAAATTTGAGAATATACGTACATTGCAGTCAGATGCTATCAGGATGACTTACTGAAAGTGCAGCAATGGACGGGAGATATTTCAAAACATGGCAATTGAGTAAGGTACCTACGCTTTACTCAACAATAGGCGATGAGAAATTAGGAATGCCCTGACGTAAAGTCAGGACTTTTCGGGCGCTCGATCATTCATGCGCCAATGCGGCCAATTTCTATCTTGGGGATGCTTGAATGGCGAAATAACCGCATGGATGAACCAGTGCCTGAAAGTTCCTGACTTCACCTTAGTTCTTTTCCAATTTTTTTTTTGTGGTTAACTATTGTCGTAGAATATCGTTTTACGTTTTACGTATGAGAGAAACCTTTTTAAAAATCAATGAGTAAAGCACATGACATGAAGTCAGTATCATATGTACGTTTATTCAAATTTATATTGATGTATTTTGTCAAGAAATATCGTTTCCTAATCATTATCTCACAACCTCATAGTAAATTCTGCTTGGTTGTGCTTACGATTTGACCTTGAGAGGCTTTTCGCATATCGGAGTTAAACTTTGGTACCCAATCATTTCCCCTCTGGCGCTCCTGGGATGCTCATTTCTCTTTTCGGAGCAAATACGTAAAGGGCAGCACTCTACAAAGATCGAAAATTTTTTAACAAAATCATGGTGTTTACCACTGTTTTAAAGATTTTTGGTAGGTTTCTTCACGGATATTTTAAAAATATATCAGTGCATTGTACAGGGTGGGCAAATTTCGATGTTTTAGCACTACAACTTTTGAACCAGAGGAGATAGACAAAATCTGATACCCACTTCTCGATCTCTTTTTCTGAGAAACTAACAAGGGTAGTATTCATTTTTGGCCACCTTCTTTTGTTTTCGAGTTATAAGCGAAAATTGGAAAAATGGCGATATCGAAAAACATTCATATCTCCGCTAATACTGATGATAGAGCTTTGAAATTAAAACATTATACAGGCACTTTTTTACGTAGAATTCAGTGGCGTGCTCGTATTTTCAAAAGGGTTTTTAATTACGAAGCTATGACCCAAAGTTATGTTTTTTCAAATAGGAACACTAGATTTTTGTGTCATTTTCTGAAAGCTTGATTTTTCCTGATTTCAAAAATATATAACATCGTATGATTCGTATCAAAATAAATAACAGAAAATGGTCAAAAACCTTTTTTTACTTAAGAGTCTCAATATTTCTATGGTTTCAACTGTTGATGAGCACAGAAAAACTGAGCTTTCTATAACAAGAGCAGTGTCCTTCCGTCAATCTGATTATTTCTATGCTTTTCACTTATTTCTACAAAATTCGAATCTATATTTATTTTATACGAATAGTTTCGAAAAGATAAACGAACTTGGAAAAAGTTTTCTAGGTAGCTTGAACACTGTTTCAAATATTCATCTATTGAAATATCGAGAAGAGATGTCGACTGTGCATTGTGCAATTGTTGTCATTATTAGGTTAAATATTATTTCTTGTTTGTCCCTCCAGAATTAAATTGTTGAGTTCAATCATATATGCATTGTTTCATATGCTGTTTAAAATGGATGGTACTTGTGCGTATTGATTCTGGAGACCTATGTAAATAATCTCCTGATACATGCATCTCAATACAACTCTTTCGATTGAAAAATTCGATCTTGTGGTTTCTCCGTTATTTCCTAATCAATTTATAGATAAAAAATTTATAAAACATATCTAGATTCGAATTTTGTAGAAATAAGTGAAAAGCATAGAAATAATCAGATAATCAGATTTCAATTTTTCTGTGTTCATCAACAGTTGAAACCATAGAAATATTGAGACTCTCAGGTGAAAAGAGGTTTTTGGTCATTTTCTATTATTTATATTGATCCGAATCATACGATATTATATATTTTTGAAATCAGGAAAAATCAAGCTTTCAGAAAATGACACAAAAATCTAGTGTTCCCATTTGAAAAAACATAACTTTGGGTCATAGCTTCGTAATTGAAAACCCTTTTGGAAATACGAGCACGCCACTGGATTCTACGTAAAGAAATGCCTATATAATGTTTTAATTTCAGAGCTCTATCATCAGTATTAGCGGGATATAAATGTTTTTCGATATCGCCATTTTTCCAATTTTCGCTTATAACTCGAAAACAAAAGAAGGTGGCCAAAAATGAATACTACCCTTGTTAGTTTCTCAGAAAAAGAGATCGAGAAGTGGGTATCAGATTTTGTCTATCTCCTCTGATTCAAAAGTTGTAGTGCTAAAACATCGAAATTTGCCCACCCTGTACATTGTGCATATAATCGTAATTTTTGCGAAAAACGAAAAGTTAACAAAAGTTTTTATTCCATTTGAAAATTAGAACTATTTTCTCTCTACAATGAATATTTTTCAAGGAAATTATGTGACAGCCTCATGAAAATCGGTGATTTGTAAGAAGAAATATCTCTAACTTTGTTTTGAACTCAGCATCCACGTGGTGGTGTTGCCTCTGAGGGGTTTATATCGTTCAGCGATCAGTAAGTAAAATTAGTACGCTTTATTTTACGCTAGAGACCATCGATTTATAGAGGTTTTCATTGAACAATGAATATACGCATAATATTACTTTCAGAGTAAAACATTTATTTTTCTTATGAATTTTCACATGAAAATATTAAACAAAGAATCGTGTCAAAGGCTCTCAATAAAAACAACCTTTATAAATGAATCTTACTTATATAGAACGCGGTATAAAAAAATAATTCCAACTCCTCCCTTGTCTACCTTTTATTTGTTTGCTATGTATCATCTAGAAAGTTCTATCTGCTAATATTTATATCTTTTCTCAGAACCAACATCTTCTTGAGTTACAAGTAGTAAGATCATGAGAATAAAAATTGAACTTTCTTGTGTCTCTCAGAAGATTCAGTGAATTCTAGAAAATAATTTATACCTACTAGTCATACTGAAGGCTCTTTTTAAACACTCATTTATTCAGAAACTCGTCATTTCACGGCAAGTTTTCGTATTTCGAACTTTTGAGAGATTATTAATGCCTTCTGCAATTGTTTTATAAATTAGCAATTGTTGATAATTTAAATCCCCATAATGAATTTTGTATACAACACAAAAATGTTTATTCCTTCGAAAAAACCTTTCTTCTCTTGAATTAATACTAATTTAACTTAATGTTGTATGGATAATTCTTAATTACTTCATTTCACTATACGTTTGATTTGATGTAATAAAAATATAAGTATATTGTAATGTATTTATGGTAGTTTCTGTGGGTTTAGTACACACTGACTGGTTTCCCGCTTGGAATTATTTCAATCCATTAAATAGACCTATATTATAGCTTTATTTAGTTGATTTCTCTCTGCATAAATGTAAAATATGAAAATGTTTTGTGACATTGGGAAATTGATAAATTCATCCCATAAAATCGGTTCGATTCTATTTGTATGGTCGATTTTGTAGTAGTATTATATTCACTGCAATTCATGATTGAAATGAGAAACATTAAATAGTTATAGAGAACTACTACAACTGATTGAAAGGTATATACAGAGTATTCCTGAATTAGAGGTATGGACAAAAATTAGAGATGCCTTAGATAAATTTGGAGAAAAACAAGTTTTTGACACGATTTATTTTCGATATATATGGTATTTCTTTGTATAGTCTTCCATGGTTGTGATGATTGAATGAGATTATGAAGATAATAAATAAAACGGCTAACATTTGGAAATACTTGATGAAAATAGGTAAAATTTCCAATGAAGTAATTATATCATACGATATTAACTATTTATCCTTATTTATTTTTATTTATTGCTGATACATTGACCGGATAAATAGTTAATATCGTATGATATAATTACTTCATGAGAGATTATGAAGCTTTATGAATCTTTGCTACTTGCTGGAATATAAGCACCAAAACAAATAGTTTATTCATTACAGTTTACTTATTGGATATCTATGATAATTTGAATTTTTCTGAGGATTTTGAAAAAATTATATATTTTTTTTATTCAGTTTATCACTTATTCTAGGTTTCTTTTTAGATTATTCAAGATTCCAGTGGTTCACCAAAAAAAAATTGCTAGAGGAAAAAGCGGGCACATGATGAAAACTTAGATGAAAATTAGTATATTAATGGCAAGTTCATGTAAAATACCTTGAGAAGAGAAAGTGTTATGAAAAAAACTTTACCATTGGAAAACAATAACAAAAGGGCTTCAATTTAAGGACACCCTGTACGTCCCATATACTAACAACTGAAATTTATCATACCTATTCTTTTCGTTGGTTCTATGATATTTCACTCAAGGTGAGGTCAAAATGACAAAAGGCAGCTTTTGCCTGAGGTCAATTTCATTGAGGAAACATTAAAATTGAGGTTTGATATTATAAATTATTAATATTTGCGAAGTTAATATGCAGTCAATTCTAAATCACAATACATAGTGTGAATTGGAATTAAGAAACCGTTTCAGACTACCTTTGATATCTGATCGACTAATTTCTTCTGAAAACCATAACAGTATCCAACTTATTTTTTCCATATCAAAATTCGCTGTCCGGTGAATTGAAATTGATAACACAATTCTGTGTTCAGTGGCGGCTTGTCCTATTAAACAGTGCCTCACCAAATAAATTCTGAAAACTACATGTAGTGCTCGAAATCAAATATTTTAACAATACATTTCATCCTCAATTTCACAACAAAATTAAAATTCTTATTGCAAAAAGTCGACACTAATACGGAGACAAACTTACACGAGACTGTCGAAACAAATCAAATCACAACAAAGCGAAAACTAATTCGATTTTTCGCTTCCCGAATAATAATGATTATTATGCAACTGACAAAGTGAAGTTCACTAGATAAACATTGTTTGTTAACTTAAAATATATATGTATATTACAATAATAATAATTTTTCTTTCTATTGTGTCTCACCATCTTATATAGTCACTAGCCGTCACTGTCTCAGACAGAATATGACTAGAGGGCTTGATATGAAAATCATTTAGGATTTCATTATTTTTGACAATTCTAAAGAATTATTATTTGATTCTCTACTCCCTCTTTGGTTAGTGAAATTAATTATAACAGCATAATATAATATGATGAATGTGGAATTAAAAATTGTATGTGAGCCATCATATATTACGCTATACATATAAATAATACATTTGTATATTCCAGAATTTCAACATATACACGAATTCCCACCTGGTAGTAAATGACTTAAATTTGTTTTTCACATAAAATTGTTGTTGCACAAAATTTTGTTTTTAAGGCTAAGAGCATCCCACACTAGCATAAACTTACCGAAATCTACCCCTTCATTATCTTGTTCTCTTTCAAGTCCGAATGAAAATTCAAAGCACATCGAGATAACAGAAAATTATGTGAGACCGTTAAATGGACGAAAATCCGAACGCCACCTAAAAATATATATTTAGTGGCTTAGGGATGAAACAACCCTTTTATCCTCCACAGTTTCATGGTAAATTGGGGCGCGGGCTAATCGAACCGTGGTCGAGCATATTGTTTCAAACCTTGTTCACTGAACGCATGTTGATCGTACGTATGAATTATTATAATTAGACCCGTCCCTGATTTTTTTTTACGCAACAAAAGCTTCCGGGATGGCCGATAAAAGGTTCGAGGTTGAAAGGGCAGATCGTGCGGATCTGCAGGAGAGGTCAGCAATGAAATTTAACGAGTGTAATGGGTATCGGTCGGATCAGAATTTAATTATTTGCAGTTGAGAGAGGAGGGAGAAACGCTCATCAGCATAGTGATAGGTCTTTTCGATTTTTGTGGTTGGTCGAGCTTGAGAGGGGATTTGACAAAAATTCTTTTTGGATTTAGCTTTATTTTTACGTAGGATGACCCTTTGGAATCTTCATGTGGAAAAATCTGGCCCATCAAAGAGAATTTTATCAATATACTTTAATCCACGATTTCATAAAGCACCCAACATATTATACTTCACTAAAAAAATCGGTTTCCGGATTTTCCCTTTGATGTCCCAAATTGTGAGGGGTTACGAAGCTTCGTTTAGACTTTAGAGTGAATTTTTATTTCAGAAATGCAGGGTAGGTTTGGCCCTCGATTGCTGGGGTTAACTTTTTTAATTGACAAAAGCGGGTTACAAAACCGTTCGTTTGATGTAGTTCGAAATTTCGTTTTCCTGATGATTTATAAACCACCAAAACGAACAAAATGAACTACAATGAGATGTGAAATAACATTCGAAGCTTTATGGACGTATCCTATACAAATTTATGTCAGAAGGGATTCAATAAACCCCCGACTTTTGCCTACACGCGTAGGATTTCTCCTCGCCGTCTGCTTCTCACTCCCCGCTAAGAGGAACAATCACTCAATCCCAGATATTTAAAATATCAGAAGGGTAGAGCTCGGTCGTGTCCGGTCCTTGTGGCCCCTCTGGTTCTCGTCGAACTTCTGGTCCTCTTACACGCGATCCTTGGACCTGTCCTTCGCTTCCTAGGAATTTTCTCACCGTCCTTGCAGTACCTAAAAGAATAGTTTTTTGCATTATATTACATATTATATACTCATTAAGTCCTAGTTGCTTGATATTTCTCTTGAGATTTTTGGGTTCTATTCCTGTTGTTGAGATGATAATTGGAATAGTTCTCGTTGATATCAATCCCCACTGACGCTTTATCTGAAATTCGAGGTCCCTATATTTTAAAATTTTTTCGACCTCTTTTTAACGCATGTTGTTGTTATTAGGTATTGCTACGTCGATGAGTATTGCTGCCTTTTGATGTTTATCAACAAGCAGTATATCTGGCCTGTTGTGAGGGACTGTTTTATCAGTCAAAACTGTACGATCCCAGTACAGTTTATAGCGTTCGTTTTTCAGGATGGTTTCCGGTCGTTACTTGTAGTATGGCACTTTTTCAGAATGAATTAGTGTTAATTTGGTTGCCATTTCTTGGTGTAGTATCTTTTCTACTGCATCGTGTCTCTCTTTATATTAATTTCCTGCAAACATTTGACATCCTCCCGTGATATGTTGGATTGTCTCATTCGTTGGACACCCATAACGGCATCGATCTCAGTAATAGTACGGTCCTTTATGATATGCTTGCAGTAATTTCTTGTTGAGATCATTTGATCTTGGATGGCTGAAAGAAATCCTTCCGTTTCTGGATACATCGCACCTGATATGAGCCAATAGTTCGACGCTTCAATGTCGACATGATCCTGGTTCACTTCGTTGAAATGTCGTCCATGTAGGGGTTTTTCTCTCCATCTTTGCAGTTTTTCTTGGATTGTCTGATGATTGTATGACAATTGCTCCATGTGCAGTTGTAAAGGTGTTGATTCGTCTGCTTAACACAGTACTTCGTAGATCTCTGACATACCTGATTTGTCTTTGAAGTATGTTCGTAGGCATTTAACCATGGGCAAGTTCCATGATGTCTAGCAGACCTCTGCCTCCTTTATTCCTCGGCAGAGTCGTCCTCTCAATGCTACTTTTCGGATGGTGCTTGTGTGCTTTTGTCATCAAGGTTCTCATTTTGCGTTGCAGATTTTCTATATATGTTTTGCTCCATGCTCCATACCGAAAGAGTATGTTAGAATTGAACATGCATATGTATTGATAGCTCTCATCATGTTCTTACTGTTGAGGTTTGTTTTTATAATTTTGTTGATTCTCCTAATGAACTCAGTTGGTAACTCTTCCTTCATCTTTTGATGGTTTATTCGTCGGTTTTGTTTCATTCCTAGGATTTTTAAATATAAGATTAATAAGTATTATTATTATTATGACAAATATCATCGTGATTGTATCACCAGGACTCAGAGAATTCAAGGGTTATATTGGAAATAAAATACCTACCCAATAT
This sequence comes from Harmonia axyridis, assembly GCF_914767665.1. Lineage (NCBI taxonomy): Eukaryota > Metazoa > Arthropoda > Insecta > Coleoptera > Coccinellidae > Harmonia > Harmonia axyridis. The sequence goes on from NC_059504.1 coordinate 38,073,453, forward strand.
TTCTGTGAAAACTGACAAATTTTCGTTTCTATTTCATCAGTTCGGTTAAATTCAACATTTTTTGGCGTCAGAAACCAAAGAATATTTGAGCCGACTATCGAAAAGAAATACAAAAGATATCGAAAATAAAATAACAATTTTGAGCTTCGCGTTAATAACCCCGTCTGCAGTAGAAAATTGCAGTAAAATATCGAAGCAATGTGTCAGACGATGATGTATAGTCGGGAGCTTTCAAGCGCTCGCAATTCAAGCGGCAATTGTGCCCTTCGAAATAAACCACAGATTCTGGTTTTGAATTGAATCGTTCGTGATGATCCCGACTTCTTCATTCAGAATCGTGCAAGTGCTTTGAATATTATATAGATCACCGCCACACCGAATTTGGCAGAAAGATCTAAAGCTGCACCTATATAAAATTCGATTGATGTACGAATTGAAACCTCAAGATACCATTCAGAGGTCAGAATTCGTGAAACAGGCAATAAAACGCCTCCAGAAGTGTTAACATTCCTCAACAACATAAAGAAAAGGAAAATAGCACCATATAGCTTTCCGGATTACTTACGATGACTTAATCAGACAAAATTCTCTCATTTTTTGAAGCGATCGACGAATCGATAAAATTTTTCACCTGTCCATAAGACCGGAAATGCTGGTCAGCCAGGCCGTGCGCCATTGATCGAAACAAGTGATAGTCCGAAAGAGCAACATCTGGAGAATACGCCAGGTAGGGTTGGACCTATTTCAACGTTTCCAAGTATGTCTTGACCACTTTCGCAACATGGGGTCATGCTGTAAAATCACTTTATCATATCTCTCGTTGTATTGGGGCCGTTTGTCTTTCAATGCTTCACTCAAACGCATTGAATGCGTTTGAAAACAATCTCCTGTTATTGCTTCAGTCGGTTTCGAGAACTCATAATACACTACGCCGAGCTAGTTCTCCATATTCTGATCATGACCGGTTCCAAAGTCAATATTCGATTTGGCCGCCGACGTGGAAGCATGATCGGGATATCCCCATGATTTTATGCGCTTGGAATTATCGTAATGAAACCATTTTTCGTCTCCAGTCACAATGCGATGCAGAAAACCCTTTCGTCTTTGCTTTGCAAATCGATTTCTACAAGCAAACAAACTCCGTTTAACATCTTTCGGCTTCAACTCGTACGGCACCCAATTTCCTTGTTTCTGAATCTTTTCCAAGACATTCAGGCGTTCTGAAATGTCTTGTTGCATCACTTCGAATGATCCTGTCAATGCTTGTTGCGTTTGACACGAGTCTTGATCGAGTAATGCCTCCAAGTCTATATCTTCGAAAAAGTTCTCTCTTCTAAAGCAATTCTTCGACGTCAAAATCACGTTCTTCCACTAATAGCGGCTTCACCATATGTATTTGAGAGCATTCGATGAGCTTATTCCTTAGATTACTTCATATTGAAGCCTAAAATTGAAACCTCTCGCAAATGACGTGAATTTGGCTCGTGAGCTGACATGTTTAATTAAAAATAACTTGATGCAAACACAAATCGACTAATATTTTGATGGCGTTATGTTCACAAATACTTAAGCTTATTATATGACATCTACGATCTATTTATTTCGACTACCACTTATCGCTACAGCCATCTATTGCAAAACGGCGGTTGTAAGAGGTTTTTTTGGAGACAACTTGTTTTACCATTAAATGATTATAGCTCTTTAATATTACCTACAATATTTCAAAACTTTAAAATTTTACTACGAATAGACTCAAGATTGAGAATTTAAATATATTGATTCGAGAACTGCAATGAATACTTCCGAAAAGGTCGAAACATCTTTGACCTCCATCAATTAAGCTAAAAATATCCTTTCACCATCCTCCCACATCTATTCTTGTAGAAATACGGCCCTTCGAAATCAAACAGTCCATAGCTTACGTAATCGCCAACTACGAAGCGATAAGCCCAACTAGCATTACCATAATCAATCCTGCACTCACGCGAAAGCCTCTAATGGCACTTCACATGATGAATTCCGATCATTTAAAACTGTCAGAAAGTGAACCAGTTTCAACAGTTTGTGTTTCTTCTCATGTCTCCGCATCAATTACTGAAGAATAATCGTGATTGTCGCGATCGCGCGATAATGCATCGAAACTATTAATTATTTCGTATCGCCGAGATCGCTCCGTATTATTCAGACGGGACACCAGTTCACGAAAGACAACACTGAATGAAATTCATCATGTCTACCTACTTCGCCACACACGAACTGCTGGTTCGTTTCTGTGGTCTAACGTTTAGATTTCTCCATAAGAGAACTGTTGATCGAATGTTAGATTGCTGGAATTTCATTAATTATAAAGGGTTTTTCAACAAGAGGTTTCATTTTGATAGGTACTGAAAAAAGGGTGTATTTCAAGAAGATTTTCATTTCATTGTAATAAAGAGCAAATCGTCACCACGGCTTATCTCTGCAAAACTCATGATTCCATCTTCGAAATCCGGATCGAAGGACCAAAAATGAATTTCCTTGTTTTCCGCAACACTTAAGAACCTTTTTTTTTATATTTTTTGTTGATAGATAATCAATACTACTATTGCATTGAAAAACAGAGTTAAATATGGGTGGTTCTCCGATTCAATACTACTATTAGTTGAATAGCATATCGATAAATTAGAATAATTAGATAATCACAAACACTGAAGAACTTTTGAAATATATTTGGCGACGTTTCGCAGATTTTCATCTGCTTCATCAGATGAAACACCAAAGATGACAAAAACAGACAACACAAAAACGGTTAAATTTACCTCTATAAATTTAAGTTCTTTCAACAGATTTCGAACCTAATCAAAAGCCAAAATAAAATCTTAAAATCAAAATTATAATCTAGCAATATCTAAACTGAAATATTCTAGAATCAGTCACAGAGAAATATCAACCTATAAACGGAACTGTCAACAACTCACCACAGACAACAAGTTAAAATCTTATTCAACATAATTTCAAACTTTTATATTTAGTCAGTATATAATTGTATAATTCACCTAGATGTTCAGTGTCTGATCTAAAATCAACTGACTTGTTAATATGTTTATACCTATGTAGCATTTCTAAGATGATTCTTTTATTAAAATATTTCTCGTTATCCAAGATTTTAACGTTTGAAAAATCGAATTTATGTTCATCCTTGAAATAATGGGAACATAAAGGAGTTTTCTCACTATTTTTTACATTTCTAATATCATATTTATATTGATCAATTCTGATTTTTAAATATTGTCTGGTGGGGCCTACATTGATACTGTATATTACGCCAGATCTAAGTTCATTATCAATGGGATCTTTAATTCTGCTATATAATGAGGTTTTCATGTTATAAAAAACTAATTCGTTATTTTCTGTTTTGAAAGTTCCCTAAATCTTTTGTGGAAGGGGCGGGTATATATGGAATTTTGAAATAAGATTTGGTTGTTTTGGGTGTCATGTCTATGTCGCTTACAATTTTCTTTAAAAGTTCAGGAATAATTTTATTGACAAAAGATTTGGGGATTATGGTTCAACTGTGGAGGACACAATAACTTATTTACTTCAAATTAGATAATTATTAAATATTTTATTTATGTATTCTTGTAAATGTATAAAATCTGTTAGTGTTTCAAATGCTACGGGGTAATACCATTACTTGGGAGAACATGGAAATGGAACATTCTGAACCCACTGTAACTACAAAATATTCAAATTTTTGTGCTAAATTGGCACTACTTTCTCTGATAAATGTTCACCCGTTCCAATTATGACACTTTTTATTTCACAAATAAAAATTCGGAGCCAGGTTCACTTTTCAAAATGTGTTCAAACTTTTCTTTGAGTTCAGGCGGAAAAACCTTCGGAAGTTGGAAAACTATAAGTCCAATCATTTTTAGTATTCAAAAAATTCAATGTAGAGCTTTGGATTCCAAACCATATATACGGTATAATTAAGCAATGTAAACAACATCGCACATGATGACCTTTCAACGTGGCACCAATAGATATGTGTCGGAACTATTGATTTGAAATCAATTGTTGAATTGCATTCAGTAGCGACGCCAACTTTCAAAAATATGGGGAGGCAGGAATTCCAGGTCCATCTTGTTTACGTTAAATCTATGTTGTTTTTTTTTTGTTCTTGCGATATTTCAGGGGGAAGCAGCAAAAATTACGGGGGGGGGGGCACGCCTCCTTGCCTCACTTCATCGTCGCCACTAAGTGCCTTCATAATATAAAACTTCCATTCGAAGTCAATACCTCTCATACATAGCTGAAACAATGCCCTAATTATAACGGGTGTTTTTTTTCGAGGTATATAACTTTAAGTTAGCATTACTGTTCAAGATGGCGACAACTTTAACAGCCGTCAAGTGATGTATTCTCAGTTTGGTTTGGCAATTCATCATGAATAGACTCACGCCTGAACAACGCTTGCAAATAATGCAAAATGAGATTGCCGTTGTTTCCGATTTTCATAAGCGAATTTTGCTAGGCGATAAAGCGAACTTCTGGTTGAATGGCTACGTCAACAAACAAAACTGCCGCATTTGGAGTGAAGCTAATCCTCAAGTGTATGTCGAAACACCGTTACATCCAGAAAAACTGACTGTTTGGTGCGCTCCATGGGCTGGTGGAATCATTGGTCCGTACTTCTTCAAAAACGATGATGGCCAGACCGTTACAGTCAATGGTGGTATAGAGCCATGATTACTAACTTATTCCTGAATTGAACAACCATGATGTCCAGGAGCTGTGGCTCCAACAAGACGGCGCAACATGTCACACAGCTCGTGCCACAATCGATTTATTGAAAGACACGTTTGGTGACCGCCTAATTTCACCATTTGGACCTGTGAATTGGCCTCCAAGATCTTGTGATTTAACACCGCTATACTACTTTCTGTGGGGCTATGTAAAGTCATTGGTCCATGCGGATAAGCCACAAACCCTTGACCATTTGGAAGACAACATTCGCCTTGTTATTGCCGATATACGGCCACAAATGTTGGAAAAAGTCATCGAAAATTGGACGTCCAGATTGGACTACATCCGAGCCAGCCGTGGCGGTCATATGCCAGAAATCATATTTAAAATGTAATGCCACAAGATTTTCTTGCGGATAAATGAAATTCATGTCAATCGAATAATCCATCGTTGTTTTATTGGAATTTAAAGTTCTAAAGCCCTAAAAATAACACCCTTTATTAAGAGTGAGACAACGTAATCTATCAGATTACTTATCAAGTTCAAGAGGTTACTTATCAAGTTCAAGAGGTTAAAAATTGAGATATACACAGGTAATAAATAAAAGTAAATCTCAATCTCAAAAATGAGAATGGATTGGTACCAATATTCCCTAGCGCAAATTCATCAGTCAAACATTAGATACTCAAACATTTTCCCTTTTGTCGCTCCTTCGATGACAAAACTTTGTACGGTGTACCAAGTTGTACAGGGTGGGCAAATAAGCGAGGTAAGCGACTATATCTCAGGATCCACTCATCGTAGAGACTTACGGTAAAAAATTTTACCACTATAGTGTACAAGAGAACACACTGGAAATTGTTTTGAAGTTCATACCTCTTTCGCTAGGGGGCGTAATAGATACCGTCGAGTAGAAAAATGAATTTTACTCGAAAATGTTTCAGACGAAGTTGAAGAAAAAATATCATCACTGTAATCTTTGGAAAATTCTCTATCTTTCTGAATTGTCACTTTCGATTTTACGACATCAAATAAGGGTAGGTGAAAGGGAGAAATCTGACTGATTGAAACGCCTGTAACTTCAGTTTGGCTCAACATTTTTGAGCAAATTAGATCTCGTCTGAAAGATAATATTTTGTTGATTGAGGACAAAATATAGCCATGATAAATTTGTTTTTGCTGCTTTCGATAGGGGGCGCTAAGTCAGAAGTTCATTGTTTTGTTCATTTTATTCCGAAATTTCAAATGTAATGATAGGATTTTCTTAACAGAACCAGAAGTTCCATCAAATTTGCATGAAAAAACCTGGAGGTCCCAAAGCGATAGTTTCAGGCTTTCAAAAATTATGGCCGAAAGAAGATATTCTTCAACTGATGCACTGCGAAAAATCGAATTGTGTTTTAAGTTCTGACAGAAACAGAAATCCCATCAAATTTGCATGAAAAAAACAAAAGGTCCCAAAGCGATAGCTTCAGGCGTTCTGGAGTTATGGACGAAAAAAGATATTCTAGAACTGATTCACTGAAAAACTAAATTGTGTCTTCTTTCGGTCATAACTCCAGAACGCCTGAAGCTATCGCTTTGCGACTTTTTGGTTTTTTCATACAAATTTGATGGGATTTCTGTTTCTGTTAGAACTTAATGACACAATTTGGTTTTTCGCAGTGCATCAGTTGAGGAATATCTTCTTTCGGCCATAACTTCAGAACGCCTGAAACTATCGCTTTGGGACCTCCAGGTTTTTTCATGCAAATTTGATGGAACTTCTGTTTCTGTTAAGAAAATCCTATCATTACATTTGAAATTCCGGAATAAAATGAACAAAACAATGAACTTCTGACTTAGCGCCACCTATCGAAAGCAGCAAAAACAAATTTATCATGACTATATTCTGTCCTCTATTAATAGGATATTATCTTTCAGACGAGATCTAATTTGCTCAAAAATGTTGAGCCAAACTGAAGTTACAGGCGTTTCAATCAGTCAGATTTCTCCCTTTCACCTACCCTTATTTGATGTCGTAAAATCGAAAGTGACAATTCAGAAAGAATTTTCCAAAGATTACAGTGATGATATTTTTTCTTCAACTTCGTCTGAAATATTTTCGAGTAAAATTTATTTTTCTACTCGACGGTAGCTATTACGCCCCCTAGCGGTAGAGGTATGAACTTCAAAATAATTTCCAGTGTGCTCTCTTGTACACTTTAGTGGTAAAATTTTTTACCGTAAGTCTCTACGATGAGGGGATCCTGAGATATAGCCGCTTACCTCGCTTATTTGCCCACCCTGTACATTTACTTCATTTTCTTTCTCTTTACGAAGCATCTAAGTATGAAGAGTTTATTCTGAAGAAGTTCATGAATGCTCACTTAGTATTCCATGACCAATTGGCACATTAGTTTTAGTATGTCCTCGATAATGTCCACGAATTCCATCTTCATCAAGGCCTTGAATCGTTTGTGGAGCATTGGCATAGACCTCATCTATTATAAAGACCTAAAGACGAAAGTCTAAATTTTCAAATCACAATCACTTGTGATCAATTTCAATGGATTGGTGAAGCTTTATCGTTCAATTTTCAGTAAAACCATAGTTTTTACTTGTCAAGTGTCGAAATATGGTAAAAAGTGACAGCTCTCCAGAAAGGAGGCTATTTAAAATCAAATATCTTATTGGAAAACCAAAATTCTTAATATTCAGCTTCATACTTCCATTGAGATAATTGTTCATTACGAATTTGGCGAAGTTCTCATCTAGAAAAGTTGGACACCGAAGGAGAACTGTTTTAAAACATCAAAATCATATGCAGTTGAACAGTATTCACATTAAAAGAAGTCAACTAAGGTCTGACCATATCAAACATCCCTTCAAAATACAAGACCTGTAGATAAACCCTCAAAGGAATCCGTTGGTATCCAATTTAAGTTGAGGCGTCAATCACCACAATGCTGATACCAGGAACTGTTAACAAGAACTGTCCCCCGAGTGGGTGTAACTCGTCCCGATTGTTGTAGCCCTACTTATATTCCCTCGTCTACGTAGATACACACACCCGCCTTCGCTTCATAGCCAAGGGGACCACAAAATGTTACTAGATGCGGGCGATAACAATCCTAGGTGACATCCATAAAATTTGTAGCGGCCACAGCATCCATTCTCCGGTAGCCTGACGTTGCGATAGAATCTTTAACTACCGAGAGTTAATAAATATTAATTATGGTCGAACCAGACCACCATTTGATCTCATCAATAATAATAACTCGCTCTGATGCATGAGATTTCATTTGATGGATGCGACCAATTGGTGAATATATATCCCTTCCAATTACGTTGGCTGGTTGAGCAGTATGGCCGGTTTTTTTTAGACGTTCTTCTGGATGAGTGGGTCTCATCGATTAATAAACGCTCTGAAATTTACACGAAGGTTTTTATTTTTTTATTGATGGTAAAACTCTTAAATTCAGTTACATCGAAATGTTTATACTAGTACTCATCAATAAATATTTGATGGGTACAGATGTAAAACTGGCTGAGTAACTTTTTGTTATTTTCGATCTAGTAGAGTCATTTTTATGTTTGTATTCCCTTTTATTAGGGCTTGTTCTAGATGATTGAAGAACAACTGTCAATGCCAGTTGATTTTTCAGAATGTGTTCTTTGTGTTTGCTCCAGCATTAAACAAAAATATCCTTCGATTGACTGCATTTTGCGCGCTTCTCAAATCTCGCAAATGACGGTTTTTCACCTGTACCCTTCATAAGGTTTTTCAATAGGAGGATTGATCTTGAATAGCTGGCTATCTGGGAGGCTGTCACTTTCGAAGCAGTCATATTTTTTGACATTCGACAAGTAAAAGCTTAGTCATTACTAAAAATAGAACTATACAACGCATTGAAACTGTTAGAATTCACAATCAAATGTTGGAAATGTGGCAGTTATAGTTCACAAAACTAAAGCACTTTTTGTTCGTCGTGAAGTACATTCTCGGCCGAATAATGAAAGCGATAAAAAATTTGAGCTGTTAGGACAATTTAGTTACGTGAAGAATAGAAACCATGCGATTTGTTCAGAAACAAGAGAGAATATTGCTACTGTAGCCAGTAGTGTTGGCGAAAACCCAGGTATGTCGATTCCTCATCGATATTGGGAATTAAACGGCATTACACCGTATATTGCGTAATGACTCAAGTCTTAAGACTTTTAACGTTCAGTTAATGCAAAAAAAGCCGGTCGATCAACGACTTTACACCATATTTTGCTTGAAGTCATAGGTCTTTACGTTCGTGTTCAACAAGACGGCAATACGTACCACACATGCAACGAAACAATGGAAATTTTGCCCGAACAGTTTCGTGACTGTGTTATTTTTCTAAAAATTCATTTTCTGAGCCTCTTTTCCATCTTCTGGCTGAAGTAATAACAACCGGAAACTCAGAGCTTGTGAACCGCGTAAACTTTGTAACAGTGTTCCAATCATCGCCAATTCAGGCGAAATTCTGACAATATCCGATCAATATCAAACAGTTTGATTACCATATTTCTTTAAAAAATCCGATACTTGACCTCAGAGATTCAATGCGATAGCTTAAACGAACAGATCAAACTCACATTCAAATGTGAAATATACTACTTGAACAAATAACAAGTATGGAGACTCGTTTGAAGAAATAGTATATTGTGCAACAAGTGGGGAAAGTCCAACTTTTCTCGCCAGTGTGGAAGTTTGTGGCCCGAGCCTGAAAGGCGAGTTCCGCAAACACACGAGCGAGAAAAGGAATTTCTCCACATGTTGTACACTATACTTTTCCTACAATTGCAAAAATTTCAATAATTCAAATAATGGACTTGATTCAAATCAAAATGACCTTCGCTGACAGTATGTTATAATTTATTGCGTTTCCATAGAAACGACTCAAAAGCCCAATTTCATTGGTCTACCAAGCGAGGTGTGGGCAAAGTGCCGCGCCGTGAGAAATAATATTTCCCACAGTATGAGCAATACATAGTTTTGAAATTGAGTAAGCTATGAAGAATACGCTACTCTTCATAGCAGTTGTAGGAAAAATAGTTTTTTGAGCCGAAAATGGTGCTGATAAGATCTCCAAATATGTTTTGATCACATTCTATTCAAGAAGCTAACACGTTACTCGATGAGTCTAGCTACAGATGACATCGCAAGTGCCGTACCACTTTTGCTTTCCTTCTAGTTAGTAACAAGCTTTTAGCTAGGTTGCGCCAATTGTGCCAATCATTTTTTCTAGCTCAAAGGAGATCTGAGATCCTCTCACTAAACAACGAATTTGGGACACCCAATACATGTATCACTATTGAAGATGACAACTGACTATGTTGACGAATAAAGTCAAAAAATGTATGTTAACTAGTTGGATCCGGAACTTATTGCATGAAGTGTAAAAACTTCAAATTGCATGTACCTATATTAATGATATTAAAAGATAACTATTTGAAAGATATTCTGAAAAGGAAAATGTAGTCGCATTGAGTGGTACAAATTGGACTTTTTTTTAGTGAGCACACAGATTTTACAGTCAATTTAGGAGTAGATACCTACTCCCATCTCATTCAAATTAATTTATTGATTTCGGTTTCAGAACGGTTTTCCAAAGACCCTCAATTTCAGGAAATATATCAAAAACAGTAAAGCTACTTTAAGCGTATAAAACATCCAACAAACTTGAGTTCATAGATTCCATGCGATCAGAAAATTTGATCAAAAATAGGTGTTCCATAAAAAAAATATAATGTGTTTGGTAATTTACACTTTTTTGGAACACACTGTGTATTTCCAAACTTTTAGAAAATATAGCTCAAATGGAGCCTAATGTCGAAAAAAATCGAAAATTTCAGCGCTCAACCTAATAGAGCGTAAATAGTGGAACGCTCTGTATATTGCAGTGAAACCTGCACCACAATATACTGAAGGGGTATCGTTGCAAATGCAGAAATCGAAACTACCCTTAATAATTAGGGGAATTCGGTCGGAATAACGGTCATACGCCATGACCATCTATAACGGTTTCAGGAATTCGAAATGGTCATAAGATACCGTTTTCACTAATTGCCTGTCGTCCGCTGGCATTTTAATAAAAATAAAATATATTGAAGGTCCGAAAAGGGCTGCCGCAGGGCGCAGGGTGTGGTTTTTGTGTTGAATCCGGAAGCTGGAAACCATTACATCCGTAAATTCATGGATCCGACGGTATTTGTCCTAATGCGAAATTTATTTCCCCTAACTCAATGGAATGGGCCCTAGAAATACTCAAATTAATTCTCCTACTTTTACTTTCCAACCTTTACGACGCACTTAAAAAGGTTTAATGTTTTCATCAGCGATTCTACGATGGCACGAGTACACAGTTCAACTGCTACATTTGTTACTAATGTCTCCATCTGAATCTCGATAATAGAAAATTGGAATAACGAATCGCGGAGGATAATGGGAGACCTTTTTTTGTTGAGATTAAGGGTTGATTTGGAGGAAATTACCAGGCGAATATTCTATCTATAGGAGGAGTTTCGAGGAACGAAAATCATTTAGAGAAATATTGAATAGGTAACTAACTGAAAGCTCGTGATCTGTTCCATAAAATATAATACGTTGAATTGTCAAATAAAAATAATATTTCTTCAATTCAATAAATATGCGAAATATTGAGAATAAATTAACAATGTCTACTTCAATTTATCTTGATATGAAATTGTAACATTAACAGTAATCGTTAATAGATTCAACAAAATGATCACAATCGCACTTAATAAGTTAATTTTTACTTTGAATAGCGCACATTTTTCAAAAGAGTAGGAAACGAAAAAATTCATGTTCATGTAACTTTTTCAAAATATGTTCTATTTTTTAGTGATAATATTATTGATGTTTCCATCTGAGATTTTATATGTTTTAGTTTTCTGATCAACTTTTCTCCATTCAAATACCCTCAGCAATTACAGAGTAGTACTTCAGTTTCCTTAGAAACTGAACATTCACTAATGTGAGTTATTACCTGCGACAACATGAAAGTTTTTCAAACATAACACTTACTGAGCTTCTTGTTGTTCAACCAGTCTAGCACAAGGGCGTAAAAATGGGGGTACTGGGGGTAATTAACACTCCCCCCAGTATTTCCAAAAATTAAAATTTCAGAACTCTCTCAAAGATGACGACCAGAAATTTTTCCATAAAATGAATCAATAATCATTTTATTTTCCTTTAAAATCGACACTGCAGCAAAAAAATTGAACCCTTCAATGGTTTATTAGTTTTTTATCGTTCTGAAGATGATTACTTTTATTGCTCTACGAGCACGTTTATGTCCAAGGTTCATTACTTTCCTTCATCTATCTGCTTTGTCGACGTCACCCGTTGTTTTGCCATCTGTGATTTTTGCATTCTTCATCGGTATACACATACCCGTTTTTTCGGTTTTATGTATCATTTTCCTCACAAAATTTCAATACTGCAGTTATCAAAGAAAGAACTGAACTGAGTTATTCGCATCGAAAGATGGTCCGTGCTGTGTTTAACAATTTAATGCGTTTCATTCAAATTGCAATTCATTTCTGAAGGCATCAGTTTTTAAATGACCATACAGGCTGCTCCTAAATTTGAGGTATAAACGAAAATGACAGATTCCTCAGATCATTTTAAGAAATGTGAAGTCCTATAACATCGATTTGATTGAAGTTCAAGTTTTTTTCTCACCTTCCCTTTACAAGATATCTAACTTAATTTGGCATAGATAATCCAATTTAGAGTTTTCATCATGTGATATGCTAATTTTGAATGCAAATCTACAGGGTGGTATTTTTCTGGAATAGTGCCCGCTTCTTTCCACCAAAACTTTTTTTTTGGAGAACCCCTGGCAGTTCAGAAAAATGGAAAAAGAAACTCTGGTCTAGTGCTACACTTTTTGGTTTCTTGTTGTATCTGCTACCGATTTCTAGAAAAAAGTTTCAAAAATTTCTTCAGTAATTCTCAGGAAAATTCAAATTATTATAAAGATCCAGTAAGCTGTGATAAATAAATAAATAATGATTTTTGGAACTTGTTCACTCAATCTGTAGAGAAAATTAATAAAATTCAATAAATTGTCATAGGCTCCACAAAAAAGTAGGACTACGAGAAACATTCTGTATCTCAAAAACAAAGAGTTTTCCGGACCATATATAGGAATTTATATTTTTTAAATTATTCAAGGAATCTTTCAGTTTTCTTCGTATCTCCAATTTACCCCCTGTAAAACACCCTGTAAAAGGTAAGAACAATCGAATCGGTTATCAAAAAAAATACTATTATTTCGAGTGATTTTTGGTTCTAACATTATAAAACCTCTCTTTCTCAGATTACAGATATGAGTAAACGTTGTCGTGGAAAATAGTAATTTACGTAACAAGTCCGGAAAATAGGGTTTTTTTGGACGAATAGACAAAATTCCAGGACGAGCGTAAGCGAGTCCTGGAAGTCTGTGAGTCCAAAAAAACCATTTTCGGGCGTGTTGCGTACAATATTTTTTCGGCAACCATGTACAATAACACTATCGCTGCTGCTTTCCATATTTCATTGCGATTGCGATAAAAAAACATGCAAATTTTTGACAATTAATTTCATATGAACTGTCAGCCGTTATCTCGGTTGCTATGGATTCTATGATGCTTTTCCGGCCTAGTCCGGGAAGTACGTACTTTCCGGACTAGGCCGGGAAATGCTACTTTCTCAGAGAAAAAGCGTCCAGGAAGTGAGCACTTCCCGGACGGTTGCCGAAAAAATTATTTTCTATTACCTTCCCCCCAAAAAAAAAAGATCTACGTCCTTGGCATAACAAGAAATAATGAATATATTAGCTCGAGATCCGACAACAAGTACCAAATGAATAGAAAATGCTTCGAATGTTTCGCATATTTAGATTCTTTCGAATAAAATTTTGAGGGAAATTGCAACGTTATCATAACTAAAAACGGTTTGAATTTTCTTAAAAAATTAGAAGTTAATAGGCAAATACACTCACAGTTTACATTTACCGAGTTGTTACATAATTTTGTTTACAAATTAATTTATGTTCCGAATATCGCCTGTAACTAGCATCCGAAAAACCAAATTTTTTCAATTTTATTGATATAAAAAGTTAAAAATCACCAAATCAAATTCAATGAATTTATTTTCTCGGAAGCTAATTAAATCCGGTATACAGAGAGACTTCAATGTTTCTTTCACGTTTTAACGAAAACTTCATCTAAATTCTGAACCACTTACCTCAAAGGCACTTCATGTAATGACGGACAACCAAATTATACATATTAAAACACACAACTGCCATTATAGTTGTCGAGATTCAGGGCACCTCTAATCGATTTCGTCTATCCTGGTCAAATTCGGCAATTTGGTGTTTTAACATGATAATGCATATTTTTTTAGTGATTGAGCGCTTTTACCCATCCTTCGGAGATTTAAATATGAGTATAAAAATTAAATCTGCATATTTTTGAAGCGCTAGATTGTATGGTTCGATCAACCCTAATAACAGCTCTGTTGGATGGTGAGATTATTCGATGTTTTACCTGCCGCTTTTTTTGAGCAGATAATTGAATTATTCCACATGGAAAAATCTTTGATAACTTGATGAACTGTGGATATTGTGCGATGAATATGAAAATATGAACGTAATAATCAGCAAATTCAAGAATGAGATCTCACGCAAGTAAATATAACTTAATGCGCCAATAAACATTCATGTAGAATCTTCTTGTCATTGAACTTTTGATATATGATTTACCCTTGTCGGAAGTTCAGCTGATACATTGATTGTATAGTTTCCTCGTCCATATTAAAAGAAATGATCGAGTATATAACATTACAATGCAGAATTTTCGTTGTTTCAGAAAGAGTTACATTATGCATGCTACATGAATTCATATGTGTGGCCATGTTGAACCTAGGGCAATTTTCTGTTGCTGTGGAAATAAACAATGCAGCGACCACCTGACATTACTCTGGTCATGCTAACTATTGTTCTACAATCTACATGATGCAAACTCAACATTGTTTGATAACATGAGACGCTTATAATGATGCTCTTGAATTATTTGAATTTATAGTAACATATTAACGAAACATAAGAAACAGCATGGTTTGTACGAAAATAGACTCCAATATTCCCTTCTATTCCTAAAATCAAGCATCCTTTTTAATTTACTCGGGACTACTTCTTCTTGCAATACAGGGTTTTTCAAAAAAAGGTTTGATTCTGATAGAAAAAACAGTATATTTTGAGAGAAAATGGTGCCATCAATAATGGAAAACGATATCAGCCAAATGGCTGCCACAGCTACAGTTGCAGCATTATTAAATCCAAGAATTCTATCTTTAAGATTTTGCGTCGATTGTGGAGCATAAGCATAGACTCTATCTTTCATGAGGCTCAGAATAAAAAAGTCTAAATGTGTTATATCAAAAGACCTCAATGGCCAATTGGAATCACCTCTTCGAGAAATATCACGTCCAAGGAACTTTTCTTGTAAAACTGCGTTTGTTTTGTTGCTTAGCAGTTGCCCCAGTCTCATTTTCGAATAAGTAAGGTGTAATCAAACCACCAGCCAAAAAATCACACCAAACAGTGATACGTTGAGGATGGGGAGGCAAACAATCACTGTTGAATTTTCCGAGCTCCAAATGCAACGATTTTCCTCATAAACATAGTCTCCTAGGTGAAAATGGGCCTCATCAGTGAAGATGATTTTTCGATGAAAATCTGGAGCATTTTAATGCATTTCAAGAAACCAATCAGCAAAGAAACGACGGTGCTGGTGATCGACCGACTTTAGTTCATATATCAACGGCACTTTTGAAGCCTTAAGACCAAAATCTTTATGCAAAATACGTTTGTGGAATGCCTAACTCCCAATATCGACGAGGATTTGACAAACCTGGGTTTTCGTCAACACTACGAGCTACAGCAGCAATATTCTCAGTTATTTTTGAGCGACGCACACGGTTTCGATTCTACATATAACTAATTTGTCCCAACAGCTCAAATTTTTCCACCAGCCACCAGGCACTTCACGACGATACAAAAGTGCTTTAGTTCTGCTAAGTATGACTGCAAAATTTTTACCATTTTTGAAGAGAATTTCGACAATTTCATTGCGTTGTTGAAGCGTGTTCCATTTTAGTAATGGAAAATACTTTATAATTAAAAAATATTTTGTATTTTCTGGATCAGTCGATGGAAAAAAATTGGAAAATTAATACCTAACCTTCCATGATAACAGAAAAACTAATGATAACTTGGAAACAGTTTTATCTTTATAAGGCAAATGAATGGTTTGTAAATTACTTGAATTTTCATCGAACACCCACACGTATCTGTATGGAATAGCCATTAACAACGTTGGTTCCTTCTATGAATAGTGTGTAATAGTATGTAATTGTAGTTATATAATATCCCATGTTCGATGGTCAACTGCCATTAGGTTATAAAAATGTTCTTATGACTCATTGAGGTTGACTGCGTTGTTTCAGTGCTAGTGTATTGTGCATTTATGGCCATTCCAGAGATTATTCATGTCATCGTTGTCTTACGCGGCACTGGCGTATCTGGGATGTCTGTCGGGAGAGGGCAGCACTAGCGGATTTGAAGAGGGCGACTATTGTTTGTAAATAGAAAATAACAATCACATCTGCTATTTTAGACTATCCGCTCCAAAAATTAAACAACTACCGACAACATTCATCCATTTTTAAAAATTTTTTTTCTTGGTGAATTATACGGTTAGTTGTAAAAAATAGAATTGACAGGCATACTGGACTGATTATGAGTAGTAGCATTTATGATTCAATTGTTTATTGATTTAACATTTCGGAATTTGTTCACAAATGAAGTTTTCGAAAGTTTAGTTCGGTGCTTATCCGAACTCGGTTGATTGAACCAATACCTACAATTAAGAACTCCTAGGGGGAGTATGGCTCCCTTAGATTCGTCATTGTCACGAAGAATGTACGTTCAGGTCAGAATTGGGTTGGAATTTGTATATTCCATCTAGAAAATTCAATAGAATAAAGATAATAGACAAAATCCGATATAAGTTTCTAAAAATATACTAACTGACAAAGAAACTGCAACATCCAGAAGGAGCTATTTAAATTTTAATTTTTTTTGGTGAAACATAAATAACGGGAGTTTTTTTTCGAGGTATATAACTTAAAGTTGGCATTACTGTTCAAGATGGCGACCGATTTAACAGCTGTGATTTATTGTCAGTTTGGTTTGACAATTTATCATGAATAGACTCACGCCTGAACAACGCTTGCAAATAGTGCAATTTTATTTCGACATATGATTGCCGTTGTTCCCGATTTTCATAAGCGAATTTTGTTTAGCGATGAAGCGTACTTCTGGTTGATGGCTACGTCAACAAACAAAACTGCCGCATTTGGAGTGAAGCTCATCCTCAAGTGAATATGTGGAAACACCGTTACATCCAGAAAAACTGACTGTTTGGTGCGCTTTATGGGCTGGTGGAATCATTGGTCCGTACTTCTTCAAAAACGATGATGGCCAGAACGTTACAGTCAATGGTGATCGGTATAGAGCCATGATTACTAACTTTTTCATTCCTGAATTGAACAACCATGATGTCTAGGATCTGTGGTTCCAACAAGACGCGCAACATGTCGCACAGCTCGTGCCACAATCGATTTATTGAGAGGCACGTTTGGTGACCGCCAATTTCACGTTTTAGACCTGTGAATTGGCCTCCAAGATCTTGTGATTGAACGCCGCTAGACTACTTTCTGTGGGGCTATGTAAAGTCATTGGTCTATGCGGATAAGCCACAAAGCCTTGACCATTTGGAAGACAACATTCGCCGTGTTATTGCCGATATACGGCCACAAATGTTGGAAAAAGTCATGGAAAATTGGACGTCCAGATTGGACTACATTCGAGCCAGCCATGGCGGTCATATGCCAGAAATCATTATCAAAATGTAATGCCACAAGTATCTTGCGGATAAATAAAATTCATGTCAATCGAATAATCCATCGTTGTTTTATTGCAATTCAAAGTTCTATAGCTCTAAAAAAAACACCCTTTAGTATAGCAAGAAGTAAATGATTGAATTTGGGAAAAATACGAAGGATTTACAATTTTTTTTTCAATAAATTTGTTAAAATGTGTTTCTCCACCGCGATTATCTATACACTCCCAACACGTTTCGGCATTGATGCAATAAGATGGTCTATTTCTTCTGGAAGGATACTATCCCAAGCTACCTGTACTTCATGTCTCTGAGCCGCCAAAGTACGTGGAGGCTGGGGTAAATTTCCAAGCCTTCTATCCATGATGTCCCAAACAACTCTATAGGCGAAAGATCGGGGAATCTGGGCGGTCATGGCAAAATATTCACAGGGGTTGCTTCGAACATATTTAAACTAACGCTGGCTTCTTGAGGTCGGGCATTATCTTGCAATTTCTGTGTGAAGTAGTCTGCGACTTTCGGAAAACACAGAAAGAAACTAAAATTTCATTTTTGATTTCATGAATTGTAATCACTCATTCGTAATTGAAAATTTCATTGGTTTATAGAATTCTCAACAATTCTAACGAAAAATTAATTTCAATTCATAAATTGTCAAGTTTAGTTGAATTACATTCTGTGTTTTGCGGAAAATACACATTACTTCACGCAGTTCGAAATTGGGTTTTTTCTAATTTAAAGTTCTTCCTCGATAACTCTTGAGATATCCGTTTTAGGTTTACTCAAGTATCCCCCAATTTCATCGTAAAATTAACTGAAACAATATAAAATATAGGTTCAATTTGGAAAATCTTGAGTTTCAGTGAATTTGAGTGGTCTAAGTTCATAATCTTCTAATAAATACCCTGTACATTTTTAGTCCAAACCCCAAACACTCAATACAACAATATTACGTATTTTCAGCACAAAATTATGATTTGTTGTCTATGAGAGTCTAATAGGTAATAAAACTGCCGCATTTGGAGTGAAGCTAATCCTCAAGTGTATGTCGAAACACCGTTACATCCAGAAAAACTGACTGTTTGGTGCGCTTTATGGGCTGGTGAAATGATTGGTCCGTACATCTTCAAAAACGATGATGGCCACAACGTTACACGCAATGGTGATCGGTATAGAGCAATGATTACTTACTTTTTCATTCCTGAATTGGACAACCATGATGTCCAGGAGCTGTGGTTCCAACAAGACGGCGCAACATGTCACACAGCTCGTGCCACAATCGATTTATTGAAAGACACGTTTGGTGACCGCCTAATTTCTCATTTTGGACCTGTGAATTGGCCTTCAAGATCTTGTGATTTAACACCGCTAGACTACTTTCTGTGGGGCTATGTAAAGTCATTCGTCTATGCGGATAAGCCACAAACCCTTGACCATTTGGAAGACAACATTCGCCGTGTTATTGCCGATATACGGCCACAAATGTTGGAAAAAGTCATCGAAAATTGGACATCCAGATTGGACTACATCCGAGCCAGCCGTAGCGATCATATGCCAGAAATCATATTTAAAATGTAATGTCATAAGATTATCTTGCGGATAAATAAATTTCATGTCAATCGAATAATCCAATTGCAATTTAAAGTTCTATAGCTCTAAAAAACACCCTTTATAAGTCTGTCGAGCAAATGATTTGAAATTTTTATTTCTAACGAACAAATACCTACCTGTTTATTCCATTCGTACACTTCCAGTAAACAGTGAATTATCAAAAAAATAAATATTATTTAAAGCTCGATTTGAATGCAAACATCAACAGCTGCATTCGTAGAGTCAGCTGACGGCAACTCTAGTTTTCCAGGATTTATGAGTTGGTTCTTAAATTATTACAATCTCGGAGCTTGGAAACAGAATGGGTTGTAATAACATAATGTTCATGTAGAGGGCGATATATCATTTTCTTCAGTGAGAATGCAAATTATACTGACTAATGCTACATTCAAATGAGAAATTCGTTGCCAATGTGGCGCCTGAAAAGCACATTACAGACTTTAACTCTTCGTAATAGAAATTATCGGATTGAATGGAAATTTTTTAATGAACGTGGTGGGCAGATGCTCGTGATCATCGAGTAGAGGATGGGTGTTGAAATTCGATATCGTGATCGAGGAATTAACAGCTGCTTTCAACTCTTTTTATCACATCATGAATATAATAGAGAACTATGTCGATTTTCAGAACTCTTTCTGATGGAAATCCACTCTATTCAATAATTTTTTTATATCTCAACTATAGACAGTTATCGTGGAATGACAATTACAAATATACATAATTGAATGGTGAAATTTGATTTCAGGGTTGTTTCTGATATATTTATTGTTTAAAGATTTGAACTGTCATTTGATAGGCAACGTTTCGGGCAGTGCCCTTTTTCAAGCCTTCTAATTTAGATATACATATACATATTTTATTTTTGTTTCACCAACTCATTTCGTCGGACGTTATATTAGTATAGGATCCCGATATAGAACGACCTTCACCGAGATGCTTATTTGATAAAACGTATTTTATATTTAATTTAACATGTCAATGAATATATCACATATGGGTTGCCTAACAAATTTTAGTCCAGAGTAGGTTCAATTAATAATTAATAATTTCACCGGTTTGCTTATTAGATAAATTCTATACCAATCGAAAGTATGAAGCCCATAGAATGTGCAAACGTTAGGTTGCCTATTTTTTTCCGGTCACAACTCTCGGTTGCCAGGTATAAACAGGTCAATCTATACTAGCATTTTGCAACGGTCTGACTATTTAATCAAAATCAATATGATTAAAGATTATTTAATTATGAACACGGTGGTATAGGGTTGCTTGCGAAAAATCAGTCCAGAATCCCGGTTGTCGAATTTTAAAAAGTTAAATATTGCATAGCAGCTGTTTGAAGTCCGTCCAGTGAAAGAAAGAGAGTGCGCATGCTATTTGTTCTTGGAAATGAAAAGGATAGCGATAGACTCGTATATGCGTGCATTATTTTGGAGCAGATAATTATCAAAATAGATGAATAGTTATTCAATTTTTTTTTAATCAATTAATTATTTATGTGTGTATATTTTTTATGTGACACTAAATGAAAAGGATAGCGATAGACTCGTGTATGCGTGCATCATTTTGGAGTAGATAATTTTTGAAATAGAGGAATAGTCAATTAATTATTTATGTTTGTATATTTTTTATGTGACACTAAAGAATCTTCACTAAAAAAGAAGGTTATAGTAATACATATATAATACTAATCTTGCAAATTTCATTTTTATTATTAGACGACAAAATGAAGAACAACAATTAAAAAAATACTTCTGTTTTTCATGAAAAATTATAAATACAAAAATTTTTTGAAATTATTCAGGTTCCGAGTCATCGGACATATAACTATGATCTCCAACTTCTGAATCTTCTTCGTCATCATCACTTCCGTTTCAGTTCTTTCGACAATGTCTTCTATCTTCAAAGGTGTATGATCCCCAATGAATCCTACTGGTTTAAAATATTCATCTAAGAACCAACCGCAGTTCTCAGGCTGAAGTTTCACGCATATTGGATCCGTTGCATTAAGCCACATGGAATTTACAAAAATAGTTCGTGAAATTTTTTGAATTAATGATATCCAGCATGGTGGTATGGAGTTGGAGTCGAAGCCTTTTATTTTTTCTAAGAAGTGCTCACTGTCTTCTTTGGCAGAATAATTTTTCATAAAAATGCGATATCTCATGCGAAAATAAAACAAGATTTTATTTCAAAATTTGAACGACAAAAAAAAAGGAGAAAAAAAACCGAACAGAAACAAATAGGATCAAAATAGCAAATATGAACAAACAAATTTATATATTTAAATAAACAAAACGATATAAATAGAAATAAAAACTAAAATCTTTCAGATAAAAATAACATTAAATAAAGAAATGAATTACTACAGTTGAACATGAAAAAAATTATTGAAAAATCAGTATCAATCTGCAGACAAATCATCGTCTTTAACATCCATACATAAATTTTCACTATCCATCGAATCGAGCATATTTTTTGTAGGTTGAAAACGACAACAATCACCTATCTCTTTAAGTCCTTCTTTAGCATGTTATAATAATGCTATATATATAATATCTATATATATATATATATATATATATATATTTTTATTTAGAAATCTGTTTCTATTTTTTGTTTTGATGCGGTTAATAGCCGAAAATATTCTCTTGCATTTGGCATTCGAAATCTGAAATATGCAGCCACCCAAATTTGTCGATGAAATTCCAGTTAGACATATTTTTTTCCACTGAATAGAATACCAAATGTGAGATAATGGTATATTTCCAACGGAAGTTTACACACCACCTGTTTTCAATGAGGCACCCTTCGGATATTTCATCATTCTTCGTATTTTTTTCTCAGCCGACAGAAGTTTTATGATTTTATTATGTTTAAGTAGGTACGTTCTTCTAGAAACACGTAGAACGTAGAACCTCAATGAGAATGAACAATGAATTGATTCATAGAAACAGTCTAGACATCCGAATTTCCATATTCCCAATCGCCTCGGTTATATTTTTTAAAACTACCAAAATCTACTAAAATCTACCAAAGGATTTCTTTCTACTAAAAACTCCATGAAAATGCGAAAAATCTACTAAAAAAGTATATTTCTACTAAATCTGGTCACACTGTATACGAGTCTATCGCTATCCTTTTCATTGCCGAGAACAAATAGCATGCGCACTCTCTTTCTTTCACTGGACGGACTTCAAACAGCTGCTATGGTGTGTCCTCACTCGCAGCAATATTTAACTTTTTAAAATTCGACAACCGGGATTCTGGACTGATTTTTCGCAGGCAACCCTATACCATCGTGTTCATAATAAAATAATCTTTAATCATATTGATTTTGATTAAATAGTCAGACCGTTGCAAAATGCTAGTATAGATTGACCTGTTTATACCTGGCAACCGAGAGTTGTGACCGGAAAAAAATAGGCAACCTAACGTTTGCACATTCTATGGGCTTCATACTTTCGATTGGTATAAAATTTATCTAATAAGCAAACCGGTGAAATTATTAATTATTAATTGAACCTACTCTGGACTAAAATTTGTTAGGCAACCCATATGTGATATATTCATTGACATGTTAAATTAAATATAAAATACGTTTTATCAAATAAGCATCTCGGTGAAGGTCGTTCTATATCGGGATATTAGACTATATATACATAATTATACATATCCGAACATCCATTGGATTAAAACGATTCTTTGTAGTAAGTTGTTGAATATTGATTTGATATAGAATTTGAATAGATAATTATTTTATCAAAAGATAATAATTTCGAAAATTTTATCTCCCGGAAACGATTTGGGAGTACTGAAAGACATGATTTTTCGATGGAAATCAGCAGGGGTAGTTCCACTACATTTTTTCGAAATCGACCGCCCTTTTAAGAAACAGCTTAAAATTCGTTGAGCAATTGACGGTTTTCAATTTTTTTTCACGGTTTCTGAAAAACCTTGAGTCATACAACTCTACATAATATGAAGCACTAAGTAGATGTTGCTCACACAATTTTATTCGATATCACAACTTTATTATTATAGTGGTAAATCTTCGAATATGTATTTCATTCTATGAAACATTTATTCGATGAAATGGAATGGAACTGGTTGGCACTGATTGTGAGTTTTGATTTATTCTGAGAAAAATATCGATTGAGTCGAAATTTTGCGAGATACCTTTTTTCCCCAGAATAGAATGGAAAACCATGAAAGATTTTTATTTTTTGGGAATCTTTTCCACGAAAGCAATTATTAGAAGAGAATCAAAAGAGGTTGCTGTTTTCAACCCCTAATAATAAAGTTATGAGATCGAAGAGCATTGTGTGAGCAATATCTTGTTGGGGATTCATATTATCTAGAGTTATATGACTCAGTGTTTTTTAGTTCCGTAAAAATAATTAAAACCGGCAATTCGTCAACGACTTTCAAATGCTATATCTTGAAAGTGAGATTAATTTCGAAAAAGTTTATATGAACTACTCCTGTTAACTTTTATCGAGAAATCAAGGGTGATTTCCTTCACATTTATTAATAGACACCCTATATAGTGCTAATCAACTTGAAAACAAAATTGGCTCCTCGTAATATATAAATTTGTAGAGCCTTTGTTTTCGTATCTTATAGATTAATATTGTACAAGGAGTTCGGTACGAAATGAGGAAGATACAGCAAATTTTCACTTACAAAATTGGGCAAGATTACAGGGTGATTCCGGAGGAGACCGTCAGATTTTAGGAGAAGTTCATTCTAGTCAAGATAGTTTCGTAACAAGGTTCCGCTGCTGGTTGGGAGACTCAATTGGAACTCTACAGGGTGATTTGACTGATTCTACTTTGATTGATAGCTTTGGTATGGCTCATTGAATTTCGATGAAATTTTCAGTTTAGTACAAGATGAAAAAGTACATTCAATAAATGCTAACTTTTTTCAAAGTACAGGGTTGTTAATGTGATAATTGCGTGAACATTGCGTTTCCAAAATTTCTCTTACATTTTCGTCGTGTCTGTTCACTTGAAATTAATTCGAAACAGCGAAAATTTGAAAAATTTTATGTATTATTCTCTCCCAAAGATCGAATCACCTCCTGACATAACTGTAGAAGCTTAGTCAGATAAACAGGTTCCATAAGCGGCATTTGTTTGTTTTATTAAATTATCGTTTGTTGCTCCATCACACTTCTTATCGCCGGGAATGCATTTACATTGTAAATCTTATTATTCGTCGCTAATGCGATATATGATGGACGGCAGTTTTCATTCCATTTTCCACAAAAAACAGATGTACCAACTTTTTTGCACCATAAGCGCGTTTCTGATCACTTTTCTTCTCCAATCTTGAAAGCGAAATTGTGATAGCACTTCACTTGACGATAGCTTGACATAAAATATATACAAAATACACAATCCTTCAGGAATTCCATTTTCAAGGTCTTGAATCAATTGTGGAACATTGGCATAGAATTTATATTTCACGTGGTCCCAACGAAAAAAATTTAAAGGTGTTAAATCATAAGATCTAGATGGCCAATTGTGATCACTTCTTCGATAAATAACACGATCAGGAAACTTTTCTTGCTATATTGCAAATGTGTGTTGGCTTCTGTGGCACGTAGCGCCATCTTGTTGGGTCGTACACATGCAAATCTTTCAATTTTGGTCATGAAAATCATATATAGTGCTAATATACCTTCTTGAATATTTACAAACATATTACTTGTGGTGTTGATGAACTGATGATTATGTTGAAAATTTGAAAGAAATTGAAAATATAGCCAAAATCTGAAAAAAAAACTGATTCATAAGGTCACTGCATGGAATTTTGAAAATATATGAATGAATCTCCTCACATTTAACTGTTTAATTAAAGTGGAGTATTCTCCTTTGAATCATATGGACGTTGTTCGTTTTCGAACTTAGTAAATGCCGCTAATGACAATGCACACGCCTAAGTATGACCAACCGAAGACATCGAGGTAAACCGAGAGCTCGTGCAGAATATGTAATGCATTAATGTCGTTGAAATCGATTTTTTAACGGCAAGATACACAATTTTCTCAGAACTTGATTTGTGAAATTGCCCTATTATCATTCAAAGATGGCAATTAGTCTCAACCCCGAATGAATTTTCATTTAATTTCGAAATAATGATACCTTGGTCGCCCTCGATCCAACGCCCAGGTAAGAATGAACGAAATCGACCTTTCTAACGAGCTTGCACACTAGATCTAATTTTCAGCGGTGAGTAAATTGTCGTCTGAAAAACGTGTCGATGCAATAAATAGATTGTATGGAAGGCAGGTTCAGCATGCACCAAATTTCAGACAAAGTGGAATTTTCCATATTGATCACACTAAATATTTCATAGATTTCCACTTGATGGAAATTGATTTACTATATTCCTTTTTTTAATAACCTAGGAAACGAATCATTTCGGCCCTTGGAAGCGATAATTGACTCACGTCCTCAATACTTGTTTTATGTAAGGATTCTTTCATTAATATATGTAAATCACTGAAATCATGTTTCAATTAAACATTTTTTTAGTCTCTGAAAACTCTTTCTTTTTGGGACGGAAAAATTATTGATTTTATTCAAAAACTTTTATTTTTTCAATTGGAAATTCAGTCGAATTTACGAAATTTAATATGAACAGTTTCAATCTTTCAAATACTTTTGAAATGAAGAGTTTTTCAATACGAGGTTGCATTTTATATTGAAAAAAGAAGAGTGTATTTTAAGTGAAATCAATAATTTATTATGAAGAAGGTTTTAGTCAAATGACCGCCAAGGCTAATGTTGTAGTCAGATATCCTTTTCATCAAATTTTTCATGACGATTCGCACAATCATTTTCCAAAATTGCTATTGTTTTATTGCTTGTGTGGTACATATTGCCCTCCTGGTGCATATACATAACTGTCGTCCACAGCAATATCTTCCAATTCCAATCACAAAAAAATTATTACTCATAGATCGGTAGCCCAATCCATTCACCGTATCTATTGCACTAGTCTGAATTTCGAATAAGTAAGGTTCAGTCACACCACCATCTCAAAAACCGCACCAAACATGTAATTTGTAGAATAGCTAATTGCCAAGATCAACGAGGAATCGACAAACCTGGGTTTCGTCAACAGTACGGGCTACAGTTCAATTTTTTCTACCTGTTTTTCTATTGCCGGTCGAGAAGGTACTTCACGAGAACCCAATAATAACGTTTTGCGAACAAGATCTAACTTGAGATAAAATTGAAAATAACGCTTCTTCTTTATGTAGGTTGCAATTATCATACAAATAATCTATTGAGTCTGAAATAACAAAGAATATAAGGCCAATTGAAAAGTCCCCGGTCTGATGCACAGATGGCGGTGCTAATATTAAATCCATATGATTTGGTACCAACCTTTAAACAATACGTGTCAAAATTTGACAGCAGTCAGACCATTAGTTGAGAATGTTGAGATATTGCGTTGTGAGTGTAGCTACTCATTTTTGTCATGTGAAAAAAGATGGAAACAAAATTTCGTGTGCTAATAAAATTTTGCTTTCTGGAAGGAACATTTACAGTTGAAGCAAAATCTTGGCTTGATAATGAGTTTCCGGGGTCTGCACCAGGAAAATCAATCTTCATTTATTGGTATGCAAAGTTTAAACGTGGTGAAATAAGCACCGAAGACGGCAAACGCAGTGGGCGCCCAAAAGAGGCTGTCATGTCACCGACGAAATAATAAAAAAAGATCACGAAATAATTTTGAATAACCGTAAAGTGAAGTTGATCGAGATAGCAGACATTGTAAAGATATCATCTGAACGTGTACATCATATCATTCACGAATATTTGTACATGAGAAAGCTGTGTGCGAAATGAGTGCCGCACGAGATTACAATCGATCAAATGCAACAACATGTTAATGATTCTGAGCAGTGTTTGAAGCTATTTAAGTGCAATAAAACTGAATTTTTGCATCAATATGTGACAATGGATGGAACATGGCTCCAACATTTCACTTCGGAGACCAATCAACAGCCAGCTGAGTGGACTGCACACGATGAACCAACTCCAAAGCGTGGAAAGATGCAACAGTCAGCTGGCAAGGAGGTTATGACATCAGTATTCTGGGATGCGAGAGGTAGAATATTCATTGATTACCTCCAAGAGGGCCAGACCATCAACTGCAATTATTATATAGCTCAATTGGATTAAAGGATGAAATCGTTAAAAACCGGCCTCATTTGAAAAAAAAAAAGGTGCTGTTAAATCAAGACAATGCTCCGTGTCACGAATCAATGAAAACAATGGCAAAATTACATGAATTGGGATTCGAATTTCTTCTGCATCCACCGTATTCGCCAGATCTGGCCCCAATGACTTTTTCCTGTTTTCAAACCGCAAAAGAATGCTCACTGAAAAGAAATTTAGCGCCAATGAAGAAATAATCGCCGATACTGAGGCCTATTTTGAAGCGGAAGGCGAATCGTACTACAAAAATGGTATCGAAAAGTTGGAAGATCGCTGTGATTGCCCTCGAGGGCAACTATGTAGAACAATAAAATCGAATTTTGCCAAAAAAATGCGTTTTACTATTGTAACCAGGGAATTTTCAATCGACCTGTTATTACTGAAAAATCTGCAATTTTGTTTCCAATAAAAATAATAGTATATTATATACCGCGGGACTGAAGTAGTACATTTAATCCTGAAGGTGAAGTTTATGGCCCGACCGCAGGGAGGGCCATAATTTACCTGAAGGATTAAATGTACTTCAGTCGCAAGGTATATACGATACTTTTCGTACTTCCGGTATGATTTTATTAATTATTTCAATAATTTCAATCAGTTTTTTCTCTCTTCAACTCATTTAATAAACTGTCTTTAAAATAAGTTACCATAGTAACATTGCGTTGTGACAATTATAATTTAGAAACATTGTCATTACTAGTGTCATTGTAAAGAAACATTGTTATTGATGATTATTGGTATCATGAGTGAAGAAGGTGTATCTGATATTGATAAAAGAGCAGCCGAAGTAGGTGAAGAATTGTTACCACCGAAATCTAGAAAACTATACGAGCAGCAGTACGATGCTTTTAAAAAGTGGTGCCGCTTAAAAAATGTGAGACAACCTACTGAAAATGCGCTGTTAGTCTACTTCAATGATAAATCAAAAGCGGTTTGTGCCTCAACTCTCTGGGCACATTACTCAATGCTGAAATCGGTTATTAACATTAGAGAAGATATTGATATAAGTAAATTTCCAAAATTATTAGCTTTTTTGAAGAGAAGAAATGAGGGATTTAAGCCAAAGAAGTCAAGAATTCTCACGTCTGAGCAGGTAGATCAGTTCTTACGGGAGGCTCCGGATGATAAATATTTAATGCTTAAGGTAAATTTGGAAATTTGTTTATATTCAGAAATTTTAAGAAATCAATTTTTTTGTAGGTTGCACTTATTTTGGGCGTTGCGGGAGCTTGTCGTGGAAAAGAGTTGGTTGATTTAGAAATCGACGATGTGAGAGATTTGGGCGATTCCTTCCTAATTGCGGTTAGAAACACCAAAAATAAAATTGACCGAAATTTTGTGATCAAAAATTCAGAAAACAGTGCCATCAGTTTTTTGGCGATATTTCGAAAATATGTTGCATTGCGAAAGACAGGGACACCTCATTCAAAATTTTTTGTTCAATACATCAACAAAGAATGTACTACGCGAGTAGTAGGAAAAAACATGTTTGGTACATTTCCACGGCAAATAGCAGCTTTCTTGAAATTAGAAAATGCGACGTCTTATACGGGACATTGTTTTAGACGCACATCTGCGTCTTTGTTAGCTGATTCGGGAGCAACAATAGACGTGCTGAAGAGACATGGAGGATGGAAATCCTCCAACGTGGCCGAGGGATATATTGAATCGTCTATTAAAAATAAACAAAAAATTTCAGATAAAATATTTGGTCAAGTCGCCGATTCGTCCACTATAGTTATGTCACAGTCCTCATTCTCGCTTCCTGTTTCCGCAGGATCTTCGAAACAAACACCAGTTCAATATGAAAAGGACCTATCTGTTACTCGTCAGTTACCTGGTGCATTAACCCAGGAAAGACTGGTCAATATGACGAACTGTCACAATATTAATTTGAATATTAACGTTAATTACCATTCTAATTAATTATATTTTTCGATAAAATATCCCTTAAATTCGTTTGTTTGTGATTTAATCGTTCCGGGAGTTTCGTCAATATTTAATCCCGGAGGGATTAAATGTGACACTTTAGTACCTGTCACAAGGGAGTGAAGTTGTCACTTTAGGCCCGGAAGTACGAAAAAATATTTATTTGCATCAATATAACATGAGATTTATATCAATCTGTTGAGATAAGAGAATTTTAGTGAAATCTTTCGACATTTTAAATATTAAAAAACAATTATCAAGTACGACTCTTTCAAATCTACTAGTCTATAATCAACCTCCAATTTTAGCAATGTGAATATATGTGAACATATGAACCTATATGTCACTTGAAATATGCTTTTCAGCAATTCCACCCATGCATTACTAAAATGAATATCGACCTCTTGATGCACTTGTAATTCATATTTTCCTCACACATTCAACTAATGTTGCACTCGTGTGCCCAAATTATTACGAAGTTGTGGAATTAAAAGACGATCCTTCCATTGTTCGAATGAAATGCGTGTCATTAGATGAAAGACAAAGGCTCTCGAATTATAGGGACAACTCAATACCACAAAAAGTCTATTATTCATCTTGTTCGATTCACACGCCCACGCTAAAACCCATCCCTGTCTGATTGAGATACGAGTCTTTTGTCGATTCAGCGCTCGATGTTCAATTTCCAGGCGTCGGTTATTCAATGTTTGTTGACATAGACTAACGACATCAAAAGTTCACAGAAAAAATTTAATCGAGTGGTCTGAAATCACAACTTGTTCATATTTCTCAAGATCATATCCAATGGGGTAGATGCGAGGGGAACTGAAAAAAAGTATTTTCAAATTTTACATATATTAAATGCATAAAAAGTGATATACAGGAGATGAAACTTCAGGAGCTCATCGAAATAGGAGGAAAAGTTGCCATAAATATTCGTACGAAAATGCTTCCTCTTCGACTTAGACGTAGACTTCATTTTAATCATACATTTTCTGCGATAACGTTTGAAAGCTTCAATTTATTTTAATGAAAATTTGGTCATAGGCACCAACTTTTCACGGCAAATCTTATGATGATTATATTTGCTTCACAATTGAAGTTTTTGGGGTGGTTTTCTCTAAAAAATTGGGGGGTAAACTTCCGTTTACTAAAGTTTTCTAACATCCGAGAAAAATTTCTACATTGTTTTTCAAAAATTCAAAAAAAATTATTTGTAAAATGTATCCTGAGTTTTTTCGATAGGATGAGCTACTATCGAGAAATAGGCTTCTGAAAAAATATTGCCATTTTTAATTCACTGAAGAAGTTCGTCAAAATTATTTTAGAAAGTGAATAACCATTTTGATTCACTTCAACATTATCTCTTAAAAAAACCTATTTCGAAAACGGTGAATATTACCGAAAAAAAAGACACATTTTTTACGTATGATTCATCGAATTTTCCAAAAAAATTGTCGAAATTTTTCCCGTATGTCAGAAAAATTGTTAGGTGTACTATTTGCTTCCGCCCTTTCGCAATAGATGGCTGTAGCGGCCAGTGGTATTCGAAATAAATAGATCATAGATGTCAATAAGCATATGCATTTGTAAGCATAACGCCATCGAAATATTAATTGATTTGTGTTTGCATCATAAAATTATTCTCAATTAAACCTGTCAGCTTACGAGCTAAATTCAAGTCATTTGCGGGAGGTTTTAATTTTCGGCTTTAAAATGAAGATATCTGCGAATGAGGCTCATCGAATGCTCTCAAATACATAAGGTGAGGCCGCTATTAGTAGAAAACGTGCCGAGAGTGGTTTCAACGCTACAAGAACGGTTATTTTGACGTCGAAGACCAGCGGTCGAAAAGAGAAGGATTTCGAAGATGCAGAATTGGAGGCATTATATGATCAACACTCGTGTCAAACGCAACAAGAATTGGCAGGATCATAGATTGGCGCAACAAGTTATTTCAAAATTTAGCAGCTTGTTTTACACAAAATCGTAAGCAGAATGCTACATTCCCAAACGTGAAATGTAAATTTGAGCTAGAGTAGAATTTATTGACGAGAATTTTCTGCGAAGCAATTATGTTAGCATCACACACTTTTTTTAGATACAGTAATGTATGGATAATTCGAACAGAAAGTTGGTTCGGTTTATCAAATCATTCGTATTATATGAATCATATTGAATGATATCTATTATCCGAGCGTCGTTCGGATTATATAAACCTTTCTAGAGCGTGCAAACTCATTTTCATAAAAAGAATGCAGTACTTTATAAAAATATGTATTTCTGCCCATCCAAGACATGAATTGAATGATATGATCGCTTCGTTAGTGAACACTTTCTGAACAGGTTCATCTTCGTTGTCAGCCCTTTCATTTTCCTCAGTGACATCAGCAATTATCTCATTATCTTTCTAAAACTCTGTGTCTCAATTCTCTTCTACATCACCTCGTGTCCATTTTTGATTTTCTTTTTCATCTCGTGAATCATAATACGATTTACTATGTTCATTGTTTCCACTGAATCGAAACCTTGATCTAGTCCTTTTCCTGATACTCTCAAAGGAATCAAATCTTCTGCATTTCATTCTTTCGTTCGGGCAGTTAGGATTATACATATCATTTTACCTATTGGACCCTTCAGATTATAGGGTACTTCGGATTATCTGGGGTTCGGATTATACATACATTACTGTATATCAAAAATAGATTAATTATGCAGTGCGGTTAACAAGTTTCTAACGAATAAGCAACTACCACTCCATATGAATGAGATTTACTTTATTCTTTTTATGATCTAGTCAATTCAATTCGTATACCATAAGCCTATACAGATTTAAGTGGTCAAGATCCACTTAAATCATTTTCCAAATCATTACGGGCACCAAAAGTATCAGCAATATGTTTTTCACATTCCCCTATTTTATAAGTATATGCAATATCGAAATTTTCGTAGTGATAAATTTTGTGACGTTAACCAAGTGTTTTTGTTGCAGAATAAATGACAAATAGTAATAGTTTATCATTTCAAATACTGCTCTAAGCCTAAAGACGTTTGAAATTACAGAACCTATCCGTTGGATAACCATTGACATCTCATTACAATAAACATTTCTCCTTTGCGAGGATGCTATTTCAGAGATGCGTCATACATGCCTAATAAGAATGTGCCTGTTTTCATCTCATATTGAAACTCGCATCCAGAAATTTACATTGAACAACGAAAATTTCATCATGACCGTTCACCGTGCATTCTACTGAACAGTGATGCTATTTCATAAATATGAGACAATACGAAGTACAGATTATACCATATTGTACGTGTTTGATAACCTAAAACTCATAAGTTTAATATCACGTTGTTGCTGAAGAAATATACAATCAACTCCGTCCGTAATAATTCAATATGACACGGTTTCGCAGAATTACACAGAGGCGTACATAGTATATACTTTTTGCGAACATATTATTGAAATAATTTCTTTCTACCTATAAGTTTCATATCAGATATCAATTAAATGTCAATTTTTCCTCCAAAACAACTGTTGATATCATTATGCAGCTTTACGTTTGGTCTTCAGCTGATAAAAATTTTCTTCCTAGTATTGAAAAATTTGTGGGAATCATTAATTCCTATAACAGGCAAGTTCAAAAGTCGCCGGTCTACCATAGTAAAACACATTTTTTTTTGTAAAATTCGATTTTATTATTTCATATAGTTGCTTTCTAAGGCGATACAGCGATTATAGCGATCTTCCAACTTTTCGATACCATTTTTGTGGTGCGATTTGTTTTTCGCTTCAAATTAGGCCTCAGTTTCGGCGATTACTTCTTCATTGGCGCTAAATTTTTTTCCAGCGAGCATTTTTTTGGGGTCTGAGAACAGGAAAAAGTCGCTGGGGGCCAGATCTGGCGAATACAGTGGATACAGAAGAAGCAGCAATTCAAAGCTCAATTCATGCAATTTTTCCATTGTTTTCATTGATTTGTGACACGGCGCATTGTCTTGATGAAACAGCCCTTTGTTTTTCTTCAAATGAGGCCGTTTTTAACGATTCCATCCTTTAAACGATCCGATAAGACTATATGTAATCGCTGTTGAGGATCTGGCCCTTTTGGAGGTAATCAAAGATTATTACACCTTGCGCATCCCAGAATAGTGATGCTAAACCTTGCCAGTTGACTGTTGCATCTTTTCACGTTCATCGTGTGCAGTCAGTCCACTCAGCTGACTGTCGATTGAACTCCGAAGTGAAATGATGGATCCATGTTTCATCCATTGTCACATAACGACGCAAAAATTCAGGTTTATTGCACTTAAACAGCTTCAAATACTGCTCAGAATCATTAAACGTTGTTGCTTTTGATCGACTGTGAGCTCGCGCAGCACCCATTTTGCACATAGCTTTCTCATGTACAAATATTCGTAAATGATATGATGTACACGTTCACATGATATCTTCACAATGTCAGCTATCTCGATCAACTTCACTATACGGTAATTCAAAATTATTTTGTGACTTTTGTGATTTTTTCGTCGGGACAGCCTCTTTTGGGCGTCCACTGCGTGATCATTGCACCACGTTTAAACTCATCACACCAATCAATGATGGTTGATTTCCCTAGTGCAGACCCCGGAAACTTTTCATCAAGTCAAGATTTTGCTTCAACTGTATTTTTCCCCTTCAAAAAGCAATATTTTATCAGCACACGAAATTATTATTTTTTTCAAATAACAAAAGTAGCTACACTCACATGGCAATATCTCACAAACTAATGGTCGGACTGCTTTCAAATTTTGACACTATGGTTTGAAGGTTGGTACTAACTGAAAATCATATGGATTTAATACTAGCACCGCCATCTGGGCATCAGACCGGGGACTTTTTAATTGGCCTCATATATCACATCTAATGAACTTGTTTTATTACATGATTTGGTCGAGAAAACTTTACCAGAAAAGGTTTTTCTATAAAAATTCTCTGCTTTATAGTTTCATGGATAAAATTTACGAGCTAGAAAATAATGCTCAAATAATATATTTTCGATTTCCTTGATTTACAGGTTCGAAAAATTCGTTCCTTTTTCCAGAGTTGAACTCCACCTCGTCGTTACGTCACTGGTAATGTCTCGCCACCTCTGAATAACTGGTACCTCCGTTTTATCTCGGACGTAAATCAAAAACGTTGTCAAGTTATAAATTCAAGACGAACGACTCGTATTAAAATTATGCGAAGTTTGTTGTAATATTAAATGTAAGTTATTTTAACATGACACCGCATATGCAAGAATTCCAAGAGGTTGGGATATCTGATGCAGACATTGATTTTCGATAAATGTATGTATATGTAGACGGGAGACATGAAACAAAGTTGACAAATTATTATCCGGTTTGTTGTGTGATCCAAGCTTCGATTATAAATTTCGAAATCAATGCTTTATTGGTTGCATCATTTTCTGCTAAGATATGTACCTAAGTATATGCTGCAATCCTATATTCCAGAGTGGATTTTTGTTTTTCATTTCTTCTGTACAAGTATATAAGAAGTATGAAGTAAGAACATACAGGGTGCCCCGGGAGTAACTGTACATACTCTTATCAGAGGTAGGGTAGGACTAGAAGAGTACGGATTGACTATAAAATATTAAATTCTTTCTTTCTTCAGGAAGCTACAGGGTGAGTTTCCATATTCACGGAAATAATGAATGAAGTCAAAGTTGCCACACTAACTTACATCTAAATACAAAAATACAAAATACATTATTATTTTTTATAAATTTTTGAGATTAGACAGGGTCCTAAATACTTAATTGAATTAAATTAATGAGATAAATCATCAGCAAACAATTCAGATTCTATTATTGCATCAAAGAACTGCACGAAGTTCCTAGGTATCTACATCGATAGGCACTTAAAGTGGAATTCACACGTTGATGAAGTATGTAAAAAGCTGTACAGTTCTTATTATGCTTTAAGTCGAGTCAGGTATCTACTTCCCTTGTGCTCACTTATGAATGTATATTATAGTTTAGTATTTAGTCACCTATCGTATAATATCATGGTATGGGGTAATTCAACAGAAACTGATAGAGTATTTATTATACAAAAAAGAATTTTACGTATGATATTCAACGTATCTCCACGATCCTCTTGTAGACCAGTTTTCTTAGAAAATAGGATATTGACACTGGCTTCCATTTTCATATTGAGATGTTTGGTTTTTGCAAAGGAAAATGAGGAAAGTTTTGTAAAATTGTCAAGCTTTCATTCCCATAACACTAGGAATAAGAAAATATTGTCAATTCCCAAACATAAGACATCAAAATTTGAAATGTCACCTAAGTACCAGTGTATTAAGTTATTTAACCATCTACCTAGTAACATTAAGTCGCTCAATTTGTTTAAATTTAAGAAAGTTGTTAAGTCTTTACTTCTCAAGAAGTGTTTTTATAGTGTTAATGAGTACTATAATGATAGCTTAGAAAATGTCTGAATTGTTATTATTTTTGCATTTGTGACTTGTCCTATACATACCTTGTTTGTCTAAAAGGATCAATAAACTATTATTATTATTAATTAACAGATTGCTTCAATATTTGAAGTTTGAATATTCTATACATGGGTATTCATTTTTGATTTGTCATTATGAATTTGAATTTTTAAGTTTTTTCTTTTATTTTATCAATTATATAATAAAGAGAAATCAACGTCCAATACTTATGTCATTGTATAATATATTTGAACTCTAAATTTTGAATCAATCTGTCAGTTGTTTCTCGATTATTCACTATTGATGTATTGTAAAATGTTTTCGTTTCCATCATCTACTCTGATCATCGCTCAGTACCTTATCAAGTTATTTCCTGGAATTTGTAAAATCGTTCATTTCTTCATTTTAATTAAAATTAAATAGTAATAGTATTAATAAAGTTTATTCAACATCAAAATTTACATGTTATGTCAAATTATTCATATTGTAACATACTCGAACTTAAATATTCTTCTATACTATAAAAAGAACCGTTAATTAAAAACTCTTTGATGGTTCGATTAAATTTATTCATTGGCAAGGTTTTCATTCTCGATGGGAGGGAATTGTAGAATTTGACCCCCCAGTAGTCAAAAAATTTTTGTGTCTGGGCTAAACGATGTAATGGTGTTATCAACTGATGTTTTCTTCTCGTATCATGCTCATGCTGATCCTTATTTGAATTCATCGACTTATTGTGTTGGTGTATATACTTCAAACATTCCCTGATGAATATTGAAGTTACCGTAAGTATTTTTTCCTCTTTGAATGAATTTCTGCAGCTCTCTCTCCTACCCAATCCCTTTAATGCTCTTATAGCCTTCTTTTGTTGTTTGAAGACTTCTCTTGATGACTGACTCCACCGAAGAATTCCATATGTGAGATGATTGTGTACACAACCATAATATGCAGTCTTATTTATTTGGTGCGTAGCTATTTGCTTCTCTAATCCTTCTAATGAGATATACTGATTTTGAGATTTTTTTGCAGATCTCATCTACATGTGTACTCTCTATATACAATGAGTGAACCATATTCATCCTTTATTTTCTTTTTATTTTTTTTTTCATTTCATTTTTTTTGTCTGAAACAATCTTGGTTTATATTGGGTGAACAGCTCTGCTTTCACCGTTTTGCAATAAATGGCTGTAGCGGGTAAGTGGTAGTCGAAATCAATAGATCTCAGATGTCATACAATAAGCTATGGTATTTGTTAACATAATTCCATTGAAATATTAGTCCATATTAGTGCCAAATTCACGTTATTTGCGGGAGGTTTCAATTTTCTGCTTCAATATGACGAAATCTACGGCTGAGGCTCATCGAATGATCTCAAATACTTACTATTCGGTGGAACCAGCTCGTCGTAGTGTATTATGAGTTATTACAACCGACTGAAACAATCATAGATGATCCTTATCGAACGCCATTAATGCGTCTGAACCGAGCATTGAAAGACAAACAGCCGTAATACGAGATACATAATGGAGTTATTTTACAGCATGACGATGCTCGACCGCATGTTGCGAAAGTGGTCAAGACTCAAAACATACTTGGAAAGGTTGAGAAGGGAAGTCCCACCCCACCCGCCGTATTCTCCAGACGTTGCACCCTCGGACTTTCACTTGTTTCGATCAATGGCACATGACCTGGGTGACCAGCACTTCCGGTTTTATGAAGAAGAATTGGATTGGTTCGTAGATCGCTTCAAAAGATGACCAGTTATTTCAATGCGGGTTTCGTACGCTGCCCGAAAGATGAGAGAAAGTAATGCCAGCGATGGACCATAATAAATCATAAATGTATAACTAGTTTTTTTCAATGAAGCCTCGAATTTCGAAAAAAATTTTAGAGCCCTGAATATGATTTTTGATTGAAATCGAAACTAGTCGGCCTCGTTTCAAGAAGTGGTTTTGTTCTAAAAAACATATCCTTCTTTCCTGTGAACTAACAATTATGAATAACAAAGGTCTCAAATCTACATTTGTTTCAAATTACGCCTTCAATTCGACCCTAACGTACTTCCTTACCCAAGGCAGTGGCCGATACATGCGAATATCCAAGGGTGAATTTGTGAAAAAACATAGTATTGCGTGTCGCCGAACAATGTATCGTCCAACTTGTGGTAAATACATAACCCCTGTAGAAGTGTCGCCTGACAAATTTCTGAGACGATCCAAATGCTCTTCACGCAACGCAGGCACAATGGGTTCGATCTAATGAAGAATAATTGCACGTATTGTACCACTTTCTCTCAGGGGTAACAATTTGGAGGACATGCGACATTCTTGCAGTTATTTACACCCTCGACAAATTGGTTTCGGTCGCATGTTATATTTCGATAATTCTCGGTGTGCTTTTGTTGGTCCTTCTGGGTGGTGAATTCGGTTAGCTATAATCTCATCTTAAAGGAAAAAGAAAATCCGTTGAATAGGTTGTTACAATAGTGGAAGATCATTTTGAAAATGGAACATAATCATAAGAGGGTATATGGTGCCTTAATCCTATACACTTCACGTTTTATTCAGTGAAGAATTATATCAATGTTGGAAACTATACTCTACCATATTTATAACTTTGAACATTTATAAAAGGAAAGGAAATTGCCTCGTAACAGATGCATTTGTTTTGATACCAACATTCGTCACTTCTTATCTGGCGGGACACTATAGCAGTAGCGTAACATTATTTTGATTAATTTCGAAATTATCAATTCATCTTCAAAAATAGTTTACAATGTGATTTATTTTCAAAAATTCATT
The DNA here is from genome assembly GCF_914767665.1 of Harmonia axyridis. Classification (NCBI taxonomy): domain Eukaryota; kingdom Metazoa; phylum Arthropoda; class Insecta; order Coleoptera; family Coccinellidae; genus Harmonia; species Harmonia axyridis. The sequence continues at coordinate 38,112,233 of NC_059504.1, forward strand.
CGTTTCGAGAGAGTCAATGTTTTTCTCAATTTAATGATTCAGCTATTGTGAAGTTATGAAGAAAGGATTTCTGATAAAGCATTCAACAATCAAATCAGGATTCTCCACGCCTATGGCTCACACACACAATCGGCTAGCTCGATTGTGATCAGTGACACTAAACTTCCATCTCTCTTGTATTCGGGATAAAGCACAAATGTTTACTTTCCGTTCCTTCTATCTATATTCTAAGGTTCATAATTTCTACGATCCGTTTCATAAAACTTTGATTGACCGATTACCTCGTTGATTGTAGTTTGAAATATATGGAAGTGTCAAAAAAGAACTAAAATTGAACACAGAAATAATTTGATTGAGCAAGTCGCCACTATAATAGTATATTGTGCAACAAGTGGAGAAAGTTCAACTTTTCTCGCGAGTGTGGATGTTTGTGGCATGAGCCTGAAAGGCGAGTGCCGCAAACACACGAGCGAGAAAAGAACTTTCTCCATATGTTTCCCCCAAACTTTTCCTACAACTGCACAAATGTCAATTATTCAAGTAATGTGCTTGATTCAAATCAAAATGACCTTCGTTGACAGATGTGCTAATTTATTGCGTTTCCATAGAAACGACTCAAAAGCCCAATTTCATTGGTCTACCAAGCGAGGTGTGGGCAAAGTACCGTGAGAAATAATATTTCTCACAATATGAGCAATACATAGACATGAAATTGAGAAAACTATGAATATGCTACTTTCCATAGCAGTTGTAGGAAAATTATAGTTGGACTTTCCCCACATGTTGCACAATATACTAATTTCAACTGATGTGTTGGTATGAATAGGGTTACATGAATTCCTCCTGAATAAGTCCTTGTTATTGTCTAGTAATTTTTTTCGTCTATGAAAATTTTTGTTATGAGGACCTGCTGCTAATGAGTAATGCTGAACTTTCAATCATGAAATTTGAGCTTGCAAGTAACACCCTTTAAATAATGTGGTCTTTATATTCTGCTACCTATCGAATTCTTGAATACAACTGAACTAAAATCAAAAATTATAGTTACTTTTATTTTGTGATGATGACAGAATCGCTTTTTGAACTATGTTTCATATATGAAAGTACAGATTCCGCGCTTAATTGTAAAGTTAGGCACTTCAACATTAGCAAAATACCGAATCCAGTGTGAACTTAAAATCATTCGTTTTCATCCACATATCTGTATATTTGCTGTTTCGGATATATCCAAGCTTTTGAAGCAAATATATTCTTTGTGTGTAGGTAGTATAGTATAGTATATGCAGAAGTTGTAAACCCTCTTCTCTGAAGTTGACAAAGACGTCAATCGTTACCCTTTGACGTATGGAGCGATAAACTAGTCGGTTACACCTGCTTGTTCAAATACTCCTTGTTCCCAAACTATCCTTTTAAGAGATTAACTGGAATTCTGCAGCTCTATTGAGTTCACAAATTGACCAGATTAGCAGGAAACCACGTGACTTACGCTATGTCCTGTTGATTTAACATTATTGATGGTTCCGAGGTGGCCTTTAGCCACAGTTTGCAGTCGTTTGGTGATTTCGAGGCTTTAGGAATCATTAACCATTTCGCATCATTTGATTACAGTGGGATGTAGGAGAACTGGAATAACATGGATTTGTTTAATCTAGAGTAACCTCAATTAGACCTGCGGATGAGCTGAACGCAAATGGAGGAGGGGTTGGATTTCAATTCGTGTTTTTCCGGGCATTCGGACAAACATCGTTGTTTCCCTGTGTGATGAAACATGATCCACATTACTCCCAGTTGATGGAAATGGTTCATATTATTATCGTAGAGGTTCAATGACTATCGGAAATGGAAATGCAGCAGCTAATCAATTCATTATTAGAATTCTAGCCGAACTCGTCCTCCTTTTTGAACGCTCGTTCCCTGAACAGATTGAAGTGGAAAATTTATTGAAATTTATATCAACGTACATGTATATATTCTTTTGAGAAAGAGTAATACAAGAAATTGTCAAATCATACAATAAAGCATTTGTTCACAAATCTCAGTCAGCAGAGGAAATTTGAATGAGACATCATACTTGTTAATGATTGATACAAGAGATATGTCACCTTGTTTAGGGGTTATAATTGATTTGTGTATTTGTTTACAGAATAAGTTGTCAAATTCATACCGAAGGGTTTCTTCTTCATCAAAATCTTTTCCATGCTTCCATTCCTCTGAAAATAAACATATATTATATAATAATTAAATATTAAAAGAACCAGAAAAGACTTACATTTGTTATAGTTTTCATTGTGTTGATTCAAAAATAGTCACCTGTTCTGAAACAAAATCTGGCACTGAACCGATAGATTGGAAACCACCATGAAATGTATAAATTGGATAACTTATTAATGATTTCTTTTACACCACACTCAAATACTGGACTTTCGATAGAATGTCATTTTAATAGCATACTATAATCATTACCATGACCAGTCCTAAGTCTATCAAAAGTACATCAAGTTTTCCTAGAGCGATTGAAAAGTGAAACAAGATCTGAAGTGGTGATCCAAAAATTTACTTCACGATAGATTAGTGGTGTAGGATCAGAGAAACAGGAAAATGAATGATAGACTGTTATTTCACCTTCATCAATGTTGCAACTTATATTTTCCGTAAATTTTGCAGAGCCCTGAGGATGGAAATAAATTTTTCCGTAACTTCGGCCAACTAACATTGTTTCTTGTTTCTCTGATCATACATCCCTAATCTATCGTGAAATGAATTAGACTTTTGTTGACGATTTTACAAGAACTCCATTCCGAACGCCAAATTTACTTGTCAATTCAATTAGAATGAAGGAAAGTATTTATTCATAGAGGTTTACGTTACTTCAATCTGGCTTTAACGTCCAGGTTTACGCCGACGACATAGTGGTTACTGTTAGAGGCAAGCATGGGGGCTCATTAATAATAATAATAAGCCTTTATTTCCAACAGGTATACCCAATTACAGGAAATCAAAAACAACAATCAATACTAATTTAACAAGAAGAAAAAAAAAATTATTAATGCTATATCATGAACATAATCCAATAAAATCATGAAAATTAAGAGATAAACAACCCATACACACCCCAAAATACAGTTTTCAGGCCCCGGAAAATAAAAACAAAATACAATAAATAAATGAAAATCGAATACAATATAATGTCATGCGTGTTCCCCTCAACTTCAGATGTTTTCATTCAAATACAAATCACATATATGAACCAGAGATTGAGAATGCAGATCACATCTATCCGCTAGAGAGTTAAGTAGCCGAATGCAACTTGCTCTCAGAATTATTGAAAACATGTGCGAGGAAGAGGGACTTACTGTCAACCCCTCGAAAACAACAATAATTTCGTTCACTAGAAGAAGGAATCTCGACCTTAGAGCTCCGGTCCTAAATGGCCAGACTCTGCACTTCTCTAATGAGTGCAAATATCGAGGTGTTATCCTGGACGGTAAATTGAACTGAGGGAAACGTATAGATAAGACTTTTTCCAGAGTCACGGCGGTTATGTGGGCCTGCAAAAGACTCTTTGGAAAAAGACATGGGGAGTGAAACCGAAAATGGTACTCTGGTTATACACAGCGGTGGTACACCTTATTGTCACCTATGCGTCTCTAGCATGGTGGACAAAAACCGAGGAGGCCACCACACGTAGCCGGTTGCAAAGGCTGTCATGCATTAGTGTCACAGAAGCTATGATCACAGCTCCCACAGCAGCACTGGAGGTCATACTGGACTTGCCTCCCTTACATTTACATGTGAGAAAATGTAGTCTGCTGGAAGCAATAAGAATTTCCCTTAATGGAAAGCTCCTACCTGTAAACTGGGTTGGATATATGAGGATACTGAATCAATTTAATTCAAACCTCTTGGCAAAACCATCGAATTTCATGCCAAACACTTTCGATTTTGAACCGCCCTTGAAACGGTTATAAATGACCGTCCTAGTGCAATAAGTTTCGTAAATCTTTTGGACAAAATGTCATCCATATGGTTCACCGACGGATCAAAATCAGAGAGAGGTACTGGCATTGGGATATATGGATTTAAACTGAGGATATCTAAAGCCCTGGGAAGTGAGTCTTCGATTCTACGAACCGAGATACTGACTGTTTATGTATGCGCATATCTACATCACAACGGACAGCCAAACCACGCTGAGATCCCTGGAATCGTGGAAATGAAAAAGCTGATGAACTTGCAAAAAGTGCATCAAAGTCAACACCTGCTGGACCTGAGCCTTTCTGTTGGCTAGGAAAAGACTAATATAAAGCTGCGGTCCAGCTATGGGAGTTGAACAACAGGATAATCCATTGGCCTAACACTCCTAGACTTGCTCAGGCAAAGAAATTCGTGACGATATCACCTATCTACGCCAAAAAGCTCTTGAAGCTGTCACGAGCCGAGCTTCGAGTGATGGTAGAACTGCTGACGGGGCACTGTCGGTACAAACATCATTTGTACCGTATGGGAAAGTCAGCAGATGAGATTTGCAGATTTGTGGATCAGAAGCAGAAACGGCCGAACACATGGTAAGCAAGTGTTCAGAGCTGGCTGGCTTAAGAACCATTGATATGGGTAAGCCGGTCCTGGATAGCAGAGAGGTAACGTCCAAGGCCCCTAAGAAGGTTGTCAGTTTTATTAACGTCATTGACGGACCCCTTTGGGATTCCATGAGTGAGTAGGGTAGAGAAAAAAAGATCTACATGGTCGCAGTTCCCGGAAGGCTTACTGAACCAAAACGACCCCAGTTCAAATAATCATAATAATACTTCAATCTGGGAGTTATTGTATCTTAGAGATTAGATACAACACGAAATAAGTTCGGGTAGAAATGAAATTTATCCCAAGATTTATTAACTGCAACCTATCTACGAATATGAGGCGAAAGTATATTTGATAGCACTGGTAACCAAAGTAAGATGTGGATCTAATGATTCCACTGATAAAACTCAGAGAAACTTTGAGCTGTTCATCAATTTCATGAAAATGAACTCTATTAAACCGAACAGAAAATCAGTTTAAGCATAAAAAAAAAATCAAGGTCAAAACTGCGGTAGGAAGAGTGCTGGCATCAGTACACCATGAAGAACCTGCTAATTTTTGAAGAATATTAATTTTCGACTTTTATACGCAAATTTTCCGAGTGGATCTAGAAATTCAAAATCGACTCAACTCCAAGATTTTTGAAAGTTACTTTCATTTTTCTATATTTCTCTTGATTATTTGAACCAAAACAGGAAACTTCTGTTTTGTTTGGACCAGGGCATGAACGCCACCCATCTCAATAATTTTCGTCAATTTTTAAATCTCCATTCAAAGTATTTTAATATTTTCCGAATCAGAAAGACAAAACACAAGACCATCGGCATAGATGAATTTCTCAGATGAGCTAACCATGTGGTCACTCGAGTATAAATTGAAAAATATGTTAGACAAAACCGATGCCTGCAGAAGCCCATTTTTCAACATTTTGGAACTACTATTTTTGTCATCAACAAAAAGACGCTTTATCATAGGCCGCAGATGAATCCAAAAAGGCAGCTCCTCTTTTCAACGAAAGGAGTACTAGTGAGAACCCGATCAAAACATTTTGTCTTATGATTAGAATTTGGCGAGTCTTACTCGAGCCAAGATTGTGTACGTGCTTCCTCTCCCGGAGGACCTTGTTTCGTCCCGAGATTGCTGGTGGACTCATAAGTTAGGCACTTCAGCGATCTCTTTCTAAGGCACACCCTCTCACACCACCGTGGAGTGGTAACTTTGTTGCAACGCAACGAACCCTTAAAACCTGCCGGGGCCAAAGTGAGTGTGGCGCGAAACCCATTACGCCACCTTTGAGCAGACAGAGTCACTAAAAGATTATTATACAAATATTACAAATTGGCGAAGGCGCCGGTTGTCGGTTCTTGCAGATATATCCTAGAACAGGTGTTCTTGAAGAATTATTTGTTGACAGGATTTTACAATATACTTTGTCGCAATTTGAAAAATTATGAAATAGCTGTAATTTCTTTCATTGAAAATCTTAATCGTCGCGTAGAATATTGAGATAATAATATGAAAAATAGTTTAGGTAACTCATCCTCGTAATCGAGGATTTTCGCTTGATTGCAGCTCGCAAAATTGGATAAAATAAAATTTTATTCTTTATGTCGTGGAGAATATGATTGACAAGAGCGATATTCGATAGTCATGTACAACAAAAAGATAAGCACGATTAAAAAAAAATTTAAAAAAAACTGAACGTGTTGAAACTACTTCGTGAATGATTTTTATGAATATTAGTGTTTTAATAATATGACATCTACCGGTAATGGAACATAACTCTTGTTATAGAAATCATTACCAAATAATATAACAGGAAACAATAGTAATTGAATTCAAACCGTATCAGACTATGGTGAGAAATTTAGTAGAACAATTCAAATAACTAATTATACTCTACAAACAAACTGCACAGAAATGCGCTTGTTCGATCTGCAAGATCACTCCCAAGATCAAACCAATAGAGCAAAAAAAAATCCTATCGAATGGGATGTGGATCACGGGGGAGTTATGGATGCACATAGCGGCTCTTCAAAAGCTTAAATCTTCCCTGCGAATCCAATTAAAAGATCAACTTATTGGATTTCCGGCATTTCCTATAGCGAACGAAATTTGGTGCTTCTAGATTCACATAAATTAAGAGCGCCCGTCTTGTTCCGACACGGGATTCCTTGATATTTAATGCCGGCACTGTGCCTCCGCTTCCTGGCGGCTTTATTTGAAGTAATTGAAGCGTCGCTGTCGCCGTGGAAGAGCACGGGACAGAGGCCGTGGGCCACACTGACATAGACCGCAGTGACAGCTCCGTGTCACGCTCGGAAAATCTCTACACCTTCTGGGCTTTGCCGATGTATTTCGTCCTACGTCGTAAAACCTTCATTTTGCGAAAGGGAATTTTGGCGTTTGATCTCGCTCCGACAGGTCTCATTGTTTGGGGATTTGCCAGAGTCAATTGGAATATGGACGGAATCGTTTCTGGGTTGGAGTTGAAAGGGGTGACCTGGCTGTCAGTCGAGTCAGACTGTTGCGTGGTTTTAGGCATTATTATCGGGGTAGATCAAAAAGTATCCAACTAGAAAGTATAGAGTTTTCAATTGAATGGGGGCTATTGCGTATGAATTGGCTCATAGAGGCACTAGTGTAGCGTGAGGTCTCCGATATTTTGAATTTTCAAATGTCATTGTGTGTTGCTGGTCTTTCATTAATCATTACGCTGTTGTTGAACCTTCAGTTTGCGAAAGGGAATTTTGGTGTTGGATCTCGCTTCCTTGAAGGTCCGTCTATTGCAGTGTTACGTTTTCTCGGTGCTGTTCTACGGAGTTGAAGCTTGGACCTTCACTGACGCACTGCTCAAAAGGCGGGAAGCATTCGAAATGTGGACTTATCGCAGAATTCTTCGAATATTATGGATAGGTCACATCACTAATGAAGAAGTATTGAGAAGAATGAAAAAGAACAAGAAAGTTCAAACAAGGAAAGCTTCAACACTTCGGACAAGTCATGAGGAACAGCGAATACCAAGTAATACAGGGAAAAGTGGAAGGCAGGAAGGGACCAGGTAGAAGAAGTCATTCATGGTTGTACAATCTCAGGAAGTGGTTTGGCCAGACATCCATACAACTTTTCAGAAACGCAGCGAACAAGATAAAACTTGCCATGTTGATTGCCAACGTCCGGAACGGATAGGACACGCCAAGAAGAAGATCTCGCTCCGACAAGTCTCATTGTTTGGGAATTTGCCAGAGTCAATTGGAATATATTCTGGGTTGGAGTTGAAAGGGGTGACCTGGCTGTCAGTCGAGTCAGAGTGTTGCGTGGTTTTAGGCATTTTTATCTTGTTTGATCGAAAAGTGTCCCACTAGAAAGTAGAGCTTTTCATCTGAATGGGGGCTATTCGCCGATAGAGGCGCTTGCGTAGCGTGAGGTCTCCGATTTGAATTTTCATTTTATGTTGATGATCTCTTAACAATCATTACGGTGTGAGGTGTAGTTTTTAATAAATATTTTTATCAATTGTAACAATCATGATAATAATTGCTTTGAAAGCGTAGTTCTGCAGAAAAGAGCTTATTCAAAGGTGTTGTCAAAAGTATGCTTATTTATCTATTTTACAGCTATAGTTTTTTTTACAGACTCCAAGTATGATAGAATTCCAGTATGATAGGAATAATAATTTCAATAGAAACTTAAAAGAAACATTTAATAGGAAATCATATGGTTTTTACTGTTGAGTTGCCCTCTGACATTTTGAATGGTAGTGTTAATTTGAAAAAAGTGACTTAAGTATAGTAGGTAAATATCAACAAACAGACACAAAGACAGTGTGGGAATGACTGAGAGTGCTGCAGTTTATAGAAAGGGCCTCAATATAGAGATGAACGAGTACTTAGTGGCTTCAGTGACTTATACTCACAAATCTCAATGAGTAACTTTTTTACACAAAGCTAGTTAACTCAGAGCACAATAAAGCATTATCAAATTTATGAATATAGTCACTGAATTAGAAGGAAAAATTATTCAGATTATGTGTGAGTGTGCTGCTGGTGAAGAGCCGAAAGCAGTTTGCAAACACATAGCTTGTGTATGCTATTTCATTTTAAGCTTTAAAAAGCAAGCGTATTGAAATATTACTGAAAAAAACCCATTGATCACGAATCCGTCCTCAAATTTAATTCTGTTCGTGAACACAATAGTGGAATTGAGTCGAAGCTTATCGTTTCCAACCTCTGAATATGAAATAGAGTTAACTCAGAAAATTTTGTTGGGTTATTATATTATTATAATAGTTGGGTTATTATATTATTATAATAGTTAGTTATTAATTATTGTGAGAACGATCAATGTACCAATTGTGGATTATTTTTTCTGTTACCTATACTTCAAAATAAACTTATTTTTTTTTGTGGATAAAATTAGCCCAAAAAGCCGACAATTATGAGTTTTTCCAGCCCAGAAAAGTAAACCGTCCATCAGATTATTGGTATAAAATTGAAAAATGCTATAGTTAAATGTAGAATTCCTTTGAAATAAGTTGAATAATAAGAAAATTTTTTTCGAGCACTGGTGGTGTTAATTATTGATTATTATTATTGTCGACCATATCAAACAAATGGGGTTCAACGATTAATGTAAAAGAAGGTTGAAAAGTTGAAAAATTATTCGTGTCTTTTACAACTGATGAACTATTGTGATGGCTTTCGTTGAGGTATCATTAGTATCATTACCTGCTGCGGTAATTTTGAGGTATTTATGGACACTGAATCAGTGTTCCAAATTCTTTGTTTCTCTTTCTGTATATGACGATGTGAATGTTGATTATCTGGATTGAATGTGTATATAAAGCTAATTAGCAGCAAATTCTGTTGAACTTACAAATATTATTGAATTTCTTCAGATAGTTTGGAAATTCCAGGCGAAAAACTGTCCAATATTCTTGTGAAGTTTATGATATCCCGTCGAATATTCATACTTTTCCGTCAATCTTTTTTGTACCCATATAAGTTTCCTATAAGCCCTGTACTCTTATCAGTAAAAAATGTAGCCTGATGAATCAGTGTGACGAAACAATTGTTGCTAACAATTACTTTGTTTTATTTTTTCATAATGAATTTCCGCCAAGTAAGGACCAAATTCATTAAACCGGGTGTTTCCAAATTAGACTTGAACCTTGGAGACGTATAAGTATGACTAATTTGCTGTCGTTTGAGCCATATTTAGTGATAATCAAAAATCAACAATTTACAAGATATTTGGGTTCTCGTGGTTTTTAAAAGATTTCTCACCTTTCTTACTGAAATTTTGAGTTAAATTGCAATAGAAAAATTATTAATTCTTCACTTTCCTTTTTTTACTTTCAAATCAATATCTGCTGAAACAAAACTAGTGCCTGCATTCCAACGAAAACTTTTTTAGGAGAAGGAATTTGAAAAGTTCTGAAAATGATTTTGTCATAAATAAGTTGAGGAATTCGAAAGTTGTAGGCAAATCTGATCTTAGAAATTTAATATTCTTTTCTTCATATACCAACTCTTAAATAAAATCTTATTCATTATCTAATACAGCATGGTTTCCCTTTTTTCATACATATCATATCTTTTTCTGATGAAAGTAATCTAAAATTTAAATCAAGCTCTTTCAATGTAGAAAAAATTGAGGAAAAATGAGGTAAGGTGACACATTTTTTAAACACTAGAAGAACCTAAATATCCCGGAAACTGATGATTTTCGATTATCAATAAAATATGTCTCAATCGACAGCAAATGAGTGATACTAACACCTCCTTCAAAGTTAATGTCTGATTTGAAAACACCCTCTATATAAAGTTAAATAGGTACTGCTGTCATGGGTGGAGAAATAAATTATGTGGCCGATTTTTCGTACGTGAATATTATGCATATGGAGCGGCAAAATAAAAATATTTCAGAGCTAACCACCGTTATTACAATCATACATAAAGATGAAAGTCACAATCCTTCTTGACGCCAGAAGTGCAAGGTTTTGTTCCGGAAAATACAATTTCCAACCATATTATAGTTCACCGCTCATTCGATTCCCTCCCATAATTTCGGGAAGAAATTGATCAACGTCTCCCGTTCCAAGGAATTGCCCTCGTAACAAAGAGAGGCACGGGACAAGAAAGAAGCAGCCATCTGTGACTAGGAGTAACTCCCTTCAGAGACATGCCGTTCTGGGGCGTTGGGCCAATATTATTGTTTACTGGAACTTGCTCCTGTAACATTTGCCGATCCTGTCAGCTTGAAAGGTTGTATTTACCGCTTGATGCATTTGTTATGTTAAGGGTGGATTTCACTAGTTCAGTTTCATGGCATATCGAATTTGCTCTATTGACAGAAACGCCGAGCTTGTGACGCTTGATCGGACAGGGTTTTTTATAATGCCAGTCTTTTCTGCTTTATACACTTGTTTTTTCGAGAATTTTTTGTAATGACTTTTTTGTTGGCTTGAAAGGACATAAAAAGTTGAAAGGATATATTCAGGATAGTTGTAACTTAAGGCAACTGGATATTTGAATCATTCGGAGGTTCTAACTCTTGAAGCAGTGGCGACACATTCAATTCTACATCATTTTCCAGCAACAAAACTTATCCGCGATTACATCGTAGTCATAGGGGTTATGAATTTCATCACTAGGCTACTACCTCTTTAAAATATAACCATATAAAAAAATCATATCAGCTTCTCCGCAAGAATTCTCGAAATGAAATTGATTGTAGTTCGCAACAGAATAGATATATTTTCATAAGTTCATAGTTTAAAAACATATCCCTGATAGTTTTCAAAACAACGACGAACAAAGTTCTTTCAACATGTTCAAGGGATGGAATTCATGGAGGTTGCATTCTTGTTGATAACATCATAAATTAAAATGCACTCATTCCATAAATACTTTGCCAAAACACCTCTTATACGAGCCATGACTTTTTTAAGAGAAAAATAATAATAATTCCAAATCCTTTTTCTAACTCCGACTACACCCCGAGGATGTCAAAAGAGCCGTGTCTGAAATGAAGAAGAAAACATCAAGGGATATATCGGGTGTCCCAAGGTGAGTGGCCTATTAGATTATTATGGAAACTATTGATGGTAAAGATTTCAAATTTTGTGGATAGATATTTGGCCATATAAGGTACATTTTTAAAATAATTTCACATTTCCAGTGTTGCCGGATGTACGACAATTTGGCAACAACTTTGTTATTTTGAATGGGACATCAGGTATTTCTATTTTTTTTATGATACTCCATAAAATATTAAATCTATTCACTTTTACTCTTCCATCCCTATCTTTAACGGTTTTTGAGTTATTAATTATTTTTCGAAATTTTAGATCAAATTAGCGTATTACGAAAATGACTCTAGTTCGCTCAATATTTGAGATTCAAGTCAGAAATTTTGCAAGTCGTTAGATATTGATCTGATCTGTGTCACTGCTTCTGAATTATGGTTGTCAATAATACAGGACGGACCAAAAAAAATCATCATTTGCCAAGTTACAAAATTGTAAAAAAGTCTATTTTTTCAAATTAGACACCTAGTATATTTTTCAATTTTTGGAATCAGTACAACACACTCTACAATTTTTCTATTCACGTCCCTATACCTATCTCAACTGGATTCCGAGTTATATGCGTTTATTAGATTTCTCATTGATTCAATAAGCGTTAATTTCTTTTGTATTCTTATTTTCTCTATGTCGTTCATAGATCGATACATCAATGAATCAGTTCAATCCATAAATGTCGAAATAAACAATCATTGCGTAACAGGTGTTTTGTTCCGATGTTTTTCTATAAATAATGGGTCAAGAAAGATATACACATGTAACGCATATAACTCGGAATCCAGTTGAGATAGGTATAGGGACGTGAATAGAAAAATTGTAGAGTGTGTTGTACTGATTCCAAAAATTGAAAAATATACTAGGTGTCTAATTTGAAAAAATAGACTTTTTTACAATTTTGTAACTTGGCAAATGATGATTTTTTTTTGGTCCGTCCTATATTTTTGACAACCATAATTCAAAAGCAGTGACACAGATCAGATCAATATCTAACGACTTGCAAAATTTCTGACTTAAATCTCAAATATTGAGCGAACTAGAGTCATTTTCGTAATACGCTAATTTGATCTAAAATCTCGAAAAATAATTAATAACTCAAAAACCGTTAAAGATAGGGATGGAAGAGTAAAAGTGAATAGATTTAATATTTTATGGAGTATCATAAAAAAAATAGAAATACCTGATGTCCCATTCAAAATAACAGAGTTGTTGCCAAATTGTCGTACATCCGGCAACACTGGAAATGTGAAATTATTTTAAAAATGTACCTTACATGGCCAAATATCTATCCACAAAATTTGAAATCTTTACCATCAATAGTTTCCATAATAATCTAATAGGCCACTCACCTTGGGACACCCGATATATGGTTTCTCAGTAAATATACTGAAGGAAGAGATTGACTTTTTAGCAGTTCCTCTATCTGAACTCATAAATTCCTGCTTTCAAGAGGGTTATTTTCCAGATGAGATGAAGTTGGCAAGAGTTATACCAATTTATAAAAAAGGAGGCCAAGAACTGTACCACAATTATGGACCAATATCAGTATTACCAGCAATGTCAAAGATTTTTGAGTCCCTCATTGAATCTAGATTGGTCTCATTCTTGGAGAATAATTCGTTGCTGACTGATCATCAGCATGGATTCAGAGGAGTGGGTCTACTACCTCTGCTCAGGTGCAGATAATTGAATTCGTCTTGCAATCGTTGGACGATTCAAAGAAGGCAATACTAACTTTTATGGATTTGACGAAGGCTTTCGATTGCGTCAACCATGAAAAACTTCTATCCAAACTGGAGTATATCGGCATCAGAGGCCCAGTATTCGAACTTATTAGATCATATCTAGAAAATACATATCAGATAGTAGATAATATTAACGGAAAGAAATCTTCCAGGAGATGCATTGCTACGAGTGTACCCCAGGGGTCTGTATTGGGTCCGATATTGTTTTTAATATATCTTCACGATATGGTATGTAACGCTGCCACGGATGAGAGGGTCCTTTTCGCTGATGATACATCATTTTTGAATAGAGCAGAAAATAATAGAAAACTCCAGCAAAAACCTGAAAAATCTGTTCAGGGAGCCGTTGAATGGTTCAATGGAAACAAATTCAAGGTGAATCCTGAGAAAACACAAAGGCTAGTAATAACAACCAAAAGCCATAATAAAGAGAGTATTTGTCTGCACGGTATGTGTATCAGTGGAAATTTGACTTGGACTGAGCATGTGACTGAATTGTGTAAAAGGCTTTCCACATCATTATTTGCAATAAGACAAAAAATATGCTCACAGAAAACGAAGCACTCCTCACCTATCACGCTCAGGTCCATGGACGAATGACCTATGGTATTATCCTATGGGGTGCATATCGGATGCACTCAGGGTCTTTCTGAAACAGAAGAAAGCGATAAGGTTGATAGTCGGAGTTCATCGCTGCTACATGGTCGAGTGTCTCCTCTACATTCATGGAAAGAAAGAAACTCTCCCAAAACACTCAAATGTACATGCTTATCGAAAATGTCTTCTATTCCATAGAAGAATTCATGAACCATCAATTTTAGTCATTATATTCCCTAGTAAATTTTGTATATATGTATATTATATATTTATGATCTATGTGTAATAATGTTATTAATGTGTTAACTAATGTTCAGGACATCGGTAGGTATACTTTGTGTTATATTTTGTTGACTCACCCTGTAATGTTTCGAAAGAAATGAACAAGTATAAGTATAAGTATGAGTATAAAATATCGAAATAATTTCCTTTGGTTTTCTCAAAAATAATAGGCATCTTGATCAATAAATGAAACCAAATATTCAATAAAGAAAAAACCTTTTCATCCCAAGCACCATCTGTGCATAATCAAATTCCAGTCGCCTCAAAAACGAATTGTCGTAGTCGCGAAACTTCGCCAAAAAATCAAACACAGATTTCCACTTAACGTATTTCCTATTCCGAATTCATATTTCACCGAGGTGAGTGAATAAATTCGAATTAATTCTTCCGAATATAAATTCATGAAATCGAAACTGAGAGGAAATTCGTTCAGGCTGAGAATTCAAGATAATCTGCTTTGATTCACGCAGATTAAACTCAAAGCGCCCTTATATTTCTTCAATCCGATCTGGGAAGAGTGCATAAAAGCCACCGATTGAAAGTCGAAATTGATTGGATTCGACGGCTAAAACCGACAACTTAAAAATTAATGAAAATCAAAACTTCGAAATTAGGGTAATCCCAAGCGGGATTGAAGTTTCCACTTGAGTTTGGGATAACGTCGGTTCTTTCGATCCCCAAAACGGGTTGTTGGTGTTTCGGAATTATTTCTGCGTAATTTGAGGTGTCGAATGAGGGTCCCAATTTTTATTGATATAATGATTGCGATGAAAGTTGACAGAAGAGTTTCGATAAGTGAATATAGGCTGACCATTATTTTCTTTTTAAACGTACAATAACAACGTCATATTTTCACTGACAAGATCATCGAAAAGTTCTATTTTTCCTTAGCAGAGGAAAAAGTGTTGCTATGACAACAATGAATTACGTTTCCTTCCACCGGAGGAAAAAGTTTAGCTTAGCAATGATAACTATCAACTATTATACTTCATGTCTGTCAAAATTAATTAAGCATGACAACCGTAACCGTAAATTTTCTATTGATTTTGATCGATATAATTGTTTGCAATCATAAACGATCATTGATATAAATCTGATATAAACTCTCCAGAACACTTGCTTGCCATGAAAAGTCATACTCCTTCTCCTTATAAATAATTTACTACTTATTATCATTATCTCCTCCTTAGAGGATTCGATAAAGCATACCATCAAACAAAAGTTTCTTCAGTTTCAAATGGCATTAGTGGAGAAGAGATCACTTTGCTCCATAATTTTTTTCATTTATTTATTTAATTACTTTACCCTAATGAGCCTAAGCCAATTACAGAATGGGGAAAAATACAAAATTACAATAAACAGTACAAAATTAGAATAAACAGATAGCTCCTTATAGAAAATGCAACTCCAAAACAGCACTTTTTATATCAAAATAAGTACAGCAAAAAATGTCCAAAACATTCTGAACATTACAAAAATCTTGACATATTTTGAACAGAGCCGAAAATTGAAGTACTTTAGTACACGGAAAAGGAAGGTAGAAAGTGGTTACATTTCGAACAGACAGCCTCAGAACGCCGTAAAAAGGAGAAAGGGTTCGAGACTCAAATAGGTATTTGGAGTTTTTAAGAATGAAACCAAGAGTCCTGAGTCCCTCCGAAACAACTGCACTCATATGTGGCACAAAAGTCACCCTTGATCAAATTAAACTCCCAGATCTCTACTTTCAGTCACTCTGTTCAAAACACTGCCAATGTTATACTGAAAATGAATTTTAGATTTTCCACGACCAAAGGATATCACGTTGTACTTTTTATATTTATTGAAAACAAGTTTCTTCTACACCAATCAATCAGTTTATCAATGTCACACTGAAGATACCAACAATACGGGAAGGAACCAGTTCGGCGAAAGAACTTACAATTATGAGATTAAACTTACAATCATCAACATACAAAAAAAAACCGACAGAGAAGAAATAAATTCAAATCATTCATAAATAACATTGAGAGCAGAGGCCCTAAAATAGAACCCTGTGGAACTCTGGATGATGCTTAGAACTCAAATGAACTGAATCCGTAACACTAAACGAACAATTTTTTATTTGTAAGGTAAAATTCCAGAAAAAGGACGAAAGAAGAGAAATTTGTGAGAATAACTGAATGATCCTGTCAAACGTCATCCACTTGGGAGGACTCATTCAAAGCAGGGCACACATACTGAGTCAAACAAGTTAAGTTCATTACAGTAGACCGACCTGTAACAAAACCTTGTTGACTACCATTTATTCTACATTTTAAGTGTGCATGAACTATATCATACAATACTCTTTCGAAAACTTTACTGAAATTGCTCAGAATGACAATGAGTGCTCAACGTCTTTCTTGCAGCCTTTTTTGAAAACATGGCACACTTTCCCCTCCTTCCAAATACCCGGAAAGCAGATTTTAAAGAGTGATAGCTTCAAGAGCGTGGTCAAAGCAAAGGCTTTGCGAAAATGATGGCGCAGTCCCTCAATAAGAAGGATGGTATTTCATCAGGTCCAGCAGTCATGCTACTCTTGCACATTCTCAAACATTTCAACAGACAATCCTAACTAATATTGGGAATAGGAAGAGTTTGCTCAAAACATGGTTTTGGTGATGTCTAGAAGAGCTTACAAGGCGCAGATAAAACGGAACGGAATAAATGACCTTCCTCTAGATTGTATTCAAATAAGCCCAAAATTTAGATGAATCCCTAGACAAATCATCTTCAGCCTCCCGACAGAAACTGACTCGAGCAACCGATATATCATTTTTTAGATCTCTGCAAATCCTTCCAAACTCTTTCAGGAATGAAATGCAACCTATAGATTTATAGAAACGTCGAAATCAATCCTTGGCCTTTAATCTAAAAATAATTTCATTAGTGAACCAAGGCGGGTATAGGGATCCTTTGATAACAATATCAGAAATATGTAGCGCAGAGTGGAGAAATAGAATAGAGACCGTCAAAATTATTATGTTACGCGATCATTTTTTATGTTATGTGATGATTTATGAAATAGTAGAAAACAATATTATACTAAAACAATTTCAGGCAAGAAAAAAGGCTAATAAGCTACAGAAAAATTATTCAAAAATTGCTTCATGAAGAGATAGGACCTGTCAAGTTAAACTGAAGGCATTGAAGGATTCTTTTGGGTATTCAATATAAATAATAATTTCAAATATATAGGTACCTATGTATCATAAATAAACTTCAAGTAATCTAGGCTAGGCATTAATTTTGCCAAGAAATTCGATAAAAAAATTCTTCAATAAGGTGATAGAGGTATAGTACGTTTTTGTCTTCCTCTAAATATTGATTAACAATAAAATAATTAAATTGAAATATGTATTATAATCAATTGCAATTGGGTATCATTCGGTTTATTTCTAGTAAATCAGTTATCTATCAAGAAACAACTGTAACAATTTTTCCGCAGAGTTTTGGCTTTTTCTTCGGCCTCAATCTGTCTTCAGAATAAAAAAAATTAAAAACTGCAATATTAGGAACATTTTTGAATTTTATCATTGCTGGTTTTCTATATAATCAATAAAAATGAAAATATTGAATAATATTGCTTGAGCAATTGATTTCATTCAAAGAAATTCAAATGCCTTGATCATCTCCAAAATAGCAATTCAAATCTTGTAGTTTATAACTTGAATATGAAACAAGCATAAAATTTATAAAAATCAGACAATCACAATGAACATAATGGTATCCATATAATATTTCTATATTTCAACGAATTTAGAAACAACTATAACTTAAACTATTAAAGGGATATTCGAACGGAAGAGCAATAAATTGTAAGTGGTAATTTCAAAATATTTGTATCCTATAGATGTGATCTCGAAAAACATCTTTTCCAACCCTGAAATTCCACCAGCTGATTTATGCAAATGAGTGAGAGCATTGTAACAAAGAAATATAGAAAGTCCATCTTCCCTTCAAATCCCTCATCGACCAATTATGTTAACCACATCAACTTCAACGTCGAAATATTAATGTCAGCCATTCAATATCCTAATATAAATAAATGGAACCGTAACGACGTTCTCATATCTGCACTCAAGCTCTGCGATCAATTTGCTATTCAAATCGGAAGATCGAAGCGAGTGCCACTATACCGGAGAGAATAAGTAAAACGAAAAACAAAAGGGAATAGAAAGTCGAAACAATGAATATTTAATGCATTATTTTCAGGATTAGAATCGGGCTTCTGCCGATCTTCTCAGATCGGATCAAATACTTAGAGA
Source organism: Harmonia axyridis (assembly GCF_914767665.1). NCBI lineage: Eukaryota > Metazoa > Arthropoda > Insecta > Coleoptera > Coccinellidae > Harmonia > Harmonia axyridis. The sequence goes on from NC_059504.1 coordinate 38,130,808, forward strand.
TTGAAAAAAAGATTTATGCAGGTTCCGTCCATCGGTTATTTCGAATTTTAATGTGATGTTTTTCCAGGCTGTAATAGATAGGGCAAAAAGGAAAGCCGATTGAATACCTGGTAAATTTATGACTTACAAGGAGACTATTGCCCTTAAATTCATAAGTTCAATTTTTTGAGATTCGCACCAAATAATGATATATGATGAAAATGATATTTTATCTGTCACAGGAAATAAATTTGACATTTTATCTATGTTGACAGGTAACAAAATATGACTTTTCACGAAATTACTTTTTTCCCCGGGAAAAAAGTGAGTACTTTTTTCCCGGATATATATATTTATCCACATATAGATAAAGGAATAATAATAATTCTACCACACTATTGATGGCTTTTGTTGTTGTGCCAATTCCGAAAAATAAGCCAATGACACTGTCTCCGAGAAAGAACTGCATGTCTTTTTCATTTTCCATTCCATAAATATTGAATACGCGATTTCGTAAATTTTCCGCGATTTAGCTGGCAATAATTTTCGTGACGCTACTTGCGCTGCTTCTATCAACTCCAGTGGAGTCAGAGAAAACTCGGAATCAAACATTTTTTAACTTTATATTATTCAACAAAATAACTACTGAACAATTATCACTGAGTTTGTAATTTTTGAAACAAATCACAAAATTAAATTGACAGATATTTGATTACTTTGAAGTTTCCCTTAGCAACGCAGGTCTATTTGCATCTTACTAGTTTAAAAATTCAAAATTCATATCGATAATATTCTGACTTTAATATATTGTAATAATATGTTCTTTCACTATTAAATTGTCGTTTTTCCTGTCACAGAAAAAAATAGTGTATTATACACGGGAAAAATATTAGATTTTAGCTCTCGGTTTTTTGTCCGCTTCGCGTCGGGAGACAACATAACCTCGAGCTAAAATCCAATACTTTTTTCCCTTGTATAATAAATAACTATTTTTATTCAGCACTTGACTAGTATAAAAATGGAAAATCACCATAATTAGAATAAGAACACATGTCTTACATTCGTCTTAAGTGACTATACAAATTTTCAACAAAATTTGCTCAAGGATAGTGCTATTTTAATTTCCTCTGGAAGACCATTGTACAAACGAACACCCTCAAAGAACAGCGACTTCTCCAAAGAAGTTGTTCTTAATGTGCAGATATTGAAATTGACCGAATATTTTAGTCATAAAATGTCCTCTTCTTTCTAAGAAAACTTTCAACTATCTTGGTACAAGATCATGATGCTCTGTCTTGTAAATTAGGGTTGAATTGGCCTTTTTGATTATATTTCTCCAGCAGTTCAATTCATTATGCATGACTATTACAGGTGTTAATCTCCTACAACTCAAGATAATTCTTATAGATTCATTCTGTTGTATTTGAATTCTATTTATATCAACCTGTCTACATGATATGAGCAGTGCAGAACGTTAGTTAAAATTCGACATAATTATTGTAATGAACACCTGTCTCCTAATCCTTTTCGACAAAAAGGCCGAAATACGAGAAAAAATGAATTTTTCTTACCCAATTTCCTATAACAGGTATAGTTTCCATCATATGAAATTTTTCGCAACAGAAATCACGAAGCAAACTGAGCCTACAATAGGCTAGACGGCAGATTCTCTTGTTCTGTACTTCTGTCTCTCAAAATATCTTATGCACAATGTGGTCCTCTTAAATGTTTTCATAATCAATCAGTTTTAGATCTGTCTACATCATTAGTTGGACCTCTACTGTAGCTTGATTTTTCAACTTCCAAATGGCTTCAATTCATCAGTTGACTCAAAGCTCCCATTCTCCCATTTAGTCAGAAGTTGCATCACATTACCTTAGATTTTTCTTGTATGAGAAAGAGATTTTCTGACCTGAAATCGACTACTGGGTTCAAGAACATTGAGCAAACATTTATTCCCAACTTATTTGAGCCTTGCTAAAACGAAAGGAGGTTAGGAGTTTTGCCAAGTTGCATGGCATCTATACTTTAGGGAGATCTACCAAGGCCGTAGCAAGGGGTTTTTTGAAGCATCAACTTCAGCATCGAAAAACACAACTGAAAACTATAAGGAAGGAACTCACGACAACTGTTTCTTGGTCTATTCAATTAAAATGTCAAATAATATCATCATTTATATTTTGTGAGAAGGCATAATTAAACAAAACGAAATTAACTTTGAACAAACTACTTTATCATCAACTTATTTAAAACCTGCTTATATGGAAGGTTGAATATCATAACAGTTCAATATTACATTGTTTTTGCCTATTACGAATGTTAATTAAACTTTTACGATACGCGATAAAACTTCATAACGAAAATTGATGGGTTTATGTTAGATTACATCGTGGTAAAAGAAGGTAGCTTTTTGAATTGCAAAATAGGTCATAAACTTAGGAATCATCATGTTTTTTCTTATTTTATTATTCGCAATTTCCACTCAGAAGAGAAATTAATTTTCTTTTTCATGGTGTATTTACATTCTGAAATTAGTTTCATACGTTACCTGAATTGTAAAGTATGACTGCTATCTGCTTATAAATTGATATCCATTATAACTATCAAATCATTCAATTTTCTGCGTCTTGATGCTGAATGGATAATTTAAGGATTGAATTATGACGATAATTATTTTTTATATCTCTCCATTGAAATTTGCAATCTGCTTTTATAAAGCTTTAAGTGAATGTTATAGAGGGTGATTCATCGCGATTGCCTAATAGATGGTAATGGAAAACTAATCATTATTTAGAGCTGAAAATTTGCATGTTGGGATTTGAGACAATGATCCTTCAAATGGCAAACCCAGTATATAACATAGCCTTTGTAATGACAATTCAAGCAATATGCCATAATTTGAGTAAAAACTCAACCCTTCTTGAGTTAATTAGTAACTCGAACCAGGTTCGAGAAACCAAGGTTCAGCGAAATATTTGAAACAGTCATTTTTATGAAGCACCCTGTAACTCGAGGACGCATCAATGATATCTTTGACTGTTTTAATTACAGGCTTAATTATGAACTGAACTAATTACATTTCGAATAATTTTTGACTCACCCCGTAATAATTTTTACTGAAGACCATTTTGAAATTATAACCTTATGCGTAGATATGCAATATTTGTCGCGCATAAGTGTTTCATTCTAGATGTTTTCTTACTAGAGATGTTACCTTGAAGAAATGCCATTTTCCCAAATCGACGTCCTCTATCTCAAAAACCAGTCTTTTCAATTTGGCTGCTGCCTGGTCCTTTCACGCAAAAAGCTCTATGGACTGTGAACGGGCTAATTTTATTGAATTGATTTCTGGATTTTATACATTCCAACCAGTGAACTGTCAAAATTTCAAGGGGACCAAAAAATTGTTTTGTCCTTGAATGATTCTAACAGGCAAATTGAAAAGTCCTCGGTCTACCATAGTAAAACACATTTTTTTTTGCAAAATTCGATTTTATTATTCAACATAGTTGTCTTCGACGATGATAATGAAAACAATAATAACTCACTTAATTCCCAAACGAATGACATGGTCATTATGGATATCAATACAGCGATTATAGCTATCTTACAACTTTTCGATACAATTTTATAGTAACGTTTGTCGTTCGCTTCAAAATAGATCTCAGTTTCGGCGATTACTTCTTCATTGGTGCTAAATTCCTCTCCAGCGAGCATTCTTTCGGGATCTGAGAACAGGAAAAAGTCGTTAGGGGCAAGATCTGGGGAATACGGAATTTCATCCTTCAAACGATTCAATAAGGCTATATAATAATCGCTGTTGATGGTCTGGCCCTTTTGGAGGTAATCAATGTATATTATACCTTGCGCATCCCAGCATACTGATGCCATAACTTTACCAGCTGACTGTTGTGTTTTTCTCGCTTTGGATTCGGTTCATCATGTGCAGTGTACTCAGCTGACTGTCGATTGGACTCTGAAATGAAATGATGGAGCCTTGTTTCATCCATTGCAATCGACGCTAAAATTCAGGTTTATTGCACTTAAACAGCTTCAAACACTGCTTAGAATCATTAAAACGCTGCTTTTTGTCGATTGTGAGCTCGCGCGGCACTCATTTTGCACCCAGCTTTCTCATGCACAAATATTCGTGAATTCTATGATGTCTTCACAATGTCTGCTATCTCGATCAACTTCACTTTACGGTCATTCAAAATTATTTTTCCCACAACTGCTATGAAAAGTAGCGTATTCTGCATAGTTTACTCAATTGCAAAACTATATATTGCGCATACTGTGGGAAATATTATTCCCCACGGCACTTTGCCCACACCTCCCTTGGTAGACCAATGAAATTGGGTTTTTGAGTCGTTTCTATGGAAACGCAATAAATAAGCACATACTGTCAATGAAGGTCATTTTGATTTGAATCATGTCCATTACTTGAATTATTGAAATTTGTGCAGTTGTAGGAAAAGTATAGTGTGCAACATGTGGAGAAAATCCTTTTCTCGCTCGTGTGTTTGTGGCACGAGCCTGAAAGGCGAGTGCCGCAAACTTCCACACTCGCGAGAAAAGTTGGACTTTCCCCACTTGTTGCACAATATACTATTGTGAACTTTCTGATTTTTCGTCGGTGACAGCCTCTTTTGGGCGTTCACTGCGTTCGCCGTCTTCGGTGCTCATTTCACTACATTAAAACTTAGCATACCAATCAATGATGGTTGATTTTCCTGGTGCCGACCCCGGAAACTCTTCATCAAGCCAAGATTTTGCTTCAACTAAATTTTTTCCCTTCGAAAAGCAGTATTTTATCAGCACACAAAATTCTTCTTTTTCTAATTATTTTCAAATAATAAAAGTAACTTCACTCACAAAGCAATATCTCACAAACTAATGGTCAAACTGCTGTCAAATTTTGACACGTTTCGTTTGAAGGTTGGTACTATAACTAAAAATCATATAGATTTAATACTAGTACCTCCATCATCAGACCGGGGAAAAGAAAAGATTCATCATTTCTTCACGTCATATTCACGTTATTATTGAAATGTATTCATTTCCAATATCTCAAAGTTTTCGAGAAGAAATATAATAATTCTCAGGAATATTTTCCAGGAGTGTTCCATCCCCAAATTTCACTTTCACAAACAAATAAGCCAAACCACCCTGTCTAGTTCCTCCGAACCCGAAATTGGTCACGTGTGAACTTCAGATCCCTTAAACCTCGAAGGTTCTGTCATGATTCATTCAAGTTTCTGTTCCTTCTCCCGACCCGAACGACAAAGACAGTGAAATGCAATCCTATCACAGCTTTAATCGTGGAACTCGACACCTGTTTCAATTATACTGCCTCCATTTGTTTCATTTGGGAACGTATTAGTTGATGCTTTCTCCACCAACGAGGTCTGGTTCTCCCAAAACAGAGATGTAGTTTACTGACAATAAGCTCCTTCACATCGGTTAAGCCTTGACGGCGCTTTGACAGTTTCCAGCCCATGCATGTTATTTGTTCGGATGGCGTTCGCATCAGTGAATTTATTAAAATGTGGGGTTTATGTTATCGAAATAGCGATAGGCTAGTTTGATTTTGTTTCAATTGATAACCGTAGCATGGGACGGACTGGAAGAATAGAATTTTTATGAATATATCCGTAGCTTCCGCCGTTTATTCCGAAATTGGAGGCTTCATTGTAAAAAACTTGTTATACATTTATGATTCAAAGTATTGTCCATTGCTGGCCACTACTTTCTTCCATCTTTCGGGCAGCGTACGAATTCCGCGTTGAAAAAACTGGTCATCATTTGAAGGATCGATTTCTTACTTCCAGGCCGTGTGCGATTGATAAAAACAAGTTATAGTCCGAGGGAGCAAGGTCTGAAGAACACGGCGGGGGAGGTAGGACTTCCCATTTCAATGTTTCTAAGTATGTCTTGACCACATTCGCAACATGAGGTCGTGCGTTGTCATGCTGTAAAATCACGTTATCAGGTCTCTCGTTGTATTGCGTCCGTTTGTCTTTCAATTCTCTGCTCAAACGCATTAATTGCATTCGATAACGATCGCCTGTGATTTTTTCAGTCGGTTTTAACAACTCATAGTACAATACGCCGAGCTCGTCCCACCAAATACTGAGCATGACTATGGTGAATATTCGGTTTGGATGTCGACGTGCAAACATGGCCGGCATATCCCCATAATTTTCTGCGCTATGGATTATCGTAATGAACCCATTTTTGTCTCCAGTCTCAATGCGATGCAGAAATCCTTTCTGTGTTTGCTTTGCAAGCAGCTTTTCACAAGCAAACAAACGCTGTTCAAGATTTCTCGGTTTCAACTCGATCGACACCCAATATCCCTGTTTCTGAATCATTCCCATGCTTATCAGGCGTTTATAAATGGCTTGTTGTGTCACTGTCAATGATCCCGGCAATTCTTGATGCGTTCGACTCGAGCTTTGATCAAGTAATCCCTCCAATTCTGCATCTTCGCAAACCTTCTCTCTTTTCCACCGCCATTTTGGTCTTCGACGTCAAAATCACCGTCCTTGAATCGTTGAAACCACTCTCGGCACGTTCTTTCACTAATAGCGGCCTCATTTGAGAGCACGCGATGAGCCTCAACCGCAGATTTCGTCATATTAAAGCAGAAAATTAATCGAGAATAACTTTATGATGCAGACACAAATCAACTAATATTCTGATGGCGTTACCCAAGCTTATTGTATGACATCTACGATCTATTTATTTCGACTAACACCTACTGCTACACTGCTACAGCCATCTTTGCAAAACGGCGGAAGCAAAGTTGTACACCTAATAAAATGCAAACTGAGAAAATACACCCATCGTCATAAGTCTTGGCCCCCTAGGTTTATGAAGAAATAAACAATCTACATTCTAGAGATAAGATGAATATTTTCCTCTATTTCAACTGGCACTGCAATATATTTGATAGAAAATCTTGTTCGTTATTCTGATGACACAAAATGATAAAAATGAGCAATCTAAATTTATCGATTATTTATTTGTATTCCATAACTGAATCCAAATTCAATAGTCCTTATTACTACCTCATCTTCAATCAACTGCCCAATACGCCTAGGCATCCTACGAATCAAGTGATTTATGAAATTAATGAATTTTCCACAGTAAGTGTTGAATATAAAATTCGTTTTCGAAATGTTTTTCCCTTCTTTCGCATTGATATTATGTCCAAACTAAATCTTATATAAACTTGACTTTGATAATTTCAATATCTTCATGGACATAATGACACTTTTGTCAAATTACATCTCCAATCTACAGATTTTCAAACGAAACCAACAATTATTAACGTTAATTAATAATATAAGTAGGCCTTCTAAAATTCAAATCGAATGAAAAATCAAGTTACAAGATGAATATACATATTGAAATACTTAACGCGCAAGTTATCAAAGAAATACATTTTCCAATAGTTCATCTCCTCTGTAGTAAGTACAGCACACAATGCTGATGTGAGCTCTCAAGAATTATTCCAGCATTTTAAGTCTCTACGATCATGTACATGAGTATGAGGAGGGTATCACAGATGAGTGTACCGACTACGAAAGCCGAACATACAGATTTCGATCTGTTCTTCTGTTTCGGATGCACAGATGCCTACGTATGAGTCCCAGAAAAGCAAATAAACCGACAACCCCTACCCCTAACAGAGAACACTTTCAGAAGATTCACAATCAGCAAATGAATTGGCTTTAGGGTTTTTATTGGATACGATTCGGCAGAGCCATAAAAGCAGTGGCGTACTATTTTTTGCAGGTTTGATACCTCTGTGGGTACCTTACCTTTGATTCATCATTTCTATTGGTAAACAAATTTAGCGAAGAGAGATTTTATAAACTACTCAATATGTCAAATTTGAGAGTTTATGTTGGGGACAAAATTTGCTTACTGAAAATGAAAATGCTTCATCTATCTATGTTTCTTACTCTGAGGTTCCTTCAATTAAATGATAATATCGGAAGTATTCATTTCAATGCAACATAAAATGCATCGAAAATTTCTAAAAATTGTTTAGTTTTATGTTTTTGAAAATTTTTTCTCTAGAATTCACACAATCTTACGAATTAAGTTTCCACTTTGTGATTCTTTTTCAATTGATGAGACATTAAAGAGAATTCATTTTATATTGTTATTTGATAAATGCTCAAAAAAAAGTCCTCTTTTGGAGGCTTTTTCCCTGATCGAGGCGATATATCAACAGGTCGGGATGTCTGTATTCTTCGAATTTTGAGCCGGGAATAGTGTTAAGCGATTATGTTATCACAATTATGATGAATCCTTTATCAAATCAAATTTTGGCCGTCCAACTGGCCAGCAATATCTAAACACTATAACTCTCTACTCTTTCATTTCTAAAATTGAAAATATCGGCAAATTTAAGAATTTTCTATGAATATTAATATTAGATCACACCGTAAGTGAACTTTATCAAATTGATTCATTTTATAACCATAGAAAAACTATTCGTTGAGGACATTCGGGAACTTCCTTCGGCACCATAATACAGGGCTGCCACAAAATGGTAGTGGAAAACAAATCAGATGAATTGATCATAAAATCAAACAAAGAATCTCGAATTCCGTGGTTGAGTTCTTTATTGGTCAAAATCCGACTAGGAGTTCCGTAAATATAGTCATTCGAAATTTTGTTTTTTTGATAATTTCAAATCTATCCGATCGAACGAGATTGAATTTTTGAATTAGAAATGCAATAACCATTTCTACCATCGCTTCAAATTTCAAGAAGAATATCGAAAAAAAAATACTCAATATTTCAGAAACGACAGAACCAACCGACTCTTCGAGGTTATGCTAAGTTACCTACTTGAACGACCCGATAGCTTTAAAAAAGAAACAAAAATTTCTCATCTCAGAAATGCATGAGAATTCTGAAATTAATTTTCACTAAGAGAAAGCAGCTTCGTATCATTGTTCTCCAAAACTAGTCAATGCAAAATTCATACGAAAGGCAACAATAATGACATTGTTTCAAGATCAGAAAATTCATCTTTAGGCATTGAAGACGTTAAACAAATTTTATAAACCTACAATAGTAACAAAGTAGTAATAAATAAAGATTTTTCTTGAAACTTCATCACCTTGTGTCTTAAATGTTAGGACGTTTCCCACATCAGTTCATACATAGTTTTTTTAAAGTGACTCCAAAAATTCAACATACATCCTGTATATAAAATAAAAATTTTAATGCTTTTGCAAATTAAAATCTAAATAAAACTGATATATCTTCGACACTAGATCAGACCTATTCGAAATTTCGCGTGGGGATGAACAATGACCATTTTATGTCAAACGCGTCACCATAACTAAATAAAAATCGAGCACAATATCGAAAAAACTAACCAATGGATCGATCTTGAGTTGAAATTTCCTCGAATAGATAAGTAGACTTACCGACACTAATGACATCATAACTCGCATCTTATATACAGGGTGTTTTACCATTGACGCAACTCTTCATATGTTTTTTCTTATGAAACACGCTGTTTTTGATTGAATTTTCAGATTGCATAGAATAAATGAACCCAAATTTCTTCGTAGTTTAATATGCTTGAAACATACAATTTTTGAGATATTTCGATTTCTTATTATTTAAAGGGTATTTGGAAAAACGTGATACTGATTGATAGTATATTTTATTTTAAAAACTCACCGTTTTTGAGTTATTTTCATTTCTCTTAAATTGAAGGATCTTTGGAAAATCTAATGACTCCGAAATGAATGAATTTTTTTGGATGAGATTTTGCAAATGAATCCTAGAAAAATGGAGGTAAGTAGAGAGTTCTGACTTTTATAATCATTGAGATCTCTACTGAGTGTTTAAAATGAAACAATTCATTTATGACCTATTCAAACGTCAAAATTGGTCTCGATCTAGATGGATAACCTCTATTTTAGTTCTTTATATGAAAGTAACTGTCAAGTTCGAAAAATTCTCTACCAAATGAGAAAATAAAATGAGGGGTATATGCCATTTGAAATGAGCACTATTAAACGTTTGTGTCGGCCATCAATAATTTGTCTTATTTTGAACATTCAGTAGAGTTCTCAATGTTTGTCAAAAATTCAGCACGTACCTCTTTTCTTCTAGTAGATTCACTTTCAAAATCTATTTATTTTCGAAGTTGATAGGTTTTTCTCTGCAATTTATGAAATATTTAAAAGAAATTCGAGAATTTCAGTGTTTTTGTTTATGAGGATAGAGCGTCGCGCAATCTTGGAACACCCTGTATACATAAATCTAGTTCTGTTTCCAAATGCTTAAAAAATGCACGATAGCTCAAAAGCTCTTGAGGACAAGTCCGCGCTTTTCAAGAATTTTGTTCTACCACTTTCTTCTATATCTCAAGTTTCAAGTCCACGCGCCACCTCTGATTGTAGCAGAAGGGTGCAGAATATAAACAAATGCAAGGTCGATAACACATCACACCTGCGAACTTCCGTGGGGAATGCGCACCCCTTTTCAAAGGGATTCCCTTTCTCCCGCCTCACATATCATCAAGGGACATCGCACCGTTATACCTGAATTAACAATGAATCTTTCGGAGATAAGCTACAAACGAATGTTTCGTGAAAATTAAATCCAAGGGTCGGTTTTCTTTCGGTCTTATCCAATAGGGACATTTTTTTATCTGATATGCTGCTATTTTTTCCTTTGTTCTGAATTTGCTTGGATTCTGTAGGAGATTTATGGGATTGGTATCGTTTATCGGAAGAAGATCAGAATGATTTTTTTTTCTTTCAGACTTAGTATATGCTAGTTATAATCATATGCGTTTATATAGGACATTGATGCCCTAAATCTTTATACGAAACTTGTGAAAAATTGTGAAAATTACTGACTTTACAATACTTTAAGAGTTATCGAGGAAGAACCTTATATGAGGAAAAACCGCAATTCCTCACTGAGTGAAGTAGTGACTTCCGTAATACACAGAAAGAAACTAAACTTCGATGTTTGGGTAACTAAATTTTACATTTCATGAATTATAATGAACTTTTCGTTGCGATTGCTGAAAAGTCCATAAACTAATGTAGGCTTGGTTAATCGATCGTCTAGAGGTATGATTCGATTACTTGCCTTTCGTCTTCTTCTTCGTGACTTTATCGGATTTTGTAATGATTAAACTCTTTTGAATTATTTACATCTATTTACAAAGCCACACTTATACTCAGTATTGAGAAGATCTTAATTACGTCTTAATTACAAGTTTCTCACTACGGTACTGAAATTCGTCTTTAACTCGAGTGTTAATTACTCGAAATGTCTTCGATTATCACGCCTTCGTCGTACCTCAAGTTTTCGGTCGTCTCGTCTCTAACTTGTTCGCGACTCGTCTTAATCCAGTCCGCGAACCGTCTTTACTTCTTACGTCTTAAGTTGACCGACCGAACTGGACTCGTCTTAGACTTGCCGTGAACTGTCTCTCGACTGGAACTTGAACTGACTCTCTGCCGATTGGAACTAACCCTGTCTCGAATATCGACCTCCCTTCTTTCGGCTTGACCACACCCTTAGGGAAAGTACCATATCCTAGTCCAATAAGAATTTTGCCGTACCGCCCACAAAGATCTTCGCGGATTCCTGGAAATCGAATATTCTCGAAGGACTAGAACCTGATACACAGATGTGACACATCTGGTACGACCGTATTGTCTTCGAACTTTCACAACCCCCGAGTAAATCTCATCAAGATTTACAACTCCATGACATATCTTCGACACCTCGAAGAATAACACATCCTTTTTACATGATATGTACAATAACAATTCGTTCCCTGTAAATTCATTGAAACTGTCATGCCCTCGACACTTGAAGAAACTAATAGGTCTCCAAGCATCTGGTTGACCATCTCAATTATTTACAGGGAACAATAACTGGATCTTACATTCATTCAATCTTCAATTACGAATATTCCACTACAATGTCAAATTATGTTGTGGAAATATCGAATTTTAGTTTCTTTCTGTGTTTTCCGGAAGTTACAGACTACTTCACACAGTTATAAATTGCGTTTTTTCCCCATTTAAAATTCTTCCTCGATAACGCTTGAATATTTCGTTTCAGGTATAGGGTTTGCTCAAATAACCCCCACTATTTTTGTACGTAGAATCGACTGAAATATTGAAAAAAATTGGTTCTGATTTGAAAATCTTGAGTTTTGATGAATTTGAGTCCTCCAAGTTCATGATCTTCTTAAAATAACTCTGTACATTTTTGGTCCAAACCGCAAACAGTCTTATAATATTGAGTCTTTGCAGAATCGAAAAAAGAAATTCTTCGAAAGGAGCTTTTTCTGCCGAAACATTAAAAAAATGTGAGTCCTAATCGCCACAATTTTTTTAATAAGAATCCCATTAACTCATAAATCGTTGAGCTTTATCCAAGGTATGGCATATTGCCGAAATTGTCATCAAAAAAGCTATCTTACGATGCAATCATTATTGCATCGTTAGATAGCCCGTATATTTACGGGTTGTGCCATTTGAAATAAGGAAGTAGTAGTCTGTTTCCGGTATAACCGGAAGTTCTAGAGATCTGGAAATATTTTAGGGAAAACAATCATTGTCTCAGACAACAACATGCAAATTTTCAACTCAAAAGTACGATTAGTTTTTATAAATGTCTACTAGGCCATCCCGGTGAATCACCCTGTATTATCAAGATCAAAATATAATTATCGAACAAGTCGAAATTTTCGATTTTCCTAATTTCCCCAGTAACCTATGACACACAATATGTTACGAAAAAAAAACGCCCCTCCTGAACAAGAATCAATATACCCCCTCCAACAAAAAAAAAATCCTGCTCCGATGATAATTCGCCATTTTCGATTTCTCCAGCGTTTTTGCTAATCGTTTCTTTCTAAAGTCGATTTCACCGGGTTTCATTTTTTTCGGACATTTTTATCTACAATAAATTCCTGGATGTCCTTGACGCGTAAGTAATATATCAATTCTCACATTCACTAGACACTAAGTACGATCGATGAAAGATTACCTATCACACCACAAGATACAAAAGGCGGTAAGGCATATAGAACTTCGAAAACTAAATGGGATTAAAAACATATGTTCCGCTGAAAACATTTAGGCCCAGTTTCACCAAACAGCACTTGATCCCAGATTGATTAAACTCCGCTTGTTACTAAAGCAGGCTTAACAGTGTTTTCTGTTTCACCATTCATCAACCCGTCCGAAGATGATCGCGATTAACCAAATCGCGATTAAATAGTCAGACCATTTGGCAACGTTGTGAACAACGAGTTATATAGTGTTCTGTATCGTATTAGCAGTGATGACCACCATTGACGCTAGGTGTCAGGTGTCATTCATTCATAACTCATAACATTTCAAAACATTTGTCATCTTGTAAACAAAAAACAAAGTTAATTTTTGCCGAAAATGTCGAGTGATGTGCTTCGAAATGTCGGAAACTTGCAGAAGTTAAAAAGAAATTATCCCATTTCACAAAACCACACATTCTGGCAAAAAAAACTATATAAGTAATTTTATTAACTTATTTATTTTTATTAACAAGTTTAACTGCTTCTTGAATAATATTTCAATCAAACATATCAATAAATTATTCTTTGCAATAAATTTCATAAAACACAAAAACAAAGTTTTTCGGCAACCGTCCGGGAAGTGCTCACTTTCCGGACGCTTTTTCTCTGAGAAAGTAGCATCTCCCGGCCTAGTCCGGAAAGTACGTACTTCCCGGACTAGGCCGGAAAAGAATCATAGAATCCATAGCAAACGAGATAACGGCTGACAGTTCATATGAAATTAGTTGTCAAAAATTTGCATGTTTTTTGATCGCAATCGTAATAAAATATGGAAAGCAGCAGCGATAGTGTTATTTTACATGGTTGCCGAAAAAATAATGTACGCAACACGCCCGAAAATGGTTTTTTTGGACTCACAGACTTCCAGGACTCGCTTACGCTCGTCCTGGAATTTTGTCTATTCGTCCAAAAAAACCCTATTTTCCGGACTTGTTACGTAAATTACTATTACGTGTATTTTGAATGGGAAATATTGAGCCTATACATATAGTCATATTTCGATAAAATTGACCCAAAAATTAGAAATTTCCGGAAGAATCATTACATAGACAAGAGTTCCATACTGATAAATAATTATTAATCTCAACTTGAAAGGTTTTAATCCTCCAAAAATGGCCGATTAGTGCTAAATCGCGATTGGTCGATTAAATGGCGCTTTGGAGTGTGGTGAAACGCTACATTACATTAATCGTGATCTAAGGCCTCACTTAAGAGCTAAGTCAATATTAAAGCATTTGGTGAAACTGGGCCTTAGCATTTATCAGTAACTAGTATCGAATGCAGAATCGTGGGAATTTTCCATATGATGTTGAATATGTTTTTTGTCGGTCATCGATATTTAGTTAATGCATATCTGGTGATCCTTGAAAATTGCCGTAGCTGGTTTTTGAGTAGACAATACTTAATTAATTTTATTTTATTACTTGAAAGTATTCGAGAATCAATCGTGAAATTATTTTTTACGATTCATATTTCCTGAGTTGAAACATGACGATATTTTGAATTTTATTATTTTCGATTTCCAGCAAGTAAACTAGATAAATGTATTGGTTGACTCTTTATGGTACAGGTAGTTTAGTGAGTGACTGGATTTAGATAGTTCAACTTTAAATAGATTATGCTACTAGAAGTTCTGTCTAACACTTCTTTGGTGGAGTAAATTGCTCGATAACTGCTAAATCAATCCACTCCATTTGTCTGGAACCTAAAAAAATCAGAATCAACTTCAACAATCAGAACGAATGTATTTTGAAGAATCAATTCTTTCCTCTAAACGAAGAACATAGAATATTCATAAGTTTGATCATTTCCTTTGGGATACCCACTAAGATGAGTCACGTTTTTTTGCTTTAGTGTTCTATAAGATACAAGAAGGTAATGTTGTGTAGGAAAAAATTCCGCAACTTTCGCCTCCAACTTCCAGAAGTTGGAGGTCGATTCCAACTTTTGCCAGCTCATGAAACTTCAACACCGTTGGGATCAGGGTTCAACACGGGCCTGTCTATAAATGAAAAGACAAATGCAAACTTTCTTCGAGTAATTGACCGATCTGAAACCTGCACAGTCGGGCCAAATCTCCCCAAATTAACCGATAGAGGGAACTTTCGAAGACAAAGAAACATTTGCTCTAGTGGAGTAGTCTTTGAATTTTTTCGGCCTCTAGATGTTCCTCGCCGCCTTATGTATTTGAGAAATGATAATTGCAGAAGTTTCGCGACTTCCAACTTCTGCATCTTTTTCGCTCATTTGGCCCCGTGCCGCGCGCTCTTCCCCCAAACTCATTTCAAGTTTTCACAAAGATCACTTCCTACCTTGAAAAGTTCTGCGGGATTTTTCAATATTAAATTTTCGCCTTTCAACTGGATTCGATATTAAAACTCCCTGGGTAGAATTCGAGTATTTCAATGGATTCCCGGTTACTTTTTCACTCATAGTCGTAATTGATGGGCCTTAACAGAAGTTTTCAGAGAACTGGGAAATTTTATGGTGTAAAGAGATGATAATTGATCACTGTTATCGTTACATAAGGCCCTAGCATATATTTTTTAATGTTTGTGGTACCAATGTATGGTGGTCACCATATCTCATGTTCTCCTTGTTCGATTTTGAAGACAATGGTTTTGTATATTCGAATTCTAACAAAATGTTGAGAAGCATGAAACGAAGAACCAATGAAACAATCCAACTGAGAACAATAACGGAGCCAACCTGGAAAATACATCAGCGATATAGAGAAATCAATAAAAGATCAAGAGAAGAAAACAGATATAATACTTTGAAAGACAATATCAGGATTACTAAGGAATAATAAATGAAAATAATTAATAAAAAAACAATCAAGCTAATAAAAAACGGAGGAATGGCAATCGAAGGCGTACACAGGATTGTTGTTTCACAGAAAAATACAAGAAGAATAAAAAACAGAATAACGGTACAAGAGGACAGGGATATCTGAAGAATCTATCCACTGGAGACTCACACTATTCACACTCAAACAATTCACAATAAAATCCTAAGAATACAACACCCTTGCCTATCTCTGCTTTGTAGATCTAACCAAGGCCTTCGACAGAGTGCAAATAGAAGAAGTGAACAATATTCTAGAGGACGGTATAGTGGGTCATAGAGCTCATTAAGAGCATGCATGCGATCACAACTACCCCAATAGGCACTAAATCTACCCATTCCTTAGAATATAGATAGAAGGAACGGAAAGTAAACATTTGTGCTCGATTCCGAGAACAAGAGAGATGGAAGTTTAGTATCGCCAATCACAATCGATCTAGCTTCAGCTGGCTCGAGTCGTGCAGAATCCTGATTTGATTGTTGAATTTTTCATCAGGAATCCTTTTTTCATAACTTGACAATAGCTAAATAATCATTTCAATGAAACGATACTTGAAGAGGAGTGAGGTTTATTAATGTGAATATTGTGTTTGAATGTTGAAGTTTATTTTTCTTCTTTTTATATCTAGTTCTTGAATTTTTTCTGTTTTTCTTTTTTATATTACGAATATATTATAGAATTAAAATTGCAAGCCAGTATGAGGAATAAATAAAATAAATAAACTGAGAAAAACATTGACTTTTTTTATGAACGTTTGGCGAGTCCTTCTCGAGCCAAGTTACGAGGAGTACCCTCTCCCAGGGGCTTAGTGTTTCTTCCCGAGATCGCTGATGGACTCTTCAGTTAGGCTATTCAGCAATCTCTATCTGAGACACATCCTCTCACACCATTGTGGAGAGGTTACCCCTTCAAATCGGCCTGGGCCGAAGTAAAGTGGCGCGAAAACCAATAGCGCCATCTGTGAGCAGACATAGTCACTACAAACTAAAGAGTTCTCATTGTGGACTATTTTTGAGCATCAATTGATAATATCAAATTATGTTACGCTACTGTTAGAGGGCCCGTCAAACAAGGAGTTACGAATGTTGGAATTAAAACAAATTCTACAATTACAAGGCGATTTCCATTCCTCTTATTAATATTTTTAAGACACTCACGCAGCAACTGAAAATAACCACAGGCATTCGCCAAGTAGACACTCTCAGCTATCAGCTTTTTTTACGATACAAGCTTGTACTAGAAAACAATATAATTGAGCAAGGCATGTCATTTGAATATTTCGGATATGAAATCACAAGCTCAGGTCATGAAATTTTTCATGACCAATACATACATAGGCAACTGAATGTCCTCGATCACTTACACTATTTTCATCTTTAAGGTCGATCGTGAAGCTTTGATATAGACCTCATCTTCCACGTGGCCAAAAAAAAAAAGTCTAAAGGTGTTGAATAACAAGATCTTGGTATCCAACTGTGATCACCTCGTTGAGAAATAAAACGGCCTGGAGACTTTTATTGCAAAATTGCGATTGTTTCGTTGCTTGTGTGGCACATAATGGCGTCTTGTTGAAATTAAACATCATCCGCATCAATATCTTCAACTCTCGGTTTAACTACTACTCCTTCCTCAGCGTTTTTGATATTCCATCACTTCTCAGGATGAGTGAAGCGAATTCGAACGTTCCTTTGATTTACTGCACTTCCTACAACATGAAAAAATCCAAAATACATTTTTGAGTCTTCATTTTTAATTTTGAAGAAAAATAGTTTCATCAGCCTTCAATAAGACTTTTTGTATATTTTGTTTTGTGGAAATAAGGACTTTCCACAATGACGAACTTTTCAAAATGAATAATAGTGGAAATCCCATATAAATCGATGGCTCTAGCATGAAATAAAGCGTAATAATTTTCGAACTGATCGCTGAAGCAGTATAGACCCCTTTTTGTGGAATGCTCAATTTCCAACAGTTCAAATTTTTACACAAGTTTCACTGATGCCAACCGAGAAGGCGATTCACGAAAATCCAAAAGTGCTTTAGTTTTGCGAATAGTTACTACAAAATTATTAACATGTTTGTAGCGAATTAATGTAACATTAATTCATTGTAACAATTCATTTGCGTGTGGATCGTTCTTGTTTCAGTAATGGCATCGTTTTTACTTGTTACATATCAAGAGAATACAACTGTAAAGGTGATAGCTGCTCAGATAACGAAATATTCAAATTCTTATTGGAAAATCCTATGGAATTTTTCAATATTGATTTAGGTTGCGACAAAAAAAGGAATAATAACCCAAAGAGTGAAATTAACTGTGTTACTTCTGTTTTTCATTTAATATTCAACTTAAAGATGCAATACAGACTTATTTTGGTCTAAAACGAACAAAAGTTTTTCATCAATTATCAAACTAAAATAAAGTTCATCTACTTCTCGACCCATCTCGTCTTCACGTCTTTACTTAACGAGTCGAGAAACTCGCATCAATACGCAAATTTCATTGTTGGTCATCAAGAAGAAACGAGTTATTTCCACACATATCATCAGGGCAAAATTGCCGAAATTTGCCCTAAGACATGAAGCAATAACGCCGTCGGCTAGCAGCAAATTAGACCTCAACGCCATGTTAACGACGTCGGTGTTAAATTGATAACGACAGTTTAGGTGTCGACGACAGGGAATGATCATCGTCTCTCAGAGAGCAAACTACTGATAGTTAATTTTTAACGACCGTATAAAGTGAAGGTGCCATGCAAAAGCCCGTTGTTCACAAACACTCAAAGGTAGAACGCTGGGTGGATATTTGAGTAGAGTGAAATTGTTCTTTATAGCATTGAACGGAGAAATATTCTGCTAAAATGAAAATACTGCAAGGAATCCCACTGGAGAGCACATGGAAAATTTTCCTAGGATGGTTCTGTTGAAATTCGATGAACAGGCCAGTTGGAAAGTCTCCGGTCTACCATACCAAAACACATTTTATGGCAAAATTCGATTTTATTATTCAACATAGTTGCCTCTTCGACGGCGAAAGAGCGAATAATCGCTGTAATTAATATAATATGGAAGATCGCTATAAAGCGATCTTCCAAACTTTCGATACCATTTTTGTAGTACGATTTGTCTTTCGCTTCAAAATAGGCCTCAGTTTCGGCGATTTCTTCTTCATTGGCGAGAAATTTCTTTCCAGCGAGCATTCTTTTGAGGTAAGAAAACTGGAAAAAGTCGCTGGCGGCCAGATCAGGCGAATACGGTGGATACAGAAGCAATTCGAAGCCCAATTCATGCAATTTTGCCATTGTTTTCATTGGTTTGAGATACGGCGCATTGTCTAAAAACAGCACCTTTTTTTATTCAAATGAAGCCGTTCTTTAACGATTCTTTAACGCTATAAAATAATCGCTGATGATGGTCTGGCCCTTTTGAAGGTAATCAATGAATATAATATTTTGCGCATCCCAGAATACTGATGCCATTACCTTGCCAGCTGACTGCCGAATGGACTCCGGAGTGAGATGATGGAGCCATGTTTCATCCATTGACACATATCCAGGCAAAAATTCAGGTTAATTGCACTTGAAAAGTCAATCACTGCTCAAAATCATGAATATGTCGTATGCTTTTGATCGATTTTCGGCACCCATTTGGCACACAGCTTTCTCATGTACAAATATTCGTGAATGATATGATGTACACGATCACAATGTCTGCTATCTCGATCAACTTTACTTGACGGTCATTCGAAATTATTTTGTGAACTTTTTGTGAACCTTTTGGGCGTCCACTGCGTTCGCTGTCTTCGGTGCTCATTTCACCACGTTTAAACTTAGCATACCAATCAATGATGGTTGATTTTCCTGGTGCAGACCCCTGAAACTCTTCATCAAGCCAAAATTTTGCTTCAACTGTATTGTCTGTATTTTTTCCCTTCGAAAATCAATATCAATTTTATCAGTACACGAAATTCTTATTTACTTTTCATCTTTTTTCAAAGAATATATGTAGTTACACTAAAAATCATATGGATATAATACTAGCACCGCCATCTGTGCATCAGACCGAGGACTTTTCAATTGGCATAATATTTATGTGAGTGAATGAGTCATCATTATTTTGAATCTGAAGATTAAATTTTTCGTTGTTTCAATATTTTTATGGTGATTATCTACGTAGTATGTAGTACATATGTATGAATACAACGAACATCAATCGTTTCGAATGATCGATAAAGTTTTTTAGTTTGTGGTTTTTCAATATAATAATAATAATAATAATAACATTTATTGATCCTTTAAGACAAACAAGTATAGGACAGGTCATAATAAAGCAAAAGAAAGAAAATTCAAAAAGATTAAACTAAACAATATTTGCAATTGACTGTTACTCGTATAGTTTTAAGTCACTATCCTCTAAATATTCTCTTACTGAGTAGTAACATTTATTCAGTAACAGATTCTTAAGTGTGATTACTATTCAACGGGTGATCTTCTTTATGACCATTTCAGATTGAGTTTTTAAAATTGTTCAACATTTTCTGCGTTGCCTCAATTCTAATTCTTTTAAAATTTGTTTCAAGTTTTTTATATGACTTCCTATACATAGTTTTGTAGGTACTTATTAATTCTGTTTCGTCTCCAAAGTACACCTACCCGGTGAACAAAGACGTCTAATATGGAGAATGTTAAACAAATATGGTTCCAAAGGAGGCTTCAAATAACTATTGTCTCGTTAAATATATTCATGAAACTGACAACATCAAAAATGTCATTTCTTCTAATATTGACAACGTCAAAAAATTATCTTTCTTAGATACAGAGCATCAAAAGGTTGCAAAATAAAACATTATTCTGATTCTTTCAATTGGTACCTATATAATAATTAAGATCTACCTTAATAATTTTGTGGTCCTGGTATTATTGTGTAATTTTCTTTCGATATTCTTATTTAATTTTCTGTGCTTCTGATTTGGTGATCAACATAATATCGCACGAGTATTTGAATTGTTCTTCTCACTCCTAGTGATGATTTTGATCACGATCAAACTTGCAATTTCGAAATTACTGAGAACAAAAAATAGTCGAACATTCAAAGAACCTAACTTCGGCACTCGAGATCCGAATCTACCCTAGAAATTCCATGTTTTTAGCTCAGTTGTTATCGTGTATACGGAGTATTTATAGGTGTTTTAGAAATGCAACATCTCAAGTTGACAAAACATTCGTTTATGACATTTTCAAAATGCTGCGAGTGTAATATGCTGATAACAGGTCCATTGTATCCATAGTAAGAAGTTTATCGTTTCACTGATGACCTCACTTGTGAAGTGATCCACATTTTTTTTTACTACAGTAAGGAGTCTCTTTTAGTCATCAAAATTGCTTTATGAGATCATCTGATGAATCTGAAAATCGTTAGAATGAAAATAATTTGATAATTTATTATCAAAATCAGGATTATGGAATCGATCCCTCTTGACTCATTTGAGTCATTTTGAATAACTCTAGTATTCATATTATTCATTAGTCCTGACAGATATCTACTGGTACATCCATATATTCTAGTGTGTTCAATATCACACCAATCCCAGGAAATTACATCATGCATCTCCTACTAATGCAGAACTTCATTTGATATTAAAATCATTTTTGAATTGACATATTCGGCAATGCGAAATAGTTGATTCATTATTTAGAGTAATGGATAATCAATTAGGCATCTATTTTGATAATAGGTTATTCCAATCATAAAATGTATTGATTTACTGACTGAAATTGAAAATGGATATGAAGTGGATTACTTCATATTATGAACAAATATTATATATTTTCGGGATATTCGATGTGAAATTTCTATACTTGCTATGTCGATTTCACCCTTATATGATTCCAGATTATCTAGGAGAGAAACTTCATATTTGTTTGATTGTATAATATCGCAAATAAAATGTCCAAAAAGGTTGGTTTCATATCTAGAATAAGGGGTAAAATTGATATGAATACGTCACTGATGTTGTTTAGATCATTGGTACTTCCTCATGTGGATTATTGCTCGTCAGTTATGTTTAATTTAAATAAAGGTAGCATAGATAGGTTACAAAAAGTGCAAAATAGAGGTATGAGAATTATTTTGAAATGTAATAAAAGAACTCCTATAAGAAATGTGTTAAATTGTTTGAAATTGATGAGTGTCAATCAAAGAATTATTTATAGAACATTAGATTTAATATTCAAAGCAAGGAATAAAATGTTACCTGAATATAGTTTCGAGTGTGGATTGTTTGTTTTTTCAATTTTAATACAGGGTGAACCTGTGTGTTTGTTCTATATTGTGTTGTTTGCTGAGAGTAAATTTGTAGTTAGTTCATATTCCAGATCTCATGCTGCCCATTACTAATTTAGGTAAAATTGTTTTTAGCCTGAGGAAGGGAATAAATTTCCCGAAACGTTGCTGCTGAATAAATTATACATAAATAGTTCCTTGTGACTGATACCTTCACCTATTCTGTTACCTGAATATTTGAGTGAAAACCTAAAATTTGCTAATGAGATACATAATTATAATACACGATGTCGAGATGATTTTTACATAGAAAAAGTTAATACTACATTAATGAATAAATCCACATTAAGCAGGGGATTAGTTATCTTCAATAATCTACCTGAAAAGATCAAATATTGTAATAATTATAGAGAATTCAAAAAATGTTTAATGAGATATATTTATGAAGAATTTAATCAAGTTAGTGAATTATATTTGTATTGTTTTCAATAGCCGAGTGCTAAATAGAGTTTATTATTATTATATTATTATTATTATCATATAAGAGGTGACATTACACTCAGACCTCAAGATCTATTGTGGCTCTATCAAAAATGCACTCACCTCTACACCACTTGTCATTTCCCTTTTAGCACCGTGAATATTATTAATTTCAGTATCTATACTAACTGACAAAGAAATACTGCAACACCCAGAAGAAGCTGCTTAAATTTCAATTTATTTTTTAAAACATTAATAGTAAAGCAAGGAGTAAATGATTGAATTTAGAGAAAAAAAACGTGAAGGTTTTGTCATATACGAATGGTTTACCGCCGGATAAGGTCTTTTGGACTGCAGCATTATCGATCCCATCTTGTGTTACCTCTGACGGTTGAGCATCGCCGGCAACGATTAAAGTGGTGCAGTGAACTTCAACATTGGATTGTGAAATGGCATCAAGTCATCTTTTCCGATCTAGATTCTCCGTAGGTGCACATGATGGTTGAAGAAGGATTAGACAACGTCCGGGAGAATAACGTGAACCTCAGTTCAAAGTCGAGCGTCATGTACACCGGATAGTATGCGTTATAGTATTTCTCCAAATTTCAATCATTTACTATCTATGTTTTACCAAAAAAAAATTTAAATTCAAACAGCTCCTTCTGGGCGTTGCAGTTTCTTTGTTAGTTAGTATATAACTACTCGTTTTTTTTTATATCAAAATCAAACCTCTTAGTGAAAAACCCTTCGTTGAAGAAATAAGATTCATCAGCATGGGTGTCTCATGTTTCAGTAAGAGTTTGAATAAACAAGGTCAGCGCAATTTAGTTGAAGAAGATATGTGATTATTAGAGCTCAGTCCGGAAATGAGCAAGTCCCAAAATTACATCTGCCGTGAACTTCATAAGTATCATAGTCATTTTGTTTTGGCACGAAACGACACCTTATGAGTTATGACTATAGTTTAAGAATTTGCCGAAATGAGCAGTACATCGTTTCGGAAATAATGAAAATAAACGATGCCATTTCGTGAATTTTCTTCTGCAGCAATGAATTCATTATTATTAAGACATTAGTTTCCGTAGAATCATAGTAATTTGAAATTCACATCATGGGGAAACGAATTAGATAACCTACTTTTCTTATTCTATGTAATTTGAAAGCTGGTTTGAAATCGACCTTTTTGCTGACCTCTAGATATCGAAACATTCTGAGTTATCTCAACTATTTATTTATATTCATAAAATTATATAGGTTCGGAACTTAAATTTTTTGTTGTTTTTTTTTTTAAATATTTGAGAATGTTTATCGTATCCACATGCATAACAAAACCAGCATAACCTTAACATATACGTTCCAAAAGGAACTGTTTGAATTTTATTTTTTTTTGGTTAAACAAAGATAGTATACCAAGGAGTAAAAGGGTTTAACATTTTTTCCAATAAATTTGTTAATAATGTGTTTGTCCACCGCGATTATCTGTACACTCCCCAACACGTCTCGGCATTGATGCAAAAGATGGCCTTCTTCTTCTGGAAGAATACTATTCCAAGCTACATGTACTTCATGTCTCAGAGGAGCCAAAGTCCGTGGGGGCTGGGGTAAATTTCCAAGCCTTCTGCCCATGATGTCACAAACATGCTCTATGGGCGAAAGATCAGGGGATCTGGGCGGCAATGACGAAAGATACGTATGGATCGCTTCGAAAAAGTTTAAACTAATTCTGGCAACATGATGTCGGGCATTATCTTGCTGAAATATTGGATTCTCGAGCCGATAAAAGTGAGAAAGAACATATAGCTCCACTATTTCTTGAAGCTGACGCAGCGCTGTCATGTTACCTCGAATGGAGATTGGAGACTAAAGATGACCTGCTTGCATGGGCAAGGGCAATAGCACCCCATACCATAACGCCTACTGTCCGGTGTATATGAAGCTCAACATCAGACTGAGGTTCACGTCTTTCTCCCAGAGGTCGTCTAACTCTTCTTCGACCATTATGTGCACCCAAGGAGAATCGAGATTCATTAGGAAAGACGACCTGATGCCATTCCACATTCCAATGTTGACGTTCACTGCAACACTGTAATCGTTGCCGGCGATGCTCAACCGTCATAGGTAACACAAGATGGGATTGATAATGTTGCAGTCCAAAAGACCTTATCCGATGGTAAACCGTTCGGACCGTTACAGGATTGCCTTATTCTCCTAACCACTCATCAGCCAAAGATCGAGTTGTCGCAAATCGGTCTCTAATGGCCATAATACTTAGACGTCGATCTTGAACTTCATTTGTGCTCCTTCGACGTCAGGTGCCTACTCTTCTTTGATATTGGGCAGTATCAAACCATGCTTGACAACATCTCATAATAGTTGTTATATTTCTATTCGTACGGTTAGCGATTTCTCGAAATGACAACTCTTCCTTCTGTAGACCAATAATTCGGCCTCTTTCGAATTCAGTCAGCTGGCGATAAATTCCACGTACACATGCTCTAGGCATTTTAATAACGACTAAACATCGACTGAAATATTCTACTTGAATTTGTTCTATAAGGTATAGCAGAATTAACGGATTTGCCACAGAATTAGAAAAACATTATTTGTTTTACTAGGCAACAAAGTAGTAGATTAACTGCCGCAGTGAATCTACTTTGCTGCCGAGTTGAACATCTAATTTTTTCAGATTGTTTATAATGATATATGTATGATATTGTATCTGAAAATTATTACAATTCCCACAATCTTTTTATTTTTCTTGTAGTGATAAATTGAAACAATATTCCAAAGAAATCACAATTTTTGGAATGGTTGATTGCTATGGAAATGTTTATGTGCATAATAATTATAGTTTAACGGATTTTGAAATGTTTTATTTCCATTGAAAATAATAATTTTGGGCCTAGGCAGGAAAGTTCTTACTTTGCTGCCTAGGCAGTAAAGTATTACTTTGCTGATTGATATGTGTTCGCAAAATTAATATTTACTATCAATCGGAGAAAAATTTGTTTTCAATTCGTCTCATTTCGAATATTGTAGTTCAAGGCACATGCTTTCTGATGAGGAACAAATATCTAATATTTAGACTAATTATTTTGATTTGTTTTGATTTTTTTCTATATTTGTCTTGTTCTCTCTATTGATTTCATTTTCGATACTTATTGAAAAATTTCGCAATACGATTTCTAAAACCGAAATAAAAACTAGAATATAGGTATACATGCTATTTCACTGAATTTTTGGTAATGACATATTTTCTTCACAATGCAACTAACAAGAAATTGAATCACACGGAACCCTCATCCTGAATATAATTTTCCTTTAAGGAAAAAATGAACTAGAACATCTTCTTAATCACGAACACGCATGCAGATGCAGACGTGAATATATAAATGACAATTTCGATGCACATGTTCTTGTAGATCAACCAGCGTTCCCTGAAATATCTGCATGACATTAGCGATGGGCTTGGTGCTTACCTCATTTGAATAAACACCTTTGCTCCGAGATACAATATCTCAATTCCAATGAATACTATTGGAAGCTGGACTATGTTGTCGGACTCAGGGTAACATCAGGAACGTTGTCACAATGGACCAAAGCCGGGAAACACAAAATTCGAGCGTGTCATCGAGATGCTCGGCTATAAATTTCACTCTTATTGTTATCTGGCTTTCGATGCTATTGCAGGCCATATTTTTGAGTCGTGATGAATTACTGTTTGGACGTAACATTCGCTTGTTGAAATTGTGAATTTGTTAAAATCAATGAAAATATGTAAAATAGAAATTTCTAATTCCAACTCCGTTCAACCTTTGTACTCATGTAAGACGACTTAGGACTTACCACATAATTCCTAAAATTAATATCGATTTATGTATTAACACCTAGGAAAGTTCTATAAAATATAATGCCGTCATTAGAATGTTAATCCTCAATTAGGTGAATCCTATTGGATATCTGCATCGTTTAATGGAGGATTGAAATTTTAATGTAGCATTGAATTTAAGTAGATTTTCCTGCAATTGTGTGTAAGCCTCATAGCTTAAAGATCAGAGAAATGGATGTTAACGGATAAGGTTAGAAGGAATCGAAGTAGGAAAGAAAAATCGGCTAAAATCTTGAAATTTGAATAATTTATTATGAAGTGTAATGCCCAATGAAAATAGGAATCGTTATTTCTCTAATTCTGTGGTTATTCCGTTCATTCTTCCACATCTTGTAGAACAAAATCGTGCGAGAATCTATCAGAAACGCACAGTTTTCATGGTTATATTTTATTATAATATGTTGGTACTCCGACTTCATCTGTCAATTCATCAATTTGCCTTAAAGAAATCATTTCTGCCAATTAACATTTTTCAATGAAAAAATCACTAAATACAATAAATTAGAGAAAATAATGTATAATACTCGTACAGAATGCTCATTCTACCGCTCGAGTTTTGAACTCGTGGCAGAATATCAATACCTTCTGCACTTGTATTATAAATAACTATACTAAAACAGGGTGAGCCTTTGACTAGTACATACATATGTATAATTCAACCGATGATTCTCGAGATGAACAGAAGCACTTTTTCACTATTTTTTCCGATTCGATATTTATTTCTCATTTCGTATATCGTGCATTTTCGAGTTGACCGGACTTTGATGAAATTTTATGTTCAGAAAAGATTCATCACATCAATAAAAATGTATATTCTCAAAATTATTTCCATCGATTCCATTCCATTTGCGAGATATAACAAAAAATTATATCTTTTTATGGATTTTCAACAGCCTTTATTTTTTTCAACCGAGCCAAATTGGAGAAAAAAATAAACAAGAAAAAAGTGTTTCCATTGACCTCGGGAAACTTAGGTTGAAATATATGTACAAGTCAAAAACTTCACCCTGTACTTCTTCTCGAGGAGGATCTTGCCTAATCTAGAAAAAAAAAAAACATTTTGATTTAAAAAAAAAAGAGTGTATTGAAGAGCAATCAATGGATGTTAATTTCATTTTAAGGAGGGAGGAAGGTATGCCAAATGGCCGCCACGGCTACTAACTTTTTCTAATAGCTCAAATTTTTCCAGTAGTTTCACTATTGCCGGCCGAGAAGGTATATCACGACGACCCAGAAGTGCTTCAGTTTAGCGAACTGTGACTGCAATGTTTCATAAGTTTTGTAGAGAATTTAATCAATATAAATTCGTTCTTGAAGCGTGTATCGTTCCATTTTTAGTAATGCCGTAGTTTTTACTTACTCTTTGTATAGGAAAACTCCTAATTCAGTGAAATAACTTCACCAATTGATGCGCTGTTGGAGATGAACTGACTTTACAGGGTTAGATCTATTTACAGGGACAATAGAGGGTAGCTTAAATCACAAAAATTTGCGTCATTTAACGATGAGTGTATTGATGTAAACAACATTTCCATTGGTTTCCGAGATATCCCGAAAAAACTAAAAATCGTGATTTTTTTTTCTGTATAACACTTTCGTTTCTAGAAATAATTTCACAAAACTCGGTTTGTAGCCTTATTCAAAACCAAGTTGACTTTTGCGTCTCCAAAACAATGGAAAATAGAAGAAACCAATAGAATATTTGTATTGGATAATGGATACCAACTGAATTTCGTGAAGTTACCTCCAGGAACAAATGAGTTATACAGACAAAAAAATTCTATTTTCAAATTTTTCGAGATATCTCGTGAACCATTGGAGATATTTTGGATCTGTTAACACCAACATACTCATCCTTAAATAACGCAACTTTTTTGTAATTCAAGCCGCCTTGTATTTCTAACGGTTTTCGATTTACCTGTAGTGCGCCTCTAAATAGTTCCAACTCTGTATATAGCAGTGAAATGACATGCCATGATGTCATTATTGCTGGTAAGTTAACCTAGATGACGATACGATCCTCTTCAAATTTGTTTATGTTGAATATACAAACTAAATTTTTACCTTCTGAGATCTATTATTACGGTAATATTGAGAATTTTTTTAATGCTTCATTTGAATTTCCTATGGTACTTGAAATCGTTATGGTACATCTATGCAATATCAGATTTTTTTTCTATATTCTGCCTGAGTTGTTCACAGTCGTGATGAAACGATAATCAACTAAATCATTCTTTCAAGCGAATAATTTTGAAATAATTACGTTGTGTCAGGAGTCCATTTTGCTAGTTGGGTTGTTTCTTTCAGCATCCTCATTTCGAATGACATTGGGGGTTCCTAATTCCACTTAGATAATAACCTCATATTCTATGGTCTCAATGTTACTTATTTGCCGTCCTATTTCATGAATAATTGCATTGAATCCCTCCGGATATTTCTGCCTAGCGGTGAAGGCAACGTCGCAAATAGATGGTAATTTAAAACTTCGGTAAGAATTGTTAAAAAGCTTTAGTTCTTGTTGCGGACCGCGGTTAACAATTTTACTGCGCCTAAACACCACCTACACGACCACTTTTACACTTTAATGGGACCTTATTAGAATAATCGAATAGCATTCATGTAAGGGATATTTCACCGGTCATTTTATTTTCATGCATTAATGATGATACCTCTTTTGAATTCTTATTACTCATAGATTTTATATTCCGCAATTTGCATTTATATTTTTCTAGCTAAAAAACAGCCTCATGAATAGAATTTGAAATTGCAGGTTTCGAAAGCTATTTAGATAAGGAAGCTGTTTCAGGCTGAAATGAAGTTATTTTTTCGAGGACTGGCATATATTTCCGAAAGCTGAATGCTTTGCCATGATGGGGAAAAAAATTACCCGTTATATGGGGTTTGCTTGTACGTGATACGCTCGATCAATATGTCGTCGTTAAAGTGAACGTTGTGTAAAGGCAGATTTAGTATGGGACTTTACTGACTATTTCCCTCGTCTTGATTTCCAGCAATCACAAATGCTCAATTTTGAATTACAAATACTTTCTAGATGGAAAAACTGCAGTATGACAGTACCTGTCACCAGTGTTTTCGAGTTTACCAGCGTATAAGATTTATAGCTGTTGTCACCATAAATCACATGGCATTTAATTTTTCCTATGAAAAAAAAATCGAAAAAACACAAATTCTTTTCTCCGACTCTGATATTTTGTTGCCAACAGCACTCATGCTTTCTATTACTCAGCTATTTATTATTCAGTCTTTTAGGTTTTTTCGGCAATATAGGATGCCCTTATGATATTACTAACGACTATTTTCCTCGTCTTAATTTCCACCAAACCCAAACGCGCAATTTTGAATTACAAATTGTTTCTAGATGGAAAAGCTGTATATCAGCAGTGATATGAGAGAAATGACATATCTTTTAATAACATTAAGAATAAAGAGTTTTACATCATTACACACTATAATTTGTGAAAAAAAACAAACAGATGAAAAAAGTTTACAAATATGTAAATAAATAAAATCACATTAAATATAGTGCCATCCATACCTATTATTTCGCAAAAAGTGGACCAAACAAAGATACTTTCCACACAAACTTGTAGTTGGTAGCAAATCTAGGTTTTTCACTACTAGTGGATATTATTTCGACAAAAAAAGTAGTAATGCTTTTCGAAAATCAAAAACAAAATAATATATGACAGGAATAAAAAACGAAAACGCTTTGACAAAATAGACCTTAAGGGTTTTCCCAATCAGAGGTTTTATTTGAATGTAAAAAAAATATATGTTTTAAGAGAAATCACTGGATGTTCATCTCATTGTGAAGAGGAAGATGAAGATATACTATATTAACAATGGGAACCGATATTAGCCAAATGACCGCCACGGTAACGGTTTCAGCACCATAATCTCATAACTACTGATATGAGAGGATGTCAAGCGTGATTTGATAATGCCCAAAATCGATGAAGAGTAGGAACCGGACGTAGAAGGGGCACAAATGAAGTTCAAGATCGACGTCTAAGGCCTTTGGCCATTAGAGACTGATTTGCGACAACTCGATCTTTTTATGATGAGTGGTTAGGAGAACAAGACCATCCTGTTACTACCCGAACGGTTTACCGCCAGATAAGGTCTTTCGGACTGCAGCATTATCGACCCCATCTTGTGTTACCGCCAACGGTAACAGTGGTGCAGAGAACGTCAACGTTGGAATGTGGAATGGCATCAGGTCGTCTTTTCTGATGAATCTCGATTCTTTTTGGGTGCATATGATGGCCGAAGAAGGGTTAGATGACGTCGAGGAGAAAGACGTGAACTTCAGTAGGATGTACACCAGACAAAGCGTTATAGTTTGGGGTGCTATCGCACATGCAAGTAGGTCATCTTCAGTCTTTATTCGAGTTAACATGACAGCGCTGCGTTACCTTCGAGGAATAGTGAAGCCATATGTTCTTCCTTACCTTAACCGACTCGAGAATCCAATATTTCAGCAAGATAATGCCTGACCTTCTATTGTCAGAGTTAGTTTGAACTTTTTCGAAGCGACTCATGTGAATATTTTGCCATGGCCGGCCAGATCCCCCGATCATTCGCCCATAGACATTGTTTGGGATATCATTGGTAAATGATTTGAAAATTTACCCCAGCCCCCACGAACTTTGACGGCTCTGAGACATGAAGTATAGGTAGCTTGGGGTAGTATCCCTCAAGAAAAAATTAATCATCTCATTACATCAAGGCCAAGACGTATTGGGCAGTGTGAAGATAATCGCGGTGGACAAACACATTAACAAATTTTTTGAAAGAAATCGTTAACCCTTCATTTTTTTTCCTCCAAATTTCATCATTTACTCCTTGCTATACTATCTATGTTGTACCAAAAAAAAAAAAAATTAATTCAAATAGCTCCTTCTAGGTGTTGCAGTTTCTTTGTCAGTCAGTACATAAAGGTTCCGTTTAATATTTGCAAGATTTTTCATATGAGTATCCAATGCCAGACATACAGCGATAAATTCAATCAACAGTGAAGAAACAGTTATAATAATAAATTCTTATCGAATAATCCAAGATAGTTTCAGACTTCGAATCTTCAGTTGCTGCATTCAAGAGTCATAGAATCATCAGTTTGACACACCGTGATCATTGGCAAATTTACCTTTCATCTCCATAGTAGAGTATGGTGACTCCAATCTAGTGCGGTGAGCTGATTTAGGGAGTGATGCGAAGCCCATAACGCCATCTTTCGGGCATACACAGCGTCACTACTGTATTATAAATTTGTGTGTTGTGTGTTTTCGTGTCAATAACTCTTGACTTTGAAACCAGTTTTTTCTCATCCCAGGAAAATCACATCTCGTATTTGGGTTTCCTCCTCTTTCAATGCGCCTGTGTTTCAATTCCATGGTTTCAGTTCAGTATTTTGAAAAAAAAAAACTAAACGTGGAGCTCGGAGTCATAATTTTCACTATGCGCCACCTGCTGGCTACATACCAATCCGTTGCAGTTTCTTAGCCGACTTTTATTGGAGCTTTAAAATTAAGATTGGGAGTAATGCAAAGAAAACTTAGTTCGAACAACATCCCTTCAATAGGGATGTTGCGTCATATAGGGTATGGTCCGTATGTCGCCTTGAATTTAAGAGCGGTTACTGTGGTTTTCAATGTCTGAGGTAACCTGCTTCGTATTTACGGACCGCTTGACACTTGTCAATAATAATAATAATAATAATAAATATTTATTCCATAAATTATAAACAATATTACATAAACATATTACAAAATCATGTTCAACCATCGGAATAAACAAAATACCTACCACAGAAGCTCTAGTTAGACTATTACTTGTACGTGGTGTATGAATGCCTAATCACAAGTATGAAAACATATCAAATGCAAAATGCAAACGCAAAAAAAGAAATAGAAATCTTCTTCTAACTTTTTTTTTTCTTCTTTTCAAATTTTCTAAAATATCCACATTTACATCTCTCCCCTCTCCAGATCTTTGATTTCCTTTTCTCCGAAATTTTATTCCCATCAAGCAACAGATTAACCTTCATACCCTCTATATTCCTAAATTCTCCTCACCCGCTTGAATCCTACCATTGACAACTCTGATTAATGAGGCCATGGAAGAGTTTTCTTTCTGAACTCAAAATCCAATGCTTTGTTTTCTTTTTGAACAGTCTTATACTATTTATCGCTCTGATCTCAAGGGGCAACAAACCATACAACCTCGGAGACAGATATTCACATTGACGTTGGCCTATGGTCTTCTCGCAGCGAGGAACACTTAAAAATGTTTCCTTATTTCGTGTGCTATAGCTATGCGAAATCGGCTCGGTGGTGATCTTTCTCTCTTTTATTCTCATTAGCATACACATGCAAAAAAGTTGTCTCAGATCAAAAAAACCAGATTCTGTATAAAGAATATCATTCGAGTATCTCAGAGGCTTCCTGAACATTATCCTCAAAATCCACCTATGGACAACATTCAGGTTTTCTAGGTGTTTGTCACATACACCACCCCAGCCAACTATCCCATATGCCAATTGTGATTGAACAAGTGCATAATATAGTATTCTCAGATGTTTTTGGTCGATAAAGTCTCTGAGGCGTTTGAACCTAAACAGCATACTTCTCAGTTTTTTCACGATATTCCCAACTTGAAGATCCCATTTTAGATGTCGGTCAATAACAATGCCAAGGTACCTCACCGAGTCGGCTTCAGGAATATATGAATTCTCGCCCAAAATAAGCGATCCCATATCTGGTAATCCACTAGCATATGACGAGAATGGCAGGTATTTAGTTTTCCCCAAGTTGAGTGTGAGTTTATTGTGCCTGAGCCATTGTTCTATAGCTTTGAATTCGTTTTCTGCTTCACACTTCAGCGATTGCCACGTTTCCCCCTCGTAAAGTATTGCAGTGTCGTCTGCAAAGCTAATAATTTTTCCCTTGGTTTTGAGAGCTAACAAACTATTAATATATAGAGTGAACAGAATGGGGCCCAATACTGTTCCCTGGTTCCCAATGGTCAACTACATTTTTCATTGACAGAATTTTGGAGGTTATAAATGATTGATCTCTTTTAATTTGTGAAAAACCAATAGTTCTTAATGGCTCTGAAGGGTATTTGTTTCATAATTAAAATAATAACGTTTTAGATGTTAGGAAAAATATTCATAAAATGTCATGTCATGAAAAATATTCATAAAAAATAATCTGAAAATTAAAATGACAACTGCCAACCGGAGTGGGCTTGGTTACCGATCCTAACCAGAATAAAAGTACGGATGCTTTGGTCACAGATAACTGACCGAAGTTTGAGGAAATATGTTAAGGCTTACAGAGGAAGAAGAAGAATCCTGCTTCGATGCTTTCTCCCACCATTGCCCCACCACCAGAGAGGGCTTCCAGTTATTCAACATACACAGTTATCCATTCATTATTCACAGTGACAATCCACCATTCAACAGTTATATTCAGAATTCACCCAGTTTACACACAGGCATTCAGTAACTCAACATTCATTATATATTCAAGTATTCATAAGTTATTAATATTATAATTTTATACAGTGTTTGTGTTAATAAACAGTAAAAATCACACGTATTTTCTTACAACCAAATCAAGCATAAACACCATAAGTTACTGAAGCCTAATTCAAACAAGAAGGTCCACGCCACTGTTCATGGTCCTTCGACAGCCAAATTCACAACGAATCAGTGAAAATACTAATCAAGAAACAAGTGATTGAATATAACATCAAACAAGAAGGCCCACATACATGTTCATGGTCCTTCGACAGCCAAATTCACAACGAATCAGTGAAAATACTAATCAAGAAACAAGTGATTGAATATAACATCAAACAAGAAGGACCACACTTGTTCATGGTCCTTCGATAGCCAAATTCACAAGAATCAGTGAAACAGCAGAAAAACACAGTAAGTCATCCACTATCCTTCTATATATTATTATCCACATCAATTTCCTATTTTTGAGTAGTTTTAACCTGACAAAATAAAGTATATATATAACTAAATCAAAATGGTTGAAGCACTTAAACTCAAAAGAGGACAAATCAAAGGGCAACTAACTCGATTTAGCAATTTCATATCTAATCTGTCGGATGGAAGTTGTAAAACGGACATTTATCAAATCAACGGTAGATTAGAAAAACTGAGAACGTTGTATGACAATTTCGATCATATTCAAGGCAACATCGAGTTAGAAACCGGGAAGATAGATGATGACGAGCGAGCATATTTCGAAGAAACGTATTTTGACTTAGAGGCACAGGCACTCGAATTAATTTCCAATAACTCTATTAAAACATGCCCATCAGAAAACGGATCTGTTCATTCGAACAATCCAATAAGTTCAATAAAGCTGCCTCATTTAACCTTACCCGATTTCCAGGGTTCTTATACGCAATGGTTAACTTTTCACGATACCTTCGATTCATTAATAAATTCAAACTCTCAACTTTCTGATGTTCAAAAATTCTATTACTTAAAATCATGTTTGAAATCGGAAGCTGCAGAGTTAATACGATCAATAGAAATCACCTCAGATAATTATAATATAGCATGGTCACTATTGAAAGAAAGGTATGAAAACAAAAGATTAATCATTCATACACACGTAAAATCAATATTCGAACTATCTCCTGTCAAAAACGAATCATACTTTCATTTGAGAAAACTTCTAGATAATTTCAATAAAAATATACGATCATTAAAAGCTCTAAATCAACCCATTGAAAGCTGGGATACTCTTTTGGTATATATATTATCATCAAAATTGGATTCAATCACCAAAAGAGAATGGGAAGAATTCGTAAACGCAAATTTAGACAATAAAACACTTCCCACAATATCAGAGTTGACTGATTTCCTGTCTAAAAGATGTCAACTTTTGGAAACAATAGAAAACAAAACTTCAACCCCGACTTCAACTAATCCCTATCGAGAATATAAAATAAATTCAAATTCACCAAAACAAAAACAAACATGTTCATTTTGTAAAGAAAATCATTTCAATTTTAAATGTCATAAATTCTTAGAAATGTCTACAAACGAAAGATTAGAAGAAGTTAAGAGAACCAAGCTTTGCACCAATTGCTTAAGGGATAATCACTCACAATCAAAATGCAAATCACTTTCTAATTGCCGAATTTGTAAGAAAAGTCACAATACGTTACTCCATAACAATACTAAAAGCGATACTAAAAGTCCAAATTTCTCGGTAAATCACGCATCTAGTAATTATTCAGTACCTACTCAGGTAGAAGAAAACGATAATCCAAAAACCCATCAATCAAATTCGACTTTCACTTCGATACTAGAAAATAAGCCGACTAATTCTCTATTCTCAGAAAGTTCTCAGGTAATATTACCAACAGCTAAAATCAATATTTGTGACTCAAGGGGAAAATTAATACCATGTAGAGCAATTCTAGATACTGGGTCACAAAGCAATTTCATATCTTCATCTTTAGCCAAAAAACTTAATCTCAAAGTTTCTAAAATCAATCTCCCAGTTATCGGTATAAATGGTACCACAAGTCATATTCAAGGAAGATTAGAGACATCATTTATTTCAAATAATCGAAAATATCAAACTAAAAATACATTTTTAGTTGTTAATAAAATAACAAATCATATGCCTCAAAATTCTTTCGACATTTCAAATTTAAATCTACCAGACAATATTACCCTAGCTGACGATTCCTTTAACAAATCCGGTTCTATTGATGTATTGTTGGGTGCTAGTATATTTTTCGATATCTTATGCTCTGGACAAATTAAAACCAATCGTAACTGCCCCACATTACAGAATACCAAACTAGGTTGGATCGTTTCAGGCCCAATTAATTACGCAAGGCATTTGAATTCACCCGTCCTTTGCAATTTAAATAATAACAATAATGAACAAAATCAACATTTTTGGAAACTTGAAAGTACAAGACAAGAAAAAACTCATCGAAATTTCAAAATCAGAAAATCTTCTCATATTCGATAAACATAATGATATTATAAACCCATTAGGATCAATTCGGAGTCCTAATTCTGATTAAATTTATTTTAAGATTTCTACGGAAACATTGAATATCCGTTCTCTAAAGAAACACTTGTCAGTAATCATATATAGCGAAAATTCAAAAAATCACATACTTTCACAATTGTCAATTCAGAAAATAATCTTTTGCAAAACTATATTACTTCAAGGCTCATTCCGTAAGGTCAATTTTCTATTGTTGGTATTGACTTTGCAGATCCCATTAGTATTAAAGCTGTTCAATTAAGATCTAGGAAATTGGTAAAGGCATATCATATATTTGTTTGTTTCATAACTGAGGTTGTCCATATTGAACTTGTTGGAAATATGATTTCAACAAAAAATTGAAAACTTTGCAAACTATCTTTTAGTTTCGATTTGTTAAAAACGCTCATCTCATATTTTATATACAGTTATTTGTCAGATTAAAGCTGTGCTCAACTCACGTCCTATTACCTCATTGTCTTCCGATCCTAATGACCT
The DNA here is from genome assembly GCF_914767665.1 of Harmonia axyridis. NCBI lineage: Eukaryota > Metazoa > Arthropoda > Insecta > Coleoptera > Coccinellidae > Harmonia > Harmonia axyridis. Next base: position 38,167,974 of record NC_059504.1, read on the forward strand.
ATCCCCCTTACACCTAAACATTTCCTTGTGGGTGACAAATTGATGGCTGCACAACAAAGGGAATTCACAGAAATTCTCTATACACCTTTGAAGATGTCAAAGACCACAGCAGATTACACAACATCAATGGCGTTTGGGAAGAATCGCGGATCTTCATCCAGGAGTGGACAATAATCAGTCCCCTGTCAATGGAGGTTTAATATCTAACAAGAATCAAGTCATTACCTGTCGCCTGACAATAGGAAGGTCATGAAAATCCTTTATTGAAAGTCAACCTTTCAAGGTGGCCGCGATGTTAAGGCTTACAGAGGAAGAAGAAGAATCCTGCTTCGATGCTTTCTCCCACCATTGCCCCACCACCAGAGAGGGCTTCCAGTTATTCAACATACACAGTTATCCATTCATTATTCACAGTGACAATCCACCATTCAACAGTTATATTCAGTATTCAAACACTTAACACACCGGCAATCAGTAACTCAACAATCATACATATTCAAGTATTCACAAGTTATTAATATTATAATTTTATACAGTGTTTGTGTTAATATATATTAAACAGTAAAAATCATACGTATTTTATTACAAACAAATCAAGCACAAACACCACAAGTTACTGGAGCCGAATCAAGCAAGCAAGCAATCAATCTACACACTTTCAAGGTACTTCGAGCCAGAAGTATTTTATAACTCAACATTCAATTTATCCAAGCATTTGTTCATGGTCCTTCGAGCCGGATATATACAAATTAATCATTCAATCTATCCAATTGTTCAAAATAGTCACCGGTTTTTGAGGAATTTGACATATACGGACCACCATCTTAGTAACCATAGTAACCAAGAAGATATACGGACCATACCCTTAATAAAACAAATGAACTAAGGTTTTCCACATTAATGGCCGTTTTTAAAATACTAAAATAGCATTTTCATCATCTTATTTCTCGAATTCAATTCAATAAAATTGATTTAAATTGTGTTTATTCTTATCGACTAGCACGTGACTGCGAACGCCAATCAGGGCTATTTGACGTCATAGCACTGAAACGTTTAGAACAAAGACAAACTAATCTTATCTAGAACTAGTTTATCTATGGTTTAGAACGTCAGATGATATAATCAAACCGACTTGACTGTCAATATCAGCTGATATCAGTTCAGTTTGACAGACCGTTAGCACGTGATGACCATAGATAAACTAGCTAGTTTGTCTATGGTGGTGACTCTATTATGCAGTGACGTCACCATAATACCGTGACAGAATGGAGCGTTTCGGCGGGAATTTTGAAAACTTTTGTTATTATCGTATTTTTAGTTGATACTTTCTATATTTTTCCATTAAAATATTTTTTTCGTGTTTATAGAGGTTTATCTACAAATTAAAAGCAAATTCAAACTATAGGCAACATCCCTATTTAAAAGATTCAGTAGACTGATAATCAACTTTTATCAAACATTTCTGCGTAGGTTTCCATTGTTAATTACCGCCGTTCGTTCTGATAGCGTTTCAAGACACCAAATAATAGGCCTGCCAGCAGTGGAAATATCTACGTAGCTCGAAATACTTTTCGACATGTCCATTTCACAGCCGGATAACTCACCTGCAGATGATCAATCAACAAGTGAAGGAAGCCAGGGAGCAATAGGGTAATTAGCAATTCGGAAACTTTGGCCTCGCTTTCCACGAGTTTGCGAACAGCTGTTCCTCAGGGGCTATCTAATCTAAGGTAAAATCACAAATGTAAATTTTCGGTTAACCACCATGTTCTACTCTCTCCTAGGATGGCGGAGCCTCCCTTTGTTGTTGTTGAGCCTCCCCAAATAATAAAGCTAATAACGAGCGGTAGTACATGCATTAACGTGTGGAAGAAAAGCTGCCTAAACGAAATTCCTCATTGAGGATGCAGGTCCGGCATGAGAACTCTATCCAAATATAGTGATGTTCAACAAGTTAGGATTCGACTGAACTATGAGTAGCCCCTAATCTGGGTCAAACTCAAAGAAGATTATAGTGATGGGCTCCGGTGTTCGAGGGAACTTTTGAATTATTCAATTAACTTGATGGAGTTGAATGATGAAGATGCATTAATTTTAGAACTATTGATTTTATGTCAATTTTGGTTTCTTATTTGGGATGATAAATGAGGAAGAACGCTGTACTTCCTCTGAATTTTTAAGGGTTCAAATTAAGGAAATGAATAGTCTGGAACGCTGTTCTTTCGCCATTCAATAGAGTTCAGTATATCTGACTGTAAAACAATGAATTATTGAGTTATTCATGAATGTTTGGCGTTGAAGGAATCAGTTTCTGTTTATTTGATCATTTGCTTCATTTTACCATAACTCTTACCCATAGATTAGATAATGATGTGAGATAAAATACCTTCTTGAAAAATCAATACTATTTTCAAGATATAAATGAAGCATTTATTCAATTTTTTTTGGGGAGGTTTGTGTACCTCAAAAAAAGTAGGAAGTTTCATTTAAACATAGATCCTCGATATAGATATGTCCTCGATAACTTCATGAATTTCATTTTTGAGGTCTTGATTCGATTCTGAAGCATTTGCCTAGACATCATCATTCACGTAACGCCAAAAAAAAGTGTTTAGGTCAAGATCTCGGTTACTAATTGTGCTCATATTTTCGAGAAATAACAAAATTTGCGATTGTTGCTTTGCGTGTGGGGCACGTGGTCAATTCCGACCATGATATCATCTTGTTTAAAATAAATAAATCTTCATGCAAAATACGGTTTGATGTCAATTGTGGAATGCCTTAGTCCGTAGATAGACGAGAAATCGACAAACCTGGTTTTCGTCAACATAACGGGATACAGCAGCAATGTTCTTGAGTGACGTACTTGCTTTCGATTATTCACATCACTAGCTTGTTCCAACAGCTCAATTTTTTCTTACCAGTTTCACTATTGCCGCCCGTGAATGTGCTTCACGACGATCCAAAAGGGCTTTAGTTTTTCGTATTGTCACTGCAAAATTTTTACCATTTTGTAGGGCTTTTTGACAAATTCAAGGTAATGTTGAAGCGTATATCGTTCAATTTTTAGTACTGAAGCTTCTTTTACTTGACAAACATCACAGGATTACTGTTTCGGAAGTGACAGTAGCCCAGATTATATATGAAGTGGCAAAATGAAAACATTCCAGTGGCAACATTTTCAAAAACCTTGTATAAGTGACAATTGCATAGATTGATGTACGTTTTTCCCTTTTTATTGAGCGTTTTTTTTCTTAATCTTTACAGTGAGTGACATTTTTGTATTCCGTATTTTAATCACTTAATGCTTGATAGTTTTGTTAGCTGTATCAGTCTGGATGGTGTATTGAGTCAGGTGTTAGAGGTGGATACTGGTATTCCACAGGGAACTGTACGTGGTCCGGTGTTATTTCTTGTGTTTGTTGATTGGCTGATAAGATTTACGTGCCTAGATATAATAGATTATGCGGATGATTCCGTAAAAACATGGAATTAGACCTATCAGTTGGATGAATGTTCAACAGTAGAGAGAGCAGAGTCAATTAAATATCTGGGTGTTCATGTTGATCAACATCTATGGTGGCATAAGCATTCGGAGGCAATTGTTGAGAGGATGAAGTGTCTTCTAAATGTTTTTTATAATATAAGAGATGTTCTCTTTCGAAGATTGTGTTTTCGAGTGTATGTTTCGTTGGTGTTGTCTAGTCTTAGGTATGGACTTGTAATGTTGGGTGGTATGTGTGTAACTCGAGCCAAAAAAACGTGGAAATAGTTCAAAAATCAATATTGAAATTTAGTTTGAAACTAGGAAAAATTGCATAATTCTAACAAACTGTTCGTGGATACTCAACTGCTTAACACAAGGCAACTTTAAATGTATGAAATAATAATTAACCAACTGAAAAAAACGAGACGAAGATACAGCATTGTTATTCAACTAGACAAGTCAGAAATGAATTTTTGATGGTTCCATTTTTCTGTAACAAAGTTTACAACATAGTCATATTATGGCCCAACTTCTACTTCCGGTTGATATGAGGGTTGGAGTAAAATGCATAAAAGATGACTTAAAGCGTACATAGTGATGATTTGATGATCTAAAAAAGGTTTTCTGGACATAGAGTTTTTTTTCGTTCGATTTTTCTTCGAATTGTTTAGTTCTTTTTTCTTTCTTGCAAAAGTGAATATTTTAATTCAATTTAAGATAATGTATTATTCATTTGTGATTAAGGCATGATATGGCAGTATACAAGCATTCTTGCTTAGACTGCGTATTGCTGCTCCTTCAGATTTGATATATTGAATTGAAATTGAGCATCGGAATCTTCAGTCCAGTCCTGGCCTAGCAGACATCCACCGTACAATTTCCTAAGCCTGTTAGTGCGAACTATTCGAGTTACGGCCTATTAATTTAGATGCGTTCAAAGGGAAACGACTGGTGCGAAAACCAATAAAATGACTCATGCCAATATCGAGTTGAGAGTAAGTACGGTCAAGGGGCCCTTCTGAGTGGACCCTTTCGAGGGCTAGACGAGGGCTAAACGCATTCCGGCAAGGCGTGAAGAACTTCTGGCCTCAATTAAGGAAATAATTATGTTCACCGCACGACGTGGTGCCGACCACTGACGTGACGGCTCTGTTAGTATGAATGCCATCGTCTTGGAGAAGTTATAACAGTTCACCTGACCCCGATGTCATAGTTCTACTCCATGGGGTGGTTCACCGTGTTCATTTTGACTGGTTATTATGTGTGTGGAAATTCTGCGACATCCATATTCAAAAGTCTGGAAAGAAACATCATAGTTTTTTAACCCTATTTTTTTTAATTATCAGTTCCTTATGTCACAACTTTTTATTTCCTTTTTTCGTCTTCCAACCTTTTTATTTGCCTCTGTATCGAATATTACATGACTTATGACTATATGTCGATCGATTAAAAACATCAAAGAATTTTTTATTGCAAACCTTCCAATTCAAAAGGAGTATCTATTTTTAGGTTTGTAGCGTCTCCATTGAAATTGGGTGTAGGTTTTTTTCTCATTGATAATATGATTTCAGCTTATGATCGTTATTTTTGTGAATTGAGTAATTCTATGCATCTTTAGTTAGGGTTTTGTTCTTGTAATATTTTTCCTATTCATTAATTGGCCTATTGAGGGGTGCAGAATTCAAATGAGTAAATAAATAATTGTGATTATGGCAATTGAAATAATTTCAATAATGACAAAGGTTATTATACCATCCAAAAAGTCTTGAAGTCGTAATTTTTGTTTTTTATACAAGTTTTCATCTTCTGTTACTTATCGTTCAAAACTCATCAAGCATATGAACAGAAAACTTTATAGGAATTTGGACTAGTTCTCTGATTCAAGTCGATTATACTGGTATAAAAATTTTCGGTGTAAATTAATTAATTTGAATTTCTCAAGTTTTATTTACAGGTGATTCCAATTGCCATTTATGTACCTGTTGAACAGTAGATTCCTGAATACAATCTTTTTTCGGCAACCGTCCGGGAAGTGCTCACTTCCCGGACGCTTTTTCTCTGAGAAAGTAGCATTTCCCGGCCTAGTCCGGAAAGTACGTACTTCCCGGACTAGGCCGGAAAAGAATCATAGAATCCATAGCAATCGAGATAACGGCTGACAGTTCATATGAAATTAGTTGTCAAAAATTTGCATGTTTTTTGATCGTAATCGCAATAAAATATGGAAAGCAGCAGCGATAGAGTTATTTTACATGGTTGCCGAAAAAATATTGTACGCAACACGCCCGAAAATGGTTTTTTTGGACTCACAGACTTCCAGGACTCGCTTACGCTCGTCCTGGAATTTTGTCTATTCGTCCAAAAAAACCCTATTTTCCGGACTTGTTACGTAAATTACTATTCTTTTACCATTCTTTCAATTCGGATACAGGCCGTTTTCTCCTGAAAACGTATTCAAGTAGAAAAATGGGAAGTAAGAGATTGACTGGGCTTACTCTGTTGAATATTTATTTCGAATTGATGATTGATAAATGAAAAATGACGAAAATTTGAAGAAATCCACGCACGACTTTTTCAATTACATGGTGAATTATGAACTAACGAATTTCTTTTGAATAATGTTTGACTCACCCCGTATCTAACAATGATTTTTTATTGAATACTAGTCTATAAATTATTAACTTATATTTTTCGCGTGAAAGTGTTTCATTCAAGATGTTTTCCTCGAAAAATGTTACTAGAAAGCTAGTCATAGGATTGAGTTTATCCTACAGACTTTCAAGATCGAGAGGTCATATTTCACATCATACAAAAAATTCAGAAGATTTAAGATTGCTCCTTTCTTCATGTAGTTGCTCTCAGAACTCGGGGAAAAGCGGAAAAACACTCCAACTACGAGGAATCTTCCACCAGATACAAGCGTCCAAATCTTGCTCTCCAAAACGAATTTTTTGATGAACATCAGTTAATGGTGCTATTGCATATTCCCCTCAAAAGGTCCGTTTAGCCGATGTAGCATTTCTTCCACGAAGGTAAGTTGACAGGCATTCCCAGGTCCCGCTGTTCAACCCCTATCAGATTGGGATAAAGGAGCCTATGACTATGTTTCGTTACTCGAAGCAGCAGGTTCGGTTTAGTGGATAAGGGTCCCTCCCACCCTGTTCAACCTTTCATAAGGTAATTCTGCTTAGAAGAGAAGAGCTCATTGATGAACAACTAATCCATGCTTTTCTCAAAAATTTCGAGTTTCTAAGACTCTTATTCCGAGTGTACAGACATTGTGATAGATAGATCTGACGAGGAAACGAAAATTGAAATAAAATTTCAAGAGGTAAATTTGCCGTTTTATTTCATCAGTACATTTTTCATTATTCCTTGAATTTCATTTTATTACATTTATCTTCTTTGCATAATTCACATTCCGTAAATTTAGGACTTCCATCACTCTTCTTCTGTTCACAGACACCTTCTTTGTTATAGCAATCTTTTTGTGGCTGACTATATTTAGTTTTTCTTGAAACGCAATACATGTAACCTTCTTTGCACTTTATCGGTTTGGGAGATTCGCATTCTTTTTTAGATGTACAATGAAGACATTCCAGTGTTAGAACTGCAAAAAATCACATAATTTTAAGGTTTACTCTGGAACTAAAAATAATTGAAATGTACATTTATGAACCTTTGTTGAACTGATGTTAAGTCAGGTGATTCTGAACGTACGTTCATTCATGCACCAATTGAACCCATGGTGACCACAAAACTGTGTATGAGTATAATATGAGGTGAATATTGAAGTTGTTCATTATATTTTAATATAAAAATTATCAATAATCAATCATATAATATAAGGTGAATATTGAAGTTCATATAATATGAGGTGAATATTGAAGTTGTTCATTATATTTTAATATAAAAATTATCAATGAATAAAATGAAACTCTATTCATTTACAATTTTCTAGGTTCGGCTGAGGTATGAAATTATATAAGCCTGTAATTGTTTGACAATCATCTAATGCAGCTTTCGATGTTCAAACACTAAGACAACACATCAGAACACAGAAATCATTTGATATCAATAGCTGTTATAACATACAGACAAAATGCATACGATGCATACGCATGGTTTTATTGCTCTATATGAAGTAATAGAAAGCTGACATTTTGTGATCGAATTCCGATTTGCAATCATTAATTCTCTAGCAGTGTTAATGAGAGCCTCATTTCTGATGTCTTCTTTATCAGTTATAAAAGGAGTGGAATCTATGGTTGGATTCAACGTCCAACTTTAAGCCTCACACTCTATATATGAGATGTGATTTGATAATTCATTTATATCTAGACAAAAACCTGGACTCCTTGGATTTTGTGATCACGATCAACATGAAATTTTCTATGGAGCTTAAAACTATTTGTCTAAATTTAAATGCAAAGCTCAATCTCTATCTTAGTCCGAGTTCATAGAAATCATAAGAAAATCAAAATTTTGAACAGCAATGTTTACCCAATTCCGTGATCTTGTGCCGATATAAAATGGCATAAGGGAAAAAAAAATCGAACTCTTCAAGTATGCTTTTGTTATTTTTTATCCTTTTCCTTTTTTTCAAAATAAATGTTCCGAATTCAATGTTTTCATGATATATAACTTTATAGGTTAATTCAGTAATATTCTATTTTATTCATTAGGATATTCGATTATAAATTTTAAGGGTTCATGTGATATTTGGTTAGAAAATGACATACATTTGAAATAAGATAAGCAGCCATAAGCTCCTTAATACTATTCAATACTTATCTTATTTTTATTGAATTTGCCAGAGGAATCCTTCGATATACGGCATGATTGTTTTATTAATATTGAAAGTAAAAGTCAGAAAAATCGAGCGTGAAATTTTTATCGTAAGAAACAGTCCAAATCTAATACTATAACACATGACAAATAATTCACCTTGATTATTCCCTATCCCAAAACATAAGCAGAGGCCCTTCCCAGATTCAACTCATATTGCTTAAATTGAAATCAATCACAAATAGCTACAGTGAAAACCACCTGAATATCCTAGTTTCATTTGCCTCATTTGATAATTCACGACCCAAAAAAAAATTATAATACACTGTCAAATTCCTGCAATTTTTTCGAGAGATATGAAGTGAAAATTATAATATATTTATAGTTTCTTACCATAGCTAATAACACTGATGATTAAAAAAGTAAATAACAGTGATCTAGCCATCGTAGATACCCTGAATACCATGCAGAACCACCTCTGAATCTTTTATACTTTGTCGGATAAATGGAAAGAAAAAACTGCTTAATGATGAATAATGGTATAATTATGAGAAGTGTTTTACAGTTATCTGGGAGAAATTACTTTCACTAGGTAATTTAGTGGTATTACTCACAAGGTCTTCGTAAATTTCTTTCTATTTAGTTTGATAACTACATTCATTATGTTTAATAGTTGAAAATGGTTCATTTTGATGAAATGAGAATTGTGGAGATAAAACTATGGGTTCCTATAATCTCAATAACAAAATGTATATTTCGACGAAGTTTTTGCATAGATGTTTAACTCAGTTCTACTTATAACAGTCCACTCTTTCAATGAATAGACAAGAAAAAGGATTTTTGTTTCCTCGTTGCCTGCATTTAGAATATCTATTGAATTATTTATTTCATTGTGAAAAAGACGGTTTTGAATATTCACTGTATGTATTCGAAGTATGTTTAAAAAAAACTAAATTTTTCACCTGAGGAATGTGCAATCAGGATTGTTTTAAGTATACGAGGAAATAAGATATATAATAATAGGCTTCGTGATAACCTACTTGAGTGTTTGCAGTACAATATTGAATACCAACAATTTGCTTATCTATTCTGTTCCAATAGAAGTAATCAAAATAGAACTAATGGGATTATTTTGATGAATATCCTCAGATACATATCGTTATTGAAGTTTCAGACTAGCTCAATTATTTGGTAGACATAATTTTGTAGTTTGCATACAATAGTAATTTACGTACCAAGTCCGGAAAATAGGGTTTTTTGGATGAATACACAAAATTCCAGGACGAGCGTAAGCGAGTCCTGGAAGTCTGTGAGTCCAAAAAAACCATTTTCGGGCGTGTTGCGTACAATATTTTTTCGGCAACCATGTAAAATAAAACTATCGCTGCTGCTTTATATATTTTATTGCGATTGCGATCAAAAAACATGCAAATTTTTGACAACTAATTTCATATGAACTGTCAGCCGTTATCTCGGTTGCTATGGATTCTATGATTCTTTTCCGGCCTAGTCCGGGAAGTATGTACTTTCCGGACTAGGCCGGGAAATGCTACTTTCTCAGAGAAAAAGCGTCCGGGAAGTGAGCACTTCCCGGACGGTTGCCGAAAATAGTAATTTACGTAATATTTTTCAACTGCTATAAGATAATCCTATGAAAACTATACGTTTAAGTGCTGATTGTTAGAACGTTCCAATAAGCGCATTTTTTCTGGCATTTTTAGGTCGAAGGGTGGACCAAAGTGATCATCGATAATTTCATTGAAATATTGAAATAATATTAGGTGAACAACTTTGCTTTCACCGTTTTGAAATAGATGGCTGAGACGGTAAATGATATAGTCGAAATAAATAGATCGGCATGTCTTATCTTAGGTATTTGCAAACATAACGCCATTGAAATAGTAGTCAATTTGTGTATGCATCATGAAAATATTCCCGATTAAATATGTCAGCTTACGACCCAAATTCTCCTCATTTGCGGAAGGTTTCAATTTTCTGATTCGATATGGAGAAATCTGCGGCTGGGGCTCAACCATTGCTCTCAAATACCTATGCCGAGGCCGCCACTAGTGAAAGAAAGTGCCGTGAGTGGTTTCAAGGCTTCAAGAACGGGGATTTTGACAACGAAGACCAGCATGGCGGTGGAAGAGAGAGAGCTTTCGAAGATTGGAAGGCATTACTTGATCAGGACTCGTGTTAAACCCAGCTAGAATTGGTAGGATCATTGGGAGAGACGCAACAAGCCATTTCAAAACGCCTGAATGTCATGGGAATGATTCAGAAACAAGAAAATTGAGTTAAAGCCGAGATATGTTGAACGGCGTTTGTTTGCTCGTGAGGCAAAGACGAAAGAGATGCTTCCACGTCGACGGTCAAACCGAATATTCACGGTTCCAAAGTCATGCTCAGTATTTGTTGGGACCAGCTGGGCGTAGTATTATGAGTTGTTGAAACCGACTGAAACAATCACAGGCGATCGTTATCGAACGCAATTAATGCGTTTGGGCCAAGCCAAAGACAAACGGCCGTAATACAACGGGAAACATGATTGAGTGATTTTACAACATGACAATGCTCGACCCCATGGTGTGAAAGTAGTCAAGACATACTTAGAAATGTTGGAATGGGAAGTCCTACCCCACCCGACGTAATCTCCAGACGTTGCTCCCTCGGACTATCACCTTTTTCGATCAATGGCACACGGCCTGGCTGAATATCATTTCCGGTCCTATGAAGAAGTACAAAATTGGATCGATTCGTGGATCAATTCAAAAGATGACCAGTTTTTTCAACGCGGGATTCGGATGCTTTCTGGAAGATGGGAGAAAGTAGTGGCCAGCCATGCACAATACTTTGGGTCATAAATGTTTGACTAGTTTTTCACAATAAAGCCTTGAATTTGGAAAGAAAAACAGCGGAAGCAAAGATGTACGCCTATGTCAATGAAGGAGAGTTTTTATCGAACACTGTATCTAATCCTTAGGTTTCTTTCTGCTCGAACCTAGAGTTGTTATATAGTGTTTTATAATTCGGACAAACACTAGTTACACCTTCCTACTATCTCTAATACTTCGTATCGTAAATACAATCATATTTCATTAAATCTCCATACCTGAAGTTCAGTTTGAAATGAATATTTTATGATAGTTTCAGGGTTTTAATACGAGATTTGGCTCTACCAGTGAAGCATCTTTCAGATGCGTGGATGACAATAGGGAAAGAGGCACTAATTCAATTCATTTGAATGTCTCAGGCGACGGACACAGTCAAAAAAGATACTGGTGGTTTCTTGTTCAATTTTACCCAATTGATAAGACATTTCCCAAGGTTTCGAACGCGGTTTGGCTGTAGATTGGATTCTAATGAAATTACAGTCCCTTCTGAATGTTAATTAAGTATACATTCCGGGTCAGTTGGCAATTTTCGAGACCGAGCATGCATATTCAGGTCGAATCTCGTCTTTATTTGACATTATCATTAGACCGATGTGAAGTTGATGATAGTGGTCTGAAATTGAATATGAGATCGGATACTTTTTGAATCACTGAATCTTCAATAGTTGAAAGAAAGAAATGACGAAAATACCTTTTTTCCAACTAATAAAGATTCAGTGATTTAAGTATCCAATTTCACGCAGTTGAATTTTCAAGAAATGAAGATTTAAAGATTGAATTTATTTATTTATTTAATACATATACAATGTTCTACAGGTTTAAATCCAACTACACAACAAGGGGCATAAGAAAAATAATGTCACATATTCTGAGAAAAAAAAAAGATAACAAAAAGTGCTCAGTAAGTCAAAATAATGAGATCTGATATTTGAATTGGAACAATTAAAAATATCCAAGTGAGAACTTACAGTATAACAGGCCTCACACAAATTATTAAGAGGTGAATACTTCAATGTATTCGTACGAGTTTTCGGCATATAAAATGTATTTCTAAATCTAGAGGATGGTCTTGGAATAGCAAAATTTAGTTTTTCGAAAATGCTAGAATCTTTGATGACTCCGTTTATTAGTTTGTGAGTAAATACAACAGAATGACATTCTCGTTGACATTTCAAACTATTCATGCAGTGTCTGCTCAAAAGCAGCTTCTGTGGAAAACCGATAGGCGGTTAGACACCATCTGCTCTATATGAAAAAAGTTTTAGACAACGCCGGCGCCGTTGCACAGACTCAACTCTCTCAATATGGACTTGATAGCAAGGAGATCAAATTATAGACGCGTATTCTAATTTTTATGTGACATACGCATAATAAAGGGTCTTTGATGTGACTATGTCAGAGAAATCGCGAGAGATTCGCGCTATGAGCCCGTACATTCTATTCGCAGCAGACAAGTTAGTATCAATGTGTGGCACAAACGAAAATTTCGAGTCAAAATTCACTCCTAAGTCAGTTAACACCGATGAACGCTGGAGAACTTTGGACGCTATTGTCTAATCAGAAAGAATCGTATTTTATTTTGCGTAAATGCATATCATTACACTTCGCAGCGTTCAAAGGTAACCCGTTTCTCCTACACCACTCTTCAAACGTTGCAAATTAGAGGCGAGTCGCAAGCAGTCTGATACATTGCTTACCTCCAGGTATATTTTGAAATCATCAGCATATAACAAACAGTCGACATCAACTACCTCCGCCAAATCATTAATAAATTTTATGAAGAGGAGTGGCCCAAGGTTACTTCCTTGAGGCACTAGAGAATACTGTAGACCTGACTCCCCTGAACTCGACATATTGCTGCCTATTGGACAAGTAAGACCTGAAAATACCAATGAGATGTGTTGATAAATTCCTAAATTTATAGCCTCCAAGGATTTCAATCACTAATAAATGGACCGAATATGAGAGGATCAGCCTTCAACAGAATTGGAAATTTTAGCTGTGAACTAGTCGGTTTTTCCAATTCTATCGAGCAACCGGACCTGAAAGCCTTCAAGGTCAAACTTCGGTTTATTATTTTGAAATTCCAGTGTGCCGAAATAACGCTGTAGGTACTCAGTGAGATGCGTTGTTAAAGCAGGAAGAATCTTCATGGACGAACTACTTTCTGGTGAGTTTTCGCCATTAGATCGCTGGTGGATTATTCAGTTCAATCTCACGATTCTTGTATATTTCCCTCACTTCCTCTTCAAGAAGGAAACGGTTCGAGGCATGCCTCAAACGCTTTCTTGTCTAGAGCGTTATTTACATCGTCGCGACGAGAAATCGAAAATATTCCTACGCCTTTTAGGGAGGCTTCTAAAGATAGATTGAGGCATGCCTCGATCCGCGGTCGTATTCTCGAGAACGGCCGAAGGACGAATACTGAATTCTTCGAGTTAATCGACAATTTCGGGAAGCGAGAAAACGGGAAATCATCTCGATTTTTGTTTGTCTCCGTTTTCGTATGAAATTTTTCCGAAAAAACTTTTCATTTTGCTTACCACTCAATTACCACCAGAAGGCAGAATGGATTTAGCGGGACTGAGTGTATCGTCTCAAATTCCCAAAGTTAATGAAAATATTCGAAGTACTTGTGATTTTGTTAAATTTGCCAAAAAATCGGCAACATTTTCCGAGTCAATTCTATGAGGATAAATTATAATAATAATAATATAATGTTCATTTACTATAAACATTATTACAAATAATTGAAGAAATGAAGCGAACTGGTCCAGTTCTAATTAATGTTGAACGATCATGTTTTGTGGCCATGAGTGGGGTCGGAAAATCATATCGGGGGTTTCAGAATATATGGTATGAAAAGTACGACTGGCTTACTGGCAGTATAACTTTGAATACATTATTTTGTTGGCCGTGCATTTGCGATGATATTAACACTAGATCAGTTTTTTGGCACATCTAAAACCATGCGAAATTAATTAATCATTGATTGCTCTTCTTCTGAACGAAAAAATTCAAAAAATTTCAAATTTTTTTTCCAGAAAAGTTGATGAGAGTTGATTTACAAAAGTTGATGTTGAATAAATATAAATAATCGAATGTTCAAATGCTCATAATCCTTACCTATATCCAATTATTCTTTTCAGCAATCGCCAGCAATGAAAAATTGATGAATTTATCACCATCCTACGAAATTATTTTTATTGCGTCGAGTTCCTTTCATCAGAATGATTGTGACCAGTAGATTCCACTCATGAGTATCATCCTTTCTACAACTAAGTATACCTAATTCATTTCAATCACGAAGAGACGAGGGAATTGAACTTCCATCATCAAACCTACTCGGATGAATCATGTCATTCTGTTGTGTTCCTGACATTCGAGATCTCTACAATACAAACAGTGATTTAGGATACGCCTGGAAATCTGCAAGTATTGAATTCAGGATTCCGGTTTTTTCCAATGAAATAAATGTTAATACTCGATCAATGTTCAATGATTTCGATTGAAGTACAATGTGCACACTCAGTTCAATACATGTAGCTTTTCCATTGTTAATATGTTCTTGCATGATTCCATGAGCAGATAGGGATTCGAAATGAAGCATTCATGAAAATTTTTGAATAGTTTTCTGGAATTCAATGCGGCTTTGATTTCAGTATCCCCATTCCACCGATAAATCAGGATAGAATTTTTTTTTTATTTTTTTTTCAATACAAAAATATCTGTCTCCCGTGGCAACATTAATCTCCCAATACCTACATATTAAGATATCCACACTGAACAATTTTTTTTTTGGACCGTCTATAAACAAAAATAAATAACGAACACAGCGTAAAAATCGAGGTAAAATCAAGTAGAAATATTTTTGAGGATTTATTTAATCCTGAAACACAGTTCAATAGTGTTAAAAAAAATAACTTGTTCAATTGTGATTAGGAATATCAAACTTTTACAGAATGAATCCAAAAATAAACTGAAATTGAACACATAATTGATTAATTAGTTCTCAAAGTATCAGCTCCAATACTTATTTATTTATTTATTTATTACAACGGTACAACCATTTTACATGATAACATTATGACGGAAGTAAACCTGAACCTCATGTCTTGGTCTCCACTCCACAAGTCTCTTTGTTCATCTTCCATTGCTCATTCTCGCCACATGTCCAGTCCAGTTTCATTTGAGCTGATAAATAGATTTCACTGCATTCCTTACTCCTGTTCAGTTCCTTATGATTCAATTTGGTATCTCTGAGAGTAACTCCCAGCATTGACCTTTCCATTCTCTGTTACATCACATTGATTCTGCAGATGTTCAGATGTTCTCTGCTCCATATGCGAGAACAGGCAAAACACATTGATTGAATGCCTTCCTCTTTAAACACATTGGGACATCAGTTCTGAGAATATGTCTGAGTCTACCGAACGTCGTCCACGCAATCATAGGTCTGGTTATCTCTGATGATATCAATTCCATAGTTCAAATATTTGTATAAATGCACTTCTTCTAAGTGAATATTGTTAATATTTGGCGGACTACTCAACACCAAGTTTGTCATGCACTGAGTCTTCGATATGTTTATTTTTGAATCAAATTTTTTTAGAGACTTCATTCAGCATATCCAACATATATGCCGCTTCTTGTAAGTTATCGGTTATAAGCCCAACATCATCTGAAAAACAGATGGAGATGAATTCTCCATTTACCAATGATGTTCATTCCATATACTTGTTCAAAAGTTTTTGAATATCTATAATTGATGCGACACTCCCCAAGTTCTTCTAGAAGACTTCGCTGATCATCTGAAACAAAAGCTTTTTTCAAAATCCACAAATACAAGCATTAGGGGCCTTTCATATTCGATACATTCTCGATAAGAACTCTGATTGTTAGGAGGTGGTCATTTGTTCTGTAAGCTGATAGCAATTTCACCTGTTCTCTCTGAAGGAAGAGGCCTTTTTTAATTTCTTATCGCTGCAATAGTATTTTGGTGAATAGATTGCAAATGTGTTACTCTATCATATCGTGAATGAAGTGGTAAAATAACAAAACTTTGCATTGATCATAGTGATAAGCGGAGAAGGAGTTCGCCCAATTCTGTTTACGCGTGTTGAATTCCAGATGGGACCGACAATAATGATCCCAATTCAATTGATGAGATCAGCTTCCAGGAGCCTAATTCCTCAAACCACTGGAGGTGAATAAAACGAAATCCTTCCACATTCCACGCACAAGAAAACCCAGATCCTGGAAAAGTTACTTTGATGTAATAATTAAGAGATTTCTCTGGAATCCAAGTTCGGTTGAATGCCCCTAGTGGCGATTCCATTCTGACATTTTCGTAAAAGGAGGTCCCAAATTCTTTTGAAGAAGTTCAAAAGGAGAAGAAATTGGCAGATTTACAACGAGGACGGTTTATGGGTCAGTGCGGCCAGAGATTATCGACTCTTCTCTTGAATACGCCAGTAATAGACAGTACGTGAAGAGGCTCGAACTGAGAGGGATGGAAAAATGCCAGAAGAAAAAAGTTTTCCTACGATTTCATGCCGGACTTAGTATGTGGTTCAGTCCTCGATCAATGTTGGAATGGATTGTTGTAGGAGAGCTAGCGGTTCATTTGACTAACCTATTTTTCACAAAGAAAGGAAATTTTTGAATAAGTCTTCACTATCGCTCGATTGAGGAATTCTGTTCCGGCAGGCATTTGATGGTTGGAATTTTTGAAAAAACTTTTTTTTACAACGTACTCGAACAAAGTTTATTATATTTATTATTTTTGTTATTATATTTATATTTTCTAGTTTAAAAGAGTGCTGACCTATTTTGATGGTTGTGAGAGTTTAAAGGACAGCAAAATCTTCATAGAATAGTATATTCTAAAATAAGTTGCAGAATGGGCTTCTATTCCAACACGAATGCGAAATTCGCATGAATGTTGGAATTGCCTTCTGCAGGGAGTATTAGACGATATTTTCTCTATTTCAGTGAAGTTCGTGAAATATTGTCGAAATTCAATGAACAATTCAGATTATACATCCTAGTGACTTTTACATTGTATCTTGGTAGTTGGTGTGCCCATGGAGACATTTTTTTTTTCACTTTTTATTGAGGTTTACAATCTACTTCTATGAAGTATTAAGCAAACCTGATGAATGTTATAGACATGTAGAAGATATTAAATACATATTAATACTCCTTCATTATTCTTCAATTCAAGTCGACTGGCCAGGTTCTCTTCAATCTTCTGATATTGAATGGACTTTCAACTAGCTGATTTATTAGGTTGTTTTCGTGGCCCTGTAAGTTCTGCTGATATTTGTTGAACGGTTTCTGATTTCTTCTTCGATGAATGGTATTCCCAGATCATTGTGGATGGTGAGATTGGAGACGTACCAAGGTGCGTCTGTTAAAGTGCGAAGTATTTTTGATTGAGTTCTTTGGATAATGTTTTTGTTCGATGGTTTTGCGCATCCCCAAAATTGAATGCCGTAGGTCCAAATTGGTTTGATTATTGCCTTATATATTAGTATTTTATTCTTAAGGGATAATTTTGACTTCCTACCTATGAGCCAGTACATGCTGCGGATTTTCAGATTGATCTGTTGTTTCTCTGCTTGAATATGTTTCCTCCAGTTCAGACGTTGGTCTAGCTAGATGTATGCCAAGATATTTCGCTTCAGTACTGATTGGAATTTGTTCGTTGTTTATTTTGACCGGAGGACATAGGCTTCTTTTGTTAGTAAATGTAACATGTACTGATTTAGTTTCATTTATTTTGAGACGCCATTTTCGATACCAACCTTCTAGTTGATTCAGGAGTTGCTGAAGATATTCCGAAGCTGTTTCAGCATTCTCGTGAGTTGACAGTACTGCTACATCATCTGCATAGGTAGTTATCGTGCTGTTGAGATGTGTTGGTAAGTCAGATGTGTAAATGAGGTATAGGACTGGTCCAAGTACGCTTCCTTGAGGAACTCCTGATCTGATTTGAAGTGGAGGTGATATCGCTCCTTCGTATTTGACCGCAAAATGTCGATTAGTTAAATAGGATTTAAACATAACGAAGTATGGTTGTGGAAGTAGCTTCTTCAGTTTATACAGGAGACCTTTATGCCACACCTTATCGAATGCCTGAGACGAGTCTAAAAATACAGTTGAGCAGAATTTGTTTTCTTCGATACTAGTGGAAATGTTGTTAACTATGCGATGAATTTGATGTGCTGTTGAATGGTTTTGTCTGAATCCTAGTTGGTGGTCTGGTATTATGTCATGCAAGTTTATGTCACTTTTCTGCTGGAGATGATTTTCAAATTTTGAGTTAGAATGTTCCTGGAGTATTTTATGAAGTTTTCTAGAGTACTGATTGCATACTGTTTTGTCGATGGGATTACGGGATCTTTGCCATCTCTTTCTCGCTCTCCTTTTCTCTTTCAATAATTCTCTTATTTCTAAAGGTATTTCTGCTTCGAAAGTATTTTTTCTTGTCGTAGGCGGTGTACTTTCCAAGGCCGCTTTCTGGATCATTTCTGTTACATAATTTGAAGCAGCTTCCAAATGTTCTGGTTGTTGTAGGTTGATATCTAGTGTGATGTCTCTAGTTAATATTGACTTGAACATTTCCCAATTTGTTTTGCCCGTTACGAGTGTAGGCTTATTGTCCTTAAATTTTGCTGATGTACTGATCGTTAACAAGATGGGTGAATGATCCGATGATAGGTCTGAAGTTGGTTCTACATTGATATAATTATTGCTGATACCATTTGAAACAAAGAAATCTAATATATCAAGAATTTTGTTTGGGTCAGTTGGCCAGTAAGTTGGTGTGCCTGGTGAAACTACTTCATAGTTTTCGTTCATAATAATTTTTATTAGGTTGCGTCCTTTTGGATTAATCAGTCTTGATCCCCAGTGAAAATGTTTTGCATTCCAATCTCCTCCAACTAAAAACCGGTTTTCAAAGTTTTGAAAAAATGTCTTATATTGAATCTCTGATATGTTATGTCGAGGTGGTGAATATATGGCAGATATGTCGAAGCTCCACGTTTCTGTAAATACTCTAATGTTTGATGCCTGTATCTCCTTAGTTACGTAGTTAGTGAGGGTATGGTGCTTGATACTTTCCCGAATAAGTATTGCTGAGCCTCCATGTGCTCGACCATCAGGATGTTCCGTTGAGTATGTTTTAAATTGAAAAACGGTCTTTTCGGTGAAGTGAGTTTCTGATATTAACATTATGTCTATATTGTATGTGTTTATGAATGTAAGTAATTCATATTTATGATTTGGAAGGCCTTTTGCGTTCCAGGAAGCTATTCTAATTAACTCAGCCATTTTTTAAGTTCACAAGAGTTGTTAAAAGATTGAGTATGGTCTGATTTTGATTCATCATCTGAGAAATCATGTATTTGATGTCTGATAGAAAGCTTTCCATCATTGATTTCATGGATTCCGATTCGGTGCTCTGCATAATAGGCTGTTCTTTTTGTTTTTGCAGTACTTGAGAATATGTTCTTCCTGTTGCCGTTTGTGTATATGGAATGTAGGTTTGCTGATCGTACGGGTGATTGCATTCTTGATTTGTTTCTTTCCTTAACTGTTGTGTTGTCTTGGGAGTTTGATTCTTCGGTATAGATAGAAGTTTGTATACTTGGCATCCTTTATAATTCGCTGGATGATCACCTTCGCATAATGCACATTTAGCTGGAGTTGTTCTCGGTTTTGCACATGTTTTAGAGTCATGTTGGTTGCCACATTTGACACACATAAATGGCCTATTGCAGTAGCTTTTTGAATGTCCATATTCTTGGCATCGGGTACACTGTATAATCTTTCTTTTTTTCCGTGGTGGTTCTATAGTTATTTACATGTTTGATATGTATTGTAATTTGTAAATATCTTTGTTATTGTCTTTGGGCTCTAGATCTACATAGAATAAGGGAAGCGGTAGTTTAGATATTCTGTCTCTAATATTCATAATATTTCTCACTTTGTGGCCTGTTTTTTCAATTACCTGTTTGATTTCATCAGTGGGTACGGTGGAATGTAAATGTCGGATAACAATTCTATAAGCTCTGTTCTGCTTGATTTGGTATGTGTGATATATAATATCTTGCTCTTTTAAAAATCGAACTAAACTTCTGTATGTTTCCGGCACGTTTACATTTATCTTAACGATATTGTTAGACAGAGTTTTTGAATAGTACTGTTCGTTGGCTAAGGCACTAGATAGTAATTTATTCATTTCGTAATGATTTGTGACACCATGTATAAAAATTGGTGGTGGTTTGGAGATTCCTTCAGATGTTTCGGCTGTATTCATATCATTTGAATCATTGTTGAGATACTGAAATCTATTTTGCGTACTGGTTGACGGATTTTCGATAACCTCTGGTGAGATGCATGAACGTTTTCGTTTTTTGACTGTTTGCCAAGAATGGTCCATTTTTTTCGTTTCTGCTGTAGGCTGAGACTGGCTCATATTTTATTTTTTAGTTGTCCATGGAGACATTTGATAAGGACTTCATAAACTATATTATACTAAATTTTCAGCCAATTCGACTGGGACCCATGTTCCATAGAAACCGTGCGGGGTCCTTTCTTGTAAAAAAGTTCTGGTGAAAAATGTTGCATGTTTCTCACCTTCAAGAGATCATAACAAAAAAAGAGATCAAAACATGCTCACAAAATGCCATGACTGCCACTTCTTCACAATTAGAAGAAAAAATAGAAAACATTTTTTTCCTTAATTTTGAAAACGTCTTACTTTTCGAGGAAAGGCATGAAAGCTTTTGTTTCACCCCCTAAAAACTATCGCATATTTTGAGAATCTCTACATAATAAGATACAGATTGAGCAATATCTTTACAAAATTTCAAAATTCGGTGGTTATTATTCTTCCTTTTCTTTCCAGAAAAAAATCGTAATACTAGTTATTAACTTCAAGAAATATAAAAAAATCTCCTTTCCAAAGAATACCCATTGTTAATTTTCCATGAGAAATCCAACGAAAAGAAAACTTCTACCCTATACAATCCTGAAAAGGTCATAAATAAAAGAGTTCGACGGTTTATCGACGTACTAAAATATTATGACTCTAGTGTTTGTTCTTTTCAGTATTTTCTATTGCCGAGAAAGCATTGCCTGCCTATCGAAGCCGTTTTCGACTTATAGCTACGAAATACTAAGTGGTGGTCCGCTTTGATTCCGATAGTAAACCTCAAGGAAGTTTGATGTCAGCTTTTTTCGAACTGTTTTTAGGGTATTTCATTAGAAATCGATAAAATTTGTCTCCATAACATGCCTTGATTTAAAAAAGGGATTGGATTCAAGGGTAAATAAATTCACCATGTGTCTATAAAAGTTGAGGGTGAAAATTAGAACTATAAATTTTAAATTCTAATGTAAATGAGGAAGCTTTCACGCTTGAGACAGTTATGAATTCAAAAATCGCAATGAAAATTCAGAATATTTGCTATAACTCAAAAGCATCAGAGGAAGGGTTTATTTATTTTATTCATTATCATACAACTAACTTCCTTCTCCTTCAGTTGATTCTTCGGGAAATTCTGTAGATACGACAAATTCCGAAATATGAGAATCGTTGAATTTTTTTATTGAAGCAATTGTAATTTTGAGTAACAAAACTGGGAGACGTGATTTCACAAAAGAAGAAGGATCTATCACACATATCTAGAAATAGTGCAAACAGAAAGGCCCTGCGCATTCGCCAATTTGATAGTCAAGCCAGTTAGACGTAAGAAAAAATTGAAACGTTTGAAGGAAGATAACTACTTATAAAAAAAGTATGAAAAAGTAGGAGATATCCTATCGAAACATTTCTTCTTCAAATTGCAGGAAGGAAAGAATTAGCAATTTGAAAAATTTAACAGAACATTCACAGAGGGTAAAACTAAAAATCTTCACCTTCGAAGGCGCTTCATTACACCGGGTGGTTCAAAAGTCTGGAAACGGTGAATTTATTTTGCGCACAGGTGGACAATCGGAATTCTGGTACTGGAGTTTTTAGTAATTTCGCCCAAGGAATTGATGGGCCCATTAGATTTTAGATGCGAACCAATCTTTTTTGAAACAGATTTCAAAGTTGGGCTTCT
This sequence comes from Harmonia axyridis, assembly GCF_914767665.1. Taxonomy (NCBI): domain Eukaryota; kingdom Metazoa; phylum Arthropoda; class Insecta; order Coleoptera; family Coccinellidae; genus Harmonia; species Harmonia axyridis. The sequence continues at coordinate 38,190,263 of NC_059504.1, forward strand.
TAACTCGTATAAGGCCCTTTTGCAACCAAAATCTGATTGACTCAATAGATTCAACGAGAAAAATTACCAAGGACCTCAGTATTAGAATATGAATTGTTGCATCCTGAACTTAATGAATGCCACCGGAGTTTTGAACAAAAAACGTTGTATAGGGCCCAAAAAAGGAAGAAAAAATTTCGGTGTCAAGCAATTCGGTTGTAAAATTTCCCGCTGAATCCGAACCTGCAATAAAAAATATGGATTAGCATTTGAAATTTCAATTGGGACTCATATCTCGTATAAGGCCTTTTTGGGTCCAAACTCTGATAGGCCCATTCGATTCCTCGGGCGAAATTACTAAAGACCCCAGTGTCAGAATGCCGAATATCTACCTGTGCGCGAAATAAATTCACCATTTTCAGACTTTTGAACCACCCTGTATATAATGAACTAGAACGAGTAGGAACCATTATTCAAATCCGTTTGTTCAGAACATAACATGAAAACATATAAAAACGATGATAATGAATGAAAATCATATCCAACCAACAGCGCAACAAATATCTAACGAAACTCTAAATTCATCTAAAAACTTCATGATCAATTGAAGAAAAGAGTATGGAACTCAATTTTTTCAATAACCCAATGATTGCAATTTGCAATAGATATTAAAAACGGTCAGGAAACAATGAAAATCCAAAAAAAAGTCACGACAGAAGGTTTCATCACAAATTTGATATCAGCCGAATCATTTTCGATTCGCTTCTATTGAGAACTGAAGCACTGTTCGAACCAATCAATATTTCCTCTGATATATTGCTGTCATGAAATTAAAAAGTGCAGGCTTCAATGCACAAACGAATTTTTGAACTATGAAATGCTTGTTTATTTGCAGCTGAAAAAGTGGAAATATTAACTTTTTTAGTTAGTTTCCATTCCTGTTTCCTTTGTTGAATATTAAAAACGCCAGTGGAAACAAATGAAAACGATTCACGAGTACCTACATAGAGGATATGTCACATACAGAAGCTACTCCTCAATACAGAGAAAAATTTCAGTCCAAAATGATATTCATAAGGTAGAATTTTATTCTGTGATATTCAATTACGAGTGTTATACAGAGTGTTTTCAAATTAAAATTAGAAACGAACATGGGAAATAATGTCCCATAATTATGGAAATGAAAACACTTTGTTTCGAGATACAGTGTTCAATTTTTTTCGTAGGATCTTTTCTCCTCAAGATCCAACCAATCTTTTGAAAGATTGTCAGCTTTTTTCATCCAGACAGTTTTTTTTGGTTGGCTACACTAATAATAATAATAATAATAAGTTTATTCGTTCCAAAACTACAAATAAACTTAAAAAATACTTTGCACTATTTAGGCTCAGCCAATCAAAAACGAGACCATGCGTGTCGCCACTTTATGTCATCAAGTCACTGTAACCAGGCCATCCTGGTTACGGAATGACTCGCTATCGCTAGCCAACGAAAAACCTGCCTTGGACACGAAACTCATAGGAGTAAGGAATTAGCCTCCTTGAAGCCATCCCAGATATTGGAGTTCATCAGAACTCAGGAACTGGAAGGCGAGCTGTATGGAGAGAATAGCTCTGATGGGGGGCACAATAGACTACACCATTAGGTCGCAGAAAAACGAAACCTCCTCAATTAAATCTATCTAACCAGGCCATGATAGCAGTGTCATCTGTATCTATGTATTCTAGAGAAGTTCAGAAAGACTTGGAAATGTCGGCTGTGTCTGCTGAATATAGAATAGATCAGGAAGTCCTCTGAATATTTTTTGGTAGGAGTGATTTTGTAGAAAGGAAAGGATGAGATGACACATGTGGTTCCATTCGAATCAGGTCGATGCATATTCCACGACTCTGACCAATGGATCTGTGGTGAAGGGTTTGAAATGGGATCCAAACTGTTCGTGTGGGAGGTTGTTCTTGAGCATGACGAATGTTGTTATTCATCTGGTGTCGTAGTGTGCAAGTATTTTTGAGAGCTCCGGTATTTCTTTCAATTTCAAAGTGACTATTTGAGTTAATTTTTTTTTTATTTATATCAGCAAATAGGCTTTAGTTTTGTCTATTTTCGAGGCGACGTGTTATCTGTCAAGTGATAAGATGGCGGAGAAATTATGTAAAATCTGCAATATTTCAGTTAACCGGAGTAAACCCGGGTTGAAGTGTGCTGGTTTTTGTACCCGATTTTATCATAGAAAATGTGTTGATATTGTGGGCAAGGAGCTGGACAGCATGCGGAAGGACGGCGTGTCATGGACCTGCATCGACTGTAGGAATTCCCGTCCCCGATTATCAATCGGTGCAATACCGTCGCCGCAGCATGTGAGAGATGATTGTTCCGCTGACTCATCACATACTCTTCAGGAAATTCGCGCGGAGCTGCGACAGATAAGGGAACAACAAGCAGTTCTCCTTCAGTCGGTCAATTTCTGCAGCGATAAAATTTCTGATTTTGAGAGTCAGATTGCGAAGCTGAATGACTGTATCAAAAAGACCGATCAAGTTCATGGCGATAATAAGAGGCTCCGTTCTGATTTAGAAACCCTGCAAGCCAAATTCAGCGATCTAGAACAGGTATCTCGTATAAACAACATCGAAATTCAGGGCATTCCTGAAAGGAAAGATGAGAATCTAATTCATGTTGTTGAGAAAATAGGAGAATATATCGATTTTAAGGTAAATCCATCAATAATCGATTACACACATAGGGTTCAAGCTTACCAAAATTCTCCTAACAAAGTGAAAAATATAATAGTTAGATTCGTATCTCGGGGCGATAGAAACCGTTTTTTGCTGGCAGCTAAAACTAAGCGCATTGCGAGTGGTTACTCACCGAAAATGACTTTGAGTGGAGTCTCAGATGAATTTTACATCAATGAGCACCTGACAGTATCAAACAAAATTTTGTACAAACAAGTGCGGCTCGCCGCTAAAGAGAAGCAGTATAAATATGTTTGGGTTAAGAATGGAACCATTTTTTGCAGGAAATCTGATTCATCAAATATAAAGGTCATAAGGGATGTCAAATCTCTGGAGGGGATGTAATCACCGTAAATATGATCCATTTTTTCGTTTTTTTTTTTTTTTTATGGAGAAGTTGTTGATTTATGGACAGAACGTTAACGGTTTACGCTCAAAGACAGAACAGTTCAAGTTAAATACTCTGAATATTGGCGCTGATATTTTTCTTATTACCGGAACGAATCTTTTTAATGGTGTCGCAGATGCGGAAGTATTCGATTTATCTGAATTTAAAGTTTTTCGTAGAGACCGAGAGAGTGCTGGTTGTGCGGAGGGTAAAAAATCGGGTGGTGGTGTGATGATTGGCGTTAGGAGTGTCTTCAGTGTTCGACGTCGAGAGGATTTTCAGAGTGAGGCTGAGGATGTGTGGGTTACTATTTATGGTAATGGTGGTCGCTCAAAAATTCATATCTGTTGTGTCTACCTGCCCCCAAGAAATAATAAGGCAAGAGAAAGTTTCACTACTAAACTACATCAAATTATCGATTCAATTTCGGTCGAACCAATTGTTATTTTCGGAGATTTCAATTTTCCTTCGTTGGAATGGTCGATCAGTGAGGGTGAAAACTTTTTAGTTCCTGTAAATGTTGACAAAGATAATAATACTTTGATTGATTTACTTTCCTTTGCAGAATTTAGTCAATTCAATTTTGTTAAAAATGGGGATGGAAGAATATTAGATTTAGTTTTCTGTTCTAAGATTGAATTGAAAGACTTGAATGAGAGTGATAGTTGTTTGGTGGATCCTGATTATTATCACCCCCCCGTAGAATTTTACATTAAAAACTCCATAAGTAGAAACCTTCGAGAATCTATTAGAGGTTTTCATAATTTTAAAAAGGGTGATTACGATGATCTTAATAAATTTTATGATGGGCATAACTGGGTGAATTTTTTCAATAATCAATCTATCGATGAAGATGTATCTCTATTTTACGAAATATTAGAAAAAGGAGTAAATTTGCATGTTCCTAAAGTGAGAATAAAGAATAGGAAATTTCCGTTCTATTTTTCCACTGATACAGTAAAGCTAATAAAGCTGAAGAATTGTTTGCATAAAAAATGGAGGATGTATGGATTGATGTACTATTTTGAAAAATTTAGAATAATGAGAAGAAAAACTAAGAACTATATTTTTAGAGACTACCAGAACTATATTAAGGATTGTCAGAATGATATAAAGGTTGATCCAAAAAATTTTTGGAAATATGTAAGAAATTGTAAAGATGAAGGAGGTGTACCAGACAGAATGCATTATGGTGACAGGTCTGCCGAGAGTGGTGAATATATCTGTGATTTATTTGCTTCATTTTTCAGGAGTGTGTATAAACCATACTCTCAGAAATGTAACCATCATAATGATATTAGTAGTAATAATCTATTAAATTCAGTAGAATTCACCCCACAAATGGTTTTGAATAAGATAAATTCTCTGGATGCTAATAAAGGAGCGGGCTTTGATGGATATCCTTCATACTTTTTGAAAAACTGCGGTTCTAGTTTGTGTTATCCATTGTCGATCATTTTTAATAAATCGGTGCATTCTGGTACATTTCCTGATTCTTGGAAGACTTCTCTTCTTGTTCCTATCTATAAGAACTCTGGTAGTAAAGGGGATGTTGAGAATTATCGTGGGGTTAGCAAATTGTCGGTCTTTGCAAAATTATTTGAGAGTCTTGTTTTGGATGTAATGTTTCACTCTCTTAAATCATCGATGCTGGAGAATCAGCATGGCTTCTTCACGGGTCGTGGTATTGAAACTAATTTAATGGTTTACACTGACTTTATCTCGCGAGCTTTGGATAACCAGTTTCAGGTGGATTCGCTGTACACCGATTTCAGTAAGGCTTTCGATAGAGTTGATCACAATTTACTTTTGTCTAAGCTTGCTGGGGTCGGTGTGCATGGGGATCTCCTTAGATGGTTCTCTTCCTATATTTATAAACGAACGCAGCTAGTTAGTGTCAGAGGTTTCAGGTCGGCCCCTTTTGTCGTTACATCTGGGGTACCTCAGGGATCTCATTTGGGACCCATTCTATTTTTAATATTCCTTAACGATATAGGAAGCTGTTTTAGATTTGTTCACTTCCTCCTTTACGCAGATGATTTGAAGATGTTCAAAGAGATAAGATCGGTTAGAGACTGTGTAGAGGTTCAGAAAGATCTTGATGCGTTCTCAGATTATTGTAGACGAAATGAATTAGATCTGAATGTAAATAAATGTTCATGCATGTCGTCATTCTCTAGAAGCCGTACAAATATTGGGTTTCAGTATCGATTGGTTGGTTGTGAGGTGAAGAAGGTGGATCAGATTAGAGATTTGGGGGTGATTTTCGACTCAAAACTGTCATTCGGTGCTCACATCGATACTCTCATTGCTTCTGCCGGTAGGTCTTTGGGTTTCCTTTGTAGGATTTGTAGGGATTTTAACAAGCGCACTTCTGGTTGAATGGCTACGTCAACAAGCAAAACTGCCGCACCGTTACATCCAGAAAAACTGACTGTTTGGTGCGCTTTATGAGCTGGTGGAATCATTGGTCCGTACTTCTTCAAAAACGATGATGGCCAGAACGCTACAGTCAATGGTGATCGGTATAGAGCCATGATTACTAACTTTTTCATTCCTGAATTGAACAACCATGATGTCCAGGAGCTGTGGTTTCAAGAAGACGGCGCAACATATCATACAGCTCGTGCCACAATCGATTTATTGAAAGACACGTTTGGTGACCGCCTAATGTCACGTTTTGGACCTGTGAATTGGCCTCCAAGATCTTGTGATTTAACACCGCTAGACTACTTTCTGTGGGGCTATGTGAGGTCATTGGTCTATACGAATGAGCCACAAACCCTTGACCATTTGGAAGACATTCGCCGTGTTATTGCCGATATAAGGCCACAAATGTTGGAAAAAGTAATCGAAAATTGGACGTCCAGATTGGACTACATCCGAGCCAGCCGTGGCGGTCATATGACAGAAATCATATTTAAAAGGTAATGCCACAAGATTATCTTGCGGATAAATAAAATTCATGTCAATCGAATAATCCATCGTTGTTTTATTGCAATTTAAAGTTCTATAGCTCTAAAAAAACACACTTTATAACAGTTATCCCGAACTTTTTGCGGGAATTACTATCATAAAACAATAAAACTGCAACTGATACAAACACGATAGAATTTTTCACATAACTCGAATACTCTAGTTAGTAAATCCACCTACCACCCAGTACATATAAAGAATGTTTGCAATTCTTTCGAAAAAAACAGTGCACAGAGAACAACACGTATTCGACATCCGAGCATGAAGAATTTCCCGGGAATTCATTTCCCGGATCTGAAAACTCTCGACTATGAACCCGAGTCCTGGCCAGCGTATATTTCACCAGAACGAAATCCATCGGATCATTAAATAGGAGTTTCCACGGAGCATTTTGTTTGCTTTTCATTATCCTCATTTTTCGCTTCAAAGCAATGCGGCTCCCACTTCGAAACCCTAATCATCATCGATATCAACGATTCTCCTATAAATTCACCGTGGAAACGTATGCGGGGCTCTTTTCCGGAAACACTAACCCAGGGTATTTCAGTCGGAACTGCGAAGTGTGCAAGATTTGCTCTACGAGATCTATTAAATTCCGTGATAAGATGCTGCAATTCTTCGAGGTAATCTTCCGAATGCAGTGGGATAAAAAGTGGCCTAGACCAGTTGACAAATCGAAGCTAGAAGAATACGGAATGAAAAGCATTGCTAATTTTGTACTATGGATGATTATTTCCTCGTAGAAAATAATCTCAAATTAATTGGAATTAAAAAAATAGGAAATGTTCATTTTTGAAAATTAGTGGTGAAAATTTCATTGGTCTAAAAAGAAAAAAATAAAGTTTATATCGAAGAAAATGCTTCTTACATTATGAATTTTAGATGTTAAATGTAATTACGAATTATGTTGCGAGATTCGATTGCGAGAAAAATGAATTTGATTTATTGGGAAGATGAACTTCTTAATAATTCAAAATCGACAGCATAAAGAAAATCTCTTATATCATATAAATTGCATATTATAAATAATTTGATGTATTTTCTTCGATTTCCAGCTTATTAGCTCCTTGGTAGAGCTGATATGAAAGCTTATTCTCAAAAAAGATTCTTCACTTTTTATTTAATGTAAGAAAGTTTTTCCTCGATCCGCAGGCAGCATTTTCTGTCCAACCGCGTGTTTGACACTCGGAATCGTTTGCCCGAGTGTGTTGTCGGTTCTGGATCAGTGAATGCGTTCAAGAACTTGTATGACCGATGGCTGGGCCATAGTGTACTATAGTAAACTTTGTCTATGTTCAAATTTTTGTATTTTTTTTTTGTGAGTTTATAGGCTTTGCCTCAAGTCTTGTAATGTTATAATAATAATAATATATTTTTCATTTATCGTTTCTTAGCCTATCCAACAATGGGAGAGGAATAATAAGAAAACCCTCTGGAGGAATACTCAGGGCCTTGTTCAGACAAAGGAATTTGTGGTGCTTCAACTTACTTATACCAGAAAGCTCCTGAAGCCACGAGCTGAGCTTCAGGTAATGGTGGGACTGCTCACAGAACACTGTCGGTGCAAGTACCTGTTGTACCGCATGGGTAAGTCAGCAGATGGGATCTGCGGACTCTGTGGAAAGGAGAAAGAAACAGCCAAACACATAGTGTGCAAATCCCCGGTGCTAACTGGCCTAAGAACCACTTACATGGGAAAGTCAGTTCTTGATACTCACGACGTAAAAGCTAAGGCTCCTAAGGATGTCGTAGGTTTCGTTAACCGTATCGACGGCCCCCTTGGGTTTGTATGAATAGGTTAAGAACAAACATTCAATTTGGTCGCAGTTCCGGGAAGGCGAATGGAGCCGTAAATAATTATGACGATGTCTATTATTCTCATTGAATACGTCAATATGGCATTCATTTCAGTCTAGTTCTTCAATATAAGAAGACCTTTGAACAATTTCACTTTAATCAAGGCTAAGTATACTTGACCTGCAGCGAAGAGTTCTGATCCTAAACTGCATGATTGACAGTGGTATCCTGGATTTTGAATACGGTACAAGCCACGAGTATCGAAGAAATATTCGTCGTCTCTCCCAAAGCTTTGTATAAAAGGACAAGCGCAGAAATATAACATTGTTCGCCTCTACATTACGGAGACGATACTTGCGACAGGTTTGAGGTATCGTCGACCACTAACGGAACCCCGATTGCTACCTGAAAACAGAGCAAATCGTTTTAATAGGGCCCAAGAGTACTTGGACTTGCCCAAAGAATTTTGAAATTCGTTTTTTTTCGATGAGATAAGAATCTGTATGTGGTAGCTAAGAAAAATGACTTTGTGATTCAATCACCTGTGACCGGATGGAAAATTTACTAGCAATAGTAACAACATGGTCGACTTTACTGCTGGAGGTATGGCTATTTTTGTTGGTAAATACCCTAGTCGGTCCCAAAATGAACTTTATTTTGTTATTGGTACCTATGCATAAAAAACAGATTTTTTGAGATCCATTTAGGAAGTGACAGAGGGTTCTAGATTTGTCATTATCGCACAATGTATAAGTTGAGTATTCTGTGAAGGATCCTCTTTTGATACTCCTATGAGTATTTATCTTATTTTCACCCTGCATGTAAGATGAGACTGGAATCTGGTTAGTACATCACTTGGATGGATCTATGAATCCACATAGATTATAACTTTTTCAGAGATCTTTCACTCTTAGCATATATAGAAAACACATAGATTCAAGAGTTTTGCACTACCCTATTTCTCCGAACTTTTATCTTTCTTGATGAGAAATGAAGTTAATACTACCTAATTGATTAATTATTTTCGAGTATTTAAATAGTTTGATTGATTCTGTTGAAAGGTTGTAGGTCAGTTCATTGAAATAAAAACCAGAACCCTATTCAACCTCATAATGGACCAAATTATCGAGGATGTCAACGGAGTCAACGCTGGATACATATTGGGTTACCGCTCCCTAAAAGTATTGTTTTATGCAGACGATGGTGTTGCCGTAGCAGAAAATAAATATGACTTACAATGTCTACTATATAAGATGTACTGTATATGTACTGTATATATATGTATATATGTATATGTATATATATGTATGTACTGTATAAGATGAAAACTTCTGCAGAAAAATTACAATCAATGGTCATCTCTAAAAATCCTATTACCTTAATGCAAATTGGCAACCAATAGCGGAACAATACCGCTGGTATCAAGATTCGAATACCTGGGTGTGAGTATATCAAGTGAAAGAAACCTGACAGAAGAGGCACGAACACTAGCGATAAAGACATCGAGAGTCAGCGGCTATCTGAAAGATATAGTGTGGAGGAACAAAGCCATGAGCTCACAGAGCAAGACCAGAATCTACAGAATGTGTGTGAAACCTGTTCTCACATATTCATCAGAAACCACAGCCGGAAGACAATACCAACAAAAAGAATAATGAGAACCACAGAGATGAAAATATTGCGAACCATGAACCGACCGAACACACGCAGACCGGAAGGTAGATCACAAAAAGGTAGTACGAGAGCTGGAGGTCAGTATCTCAGAAAGATGCCAGAAGAGGGCCTAATACAGGATTGAACAGGACATGGTCCTGTCGAAAGAGAAAGAGGGAGAAGAGAAAAACCAGAATGAAACAAGAAATTTCCATAATTCATTGGATATTGAAATTTCTAAGAGAAATAATCAAAATCAAGGTTTTTCAATAAATTACCTGATAATATCTGTATCACATCGTATATCGAAAACAATAAAATAAAAAAAAATACAAATTCAAAAGTTTTAGATATTCGAAGTAACTCGGTTGAATGTACTTAATGTATTGAAGGTAAGGAGAAATGGTTTGTTAATTTGACAGCCTTTTAACATATCGTCGGCTAAGAGTGTAAATCTGCTATGTCCATAATGAACAATTTTACAGGAGACCAAAAAAACCGTACAGTACAGTGTTATAATAATGATAATAAGAGAGTTTATTCATGAAAATACATTCAATAGAGTTAATTGAATTTATTTGTTTGAATGAAACAAAAAAAGCGCTACATGGATTGAATTGAAATTCCCTAGGATTTTTGTGGTGATATTGAACTGTAAAACGCACATTCAACATTGATGGTTTTTCCTATATTCTCAATTCAGCGCTTGATTATCCAAAACGCCTCCAAATGCCCTTTATTAATCAACTTTTCAAATTATTGTAGAGAACGAATAAAATTTTTTTCCGAAAATACCATAGCTACTTCTTGTAGAGAATTCATTCAAAATTTCAAATCATCCCCTAAATTTTCTGTGCAAACATTGATTGGTGAGATATTGATGGTTAAAGACGAAAAGGTCCTTTTCAATTCAAAGTTCGATATTTCAGAGAGAAATGCTCGTATCGAAATTTTGAGAAAAATTATATTGAAGCCGAATGAACAAGTTATCTCATTCATATAGTGGTTGAGTTGGAAAAAAAAATTCCAAGTCTGTAGGCCAAAAATAAAAACTGAAAAAAATTCGCAGGAATTTCAGACACTGTATTCATTAGGATTGAGTGATACACGTTGCTTGAAAAATGTTGTCATCATGAGATCTCTAAACTTTAAACTTCAAGCTTCAAAAAGCTTCTGTTCAAATTGAGACACGAACATTGTTATGGAAAATACAGCCATTTGAAAAACCGCTTAAAATTTCGAATTTTATTTTCATCATTTAATTTATTCCCCTAGTTTATTGAATTTTGTCTCCATTCTCTATTTTAATGAGATATAAACCTAAGAGTAAGAGTCTATACTCCTAACCTTCCCTTTAGACCTAACCGTGAGGAAAATACACTGTTCGAAAGGTTGGTGATAAATACCTACCTTTCATCCGAGTGGATATCTCGAAGCAGTAAATATTCAGTAGTCCCGAAAGTCGCAGTCGACAGTAAATAGGACGTGAATCTATTTGTGAGAAAAAGATTAAAATCGCTGTCGAGGCCCGTAGCGAGGGCCTGTCTGCGTATATCTGGCAAGGAGGACAATTCCAAATGTGACCATTTAGGGCCATTATGGGATTTGAACTCAATCGAAGTGAGCTGTGAGAAGTACCCTCGCGAATTGTGTGATTTACGACGCGCCCCCACCTGCATGTGCGATTCCGTAATGCTTTTTTTTTTGTTTTTCGTCGATACGGCGGAGGTGCTTTGATGTATCGCTAAATCAATCCATTGCTACCTGAAAACAAGAATGTATTGATTTTATGGAAATATGCTGTTTCCAGGATTAAAAATGAGGAAAGCACACTCGAAGTTTGGAGCTCGAGCGCTCTTTAATTCATGCCCCAATTTCACCCTAGTATTGGAAACAACATAACCTTGTAATATAATGAAAAAATGTAGATTTGAGAATTTCATCATTCAATAATTATTGTTCGACAGAAAAAAGTTTTTTTTTTACACAACCAGTTTTCGATCCAAGGCGCAAGGCGCATTAAATTCGATTATAATCGAAAATCATCATCTGAAATGAAAACATACAAATATCATCTTTGATAATTATAATAATAATAATAAAATTTATTCAGCACCCGGCTAGTACAAAAAATAGTGAATCACAAATTTAATAATCAACCAAAAGAAAATTCAAAATTACTAAAAATTATTTGATTTATATTAAATAGCCTTCAACAAGTAGACTCATTAAACTTTTATAATTTGATGTAATCATTTGTTGATTAGAGAGTCATTACCAACCAATTGATAAATTTTAAATTCCTGAAATTGTTTATTCAATGGTAAATGTCGATTTGTATATGTATTTCAAAAAAATAACAAGAGAGAAATCTATGGCTACCTTCAGTAATGGTTTTCTCTATGAATCCTCACTAGAGTAACTGGTACGTTTAGTTAGTCTGTAGTTTCTAGCTTGCAGTTTTGATGGAGTAATGTACACGTGGTGAGTTTGCAAATTTAATAATTTTCGTTGAACTATAAGGCACTGATGAGGAAAAATTGTATTATTAAATACAAAAATTCCGAAACGTACGTCTGTCTTTATGTTGATGTAGTTGTTCAATTAGTTAACCGTTTACTTAATTGATTTCTTTTTAGTAATTTTGAATTTTCTTTTGGTTGATTATTAAATTTGTCATTTTTAGAATTGGAATATATTCCAAGACAAAAATAAACTAAATATATCATATAGATATATTATTGTGAAGGAATAGACACAAAGTTGTCAAATTATTTGATTTATGTTATGCTTATACTTGCAGAATATAAAGGAAATCCTTCAGCTCGCATTCATAATATTCCGAGTGAAACCTTATACTAATAGAGTATGAGCATATCCTTCACAAAAAGTATTTGGTTATTCATAAACGTTACCTTTTACTCTAAATGAAAAGGATATCCTTCGATAATTTCGAGTGTGGTCAGTAGCAGACTCAATCGTATAGTGATCAGTTGTAGCGATGGCAGATGTTGTGGAACTGAGAGAGATTAAATACTACAAAGAGCGTTTATCAACACCCGTTCGTGATTACAAAGAATTATATCGGTTTCAAGAGGAAAATGTGCAATAGCTTGCTAACAGATTTTTGGGCATAAATAATGCTGAAATTCGAGAAGGTGCGTTATAATCCGTCCTAAAAATGCAGATATGTTTACGCTATCTCAGTGATCCTGGGTATCAAAAGGGCATTGGTCAAGAACTGGCTGTAAGTCAAGCTACAGTATCTCGTACAGCGACTGCCGTAATTGACAGCATAGTGGCGCAATCAAATTACTGGATAAAGTTTCCATCTACGAAGGATGCACTTATGGATGCCAAAGAGTTATAGTAGCAAAGCAAATATAGGTTTCCAACAGCAATTGGCGTAGTTGACTGTACCCACGTAGGAATTCTGAAACCAAATCGCCTTGGTGATGAGTATGTCAACCGGAAAGGTTATCCTACACTGAATGTGCAAGCCACCTGTGATGCAAGAGAAATGTTCACTAGTACCGACGTTAGTTGGCCTGGTTCGGTCCACGATTCAAGAATATGGAGAAATTCACAAATAAGGGTTCAATTACAAAATAAAAACAACGTCGTGCTACTTGCTCACGCTGGATATGGTATAGAGCCGTGGCTCATGACTCCATTCCGAAATCCCACTCCAGGTGCTGAACTAAATTATAATAAACTTTTGAAAAAAGAAAGAGTGATAATTGAATGTGGTTTTGGTCAACTGAAACGTCATTTACTTATTCTTGGAGGATATTCTTGCAAGTATGAGGTTACAATTATTAATACGAAAAAAAGGAAATGCTTATACTCTTACCTTTTCCCTCAATTCAAAACCTTATACTTCTACCTTATACTTACAAATATTGTAGTCATAAAAATTTCCTCTTCTTTCTAAGAAATCTTTCAGAGATCATGCTGTATCTTGTAAATTAGGGTTAGATTGGCCTTCTTGTTATTTGTTTCCCCAAGTAACCAGTTCAATTGCTTATGCATGACTACTACAGGTGTGAGCTTACTATATCTTAGGATTATTCTCATGGATTTATTCTGTTGAACTTGAAGTCTACTTATAGAAAAAAAAGAAAAGATAGAAATAATATATGGTTTGAAATTCAATTTTTAAATTAATATCTTCAATAGTATTTAAAATGAAGGAATGAAACATTTTACAAATTTCTGGGATTCACACGCAGTTTCAAAATGGTCTGAGTTAAGTCATAAAAAGATTGAAAGGAAAACACTTCACAATACATAAGAGAATGATGGAAACCAACTGACAGATTCATTTAATATTTCAAGTATAAATATTATATACATTTTGACTGTCAACGAAGGCCATTTTGAATCTGGGATATTACTTGTAGATTTTATGAAAATTTGTGCAGTTGTAGAAAATGTTTTTCAAGCTCTACAACAAACTTCCACGCTCGTGGGAAAAGTTCAACATTCCTCACCTGTTGGCCTTGTTACACAATAAAGTATTTCCTACAATTGCACAAATTTGAATTATTCAAGTATTGTACCTGATTCAATTGAAAATGGACTTCGTTGGCAGTATCTATGTATTTCTTGCTATTCCATAAAAACGATTTACATAATCCTAATTTCTTTGGTCTATCAAGCGAGGTGTGGGCAAAGTTCCGTGAGGAACAATATTTCTCACAGTATAAGGAATACATGGTTTTGAAATTCAGTAAGCTGTGAAGAATACTCTACTTCTCATCGCAGTTGTAGGAAAATTATTATTTTATATCTACACCAAAAACATTAGCTCTGTCAGTTTGATTTTTTGATCTAGATATAAGGGAGGTTTCATTGCACCGTGACTTCATGATATATTGAATCATATTTTCATTTAATAGCTGTAAACAGTTATTCTAGAGATAACTCACAGTTTATTTTTGCTGAGTTTAATTTGAAATTGTACATATTGTATTGAATATTTGAATAAACTCATTTATTATTATTATTGTAACCCCCATTAGAGTTGTTCTCACCAGTAGTCGTCATAGTCTACAGCTCACCCTCCACCTCCATTGTTCTATTGAACTACAGTTTCTGGGATGACTTCAAGGAGGTTACTTTCTCACTTCTACAAGTCTCTTTTAAAAAACATTTTTTGCGTTTGCTAGCGATGACGAGGCATTCCATGATCTGGAGTTTCTTTCTTATCAGCACAGAATCTGAACTCGTTGTTTTCTGCTAGACTCATTCCCATGAGGTGATCTCTGAGATAGCAATGCCCTGTAAGGAATCCAGTGAGAGGATGTAGCATATTCTTGCTAACAGAACAATATCTCTTAGATCTCGCAACATCAATTTTTCGAAGAAACTTCTTGAAATTACACAATCCGTTTTTTTCCACTCCTCAAACTCTTTACTCTTTACTTATACAACAGAAAAGCTAATTAAAGGAGTTTGAAAATTCACTAATCGTTTTCACGAAATGAAAATGATGATGATTTACAATTAGAATTAAAAAGACCGAGAAACAGTTGTTTAAAAGTTTCTACCTTAATATTTAGACTTGTGCTATTCGATGATGAAGATTATGCTTCACAAGTGATACCTATCAGGGATGAAGGGTTGAGATGCTAAGAATATTACTTCTACGAACAAGAATTCACTCACAATGTCTTTATACTTGGTCTACACAAACCGATGATATAAAACACTAATGGTTTCAGATAAAGATAAAAGAATATTTTCTTCAGATGAACGTGAAACATTTTGATTATTGGACGATGATAATCAGTGCAAAAAGAGCAGTAAATAATAATTATTACTTTAATTTAAGGCCTCGTGTCGCGGCAAGAGGCCCAGCTCTTACCCCAGCCCATCGAAGGGCGCGTTTGGATTTTGCGAGAGAGCATATCCATTGGGAAGAGGCTGACTGGGAAAGAGTTCTCTTCACAGATGAGTCTAGATTCTGCCTCTACCATTGTGATCGACGTTCCCTTGTATACAGACGTCCACATGAAAGATATGCTCAGTGCAATTTCCTGAATACTACTGGTTTCGGGATCGATTATGGTATGGGGTGGAATATCTTTGACTGCTCGCACAGACCTAGTGATCGTTGATAATGGAGCTATGAATGCTGATAGGTATATAAGGAACATTCTTGAAGAGCATGTATTGCCATTTGCCCCATACGTTGGTGAAGATTTCATTTTTATGGACGATAATGCCAGACCCCATCGTGCGCGCATCGTTCAGAAGTACCTTGAAGAGGTTGAAGTCTCTCGAATGGAATGGCCAGCAAAAAGACCAGATCTCAATCCGATTGAGCAGGTTTGGGACAACCTCAATAGAAGGCTGAGAAGTTCGGAAAATCATCCAGCTACTCTTAATGACTTAGGAATCCAACTCAGAGAAATCTGGGAAGGATTAGATCAAAACATTTTAAGATCACTCATTTTGAGTATGAACCGTCGTTGCCGAGCTGTAATTAACGCAAGGGGTGGAAATACCAAGTATTAAATCACTTATCAGCATTTCA
Source organism: Harmonia axyridis (assembly GCF_914767665.1). Lineage (NCBI taxonomy): Eukaryota > Metazoa > Arthropoda > Insecta > Coleoptera > Coccinellidae > Harmonia > Harmonia axyridis. Next base: position 38,206,332 of record NC_059504.1, read on the forward strand.
GTATTTTGAAAATTGTTTATTTCTCTTTTTTCACATAAGATTCGGTGAAATCCTGAATTTTTCTTTTATTTAATAAGTCTCGTTCGTTCAAAACCTTCCCGAGAGAACATAAAAAATGAGTTATAAAGTCAATGTAGAGTTAACTTTCATTGAAATTGAGATTTTCAGAATGTGAGTTAATTTTTTTGCGCAGTGTAGTTTAGATCATCTTTAAATCAAAATTTCGTACGGATTTTGCTTGTTTGTGAGCTCAACTCCGGCATTCGAGATTCGAACCTACCCTGAAAAGTTCAGGTCCTTTCCGTTTGAGAGTTCACGGGCAGAATTGAATTTGCTTCTATTGTAGGAATACAACTTACAAGAAAATACATAATTCCGTGCAAAACATATACGCAAAGTAAATAGATCTACTCAAGTGTTCATCAAGTTGAGATATCTATTCAGTTAATGTGTATCAAAGGTTAATTTCTTAGTCTGCCTTCATTGTATTCGTTTGCACCCTGTGGCAATTCCACAGCATCAATATTCAGATGTTCCCACTTCAAGGCTCCCCATAGTCGAATCGAAGCTGTAAATAAGTCCTAAGACCCATTTCTTACTTTTGTTTCATTTCCATTGTTGGTGTGTCTCTTCCTGCGAAACGGGTCCTTTGTTTGATATCCCTATTGTTTCCTGCGAGGCCTCAGGAAAATTGAAATCACTTCGACAAATGCTCGGAAGAAATATGGCGACTCAAAGGAACGACCTAGAAATATCAGATCCGGAAAAAGTTGTTGCATAAAGGTGCTTTGTGATTTCATCGTTCAGCCGTCGAACTAATCTCATAGGAAGCGATCGGAAAGTTCTTGTTTTCTTTCGATTATGGCTCGAGCGATAAGAACATTTCCGATTTGTTCTGTTGTTCAGTTCTTGGAGTGGATTTGATTCCGATTGGGAAGTTCACTTTTTTGATAGTCGGATCAAGTGGGTCGTTTTCACTTCTTAATTTGTAGTGTTTCAAATCTGATCCGGTATTATATGCTTGAGAAATAGATTTCGTATTCAATTCATACGTTTGTATTCTACATGATTGAATTTGGACAGAAAATTCTATAATAGAAGATTTTTTCATGTAAACAATTTATGTTACTCGAATATTGTTGTTGTTTCTTAAAATTTTGTAAATTTTACAAACCAGCTGTTCGAGGAGATCCAAAGTCGATGTTTAGTTGTTGTTAAAATGCGTAGAGCACGTGTACGCGGAATTTATCGCCAGCTAAGTGAATTTGAAAGAGGTCGAATTATTTGTCTACGGGAGGCGGGGTTGTCATTTCGAGAAATCGCTAGCCGTACGAACAGAAATCCAACTACTGTTATAAGATGTTATCAAGCGTGGTTTAATAATATCCAAAATCAAAGAGGAGTATGCACCGGACGTCGAAGGGACACAAATGAAGTACAAGATCGATGTCTAAAACTCATGGTCATTAGAGACCGATTTGCGACAACTCGATATTTGGCGAAGAAAACAAAATATATGATTATCTCCAGAAACCCTCATATGTTTTAAAACTCCACATTGATATTCGACACAAGGCCCATAGGGAGAGTAGAAAAATTTAAATACTTGGGCATCTGGCTTTGTGAAGACTGGACATTAGATAAGGAAGTGAAATGTCGCATAGAACAAGCCCGACAGGCATTCCTGAGGCTTCGAAGAGTGCTTACCTGTTCCGATTTTGACCTGAACCTAAGACTGAGATTCCTAAAGTCCTACGTTTGGTCGGTGCTTCTTTATGGTATGGAGGGTTGGACATTGAAGGCGAGCACAGTGAACAAATTGGAGGCTTTCGAAATGTGGCTATACCGCAGAATACTAAAGGTGCCGTGGACGGCTAGGATGACAAATGAGGAAGTTCTTAGACGTGTTAATAAACAACGTGAACTGTTTGAAGTGATCAAAAAGAGGAAAACAGCATATCTAGGGCATATAATTCGAAACACAAAATATCAGTTCTTGCATTTGTTAATTGAAGGCAAGATCGAAGGTCGGAGAGGAATCGGACGGAAGAAAATGTCTTGGCTCCGAAACATCAGGCAATGGACAGGACTACGCGATGTACAGTCATTGATACACACCGCCAGAAATAAAGAACAAATGGAAAATGTTATCGCAAACATCCATTAGTGGATATGCATTGGAAGAAGAAGAAGATATTTGGCTGATGAGTGGTTAGGAGAACAGGGCTACCCTGTAACGGCCCGAACGATTTAATGCCGAAAAAGGTTTTTTGGACTGAAACATTATCGAACCCATCTTGTGTTACCTCTGACGGTTGAGCATCGTTGGCAACGATTATAGTGGTGCAGAAAACGTCAACATCGGACTATGTAATGGTCGTCTTTTCTGATGAATCTCGATTCTACTTGGGTGCATACGATGGTCGAAGAAGGGTTAGACGAAGTGTGGGAGAAAGACGTGAACCTCAGTTTGATGTAGAGCGTCATGTACAGTAGGCGTTATAGTATGGGATGTTATTGACATGCAAGTAATAGTAATAGTAATGTTTATTCAACATCAAAATTTACATGTTATGTCAAATTATTCATATTATAACATTCTCGAACTTAAATATTCTTCTATGCTATAAAAAGAACCGTTAATTAAAAACTCTTTGATGTTTCGATCAAATTCATTCATTGGCAGGGTTTTCATCCTTGATGGGAGGGAATTGTAGAATTTCACCCCCCAGAAGTCAAAAAATTGTTGTGTCCGGGCTAAGCGATGTAATGGTGTTATCAACTGATGTTTTCTTCTTGTATCATGCTCATGCTGATCCTGATTTAAATTTATCGACTTCTTGTGTTGGTGTATGTACTTCAAACATTCCCTGATAAATATTGAAGTTACCGTAAGTATTTTTTCTTCTCGGAATGAATTTCTGCAGCTCTCTCTTCTACCCAGTCCCTTTAATGCTCTTATAGCCTTCTTTTGTTGTTTGAAGACTTCTCTTGATGACTGACCCCATAGAAGAATTCCATATGTGAGATGACTGTGTACACAAGCATAATATGCAGTCTTAGCTGTTTGGTGCGTAGCTATTTGCTTCATCCTTCTAATAAGATATACTGATTTTGAGATTTTTTTGCATATCTCATCTACATGTGTTGCCCAGGATAGGTTGCTATGAAGATTAATTCCCAAAAATTTTATATACTTAACTTCGGCATTATAATGAAAACTTATTTCTTCTGTCTTATCCGCATTTAATTTAAGTCGATTTGTAGTAAACCATTCCTCAATATATTCTTTGGTATTTTTCTCCTTGTTTCGCATATCTTTGATGTTTCTACTTTTTATCAATACTGATGTGTCATCACAGTAGAGGCAAGTATTCACACAATCAGGAACATTTAAATCATTCACATAGATTAGAAATAGAATTGGTCCCAATATCGATCCTTGTGGTACTCCAAGTTTAACATTAGTTCACCTTTAGTCTTTATTCGAGGTGAATAGTGAAATAATGAAACCATATATTCTCGCTAACCTTAACCGATAATATTTCAGCAAGATAATGCCCGATCTCATGTTGCCAGAGTTAGTTTAAACTGAAGTTACCCATTGCCATGGCCGCCCAGATCCCCTGATTTTCCCCCATAGAGCATGTAGAAGGGTAGAAGGCTTGGAAATTTACCCCAGCCCCCTTGGGCTTTTGTGGCTCTGAGAGAAGAAGAACAGGTAGCTTGGGATAGTATCCCCCAAGAAGAAATAGTCCATCTTATTGCATCGATGCCGAGACGTGTTGGGGAGTGTATAGGTGAACGCGGTGGACATTAAAAAATTCAAAAAAAAAATGTAAACCCATCTTTTTCTCTTCCAAATTTCATTAATTTAATCCTTTCTATACTATCTTTGTTTTACCAAAAAAAAAATTAAATTTTAAACAGCTCCTTTCGGGTGATGCAGTTTCTTTGTCAGTTAGTTAGTTTATAATACAAATACCATTTTCAATGGAATGATCTTCACAACCTATCAGCTATTCATCAAATTCCCAAACTTGTTGAATATTTCGTCCTCAGCAGGAATGAAGCTGTAATATTTGGTTCAGCGAGAACTTTTTGTATGCTTTGTTTCAGTACTATTACATTTTGCTTGTACACTAATTAATATATAATAAATTCGTTGTATATAATCCATTGTTCTGCATTCAGCCATTGTATGAGACCAATCATACTCTCGTTGAATAAATTCTGTAAATAGGCTCATATCGTCATCGTCAGCTCCGCACAATAGAAAAGGGTATAATTGAATACCTATAATCGAATGTATTCGATTTACATTTTAAAAAGGCCCTCATTAGCTGAAAGCCTTGGGTCTTTCGCAACGAAATAATTTGAAACTTTTCACTTTGCGCCGAAAAAAAAAATCGGAAACGAGAAAGAGCTGCAAATTAGTTGGGTGCAATAGTCTCAATTTTCAAAAATTATTCAGGAGCCTACATAATTCATTCATTATGGTTGGTGGATCAATTAAAAAATAGGCGATTCATAATCCCAATTTCATAGAAACGTCGGCGACCTATGCTTTTTTTGCCCATTATTTTTCCATATATTATTATTAACTGGCACAGCTGGTATCTCTCCCCTCTCATGGCATGTGCATGTCCATTATTCGAATGTCTTTAACCCGTAACTGGTATGGTACAGTTTCTGGAACGTCTTTGGTAAGATGGGGTCAGCCAGACCCCAACCTTAATTCCTTAAAATATATGTGTTCACAGTATCTTATTGCGTTCTTAATAGGTTCTTATTCAAGTCTGAATCATAATTGAACCGATAGTGAGAAATAATTAGATAACACTCTCATATAATCAATAATTTAATTCAAAAAACATAAATATTGCTAATAAAAGAATGTAAAAAAGAGAAAATTTTGAAAAGCATATAACTAAGGAAAATCTTAATGATATGATTTCCCCAAAATATTCAACATAAAATATAATTTCCAATATTACTAAAAAGCCAAATGAAATGACATTTCTGTGATATGTACTAGAAAACTACAAGCGTTCTTCTAAGCAATCTTCGCACACGGTTCGCGCACATGTGCCACATACTGGAAGATGCCAAACACCACATGATACCTTTGTTTTTTTTTGTATTGCTTGCATGGACACTTGGCACACCTCTTTTCTAATTAATGAGATATTTTTCCTTCAGCTTCCGGAACGTCACTTCCAGAATAGAAAGAATGTTCGGTTTTAGACTCCTAGGAAAACGCTTATTTTCTATTATTCTTTCCATGTGGGGAAGAACAAGTTGCCTGGCCAGAGATTTAATGTATTTATATGTCGAAACTTGCGGATTATTTGGAAGAGAGGAGAAAATGATGACAGCATTCACTGAGGAAACATCCAGAATTTCATAGAATACTGTCATTGGCCATCGACTGGAACGCCTGTTGCACCCGTAGACAGTAAATTTTTATCCAACGCATCCATTCCGCCCTTGGTGTTGCAAAAAATTCAATAATTCTTTACGTCTTTGCCTCATTTACATTGGCTTTTCCAGCTTTGGGGACATGCGATGCTAATGTCATTCTGTTGGTGAATCCGAACAACGAAGAATGTACACTCTTTCTCGACGGTAAAAATCATCGACGGAAATCATTTTCCAGGGCATCCAAATTTTTGAGTGCCAATTCTTCAAACTGTGGACCCCCTTTTTCCTTCGTTTTCGTTATGAATTCGCCATTGCAACTTCCAAAATCAGACAACTTCTAGCACCAAATAATTACACTATTGGTAAGGTGGGGTCTCACATATCCCAAGCGAAGAAACACTGTCAACAGAATCGTGCTAACTGAAAATATAGGCAGACGTGTAACACTGTATTTCACAAGACACATTGACTGAAAGGTACAGGGACATATAGCGCCATCGATCAAAAAAGATTTGAGCTATGGAGAAAAATAAATGCGCTGGGGTCTGGTAGACCCCACCTTACCAGTTTAGTACGGGTTAAGTTCTATTTCTTTATACAGGGTTAGAACTATTTAGAGGGGGACTACTGGGATATTGAAAACCGTTAGAAATACAGGGTGGCTCAAATTCCAAAAAAGTTGCGTCATTTAGGGATTCCAATATATTACATAATCATGCAGATACCAACACTCTACATAGCGTACAACTGGCAAAGTCTGTAGAAATTGTTCTACATAATTCAAAAAATTCAAGTGATGGTTTCACCCTCGATTTCACCTAACTGTTAACAAAGATATTTGGCAATTCTGGCTCCAGCCTACTACTAAATCATTTATCATGTCGATATAACAATGTAATTTGATATTTATTCCATTTGAAGAGTTCTGTTAGTGCATTTCCATAAATATCAAACTTGTAGAATTACTCAGTTGACAGTTTTCATGTAGAACCATCACTTGAGTTTTTTAAATTATGCAGAACAATTCCTATAGAAATTGGACGCTATGTAGAGTGTTGGTATCAGACGAAAATTGAGTGATGGTTTCACATGAAAACTGAACAGAGTAACAAATATATTTGACAATTCTGGCACCAGCCTACTACTCAAATAAAAAAAAAAGGAAATTCAATTTTGCGTACCTATACTCGATATTTTTGTAGAGTATGATATATTCGTAATTTTTTTTCCAGAATCAATATGGCATCCATGAAAAAAAACATTGACTATCGCGTCTCGAAACAATGAAAAACAGAAACAAATCTGACGACACCATTAGAATCTCTATATTGGATAATGGCTACATAACGAATTTCGTGAAGTTATCTCCAGAAACAAATGAGTTATAAAGAAAAAAAAAAATCTCGATTTTAGTTTTTTCTAGATATCTCGAGAACCATTGGAGATATTTTGGATCTGTTACTACCAACATAGTGATCCCTAAATGACGCAACTTTTTTGTCATTTAAGCTACCCTGTATTTCTAACGGTTTTCGATGTCCCTGTAGTGCCCCTCTAAATAGTTCTAACCCTATATATTCAGAAGTTGATTCTTTTGAACGTCTTTTCATAATCGACAAAGCATGAATATACTTCTGTATTAACATCTAAACAACGTTGTATCAATACCTTCAAATTGAATATTGCTTTTCTGTTAATAACACTATTCCAGAAACCTTAATGTGTGTTACTTATATCGATTTTTTCGAGTTTCTTGAATATTATAACGGGTATTTTTTTTCGAGGTATATAACTTTAAGTTGGCATTACTGTTCAAGATGGCGATCGATTTAACAGCTATCAAGTGATTTGTTGTCAATTTGGTTTGGCAATTCATCATGAATAGACTCACAATTGAACAACGCTTGCAAATAGTGCAATAATGGTTCTGTGCTGAATACGTTTCGCGCACTACGTACATTTTATTTTGTTTAGCGATGAAGCGCACTTCTGGTTGAATGGCTACGTCAAAAAACAAAACTGCCGCATTTGGAGTGAAGCTTATCCTCAAGTGTATGTCGGAAACACTGTTACATCCAGAAAAACTGACTGTTTGGTGCGCTTTATGGGCTGGTGGAATCATTCGTCCGTACTTCTTCAAAAACGATGATGACCAGAACGTTACAGTCAATGGTGATCGATATAGAGCCATGATTACTAACTTTTTCATTCCTGAATTGAACAACCATGATGTCAAGGAGCTGTGGTTCCAACAAGACGGCGCAACATGTCACACAGCTCGTGCCACAATCGATTTATTGAAAGACACGTTTGGTGACCGCCTAATTTCACGTTTTGGACCTGTGAATTGGCCTCCAAGATCTTGTGATTCAACACCGCTAGACTACTTTCTGTGGGCCTATGTAAAGTCATTGGCCTATGTAAAGTCATTGGTCTATGCGGATAAGCCACAAACCCTTGACCATTCGGAAGACAACATTCACCGTGTTATTGCCGATATACGGCCACAAATGTTGGAAAAAGTCATCGAAAATTTGACGTCCAGATTGGACTTCATCCGAGCCAGCCGTGGCTGTCATATGCCAGAAATCATATTTAAAATCTAATGCCACAAGATTATCTTGCGATAAATAAGATTCATGTCAATCGAATAATCCATCGTTGTTTTATTGCAATTTAAAGTTCTATAGCTCTTGAAAAAACACCCTTTATTTTATTTTTTATAGTGTTTTGAATAACGGTGACCAGAAGAACCTCTTGCAAAATTCAAAAACAATAGATACCATAATCCAAAATTTAAAATATATAATAATTGTATATAAATATAATTTACTGAAAGGATTTAAAAATTTGTTATTTCATAAGAACTACTGTAAATATAATTATAACTTACTAACAGCGTTTAAAAATCTGTAACTACATTAGAACTACTGTAATTGAAGATAATTCAAACTTGTATCAAGGTACCTACTACTTCTTTCAAAATATTCTCAAATTTTGCCTTCAGATTCGCAAGTGAATCTGATGGGATGTTCTAGGAAGTAGTGATAATTCGAAGGAATTGATTGGAATGTGGAAGCAGGCTCTGAATTTTCGGTGGAACAGTGTCATTTCTAGTCGGGGCACGTAGGTAGCGGAAGATTTTCACACAAATCATTTTTCCGAATTTCAGGTCTAGATGGGCGCACCAAACTTCATAACTACATTCCACCGAATGTCAATCTAAATCTCCCGATCGACGCACCTTTCGGAACTTGTTTCCGTATGGAATTCTAAATGAAGTCAACTTCTGCCTCTTGACTCTGTTCTTAGGCTCGCAGAATCCGCTAGAGACATTGAAAAACCAACATTTTTCTATCGACTTCACACATTAGTTTTGAGCGCGTAAAGTTTCCTCGGAGGCTGCCGCCTTAGGGGAAAATTTATTGAAACTTGTGAGTGTTTGACATTCTGAATTGTAATAACCCAACTCGAAGTTGAATCGACTCGATTTGCACGTTTCTAAAGGGACATTTTGTCGCAATGTCTCTAATTTCAGAATTTTGAGCTAGAAATGTTCTTAAACGATAGGGCTCGCTGATTACGAATCCGTCCTCAAATTCTATTCTGCGCGTCCAGCGGCTTGATAATTTTCAAACGGAAAGGTCTCGAAATTTCAATTTCAATTATAGGTTGGGATCAAATCACGCAGTAGAGGCAAAATTCAACAAGGGAGTTAACGATAGTTAGCACTTGGTTCCTGCCTCAGATACTCCAGCGCCGGCTCCTGTTTTTTTCACCAGTTGTGTACATTTTATTACCTTTCTTTAGCATCAGAGTAGTTTTTTTCGGTGCTTACTTTCTTGATGATTTCGTTAAGAGGAAGATTAACTGATAGTACATGGTAAGAGAAGACCAAGTTCTCTGACTTTCAATTTTGTCATTACCTGTACCTTTCCTAGATATTCTGAGAATATCCTCATGGTCTAGTCCATCTACGACCGAAGAATTGTTTCCTTATTCTCAATCCATAAGCTTTATGAACAAAGCTGATAGATCCACAGAGCCGGTAGATAAAAGAAGCTCATAGATGCACTTTTATATTTCTGTATATTCCTGACTATTTTGAATCATTATATTTCATACAAGGTTTTTTAATAGGAGGATTCATTTTGATATTAAAAGAATGAATATATTTTAAGAGTAATTCATGGATGTATATGTCATTGTGCGAAGAAAGTTACGCCATTAATGATGTAAAACAATATCAGCCAAATGACAGCCACGTCTACGGTTGTAGCACCATATTCTTTTTATGAAATTTTCAATAACCTATTCGCACATTTGCAGCTGTATATCCTCGGCAACTTCACCAATTCCATGTTTGAGGAATGGATTGTGTACCATTGATATAGACTTATTGACGTGATATTGATGATGATCTATATGTTGATATCCTTCCGGCTAAGTCTTCCACTATAAAAATGGAAGGTGTAATTGACAAAGACCACTGCTAGAATTGCGATTGGTTGTGTTAAAGTCCACGAAACGTGACGGTCGACGGACTATCCGAGTCCGAGGAAACTGTACCTTGAAGAGGTTTACTGAATGTCTATTGTATGTACTATGTACATATGCGTGTTCAATTCTAACATATTCTTTCGGTATAATTCCATAGAGTAAAACAGATATAGAAAACCTGCAACGAAAAATGAGATCCCTGATAACATAAGCACTGAAGCACCATCCAAAAAGTATCATTGAGAGGAAGACACTGCCAAGGAATAAAGGAGGCAGAGGTCTGCTATAGACATCATGGAACTTGTTCATGGGTGAAAGAATGACTACGAATATACTTCAAAGACAAATCAGGTACATCAGAGGTTTACAAAATACTGTATGAAACAGACGAATCAACACCTTTACAACTGCACAAGGAGCACGTGTTATACATCCACCAGACAATCCTAGAAAAACTGCAAAGATGGAGAGAAAAGCTCTCACATAGACGAAATTTCAGAGGGGTGAACCAGGATCATGTCGACATTGAAGGGTCGAACTATTGGGTCACATCAGGTGCGATGTATCCAGAAAAAGAAGGATTTCTTTTAGCCATCTAAGATCAAGTGGGTTTCCACCGAATGAGACAATTCAACATATCACGGGAGGATGTCAAATGTTTGCAGGAAATGAATATAAAGAGAGACACGTTGCAGTAGGAAAGATACTTCATCAAGAATTGGCAACCAAATTGGAACTAATTCCTTATGAAAAGTACCATATTACAAGTAGGTACCAACCGGATAACATCCTTGAAAACTAAAGCTTTAACCTGCACTGGGATCGTACAGTTTCGACTGATAAAACAGTCTCTCACAACAGACCAGATATACTATTATACTAGTCGTTAAACATAAAAAAATAGGAATACTCATCTACGTAGCAATACCAAATAATACCAACATGCGTCAAAAGGAGGTCGAAGAAATTTCAAAATATAGGGACCTCGAATTTCAGATAGAGCGGCAGTGGGGCATGATATCAACGAAAACTATTCCAATTATCATCTCAACAACAGGAATAGTACCCGAAAATCTCAAGAGAAATATCAAGCAATTAGGATTTAGTGAGCATTTTATGTAATATAATACAAAAAGCTGTTCGTTTAGGTACTGCAAGGACGGTGAGAAAATTCCTAGGAGGTTCGTATAATCGAAATTCATTGTCTATGCTCGAGATGGTAATCGTCACGATTATTTAACAAAGAGTATTTGCAATTTCTATAACTATAACCAAAGTGCTGCATTTTGAAAAATTCAGTGGCAATTCACTGAGCTCGACTTTTATCACTTTTGGCAAATGTCCAAGAATGTTACTATCGAAATTATTCCAATATGGCAGGAGGCGAAACATCAAAACGATTATACCAAGTCATATATCCACCAATATAATGGGAAATTTACGGAATTTATTGATACATAAAAACATGAGTCATAAAATCATAAATATGCGCGACAAATACCCAATTATAAGTGTACAAACCGACATCATCCGACTAAAACACAAAACAGTTCAATTAAGAAACTGTAAGCTTACTCATTCCAAATGATCGCCTTCATGGCATTTAACAGCTACAAAGAGACATCTCTGTCCGTGGAACTGTGGCTGTAATATGCATAAGCAAGCTGCAGCTGGCGCTTCGGGCAACATACCGCATCACGTTTGTGACTGACAAAGTGACGATATAGTGTATCTCCGCAACCGGATAGGGAGCTGTATTACATCGGATGTCATGACCAACTCGGATATATGGATAGCTCATAAGGCGGGACCAGAACGGGGTAGTTTGTTGACCGATTATGCGCTCGTTTTAACTCTGTCAGCGGAATTTATCTGCCTATATTTTCTCTCTCGTTCATCCGGGGGAATTTGTGCGGATAAGAATTTGGACGTTTCAACTCGTCGGTTTCGAGTTTTCTTCGTTTGTTTGATGGATGATGATGAAGACGGGGAAACACATGAAAAGTTGGATGTTCGTTTGTTATAGGAAAAAAGGAATATTTCTAGAAACTTTCTCAATATTTCACGGGATATTTCAAGAATAACAAAAAATTGCAATTGATCAGCTATATTTTTCACTTACGATTTTTTCACAAATGTTTTTACGGAGTGATGTGACCTTCGACAGACAAATTGCAGCAAAGAATGATTTCTATAATTTTGAGGAAATGATTGAGTTTTGATTATTCTGAACTACTACACTTCATTTTATTGTGGCTGATACAGGGTGTTGCCAAATAATTGCGAATGTTTTAAAGGGGTCAATCCTTATTATATTATAAAGGGAATGTGTCATGTAAACAAATTCTCTTATATCTCTTAGGTGTAAATTTATATACTTCCATGAAGAAGAATACATTTGTCTTCTTAAAATTGCTCTAGAATTGATGAAATGGCATTTTGTGATTATGACCTACCAAAAACGAGAATGAAACATAAAAGTCACCTTCTAGATTTGTTCTATTCTATTTGCGGAAGTTCTATTTATGCAAAATGTTTTTATTTGTTTCTATTAGAAAACTATGGTTTTGAAAATGTTTTGCAATGAATCAGTGAGTTCATTACATAAACGGTGTTTTTTTAGAGCTATAGAACTTTAAATTGCAATAACACAACGATGGATTATTCGATTGACATGAATTTTATTTATCCGCAAGATAATCTTGTGGCATTACATTTTAAATATGATTTCTGGCATATGACCGCCCCGGCTGACTCGGATAAAGTCTAATCTGGACGTCCAATTTTCGATGACTTTTTCCAACATTTGTGGTCGTATATCGGCAATAACACGGCGAATGTTGTCTTCCAAATGGTCAACGGTTTGTGGCTTATCCGCATAGACCAATACTTTACATAGCCTCACAGGAAGAGGTCTAGCGGTGTTAAATCACAAGATCTTGGAGGTCACAGGTCCAAAACGTGAAATTAGGTGGTCACCAAACGTGTCTTTCAATAAATCGATTGTGGCACGAGCTGTGTGACATGTTGCCCCGTCTTGTTGGAACCACAGCTCCTGGACATCATGGTTGTTCAATTCAGGAATGAAAAAGTTAGTAATCATGGCTCTATACCGATCACCATTGACTGTAACGTTCTGGCCATCATCGTTTTTGAAGAAGTACCGACCCAATTCCACCAGCCCATAAAGCGCACCAAACAGTCAGTTTTTCTGGATGTAACGGTGTTTCGACATACACTTGAGGATTAGCTTCACTCCAAATGCGGCAGTTTTGTTTGTTGACATAGCCATTCAACCAGAAGTGCGCTTCATCGCTGAACAAAATTCGCTTATGAAAATCGGGAACAACGGCAATCTCATTTTGGGCCCATTCGACGAATCTACGCCTTACTTGATGATCGTTTGGCTTCAATTCTTGCACGAGTTGGATTTTGTAAGCACGCAAACCAAGATCCTTCCGCAAAATCTTCCATAAAGTGGATGGACACAGATCCAATTCCTGTGCTCGATGGCGGATAGACTCATTCGGGGTCTTCCTCAATGCTACGCTCTACAGCAGCAATAGCTTCTTCTGTACGCACCGTACGGCGTCTCTGGAGATGCGAGTTATCAATAAGAGTAAACGTGGTGCGGAAACGTCCCATGGTTAATCGAATTAACTGCTCTGATGGACGATTTTGTCGACGCTAAAATAGACGTAGTGCGCGATACGTATTCTGCACAGAACGATTATTTTCGAAATAAAATTGCACTATTTGCAAGCGTTGTTCAGGCGTGAGTATATTCATGATGAATTGCCAAACCCAACTGAGAATAAATCAGTTGGCAGCTGTTAAATCGGTCGCCATTTTGAACAGAAATGACAACTTAAAGTTATATACCTCGAAAAAAAACTCCCTTTACAAACATGGTCAAAAGTCTACGATGAATATTTTTCTCCTTTTCAACTGCAATATATTTAAGAAAAAATCTTTGTTTGTTCCTCTTTGCTTTATGCAGGATGAGACAAAATAGGAAACATGAGAAAACATCTGAGTTCATCGATAATTTATTTTTGGCTAATTATAGTTATATCACAACTGAATCCGAATTCAATAAGTATTACCATCTCTTCTTCCAACCAATGCCTAGGCATCTCATTAATCAAGCCATTAATGAAATGTCAGGCATACCGTTACATTCTTGCTGAAGGCCTAAACTCAATTCCTGAAAAGTTGAAGGTGAGTTCTGGTGATTGGATATTGCTCTCCCTGAATAATCCCATACGTCCTCAATTGGATTCATGCATGCTGAGTAAGCTGGATGTTCAATTCATTCTCGGGATATTGTTCTCTTGAAGAATGATTTGAACCCTTCATGTGCGGTATGGTGTGGCATTATCATCCTGATGAATGAAATAATCCCTGAATTCGTTGCGCAGAAGAACAATGATATAGGTTCAATGATAATAAGAAGGTGACGTCGACCGAACATTATACCCCCCAGCACATTATTGATCCTCCTTAAAAGAGCACAACTTCCCGGGCGAAATTGAGTCGCTCTAGTCTGCCTGGACCTCTCCAAACCCTTTCTCGTCGACAATCCCTTTGTAAACCGAATCGTGACTCGTCCGAATAAAGTACGTTGCGCCATTTTCGTGAAAGCCAGTCTTGGTGATGTGCTTCCCATTGCCGACTGGTAGCTTTATGTCCAGGTGATAGCCGAGGTACTCTTGAAGGTCTTCTTGCCCTTGAATAAGGAATGCAACAGTCTCCTTTTGGTATTGGTTGAGTCTACCCGTCTATAGGTCCCCAAAAAAATGACATCGAATGGCTAATGATCCTTTGGGTAGACCAGCACCGGTCTACTGGCAACGCTGCCGGTTTCCAGAAAAATGGCAACTATGCACCTTACTGAAGTCCGTGGAATATTCAAACGCAGTCGGTGGTTCGACTAAGCTTCTTGATGTAGGAGTACTATTCTTGCCTAGTCGAACTGAGAATTTGGATGTCCTGGCATTTCCTACGGTTTATTCTCAATATTTCAACTCTCGTTATTCACTGAAAACTGATTAACTTCGAATACACCTGTATTCTCCCGAACAAGAAACATTTTTTGCTGGTTTATTGTTTTCATTCAAGTGATAAAATAGTGAAAATTCCTCACACAAAAAATTGTGATGTTATATTCAACAAGTTGGGAGTTGAAGGTGAAAGCCAAGACTTTCGATAATGTGTGTAAAATGAATTTGAGAAATTTCCTCTAATTAAAAACATTCAATAGGGGTTGTGTATAAAATTTTAAAATGTTCATAATTTTGATATTAACATCCAAGAAAAAAATATTGAAATTTATTTTTCTCATTTTTGGAGATGCCTTAGAGTTTTTGTTCATATGGAACACCCTTCAAAATTAGTCACATTCATTTGGTAATACTCTGTAAAGTAAGTACCCATACTCAATAATCTAATTATGATCGCTATCGCATATACGTAAAAAATTACATACTCTTTGAAGAAAAATTCATTCTGTTATACTACTGTAATCTAAATTCGGATGATTCAGAAAATTCATTTTGTTATATTAACAAATTTTTGCAAAATTTATATCTGAATGCAAATTTTCATTCAGATCGGATATGTACAGGGTGGGCAAATAAGCGAGGTAAGCGGCTATATCTCAGGACACACTCATTGTAGAGACTTGCGGTAAAAATTGTTACCACTAAAGTTTTCAAGAAAACACACTGGAAATTGTTTTGAACTTCATACCTCTACCGCTAGGGCGCGTAATAGCTACCGTCGAGTAGAAAATGAATTTTACTCGAAAATGTTTCATATGAAGTTGAAGGAAAAATATTGTCAAATTGTCACTTCCGATTTTACGTCATCAAATAAGGGTAGGTGAAAGGAAGAAATCTGACTGATTGAAATGCCTGTAACTTCAGTTGGGCTCTACATTTTTGAGCAAATAAGATCTCGTCTGAAAGATAATATCTTGTTGATTGAGGACAAAATATACTCATGATAAATTTGTTTTTGTTGCTTTAGTTCTGACAGAAACAGAAATCCCATCAAATTTGTATGAAAAAACCAAAAGGTCGCAAAGCGATAGCTTCAGGCGTTCTGGTGTTATGGCCGAAAAAAGATATTCTCCAACTGATGCACTGAAAAACTAAATTGTGTCTTCTTTCGACCATAACTCCAGAACGCCTGAAGCTATCGCTTTGCGGCCTTTTGGTTTTTTCATACAAATTTGATGGGATTTCTGTTTCTGTCAGAACTTGAAGATACAATTTGGTGTTTCATAGTGCATCAGTTGAAGAATATCTTCTTTCGGCCATAACTTCAGAACGCCTGAAACTATAGCTTTGCGACCTCCGGGTTTTTTATGCAAATTTGATGGAATTTCTGTTTCTGTTAAGACAATCCTATCATTACATTTGAAATTTCGGAGTAAAATGAACAAAACAATGAACTTCTGACTTAGCGCCCCCTATCAAAAGCAAATTTATCATGAGTATATTTTGTCCTCAATCAACAAGATATTATATTTCAGACGAGATCTAATATGCTCAAAAATGTTGGGCCAAACTGAAGTTACAGGCACTTCAATCAGTCAGATTTCTCCCTTTCACCTACCCTTATTTGATGTCGTAATATCGAAAGTGACAATTCAAAAAGATAGAGAATTTTCCAAGGATTAGAGTGATGATTTTTTTTTCTTCAACTTTATATGAAACATTTTCGAGTGATATTCATTTTTCTACTCGACGATAGCTATTACGCCCCCTAGCGGTAGAGGTATGAACTTCAGAACAATTTCCAGTGTGTTCTTGTATACTTTAGTGGTAAAAATTTTTATCGCAAGTCTCTACGATGAGCGGATCCTGAGATATAGCCGCTTACCTCGCTTATTTGCCCACCCTGTACTTTTGAAATTATCCGGAAGACAAAATCTCTGCCAACAAAATTTTCGTCTGATCTCTGACATCATGTCACTGCCAAAATAAAGGGACTATGAAAGATATTCGTGACGTGGAATATGAAAATAGAAATTTTTGTATGAGATAATAATTCATATAACCCCATAACTTGAATAATTCATGTGGCAGGTGAATCTAGGTATTTGTTGATGATAAAATACACTTTCCCTAATTTCCAAGTATTTAGCAACTATTCCTAAGTGTAGTTATGAGAAGAGTTATGCTGCCGTTCATAATGTTCCATACAAGAGAATTTGGGGCTTTCCTCGCGATAAATATGTTCTGGGTATCGTTTAGCGTTGATAAATTCCAAACGGTAACATCGCACTGGAAACCGGAAGCCATGGAACCGTAAAATAAATTGTAGGTAGGTACAAGCTGACGTACGTTTAAAATATATCACGGTTTCGACGTTTCATATCGTCGCCATGACAACGTTCTCAATTCTTCATGTTAAAAATAGTAGAAGATTTTTTCTCTAATTTTGTGGTTATTTCGTTCATTCTTCCACATCTTGTAGAACAAAATCGTGCGAGAATATATCAGAAACGCACAGTTTTCATGGTTATATTTTATTATTCTATGTTGGTAGTCCGAACTTTCCGCCACGGCTTTATCTGTCAATTCATCAATTTGCCTTGAAGAAATCAGTTCTGCCAACCAACATTTTTCAATGCAAAAATCACTAAAATATATTTATGGAAATATTTCATTAATTTCAATGAAAATGCAATGAATTAGAGAAAATAATGTATAATACTCGTACAGAAGGCTCATTCTACCACTCGTTCATTCCAAAACTCGCCACTTCGTGGCTCGTTTTTGAATTTTGAACTCGTGGAAGAATATCAATGCCTTCTGCACTTGTATTATAAATAACTATTCTACTTCTATAATTTCTATTCGAATTAGAGATATTTCTTCTTACGAATCCTTACAAATCACCGATTTTTATAGGGTACTCACTTCTCACAAAATTTCTTTGAACAATAATTTACATTGTAGTATTTCAATATTCTTGATTTGCGAATGAACAGAAAATAATAATTTTGGTTATTGATGATATGGTATTCCTACAAAACACTGATTTACAAAAATAATTACAAAAAAGCAAAAAATTTTTTGAAGATCCAGTGAAGCATTACTTTTCGACAAAAGTTTAATCTATTGTTTTATTCCTAACTTCTGCTGATGACTCAATCATTCTCACAACACCGCTCATTATTTTTGTCCCTTCTCTGGGAAAATATTGACAGATTTCGAGAAAGTCACTTGTTGATGTTTCCCCTTAACCAACTGAAATATCGAAATCAGTCTTTTCTTATTGCAAATACAACCTGACCACAACTGAACCACAGCTAGAATAGAACCTCCTTTTAAAAATCAAGAGCATAACATTCACAATAAACTTTTAAAAGACACATATAACAGGCCAATTGAAAAGTCCCCAGTCTACCATAGTAAAACAATTTTTTTTTTGGCAAAATTCGATTTTTTTATTCAACATAGATGCCATCGAGGGCGATACAGCGATTATAGCGATCTTACAACTTTTCGATACCATTTTTGTAGTACGATTTGTCGTTCGCTTCAAAATAGTCCTCAATTTCGGCGATTACTTCGTCATTGACGCTAAATTTCTTTTCAGCGAGCATTCTTTGGTAGTCTGAGAACAGGAAAAGTCGCTGGGGGCCTGATCTGGCAAATACAGTGGATGCAGAAGCAATTCGAAGTCCAATTCATGAAATCATTGTTTTCATTGATTCGTGACTTGGCTCATTGTCTTGATGATACAGCACCTTTTTTTTTGTATATTATACCTTGCGCATCCCAAAATACTGAAGTGTTGTTTCTCGCTTTGGATTCGGTTCATCGTGTGCAGTCCACCCAGCTGACTGTCGATTGGACTCCGGAGTGAAATGATGTAACTGCATGTTTCATCAATTGTCACATATCGAAGCAAAATCCAGGTTCACTGCACTCAAACAGCTTCAAACACTACTCAGAATCATTAACATGTTGTTACTTTTGATCGATTGTGAGCTGGCGCGGCACCCATTTCGCACACAGATTTCTCATGTACAAATATTCGTGAATGATATGATGTACCTATCTTCAAAATGTCTGCTATCTCGATCAACTTCACTTTACGGACATTTAAAATTATTTTGTGAACTTTTTTGTTTTTTCGTGTGTGACGGCCTCTTCTGGGAGTCCACTGCGTTCGCCGTCTTCGGTGCTCATTTCACCACGTTTAAACTTAGCGTATCAATCAATGATGGTTAATTTTCCTGGTTCAGACCCTGGAAACTCTTCATCAAGCCAACATTCTGCTTCAACTGTATTTTTTTCCTTCAAAAAACAATACTTTATTAGCACACGAAATTATTTTTTTTTAATCTTTGTTCAAATAACAAAAGTAGCTACACTCACAACGCAATATCTCACCACCTAAAATTCGGACTGCTGTCAAATTTTGACACGTATCTTTTGAAGGTTGGTAATAACTAAAAATCATATGGATATAATACTAGCACCGCCATCTGCGCATCAGACCGGGTACTTTTCAATTGAAATAATATAAGGAATAAGTACAGGAATTGGAACCGGTTTCTATGTACGATCTTTAATTTTTTTTTTTGGGCACTGTTTCATTTTATGTAAATCATTGTTCTACACCCTATAGTCATCTTGCGACTAGTTAAGAAGCTCACACCTTCATTTACACCTTCCGATTTTCATTATTTCAAGTTTAATCGCTCACAAGATAAATAGGGCTAGAACTTTTGGTCAGTACTTGGTATTGGAATGATTATTCCCTTATTACCATTCCTAATTGAATTTATGTATATTTTGAAAAGCAGCCAGCATAGTCCTGCTCATTATAACCTAAAAACTGAAGAAATATGTTTGCTTCTTAAGAATCGTAAGAACTTGTTCATATTTGGATACAAATACATCCGCCCCAAATCGATTCACATCGTGAACCAGAAACGAACTAATTAGCAACATTCTACGAATAATCAGGAAGATAAACAATGCCGGAACACCGGTGCGGAAGAAGATTCACGCGGGTCTAACGCAATATCCACCCGTAACCCCAATAGGATCCAACAAGGTCCTATTGTCCTTCCACACATTATTATCAGAACAAACCTTTGCCGACGTTACGCCCTTTCTGGCGATGCCATTTCCTAAGGGCAACGCTGTCTGTCCTGCAGGTCTCTTCCTGTCCTGTACCGGTCGCCTCCGTGATGTATGCCTAGATGCCAGGTGACCCTCGCCAAAGTTGACAGAGCTAAACCATAGTTAAACTGATTTAATTGCTTGAATGATTTATGATTGGGGTATAACGAGACCATATTCTCCAGCTATTGTTTGCATGCTTCCTGCTCGAAGGAATTTGCGGGGCAACTAGTAGATACCTACTCGAATCGTAGGTAAGGGAACAATAGTATAGTCTGTTTGTAAAACGGCTTGCGAACTATGTACAAGTCATGCGTGTGAGTTGTTCTGATCTATCGGAGCTGAAAGGTCGAAATGTAAGTTCGCCCCCTGTATTGCTCTTTGTGTTTCAATAGAGGATGACCAAATTTCAGGAAACTAGCAGGAATTTATAATTTGATAGATCTTGTCTACCGAAACTCAATGTAGATATGATAAAACAATTACATCGCATCCCAGTATCATTTAAAGAAAGATAATTGGAAAAGAAGTAATCAATATTTTCGTGACCATATATTCGATGGAATAGAGAATGTGTATATATGAAGAATAAAAATTTCAATATCCATGTGTAATCTGTTGTTGATATTGTTATCAGAAATGAAAACCAATAAAATGAGGAAAATCCCATAAAACTTCGCGCGAGATAGATGTGAGAGGTGACCGAGTGGCTCGATCCTTGGCTAATTGCGGTTTTGTTCAAGAAATCGATTACTCAACAATCCTTCCTTTTTTGGACCAAAGCTTTTCAATAATTTATATTGCCTAAATAACTGATAAAAAAAAATCAAAACTGAAGTTAAAAAATTCTCCAAAATTCACAAAAGTTTTCTTCTGCTGAGAGCCATTACATCCACAAAAGCTAACTGTATGCGTCCAATTTGGTCTCGAATTTGTTCTATTCGATTGAATGGCCACTATTTCTTTGAAAATAAAGAAGGTGTCACTCAAACAGTAAATTCTCGCATACAATTCTTTCGGCATCAATGAAATGGAATTGGAAGAGATGTGGTTTCTGCTAGATGGCGCAACAAGCCACACAACACGACCTGTTTTGGCTTTATTGCATGAAAAATTCCCATGACACATTATTTCTCGTTTTTGGCGATGTGAATTGGAAAAAAATTTCTGTGGTATATCGCCTTTGAATTTTTTTTTATGAGTTTATGAGAAGGATCGTATTTATGCAGATTATCTACAGTTTATTGAGTTTCGGAAAGCCAACAATTATTGTCCGAAATGTGCCGGCGAGTCATAGAAAATCACCTCATAAGTATCGAATCCTATAAGAGATTCCACGGACGATATTTAAATGATGTTGTATTTCACCCATAATGGCAAGGTCCAATTATCATATTGAAATAAAAATCTGATCGATATTCTAAATGGAAGTGTGTTTTATTTACGTTTACCTTCGAAACCACCAAATAGATAACCGTTTATCAAAATTGAGAAAAATTATAAGATAGAGCATGGCAGGAACAGCTTTTATCTAGGCATGTTGCTTTGGACATAGTATAAGGAAAGGATATTAAGCCAGTGTAGTGCTTTTTCGATTTTGTTGATGTTGAGCGCCATCTAGCTGTACTCACGTTTTACTCGAATTTTACTGTCAAAAATTGGTCCGTAAAGTGGAGCCCTCTGAAAAAATCGGTGTTATTTTGAAGAACTAAAATATTTGAAATAGAGTGGTTGGAAGATTTCTATATTTTGATATTTTTTCTGCTCTGTAATAAGCATTTACGCCAGTGGCGTGGATTTGTGATAACTTAATAATAACATAAAAATTGTTGGCAATGTCATGCGACCCCTTTTCAACCACGCCACTGAATGAATTATCGTATTATTTCTGCACCATCTATAGCTCATGATTCAGCGCTATCTATTATCGAGTTACTTCTCCAAATCCAAATCCAACTACAGTAGCGACCCCTGGTGACTATTTCCTTGCCGTCAAACGGCGGTTGGCTTACTATCCTTTCCTTATAATATGCTTTGGACTACCTAACTATGTGAACTATGTTGAATTTATAATTGGGTTATTTGAGATTTAATTGTATTTTCAAAACTAGAAATAGAATGAATAAGTAATATGAAATAAAATGATTTCTGAGAGAAATCCAGAGAGAAATAAATCAAGCAACTTTGAGTTCAAAAAAATAAACATCAATTTCAATTCGACTGAATGAATTCTTGCATTGACAGGAAAATCCCATGTTTGATTGCGAGCAGACTCAATATACTTATGAATTTTGCTCCCCCAAATAGGGGATGCATGTTTGCAAAGCAGCAATAAATCTTTACGAGTCCAGTTAATGGATCGGTCGAGTCGATTCAATTCCTTGAAGAGCTGCTTATTAGGAAAATGAGAAAATTGAGGTTTATACCACACTAGTGCTATTTGGATGCATCAGTGGATTGCAATTTAGGTTCTAAATTGGTGAAATTCGACCGCTCTCTAGCCAGCAATTTTCAATCGTTCAGATTCGAGTTGAAGTTATCAGTACATTGAATCTATGGAGTACATGAGTTTACTAATGGAAATTGATTTTAGGAGCAGAAGTTCTAGTCTCTGACTGTTTTATAGGGATGAAGGAGCAGAACGATCGTTGTCGATTAATTTGATACATGATGAAAAATGTAGCTTCCCTGATATGAAGTCAGAAATTTTTGAAAGTTTGTTCATTCATGCACTCTTGGAGAACATATAACTGCAACACTATCAAATGTCATTCATCTGACTTCACATCAGAACTCTCCTCATTTTTTTTTCATTATACTGATTGAATTTAATATAATTCTGACGGAATTTTGCAAGAAGCATGGTCCAGAGGATTAGATCAGATTGAAATTTGGCGAAAAGGTTGAAATAGTTATTTCAACAAACAACATTTTAACTCTGTCGAGTTTGTGATCACGGAAATGTTGACTACTAAATTTTCGTATTTTTCTTCAATTTCTTATGATGATGGTTACGTCATCAATATAAAAAATATTGTGAAACTGGTATTCTACATTCAAATGAATATTTTATCTCGATCGAATTTTAGGTGTTGAAATTGATAGGCAGATTATCATCATTAACAAACGTAACTGCGGTCTTTGAGTTCCGAACCTTCCATTTTCAGAATTTAGGACATCATATTCAAGAGTCATTGCATTTATTTTCGACTGATCTAACGGACATACATGCTTGAATTCGACCACTATTGGGATTTTATTGTTTGAGACCCTTCCCAGCTGAAAACTCGAATATAACAGAATATTGTGACAAAATGATCTGTTCAGGGAATGCGTGCTCATAAAAAGATTATTTTAATGAAGCAAAGACAATCATTGTATCGGTACATACGGAAGCAAGTCTATTTTCTGCACATGCTAATCTTCGGGGCTGAGGATGAGAAGACGGCTTGACTTATCTAACTTTATCGAATAATCTAGACGTACAAGTCTTCATCATAATTATTTTCCGTTCAGAAGGCATTTTGAATATTTCGGAATATCCTTTAGAAAGAAATAAAACGAAAGAATGATCGCATTCACAAATTCTCATTCTCGTATCAGTATTAGATTAGAGATTGCGAGGATCAATAGTTTTCGACAGTAGTAGGAAAAAGTGTTATCAGATATCGAAAATCAGTTTATGGAGTTGAAAAATGTAAATAGATCAATTCGATTTTTTTTTTATATCCTTTATTGAAATTTACAATCTACTATACACAACTATCAAGTAAATGTGATGAATTTAAAATGACATGTAAAAGTTATCAAACATATCGACACTTCTTATTCACAAGACTTCAATTGAAGTCAATTGGCTAAGTTTTCTGTAGTCTCCTTCTGTTGAATGGGTTTTCTGCTAGTTGGACTATTATGCTGTTTTCATGCCCTTCCAGATTTTGTTTATATTTTATTGATCGTTTTTTGATTTCCTCATTAATAAATTGGATTTTCAAATTATTAAGTATCGTCAAGTTGGAAACGTACCAAGGTGCATCTGTTAACGATCGAAGTATTTTGGATTGCAATCTCAGTATTATTTAGTTATTTGAGGCCTTGGCACATCCCCAGAATCAATTCGAATAAGTTGAATATTTATTCTATACAGACAAATCTCAGAATCGTGACACTATCATATTACTCATAATTCATTCAATAGGTATATGAACTCAAAACTTTGAGTCACTTGGAAGTACAGGAATGATATTTTCTTATATTCATGTGTGATGTCCAAATATTCACATATCAACTGAAGTGGTTGTTTACTATATTATATATACATCTGTAGTGACCCTTTGCTAGTCCTGCAAAGTTACCCATAACACGCTGAAATTGTCGGTTTACTTTAGAATGCAGCAAAGCAGCACCAAGCGCGGTTATAATTTGGATGGTTGAACGCTTAGGAATACTTAGTGCTGTAAGCTGTGAGTGTATTGCCTTCA
This sequence comes from Harmonia axyridis, assembly GCF_914767665.1. Lineage (NCBI taxonomy): Eukaryota > Metazoa > Arthropoda > Insecta > Coleoptera > Coccinellidae > Harmonia > Harmonia axyridis. The sequence goes on from NC_059504.1 coordinate 38,230,888, forward strand.
GGAGAGGTCCTCTGCCCTATAGAAATGGAAGGTATATTTGGCAGAGATCACTGAGTGCCAAACTGACGATTCTAGCAGTGCTCTGAAACAACGCAATCCTCTCAAAAAATTAGCTTGGATTGAGTACGTCTCGCCAAAAATTGTATTTGGAATATTCAGAATGCACCAGAAATATAAGCAGATAATTTATACGTGTCTATTTTTTTTTATGAAAAATACTCGTACATATAAACTACTGTTTATATATTTAAATATTCGATCAACATGCCTGTTGATATCATAATAAAACCGTATATAAACGCTTAAAAAATACATTGAGAAAATAAACATTATTTTCGCGGCATTTTTACTGATATTGAGGGATTGGTTACCCAACCATTTCACAACGTTATATCAACGTCCCTGTGCTCATTGGGTTATTTACTGAAAATGTCAACACCTTTGTCGAAGCACCGTCAAACAGGAGACGTTCTGTGAATCTGTTTGCCTACTTCAAACTTAAGTTGAATAATTATTCAAGGAAGATGTTCCGGTTCTAAGGAACAAATAATACACTATAGTCCCCTCAGCGACGTTTTGCCGTTTGATTTCAAGCTACAAATTGAACACTTCATGAAAATCATATCCATTACACAATAAAGAAGTTAGCTTGAAGCTCTAAAAAGACGTCAAATAAACTTCAAAACCTGGCTAGGCAAAGCATAGTCCGTTATCTATTCCTTAGAACCGAACTAACCTTCTTGAATCTCACCTCAGAAAAGGATTGAATTACATATTCAATAAGTACGTATATAAAACTGAAAACTCTAAATACTCCATATTTACCGGAATAAAGAGAAATGATGTTCATTGTTGAATTAGTTTTTTTCCATCTCATGTCATTCCTAAAGTTCATTTTTGTTTCTGTTAAGCGAAGTCAAACTCCGAAATACAAACTATTCATTTTTTTTTTATTTACGCCAATCCCCATCTGCAATCTATAAACAAAACCCTTCAATCACAGAGAGTCGGAAAATACGCGAAACTGAAAATAATCGACGTACAAACATAATCGCAGATAAAACAGATTAAATTCAGAAATGACGGCATGTCACGTGAATAAAAGCGTCGCTCAGCTCAATCTGGACCATCCCGATCCAGAATAACGTTCCATTTTCATTTCGCATTTCGTTGTTAACTCCAGTGCGGGGAGAAGCGCGTTCTTATTAAAACGAGTAATTCGAATGCGCGGCGTGGAGGTAATTTATTATATTTATTACTATATATCTATGGAAATGTTTCCTCTTCACCTCCCGCGCGCCGGCACATTTATCATGTAAGAGCCGGGAGGCAGTGTTACTATTTAATAACATCCCCTAAATGTGTTTTATTGTTTTTATGCCTAGCGACCGGGTAACGCTGGCCGTTAGTCGGCTCACGGAATAAACGTTTTTGTCCGCAGATGGGGACCCTCGGTTATAGTATTTCCTGTGCTGTACCTGGAATCGTCATTTGTGCGTTGTGAGTAGAGTTCATTAGCGAAATTCCGTACAGAAGTCTCTTCACAAATCGGCGATAAACCTATTATATTATTATTTTTTCTCCGATTGACATCAAATATTATTCTTGCAGACAAATATCAGTCAGCAATGTATTAGTTTTCCTGAATATGCAGCAAAATGATTATTTTCAGTGGGAATAAAACATTCGACATTTTCTGACAATCAATATTTTTGCAGCCTCCCTTTTCTCTGGAGGAGTAAGTCGCTATCACTGTCCAAAATATAAATATACCGATATTTTTCCACAAAACTGACAGAAATTTGATAAGTTGTCCAACGACATATAATAATTATGGACATTCTGAATAATTTCTTAGTATTTCTCGCACTTATTTTTGATAAGGGAAGACTTGTTCCTCATTTTGATTTATCCTACACATGTTTCAGCCCGAGAAAATACCTTATAATTGAAATAACACACAAAAAACAAGTAATAAATAATAATTATGTGGAATAATCGTGGCCAACGTGCGGTAGGTAAACGAGACCCTTTTTATGAAGACGATGTAAGGTCCGGCACTTGACACTAGATTTGGAGGCGTCTAGCGTAAGTGCGGAATTTATTGGTTCAGATTTGTGAAATCTGGATGATGGAAATATATTTTTGTACAAGTCGATACTTAGGTGCAGTCTCGACCTCAGGCGATAAGAAAATATTTTATAGGGTGTTTAAAATTAGTATCGAAGTTTGTTGAGTGGTCTCCTTATAGGAACATTCGATCCGTGGGAAGAGAAAACTTGGCAACCACGGAAAAAAATCCAAGACGTTTTTTTTTAAGGTACTCCCATCGGGACAGGAAATAAGTAACCTTAAGCCAAATCTTAGACAATTAATCATTAATTTTGAGGGAGTTGAGGACAACACAGGAGGAGTTCGTCGCGGAAGTTAGAGTTAGTTACGGGGAGTTCAGGGAAACTCAAGAATCGGTTCGGGAGGAAGAGTTAGTCACGGGGAGTTCAGGGAAACTCAAGAATTGGTCACGGGCATTAGGAACTCAAGAGTTAGTTGTTCGTCAGGAAATTAGAAGTTAGTGGTTAAAAGTAGATCGTGGAAACCTGTAGTTAGTAGTAATTAGTCAGTATAAGTATTTTGGAAGCTTAGTTTTGAAACTTTTTTTTGTGGTTCTGTCACGGGTTGATCCTTCGGGATACATTTCGCGACAGTGAAGTGAAAAAGAATTTCCGCCGTCTATTTCAAGTGAAGTATATTACAATACATTTGAAGGATTATTCATTTCGAGAAGTAAAAGGTAGCAAGTCAAGAAATCAAAATTTTTTTTTGTTTCGTCCAAAGTTCTGAAATCTCCAGTTTAGTTTATGTGAAGTTTTTAGGGAATAAAAGAGACCTACCAGTTGAAGGCAAGTCCTACGAAGATTTTTTGTTAGTAAAATTATAAAAGAGCTTATGCCTTTTATTTACCACTAGACCTGTTCTCAAAGAAAAAACTTAGTTTAACACTGTCCCTAGTGCGACAGGCCTTACCCACACTTCTTCTCGTCGCATTTGTATTTTGCAGTTGAGGATCTTGGCTTATGTCCCTATTAAATACATCGTTTTGCTGATTCGACTCAATTGAAACTGGACAGAGATAAGTAGTGGTTGTTCACTTTATTGAATAAACATTTGTAGTTACCTCTCTGCTAGTCTAGTATAGTCATCAATAACATTCTGAAATTGTCAGTTCACGTTAGAATATGAAGCGAAGCAGCGCCGAGTGCGGTTAGGACTTGGTAGGTTGACCGCTTAGAAACACCGCGTACTAATAGCATTAAGTTTATTTGATAAGGGCAAAGTTCTCCGCTCTATAAAAATGGAAGATATATTTGGCAGAGATCAACGAGTACCATCAGCGATTTCAAGATAAAACGACACAATTCCCTTCAAAAAATTAGCTTGAGTCAAGTAAGTCTCGTCGAACATTGTATCTGAAATATTCAGAATGTACCAGAAATATAACATGAAGAATTCATACGTGTCTGTTCTTTGTTATGTAGAATATTTGAAGCTCGAAGTGTTATGCAAGACGCCAAAATATCGCTACATCACCGTTTTCAACTGTGTATTTTTCAGTTAGAGATCTTGGCTCTAGTGCCTATAAAATACATAATTTTTGTTGATTCGGCTAAATCGAAACTGGACAGATATAAGTAGTGGTTGTTCATTATATTAAAATATACATTTGTAGTTACCTCTTTGCTAGTCCATCATTGTCACCCATAACACTCTGAAATTGCCAGTTCACGTTAGAATATGAAGCCAAGCAGCGCCGAGTGCGGTTAGGACTTGAATGGTTGACCGCTTAGAAACACCGCGTGCTTATAGCTCTAAATTTATTTCTTGAGGGCAAAGTTATCCGCTCTATAAAAATTGAAGATATATTTGGTATAGATCTCCGAGTGCCATACTGACGATTCTATCAGCGATTTCAAGGTGAAACAACGCAATCCTCTCAAAAATTTACCTTGAGTCGAGTATGTCTCCCGAACATTGTATCTGAAATATTCAGAATGTACCAGAAATATAACTTGAAGAATTCAAACGTGTCTGTTTTTTGTCATGTGAAATACTTGAAGCGCGAAGTGATATGTAAGACGCCAAAATATCGCTACGTCGCCGTTTTCAACTTATTGCTTCTGTATTTTTCAGTTAGAGATCTTATCTCAAGTTCCTATTAAATACATCATTTCTGCTGATTCGACTAAATTAAAACTGGGAAAAGATAAGTATTTTTACCTTAGAATTGTGTTTAGTGATGAAGCTCATTGCTGTTTAAATGGCTTTGTCAATATTCAAAATTGCCATATATGGAGCAAAAAATCCTCAAGCCATTGAAGAATCACAATTACATCCATTAAAATCGCTTTTTTGGTGAGGTTTACACACTAGCGCCATCATCGATCTTTATTTCTTTTGGAATGAGGAAGCACCTTTGATTGAGATGAATGGCGAGCGCAATCGAACAATGCTGACTAATTTTTTGTTTCCACAAATTAATCAGCTGAACATCGACTTCATTTGACTCCGACAAGACGGCATTACTTGCCATACAACGCGCTCAACAATCTATTGATATCAAAATCAATTTGGTGACAACTTTATTTCCAAGAGTGGTCCTGTTAACTGACCCTCTCATTCGAGCAACTTCATCCTTCTCAATTACTCTTTTCCATCATCTACGTGACACTGGTGAGATTTTTTGGCTGGAGGTGTGATTAGACTTAACTTATTCAAAAATGAGGCTGGTGCAACTGTTGCGTTGAATGCATTGCGCTAACAATAAGCGATGATTAATAATTTTTTAGAGCTGGAATTTGATGAAATGGATGTGGAAGGTATTTATTTTCAACAAGACAGCGCTTAGTTGCATACAAGCAATGAAACATTCGCAATTTTACTGAAAAAAGTTTTCTGGCTGTGTTATTTGTCTGAGAGGTGATCAAAATTTGCCATTGAGATTTTGTAAAATAACAACTTCAGACTTTTTTTGGGTGCCACGTGAGAAATGAGTTATATGGCATTGCTTGAAAATCGATTCAAGACTGCAAAGATGGAATTCGTGAATTTATTGGACATACAACCGAATGTGCGAATTGGTCAAAAATATAAAAAATATATTTAATATCAAAATGAAACCTCCTATTTGAAAAAAATCCTTCACAATGAACAGTAATGAACAAACCAGCAGATAAAATAATTTTTTCAATGTATACTTCAACAATTTCCAACGATCTGAGAATGAAAATACTGTTAACCCAATTCAGTGAATTGATGAAGTGCGTTTTTCGAACATTTTACCTCATACTCGCCCAGTAGAAGTACCTGGACATTAATCGCAATGAATAGGACTTGTATTTCAACCAATGAATTCCAACGTCCATATTTCTGCCAGAGTGGTTTATGTCAAATCGATAAATGCCATAACGTTTTTGGAAACGTCGGAAAAACGTTCATCTTGTGGGATATTTATTAGAGCCGGTTACGCTTGCTATTCGGCGCTATTCGGACCTTCGTATAATTCACGTACACGAAATATAAATGAAACCGTAATAAAATTTGCAGTTTAGCTATGAAAATTGACGGAAACTTATCTCTCCACAACATGTGCACTGGACATGGATGGAAATCAACCCCTATTTACGCATTGAGGAGGGAATATACAGAAGTCATAAAGAAGAGTTGTGGGTTAACCGTTAGATGGCCTATCCTCCTATCGATGTATAAATGTTTCCTATCGATTCGAATATAGGCAGAGCCCCTACGAATGGAATGGAATTCCACTATAATTGCATTATATATTTGTTATGCTCTAAAATTGGGAGTATATTATTAACATTTTGTGAATCATAAAATTTCAAAATTTTATCGAAAACTCAAAGATTCCAAAACGTGCGTCTGTCTTTATGTTAATTTAGTTATTCAATTCATACACCATTTAAAAATCCGTACCGTTTGGGATAATGAGTTTTCTTTGATCAATTTTAATATATTGTCAGTTTGAATTGTATTTCTATACAAAAAGTATATATCATAAATATTTATCACATCGTGAAGGTATTGACACAATTATGTTATAATTTTGATATTTATGTAGGATCCAGTCATTGTCCCCAGTAAATAATTGACATGGTCAAGCGTGTTATGGGTGACTTTGCAGGACTAGCAAAGGGTCACTACATATGTATATATGTAGGATCCAGTTATTGTTCCCTGTAAATAATTCAGATGGTCAACAGGATGCTTCGAAACCTATTAGTTTCTTCAAGTGTCGAGGGCATGACGATTTCAATGAATTCACAGGGAACGAATGGCTATTGTATATAACTTAGAAGGGAAGTGTCAATTTTTCGAGATGTCGAAGACATGTCGGGTCGATTACTCGATTGTAAATCTAAGGGGGGTTAGGAAAGATCGAAGACAAGACGGTTGTACCAGATGTGTCATATCTGTGTATCAGGTTCTAGTCCTTCGAGAATATTCAATTTACAGAAATCCGCGAAGAGCTTTTTGGGCGGTACGGCAAAAATCTTATTGGTCTAAGGGAGGTACTTGATACTAAGGGTGTGGTCAAGCCGGAAGATGGGAAGTCGATATTGAGGAAAGCAATTAACACTCAAGTAAGACGAAATTCAGTACCGTAGTGAGAAACTTGTAATTAAGACGTAATTAGGATCTTATCAATACTGAGTTTTTACTGTATAAGTGTGGCTTTGTACATAGATGTAAATAATTAAAAAGAGTTTAATTATTACAAATCCAACAAAGTCACGGAGAAAAAGACGAAAGGCCGGGTAATCGAATCGTACCTCTAGACGATCGATTAACCAAGCCCATATTTATATTCAATTTCTTCATCAAATAGACTCATTTGACCCTCATAATTTGAAGAAATCGAATATTGATCACAGTTAATATCAGCTAGAAGATAAAATTAAATTCTCTAAAATTTTATTGTATTTTTAAATGTTGATTGATAAATACATTCCACAGAAGAGTAAAAAAAAAATCCATGACTATCTGTTGAGATTGCAATCTCTATATATTTTACCAGAAGAACTTGTTCTTTCAGTTATCATAGAGTGTTCTCAAATTTCAGTGAATTGAATAATTATATACTTATGAGGAAAAATGGTTTTGAAAAATACAAGAATTTCAAAACATACATTGATCCTTATGTTACTTCGATTCATTAACCATTTATTGAATTTGAAAAGTTTTATGGATAATTTATTTCTCTTTTGGCTGGTTTGGTATTTTCTCGGTTAGAATTGTATTTTTGGAAAGAAGCATGAATCAAAAAAGATGAGGTATATTAGATCGCTTTCATCAAGCGCGTTTGACTTTTTTGACATTATGAAATTGGCACCCATTTCGTGCTTCGATCAAGTTGTTACAGACTCCTTATTCATTATATATCAAACCAATAATATGGCTGTAAAATGTAAAAGGTGGATAACCATGTCCAAAGTTTTCTTTTTACCATAGACTATCCTTGAAATTTTCTCTAATTCGATCCGGGATACGACATGTTCTCATTTTCATTTCTTGGGGGTTTTAAATTGCTGACGCATGTTTCAAGACAGTACTATCCATATTTCATCAAAAATTTACTTATTCAATTTATTTAAAATGATTTTCATGAGTGTGGCAGCTATAAGGACCATACAGGACAATCAAGATCGATTGAAAGAGAAAATTCAAAAATCAATCATGAATAATACAATTGTTCGGAAAACAACTCATGCCGGATTAGGTAAAAAGCACTTTTTCCAGTTCTCTTTGAATGTAAGTGACCAATCTTGGAGAAGGCCCATTTTCAGAATAAACAAAATGTTCCAACTCCATATTATACGAGGTTCACCTCATTTAGGGAGACTTTTATAACTCAACTCAAGTGAAGCAAGATTGTTAAGAGTGGCGTGCCCATCCACTTCTCTAAAATATGCTCTCATTTAGAATTATGATATTGTTTTGAACAGCAGATCGTTTTCCCTCAAGCTATATGCTTGAGGGGAAAGTCCAGAGTATTTCGAGAATGATCTTGGCAACACTTAGAGATCATTCTCATCAAATGAGGAAGGAATCATATTTGTTTTTAAATTTTCTGATAGAAGAATATCTAATCCATTCATATCAACTCTGAGCTGTAGAACAATATGTATTCTTTTCATAAGCGGGTAGTTCCTAGGGTTTGAAAATTGAAAACGAATGAAGAAAAAAAATTCTCGGTAAACAGTTTGATTTCAGTCAGCAAAATGTTATAGGAGATGGATAATACAAGATACAAAAATTGCTTCGGCAATGTTTAGTTTAAGTGCACAGCTCTATTTCCGAATGAATGGAGTTCTAGATTGTAATCAATAGCCCTATTCTTAGACGTTTTTTCTGTGAATGAGTAGCTTGAAATCGAGTAGAATGTTATTCGGTAAATAATACGCACTTCTCCTGGACTAGTAAATCAAAACCCCACCTAACGGGTAAACTGTCAATTTATTGTATAATTGTTTCTTATTTAGTTTGGTTTGAGTTTCAATTGAACATTATATTGTCTCCTTGAATTATGTTCTTTATTGAAACCTCATAATATATTCCAAAGATAGATCATCGAAAATAATATATCATCAGTGAGCAGTGCCTTTAGTAATGAAAAAAATTTTTGTTGGGTCTCCACTCAGATCAAACGATTGAATGCAATTCTCCTAATTCTCCTGCTAATGATGATGATCCAACTTTCAACATAATGATTATTTGATATCAAGGATGAAACAAATAGAAAAAACAAGAATACGAAACTAGAAACACATAAAATATGAAAATACCAATTCCTAAATTATGGCAAAGGTTCATTCAACAGAGAACACTCATTAGAATTATGTCCACACAATCATCAAATCTATAAGCGTTTCCATGAAAGCTAAATGAGCTTACGGTTTCATTTTGGTAAATTGGCATTACTTCTAACAATGCATGAATTGCACTCGTTATCAACATTGAAAGATAAAATCAACAACGGAAATGGAGTTCGAGAGAATTGGAAAATATGATGCTGCTATTTCTATTGAATAAAATTGTTTCTCTCTTTCTCAACTATGTGCAGAACATAAACTATAAATTGATAATTTCCCTCAATTGAAAATTTAAGGTGAAATCGAATTCAAACTTCATGATTCTGAGCTTTATTTTCAACTTTGAAAACATAAAAAAGAAGGGACTCATCTATGAAAGACATAGGGTTACATCAAATCCACACGATAAAGATATTGAAAAGGATACAAACAAAAAGACTCAATAGGTTAGGGCTGCCATACGTCCCGGTACGCCAGGACATGTCCCGGTTTGGACCATTGAGTCCCCGTGTCCCGGTTAGTTATTCACTTGTCCCGGTCAGTAATTTGACCGTTATGAGATTCATATTTCCTTATATAGAGTAGGTGATACAAAATTTGTTTTCATGGGATCTCAACGGATTCCAGTAATCAAAAATCTGAAATGCTGTTTTCGTTGCTCAAACATAATTTTTCAGAAACCGAATGATTAAAAATATAATTATTAAAATTGGACACATGGCCAAATAAATCGTCTTATGCAATCACTTTATTATTTATGGAATCCTTAGAGGACCTTAATATTTCCATATAAAATATTTTCGCTGTCAGTGCGGATAACACAAATAAAATTACTTCGAAGTAAAATAAAGGCGATTTTTTTTTAATTAGAAGAGATTCTTTCAACAAAACTATCGGTTTTCCAGTACATAGACTTCACAATGCTGCTTCCACTTCCGCCGATATGATGTCAATATCTGTGCAGTCTATTGGTCTTCAAATTTTCAAATATTTTTGGATATTTTCTGTAAGGGTCGAACGATGAAATGTTTTCGATGGCTTTCACTAGTTCTAGCTATTGAACGCTTACTGTGTGTCATTGAAAAAAAAATTTCTCAGCTGAAAAAAGGGCCCTAAAAGCAGTAACCTTTTTTTTTTTTTGACTCTTTATTAGAACTTTATACTCTATTTCTACACGGTCGAGCATTTCTGATTGACAAACCGATTGAAAGTATTGAAAAATCAATAATTACTGTTATTAAAGTAAAAATTAATTGAGAGGATAGATACTAAGAAAGAGTTGAATGGAAGACTACTAAATAAATATTTTGGAAACCAAACAAGACAAGTCTATAACAAACTCGATTAACACAATGTAATAAGTTGAATTTGACAATGAAGTCAGAGTTTTTTCACAACACCCGATATCTCGAATATAATGGACTCGGCCAATGACAAAATTCGATATATTTGTATGACTGTTTTTGAATGCTGTTCCTTAATGAAATCTAGTAAAAGAAACTGTTGCATATTGAATGGGAAAGTTTTCTCGCTTGAAGATTCCGTTTATGAAGAATTTAAGTACCTATTTGAATTCTTTCATTTTCGCAGAAATTATAGATGAGTGGAAAGCTAAAGACATACACGATAAATAGTTGTAATTTCCCAATAGAACAAGAATACATTAAATAAAGACAAATCTCATCGAAATGTGCCAATATATTCTCGCAATTGTGGAACACAATGTTCATGTGGAACGAGTGTTTTTTTCTATGAGATCTTCACAGTGGTTTGAGAACGAAATGCATCAAGCACAGTAAGCACAGCGGAGACAATAATTCAAGTTATTTATAATTATAAAATGAGATACGTAGAATTTTATAATTATGTCAGAAAAATATTACTTGAAAAGGCCAAATTTTTTTAAATATATAAATGGTCTAAAAAAAAATGGCAAGCCTAAAAAAAAGGATACCATACCTACTTGTTTATTGTTGCGACTTTATGTTGTTTTTATTGCGAGTTAATATTATTTTTGTTCTTTATAAATAATATCAGTGGATATGTCCGAATAAATCTTATTTTATTGGGGAATGTGTTATAATTCAACGTGCAAAAAAGTCAATAATCCTAGAAACCCTGGAAAAAATAAATGAATACCTCTCAGATGAGGTTTTGATTTTTGTCCCGGTCGATGTTCCAACATTTATGGCAGCCCTACAATAGGTTGATACGCAAATAGATGCCAGGAACCTGAGAACGGCAGATTATGTTAATGGTTGGTCATGTTCTTCAAACATTCAATAGAGTTTATTGAATGTATTTTCATGAATGAACTCTCTAATTATTTTTATTATAACACTTACTGTACGGTTTTTTTGGTCTCCTGTAAAATTGTTCATTATGAACATAGCAGATTTACACTATTAGTCGACGAAATGCATCCTTCCATTTGGTTGTATTATGGGTATTCTTAGTATTCCTCAATTTAAGTTATTGTAAAAATCCGTGTATGCCATGCGCCTTAGACTCCTATTTATCTTTGCAACTGTTCTTAGCTCAAAATTAAAAAAACACAGACATCGAGACGAAATGAGAAAAACGAGCTCAAAAAATGTCTGGCTTTTTCCATGGTGTAAACACAGAATTTCAAGGTGAACAGATTTCATTCCCTAATTGAGTTTTAAACTTTCATCGACAAAATTTGCCCTTGAGCGCTAATTATGGAAATCTCAGTGAGATTTTCCTGCTAAGCGGACGCGTTTTTGATAGGCGGAAACAATTTAATTATGAATTTTCTCCACTGAAAATTTCATAAAAAAGTCAGGTTTGCACGAAATGATTGAAAAGTGATTTTCTTCTATTTTTACTGATAGTTTTCTGAGGGTTCATTTTTCAAAAGGAGAATAAAGAAACCACCAGAATGTGCAATTTAGGATATATAGGGTCTAAATTGGAGGAACAAACGAAGATGACAGATCATTCGCATATTTTAAAAAAATATTAGTCATAAATATGGATGCGAACAATTTGTTTTGGAGAAAGATAGGATGATGTTTGATTAATTTTTTTCAAGCAACTTCTCTTTTCGAAATATTCAACATGAATTAGGCATAACTATTTCAATTCAAAGTTTTCATCATATGTACTAATTTCCAAAACTACAGGGTGATATTTTTTCTTTCAACCAGAAGTTTTTTTTTGTTGGATTACTTGTAATTAAAAAAAAAGTGAAAAGAAACTTTAGTCCAATTCAACACTTCAAGGTTCCGTGTAGTTTTGTCGTATTGTTACCGATTTTGAGAAAAATGTTCATAGGACTTTTTTCAATTATCATTTTCCTCTGAATCTCCAATTCCGCATGAAAGTGCAGATGATGATTTTCTATGAATGGTTCCGCTGAATTGGAATGAATATGATATCAATTATTGATTTTTTTATTGAACTTCTTCTTCTTCTGTAGCTCTTCAACCCTGAGTGGGTTTCGTCTTACAAAAAAAAACAACTTCAATAAAATGTTCCGAAAATGTTATGTTCCATTTTTGATGGCTAACACTTCTAATTTTATAAAGGGTGTTTTTTTAGAACTATAAAACTTTAAATTGCAATAAAACAACGATTGATTATTCGATTGACATGAATTTTATTTATCAACATAATAATCTTGTGGCATTACATTTTAAATATGATTTCTGGCATATAACCGCCACGGCTAGCTCGGATGTAGTCCAATCTGGACATCCAATTTTCGATGACTTTTTCCAACATTTGTGGCCGAATATCGACAATAGCACGGCGACTATTGTCTTCCAAATGGTCAAGGGTTTGTGGCTTATCCGCATAGACCAATGACTTTACATAGTCCCACAGAAAGTAGTCTAGCGTTCTTAAACCACAAGATCTTGGAGGCCAATTCACAGGTCCAAAACGTGAAATTAGGCGGTAACCAAACGTGTCTTTCAATGAATCGATTGTGGCACGAGATGTGTGACATGCCTTGTTGGAACCACAGCTCCTGGACATCATGGTTGTTCAATTCAGGAATGAAAAAGTTAGTAATCATGGCTCTATACCGATCACCATTGCCTGTAACGTTCGGGGCATCATCGTTTTTGAAGAAGTACGGACCAATGATTCCACCAGCTCATAAAGCGCACCAAACAGTCAGTTTTTCTGGATGTAACGGTGCGGCAGTTTTGTTTGTTGACGTAGCCATTCAACCAGAAGTGCGCTTCATCGCTAAAATAAAATGGACTTAAAGCTCGATACGTAGTCCGCACAGAACCATTATTTTCGAAATGAAATTTCACTATTTGCAAGCGCTGTTAAGGCGTGAGTCTATTCACGATGAATTGCCAAACCAAACTGAGAATAAATTACTTGACAGCTGTTAAATCGGTCGCCATCTTGAACAGTAATGCCAACTTAAAGTTATATACCTCGAAAAAAACACTCGTTAGAATATGCTTTAAGCAGGCTCATCAAATTCTTGAGAAAAAATATTCTTTCAAATATAGCCTTAGAAAAATATTCCTACTATTGAAAATAATTGATCCGGCCAATTTTTATCAGAGTTTATAAAATCACTGCTATTTTCATATTATTCTTTTCGGACTCAACTGAAGTACTACATCATTCGTTTTTTTCGACAGATTCATTCCCAGCTCCAAAATAGTCACATCAAATTTAACAGGAAATAAAATTCCAATGTGATTTTACCCCAAGGGATATTATCACAGCGTTTGATTGCTCAAAAACTCTTGGAATATATCAATGGATTTCAGTCGAGCAGTATATAATGGAATAGTAAATTATATGTGCAGAGCCATTGTCCAAGATATATGTACACGTACATATTTCACAGAAGCGTTACTGGTATGCAAAACGCATACTGCAGGGGTGGATTCAATCTATTGATATCAGCCGTAAATTTTATGGTACACTGAAAACTACTGTGATACCGTAAGAATGAAATGCGAGGAAAAGGATATTGAAAATGCGATATGTGGGAGAAGTCACACTAAAGTCAGTCCGTAGAAACTTCATATTCTCGCTCTGGATCCTTACCCATCGTATATTGAAAATAAAATGAGACTTACACCTTGTAAAATACCTCATAAAGGATTGCCAAACTAGGGTTAACTCGAATATTTGAGAGTTTTCCATAAATTTGAAAGCAGAAGTTTTTAGATTACGGTTCACCATATTTATCAATTTCAAGTATCATTTTGCATTGTATTGAATCTGGTAATACGAAAAATGAAGCAAATTTATCTACTAATATAATTTTTTTTAATACCCTCAATCTATCAATATAAAGTGTAATAGAAAGAAATCCATTATTTTTGCATGTAAAACAAGGCATTAATTAACATAGAATGTTTCGATTTAGCTCCAATATGCGCCATTTTATTCGATAACTTATTGCCATTGTGAAAATTCTTCACCATGGACAGAAACAGATGGTAATCACTTGGTGCCAAATCCGAACGATAAGTTGGATGCATAAGAACCTCCCAACCAAGCTCCCGGAGCTCATGACGAGTCATTATCGATAGATGTGGCCTGGCGTTGTCCCGATGAAACACAATTACAATAATTTGTAATTGTGTTTCATTCAAAGCTGGCCTCTTTTGGGCGATTGCTTCCTTCAGACAGTCCAATTGTAGACATAAAAGCTCCGAGTTAATAGTTGTGCCATAGGAGAACAGCTCAGAGTAGATGATTCTCCGCCAATCCTACCAAACAAGCAAAACCTTCCAATTTCCTTCACCAGTCACCAACCGCTTCAAAAATGGATTAATTTCAGCACCAATTCGCAGATGGAGTTCTATCCATGAGATTTGTTAACGTTAATTCATGTGGTACAATATATTGAGCTTCTTCTTGAAACCTGCCTTATGCAAATGATTCCAAACGGTTTTTACAGTATATACATGACGGTCGGACTCGAAAATTGTCCTTCCAATGCATGGAGCACCTTTGACACCAAAATTTGAGGAACGGAATCGACGAAATCAAAATTTCACGTGATTGTGTATCACGACCATAAACACTATTCACATGTTCAGCTGCCTAACTTGTATTTTCGCCTTTAACAAAGAACAACTGTGAAATATCGCGTATTTTCTCTCTGCTTGTGTCCAAAAACGGAGTCAACAATATATCAACTATAGAAGAGGAGACAGCACGATGTCTTGGGACACTGAGACTTCAAGATCTCTAGGAGCAAAGATCTGAAAAGTCTGGAGGAAAGAGCGGGTGATTTAAACATCGAAGGAGGTACTTTCGCATCATGCTTTTTGAAGACAAGATCCTCTTACCATACAGTGGCTTAATCCTTATCAAGGTATAAAAATATAAACAGTTTCCACGACTATGAACAGATAAGCTGAGGTGAAGGGCTTGATGTTCTTGAGCCTGATAACTTCGACCAAGTGGATTTCTGTTTCATTTCTGGTTCTGGGATGAAAATCATAGAGGTTCTCTTCCGTTTATCTGGAAAATATCTAAATTTCAAGTTTTTTTTCACACACTTATTGGAATACATTTCAGGGTCTTGTTGGAGACGCCATCAGGCCATGCGATAGTCCAAAGATAATTTTCCATAATTACTGTTTGGTGTTGGTTCAAGCAGGATATCCTCTTGATCGGGTGTGTTCCGTGATATGATATTTTTCCATATGGTTCAGGTCTCCAACAAAAATATTCGGTTTGCATTGATTGGAAATGAAGACTGTCAGCTAATGCTTCTGCTTTTTCTCCATCTCTGTAGAATATTCTATCGATCCTTTGTATCCTAAGAGTACCTTTCAAGGACCATCTGTCAAACTCACTTATTCCATAGAATTGATAAAAAATCAGAAAACGCCTTGAGTTCCGACTATTAGTGCCATTGTGTCGCTTGGAAACGATTTGGAGCATTTATGGTGTGTAATAATTAGGTATCATGGTATCGTTATTTCTAATGAATAATACTCATTGATTGAGTTTTTCTAAGGCAATCACTTGGCTTCACTTTCATATTCGATGAATAATATTATGGTTTTCATTATCTTTTTACAATCAAAGAATTTAGAATATTATTCTACATTTTAACTGTGGAATGCTTTTGTCGCAAATACATTGATTTTTTTCCATGAAACACTAAAAACATAAAGGGAACCAAGTGATCTGGAAATATTTAACCTATATTGCAATTTTGGTGCAATCTCAATAGTGGGCTCAAGAGCCTGAAGTCCACCCTGGATAATTATTTATTTGACAAAAGGGGCAGGCGGGGATCTCTGACCGCAGTTGAGTAAACTCTAACACCAACACATTTATACCGTGGTTTCAATCTATGTTGTTGGCATGGTTTCATTTTTCCTGGAAGAGTTTACCATTTTTTACTTGTCCCGTGAAATATTATTGATTGTACACACTGATGTTTCTACACAAGTATGGTTTGTATCAATTTTGATTGCGACTTTAACTTTTATTTATATGGAACTCCGAAACATGAAGATATGAATTTCTGCTACTGGTCTCATTTACGATCTTGGGAACATTTCAATAGTAGTTGAGCATATATAGACGATAACTCTCGAGTGCTCGTCACTCATGTGCCAATTGCATCGATAAGTTGACGATAAGGTTTTCAAGGACAGTACCGTATCAAATATAACATGAAATTAATCATACTAAGGAAAATATGATGGCAACCAAATATGTAGAGTGAAGAAAAACTTCATAACTTCTTTTGTGTTCATATATCCACTTCCTGAATGAACTTTCAATGTCAACCATGGGGCAATCATTGCAAATCAACTTGTAGACTCGTTTTTTTTTTCAATGATTGCCCTATGGTTGACTTTGAAAGATCATTCAGGAAGTGGATATATGAACACAAAATAAGTTATTTTTTATTTTTTTTATTTATTTATTTATATTTCAATCAGCACAATTGCACAATTATGTTTTGTATGAAACAAAATAAACATTATACATATCAATTTTCATTTGAACCTGGGATGAAAATTTTCCACACATTCGAAACAAATCTAAGCAAAAAAAAATGATTTGAGTTCGTCACCTGAACTTTCGTTCGTGTGTTATCGAACTTCCCAGGCTCAAAAGATTTGTACGAAAGAAAGATTCACGCTACGATAAATTTAATTTAATGATTCACGAAGAAAAAAAATGAAATTTCTCAAAACAAGACCCCGAAAGGAGATTGAGACCCAATGGGACGAAAGTCCACTCTGCCTAAACAAACACCTTCAACAAAACGTTGCCCTGCGATTATAAATGAGCCTTCAATAATTTTTTGAAAGATGTCAAACTTTTCAATTGTGTTAATTTTCTGGGGAGGAAGCTGTAGAGTTTTGGACCGTAATAAAATATACTTCTTTGGGTGAAGTTCTTTTTAAATAGGCGCAACCCTGGAAGATTCGCTCATCTAGTCTGGTACGGAGAATTATTTGTATCAATTTCTCGGATTTCTCTTCTGTTATGAAGTTATACTTTACTCTACATATTCGGTTGCCATCATATTTTTCTTAGTATTATTAATTTCATGTTATACTGGCAAGAGGTTAGGTACTCCAAAGAAGTTGTTCTTCTAATTATATCCTCTTAACATATTGAAACATTTTAAAAGAAGGGGACCATATCTTTAAAAAAGTACAAGACATACACCCAGTTGCAGGAAATTTAATGCCGTCATTAAAATTTCCATACAAGGAGCCTATTGGCTACCTGCGCCGTTTAATGAAGGTTTAAAATGTTAAGGCGGCATTAAATTTTAATGAACGTTCCCTAGTGTAACTCTCTTGAAATATATCGAAATAAATAAAAAACATACCCAAAATATTCCTATGAATGAGATACCCAAAATATTCCTATGATTGAGATTCAAACTAATTCTTATCGTTGAATGATTCTAATAGATTGGAAATACCAGACAGCAAATGTCCAATGTAACTGTAAAGTACTGAGTCCTTTTCAGTTTTCATGAACCTTCGGTAAAAGTTTCAATTATGTTAGCTACATATATAATGAGTTGGTCTAAAAACTTTGTTTTATATCAGTCGAAATGTAAAATTGACCTGAAGAAGCCATTGCAGCTGAAATTATTGTTGTACCTAAATATGTTGGGAATAATTTTTTTTATTTTATTTCAGGTATTCCAAAATCATTGATGACTCAATTGTTGAACTTATCTGAGTGTAATTATTGCTCAAAATGGTAGTGTATCCGGCACAACATAATCAACATAATACATCTTCCAATTCGAAATGAAAATAAGAATTACGATAATTTCTTTGATTATTTAATTATTAACCCCAGAGTATGTGAATTTGATGGTCTATTTTATAGTTGGTGTAAGAGTTTATTGTAAACATTGGATTTTTGAAAGTTTAGATTTAATTAAGGAGATTTCGTTTCACTGCGACCTAATGGTCTATTGTGTCCTTTTTGAAAGTTTAGAGAAGATTACTTTATGTCAAAATTTAGTCCGCGTTCCCCATTTAGGTTATCTCCTGTAAGTACACTATGCACCACTTATTCAAGGTTTTTCCAATAATAGGTACCATTTTGATGTTAAATACGAGTATATGTCAAGGAGAATCAATGGATGATTATTTAATTGATAAGAGGCAGGTATGTCAATAATGATGGAAAACGATATCAGCCAAATGGGCGCCACAACTACGGTTGCAGCACCATATCCTTTTTATGGAATTTTCCATGTCTAATTCACATATTTGGAGCTGTAAGTTCTCCAAAACGTCACGAATTCTATATTCAAGGTCTGGATTCCATTGTGGAGCATTGGCATATAGACCTTAAATCACAAGATTTCGATGGCCACTTGATTACCTCCTTAGAGGACTGCCAAGATACGATTGTTTCACTGAATAAACTTTAAAAGCCTTGAGACTTGTGCAAAATACGGTGTAATATCTATTTTGAGATGCCTAATTTCCAAGACAGGCGAAGAATCGAAAAACCTGGGTTTTCGGAAAAACTACGGGGCTACAGCAGCAATATTCGTAATTGTTCTTGAGCGACCCACATGGTTTGGATTCTATGCATCAATAACTTGTCTGAACAGCTCAAATTTTGCCACAGGTTACACTATCACCGTCAGAGAAGGTGCTTCGCTACGATCTAAAAGTGCCTTAGTTTTTCTGACTCTAACAACAAAATTTTCATCATTTTTGTATTGACTTTCAACAATTTCAATGCGCCGTTGAAGCGTTTATCATTCCATTTCTAGAGATGGTGTAGTTTTTACTAGTTAAATATCGAAAGACGACATCGTAAAGAAAGACAGCTGCCCAGATACCAGACTATTCAGAATGAACCTCCTATTGAAAAATCCTATATTGATTACAAAGGTTTCTGCTATTTCCCATTCGGAAATCAGGCTAAGTACATTTTTCATTATTTGAAATTGTGATTCAAAACGCTTGTAACTTGCATCGTTAGACCGTTACTAATAATAATGATTTTCTAATATTGAAACTTCATATAATAACAGGAATTTAATATCAGCATTCGAATGTCCTATCTCTAGTCATATATAAACGAGCGGGCAACGTAATTGAATGATATGAAGTATCAAATTCTCTGCAATATCGATATGATACGTCATACTTTATTGATTAATTAGAGCTTACTGGTTCCCTGAGTAATTAATGAAATGGCATCGAGTGGGCCGAAATATTATATGTATGCACGTCTAGTTATTTCAACAATGAATCGTTTGTTTCCAACGATTCAATATTTAGTGGCGCATCATTTCGGGTTTTTCGTCATTGATGGATTGGAATTTTCGAATCACTTTTCAATTTGCGATATGTTTAATGGAGAAACCTAATAAATGTTTCATGAATAAAAACATACTTTTGTGGACATGATGAAATATTGATAAATTGAATCCGACGTAGAAATCCCTAACGAGCATTGGTCTATTCTGTTTTGCATATGACGGGGTGTTATGTAGAATAATCATTTGTTGATTCAAGAATTTTTATAACTCAATTCACATGAATTAATTTATTGAAAACATACATTTCGGACTCGAACTAATATAAACAACCAACTCTGAACTTCATTTGATAGGGAAATTTAAAACACCATTAGTTCTGATAACAAATTGGAATGTACGTTCTGTAATGTACGAAAATATAGAGTACTGGAAAATTTAAATCTCCCCAGTGGATGGAAAAGCCAAATATTTATGTATCCCATAGTTTTGACTTAAGAATGAATAGTAATTTGTTCATAATTATTCCGAATTCCGAATATTTGGAACCAGCGCTTCTATGATTTAATGTTTTTTCAATCTTGTATGGGCATAAAATAATAATGATATTGTTTATTTTATATGTGTTTATTGTATAATATTTTTAATAACGTGTGTAATGAATAATAAACCACAGTTTCCCTGAAACAATATGTTACATTGAATATATTTATTTCTTTTCGAATGCTTCATTTTGAAGCTATTTGACTACTGAATTTGGTCCATTTGCGATACGTTATAAAACTAACACAACTCAAATTTCATAACGTAATGCATTTTTTCGGAGAAGAATTCAGACTGGTAGGTACTTATACTACAACAATACGCACTGTTTATTCTGTAGAAATGGAAGTCATTTCGAATCACTCATTTCGACCAAACACATCAAATACCAGCCGAAAATTTCAGTTAAAAGGCTTGGATACAAACCAACTTGATATACGTCAAGTGGTTGTCAATATAATATAGTTATTTTCCTAACAAGTGTGGAAAGTGATACTTTTCCGCAAGAGATTGCATTATTTTGTGTGTGAGGTCTACAAGCCATAACGGACCTAAAACAAGAAATACATATTCACTTACAAAAAAGAAAAAAAAGGTGTCGGTGAAGGTAGCACCCTCTCAAGAACTTGTGTTTAGCCTGAGGGATATCGGGGAGAGCAATAAGCTGAGTTCTGTTGAATTCCTTGAAGTTTTTTGGATTCCAAACTCTCTTGGGCAGATCATGTAAACTTTTCCTCCGGCAAATTAATTAGCTCGATTTTTGCGCTGAGAACTGTCCCGCTCTCTTTCGAGGAATGTACTCAGGTCTGTATACTTGAGACGCACATGCGATATGGTATACTGGTGTGGGGAAAAAACTCCCTTGCCAGCTACATTTTCCGATTACAGAGGCGTGTAGTCAGGATTCTGGGCAGTCTTTCCTATCGAGATTGCTGCAGGGATACCTTCAGGAAATTTCCTAACGTTTCCATCAATTTTCATTTTAGAAAATATAATGTATATTCACCAAAAATAGGATGATTTCCATGTTCAATCGGATACACACGATCATGACACAAGAGGTAAGTCCCTTATTAGAGGAGACTTTTTTAAACTAAAGAGATCACAGCAAGGGCCAGAGTTTTGGGGAATTTCCCCTTATAACAAACTTCCGGGTGAGGCCAAGAACCTGCCAACGAAGCAGCTAAAGTTCAAGCTGATAAAGATTTTAACGACAAGAGCTTTTTATTCACTTGACGAATTTAATAAGATGACGATAAACAACGAAGATTTTTCATGATACTTTGTTCGTGAAATATTTATTTAGTAGGCATGTACGTATACCTTATATGTGTGTATATTGATCTGCCTTTTAATCTATGTATTTATATATTTATTTTCTTCTTAACCTATGTATACATTCGCACTGTATTGTATGACTTTGTCTGTTTATACTCATTTCTCGACTTGTGAAAACAATTCTATTGTAACTCACCAATAAAGTATCTATCTATCTATCATTTCCGAAAATAAACAATTTTTTTTCGTTGTAACTATTTCTAACACTGAAATTTTCGTTAGTACCTGAAGGATACTGGTAGAAAAACATCGCATTCCGCCCGGGTACCAACCTCGGTGCCAACTTAACGTTTTTTCTCAAAAAAAAATTCAATTCGAAAAACCATAATTAGTTATTGTTTGTAACACAATAATTTTCCTTTGCAATCTAACCTATAATGGAAAAATATCGCCCTTAAACTGCGATCTTAGCACGCACATTTCCAAAAATTGTATATTATATTCCTCTTTTGCTTCCCATAGTACTTCATTAGTAAATTTTTGCAAGTAATATTTGCCTGTACTGTAATACAAAGTAGTTGGTTTGTTACCTAAATTATAATAGGACACTGCTAAATTGAGAGGTTTGTAAACTTCAAATTTTTTTCCTTCCGATAGTATTTCGTTAGTAAATATTTGGTTCTTTTGTGGGCAAATATACACAGACTAACAAAGAAACTAATGAGGATGCAGAAATGAAGGTGCTGGGAACTGTTAAGGGGATCTCACTAAGCGATAGAATAAGGAACGAGGACACACAGCAAGAAACGGGAGTTCAGGATGTGGTAAGATGGACGAGCGTCGAGGATGGAGGGACCATGTTGATAGAATGGACGGGAAGACCACCGAAAAGATGACACGACAGCTTGACGTCCACATCACAAAAGCTAGGATGACTGATCAAAGAAGACCAGGTCCTACATCGAAAAGAAGAAGAATCATTACCATCTAAATTTATTGTTTTATTTCAATGGTTTTCAAGGTTTTTATTAAATACCCTGTTTAAGTTGAGGCTGTTACAAAGATATGCGGAATAATTCACAAACCATCCTACAGATACGAAACTGAAATAGTTCAGAAAGGTCTGAAATGCATTTTGCGAGTGGAATTGTTGAAAAGGAGACCTGAAATTTTTTATCCTAAAAATGATCACAATGTTTCCTCTACCTTAGTAATCTTGGAAGCAATAATGGTAAACAGTGAATAACAACAAAGTTGAAACATTTCCTTTCTCGATATTATGAGACAACCGTTTTAATACGGAAAATATCCGTTTCCTGAAAAATTTATATTGTAATTTCACAAAGTAATGGTCATGGCATTCCAAACGAATTTCATGAGCGTTGGGAAAAGCTTTATTAAAAATGACTATGTAGCGTACATCAAATGAATAAATAAGTCAGGGCTTTCAAAGAGGGGATGCAATGTTGGATATTTCCATTTGTCAATCTTTTCTGCCTGCTGTGGAAGCTCCTGAACAGTCGGTAATCGCTACGCTAAAATTTCGAGGCAACTATAAATTATTCATCAGCTTGGAGATATATTCAGTTTGAGATCACTAGACGCTAGGCATTTTCATATAATATTCGTTTTATTGAAGATTATCAAAGTGTTGTTTTATGTTGCTTTTTTTGTGCTCTCAGGTGGATAATGTATTTCAAATTTATTTTTCAGTGATAGTGTTTGGGACCAAAGTATTTAATCGATATATGCGCTGGTTCTGATAGTAGATGGAAAAAATTTATGAGAGGCGACAATAAGTTGGGAAAATGTCACTCACTACTACTCGGCTACTTATCAGCTGCAGATCTTCGGTTGCAACTAGTCCTTGTTTTCTTCCTACAGCACCAAATATACTCTTGAGCACCTTTCTCACAAAGTAACCCTATTTTACCGACGTTAAATTTAAGTCGGTTTTCACGTTTGTTCACAATCCGTTTTTTAGTACCTCACACCGTTCTCATATTGTTGATGTTTGTGAAATCAGGATGTAAGGTTTGAAAAAGAAGTGGGGATCCAAACAAGAGCACCTCGTTTTGATAACAAAGAAAAAACCAAAATAAATAAGTATTGAAATTTTGTTTTTTTATTAAATACAAGCTCTGAAAACTAGGTCATTAGCGTTTATGTTACATTAAATTATAACATTATAATATTACAGTAAGGTACTAAATGAACAATTATATTTTAAAATTGATATATCTGAAAAATTTCAGGCTATCCTGCACTTGAGTCGTGGGTTTTTTTAGTAAAGGTATTGTATTGATTCCTATCGATTGCGATTGACTTAATTTATGCCATGCGCATTATCAGCATCCCTCGAGCCTGATGCACCACCCAAAAAGTTCACTTCTGAGTCAGTTCCAATCGTAAAACAAGCATTATACACAACTTAACAGCATCACTAATAATTATTCATTTTTAAATCTTAAATTATCTATTTATATGTAATGTACAATAATATTACTTGAACAGTGTGTTATTAGTGTCAACCTAAATCATTAGTGTGAAGCTAATCCTCAAGTGTATGTCGAAACACCGTTACATCCAGAAAAACAGACTGTTTGGTGCGCTTCTTCAAAAACGATGATGGCCAGAACGTTACAGTCAATAGTGATCGGTATAGAGCCATGATTACTAACTTTTTCATTCCTTAATTGAACAACCATGATGTCCAGGAGCTGTGGTTCCAACAAGACGGCGCAACATGTCACACAGCTCGTGCCACAATCGATTTATTGAAAGACACGTTTGGTGACCGCCTAATTTCACGTTTTGGACCTGTGCATTGGCCTCCAAGATCTTGTGATTTAACACCGATAGACTACTTTCTGTGGGGCTATGCAAAGTCATTGGTCTATGCGGATAAGCCACAAACCCTTGACCATTTGGAAGACAACATTCGCCGTGTTATTGCCGATATACGGCCACAAATGTTGGAAAAAGTCATCGAAAATTGGACGTCCAGATTGGACTACATCCGAGCCAGCCGTGGCGGTCGGTCATATGCCAGAAATCATATTTAAAATGTAATGCCACAAAATTATCTTGCGGCTTAATAAAACTCTTGTCAATCTAATAATCCATCGTTGTTTTATTGCAATTTTAAGTTCTATAGCTCTAAAAAAAACACCCTAAACAAGCTCCGACAACTAGGTCATTAGGGTTTATTATTGAATTATAACATTATAATATTAGAGTAAGATACTAACTAAACAATTATATTTTGGAATTTATGTATCTAAAGAATTCCAGGCTATTCTGCACTGAGGATTATTAATATTGAGGGCGACTTCTATCTTCGAAGGAACATCGTGGGTTTTCTTTTGGTATGTAAGCCTGGACACTGATCTTAAATATGCTGCACTGAGAGAGGACATTGCAGAAGGTGCATTTGGGTGCGTCTTTTTTATTAAAAATATGAGAATGTGTTGTTTTGATGTGTCCAATTCGTAATCTCCGTAGTGTAATTAGATCTTTTTCTGTTGGTTACAAATTTCGAAGTTCCTGAACCGTTTTCCACAGTCGATCAACCAAATATCTTATAGGAGTCCTTCATTTTCCTGTTAAAAGATTTTTCAATGTACCCTTCAGCCACAGTTGGAGACTGCTATCCTCAATGTCTATTTAGGGTGGGCAATTCTTTTCCTTTCCACTCTTGGTTGGTGACGATTGTGGAATAGTTATTTCTCTAATTCAGTGGTTATTCCGTTCATTCTTCCACATCTTGTAGAACAAAATCGTGCGAGAATATATCAGAAACGCACAGTTTTCATGGTTATATTTTATTATTCTATGTTGGTACTCCGAACTTTCCGCCACGGCTTTATCTGTCAATTCATATATTTGCCTTGAAGAAATCAGTTCTGCCAACCAACATTTTTCAATGCGAAAATCACTGAATTATATTTATGGAAATATTTCATTAATTTCAATGAAAATGCAATGAATTAGAGGAAATAATGTATAATACTCGTACAGAAGGCTCATTCTACCACTCGTTCATTCCAAAACTCGCCACTTCGTGGCTCGTTTTTGAATTTTGAACTCGTGGAAGAATACCAATGCCTTCTGCACTTGTATTATAATAGTTATTTATAATACAAGTGCAGAAGGCATTGATATTCTTCCACGAGTTCAAAATTCAAAAACGAGCCACGAAGTGGCGAGTTTTGGAATGAACGAGTGGTAGAATGAGCCTTCTGTACGAGTATTATACATTATTTTCTCTAATTCATTGCATTTTCATTGAAATTAATGAAATATTTCCATAAATATAATTTAGTGATTTTTGCATTGAAAAATGTTGGTTGGCAGAACTGATTTCTTTAAGGCAAATTGATGAATTGACAGATAAAGCCGTGGCGGAAAGTTCGGAGTACCAACATAGAATAATAAAAAATAACCATGAAAACTGTGCGTTTCTGATATATTCTCGCACGGTTTTGTTCTACAAGATGTGGAAGAATGAACGGAATAACCACAGAATTAGAGAAATAACTATTATGAGCCTTCTGTACGAGTATTATACATTATTTTCTCTAATTCATTGCATTTTCATTGAAATTAATGAAATATTTCCATAAATATAATTTAGTGATTTTTGCATTGAAAAATGTTGGTTGGCAGAACTGATTTCTTTAAGGCAAATTGATGAATTGACAGATAAAGCCGTGGCGGAAAGTTCGGAGTACCAACATAGAATAATAAAAAATAACCATGAAAACTGTGCGTTTCTGATATATTCTCGCACGATTTTGTTCTACAAGATGTGGAAGAATGAACGGAATAACCACAGAATTAGAGAAAAACATGTCCGATATCAACTTTCCATTTTGGGGTTTTCCAAGTGCAAATATTCTCAGAGTCTTTTCGGTATGTCGTCTATGGTATTATACTCATCCTATTTTGAGCAATCCATATTTCATTGCGAATCTGAACGAACAACCTTCGACTCTATAGACTTTGAGGTGCTATCTATTTAGGGTAAACGTCTGAAGCTCCGAAGTTGAAACCTTCCTCTATTACAGTAAAATACCTCGATCTGTTTTTTCCATCAGGAAGAAGTATCAACAAAAACCAATCTTTTCATCATCGATGTTCAGACGATTTATATCTTCTTGTCTGTATACTCCAAAAATTAAAATTATCTGTGCAACCAACAACTTGTCATGTGGAGCTTCGATGATGAACTTGATAGCTACTTATGCAGTTAAAACAGCAAATGTCAAAACTTAATTGTATTTATTTACTGAATTTTCAGTTCTTATTCGAAATAACGTTGATAGAATGTAGTTTCAATTGTCATGTTGCAATTTGGACATATATTTCTCGTTTCATGCTTTATTCAGTTCTTTTTCGAGTCAATTGAAATTGGGGAACATTTTTAGGTGCTTTAATGAAATTTCGGTGCGCTAATCGGAAAGGAACTTGAAGAAGAAGAAACAGTAAAGAGGATCTCTCGGTATCGAATCATAGATACGAAAGTTAATATTTTCGGTGAGGTATAATGAAAATGTACACTCATAAACACAATTATGCTCCACCTTAAGTTTCTAGGGGCTCCCCTTCTTTCAGAATAAAGTGTCATCTGATTCGATCTCATCGGAGTAGGAAAGGTGACTGTTGACGCATGCTGTTCAACTAGGATAGGAATTTAGATTGGTATTTTTTGTAACATATGTTGTGATAATATTCACATGTAGCAGGAACATTCAGTTTCAAATTAAACGCTGAGTTGAAAAGTTATCATTTGATTTCCCTCTGCAATTTATACGAAATAAATTATTAAATATAACTTTGTTCAACAAGTTGAAGTAGTAACAGTGGCGACGAGAAAATGAGTGAAGAAAAGAGTTTTGTCGGTCATTTACGTGAATTCGACGTAAAAATTAATGACTGGAGTATCTTCAAACCTCGTTTATTGAATTATTTCACGGCGAACAATATAGATGATCCCGTGAGAAAACGTGCCATATTATTGAATTTACTATCGGAAGATTCTTACCGATCAATTTTCAATTTGTGCCTACCAACCGCACCGGAAAGAAAAACCTTCGAAGAACTGATAACATTATTTTCCGATCATTTCGGAACGCAAACTTCGGTTTTTGCCGAAAGAGAAAAAATCTACAGTGCCAAGAAGTTATCAAGTGAAACAGCAAACGACTGGGCAGCCAGACTTCGAAATTTAGCAGCATATTGTGAGTTTGACGAAGAGTTAAACATTGCATTAAGAGATCGGTTCATCGTGGGATATAATAAAGGACCTGTGATGGACAGACTTTTTGAAGAAAGGAAACAAATTTCTCTAGCCGAAGCAATTCGAATAGCGTCATCCAAAGAGGCAGCGCGTGGAAAAGAAGCGACGCCATTTTCCTTGAAAGGAGAGCCATTGTTCCATTTCAGAAAAGGCAGCAAGTGCGCAGCCTCAGCGAAGACGTCACCTTCTACGTCACAGGAAATCAGCGCAAATAAAATGTCAAGTTTGTGGCAGAAGCAATCATCTGTCATCAAATTGTCAATACCGTGAGTGTTCTTGCCATTTCTGTAATACTAAAGGTCATTTATCTCCTGTTTGTCCGAAAAGACAACAATCAGAGACAAAAAGAATTGTTCATAATCAAAATAAAACGAATCGCAATTTCAAATTTGGCAAACGAAATTCTTTCCAAAATTATCTAGATGATAAGCAAAATTCATTATTTATGATCAAAAGTAGAGAAAATAAACCATTTTATGTTGATATTTCTATTAATAATAATAATTATGCATTTCAAATCGACACAGGATCAAGTATATCTTGTATAAACAAATTCTTCTATGAAAATTTTTTCTCATCTGAAACTTTAAGAGAATCTGATAAGGAGTTATTTGTAAACATGGTCAAAAGATATCACCTATTGGTAGTTTTGTAACGAATGTTGTTTATAATGACTTAGAGAAAAATATTACAATTTTTGTAATAGATAAGGGAGGACCACCTATATTAGGTAGGGATTTTCTCTCGAAATTTTCGATTGGATTATCAGATGTATTTCAATTGACTAGCTTGGATGATAACTGTTTGGTGAATGAATTGAAAGAGAAATATTCAGCTGTTTTTTCCCCAGGCTTAGGGACTTTTACTAAAGGTGTAGCAATATTAAAGTTAAAGAACGATACTGTTGTGCCAAAAATTTTAAGGGCCAGACCATTACCATTCGCTATGAAATCTAAAGTGGAGGACGAACTGAACCGACTTTTAGAGATGGGAGTGATTTCTCCAGTGGAGTACTCAGAATGGGGGATCCCAGAAGTACCTGTTCTAAAACCTGATGGTAGCATAAGGATCTGTGGTGATTTTGAGGTGACGGTAAATCCGCACCTGGAAGTAGATAAGTATCCTTTACCACGCACTGATGATTTATTTGCTAGCTTAGCAGGTGGTGAGGAATATACTAAATTAGATTTATCAAATGCTTTCAACCAAGTTTTGTAAGATGAAAATTCTAAAAAATTTTGTACTATTTCAACTCATATAGGGTTATTTGTATATAATCGATTACCATTTGGAATAGCCTCTTGTCCTAGTAAATTTCAGAAAATTATGACATCCTTACTAAGCGGAATAGAGGGAGTAGTTTTTTTCATTGATGATGTTTTAATTACTGCACGAAATAGAAAAGAACATCTCGAAAAATTGAAACGAGTATTAGACATTTCAAAAGATGCAGGACTTAAAGTTTCCTTAGATAAATGCTGTTTTTTACAGAAATAAGTGAAATATTTGGGTCACATAATTGATCCTGTTAAAATCGAGGCAATCAAAAATGCGCCCATTCCTCGTAATATTACTCAATTAAAGTCTATAATTTCACTAATTAGTTATTATGGAAAATTTATAAAAAATCAAGCTACTATATTGCATCCACTTTATAATCTGCTGAAAAAAGATGTAAAGTGGAATTGGTCGAAAGAATGTCAAAACGCTTTTAATAAAATAAAAAATGAACTGACGTCTGATAAGTTACTGGTACATTTTCAAGATGACAAGCCGATAAAACTTACTGTAGATGCCTCAAATTATGGTATAGCGGCTATTATAAGTCATGTTTTCGAAAATAAAACTGAACGACCTATTGCATACGCCTCTAGAACATTGAATAAAAGTGAAATTAACTATTCACATATAGAAAAGGAAGGTCTTGCTTTTATTTTTGGTCTCGATAAATTCAATCAATATCTTTATAACCGACCGTTTATTCTTGTTACTGATCACAAGCCATTATTAGCAATTTTTAATCCGTCAAAATCAATTCCACAATTTTCGGCAAATCGACTCAGAAGATGGGCAGTGATTTTGTCAAATTACACCTACAAAATAGAGTATGTAAGATCCGAAAATAATGTCGCAGATTGTTTGAGCAGATTACCTCTTCCGGATAATTTTGAATATACAGAAGAAATTTCTTATATTGATATTAATTATTGTAATTATTTCGAAAAATGTGAAATGCAAATGAATTTCGAAGATGTGAAGAGAGCTACAGAAAATGATAAAAATCTCAGAAAAATATTATTATTTGTGAAAAAAGGTCGTTGGCCTTCGTCTTGTAACGATATCGAAGGTTACCAAGCTTTTCTGAAGAAACGCTTTGAACTAAGTGTGGAGTCTGAATGTATTTTATGGAAAAATCGCTTAGTGATCCCTAGTATTTTACATAAATCAATATTAAATATGTTACATGAGACACATTTGGTAATAGCGAAGATGAAGAGTATCGCTAGGTCTTATTTTTGGTGGCCAAACATAGATCTGGATGTTAGGTAGTTATTTGGGCTGTTTCCATCATCTGTGCGGTTGGATGTTTCCGACGTTTCGGCAAGCATTCGCCTGCCGTCCTCAGGGTGGTGGTCCTGAGAAGGACCGATTGGGTGGTTCTGAGAAGAACCGTTTGCCAAACTTGGTCTGTCTGGACTTGTACGCACCATACTTTTTTCGATTTCGTATGAGGGTATCGGAGTTTGAACCTTAGTCGTATCGGTTGCAATCCTTTAACTCTCACCACTAGTCTACAGAAGCAGGTAGTAATCTATACGCATTAAGCTTAATATAAGTTACACCTGTATGCGCAGTTGGGATGCGCAGTAGTCGAATATTCGGGTTGCGCAGATGGTGTGCGCAGTTATCCGTCCGAATTCTGATTCATTTTTAATTTGGTGGTGTCGAGGTGCTTCCGACCTGGACCAGGTTCAATTTCCTCAGATCAGATCTTATGATTGGTGCCCAGACTTCCTTGATCTCCAGACCGGCATACTTATGGGATTCGGAGTGATGGCCATGAAGGCTGCTTCTTTGAGTTTCCTCCGTTTCGATCTTTCTTCCTTTGATATTATGGAAGCTTCATCCCATTTTATCCTATGTTCCTCATCCCAAGCATGTTGGACTAGCCTGGATTTCTCTGTTTCTCCCAGTCGAGCTAGTTTTTGGTGCTCTTTGACTCTTGTGTCCAGTGGGCGTTTGGTCTCTCCAATGTAAGATCTACCGCACTCGCATGGTATTTCGTATATGCAATTTTTTGTTCTTTGATTTTCGTTGTCAGGTTTCACCTTGGTTAGGTTAGCCCTGACAGTGTTCTTAGTTTGGAATGAAGTTCTCACGCCGTATCTATTACCAATTCTTCTTAGTTTTTCTGATAACCCTCTCACATATGGGATGACCGTGGTTATCGTTTCAGTTGATTCGGTTTGTGTTTCTGGTCGAGGTTCTGTGTTATCCCTCGGTGTTCTGGCGATTTCTAGTATCCTCTTGGGATAGCCGTTCTTCTCAAGAATTTCTGTGATCTTATCGAATTCTTCGTTCTTATCGTTCAGACTGGAGCACACTTGAGTTGCTCTGTCATAGAGGCATCTGGCTACTCCCAATTTGGTGTTGAGGTTATGGTTAGATTCGAAGTGGAGGACCACCACCCTGAGGACGGCAGGCGAATGCTTGCCGAAACGTCGGAAACATCCAACCGCACAGATGATGGAAACAGCCCAAATAACTACCTAACATATAGTCCAACATCAATATCAAGACAACAAATAGATCTGGATATTATAAATTTTCTAAATAATTGTGAAGCGTGTAAAATTAACACTGATAGGCCCAACAAACATAAATTAGATACTTGGAAATGGCCGGATAAAGCTTGGGAACGCATTCATATCGATTTTTGCGGACCGTTTTTGGGAAAATTTTTTTTGGTAATTGTGGATGCTCATTCCAAATGGATCGAAGTTTTTATAATGTCCAAAATAACAGCATCAGAAACTATTAGAACCTTACGCTATACTTTCGCTCGTTTTGGATTACCAAAAGTATTAGTGTGTGACAATGGTCCACAATTCGATTGTCATGAGTTTAAACAATTCTTATACAAAAATCGTATAAATTTAATATTTACACCTCCATACCATCCGCAATCCAACGGAGAAGCAGAGTCATCAGTTAAAATTATAAAGAAAGCTTTATTGAAAAATTTGCATGAAAATGTTGGTAAAGATTTGGATTTAGTTCTCTGTAATTTCTTATTTGACTATAGAAATTCTGCACACAGTACTACTGGCGTCAACCCTTCTGAACTACTTTTCAGGCATAAGGTCAATGACCGGTTCAGTTTGTTAATTCCTCCTATTTCGAATAATTTGAAAGAAAATGTCTCAAATTCTCAGTACAAACAAAAAATGTATTTTTCTGGGAAAAATTTTACAAAATTCACTGAGGAGGATGAAGTACTGGTATTGAATTATAAAAACAAAAAGAGATACTGGATAGAAGGTATTGTTAAGGATAAAATATGTATATAGTTTTCATACCTAAGTTAAATTTGTATTGGAGGAGACATGTAAATCAAATAAAACATTTTAACTGGAAAAAGTCCATGCCAGAAAATTTAGGTAATATTGTAAATAGTAAAAATTCAGTTTTGAATGGAAATGTAAATATTGAAAATTCAGAAGTTGAGAGAAATGTAAATAGAAATTGGCTAGGACAAACTGAAAATTCAGAATTAAGTGAACATGTAAATAATTATTCAGAGAATTGTGTAGATTTAGACTTAAGAAGTAATAATGTAAATATTAATTCAGGAAATAGTTCAGCAAGTGTAAATAAAACTCCTGAACAGAGACCCAAACGGAATGTTGAACCCATTGAACGTTTTGGCTATTGACTATTTTTGATTTTGTATCAAAAATTCTTTAGGGGGAGAAATGTTATGGTATTTAGATTGGTATTTTTTGTAACATATGTTGTGATAATATTCACATGTAGCAGGAACATTCAGTTTCAAATTAAACGCTGAGTTGAAAAGTTATCATTTGATTTACCTCTGCAATTTATACGAAATAAATTATTAAATATTACTTTGTTCTACAAGTTGAAGTAGTAACAACAACCATTAAAAAAATTACTCGATTTTGACACAAAATGACCTGAATCTCCGCAAGTACCCATCCGATTGTGATGAAACTTTGCATTAGAGATTACAGTCTTTGAACGGAAAGTTGTGCGAAATTTCATTTCTGTGATTGCATCTCAACCATAGAAAAAAATTACTTGGTTTCGAAACAAAATGACCCGAATCTCCGCAAAAACTCTTCCGATTGTGATGAAACTTTGCACTAGAGATCACAATTCTTGAATGGAGAGTTGTGGAAAGCTTCATTTCTGTGGTTGTATTACAACCATAGAAAAAAATTACTCGATTTTGACACAAAATGACCTGAATCTCCGCAAGTAGCTACTGTTCCGATTGGGATGAAACTTTGCACTGAGGATCACAGTCTTTGAACGGAGACTTGTGCCAAATTTAATTTCTGTGGTTGCATCAAGCTCCGAAGTTGAAACCTTCCTCTATTACGGTAAAATACCTCGATCTGTGTTTTTTTCCATCAGGAGGAAGTATCAACAAACACCAGTCTTTTCATCATCGATTTTCAGACGAGTAAAATCGTCTTGTCTGCATACTCCAAAAATTACAAAAATTAAAATTATCTGTGCAACCAACAACTTGTCATGTGGGGCTTCGATGATGAACTTGATAGCTACTTGTGCAGTTAAAACAGTAGATGTCAAAAATTAATTGTATTTATTTACTGAATTCTCAGTTTTTATTTTAATAACGTTGATAGAATATCGTTTCAATTGTCATGTTGCAATTTGGAAATATATGTCTCGTATTCATGCTTAATTCAGTTCTTTTTCGAGGCAATTGAAATTGGGTAATATTTTAGGTGCTTCAATTGAATTTCGGTGCGCTAATATAGGATATGTACTAGAAGAAGAAGAAGAAACGGTAAAGAGGATCTTTCGGTATCGAATCATAGATACGAAAGTCAATATTTTCGGTGAGATATAATGAAAATCTACACTCATAAACACAATTATGTTTTATAGGAGCTCCCCTTCTTTCAGTATAAAGTGTCATCTGATTCGATCTCATCGGATTAGGAAAAGCTGACTGTTGACGCATGCTGTTCAACTAGGATAGGAAAGCAGGAATCCAAGTGAATACAAATGTCGCCGAAGTCACTGGTGAAATTACTCGATTTCGAAACAAAATTGCCTGAATCTCCGCAAGAACATATCTGATTGTGATGAAACTTTGCACTGAGGACCACAGTCTTTGAACGGAGAGTTGTGCCAAATTTCATTTCTGTGGTTGCATCACAACCATGAAAAAATTACTCGATTTTGGCACAAAATGACCTGAATCTCCGCAAGTACTCTTCCGATTGTGATGAAAATTTTCACTGAGGATCACAATTCTTGAACGGAGAATTGTGCCAAATTTCATTTCTGTGGTTGCATCACAACCATAGAAAAAATTACTCGATTTCGATACAAAATGGTCTGAATCTCCTCAAGTACTCTTTCGATTGTGATGAAACTTTGCACTGGGGATCACAGTCCTTGAACGGAGACTTGTGCCAAATTTCATTTCTGTTGTTGCATCAAAACCATAGAAAAAACTTACTCGATTTCGAAACAAAATGACCCGAATCTCCGCAAGAACTCTTCCGATTGTGATGACACTCTGCACTAGAGATCACAATCCTTGAACGGATAGTTGTGGAAAGTTTCATTTTTGTGGTTGCATCACACCCGTAGAAAAAAATTACTCGATTTTGACACAAAATGACCTGAATCTCCGCAAGTACTCTTCCGATTGTGATGAAACTTCGCACTGAGGATCACAGTCTTTGAACGGAGACCTGTGCCAAATTTCATTTCTGTGGTTGCATCAAGCTCCGAAGTTGAAACCTTTCTCTATAACGGTAAAATACCTCGATCTCTGTTTTTTTCCATCAGGAAGAAGTATCAACAAAAACCAGTCTTTTCATCATCGATTTTCAGACGATTCAAATCGTCTTGTCTGCATACTCAAAAAATTCCAAAAATTAAAATTATCTGTGCAACCAACAACTTGTCATGTGGAGCTTCGATGATGAACTTGATAGCTACTTGTGCAGTTAAAATAGCAAATGTCAAAACTTAATTGTATTTATTTACTGAATTCTAAGTTTTTATTTTAATAACGTTGATAGAATGTCGTTTCAATTGTCATGTTGCAATTTGGAAATATACAGGGTGGCCATTTGAAAACGAAACAGACGAGATTACAGACGAAATAAAGTTTTTCGGTAGAAATGCTCGGACAGGTCGATTTTTGTTTCGAGGGGGACAACTCAAGATGTAGGTTACGGACGCATAGCGCTTCAACCCTTGCTACTACAACCCTCACCCCCAAATTTTGAATAGGGAAGATGGGGTGAGTGATACCTCATTTGAAAGGTATTTTTATACTGATTTCAGCACAGTAATTGTTTTTTCATTTTATGCATTAGTTCTCGAAATATTCTTTACTAAGTATTTGAAAATGAAGTGGTGTTTTCATGGCACTTGTAGTGTTTTGTGAAAAATCGACATTTTGAGCTTCAAAACAACTATGACTGTGGCTTCCTTCCTAACTAACTAACGCATGAATATTTCGAGAACTAATGCATAAAATGAAATAACAATTACTGTGCTGAAATCAGTATAAAAATACCTTTAAATTGAGGTATCACTCACCCCATCTTCCCTATTCAAAAATTGGGGGTGGGGGTTATAGCAGCAAGGGTTGAAGCGCTATGCGTCCGTAACCTACATCTTAAGTTGTCCCCCTCGAAACAGAAATCGACCTGTTCGAGCATTTCTATCGAAAAACTTTATTTCGTCTGTAATCTCGTCTGTTTCGTTTTCAAATGGCCACCCTGTATGTCTCGTATTCATGCTTAATTCAGTTCTCTTTCGAGGCAATTGAAATTGGGGAATATTTTAGGTGCTTTAATTAAATTTCGGTGCGCTAATAGGATAGGATAGAAGAAGAAGAAGAAACGGTAAAGAGCATCTTTCGGTATCGAATCATAGATACGAAAGTCAATATTTTCGGTGAGATATAATGAAAATCTACACTCATAAACACAATTATGTTCCACCTAAATTTTATAGGAGCTCCCCTTCTTTCAGTATAAAGTGTCATCTGATTCGATCTCATCGGATTAGGAAAAGCTGACTGTTGACGCATGCTGTTCAACTAGGATAGGAAAGCAGGAATCCAAGTGAATCCAAATGTCGCCGACAGTCACTGGTCAGAGATCTGTACCAATGCACAAAGGAAAGAGTCGCTGACAGCCTAACCCGAGGCGGGGATCTACCCTTCATGCGTACGAAACCCTACGTGCCACGCGTGCGAAATCTTTCGTGTTCACTACGTTTTATGAGAACTCTTTCGGTTTTTTGAAGGTTTGATTTTTCGGTTATAAACATAATCTACTCCTTTTTTAATCGTATGTATGATTTTAGCGAATACCCCTACCATTATCTCATTAAAAAAAAATAGAAAAAAAAACACCGCTTTGGCATCAGCAGTTCGTTCATTCATGCGGAAACTGCAGATTGGTAAAAAAAATTTAAAGAAATATCTACAGATATCTATATGGGTATACGAGTCTTGTACTTAATCAGGTCATATTATCTTCTTTTAGTTTAACTAGATTATTTTCAAGACCCATTAGAAAAAGAGTTAGAATTAGAATAGAATTGAAAGTAGAATTATAGGTGGAATTAATATTATAATCAAAATTGAAAGTAAAATTAAAATTGGAATTGAAATTAGAGTTCGAATTATAATAAAATCATAATCAGAATCAGAATAGAGAATTAGAACATTCCAGTGGCTATTTTACATGTACAAATTACATACAATTATATACAAGATTCAACACGTCATTATTGTTATCATTTCGTTTAACTAAATTATTTTCAAGTAAGACACATAAGAATTTGAAATATTAGTAGTATTGAAATTAGAATAGGAATAAGAATTGAAATTGGAATTACATTTTGAATTGGAATTGGAAATAAAATTAGAATTATAATTTCAATTTTATGTTCAATTTATAAATGGAATTAGAATTATAATTCTATTTTTATTTCCAATTCCAATTCAAAATCTAATTTCAATTTCAATTCTCATTCTTATTCCTATTCTAATTCTAATTCAACAAAAGTCTTATTGTTGATCCCTCAGAGAAAGTTCTAGGTTTCAATCTTCCTAGGAAAATTTGGTGTATTTTGAATAGACTTATCAGGTGTGTGAATAAGTCTTTCCCGTTTTTTTTTCAAATTTTGAGCCTTTATTGTGAAAAAATGGTTACAAATGAATTATTGAAAGTATTGGCCATCGCTAGCTACAACTTTTCCCCATCTTTCTGGCAACATACGAATCCCGTTGCGAAAAAATTCGACCGGTTTGGCCTCTATCCAGTCATCCACCCATTTTTTGGCTTCCTCGTAGGAATGGAAGTGCTGGTCAGCCAGGCCATGCGTCATCGATCTGAAGAGATGGTAATCAGACGGAGCAATGTCTGGACTATACGGCGGGTGGGGTAGGACTTCCCATTTGAGCGTTTCTAAGTATGTTTTCACCGGCTGTGCAACATGTGGGCGAGCATTGTCATGTTGCAAAATAACTTTGTCGTGCCTGTCGGAGTATTGTGGCCGTTTTTCTCGCAGTGCGCGGCTCAAACGCATCAATTGTCGTCGATAGACCTCGCCTGTGATCCTTTCATTCGGTTTCAGAAGCTCATAGTAAACCACACCTAGCTGGTCCCACCATATACAGAGCATGAGCTTGGCGCCATGAATATTTGGCTTGGCCGTCGATGATGATGCATGGTCAGGTAGTCCCCATGATTTTCTTCGCTTCGGATTATCGTAACGGATCCACTTTTCATCGCCAGTCACGATACGATGCAGAAAACCCTTTCTTTTATGTCGCAGAAGCAGCTGTTCGCAAGTGAAAAAACGCCGTTCGACGTCTCTCAGCTTCAGTTCGTACGGCACCCAATTTCCTTGCTTTTGGATCATTCCCATGGAAATGGTTGTTCGGTCAACTCCCAATGCTTCAGCAAGTTCTTCTTGCGTTTGACACGAATCTTCATCAAGCAAAGTCGCCAATTCTTGATCTTCGAAGATTTGCGGCCGCCCGGAACGCTCCTTGTCTTCCACGTCAAAATCGCCACTTTTGAAGCTTCGAAACCATCCGCGAACACTTGAATCATCGACACAACCTTCTCCATAAGCTTCCTGAAGCAACCGATGCGCCTCGGCAGCAGATTTCTTCAAATTGAACCAATAAAGTGAAACTTCCCGCAAATGACGTCGACTCGGCTCAAATTTCGACATTTTCACGATTTCAAAAATTTATGATGCGAAAAAATTTCAACTAATGTGTTAGTGTGGAATTGTTGACAGATGAATAAGCTTTGATTATGACATATGTAGCCATT
The DNA here is from genome assembly GCF_914767665.1 of Harmonia axyridis. Taxonomy (NCBI): domain Eukaryota; kingdom Metazoa; phylum Arthropoda; class Insecta; order Coleoptera; family Coccinellidae; genus Harmonia; species Harmonia axyridis. Next base: position 38,269,231 of record NC_059504.1, read on the forward strand.
AAATACTCGCACAGTATTGGTGGCGCCATCTCTTACAAAAAACGGGAAAGACTTATTCACACACCATATAGAACTGGTCATGGTCGTTGTAATAGTACCCTCTTCAAATGGTGTTCTATTGATAGCCCACTATGTGAGTGTGGTGTAGAAGAGACCATTGACCACTTGGTGAATGATTGTCCGATTTATAAATTTCATGATGGTTTCCAAGCTATCCATTCAGTTTCAGATTCTTTTTTAGAATGGGTAGTTAACTTCAAATCGATATAATGAAAACTAATATTTAGTACTCCTTTCTGCTTCTTTTCTTTTTGTTTTAGGATCCAATTGGAAATTATAGAGTCGTCAACCGAAAAGAGAGGATAAAGGAAATTTTGTTTTGGTTGAAGAGGAAGTCCTTCAATATAAATTATGTCAGCTTATTCTGTAAACGTTTACACAAACCAGTCACTACACCGATACGGGGAGACAGAGTTTTTGCTGAGGTTTTTATCTGTTCTCTTGTATCATACGTTGAAATGTATGATGCCCCGTTACATTTCCTCTGCTAATACTGAGATTCATCGACACATATGCTTGATTGTTTGAAATTAATATTTTGTATTTGCTCTTTCTCAAAAGAATATATATATAATTCTAATTTCAATATGCCTACTTATGCGTTTCGTCCCTGGCACACACACCGGACTCATCAGTGTGACTATGGTATATTTGTGTGTGCCGTGTCACAGACGCTTGGGGAATTTATTATTATCGGGAGCCGCCGGGACTCGAACCCGGCACCTTGTCGCATCTCGGTGAGTGAGTCTACCTCTTAACGTCTAGGTTACCGATTGCTGTGTTTATTGTTGCTATGTGGAGCTTTTATGAGAAGCCGCCACATAGGCTAATCAGACATTATCTTTTTTTTTATGAGTCGCAACTAGAAAACTTATTTGATCATCAAATCAAATTTTTTCGCTTCATATTAGTTTCGTAATTCACTAGTTCTAACAATTCTTAGCAATATTTTCAAGCAAAATATTGATTCATTGATTGTCAACTGACATAGGTAATATTGGTTTTTGTCTGAATTGTTTACATTATTGAATGTTTTCATGGAAACTGACATCAGCAATCGAAACGAAGTGTCGTTTCCAGACTATCAAAACAAGCCTTCTACCGCTAATAAAACAAATTTTGAAATTTTATTCTGAACATTGCATTTTATACTGGAAAATTGATTATGATGCATTCAAATGGTTGTGTTATCAATATTTTATATAAATGATGATAACTTTGAGTATATCAAATGAAGATTAAATGAAAAATAACCATTATATAACGAATGAAATTAATGCGAACAATGAGAATGAGTATATTGACAACAACGTAAAAGATTGACAACACAAACTATCTCAAAATATTTTTATAGTTGAATCGATCACATTCATAAGTTTTTTTATCCTTTCATAACAACTCACTTAACAATAAAAATGAAATGAAAATCAGCGAGTGTAGCCTACTAGTTCAAAATCCCTCTACAAATTCCGAAGGAATGTTCTTGAACAACGTAAATGTTAACGACTTCTCCTGAAAATATGTGCACGGGTAAACCACCATTGTTTTACGTGTTCCTCATACGTCTAGTTAGCTGTGCTCCCGTTTTTCTGAGCTTTCGGCCTTCTTTGTTATTGGAAAAATGTTCACGTCTCTTTTTGTTAATGGGAATGAAAACACCTGCAATTGAATCCGATAACCCGAGGGCAATTTAATGACATCTCAACAGTGTTTGTCACCTGTAGATAGTTGTGACATAAGATTGTAAATAAAGACAATTTGTATTTAATCGACTCCGAAAGAGTACTAGATTCCCATATTTGAATAAAATAAAAAGTAAAACCATTGATATTTTTTTTTGTTCATGGCATCGACTTCTATTGTCATTAACTGTGAATCTGTTCTTGGCCAAACTCATTCCTAGAAACCCTAGAAATTTTCGTTGGTGCTTTATTCTGCGTGAATATTTCTTCATGAAACTGTATCTTTCATAATATTTACTGATTGCTAGGAGGTTCATAGAAAAATGAATAATTCAATGAATAAGAAAACTGAGTAAGAAACTTAATGGTTTCCCAATGAGAGGTTTCATTTCGATATTAAAAGAAGTATTAATTCATTTGTTTTTTAGTTTGGTATTATGTTGTAAATTTCGTTTTCATAATTTATGTACTTACTTCACTTATATCATATTATTTTACTTACCTCAAAGATATTTTCAACCAAATTATTAATGTAGGATCCAGTTATTGTTCCCTGTGAATAATTGAGATGGTCAACGGGATGCTTGGAGACCTATTCGTTTTTCAAGTGTCGAAGGCATGACGGTTTCAGTGAATTAACAGGAAACGAATTGTTATTGTACATATATAATGTAAAAAGGATGTGTAATTCTTCGGGGTGTCGAAGATGTGTCATGTCGATTGTAAAACTTAAGAGATTTACTGGGGTTGGGAAAATTCGAGAACAAGACGGTTGTACCAGATGTGTTACATCTGTGTATCAGGTACTAGTCCTTCGAGTATATTCGATTTCCAGGAATCCGCGAAGATCTTTGTAGGCGGTACGGAAAAATTTTTATTGGACTAGGGGATGGTGCTTTCCCTAAGGGTGTGGTCAAGCCGAAAGAAGGGAGGTTGATATTCGAGACAGGGTAGTTCCAATCGGCAGAAAGACAGTTAAAATTAAGCCGAAGACGGGTAAAGTTCAAGGCAAGTCTAAGACGAGTCAAGTTCGGTCGGTCAACTTAAGACGTAAGACGAAAAGACGTTTAGCGGACTAGATTAAGACGAGTCGCGAACAAGTTAAAGACGAGACGACCGAAAACTTGACGTACGACGAAGACGTGATAATCCAAGACGATTCGAGTAATCAACAAACGAGTTGAAGACGAAATTCAGTACCGTAGTGAGAAAGTTGTAATTAAGACGTAATTAGGATCTTCTCAATACTGAGTTTGTACTGTATAAGTGTGGCTTTGTAAATAGATGTAAATAATTGAAAAGAGTTTAATTATTACAAATCCAACAAAGTCACGGAGAAAGAGACGAAAGGCCAGGTAATCCAATCATACCTCTAGACGATCGATTAACCAAGCCTACATTAATGCACCTAGCAATCGATGCCGAAACATATCTAGAAAAAAAAAGGTTATTTTTGGAAAAAACACTGGATGTTCGTTGTAGGTCCATCTGCAAGTTTTCGAATCGATTGTGGAGCGTTGACAAGCTAAATCACAAGATGTGATCACCTCTTTGAGAAATAACACGACCAGGAAACTTCTCTCGCAAAATTGCAATTGAGCTCATCATTTCACGCTATTAGATGCATCAGAAACCTACCTCCCTTTGATGCAATTTTGAATGTATATTATAGTTTATTTTGGTATGGGGTAATTCTGTTGAATTTAAAAGAGTTTATATCACAAAAGAAGATAATAAGGGTGATGTTCAGGTTAGGTTATCGTGATCATTGCAGACTTATATTTATTGCAAATGGTATTCTGATAGTACCTTGTATCTTTATTTTTAAGTCTCTACAATATGTTAAAGAAAATGAATCATTATTTGTCAAGTTGTCTAGTTTTTATAGCTACTCTACAAGAGGCTCAGAAACGTCATCCATGCCTATTCATTGAACCACAAAATTTGAGTCATCTCCATAATAATAATAATAATAAATGTTGCTTCATTGACGTTCAAAAGTATACATATATTTCATATAACAGAGAAATTGGCATAAACTAAGGTTTGTGTGCCACTTTCTTCTGATATACCTAATATTTGACACATTAACTCAATACTATACTCTCTTACTCTCCTACCTACATGAAGATTAGAACATCAAAAATCATTATTCCATAGTATATTTGTGCACTAGACCAGCGAGAAATGAAGATTTTGTTACAACGCATTGATAGTATTTCGATGCCAACCTCAATAATTTATGTTTCATTCACAATCTTATTAGGTGGCTTTAACAAAATTAAAATCTTCAAATATCGAATCGCTCCAAAGAATATAATATAGAAGCGAATTCGCTCGAGCGAGCGTTCGATATTAATTTTTATGAGAGCTAGTGCACTGAATTGAATCTAGCTGAATTGCGAAGAGAAATATCCCGTCCAAAACATAATTCATTCATCACAGGTAAACGCAATCGATCTGGATACCATTCAAGCCTCAACAGTGTTCGAAAAGATAAACATAATGCACTTCCGTAGTATGGATATCAAACAAAACGATCGTGATTAGGGCCTCCAGGTACGTAATGCCTTGATTAGTTTTCAATCAGTGCAGCACCGTACCGTAGAACACCGGAGGCTGCTTTTATCGAAATCCGATATTGTTTTTGGTCATAACTTAAATTGATGCAATTAATGCTACAAAAAACTTACTGCAGTTGGAGTACTTTCAACTTCATTAATTATATCAACGCCTTATGAAGCAAGGTATTCTTTGCTTCTCAACGGTGCTGAAAAAGCCATCCAGATATATACTGCTTTTTTCATAATAATTCGAGATCATATGTAGATATAACTCGATTCTTCTGAAGAGAACAGAATATTATAAACTGTTTCCGTAAAGTATGGAACAAATTTGTTTTTAGCTAAACAGACTATTTTAAGAAATAATCCTGGAACACGTCGATTTTTTATTTCAATTTACCGTATTTTGAAATAATAATCTAATATACAGGGTGAATTACTTTCGAGTAATGACGTCACCGTCTTTTTTCTAAATGGAACACCCCCATTTTGTCTCAATTTTCCGATTACTCTTACTCAGCTGATTCCAAAAATTCATCACAAGTTGATTCCAATTGGTACAGGGTGGACAATTATACTATAGTTTTGTGTGTGCTCATAAAGTAACGCGTAACATTTTTTATTAGTTAAATTAACAATATTATCAAAAATACTTATTGTCTAGCAGCAATTGGTTTGACTATAACACTCTGTAGTTTGTTAAATTTTTAGATTAATAAAAATGAGCTGTTTCCAAACATGTTTGGTACTTGTGGTCTAGCAGACAGAATATGAAAGAAATTATTTCTTATCAATTTAAAAAAAAACATAGTCGTCTAGTTTTTTGTGAAATGTCATTATTTGTTTATTGCCGCTAATAAAGAATGTTACACCTACTTTATGAGAACACACAAAACTATTATATTTTTGTCCAGCCTGTACCAATTGGAATCAACATGTGATACATTTTTTTAATCAGCTCAGCTAGAGTTATCGGAAAACTGAGACAAAATGGGGGTGTTCCATTTAAAAAAAAATGACGGCTACGTCATTACTCGAAAGTAATTCATTCATTCTATGCATTGGCATAGACCTTATCTTCCACGTAGTCAAAAAAGAAGACTCTAAAGATGTTATCACAAGATTATTATGATGTTATTACAATATTATTATCACCACTTCGAAATATAACAAATCCGTCATAAAACTTTTCTTGGAAAATGGCAATTTCGTTGCTTTTTTGGCACGTTGCACCTAAGTGTCCAATTTGTTACCTCAATCTTCAGATTTTACACATAATCAGCAAGCATGAAATAAAATAGAAATGAAATGACAGTTATGCACTTTCAAAAGTGGAAATAGATTAACGGTCATTTAATTTCTATTGAAATCAATCTCAATCAAGTGAAGACCAAATCACTCGAATCCATGAAAAGACAAATTTTCCAATGAGAGGTTTCACTTTGAATAACCCGGTATTCGAGCAGCTATCACACTTGAAGCTGTCATCTTTTGATAGTAAAAAAACTACGTCATTACTCAAAATGATTCACACACGCTTCAACAATGGATTGAAATTGTTGAAATGTACAAAAAAAGGTGAAAATTTGGCAGTCACAGTTCGAAAAACTGAAACACTTATGTGTCCTCGTGAAGCATCTCCTGAGCCGGCAATAGTGGAACTGGTGGAAAAATTTAGGCAGTTGGGACAAATTAGTGATGTGGAGAATCGAAACCGCCTGGGTCACTCTCATTTAGTGGCAACGCTAGGAGGGGCCTGCAACCACCCCCCCCCCTAAAATTTGACAAACTGAGGCTAAAATTATTTCAAGATCAGTAGAACTATATTTTTTTATTTCGATTCACTGTGGCCCCCCAAAAAAAAAACTGGCTCCCCCTGTTTTTGAAAGCTGGTGTCGCTACTGCTCTCATTTATGTAAACGTCATATGAATAAGAATAATAAGATGAAATGAGATGACAAGCTTCATCCAAAATTCGAAGATCATTGGAATGTTTGACTCTTCGAAAAATTCTGCTGAAATATGTTTGCAGAACAATTATACACTTCTTAGGTTGGATTTCAATTATTATTGTTTAGAATGAAGTTTTTGCCCATTTTTTTCAATTATTCTCTGATTTAAGAACAAATACAAAATTCAAAGATGAATAATTCGAAACGATAATGAATTGGAATATCTCTTCCAAGAATTCGACCCAATTCTTGACCAAATAAAACAATGGAATCATCCACCTCCCGGTTTATAGTTCTCGCAAACTGTCGGACTTCCACCGAATTATGATTACTATTTCAAAACGTTGCCGACATAGCCTTCCGGAAATTCCATTATGTACTGTCCGGAAAACAATAAAATTTCCTCTTCGAAAACAACACAGCTTCATCGTACCTTTCTCACCCAGACATAGCTGAAAAGGGGTCATCGTATATAAGATGGGCTTGAAGGCTGTCGTCCAATCCTAAAGTCTGGACCCACATATTTCGCGAGTCCGACCAACAACTCACCGGAGAAAAAGAACAGTATTAAATGCTTAATGTCATCTGAGTCCCTCTGGATTTTCAATTCAACTGTTTATACGTGGAGTTCAGAAGTAATGCATGCTTTTAGTGAATCACATTACATGGGTGAGGGATTTTTTGTAGACAAAGTGGCCAATATTTGGTTTACGTGAATTCAAAGGAAATATGGACTTTGTGTTGGTAATAATGATACAGTTACCGTTTCTGAATGGCCAATCAACGTGAAATTCAACTTAACAGCTGTCGATTCTATAGTCAAGCTTCATTTAGGTTGCTGAAAGTAAGGTTAACTCATTTTATTCGAACATTCTGCCAGTTAACACAGAGGTCAAATATTACACGTTAATAATTGTACGTCAAGCGTCATTTTGGGTTTCTGAAACGCATTTTAATTATTCTTTTCATGTTAAAAGCTCCAGATAACATAGATAAGTTAATTTTACACTTAACAACATTTTAGAAACCCAAATGAATTTGAGATCGCTGTTAAGTTGAATCTCGTATTAGTTGAACAAAGATTTAAAGATCAGTCTTTCAGAAACCAGAAATTTGTGTCGGAAAGTACTGATCCACAACCCTTTACACCTGTTTTTTAAATAATAGATGAAATATTGGATGATTCAGACCATTATTATTATTGACTGTGGGTTAAATTCTGAGTTCTCCGTCTTTTGTGTATTCCGAAACACTGTAATCAATTGCCTTAAAGTCTAGGGACCTCAGATGCCACGCAGCTGCAGAACATATTACTCCTGAAGCCTGTAGTGTTGGCAAAAACCCAGGTTTGTCGACTCCTTCTCGATATTGGGATTTAGGCATTCTACAAACGATAGTACATAGTATTCTAGACAGTCTTAAGGCCTTTAAAGTCGATTTACACATCGATTCAAGACGGTCGATCACCAAAAACGTCGTATATTCGCTGATTGGGGCCTTAAAATGATCCGGATTTTCATCTTCAGTGGTGGGGACCGTTTTCACCTCGAAGACGATGTTAAAAAACAGAATTGTCGCATTTGGAGCTCGGACAATCCAATGATGATTGTTGAAGAGCCTCTTCATCCTCAAACTCTCAGTGTTTGGTGGAGTTTTTGGCTGGTTGTGTGATTGAATCTTACTCATTCGGAATAGGGATTCACGGCTTGGCTTGATTTTCATTTCACTTGGCTCGAGCTTGACTCGATTGCAAGCCTAGTTCAAGACAGGTCAAGTATTTATTTATCATATATTTGAATCATATCTACCTACTTGATTTCTAGCAGTTTTATTGTGTAGTGTCACATCAATGAAAAAATGATGGAAAGAGAAGAAACCTTGCAAAAAACACTTTTATTTATTGACCTAATTGTATAAAAGAAATGAAAATATCAACTTTTTTGAGGAAGAAACATAATTTAAATCATTATGAATCATAGCAAACTAAAAAATAACAAAGTTTCTTAATATTGAGAAACCTACAGGCTTTGTTTGATTTCATCATTTTCCATCCAGGATCTAAGACACATGAGGCATCTTATAGATTTGTCGCCTAACCTATTGCGGCTTCATGTAACTGTAAGAGCAGCTCTGGAAAATTGTCTTTCGACAGGATCTGAAGATGCTGGTGTTGCTAAAAAAACTTAGCCATTTTGGACAAGTTTGAAAAGATATATCTGAATCTATCAAAATCTACCAACAGATTTGATAGAAATGTGCGAAAACTACTGATAAGGTATCTCGGCGCTCGAGGAATCCCCTTATTTAGTCTAAGCTCGTACGAGATTGCAGAAATGTAGGCTTGGTTAATCGATCGTCTAGAGGTATGATTCGATTACCTGGCCTTTCGTCTTTTTCTCCGTGACTTTGTTGGATTTGTAATAATTAAACTCTTTTGAATTATTCACATCTATTTACAAAGCCACAATTATACAGTACAAACTCGGTATTGGGAAGATCTTAATTACGCCTTAATTACAAGTTTCCCACTACGGTACTGAATTTCGTCTTTATCACGTTTAATTGAATTACTCGAAATGTCTTCGTTTATCACGTCTTCTGGTACTTCGAGTTTTCGGTCGTCTCGTCTTTAATTCGTTCGCGACTCGTCTTAATCTAGTCCGCGAACCGTCTTTACGTCGTACGTCTTAAGTTGACCGACCGAACTTGTCTCGTCTTCGACTTAAGTTAAACTGTACCGTCTGTACACGTCTTTGGTTTAATCTTAACTGTTCCCGTCTTCGGCTTAACTTCTGACTGTTTTCGTCTTCGGCTTGACTTGAACTGTCCTCTCTGTCGATTGGAACTACCCTGTCTCGGTTTGACCACACCCTTAGGGGAAGGTACCATCCCCCTAGTCCAATAGGATTTTTGCCATACCGCCCCCAAAGATCTTCCGGATTCCTGGAATATTCTAGAAGAACTAGGGCCTGAGAAAAAGCATGAAACACATGTGGCATAATCGTCTTGTTCCGAAACCTTTCCCAACCCCATAAATCCAACCCCATAAATCCCTTAAGTTTTACCATCGACATATGACATTCTTCGACATCCCGAAGAATAGCACATCCTTTTTACATTATGTACAATTCGTTCCCTGTAAATCTATTGAAACTGTCATGCCCTCGACATTAAAAGAAACTAATAGGTTCCGGTTGACCATCGCCATTATTTACAGGGAAACAATAAACTGGATCCTACATTCGACCCCCCTAAAAATTAGAGTTCGACCCGAACTCATCATCGTCCTCGTCTTCGTGAGGTATCCACGGTTTCATGAATTCCGCACATGTAGATGTCCTCATAGGACCTTCATGAACCCCGACTTTTTTCACGTCGTACCTGTCATTCCTCTTTGGTCGCGATACCTCAGATGGGACTAAAAGCTTTCGTCTAGGCTTCTGACCCGCGCCGAATTGCGTTTGCCTTATCGCTACCAGGTCTCCTACCGTGTGCGTCTCGACTTTCTTTCTCCGTCGATCATGTCTTCGTTTGCCATCCTTTTGTACCTTAGGTACCTGATCTGCGCATTTACTTTCTTTCTTCATTTCATTTTCAAACGCTTCAACCACTGACCGATTCTCTTTTTCACGCATTTTGACCCTTTCCCCCTTACTATTTCTTCTGGGAACATCGGTCGTAATCGTTACCTGGCTTATGCGTTCCTTCTTAATCTTCAATTCAACGTCTTTCTTTTTATTCGCTATGTAGGTCTGGGTCAATTTACCGTCTTTAATTTTACAAGGTTTACTATCGATGTGTTCTACATGAATTCTATCTTCGTCGTCGTCGATGGCGATATGCATCAACCAACTATTCGCAACCGCTTGTTCCTTTGATCTCACGCTAATCCCTTCTTCCCCAATTAAAACAGTAGCCTGTTTCAGAATATTGTTACCAAGAATCGCTTGGAATCCCAATGATCCTTTAGGGATAACATGAAATTTAAGGTTGAACAATTGTCCATCTATCTTCACGTCTAATTTCAAAGAACCCATCGTATTCACCTTGAAATGACCCAAACCTCTAATGATGGTGACGTCTTTATCTAACGGTAAGTGACGCAGGTATGAATTATAAATATCCTCGCGAATAATGCTAATCTCGCTACCGGTATCAAAGAGAGCCTCAACCGCAACCGCCCCAAAAACAAGTCTGATCGCATTTTTGGGAACTGATTCTACCACGGCCACTTCCGTGGTTTCAGCCTTTTCTCTGCAACTCGCGGCGATATGTCCATGTTTATTGCATCGGAAGCATTTTGTTCCTTTGCTTTTATCTGGACATTCCCTCGACTTATGCCCTCTTCTACCGCAACTAAAGCAAGATTCGCTGCTTGCTTGCGCACCGTTTTTCGCGTCTTTAGTCAAATTTTTCTCTTTCGTCTCCGTCCGCTTTTCATAACCGTTTGATCTCACATCCTTTCTTTGGAAGTGAGAATCCCCCCTTTTGGTGATTTCCTCATAAATTTTGGCCTTCTGCTTGAAATCACCAAAATTTTTCGAGCCATACAATACTATTTTATTTGCGGAAATGTCCGCAATACCGTCTATAATGTATTGTATCACCGCTTCTTCTTCGATATTGGCTCTACTGCCGATCTCCCTCATAGCGAGAATGTACTCTTGTACACTCTCACTAGATTTCTTCCTCCTGCTAGCCAGGAGTTTGTGAATTTGCGCCGAACTCACACGGACTTCAAATTCCTCGCATAGCCGCTCTTTTAAAGATGCCCACGTCTTTATCCCCTTTTGAGATTGAATAAACAATCTCGCTAAACCCGACAGAGACTTTTTCGCGAATATCAATTTTTGAAGATCTGACCAACCCGTCATCGCAGCCATTTCCTCAAAATCCTCAATCCACCTCCCGACCGGATAATTATCGGCCCCCGTGAATTGTCGAATTGAATCTTCGACATCCCTAAACGTCAAAGAGAAACTACTTCGACAATTACGGTTTTCCTCTTCGAGCTTCATTTTCGACACCGATACCGAAACAGAGCTAACTAAATCATCGTCATTTTCGTCGTCATCGTCTTCGTCGTCGTCTTTCTCTAAAAGGGGACCACACAAGAAATCGCACACCCTTTTGGCGATCTCTTCCGTAGAACCCTCGTATGGTAAATTCAAAATTTGGCATACCGCCTCTAAATCAGTCTCCGTCAATTTTTGTTCAACGTCTTGTATTTTGTCTTGATGTTCGTTATCGTCTTTGTCCCAATCAAATCCGTCAAAGTTTCGTATTGCCCTACGTCTTTTGTATTTGTCACCTTCGGTCCCGAAACAAGCTATGTGCAGTGCTCTAATAGCCGGAACTTTGGCTTTCGAAATACCGTCTTCAATATGTTTTATTTCGCCTAACGAGAACATTTTCAATTTAGGTATCTACGTCGAAACGGAATGAAATTAAATTGAATCGTCTTACTTTACCCGTTGACAGAAATTCAATAACCGCTCACAAATAAAAGCAACAGTAACACAAAATAAAATGGACACACATAAAAATAAATGGGAATAAGAACAAAAAGCAAAATCAACACACTAAATCTACAGAAAATAAATCGTCAGATTTGAGAATCGGAGATCAAAATATTCGTCTTCAATCCTGATTAAAATATACCAGAGAAAAACAGATACAGGAAAAAATTCTCAAGTGAATAAAAGTCAAAAAACAGTGAATAATCAAATTAAGTCAAATGGAATTGCAGAACCAACAGCTTATGAATTTCTACCTTGTACAATTCCTCGTCTTGTTGAACGTAATCCTTTATTCACACTGTTACACAAAAATGACCTTTTATCACTTCACACACTTCCTAGATGGTCTTCTCCTCGTCTCTCGGTTGATCTTCCTTCTTTTGTAGAATATTCTCGTCTACGTCGAATATTCGGAAATTCTTCTCAGATCCTGGACGATTTTCTCCTTAGTGTAGGCTTTTCACTTTGATCCCGGACGATTTTCTCCTTGAAAATACTCCACAGATCCCGGTTGATTTTCTCCTTGAAAATCTACTTCGATCCCGGTTGAGCCCCCAAAATGTAGGCTTGGTTAATCGATCGTCTAGAGGTATGATTCGATTACCTGGCCTTTCGTCTTTTTCTCCGTGACTTTGTTGGATTTGTAATAATTAAACTCTTTTGAATTATTCACATCTATTTACAAAGCCACAATTATACAGTACAAACTCGGTATTGGGAAGATCTTAATTACGCCTTAATTACAAGTTTCCCACTACGGTACTGAATTTCGTCTTTATCACGTTTAATTGTTTACTCGAAATGTCTTCGTTTATCACGTCTTCTGGTACTTCGAGTTTTCGGTCGTCTCGTCTTTAATTCGTTCGCGACTCGTCTTAATCTAGTCCGCGAACCGTCTTTACGTCGTACGTCTTAAGTTGACCGACCGAACTTGTCTCGTCTTCGACTTAAGTTAAACTGTACCGTCTGTACACGTCTTTGGTTTAATCTTAACTGTTCCCGTCTTCGGCTTAACTTCTGACTGTTTTCGTCTTCGGCTTGACTTGAACTGTCCTCTCTGTCGATTGGAACTACCCTGTCTCGGTTTGACCACACCCTTAGGGGAAGGTACCATCCCCCTAGTCCAATAGGATTTTTGCCATACCGCCCCCAAAGATCTTCCGGATTCCTGGAATATTCTAGAAGAACTAGGGCCTGAGAAAAAGCATGAAACACATGTGGCATAATCGTCTTGTTCCGAAACCTTTCCCAACCCCATAAATCCAACCCCATAAATCCCTTAAGTTTTACCATCGACATATGACATTCTTCGACATCCCGAAGAATAGCACATCCTTTTTACATTATGTACAATTCGTTCCCTGTAAATCTATTGAAACTGTCATGCCCTCGACATCAAAAGAAACTAATAGGTTCCGGTTGACCATCGCCATTATTTACAGGGAAACAATAAACTGGATCCTACAGAAATATATGCCGTGCGATGCATGCATATCAAGTAATATCAAGAAGTAGCTTGATATCAATTCAAGCAATAAAAATCTAAAATCAAATCAAGTCAAGCTCAAGTATGTAATTTTTCACGAGCTTAATTTTCAAATCAAGTAGTTGGTTGAAATGTCAAGCTACTTGGGTTGATGAATCCCTAATTCTGAAATAATCCTAGTGATTTTATCATAGCCACGATCGATTCAAGATCTTGAAGTTATTGAAGACATTCTCCTTGAATGTACAAATTAGTCATGGAAAATTTTATGGAAAAGAAATTAAGTTGTATTTCATAGAAAATGGCAAGGTCTAAGCATAATATTGAAATTTAAATCTGATCGATTTTCTATCTGGTAGTGTGTTTTATTTTCCTCCACTTTTGGAGCCATAAATTGGATTAACCTTTATTTTGATTTATTCCTCAATTTTAAGGCACTTATATATCCGAGTTCCAAAAAGAGTTTTGAGTGAAATACACTTTGAATAATTCTTTTTTTTTTTCACTAATGTATATACACATCGTCAAAAGTCTTGGCCCCTGTATGTTTCTCCAAAAATAAACAAACTATGTCCTGGAAATGAGATGAATATTTCCTCTATTTCAACTGCAATATATTTCATAGATAATCTTTATTCGTTGCTTTATACAGGATGAGACAAAGTAGGAAAAAATTCAAATTAATCGGTTATTTATTTCTGATCAATAATAGTGATTCCACAACTGAATTCTCATTCAATAGTCCTTATTACCAACTCTCCTTCCAATTAACTGCCCAATACGTCTAGGAATTTCACGAATTAAGTCATCAATGAAATTATAAGGCATATCGTTGCCTTTTTCCTGAAGGCTAAACTCAATTCCTGAACTGTTGAAAGTGAGATTTGGCGATTGGATATTGCTCTCCCTAAGTAATCCCATGCGTGCTCAATTGGATTCATGTCTGGTGAGTTTTCTGGCCAGTTCATTCTCTGGATATTGTTCACTTGAAGAATGTTTTGAACCCTTTGTGTGCGGTGTGGTGGGGCGTTATAATAATAATAATAATAAAGTTTATGCATGATTCAATACAGTAACATTAATAAACATGATTACCATAGAGGTAATAATTCATTGCTAAAAAAATTACCTGTTCGTGGTGCCTACATTTATTTGAACTCAAAACTAATTCTAATAATATACATGAGCAATTATTTACGTACAATTGAATCTTTGTTTTTTTTTTGTGCAGTCTGCTATAATCAGAAACCTGCCAACATGTGTAACCGTTTTTAATCTGTAGTTTCGAGTTTTTTCTTCAATAGGTTTCAGATCCTTGAATAGTGAAAATAGTGTCGTCATCGTGCTTTTAGTCCTAATCGGTGAGTTTTAAAATTTTTCCATTTTTATTTTCTTCTTAGGTAAGATACCTTTTTTCACATACATTTTTTTAACTCATTGATTAATTGATTAACTTGATTAATTTTTATTAGATATTTTTTTCATCATTTTTAATAACTAATTTATTATTGTCTTTATCAAGTCTTTGTTTTCAGTGATTCACATTTCAAGTTTAATTTTGAAGGTCCTTGTTTTGTCAATAATTCTCAAATCTTCAGGTAGATGTTTATATAACTTTGGCGCCAGGTACATGAAACTTCTTTGTCCTATTCTCTTCTCACTCCTGCCTATCCTATAATTTATTTCCCTATTTCACGTATTGTGTTCATGTTCCGGCAATTTAATTTCAATTTTCTTCATGAACACACGATGTAAAATCTTCTGAGTAAACAATCTGCTCAGTCGGAAAAGTAAGTTCTTTCCTGAATATAATTTTCAAAATCCATTTTTGCACCACTTTAATTTTCTGCAGAGGACTACTATAAATACCGCCCCATCCTATGATGACGAAAAATGTACGGTACGCCCTCGTTTACTCCATTGTGATATAAGTCCGAGTATAAGTCAGTCTTGGTGGTGTTCTGCCCATTGCGGACAGATAGCTTTATATCCATGTGATAGCCAAGGTACTCTTAAAGGACTTCTTGCCCTTAAATTTGAGGAATTCAACCGTCTCCTTATGGTACTGGATGAGACTACCCGTCTATGTGACATCAAAAAATGATCAAAGATTGTTACAGATACTGTTCGATTCCTTCGAGTAAAATTTGCGATATAATTATATTCCCTTGCAGATATTACTCAGCCATCGGTCTCCAGGCAACGCTGCCGGTTTCCAGGAAACGCTTTACTGGATCAAATGTCGCGCAATCTTGTGGTTCGACAATGCTTCTTGATCTAGGGCTACTATTCTTGCACGGTCAAACTGAGAAATTGGATAACACGGCATTTTCCACGGAATATTCTCAATATTACAACTCTCGTTATTCGCTGAAAAATCATTAACTTCGATGCACCTGTATTCTCGCTAACAAGAAACATTTAATACATTGAACAATTAATATGGTGAAGATTGGTACCAGTATACCTGTACTGATTTAAGGTCAGAAAAATAAAGATTATTATTATTATTATTATTCCACACACAAAAAATTGTAATTTTACATTCAACAAGTTGAGAGATGATTTGAGCGGCCAAGATTTTGGACGATGTGTGTTTTATTGACAAAATGAAAACACGTGTAACAGATTTCATTGCAGTGTAATACTACGTTAATTCAATCAATAATTTTATCTAAAATCGGCCCTTCTCCCCCAAATTACCTACCACGTGTTCCTCAGATCGAAATTAATCGGGTCGAGTGAACTCATTTAAAAGTTTGTGCTTTCCCTTCACCTCAATAATCCGTTACTTCCGATACTGAAGAAGGTCCATTTGTAAAAATACGAAGAGGTCGACAAACTTTAGCTGTATTCCAGGATGAGTTATGAATTTTAATCAAGCAACTTTCGATTTCGACTAAAAGTGTTCCTCAAGAAAGTTCCCTAATTTCTAGACTTTTCAATTAAGGCAAGAGGTGGTCACTGATTTGTGAGTAATCTTTCAATTCTCCTCTTGGATATCCAATTTGTTCAGACAGAATTTCGATACATTTCAGAAACCCTAATGAAGTGTTTATCTGTTTCTGATACACCTTACAGGCCGTATATCCAAGCTTGCTTTGGATATGTTACCAGCTACTCAAGATCATTATTGTTCATATTTATAGTGTAATCCAATTAGTCATATCTAATTATCATGAGGATTATCTATATTCTAGGTACATCAATTCTTGGAACATTGAATCTGATAATATATAGATTGATATGTAGGAGATTTAATTCAAGATATTCGCTTTACGCATTAGAAGTGAAAATATTTCCTTCAAACATTTTCTACACCTTATTATTTTCGACTAAAGCTCACAACATTAATCAAAACAGATATTGGTGACTTGACTGTTTTGTATGAACTCATGTAGGCTGATTCCTGAATATATCGCTCTTGGCTTTATACTAGGCATATAATGAAGGGTTTTCCAATAATAGATGAAACCTATTACTGATGAAAATTGAATCAAAAATAAACAAAACCTATTGTTATTACAAATTAAATAAATCTGCTCAAAGTTAATGATTTCCTAGAAGTTTTCTTTTAATAAAAAAAAATTTTCAAAGGAAGTAAGTATGATATTCAGATTGGACAAGTGTCATACTCACAGCGCAGTGCGAAAAATAATTCAGGATGAACTGATTGCTCCTGCTAATGGACAAGAAATAGAAGCAATGAAGTCGGACGATCTTTACAAATACATACCTGGGAATGAAAAAAAAACAATGAATAAGCCATCGAAAGATGAAGGGAAACACCAACTAAGTTCATAAGGAGAACCAAAAAAATAACAAAAACCAACCTCATCAGCAAGAACATGACGAGAGCTATCAATACATATGCATGTTCAATTCTGACATAATCTTCCTGTATAGTTCCATGGAACAGAAGAGACATCGAAAACTTTCAACGCAAAATGAAGACATTGATGACAAAAGCAAACAAGCACCATACAAAAAGCAGCATTGAAAGGACAACACTTTCGAGGAATAAAGGAGGCAGGGCTTTATTGGTCATCATGGATCTTGTTCATGGGTAGGTAGAAAGCCTATCAGCATAATTCAGAGACCAAGCACCTCCATCAGAGGTCTACAAAATATTGTGTGAAGCAGACGAATCGACTCCTTTACAACTATCATACATGAAGAACATTCTCCATACCACAGACAATTCAAGAAAACCCCAGTATAGAGGACGTTTTTACCAATTGAACCAAGATCATGTCGAAATTGAATTGTCGAAATATTGGCTCACATCAGGTATCCAGAAATAAAAGGATTTCTCCTAGCCATCCAATATCAAATATTTTAAGGAGAAACTGCGGAAAGCATATCATAAAAGAGAAGTCACCAATAGTCATCGATGCAGCAATCCCAAATAACAGGAACATGCGCCATAAAGAATTAGAAGAAATTGACAAATATAGGGACCCAGATAAAGCGCCACTAGGAAATGATTTCAACAAGAGCTATCGTGGGTTCAGTGCCTAAAAATTTAAAGATAATTTCAAAGAACTAGAACTTAGTGAGTATATAAAGGGTGTTTTTTTTTCGAGGTATATAACTTTAAGTTGGCATTACTGTTCAAGTTGGCGAACGATTTAACAGCTGTCAAGTAATTTATTCTCAGTTTGGTTTGGGAATTCATCATAAATAGACTCACGATCATCAAGTAAGGCGTAGATTCGTCGAATGGGCCCAAAATGAGATTACCGTTGTTTCCGATTTTCAGAAGCGAATTTTTTTTAGCGATGAAGCGCACTTCTGGTTGAATGGCTACGTCAACAAACAAAACTACCGCCTTTGGAGTGAAGCTAATCCTCAAGTGTATGTCGAAACACCGTTACATCCAGAAAAACTGACTGGTGCGCTTTATGGGCTGGTGGAATAATTGATCCGTATTTCTTCAAAAACGATGATGGCCAGAACGTTACAGTCAATGGTGATCGGTATAGAGCCATGATTACTAACTTTTCATTCCTGAATTGAACAACCATGATGTCCAGGAGCTGTGGTTCCAACAAGACGGCGCAACATGTCACACAGATCGTGCCACAATCGATTTATTGAAAGACACGTTTGGTGACCGCCAAATTTCACGTTTTGGACCTGTTAATTGGCCTCCAAGATCTTGTGATTTAACACCGCTAGACTACTTTCTGTGGGGCTATGTAAAATTATTGGTCTATGCGGATAAGCCACAAACCCTTGACCATTTGGAAGACAAACATTCGCCGTGTTATTGCCGATATACGGCCACAAATGTTGGAAAAACTCATCGAAAATTGGACGTCCAGATTGGACTACATCCAAGCCAGCCGTGGCGGTTTATGCCAGAAATCATATTTAAAATGCAATGCCACAAGATTATCTTGCGGATAAATAAAATTCATATCAATCAAATAATCCATCGTTATTTTATTGCAATTTAAAGTTCTATAGCTCTAAAAAAAACACCTTTATGTAATATAATTCAAGAAGCAGTGCTTTTATGTATGAAAATTCCTAAGAGGCGACTGACAGGCCCAAGCACCATCGGAATCGCAAGGACGAGAACCAGAAATGTGTCGAGGACCAATCGCGTCACAAGGACCGGAACCGACCGAGCTGTATCGTTCTGATATTTTTAAGAGAAGTCACCAATAGTCATCAATATCCGGGATCGAGTGAATATTCCTCAAAGCAGGGAATGAGAAAGCCGACTTCGAAGAGAGTTTTCTCTCCTACTAAATGTCCGCAAAGAGGGATTTGCGGTCAATTCCAGATGAATTGTGCTACTAATATTGAACAACCGAAAAATTGTGAAATGCAACTTACCCCAACGGGCTGCAGAAAAACCCTAGGCGAATCACCGCTAATCTGGTTCCAAAAATGAGGTTCCAAGGAGAATTCAGGGGAATTTACCTCCCTTAAGTACCTATGGCTTCACCTGGTTGATGATAAATTCAGGGCACTTCACGAATAGTTGTTCAATATTATTTGTTGTTATATGTTCACTAACACTAGTAGATGACGATGCAGAAGATAGATGAAAATAAATTAAAATTAATTATGATGAGTTATCAGAAGATTAATTAATTTGTCTCTTTTGAAACTTTTCTGTATTAGCACGTACGATCGATATTAAAAATCTGTTCTGATTCTCCGCTGACAGCCGATACGAAATGAGATTCTACCGGGGTCGGTCGAGAAGAAATACGACCGTAGTTCACGACTGAACACCTACGCTGATTGACTTAAGTCAGACGCGCTTATTGTCACAAAAAAAATCGATTCACAAGCCAGCAATATTGCATCAGGAGCTTTGTATGTTTCATCTTCATAGAAAAAACAATTGGGATTAGGCAGTAATATGTTGTATATGAATTTTATTGATACAATGATTTATTTCTCTATCATAGTTACAGAATTTGAAATTTTATATCTAATTTTTGGAAATTCTCTCATACTCCACCAATTGAACAATAAAACAAATTCTGATAACGTTCATCGATTTGTTATGAATAGACGAATACACAAGCATAAAGAGTCATGGAAACTGTTTCCTTGTTTTGCTTTGTTCCATTGAAAACAAACCTGAAGTTTCCCTAATAATAGACACTGTTCAAGTTCCAACTAGTTTATCACAAGAAACTTTGGTTTATTCGAATAAATCATATGCACACAAATTCAAGGCAAATTTCGGGAATTGTTTGAATATAGATCTCGAAAAGATGCGTCAGAGATAGTAAGTTATTGTTTCCATTGAGGCTGCTGCGACTTATAATTAATGATCTCTGCCTCACCAGAATTAAATTTCCATTCGTAGGTCTTTCTGGGAATTTATCATCTCTGATTAAGATTTTTTAACTTTGAATAATCCTATTATTCATTAGAGAATACTTTTTTATTCAGAATACATAGGCATCATGAAATCGAAGTTCATTGCAAATAAATTGAGTTATTCTGTTTTTCAATTACTCTCAACTTTTGAATCAGAAAACAATTTACTCATCAAGATTACGTATTCAATGTTTTTGTCAATACGGAGAAATGAGCAAAACAATGACGTTAAAGCAGCTCAACTTTTTGGCGCCATCACTAACACTGGAACGCTTCAATTGGAATCATTAAAATTCACTACAAAAAAGCTGTTGAGCTGTTGGGACAAGTTAGTGATGTGATGAATCGTAAACGTTAACGTTGATCAAGAATATGTGAGAATATTGCTTCTTTACCCCGTAATTTTTTCGAAAACCCAGGTTTGTTCATCTTGATAAGGCAGCACTGTACGATGACTCTCACAAAATTATAGTTTTACCACCTATGTGAGGATTTTTCGTTGGTTTTTTCCAGGAATATTTTAAAGGTATATCATGCCATACGAAATGTTACCAAATTTTTTTTATTTATCATTTGCAAATTAGAAATATTAACTTTCTTCTATGTAGATTATTGTTTAAGGAAACTATGTGACAACCCCATTAAAATCGGTGATTTTTAAGGAAAAATATATCTGATTTCGTTTTGAACTGAGCAACCACGTGGTGCTGTTCCCTCTTACGGCTTTTATTATTCAGTTAACAAAAGATCTCAAGCTGGTCGATCACCAGCAACGTTGTCTCTTCGTTGATTAGGTCCTTGAAATAGAAAAAAAGGTCCGAATTCTTATCTCATCGTCTTCAGTGATTAGGCTTATTTTCAACTCGGGGGATACGTTAATGAGCACCATTTTCGCATTTGGTGCTCGTATATCCAAGAAAAACCTCTCCATTCTTTTTGCGGTTTTTGGGATGGTGGTGTGAGCAGACCTTAATTATTCGAAAATGAGAGTGCAATTGTTATGGTGAATATATTGCGCTACCGAGGTATTATTAATGATTTTCTTTGGATGATTGACAGATATTTGATGTGGACAATGTTTTTCTCAACAAAATGATACTGCGTGCTACAGAAACAAAGGAATAATCGCAATTTTGAAAGAAATATTTACTGGCCCTGTGTTATTGAAGTGAGGTAAGGTCAAGACCTTACCTCACTTCAATAGCACAGGGCCAGTAAATATTTCTTAGGAGGAAAAGGAAAGGAAAAGAAAAAAGGTGCTACATGACAAGTCATGTAGCACCTCTCGAAGATGAAATTCATGAAATTATCTAGGACTCACAACCGCAAATCTGTGATTTATTCATGGAAAATATACAGGGTGTTTCCTAAACATGCGGCAAAAATTCAGGGGGTTGTTCCTTGGACTATTCTAAGAATATTTTGTCCCTTGATGATTTTTGAAAAACCTCTTTGTTTCGAAGATACAGGGCGAACAACATTTTTCATATTTTCAAAATTAATAATAGTTTAAATAAAAATGCGTACCGCACTGTGTTTACTAAGTAGGTACAATTTATTTTTAAATTTGTTTAACAACATTCCAATTAACAAAAACGACCAGTTTTTTGACTAAAAATTGCTAATACATCACAAAACGAATTCAAATGAAAACCGTGTTTAATCTGTATTCCTTTACCATCTGCACTTATCAATTTTTAGTCAAAAAACTGGCCGTTTTTGTTAATTGGAATGTTGTTAAACAAATTTAAAAATAAATTGTACCTACTTAGTAAACACAGTGCGATACGCATTTTTATTTTAACTATTATTATTTTTAAAAATATGAAAAATGTTGTTCGCCCTGTATCTTCGAAACAAAGAGGTTTTTCAAAAATCATCAAAGGACAAAATATTCTTAGAATAGTCCAAGGAACAACCCCCTGAATTTTTGCCGCATGTTTAGGAAACACCCTGTATAGCGCTTCAACCGTAGCCGTGGCTGTCATTTGGCTTATATCGTTTTAATGACACACCTTTCCTTTGCAATGAAATAAACATCCATTAATTTCTCTGAAAAAAACTCGTTTTTTTTTTCAACATCAAAATGAAACCTCTTATTGAAAAACCCTTTATAATGCATTATATAAATTCACTGATATGATTCTGAATGAACCAGGAAAATATGGAAATAAGCGAAATATAAAAATTATAAAATATCGAAAACATTCTTTTGATGTCATATTCCATATTTATCTTTTTAGCAAGAGTTCATTATTCACTTGATATCCTCCTACAACATCAAACGAAAAAAAAAATCGAGGAGAAAATAATTCTTTTCAATTCGAATCCAGATTTCCACCCACCAACAATAGATTTTTCAGACAGGGAATTAAATGAAAAACAGAAGTCCATATATTTCGTTCTTTTATGAATCCAACCTAATGATGTATTCGGTTCTTTTATTCGGAAGAAAGGGTTGCGAAATAAATGAGTCTCGTTTTCTGCCAAGCGACAATGAGCAGACTGGTCGAATGGTATTCAAAGGGGATGCTGAGGCTATAAATCTTGACGAGAAAATCTCTTGGCGAGTTCGAACACCCTGAATTCTAGGGTGTTCACGGAATCCATCGAATTCTAGAATTGGGATGTCGTTTTTGCGAGGAGGAATCCATTGGTAAAGAAAAGGAGGTGGAAGAATGTTGAAATCAGATTGGTTGGAATTACATTAATTGAAATCATTATTTTCGAAGGAACATTATATTATATAACTTCAGAAAGAATCTCTTTTCTTGAGGTTCATTAGATTGGACAACTGTCAGGTTTGTTTTGTCATATGCTGTAAAGAGGAATGTGACAGTTCATATTTTTTTTCACAATTTTAAGGAAAAACAATAAATACTAGATACTACTCAACCCAATATTGTCATCCCAAGAGATTGGTTGTATTGCAAAATCTCAATCTACTTGACTATACATGTCGTGGTCCGGATATCACAGCCCTGTTTCAATGATATAATATGTCAAAAAGAAGTGTCATATGTTTAATTGAAGGAGAACCGAGAGGAGAGCCATATAACAATAGGGATCGTTAATCTGAATGTATTAAAATTGTCAAAACTCTCTACAAAAATAATGATTCTGAGATTCTATAGTAGGTATAGTACGTTTCGTGCATAACCGCAAATTATGGTCGACAAAACCGTCCATAAGAACGTACAATTGTTAAGACAGTGAAAAACTTCGCTACACTACACAACTATTGTAAGTAGAATTATTAAAAAAGTTCTTCAGCGCGCACAAAATTTGGGCCTCTCTTACGGCACGCTATGGCATATTTTGCATCTGGATTTGCATAACGACACAAGACCTAAAACCAGCTGACCATGACATACGTAGAACATATCCCTATTGGGTGATGAAACCACAAAACAAATTTCGGATGACGATTTTCCGCATTTAATTTTCACTCGATGGCAATCTGAACAACATTTTCGCGTATGGTAGAGTGGAATTATTGAGAGACTATTACATCCACAAAAAGTCACTGTATGGAGTGCAACTTGGTCTGATAGAGTGATTGGCTATAGCCAAATGATGGGTGCTTTTGGTCTGAAATGTTTTATTTGGATTATGAAAAGTTTAAGGAAAATTTCCAGGACAAGTAATTTCTAATGTTGTCGATGTGAATTGGCTGCCATGATCTTGTGTTTTATCGCATTTGGATTTTTTTTTTGCGATTATGCGAAGGAGCATGTTTATTGCGAAAATCACCAGACTGTTAAGGTTCTGAAAATCAATATTTGTCAAGTTATTGGTGAATTTTTTTGCCTAAAATGTGCCTAAATTTCCTCAGAAGGATCGAATCCTGTGAGAGATCACGCAGAAATCATCAAATTGATGTTGTATTCCACATATAATGGCAAGGTCCAAACATTATACGGAAATAAAATTTTATCAATATTTAAAAAAAAACTGTGTTTTATTACGTTTACTTTCGGAATCACGAAATGGATAACTAGCTATTGCAATGCGAAATCCTTCAAAATATCCAATACTGCTCAGAAGTGTCCTTTCTAGTATAAATACTTCACGGAGTTTATAAGAGCTGAAATTTAAATCATTCACATTATAGGCTTATGAGGCCACTCTAAGACTATCTAGGGAAGGTACAGGCCATGAGGCAATGACTTTTATACAAAAAGTCTTTTTGAAGGTTGAAAATCAGTATTTTATAAAATTGAAGATAAAGAAGTTAAAACGTAATTGAATTGCATGTGGTGAAAAACAATGAGACATCAAACGTTTGAGGTTGTTTCATTCATCCTGAAAAAAGTGTGATTTCTAAAACTCTGAGGGGAGAGGAATAGTTAATCTTTGGCATATCACTAGAATGTCACATGTTATAAATCCCTCCTTATGTTTTAGAAAAAAAATCATTCTGACAACTGGAGCTCTATAAAAAATTCGAATAGTATTCCCCCTCTCGCACAGGTATACTCTATCTGCACATTTTATGGGACATTCTAAAAGCTACAAAAAGGTGAATGCGCCGGGCTATCTGTATGTAAAGTTCTATATTGGTAAACATATCGTTCAAATCGTTGAATATATTAAACTTTTTTCAGAGTTTTTTCCTCGTAGCATTTGCATCTTTCAGCATGTCCAGCTGAAATTTGAAAAGATATTGCATGGGTAATTGATAAATCGTATGATTTAATCTTCTTTTCGAACAATATCCCTGTTATATAATAATATATATCATCATCATAATGTATATCACTGGCAATTTATTTTTACTCTTTTATCTCCTTGAATCATATCTACTTTTGTAGATATGTTGTACTATATTTGATTTTTCATCAAAGTTCTTCAACAATTCCGATATACATTTTCAGATTTCTCGGCCGTATCTCAACAATGGATTTTTTTTGGATAAATTTGACTATAATAAACTTATAAATAATACCATCAAGAATTTTCGAATAATTCCTCAACAATATATTATATTTCAGGAATTAAAATATATGATAACATTTATTCAATTGAAGCTCATATCTACAATTAACTACATTCTTGGAATGGTGGATGGTGAATAAATGATCATACTTACGAAGCAGAGTACGTCTGCTTGTGTGTAAGAATATATTCAACTTAGTATATAGTGAGATCAAGGATTAAAAAAACCAAATAAGATATACATGAACAAAAATTTCAAAAGTATACAAAACTCAAGACTAAATACATATAACATATAAAATTACAAAATATAAAAAGCATTGAAATATATCGGAGCATACATGATAAAAATCATGATAAAAATCAAATATGCCGAAGCAGATAAAAGACGATGAAATACAAAATACTCAAACAAGCACCCAATGAATGAGTGTGATTTAGGATGGAATATTTCGTGAGCTGCTTGATAATTGTGTCAATTTGTAAATGAGAACAAAGTCTTCCACTTCCACACATATGCAGACGTATATCCCACATAAATTACGAATGAATAAAAGATCTAACTGATTTCAGGATAATGACAAAATCGCCAAACAAGAATTGGTATTGCTAGGTATGCATATTTAGAAATGAGGAAAGCGCTGACTTGGAGCCAGAAGTTTTTGAGTGCTCATTGATTTATAAACTAATTCTGCTACTATATCACAGTTAAGCACTCTATAAGATCTACATTCTCAAATTGTTTGGTAATAAACCAGGGGCGGATCCAGGCGATGTCTGAGGGGGGGGCCATATAAAGTCACGGCTCATATCGATTAGCAAAATATCGGAATTTGTTGTTGGTGCCTATCGAGACAAGTGTTTTTTTATAGAAAGATGTATTTTAGTGAATCATATCATATTCAGTTTCCAAAATTTTTGTAGTACAAAATCAAGTTCAAACAATTTCATGAATATATGTAGATTTATTTCATGAGAAAACACGGGCGCAAGAAAGTATGAGGTATAGAAAAAAATCATTATTTTTGCATAAAAATCAAGACTTCAATTACCACATCATCCGATTCAGGTCGAATATGCGCCGTTTTGTTCTATAACTTCTATAACTATTTTGAATGTTTGTGTATGCCTTATCATTGAAGCCCTAGTCGCTATTGGCAAAAAATTGAGACAGTCGAATTTCACAAGCCTCTGTTGAAACGAATTTTTCATCAGCAAAATTGTTTGCCATGGACAGCAAGATATGGTAATCACTTGGGGCCAGGTCCGGACTATAAGGTGGATGCGTAAGAACCTCTAGCGAGTCACTATCGATGTGTGTGGCCTCACGTTGTCCCCCATGGAACAAAATTCCTCTCCTATTAGTTGCTTCTGAGCGATTGCTTCCTTCAGAAGGTCCAAATGTTGACAGTACAGTTCCAAGTCAATATTTGTGCCTTAGGGGAGCAGGTTATGTAGATAATTCCCTGCCAATCCCACCAAATACACAGCAAAACCTTCCTGACCGTTTCCGACGGCTCACCTCCGTTTTACTAGGACCGTTTTCGCTTGACGTTGTCGTAAGTCATCCACTTTTCATCACCAGTCACCAACCGTTTCCAAAATGGGTTTATTTTGTTACGATTCAGCAGCGATTCGCAGACTCGTGTGGTACCCATACATCTAGCTTCTTCTTGAGACCAGCCTTATGCAAATTGTTCCAAACGGTTTTTTGTTCAATCTTCAAATCTTGAGCAATGGAAACAGGACCCGAAAATGTCCATGATTTTGTCTATATTTTCGACAATTGGTCTCCAGCGCGTGATGCATCTTTGACATAGAAATTACCGGAACGGAATCGACGGAACCAAAATTGCGCGTAATTGACTATTACAGTATGAAGACCATAATTTTAAATTTTCAGCCGCTTGGCTCGCATTTTAGCCTTTATCGAAGAAAAACTCTAATATAACGTATTTTTTCTTTGTTTTAATGTCCATCTTTAACGCGCGCTCGAACTAAACTGAGTAAACTAATCACAAAACTGTCGCAAAAGATTATGTAGTACGAAATCTCATCTTTCTAATGCTATTTAGTGGAACCCGATCGGACTTTTTAAACGCGAAGTACAGATAACTAAAGCTATCTATTGGAAAAAAAATATTAAAAACTAAATGAGTGCGTATTTTTCGGTAATTCAGGATACACTTTTATATTTTTAAGGTCCGCGAGGGGGGGGCCATGGCCCCCATGGCCCCCCCCCTGGATCCGCCCCTGTAATAAACAGGGTACACCAAAATCTGTAAAGTACCGCACTTATGTTATTTCTTATATTTTTCATTTAATTTTCAAATCGCATGGACTAAATGAGCCCAATTTATTTTTCGACAGTTTATGTGTCTCTTATTTTCTGTTTTCGAGATACTTCGTTACTTAAATGTGATCTATTTGACACTCCTCAAATCTCAACATCAACAATTGCACGCAGAAGTCCGTTTGAGATGAATCCCTGAACTACCCTTTGATTCATGTTTGCAATTCAGATCGTTCGATGTAACTTTAAATTACCCAATAGGAAACCAATGAAAATGAAGTAATTTTTGCAATCTCTCACCACGGAATCTGAGTAACTATAACCAAAATATCAGGTCACTCTAGTTATAATTGTTTCCTCGGATTTCAAGCTCCAACAAGAGCGGACCACTCAGTCTCGAACTAAACGACATAGCGAGCTCATATGTCGGTTATCAACTGGAGATTCCCAGTTGTAATCTACTTCATTCTGCATTAGATCCCCTCGTTAACTCGCCAACGCTACCACGGCATCGAAACAAACGATTTCAACTCAACTTCCGGTATACGATTATGCATCTTGTATAGCTCAAAGGTACCGGGAGCCTGATTAACAAAGTTTTCCTAACCTAACGGCATTCTCATGTAAATAGAGGAAATTTTCATATCAAGGAACAGGAGCATATGCGTTAAATGGGCTGCATCGAAATTTCGTACATTTATGCCCGGCAAAGTGGAAAGCGCCGAATAGTTTGGGGAACGTAACATCCACCCAATGTTTCACGAAATTCCCGTAAATTTTATTTCGGCTAAGTGAGCGAGTATCGTTAAGTGCCGCTGCAAAGAAATCACTCGGAAGGGAATCGTTTATCTGCACCTGACGCGCTGTTTCATTTCGGTCCTGTAGGACAATTCCTGAAAACCGGTATTTTGTGTGATCGGTTTAAGGACATTCTGACACTGACAGGAAATCGTTTGAATACTCGATTTAAAATAATAGTCTTCTATACCTACTCGACTATATTCTTTGTTTGGGAGGTTTGAGAGATTAAGGTTTTATATTATGAAAGTAAGATAAGAAATTAAAGAAGTTAAATGAGTCCACTTGACGAGGTCAATCTGATATAAATATCGATACTATGATATCATTATGCCATAACCTTCACTATCTTATATGTCTCTCTTATGGATACACTTTCATGTCCAGAAATGCAATTTACACTGACAAAATATTAAAAGCAACTGAATTAATTATAAATCATCCAAAGCTGTAGAGTTGAGTGAACGTTTGATGTATTGAATAATTGGATTAACATTAAGACAGGCGTGCTTCCCGGAATTTTTGTATTTTTCAATACAATTTTTCCTAGTCAGTTCAAACTGAATCTATAACTTGTTTATTCATCTCACTAACTTGCCTTCGAGAACTAAAAAGAAAGTTTCTCTTGTAATTTTCACAGAGATAGCAATCTCAAGAGGACCGAGAGGTAAAATAATAGTACCTCTCTTTTACTCTTCTGTGAAATGAATATGCAAATCATCATTTATAATTGAAGTATCAATACTCTGGTATAGTATATCCAAAGTCACTTGGAGGAAGCTAGAATATTTCGATTATATAAGGGTTGTCCAAGTTTCCAGAACTTCCTTTGGAGCCAGTAAATTTATTGCCTAAGAATAATTTCAAATGAACCTAATTCTAAGGTACATAAAAATAGTATATTGTGCAACAAGTGGGGAAAGTACAACTTTTCTCGCGAGTGTGGAAGTTTGTGGCACGAGCCTGAAAGGCGAGAAAGATTAAAATGATATTGTTATTCTTGCCTATTTCATGGTAGTAAACGTAAAAAGAAACTAATCTGATATTGAACTTTTTGGTTTCCTATAGTTTTGTCGCATCTGCTGCTGATTTCAAACAATTCTCTAGAAAATGAGATGACTAAAAAACTATACTCTTGGTACTTATTTTCCAGATATGTATCAATTATTCATAAAGATTCGATAAACTTGTATAATCATCACAACACCCTGTATCCCAAAAACAAAAAGTGTTCGGGCGCATGTTTATAGAAGTTTTCATTCTTTAAACTAACCATGGAATCTCTCATTTCCATATGTATCTTCAATTTAGGTACACCCTGTATATGCGTTTTTCTTCTTAAACTTCTGATTTCTGAAGTTGTGCGAAAATATCTCTATGATTTTGTTGAACCGAAATAAATTATAAATTAGTAATAGTATAAAAATGATTCCTTAACGAATTTCTCATAATGGAAAACGTAGGAGAATATTGAAATCTTAAAAATAATAATAGTCAGTATTTATCTCACCTATTGAGGAATCAGAAAAGGAATAGGACAAATTATACGTAATATGTTATGAAAACCTTACAAGTTGATAATCCAAAATTATTGCAACCAATGATGAAAAAGGCCCCAGACACTTATTTCGTAGATGGCAAGCTTTATACATTCTAAATAAATAATTTGAATTGATATGCAGATATAAATTACAAAATTATTTGATTGGACAACCTGACCACCAACGAATTCGCTATCATATCCACAAGAAAATAAGAAATGTATCAAAATTTAATTGAAAGAAACACAAAGAATGAAACGATACGTTTTTAATTTATTCATAGATTGTCTCATGAATGCTATCGAAACGATCAACTGTATTAAATGTGATATCACACAGCTGGTTGACGGTTTCTTCATCTCTGTTTATTCATCAATTATTACGATAAAGTAACAGGCCCTTTAGCAGAAACGTCCAGGGTTATAAATTCCTTACCCTCGCAGTCCTCAGTTGTGAAAAACGGTATACTTCAAGAAAATGAATGAATGAATAATGATCTGTCATTACCGCCTGAAGGGAAGTAATGAAGAGGTATTTTATTTTATTGAAGGGGCATTCGTTGAGCTGAATGTCACTGGTTGATGGCGGTCAATATGACGCCCAAATGCGTTTCCTGCTCCTATTAAAAATTGATTCAATCGTTCAAGAAATCAATTATTCTACGGCTGTATTTTTAGGTTAGGGGTCGACGATAAACGGCTGTTCATTCTGCGAACAAAGTACCAATTATAGAAATAGGCGCCATCAGACTTTTGGCATCGATTTATCGTTCCGTTAACGATACAAACTGGAGTTATAAAGTATATCAACAACAGCAACAGGATTGGAAGGAACTATTGAAAGTTGTAAAAAATTGTCATTTATCGTCTATGTCTGCGACAAATTTTCCACGGAATTTTAGAATGAAGATATATACCAAGTCTAAGAGCTAATAGATGCCATACTTCCGTCATATAATAATAGAAGGAAGTTCTATATGAAATGTCTGCAATAGTGTCTAGTGGAAATGACGATTAAAACAGTTAGATCATGGTGATATTGGTAGGTAAGTGGTAATGAAGGAACCTATTGCGTCATAAGTCCAAAAGTTCAAACTTAAATGTTACTTGGGCCAATATTTGTCAATTGAAAAACACTTCCAGACACATTTTAGCAAGCCTAAAACTTCAGTTGTATTTACGGCATTAGTATGAAAGCTGAAAATCAGGTAAATATGTTCCTGAGATGACTATCGAAAGTTGTTATCTTAATTTACAGATACCTTGCATAGGGGAAAACCCCCGCTCAGAAATGACTTTTTCAAAACTAGCCATTTATCAGCAATAGGAAATCTTAAAAATGCGTGCCCAAATATTAGATGTACAACTTTGCTTCTGCCGTTTTACAATAGATGGCTGTAACGGTAAGTGGTAGTCGAAATAAATAGATCGTAGATGTCATACAATAAGCTTAGGTATTTGTAAACATAACGCCATTGAAATATTAGTCAATTTGTGTCTGAAATTTTATTCCCTACACCTCTACTATAATTCCTCCAATTTCCCACTGTTTTCTAATTGGGAGACTTTTCTCCCTTCTACATGTCACTATTTTCGTCTATTTGGTTCTTTGAAAGATGTATTTCCTCTTATCTGTCTTTCTTATTGGGATTTGTATTATCCTTTTCATTTCCTTCTTCAATTAAGGTATGTGGAAGTCGAAATAAATAGATCGAATAGATGTCATACTAGGAATTTGTGAACATAACGCCATCGAAATATTAGTCAATTTGTGTCTGCATCATAAAGTTATTTTCGATTAAACATGTCAGCTTACGAGCCACATCCTCGTCATTTACGGGAGATTTTAATTTTCTGCATCAATATGAAGAAATCTGCTGCTGCAGCTCATCGAATTTTCTCAGATAGCTATGGTGAGGTCGCTATTAGTGAAAGATTATGCCGAGAGTGGTTTCAACGCTGCAAGGTCGGTGATTTTGAAGTCGAAGTCCAGCATGACGATGGAAGAGAAAAGGTTTTCGAAGATGTAGAATTGAAAGCATTACTTGATCAAGACTCATGTCAGGAAATGGCAGGATCATTGGGAGTTAAGCCAAAAGCCATTTCAAAACGCCTAAAAATCATGGAAATGATTTAGAAACAAGGAAATTGGGTGTCGTACGAGTTGAAGCTGCTTGCAGGGCAATGGTGGAAGAGATTTCTGCATCGCAATGTCAGTGAAGACGAAAAATGGGTGTATTACGATTATCCAAAGTTCAGAAAATCATAGGGATATCCCGGCTAAGCTTCCGATGGCCAAACCGAATATACACAGTTCCAAGGTCATGTTTAGTATTGAGTGGGACCAGCTCGGCGTTGTTGAAAGCGACTGAAACAATCACAGGTGATCGTTATCGAATGCAATTAATTCATTTGAGCCGAGCATTGAGAGACAAACGGTCGCAATACAACGAGATAAAGTTATTTCAAAGCATGACAATATTCGATCCCTTGTTTTCAACAATTTCAGTGATTTTTTGAAGATAATATCGTTCTATTTTTTGTAATGGCTTAGTTCTTACTCAATGTCAAAAGATGACAGCTTCAAAAGTGACAGCTGCCCAGGTGTATTCAAAATTTAGCATTATTGTAGTATTATATTAAACCATTTTGTATCGTTTTGACCTTCCTCCCCAGTGATGGGATGATAAAGAAAATTAGCATCGAAAAAACATTCACTACGATACTAAGTAGAAAAGAGGATTGGGAAAAGAAGTCCACAATGAGACCCTTGCTACTTATTTCTGTTTTACTTATTTCTGTTTTGAGTCCACAATTCCAGTTCTTAAAAAGAACACTTTCAAATAGTATACAGATGGTTCCAAAACCTGGCGCCGGACTATTCGGGGCTGGTACTATATGCTCAATATCGCTAGGCAACTGTCTGCCTTTCAGGCAGAGATACTTGCAATAGAAAGATGTGTTGAAATTAACATGGCAAGAAACTATCGTGAATGTGACATAACGATACATTCCGATAGTCAGGCTGCAATTAAAGCACTGAGCTCACATATCATCGATTGTAAGATGGTATTGGAGTGCCGAAGACAACTTTATGAAATGGTTAAGAATAACAGTGTCTTTTTAGTCTGGGTTCCCGGCCACTCGGAAATCGGTGGAAATGAGGAGGCCAACACAATTGCCAGAAATAGAGCACAAACTCCTTTCATCGGCCGTGAACCTTTTTATGGCGTAGACAAATGTACCTACAAGAAAGAGTTTCAGAAAAAGCAGGTAAACGAAAGAGAAAAACTCTGGCGGAATCTTCCTGGTTTGGATCAATTCAAAAAGTTCCTTCGAAACTTTGACTCTACAAGATCCAAGAAGTATCTGGATCATAGTAAAAATATGCTACGCCTTCTCACTGGATTCCTTACAGGGCATTGCCGCCTTAAGAAATACCTCATGAGAATGGGTCTAACAGAAAACGACGAGTGCAGATTCTGTGGGAAGGAGGAAGAATTTCCGGATCACCTGGTGACAGAATGCCTCGCCATCGATAGCCAATGCAAAACCTGCCTTGGACACGAAACTTATAGAAGTGAGGAATAAGCTTCCTTGAAGCCATCCCAGATATTGGAGTTCATCAGAACTCTGGAACTGGAAGGCGAGCTGTAGATCACGTTATGGAGAGAATAGCTCTGATTGGTGGCACAATAAATCATTAGGTCGCAGTGAAACGAATCCTCATCTAATCTAATCTAATCATTTTGACCTTAGATTTAATGCCACCGCTGCTTATTTCTAAGTTCGGAAGCCTACCTGAACAAAACCGGTTATCCCAACTAGCAAGAGCTTCTGAAAAGTCTTACAAAAGCCTAGAAATGAGAAACATTAAAAATTTTCAGCCATTGGCAGTTTAAGCCTATCCGAAAACAAAACCAACTCATCTTGTTGTTACACCTCTTATGAAAAATTGATTGAATCGTTGAAGGAATCAATTATTCCACAGCTGCATTTTTAGGTTAGGGGTCGACGTTAAACGGCTGTTCATTCAGCGGACAAAGCACCAATTATAGAAATAGGCGCCATTCAGGCCTTCCGTATCGATTTATAGTTTCGTTAACGATACAAACTGGACCTAGAATAAAAGAACGAGAGAGGGCTTAGCGTGATGGTGGCCATAACCATTCTGGTCCGGTAAGCGGTTCTGTGCGGCTGCAATTATTGGAATTTACGACGTCGATTTTTATTTTCTACGAGTAACATATACACACAAACACATCTGCCTTGAATAATTGCCACCTAGTTGCGAATTTTTCGTTATGACACGTTACCCGGTATTTTTTTTCTTTTGTTGGTTTTTTTGCCAGGACGCTTTCTATTTATTGCCGCCGCTTGGACGGTCTCCTAGCGAGATTGAAATTTTTTGGCCCGTTTATCCAAATACATGCTGGGTTTGAATAATCACTTGTTTGGAAATGAAGGTTTCTATTTATTATGGTGTCCTGTGGAGAGCTGGCGTCAAGTTATTGTCTGCAGATTGAGTCGTTGGCTTGAATATATTTTCCAGAAGTTGATTTCTGTTCGCTTGTTTTCACCATTTCCAGAAATTATTCGTCTGAAGCTGAGAATATATGGATTGTGGAAATAAAATCACCCTTTCTATTGATAGTTTGGGATGGAAACACTTTAGGATGAGTCTGGTGGATGATAATGATTGATCAAAACTTTACCAAGAAACACTTAATTCTTATTTAGATTTCTTTCCAAATGGAATCATGATGAGAGTGTGCCAATCTCAGAACTTCCAACATTCATTTGGATTTTGGTTCCTTAATAAGGCAAAAATCTACAACTTTTATTATATTTATTATTATTAGCCGCAGATTCGGAACACATCCCGTTACCAGTTTTTCAAAATGTCATCCGTTTCAAAGATATTGAATTTTTCGATTTCATTCTTTTGATAGGATACCAAACGATATACCTTCTCCTGAGTGCCTTCGTTTGGGATATATAGGGTGATGTTCATCTTATGAGTGAAATTTCACAGTTCAACAGTTTCACAGTTTAACTAATCAACCGAATAATTCCAAATTTTGTCACCCTTTACAATCGCCTCCTATCAATATTTCTGAAATCGAATAAATCAGATCCGGAGTAGTAAAATTTCTAACTTTTCCTATTTTTATGAATATTGGATCACACTGTACGTGAACATTATGATTTTTTTCGTTTTCATAACCACAAAAAATCAATTAATAATGAAAATTCTAAATTTCTGCTGGGTACGTCGTACAGGGTGATCAAAAAAAGTCCTTTATTATGATGGAAATTTCATATTTCAAAAAAATCTTGAATTATTTCGAAAATTTGAAGATTTTTTCACCCATTTAGATTTTCTTGCCTACGTTATTGTCGAATTATTTAAGAAAATTTTCAATCAATAAACTTGATAAAGAAAAGAACAAAAAAGCAAATAAAT
Source organism: Harmonia axyridis (assembly GCF_914767665.1). Lineage (NCBI taxonomy): Eukaryota > Metazoa > Arthropoda > Insecta > Coleoptera > Coccinellidae > Harmonia > Harmonia axyridis. The sequence goes on from NC_059504.1 coordinate 38,304,382, forward strand.
TGAAAATATTCGAACTTGAAAACAATTAATCAAGAATGAAATAAATAAAAAAAATTTTTTCTAAATTTCGAACAACTCATGAAAACCGCCGAGAACAGAGAGAAATATGCCATGGTGATATCCAACCTCCATTGATGGAGAAGGAACACTAAGAAGAAGAGTTCAGCAGGAATTGTTCAAAATGGTATCCCTCTATTTCAATATATTTGGAGGACGTTGATATAGTTGTTTCACAGATTTCGCTTTAATTATATCGCTAAACCCAATAAAAATCGGTGGTTGTACGAGGAAAAATCTATAATTCCATTTTGAACTTAGGTCACGAGGTGGTGGTATTCCCTCTTAAGACTAAATTTAAGTTTGATTGTGAAATTTTCATTGAAACTTTCAGTCTGTGAATGAGAATAGGTTGAAACGTTGTTGATCTCCTTGACTTCCGAAATTCTTTATCGTCACTTTCCAACATATTAATCCGGCATCTCAAGATATGATCTTGATGAACTTGCGCATTCGCCATTTTGCGCCCTAAATAGCACTTCGGCAGTTGTTACCGAGATTATTACTATTTAGTAAATGCTCTTATCACAACCGTGAATGTTGATTAGAAACAATAGCTATCAGAATAATGGACCTAATTATAATATTAGATATAATGTTGTTGTGGGTCACTATATAATAACCATAATGTAAGTTCATTAGCAGGAGGATAATTTCGTTATAAATTATAGAAACTGATGATTTGGATGGCATTATTATAAGCATAATTATTCAGATTTGGGATTATGAGGACAAAAGTCAAATTGAAGGTCTGATATGTGTATTCTTACATAATGAATATGCTGAAGACTTGGCATGCAAACTGTTGTTTAGGGGATATAGAATATCGCTAAAAATAGAGATATATGCTACAACAACACATTGAAAGTGTTAAAATTCATTACAAAAATTGTGAAAATTTTGCACTTACAGTTAGCAAAACTAAAGAAATTTTGGGATGTCGGGAAGCACCTTCTCGGCCGACATTAGTGGAACTGTCGAAATAATTTGAGCTGTGGGAAAAATTACTAATGTGAAAAATCGAAATCGTGTGCGTCGCTCAAAAAAACTGAAAAAATGGCAGCTGTAGCCCGTAATGTATGTCTATCTTGGAAATTAGGCATTCCACAAAAGACACAACATCGAAAAGGTACTACGTGCCACACAAACAACGAAACAATCACAATTTTGCAAGGAAAGTTTCTTGGTCGTGTTATTTCCCGAAAAGGTGATCACAATTGGCTCACCGATATGTTGTGATTTGATACCTCTAGAATTTTTTCTTTGTGGTCATGTTCTCCATAACCCATTCAGGATCTTAAAAATGGAATTCGGTAAATTATCGAGAACATATAGCCATATTGACCATGAAAAATTTTCATAGCTGCAATCATAGCCTTGGCAGCCATTTGACTGATATCGTTCCTCATGTGGAGTACCTAATTCCAGATCGACGAGGAATCGACAGAACTGATCGAAACTACGGGCTACAGCAGCAATATTCTCAGTTAATTCAAATGGAACCTCTTATTATTATTATTTGAGTTTTGAGGAAAACTGGCTCTTCTCTTCAAGAAATGCTTTTTTATAAAATAGAATTAGAGAATGAACTACTCTGCAGCACTTTTGAAATGAATTCAGTTAAATTCGATTCAATCTTCGTATGTTATCAATATTCAAATTCTGGTTGATTTCCTCTCTCAGAGTAATAAATAGATATAGATAGAGCGAGCATATGTAATTTTCAGTAAGCTAATTGTGTCCCGAACATGAACTATCAAATTTGGCATGAAGCGCGCAGAAATGAAAACATATTGTTAATATGTGCTCTAGTCAGAGATGAATTCGGTTATTTTGAATCTCTTTGACAAGCATGCTCCATATGTTACTAAACGCATATCGCGACCCCCTGCGCCCTGGTTGACTCCTCATGTTAAACAATTGATGAAGAACAGAGATTCTGCTAAGAGAAAATTCAGAAAAACTAGATCGGAAAATGATTGGAGGGCATACAAATCACTTTGTAATTCAACAACAGATCTCATAAGATGTGAAAAAAGAAATTACTTTTTACGGGTATTTCACGGGGCGGATAAAAAAGAAGTGTGGAGCCAATTGAATTATTTGAATATAGGCAAAAGAAAAATAAGAACTGAAGTTCCGACAGATTTAGCTGATCCAAATAAAATAAATAAATTTTTCATCAGTAGTGTTCCACAAACGGATAACGCAGGTTCTTCTAATGTTATCAAATTTTATAACGAAAATACATTCTGCGAATTTGATGAGAGAATGGAGTTCGTTTTGGTTGATGAGACTGTAATTTACGGATACTTAACAGAGATAAAGTCAAAATCGAGAGGTGTTGATGACATTAACTGTGAACTTCTGAAATTGTGCTGCCCATTTATAGTTCCCTTTATTGTTCATATAATAAATTCATGCATTATCGAAAGCTACTATCCTGAACTATGGAAGAAAGCTATTATTCTACCAATTCCCAAGGGTAAAATGGTCAAGGGTTATGGGGACCTTCGACCAATAAGCTTACTACCAACTATGTCTAAGATTTTAGAGAAGGTACTTGAACATCAGATAAAGGTCCATTTGAATAACTTCAATATTATTCCAGAAGAGCAATCGGGATTTCGGAGGGGTCATAGCGCGACATCATTGCTCAAGGTTACTGATGACATCTTGACTGCTACGGATAGAGGACACATAACCACTCTCATTTTGCTGGACTATTCGAAAGCATTTGATACCCTGGTACATGAGATTCTGTTCGCAATTATGCATTTCGCTGGTTTTTCATCTAGTGCGGTGGCTTTCATAAGAAGCTATCTAAATTTAAGAACCCAGCAGGTGAGATGTGGCGAGGTAATTTCTGATCCCTTGCCAGTATTAGTTGGTGTGCCGCAAGGATCAATATTGGGACCCTTGCTATTCATTCTTTACACCCATTATATTCGTACATTCCTCAAATACTGTCTTGTGCACTTCTATGCAGACGATACACAGATGTACCTTAGTTTTCCTGCAGATCAGGTTGAGCAAGGGATAGCAAGATTAAACGAGGATCTTCCAATTATGAACAGGGTTGCGGGCGCGCATCAGTTGATACTCAATCCAGCTAAATCGCAGGCAATATTTTTTGGAAATGCCGCGGTCTGCAGTGACCTGAGTCAGAGCACTCAATTCAAAATTGGGGATGAGGTCATTCCAATAGTGAGTAGTGTAAAAAACCTGGGGCTGTTCATGGACAACACTTTTCGATTCAGAACACATATTGCTAGTTGTGTTCAAAAATCCATTACGAGTTTGCGACTTCTCTACCCACACAGGCGATCCCTTTCCGGAAAGATTAAAACAATGCTCTGCAACTCACTAGTACTGTCGAATTTTACTTATTGTTCACCAGTTTTTTCCGCTTGTTTAGACCAGGAAACAGTTAGAAAAGTTCAAAAAATTCAAAACTCATGTTTGAGGTTTATTTACGGCATAAGAAAGTTCGACAGGATAAGTCATAAATTGCCGGAAGCTGGATGGCTCAATATGGTGAACAGGTTTAAATTATCAGCTCTAGTTCTTTACCATCGTATGGTCACCACAGCAACTCCTTCATACCTCCACAGGAAGATCAGATACAGATCTGACATTCACAATTTGAATATCAGAACTCGTGGACTTATATCAGCCCCTCCTCATAGGCTTGCCCTCTTCGAGAGATCATTTACCTTTTGCGTATACAAATTGTACAATCAATTCATCCATCTGAAATCATTATCAGTAAATTCATTCAGAAAACGTGTCTGGGACATATTGTTCAGTGAACAGTGTGCACCTGTGAGATAAGTTTTTTGGTTCCTCTTAACCATTATTTCTTATTTTCACCGTTATCATTATTTTTTTTTTCTCACCATTGTTTTTTTTTATCCTTAATTTTTCTTCTTCAGGGTACTTGTACTTTTTTTTTGACATAAAGCAACTACTTAATTGCTTTTTTCTTCTTCAGGGTTTGAGTGGAAGAACAGAGGGTTAACACCCACCTGAACTCCGCCCTGTGATTGAAATGTAATATATTTTTGTTTTGATAATATGTGAATCAAATATTTCTTTTTATTGTCAATAAAGGCCTATTATTATTATTATTATTATATCAGAGATTCACGAGTTTCTTCACAAAGAACGCACTTCTTATGTCCCATAGTGAATCAACGTTTCATATTAACTCAAAATTTATTGAATATACCTAAATATATCAGGAATTCAGAAAACAAACTTCACACGCGCCAAACGACGTGAAACACTAGGAAAGCAAAAGTTGCCAAACCTTGGATTTCAGCAGGTAGATACAGAAAATAATAAATATTCTGCCTATTATAAATTCGACAATAAGGAAAAATATCGGATTCGAAATATTCAAATGTGCATATTTAATCGAGAATTACTCAAATAAATATATTTGATTCAATATAATATACATTAATGACGATATATAATAGTAAAATTGTAAATTTGAAAATATATCACAATCCAAAAACGTAATGTTGGGAACATGTGAAAATTGCGTATACTCCCTCTATCTATGTTTAATACTTTCTGTGTTTCTGTCGAACACTTAATCTCAGTTGGAAATATTGTAATGCGGAAAATTTTTTTATATTTGAATACAACTGATTTCAAATATATCGAGACCAAAAATACTCATCCCCAAAAAATCCACACTATCCTCAATATCCGCTTTATTCCTCCCTAACCTAAGTCCCACAATCGCTTGCTCCCCCCAGAACAATAGGGCCAATAATAAACACATCACATCATTCAGACGGCCCAGGGAAGAGGAAACGGCCTCTCCGAATCCAGGGCCGTATAATTAATACCGGCCCATAAATTTTTATCCATCGCAACGAATGAACATTTCAAACAGGGATTTTGACCGGTCTTCTGACCACTTCATCAATTAGGTCGGCCAGAGATTGGGGATCCGCGAATTTATCTCGCCGATATCGGGCTCAATTGTGGCGAAATCCGCGTTGCTGTGTTTTTGGCCATGGCCATTAATCAGCTTCTTTGTTTCCGCTATCTCTCCACCGGTGGTGGGAGGGGGTTGCGGCGCGCTGTACTCCGCAAGAAATTTGATGAATTGTGACGCATGCTGAGGCTGCAGAGTCTACGCCGACGGTTCGGGTGCAACAGATAGGTGTTTTGATAGGGATCAGGACGTTGCCCTGTCGGTACTTTTTTTTGTCATATTGGTCGATTGGACAGACTAGGGATACACGAATTCAGCTGATATGGGTGAAACGCCACCTCGAATTGATAATATCAAGTGGTGTAAAAAGAAATCCATTATTTTGCAATGGATTGTTTCAGTTGTATGTATCACGTTTTGTATAAGTCCTATCGGGTTCCACAAGATAGCGTTAGAAAGATGAGATTTCGCACTATAAAAACTTTTCTGGCAGTTTAGTGATTAGTTGACTCAGTTTAGTTTAAGCAAATGTCAAAGATGGACACTAGCAAAGAGAAAATACGCTTTATTTCACAGTTTTTCTTGGATAGAGAAAATGTGAATAGTGTTTATGGTCCTGATACTGTAGCAGCCAATCACGCGCAATTTTGGTTTTATTCGATTCCGTGATTTCGATGTCAAAGATGCACTACGCACTGGAAGGCCAAAATGTCAATAAGATAATAGATATTGTCAAGTCCGACCATCATGACCATCACTATTTTGATTACCCATGAGCTGAAGAGTGATGAGAAAACCATTTGCAACCATTTACATGAGGCTGGTCTCAAGGAGAAGCTCGATGTATTGGTTGCCACAAGAGTTAGCACAAAAAACCTTATGGACCGAATTTCCATCTGCGAATCACTGCTGAATTCCAACAAAATGGACCCATTTTTGAACCGGTTGGAGACTGGTGATGACAAGTGAATAACTTAGGACAACTTCAAGTGAGACGTTCGTGGTCGAAACTTGGTGAGCCGGCGGAAACGGTTTCCAAGCTAGGATTGGCGGCCAGAAAGGTTTTGCAGGTAATTATCTGCTATAAGCTGCATCACTAGGACACAACTATCAACTCTAAACTGTACTGTCAAAAATTGGACAGTCTGAAGAAAGCAATCGCCCAGAAGCGACCAGCTTTGGCTAATAGAGGAGGAATTGTGTTCTATCAGGACAACGCCAGTTCACACACATCGATAGTGACTAGCCAGAAGCTCCGGGAGCTTGCTTGGGAGGTTCTTATGCATCCATTTTATAGTCGGGGTCAAAGGGGTCATGACCCCCCCCAAAATGGAACTACCCAATACTAAATATGCGTTTCGAGCAGACAAAGTACGAAATTGTCCCATGAAAAAACTTGAAACCCATAACGGCAACCCACCCCAAAATTTAAGACTAGGGCCGCCCTTACCTAGCACCAAGAGATTATCATCGATTTCAGTCTATGGCGAACAATTTTGCTGCTGAAAAATTCGCTTCACCAGAGGCTTGTTGAAAATCGACTGTCTCAATTTTTATCCAATAGGGACGAAGTACTCTATGAGAGAGGCATTATGATATTACCTTCGAAATAGCAACAAGCTATCGAAAAAACAACAAATAATTGGCCTGCATCGGTTCATTCTAACATTGGTAATCAAAGCCTTGTTTTTCATGCAAAAATAATGGATTTATTTTTACAACACCTTTTAATTGGCCGCTTCATGGCGAAAATAGTACCTATCCACAAAGGAGGGACCAAAAATCAACCTAACAACTACAGGCCTATATCAATTCTTCCGGCGCTTTCTAAGATCTTCGAGACCACTATTAAGGACAGAATTTCCAGTTTTCTGAAAAAATACAAAATCATTTGCAAGGAGCAGCACGGGTATCAGGAGAATAAGTCGACGAGCAGTGCCATAACATCTCTACTGCTGGAAATAGCCGATGGTTTCGACATTGGTAAAAAATGCGAGATGATAGGGTTTGACTTAAGCAAAGCCTTCGACTCAATAGATCATGATATACTATTGCAGAAACTGAAATATTATGGAATTAGAGGTATAACACTGAAACTTATCGAGAGCTATTTGAAATCAAGATTCCAGAGGGTGCAGCTCAAGGATCGGTTCTCTGATTGGAAGGAGATAGAATTCGGAGTGCCTCAAGGATCCATCTTGGGACCGATACTCTTCATACTTTACATAAATGATCTACCCTCAAATGTCCATTCCGATGCCCAATCACTGTATGTTGACGACTCATCTTTCTTGAACAAAGGTAAAAATCAGGAGGAATTAAATATGAAATCCCTGATAACAAAGCAAGAAGCCGAAAAATGGTTTTGGGCGAATAACTTCAAGGTGAACAAAGACAAAACCAAACACATCACATTTGAGACTCGTCCAACAGTCGATACCACATTGAAGTTTCTGGGCGTCATATTGCAGCCGAATCTAAAATTTCATGCCCATATTGAAGTACTAATCAAGAGATTATCGGTTGCAACATATACGATCAGGAGGACCAAACAGCTAGCAGGAAAAATCGCAGCCAAAACAACATACTTTGCTTTTTTTCACAGCCTCATTAGTTATGGAATTCTATTCTGGGGAGGAAGATCTGAGAGCCATAGAGTTTTCACTAAACAGAAGAATGCTATACGAATTATATGTAACTTAAAAGGGACGGAAAGCTGTAGAGATCACTTTCCAGCGGAGAATGTCATGACATTTACCTCCCTTTACTTGCTCTCCTGCGTAATGTATGTCCATGAGCGTGTTGATGAGATGGCGAAGAATGGGAAGTACCACACATACCGTACTAGAAACGCAGGTCATCTGATGACGCCATATCACAGAGTATTGGCATCCCAGATAAGTGTCAACCACGAGGCTTTATTGATTTACAACTGCATACCAGAACGATTGAAAATAATAAAGAAGGAGGAACTTAAGAAGATACTGAAAAGCTTTCTGATAAAAAAAGCTTATTATAGCATGGAAGAATTCTGGAAATGCAAATTTGTTAACTTATAATGTTCGTCTGAATTGTTTTAGTTAAATTGTTCATATATCTTTATACCTTTTATGTATGTGTATATATATTTACTGACACACCATGTAATATTTGATGGACTTTATTATTCATTATGTTAATAGTTAACATCATATTTACAACGAAAGTTCAAATTCCACTTTTATTATAGATTCGCAACTAAGTTCCCGCTGTTTGTCAATAGATGACTTCAGCAATACATATGTGGTGGCCGATTTTGACATATCCAAAACATCATGAACTACGCTCTGATATATGGTAAACACTTTTAACACATTAGTAATTTTGTTTTGGCGTCATATACTTTTGGTTATGTGAATATATCTGATTCTGTTCCAAATAATCTTCATTTGAGTGAATTATTGATTTTCTTCTTTCATTCAGCAGTTACTTAGCTTATCTGAATATTTTACAGAAAAAATTCCTGAAGATTTGTTTTAATAAACCTCGAACGTATTCATCGACCTTGCTTTATTCTGAGAGTAAAATATTAGACCTCAGACAAATCTACTTCCTACGTGTAGCGGTAGATCAATACGAAAACAAAAGTAGCCTAAGGAATATTGACCACAACTACAGTACCAGGGCAAAAAAAAGAAAACATGGTGCGCACTGAATATTCATCCAAAACTATTGGGCAGAGAGGATATACTCATCTTAGCACACGAATATTTAACAATATCCCTAGGAAAATCAAAGACTCAACATCAGTAATATCATTCAGAAAACATACAAAACAGTACGTTCATGAAACAGATAGAGAAATAAAACATGTTCTCATAGACACGAATAAAATTCCATATAGCGCTTATCACTGAAAATCAAAAAAAACAGCACACACATTACACAATGACATTATCCCAAAATTTTAATGAGTTGTTCACAGAGTATTAATATCATTGTCATCCTATTGTCTCATTCAAGCAGTAGACATTATTAAAATAATTGTTCAATTTTATTATGTAAAGAAACATGGGATTGGAATCCCATAGAGAATTTCTGGGATATACTTGAGAGAAGATTACAAGGGGATCGAAACTTGAACACTGAGAAGATGTAGGTAGGCAGAGACTGATTGCAATTGGGGAAGACCTGGACCAAAATTACATAAAGAGTATCTTATTTTACTTACTTACTTGCTGCTGACAGTATCGTTTAACTTTTTTTTTATTTTGTTTCGTTTTTTCGTTGTTGAGTTTTCTCAAGTAAAAGCAAAGATAATGAAGTGAATGAACAATGAAAATGTTGAAAAACGATAAGGCTAAAGTGTTAGTATAATTCCAACTGTATAATGTAACTGGTACACTTTACTTTACAGTGTTACAAGTTTTATGGAAAAAACATGCACTAATTGCTTTCATTTGGGAAATGGAGCATTTTATGAGGATACGGTTTAAATACTTACGTTCAGAAGAAAATGACTTGCCATTAAAATAAAAATCCAAATCAGACAAGTAGTTCTGACGAAAAGTTATCTCAAACTTTTGCCTAATTGTTAGTGGATCTTAAATTTATTGGCGAAGTGTATGTTTATTTCTTTATGGTCCTTGCTACTGGACAATTGCTTGATGTATGGGCAGTACAAAAATCTGATGATGTGGCTCTGACAATTTTTTCAGTTTTGATTCCAACATACAATACTGTGGTAAAAGATGTGCATAAGATTGCAGTCATTATATTGTTGAATTATAGATTTGTTGACAATATTCCACTTTTACAATCATAAATATGTAGTAGCAGAACTAGTAGTAGCAGTAGATAGATCGTTAATAAGTCATTTTTTTATGGATATTGAAAATACTAATGATAGATGGATACGAAATTTATTTCGATCGTAGCGATCCGAATATAGCATCTCAGATGTTCATTTTTTGTATTTATAATTTAGATGATCCAGTTCATTCATGACATATGCTTCTTTTTCTTTCAAGCTCTGCAATAAAGTGTTACAGTTCAATAAAAACTTATTCTCACATTTGCTCCTTTGCTTCATCTTGATATACTTCATTGCAATAATTCGTGTTTTTCCGAGTAAGAATCTAATTTGAATAAGACTGCCATTCAAATCATTAATTCGTTTGCTTAGAAAAAAAGCAGTATTTTTTCTACATAATTCACAAGTTTTCGGAGACATGAAGATACTTTTATAAATATTAATATCAATGACAGTGAAGCGTTTGACAAATGCGCATAGAAATTGATAAATTTTCCATCATTTAGAATGGGTTTGCATCATTAGCAGATTTGTTTGTTATAAGTGAAGTAGGTCCTCTTTCAATATTTGGAGTTTCTTTATGTCTATTTGATATTTTTTCAGATATTGAAGTGATACAACACCAGTTTCAGACATTATTTGCTAGGTCTCTGATTAGGAACTCCATGAAACAATATTGAGAGAGAACGAATATTATTGACTTACTTTAAATTATTGCTGATGATCCTTAGGTCCTTCTAATGAATCCATTTCCTGAATTTTCTTTCATTTCTGAAGAGTATTCTATTTAATTGAATTTCGTTCGACAATATTATTTTTACCTTTCAACTTGCAAAGCAGAAGTAGAAAATTCCTTATTTGATAGATGCAAAACATAACAGAACGGGAATTTCTACTTTCAATAATAGGTATCTCGAAATATTCCGACAGTCGGAGGTGATGTTAACCTGATGATTCTGGGGTGGCATATTCACTCTCCGAGGTTCTTAAGTAATTGAAATTGAAATTCAATTCAAATGAATTAAATCAAAACTTAAATAAGTTCTGAGAAAAAATCGAATTGGATAGAGGACAAACACCTATTAACACTCTATTGTTCAATTTTTCAGAATATATTTGTTTTATAATTGATTTAAAATTACGTCATCAGGCAGAAGAAATATATAGCCCAGCTATATAGGGTGAGTATTTGCTTGTACATATATTTCAACCGAAGAATCCTGAGATCAAAAGAAACTCTTTTTCCTTTACTATTCTTTTTCGATTCGATTTTTTCTGATTATTTCTTTATTTTCCAGATAAATTAGCCAGATATTCTTGAAAATCACAGAGGTATAATTTTTTCCACGAGTAGCACAATTTTGTAAACAAGTTTCCTTTGGAAAAAATGATCACCCTGAATGACGGAGCCAAGATTAGTTTTCGAATTTTTACTATGAATTAATTATTCATGGTCACGAAATCGAGAAAAAAATCATAAAGTGCACGAACAGGGTAATCCAATATTCACGAAAATAGAAAAATTCCGGATCTGACTTGTTCGCGATTAAAAACAAAATCCAAATGATGTCTTTATGTTCTGACCTCGGTTCTGACAGAAACAGAAATCCCATCAAATTTTTATGAAAAACCCAAAAGGTTGCAAAGCGATAGTTTCAGGCGTTCTGGAATTATGGCCGAAAAAAGATATTCTTCAACTGATGCACTGAAAAACTAAATTGTGTCTTCTTTCAGCCATAACTCCAGAACGCCTGAAGCTATCGCTTTGCGACCTTCTGGTTTTTTCATACAAATCTGATGGGATTTCTGTTTTTGTCAGAAAGACACAATTTGGTTTTTCGTAGTGCATCATTTGAAGAATATCTTCTTTCGGCCATAACTCCAGAACACCTGAAACTATCGCTTTGCGACCTTTAGGTTATTTCATGCAAATTTGATGGAACTTCTGTTTCCGTTAAGAAAATCCTATCATTACATTTGAAATTTCGGAGTAAAATGATCAAAACAATGAACTTCTGACTTGGCGCTCCCTATCGAAAGCAGCAAAAACCAATTTATCATGAGTATATTTTGTCCTCAATCAACAAGATATTATCTCTTAGACGAGATCTAATTTGCTCGAAAATGTTGAGCCAAACTCAAAAAGTTACAGGCATTCCAATGAGTCAGATTTCTCTCTTTCCCCTTCCCTTACTCGATGTCGTAAAATCGAAAGTGACAATTCAAAAAGATAAAGAATTTTACAAGGATTACAGTGATGATTTTTTTTCTTCAACTTTATATGAAACATTTTCGAGTGAAATTCATTTTTCTACTCGACGATAGTTATTATGCCCCCTAGCGGTAGAGGTATGAACTTCGAAACAATTTCCAGTGTGTTTTCTTGTACACTTTAGTGGTAAATTTTTTTACCGCAAGTCTCTAGGATGGAACCTGAGATATAGCCGCTTACCTCGCTCATTTGCCCACCCTGTACAAGTCAATGACTCAACCTGTATAGTGGGGCTTTATATTTCTGAATTGAAGACTTATCGTCAATATTTCGACCATGTGTTACATGACATTTTTTATTGATAATCACATGTAGAATCGCGTCTTGAAATAGAGACCTTGTATAGAAGAAGCAGTGCTGGTTGTTGGTTGCGTATAAGTTCTTTTAGTGGCTGAATTCTTCTTCGAAAAGATTCCTTACTAAATAAGATTCTAATTGTGTGATTTTATAACATTACGCAAACATATCAACTTCAGTGGTCTTAGATAAAAATGAAGATACAAGACCGAAAATAACAGAGGGAACATTTCAGAAGCAAAAAACTAGGAAGCACAGTTGCCTTAGTACCACACTCATTGAGTTTTTTCATGAATCCATCACAGACTCCGGATATTCCGGAATCTCATAAGCAAAATGCCATCCAGCTTCCATAAACATCGCCGCTAATTGGTTCCTCCGATATTTCACATCAAGAAACTGTTCGGCGCTATATTGGACTTGGGGGGGAAATTAATAGCCTCATTTCTGGGAATTTATAATGCAAATAAAAATAATGAACATGGCTCCTTCCGTATCGGCGAAGTTTCGTGAAACTCCGTTGTCCGTGAACCTATGCAATATCCGGCTCGATTAGGGGCCATTACTCAGGCAACATCTGCCGCAAGTTGTGTTTGACAGGACAGCGATGAATAGGAATGTACATAACAAATTAACATGACTGTTGTTCCTGAGAGGGTATCTTGTCAAGATCCCGGGGAAACCCTCATCCAAGAAGCTGTTAAGTTAATATTAACCCACCAGGGCAAGATATCAGCGATTGCGCTCCAGGGGTGGACATCGAGACATGAACAGACATTGAATATTAACCTCTGCGTTGAATTGTTCATCTCAAGTTCGAAGAAATATATCGATTGGATCGTTGGTTTGAGGTCTATGATGGAGGAAATTTCAGATTATTGATTTTGATGTACAGGGTATCTGGATGGAGGAACTGAGTAGATTCTGTTGCTGGTAACAAATATACATAAATTGGAGAAACACTGACGCTTTCTGATGATTCTTTGCTTGTTTGAATTCGTAATAATGAATTACACAGGGAAGCAGTTGTTTTGGTGTCGAGGTTTGTTGAGCTGATTCTATTTCAATTTGATAACCTGAATTCGAATAAGGTATTCATTTTTATCTAGGACCTCAAATTTCAAAAATATACAATTTTAGAGAAATATAAGTTACATCATTTTAACTGTAAGTGTAAGTGTAGTAAACAAAAGTGGATACGAAATTTTTATTTTAGTTATACAAAATACAATATAATGTCGTACTTACAAACAAAAAAACATTGAAGAAATCGAATAGTCACTCAACACTGCTAATTTTCTTTTACGCGACATTCTTGAATGTTTTTTTAAAAACTCCTTTTTCAAACTCCAGCAGTAATCTTCCATCCTGTGCATATCATATCTTTTTTGATAGTGGTCCTCCATAACTTTAATATCTTGTTCCTCACTTATGTCTGCTAAATTTTCTGGAAAACTGTCGAAATAACTGTGTAAATAGTGTATGTTGAAACTCATATTGCACCCAAGGATTTAAAACTATTAAGCATCTTGTTAAACATTTCAACCTAGTCAGACCTAGCCGGCCACCATTTGGGACTTCGAACATGGCTTCAGATCAAGATCAAGACTTTCTGCAAAATAAATAATCATAAATATGATTAATGATTCTTTACAGAAACAATATTTTCAGTATTTCTTGCGCGCACTGTTTCGATTCTTTACATTACTAACGTGTCCCAATATAAACAACAATTTTTTTCACTAGTTTCAATATTGTCGGTCGAAAATATACTTCATGAATTTTGGGTCATCATGAATCATGATGTGCTCTAGTTTTGCGAATTGTGACTGCAAAATTTGTCTCTATTTTTATGGCGTAGGTTTCACTTGTCAAATAGCGGGTTATTCAAAATGAAACCTCTTATTGGAAAACTCTATATTTATTAACTATATGCAACTATAATCAAAAGACAAATTAATCTCCCACTTCAACTAAGTACTGAAAGTTTTTCAGTTGGAGGAAATTTTCCATTTCATAATATTATTTCTGGTAATAATTATCCGTAATCAGAATGACTAATATATAAAGAGGAATTTTTTTCCATATATTGTATCACCAGAAGCATAAAATTTCTCATTGAAGATTTGAACTCATTATTTTGATTTTTATTTTTGTTGCGTTGAAAATTTTGTCCATCCTAAGATGAATCCACTTATCTGATCAATTCGTTAATGAGTGTTTACTTCATGGATAATCATAATAAATAGCCTCAACTTTGTATTTGAGTAATAACGGTGACGTCCAATTGTTTTCAGTGGTTGCATTAATGAAACGCTACATTGTTTTTAATCCCGCAGTTGGGGAATTAACAAACTTTTTTCTTTCAAAGCCAGTTCGACGGATGCTGAAGATTTCTCGGATTTTCTCCCTAGCTACAAGTGTAAAAGAGTTTTGTCTCCGAACAAAAAACTCAAAACTTGCATGTTTGCAGTTTTACACTCCTGCAATTTTAGTAGTTTCGCTATCTGTTCAAAACAATCTGCCGTAAAAACGTGAGGTTCAACTTTTCGCAACGAGACAACGGTCTTTTCTTCCTTTTGAATTGTTAAAGTTCTGCATCCGAGTCAGAATACAGGTGGAACTGAGCGACAAAAAAGTCTGGCCTACTTTGTGATACTATTGTTCAATAAGATCTTCATAATAATAATTATCATGGTGTTTAGAATTGTTTCATTACAATCCATGCTTGAATGTTCAATCATCTATCGGAGAGGATATTGAAAATAAGTCAAAAAGATTTCTTGAAAAGCGGTAAGATTGTTGGATATTACAGAACTATAAATATAGGTAGGTGAATGTTCATATATTTTTCATTTATTTGAAGATCGAATTCTTTTTGTGCCCATTGTATAAGTCATAGGGTCTCCCATTTAATTAGTAACTAGCAGGGGACGCCATGACGAATGGAAAAAGGGAACAAAATATCTGGGAATAATTCTAGATGAAAGAATGAACTTTAGCAAATAGATAGAAGAAACAGGAAAAAGGTGAGGCAATTGCATTGGGAGACTCTATCCGCTGCTCAACCCAAGAAGTAAACTTCACTTAGAAAACAAGCTGAAGATAATAAAATAGTGCTAATACCAAGAATCACGTATGCAGGAGTCAACTGATACAATTCGAAAGAAAATAAGAAAGATCAGTCGCAAAGTCCACTAAACACAGAAATCGGAACAGCAGTTGGCGCCCATGGTATATAAGCAACCAATAAATCAGAGGAGAATTGAAAATTGAAACTATTGAGGAAATAGTTGACAAAAAATGAAAGGAGACAATAGAGACGCTGAAAGGCATGAGAATAGAGAATTAGGAAAGATAATACAAATCCCAATAAAAAAGACAGATAAGAGTAAATACCACTTTCAAACTTTCAAACTAAATAGAAGAAAAAAGTTGCATGAGAATGGAGAAAAGTCTCCCAATTAGACAACAATAGGAAATTGGAGAAACTATGGTAGAGGCGTAGGGAATAAAATAACAGTCCTTATACAAAAGGAAGACGTAAGTGAGTCTCAGACGCCATTTCTGTACGCTACCAAGAAAAGTACTGAAGTCATAGAAGTTGCCGAGTAGGTTGATACATTATATAAACCGTTCAGGAATTATTGACATACTGGGTGGCTATGGAAAATCTAAATTAAGTTGGTAATGGCTTATTCAGTTATCTATATTCTGAATTGCAGATTTCGGATTGGTATTGGAAATGTTATTGACAGAATGTTAGATTTAGTTCAGTTTGTTTGTGTTATTTGTTTTGATTCAAGAAATTGTGACACTAAAAAGTTATATCAATTTTGAAGACAAATTGATAAGTTAATTAATAATTTGAGTATTTCTCCCAGTACTGCTATGAAATGAAGGTAAGTCATTACAATCTAGATTATAAGTGGAAGAAAACCTGTATAATACGATTTCAAATTCAAAGAATCATTGAATGATTTGATTGTTTCTAAAATTAAAAGCAAGGAATATATCAGTCAACATATCAAAGACAACATTACATGAAATTATTTGGTTACAACTTTAAAACAGTTAATAAAAAGAAAATTCTCAATGATAAACAGAAAAATATAATAAGTAGAGTACGATTTTGTGGTGAATAAAAAGAATACTCGCAATAAAATGTGAAATTCATGTATCTGGATGAAACTTGGTTATTTGGAAGTCTTATTCAACAGTGGACTCTAGAAAGAAAATAAATAATTTGCCAAGTTTATTCAAGATTAAGATAGAAGGAGCACTATTTTGAATGCTGGATTGATGGATTTTTACCTGGATGTTTTGACAGTTGTGATCTTAAGTTCTTCCGTGATCCAAAAATCTGATGAATTCTAAATCCTTCATAAATTTCAAACTGTGATATTAATCGAAAAATTCATTTAGAAGAGAATATTTAAGAATTTCTTCAGCTCTTAACCACTTGAAAATAATAACAGAATGCAATAAATTTTTAAAATTCACAAATTGAAATTAATTTCATGCAAAAATGCTTTCAATGAGAAAGCTGTTATGGGCAAAATACTTTATGTAATTTAATAGTATAAAAGCATTTCAACAACAGAAAAAAAGATAGAAAACTTGAGTGTACAAAATACAAATAGTATCTATATTTTTCAAACAAGTTCAATCAATCATTCATGTCATGAATAGTTTCAATGAATAGTGACTTTAGAAAGTAATTTACACATTGGCTGATAAATTGGTTCCAAATTTGTAAGTAACAGTACAAATGTGATGTTAAAATTCTTCATATACTAAATGTATTCTTCAAATTTTATTTCTGTCTTATTATGATATGGCTCTTCCATTTACACTACACTTACGCTACACTATTCAAATTTATCAACCAGTTTTTTCTGGTTTCATCACCAGTTTAGCTAACTCAGTTAAAATGATCTACACCTTCGAAAATACACGAGGGCATAGGTCAATAATAGACTACGTGGTCTCAAATAAAAATATCCATCCGACAAGAATACAGGACGTACGATCACTAGCTTCTGACAATGCTGGAACGAACCACCATCTTGTATTGGCAAAAATACGAACAGATATGCAACCACCTCATAGGAAATCCACTGAGACAAGAAGTATATTCAATATAGAATCCCTTTCCGACGACTCAACTAAACAGCTGTATCGGCAAAGGCTCCGAAGAAAAATAGTTGCGAACAACATCCAAGACTTCGACGACGTCGAACGGCGTGGCCAAAATTGAGAACTAATATACTTGAAGCAGCAGAGGAGGCATTTGGAAAAAGAACTATAAAGAAAGGGGGAAAACCAAATACGAAACCCTGGTTCAAACAAGAAGTTAAGATGCTGGCCGAAGAGAAGAGAAAATCGTACTTACAATATAGATCTAATACGGTGACATATGATGAGTATAAATCTGTGAGGAATAGGGTCAACGAAAATATCCGGAAAATCAAAAGGGATCATTGGGAAAAGTTTTCGAATGATATGGAGCATCAGGAATAGAAAAAAGCTAATAAATGAGTACATACAGAACAGGGGAGAGTTATTTCAAAAACCTTTACGATTCAACAACACCAAGCACATCACCGCAGAACTTACACCAGGATGATGAGGGACAAACCCAGAGGTGGACCATTTCGTTGGAGAAAATACACCAAATGGTCACTAAACTGAAAAACAGAAAAGCTCAAGGCATTGATGAAATATCGAACGAAATGATCAAGTATGGTGGGAACACGTTACACGAAGAATTGCAGACTTTTTTCAATAAAATACTGGACACCAATAGTGTACCATCAGAATGGAAAGAGAGAATTTTGATACCAATCTTCAAAAGGGGAGAAAAAAGTGATCAACTAAATTATCGAGGTATCAGCTTGATGAGTGCAGTGCAAAAACTCTTCACTAAAATTCTAGCGCAAGAGGTGATGTCGTCTGGGATTTCTGAGGAACAGCAGGGGTTCAGAGCAAACAGGTCTGCTATAGATGCTATATTTGTGATTCGCCAAATTACGGAAAAGGCTATAGAGTTCAATAAGACAGCCTTTATGTGCTTCATTGATCTCACCCAGGCATTTGATAGGGTGAGATTGCGAGATGTAAAAAGGTTACTGAAGAAAAGAAAGATTCACCCCAACATAATAGAAGAAATCGAGAACCTGAACACCGATAATCATACATATGTGAGAATTGAGAATAAATTGAGCAATAGAATTCTTGTGACAGCCGGTATCAGACAGGGAGATAGCCTCAGCCCAATCTTGTTCAGCATCATAATGGATGAGATAATAAACGAAGTGAAAAAGGCTGGAAGGGGATACCGAATGGGAAACAAAGAAATAAAAATCGTATGTTATGCCGATGACGCAGTGATCATATCAGAAGACGAAGATAACTTACAAAGGCTCCTGTATAAGTTCCAACAAATAGCCGAAGCTTTCAACATGCAAATATCTGTGGAGAAAACAAAATCTTTTACAGTATCTAAAGAACCAAGAAGATGTAAACTCGCGATATACGATCATAGTGTAGAACAAGTGATGTCGTTCAAATATCTAGGCGCGAATATAACAAGCAGTAGGAATTTGAAGAACGAAGTGAAAGCTCAAACAACGAAGGCATCATTAATATCGGGGTACTTGCGAGATGTATTCTGGCGGAATAAATATATGAGCACCAGGAGCAAAGTCAGAATATACAAGACCTGTGTGAGACCGGTGATGACGCGATAGAGACCAGAGCAGAGAACACCGTAACTAAGCGTCTTCTAAGAACAACTGAGATGCGAGCACTGAGATCTATAGCGGGATACACATTACTTGACCGCAAAAGAAACGAAGAAATTAGAGATATATGTGACATCCAGGATGTGGTGAGATGGGCAAGAAAACGGCGAAGAGCATGGAGAGACCATGTGGACAGAATGTCGGATGACCGCTTGGCAAAGATCGCAAAGGAGGAAAAACCAAATACATCCCGACCACCAGGACGACCACCTTCAAGGTGGTATGAAAGCTGGTCTTCGTCATCTCAGCAGCAGCTAGAAAACCATTGATGAAAACACAGGATTAGTCCTAACTTACGATGAAGAAGAAGAAGAAGTAGAAGGTCCATGTTACGCTACTGGAATTTTCGAAGACGCGGTAATTTGTCAGTTGATCGTGTACCATCGGTCGGAGCGCGGATGCGCGGATCTAGAGAGAATCTTCTGAGAGATTTTCAATAGTGGTCGAGACTTCAGAAAGGATACGTACCTACCTAAAATTTAGATTTCAGTCATTATTAATTTAATTTGAGATTTGGAATCTAATTTATCGGCGAGAATTGTGTCGGGATTCTCGGTAAGTGTTCACATGAATATTTGTATTCAACAAATTATAATCCCACCAGAACGAATTAATTTAATTTGAAACACTCATTTTTTTTAGAGGCAAAGTGGGCAAAGAACGAAAGACCCCAACACTCGACGCCCTCCTGGCCGACCACCAAAAAGATGGCATGAGAGCTAGACATCTACGTCACAGGAGGCTGGATAAACAGAAAATAACAAGAACACTTAAGAAAAAGTGGAAGAAGAAGAAGAAGTTTTTTTTTAGAGTCATCCATCTTGTCGAAATGTATTTCAGGTTTGGTAGGATTCTTTTTGTCTCAAACAATTTCAACAAAACTCCTCCTCAGGTTTATTTTATGATAAATGTAATGATTTCTTGTTGAGAAATCCGAGAAGTATTTGTAAATTCAGCCGCCGGGACTCGAACCCGGCACCTTGTCGCATCTCGGTGAGTGGGTCTACACTCTTAACCTCTAGGCCACCGAGTGCTGTGTTTATTGTTGCTATGTGGAGCTTTATGAGAAGCCGCTACAAACCTTTCTTGGGATTGATAAATATCAAGAAGTACTTGAGATACACAATTTGGAATAGTACGTACGTTAAACCACTTTTGTTCCTGAATCTGAAAGAATACCTGCTCAATAAAATTTTATTAAATTTGTAAAAACTTGGGTAGGAGTTTTTTTGCCAAATAAGCCAAACCACCCCTAGAAATTAGTCTTTAGAGTCTCATGGGCAATTGTGTTGTTACAAAGTTGGTATCCAGTGTTCATCAAGAATGAAACATTTATTGAAGAGCCTTTGGTGAAAAGGAATATGCATACTTGAATGATCTTCAATGGGATCTTTTATGGGCAATTCTTAAATGAATAGATATCTCTTGGATTTCCTTCAAATGTGATAGCATTCCACTATATTTTCACATTATAGAACCTGAATTCCAATTTATGAAATCATGACTGTATGCGTCCCTTCGTAATTTTGAAAATTTAGGATGTTTCGGATACAAAAATCATGGAAATAATATAAAGTGATTATTTCTTTGATGGATCACAGCAATTTTTAGTGATATGTTTATAACTAGAAATAAAGCCGCGACTAGACGTTCAAGGCCTACTGCGATGCCAATAATTCCTGAATGGACTATAGCTGACAACTTGGTTGTCAAGTAAGTTGCTCGTCTGTGGATCGCTTACGGCTCCTTAGCACGAGCTTCAGCTTCGAAGCATCGTACAAATCAAGGAAACTAAACAACCATCTGCTTTATATCTGTAAAGTGTTACAGATATAAAGCACCACCCCTTCCTCGAAACTCTTCAATCGTTACACTCTACGTACACGCCGTGAACGCTAATCAGCGAAGAATCAAACGGTATATCATTCACACTACACGGTGCGCAATCCAAATTTAATCCCGAATGGATCTTTTCGTACGCCGAAGGCCGTTTGTCGCGATGCCGTTTACGAGTATCGCCCGATCGTAAAATTTCACGGTTCGGCCTGTACGTCCTCCGTACTGTAAAATTGCTTTGTGTTCGGCTAATCCCGATTCGAGGCGGCCCCGGATCCGGTGCACGTGCCCGTCAATTTCGCTGGATACACTTTCGGAAAAAATTATTGACAAGGTGAAACGAGGGGTGACTCAATGGGATTTATGACGTATTTCTACGGAACTGCGGCTTTGGAGGATTCGAATGCGGACTGATTGGAGTGGTTGCATGGATTCGTCATTCGCGGCCGATATATATTGGGCGACGTGTAAACACGGAGTTTATCGCGTGAATATCGAATGGGCTTTGCGAAAAAAAAGAGTTGTGGCGTTTTTTTAACTTTGTTCTGACACGTGAATAAATTCTACACAAGTTGAGTACAATGAAGTGTAGAATATTTATTTAGCAATGTCATGACGTCACTGATGACGTATT
This sequence comes from Harmonia axyridis, assembly GCF_914767665.1. Lineage (NCBI taxonomy): Eukaryota > Metazoa > Arthropoda > Insecta > Coleoptera > Coccinellidae > Harmonia > Harmonia axyridis. The sequence continues at coordinate 38,326,030 of NC_059504.1, forward strand.
CAAGGTGGCACCTGAATCAACTTTGAGAGCGCATACAAAATTGGGGAATTTCTGAATTTGGGTTGTTAATCATATTGCTGCTAGATTGCTGATATACAGGGTGAGTCTTTGACTTGTACATATATTTCAACCGAATATTCCTGAGGTCAATAGAAACCCTTTTTTCATTTACCATTTTTTCCGATTCGGCCCGGTTAAAAAGATACAGGCTGTTGAAAATCGATAAAAAAATGTCATTTTCCGTTATATCTCGGAAATGGTTGTATAGAAAAAAATGAATTTCGGGATATAGTTTTTCATGTATGTGATGAATCTTCTCCGTACACAAAATTTTATCCACATCTCCCCGTTTCTTCATTATGAACACTTCATCCTATAAAAATACCAGAAATTCAAAGAACCGAACTCTTAAAAGTAACTAGGACGTTCATTGAAGGATATTTAGCTAATTTGAAAAATAAAAGTATTCTTCATATTTTCTCGTATATTGAGCCGTTTTCGAGTAATATGTGTTTAAAAAAAAAAAAAAATCTGTGAAATTCAAAAAATTGGGTACTTTGGCTAATTGCAACTCTGATAGAAAAGACTCACAGAAATGAATATTTGCTACGTTGTCAGGTCAAAAATCATGGATTGAAACACTGAATTTGCATTGACAAGTGAGGGAACCAGCCGACTTAGTTTGAAAATAAAGTGATTTGAATAAGCTCACCCATTGAGAAAATTCAATTCCATGATCACGCAATCTTTGAACAATCCTTACGAAAGTTCTCTCATTTGGCTGTCTCCTATTTGGAAACAGCCTTCCATAAGCTTCTTTAGCTCTTCTCGCTATTTTTCCATTTGTGAAATAGCATTCCAACATATCTACCATCTCTTGGTTAGAATACATTCTGCTAATTTCCACTTAACACACTTCACAAACAAACACTTTACACTAAACAGACACCTTACACTAAACAAACTAAACACACTTAACAAGTTAAACGCACTTAGGTATCACTTAACAAACTAAATACACTTAATACTTATCATTTACATTAAACAGAGCAACAGAAATCATGATACCATAAATTCGAATTTCAATTGTTTTCGGATCATTCTATGCGCATGACCAATCAACATAGAAGAATCTCGAATAATTTTTTAAACAAACCATCAAATTTATGAATTAATAAATTTATTTTATTATGAATTTCATTAAATGTAATAATTAGTATCATCCGAAATGTTAAATCGAATTTTGTATAATAAAATAAGTCATAATATGCTAGATTACCGTATGTTATGAACGATTTGAACTATTGCGCATGGCCTCAGAGATTATTACTCTATGCGCATGGCCAAACTGAAAATTTGAGAAATCTCGAAGAAGTGTGGTTATGTTTGGCAAACAAATGGAAGAATTCGATATTTGAGTCGAAAATATTGTATGTTTCAATAAGAAACAACATAGTTCGGCGTAAGTAAGTTACTAAGTTATATAATATAAATAATATATTGAATAATTATTGTATTTTTTCAGATCTCCTAATAATTCATCGAATCATTCAGAAAAACACCATAATGAATTTAATTGGACGACGATTTTCCTTCGTGATTTATTTCGTGAAGATGATTGCCCACTAGATACAGAGAAGTTTCAGATGACCTGTATTTAAAGAGAATCTTGAACCCCTTCAAATCAAATCCAACTGGAAACAGTTTGCTGTGAGGTGCTCATGATTTCATAAGGATAATTCTTCCATATAATGAATGGAAAAGTAAATTGATTAATTGAAATAACCAAAAATCTACAATACAATGATTCTGTTGATAAATTCAACTACTTGAATAAGTGAAGCACTAGTTCTGTAATGAATACTTATTCAAACTTCATACTCATTGATGAACTGAAAAATAATTTAAAAGTCACTGATTTCACCATTAACCCAGATCCTATCCTATTATCTAGTACATGTACTGATCCAATCCATATGTTTCAGAATCAATAGCTATTGATATTTTAAGGCATACACATAGTTTGTAGTTACTGTCCTTGGTTTATAGATATTATAATAATATAATGAATACATCTGAGATCAGGAATCATTGAGAATAAACTCGAATAATGGCAGGCCTAATTTAATAATTATTGGCTAAATATTGAATGTTTTTTATTTCGCACAATACATCTGCTAAATGAATCTACGTAAGAAGTTTAAGAGTAAAAAATGTTAAACCTGGTTATTTATAAATTAAATGAAAATAAAGACAATTTATTATTATGGTAGTTTGTACTTCAATTCTTGTTTTTTGATATGCATTTTTTTGTTTCAGTAATGAAAAATGTTTATTTCAAATTGCTTTGAATGTTGTATACCTACTGTAGGGCACTGGATTTATAGTAAAAGAGTGGATTTGGCAATAATACATGATTTCAAGTCACTGTTAATCTTTCGATAAGTTTATCAAAAGCTTCAGTTTATTGAGTACTTTTGAAAAAAAGGTATACCTTACAAGAATTCAAAATTTATTTTACATGTAGTTGATATGTGAAAACAAAAAAAAAAGATTACATAATTGTTGGGAAGTTTCATAATATTTTCAATGTTCGATAACAAACAAGTAAATTTACTTGTACGTTGTACTTCCTTTTTTCTAGCCGAATACCATTTTACCATCTTCAGGAAAATAAAATTTTCGAAGATGTTGATTATAACATTGATAATATTAAGGAAAGACTAATTGCTTCTTTATTATCGAAAGTACTCGAGAGCATTTTTTGGAGTTACCTATTGGGTATCAAATTTTCAGACAGAATATTGGCATTAGTGAACACTAAGAAGAAAAGGATTTCAAATATTTTCATGATAACAAATTACTGAGCTTTGGCACAGCCCTATAATATGAAGATATTTCATTAAAGTTAATATTCTATTTTGAATAATTCTGATCGAAACTCATTTTCAAGTGAATTTTGACAAACTAGGCTCCTTATGAAATAACACCAATCAAGATATGAAATCCCATTGAAAACTGCTGCTGCCAAACATTACTATAATCTTCTTCCAGTCTTCTGAGCTTTCATCGATACATAACAATACATCCTAAAATTTCATTTTTACGTGATTGAATACTTCTATCCATTTGCTATTCGATAATTTCATCCTAGAACATTTGATTGACATACTTTTAAGAGGGCCAAAATTGTTTTAACGTGAAAATAAATAAAAAACTTCAGTGAGTTGAAAGAAGCAGAATATTCAATATTGGATATTCATATTGAATACCACCATTTCATTTTTAATACAAAAATCAAGATCAATAATTAATCAATAATGGAATATTGAAGATTCATGAAACTTATAAGCTTCTAGGATGAAAACGGAAAAAAATTCATTTCCTTCTGGAAATTATTTATTCCTTCTCATACTACTGTTATTTTTAACAAGATAAAATCGGAATTTTTCCATCAAAAAATTACCTCTGTGTGATACAGAGGTGATTCCATCCATGAAACTGCCTTTTCATTTTCGAGCTAAGTTATTGTGTAGGTACTTAGATAAAGTATTCTGGGTTCATTCAATCCAAAATGCAAGCGTTCTTACACTTCTTGCTACCCTAAAAATTTAAAACTTTTCTCACTGATTCCATGATAATAAGAATTCAAATTGAACACTGGTTTGAATACCACTTTTTTGCTGACCTCTAGATAACAAAATATACTCAATTAGCCCAAATTTCTAGTAATGTACAAAACTTCAACCGTTTGTTGGGTTTCTTGAATTTTATTGACAAAACATAACATAACCTTTAAACATAACATTATATTATTACAGATGCGAGATGATTAGTATTCATATGTACATAGATTTAGCTTATTATTCTATAGGTTTTTTGTCATTATAGTGTTTTGTGACTGTAAACTTGGCAACGTGGAAAGTCCACAGATGATTATCATTTATGTTTATTTACCTTTATGAAAATTAAAGGTTATATGAATTGTTAACTCTTATACGAAAAGAGGTGAAAAAGCGAAAATAAATGATTGGATATGAATATCAGATTTAATATGGGTGGTTGCAAGCTGAATTTTTTATTATTATCGAATATAAAATAGAAATCAAGAGAAAAATAATCAACATATTTATCTCCCACGAAATTGCTATAACTCATTTATTATATTGAAAATAATACTTCGGTCACCAAAGGGAATGGAAAAAGTGAGTTTATGCTTGTTTTGCTAATATAGTAACCCATTTCCAAAGTTCAAATGGTATAAATTTATGCTTGGAAAAACTTCAGTGGGCTGATTTCCAGGTTCGGCATAGCTCATTATGAAAACTTAAAATGGCCATATCTTTTCAACCGAGCCGAATCGGAAAAAATGGTAAATGAAAAAAGTGTTTCTTTTGACCTCAAGAATCTACGGTTAAAATATATGTACAAGTCAAAGACTCACCCTGTATAAAGAGATTCACAGTTTGACTTGATTTCCAAGCTACTTGAATTGACTTGAAATCAAGTCAAGTAGTAATGTTTCGATGTCAAGTAAAGTATTTTTTCATCAAGTACATGAATCATATCAAGCTGCTCAATTTTCAGCAATTGTATTGTGTAGACAAAACATCAATAAAAAAAAATTATGAAATAAGAAGAAACCTTGCAAAGGCACTTTTAATCATTGAACTTATTGTATAAAAAATCCAGAAATATTAACCATTTTGAAATGGACACACAAATCAAATTAGTATAAATCATTACAAAATGAATGAATAAAGTTTCTCAGTATTAAGAAACAAGTACTGTTAGATTACATCTCACGAGTTGAACTACAAACCATGATTATAGTTGCTTGCTTGAGATTAAGTAGAAATAATACAGTAATTGTGGCTGGAGTATTCTCTTGCATTCAGGTAACTAGGTAATTAATATCACCATCTCACGAGTTGAACTACAAGCCATGATTACAGTTGCTTGCTTGAGATTAAGTAGAAATGATACAGTAATTGTGGCTTGAGTATTCTCTTGCTTTTAGGTAGCTAGGTAATTAATATCACCATCTCACGAGTTGAACTACAAGCCATGATTACAGTTGCTTGCTTGAGATTAAGTAGAAATGATACAGTAATTGTGGTTTGAGTATTCTCTTGCATTCAGGTAGCTAGGTTACTAATATCACCATCTCACGAGTTGAACTACAAGCCATAATTACAGTTGCTTGCTTGAGATTAAGTAGAAATTATACAGTAATTATGGCTTGAGTATTCTCTTGCATTCAGGTAGCTAAGTAATTTATATCACCATCTCACGAGTTGAACTACAAGCCATGATTACAGTTGCTTGCTTGAGATCAAGTAGAAATAATACAGTATAGTATATCCTTAGTCTCTTGAACTAGTCCATAAAAACGCTTGGCCATAGATATCCCTTTGAAGTTGATACCGTGATCCGCCAATTACCAGGGTTCATTTGAAAGTATTGTCAAGCCATAAATTCACTGGACCCAAAGGAATTTCTGTAAACTTGGACAACCCTTGTATACTCGAAATATTTAGCTTCCTCCAAGTGACTTTGGATATACTATAATTGTTGCTTTAGTATTCTTTACCTAGCTACATGAATAGCTAGGTAATTAATATCACCATCTCACGAGTTGAACTACAATTAGCAGTTACAGGAAGTCAATTATGAGCTTCTAATAAATAGCAAGAACATATTCAGTAAGTCGAACCTTATCGTTTGAGACCATTATTTTCTCCAAATTAGAAAAATACAGCATTGTGACGATATTATAGATCGATTGGCTCAGAAACCATAGCCGTTGGTTAATTTAATTCTTCCCGCCCTGAAAATTCGTCGAATATAATCTCATATACTCCCGTTCTCATGAAATGTGAATAAGGGATATGCACATATTAACAAAAAAATAATTACACTGCTTTCATATGTATGTGCATCAAGAATTGAAAAAAAAATCCCAACGAAAAAAAGATAGGAGTTCCATGTGCCAGATTGCTGAACCGAGGCTTAGATTTTTTCCATATTCCCCTTGTTGCAATGGAATTAAAAAAGAAACTAATTTCGAAATGGTTCGTTCGAACGGCGGACCATTATAACATCCATTAGATTTACATTCTCACTCCATTTGCGTTATTCGTTTGGAAAATCTACTTATTCATGACTCACGGCTAAATCCATTCGGCCCGTTTCATTCGAATGAAACTCGCAAAAACTGAAGAGATACCACGAATTCGCACTAATGACTTTCGCATGGAGCCGAGAAGCTTTTCGAATTCATGGATTAACGATATCCGGATATAAAAAGTATCCACTATGAAGAAACCGACATCGGGGTTATAGGAATGAAGGGAGCATTTGAATTTCCTTTCCTAGAAAAGATTAACACACCATTTCCTGCATTTTGAACATCACCTGTATGCTCTAATTTTTCACTAGTTTCTAAATGTCTCGTTCTAAAAGTGAGTTTTAACAGAAAACTTTTCTGAACTGAAAATTTTTCTTACTTGAGGTTTTATAACGACATCGATTAATATTTTTAAACAACATTAACACTGTAACGAGATCGCAAGGCATATCTTGGAACATGTTTTGTTATGATTGACGGTACAAAGTACGAAGTTTTGTTATTTTCTATATCCGCGCCTCTCTTTTTATCTCATCTAAGGTTTTCTTTTGTGTTTTCTTTCGTTTTTTTTTTTGTTCTACTTGATAAATTTGTGCTCAAAAGTCATCAACAACTCCGAACAAGCATTGCTTAGTTGTTGTTTCGTCTTGATGAGGATAACATTGAAATTGTTGCATATGTATTTTGTAAAATATTTAAGCACCTTGTAAATGTGATTAAATGTTTATCTAGCTGAAGCTTGACCTTAGGAGGGGACCGTCATATGGAGGTGTTTTTAGTATGAAATCGACCAGAGAAACAACCCTTACCATTTTCAAGAAATTTTTGCGATCATTGTAGATTGCGGATATAAGGAGGGTTGCGAAAGTGGTCAAGCCATACTTGGAAACGATGAAATGGGAAGTCATACCCCACCCGCCGTATTCTCCAGACGTTGCCCTCTCAATTTGCTTCGATCAATGGCACACGGCCTGGCTGACCAGCATATCCGGTCTTATGAAGAAGTAAAAAATGGAATCGATTCATAGATCGCTTCAAAGGATGACCAGTTTCTTACAATAATGCCTCGAATTCCAAAAAAAAACGGCGGAAGCAAAGTTGTACGCCTACGGCATTACTGTTCAAGATGGCGACCGATTTAACAGTTGTCAAATGATTTATTCTCAGTTTGGTTTGGCAATTCATTATGAATAGACTCACGCCTGAACAACGCTTGCAAATAGTGCAATTTTATTTCGAAAATAACTACGTCCATTTTATTTTGTTTAGCGATGAAACGCACTTCTGGTTGAATGGCTACGTCAACAAACAAAACTGCCGCATTTGGAGTGAAACTAATCCTCAAGTGTATGTCAAAACACCGTTACATCCAGAAAAACTGACCGTTTGGTGCGCTTTATGGGCTGGTGGAATCATTGGTCCGTATTTCTTAAAAAACGATGATGGCCAGAACGTTACAGTCAATGGTGATCGGTATAGAGCCATGATTACTAACTTTTTCATTCCTGAATTGAACAACCATGATGTCCAGGAGCTGTGGTTCCAACAAGACGGCGCAACATGTCACACAGCTCGTGCCACAATCGATTCATTGAAAGACACGTTTGGTGACCGCCTAATTTCACGTTTTGGACTTGTGAATTGGCCTCCAAGATCTTGTGATTTAACACCGCTAGACTACTTTCTTTGGAGCTATGTAAGGTCATTGGTCTATGCGGATAAGTCACAAACCCTTGACCGGTTGGAAGACAATATTCGTCGTGTTATTGCCGATATACGGCCACAAATGTTGGAAAAAGTCATCGAAAATTGGACGTCCAGATTGGACTACATCCGAGCCAGCCGTGACGGTCATATGCCAGAAATCATATTTAAAAAGTAATGCCACAAGATTATCTTGCGGATAAATAAAAATCATGTCAATCGAATAATTTAAAGTTCTATAGCTCTAAAAAAACACCCTTTATATTCGAATTCAAGGTTTGAGAATTACTGTTCGCACACTCGCTTGACCTGACCTTCGGCTAAGGTCACCAATTTGCGTTGTCTGTGTGCAAAGTAGGTTAATGCAAGATTAAAAGATTCGAGAAAACTCATTACACTAAAAAAATTTGTATTTCAAATGTCGTTATTATTTTCGTTAAAAAGTTTCAAATTACACCAAGAAAAGCACTACTCATTATTCTGCATTTCCGTTTCAGAAATGGAATATAGTTTTGATGGTATATAAGTAAGCATAGATGTTATGTTTTCCCTGTACTCTACGGGTACGGAGTTGAACCCTGTACATTAGCAGATACTCTACAAGAATCTTTTGAAATGTGCGTCATAGAACGATTCTGAGAATAAGCTGGATAGACAGATTAACCATTGAAGAGATACTACGATGACTCAACAACCCGACGCAACTGATCAATACATAAATACGGCATAAAACGCCGTAAACTTGAGTACTTGGGCACATTATAAGACATCCAGAAAAAATGGCTTGCTTCATCTGATCATCCAAGAAAAGATAATGGGGAAAAGGACCATAAGCAAGAGGACAACTTCGTGGCTGAAAAATCTCAGAGCGTGGTTCGGTAAATCAACAGCACAACTGTTTGGCGCTGCAGTTGATAAATTGAATGTAGCGAATCTTTTTGTGAACTCAACATCATCATCATCATAGTCAACGATAGCAATGGTTAGATTTGAAATAAATTTAATTTCCAGTGCGACCTAATGGTCTATTGTGTCCCCATCAGAAGAGCATTTCTCGCCATAGCATTATCTATAGGCCGTCTTCCAGTTCCAGAGTTTTGATCCATTCCAGTATCTGGAATGGATTCAGGTAGGCTACTTCCTCACTTCTATAAATTTCTTGTCCAAAGCATATTTTGCGTTGGCTAGTAATGATGAGGCATTCCGTAACTAGATGAGTTTTCCTACTCTTCCCCATAGAATCTGCACTCGTAATTTTATACTAGACCCATTCTAATGAGGTGTTTCCTAGGGCGACAATACTCTATGAGGAATCCAGTGAGGAAGTGTAGTATATTCTTGTTAAGATCCAGGTATTTCTTGGATCTCGTAGTGTCAAAGTTCCGAAGAAACTTTTTGGAATGATCCAATCCAGGAAGATTCCGCCAGAGTGTTTCTCTTTCAGTTTTTTTTTTTCGCCTGAAACTCTTTCTTGTATATACATGCCTATACCATAGGAGGAAAAAATCATATCCGTGCGGGAAGTGTTGCGCTTATGTTTGGATCGAGTTTGCTGTGCACTAAACTTTATTATCTAAAGCACTCTTATGAGAAATAAAGTACCTATTAGAGTCTTTTATATTTATCAGACTCATCATTTCATCTCCATCCAATCTTGACGTTTTCATCAGGCTCGAGGTTTTCACATTGCCAAAAGCAGCAAATATCTAATTCAATAGATCCTGCAGTCGAGGCGAATTATTGATTCACTCTATGTATTTCGACCATCGAATTAATACTATAAAACGGAATTCCCTCCTTTATTCATCTGAAAGCCATAAGGTACAGAAAGAATGGTGAAACCCACATAATACGATGGATAAAACTAATGTACGGTTGGCGTGCTCGATGTTAGGACTAGGGTCCAAAAGGAACAGGGTAAGGGAGCAATTGAATCGCCTTTGTGGGAGCTCAGGGATAGTTTAGTCTCTCACTGAATGGATTCTATTCGTGTTCCGATCGAAGACTGGGAAATCTAATATTATTGAACGTACCTTTAATCATCGCATAATTAACTTGGAATTATGGGTTCTAACAGCATTTCTGCTATGTTTGGACATCGATTTCTGTATATTTTCAAGGGTAGAAATTATGTTAAAGCACTTAAACGCAATTCTGTTTATATAATATTCAAGGAATTCGGGAAAAATACTGTACACTTATCAATAGTTCTATCAACTTATGCCTCATGCTTTCATCACAAGTTATTACTTTCGAAAGTATCATAACTTCCAAGCTAAGCCTGTATGCCTTTGAGGTCACTTAACACTATTTATTGCTGAGATTGTATGAGTCTTGGGCGACCATTCTTTTTTCTAATCTGGAACTACATCGTTCAGCTCACTTTCAGGGATATGGAAAAACCAGGGATATGATATCAGTAGGGAACTCCATATTTGTAATTCTTGACAATTAAAGGAATAATTTGGTGATGATGATTAAAATAGATAAACTTTTGGATTTCTCTTCGACATCCACAAACTAAATTCGATTACCCAATATTAAGTTTTTGCATTCTGCAGAGTTCTGTTAGAGCGACAAATTGGGTTTCTGCCTAGGGTGGCAGTTTGGCTAGCGACGGCCCTGAGCAATTGGTATAAAAACTAGAGCTATAGCTAGTATTCACAGACTTATTGCCCAGTTTCATCATTATCGACGGTCTTCAACCTCTTGCTGATTCTACAGCTGATGTTTTCACTGTGAAAAAACTACTGGACATTTTAAGTAATGTAATATGGTTCAACTTTTTACATTGTGATGACCCATATTTAAATTTTCAAATAGAATTAATAGGCCATGATGTCTGCCATACATTGAGATGAAAGAGAGACGTTCTCTTCTTTCCTTAATTCAAAATAGTTCGGCATGAAATCGTTATAGCAAAACTTCTGAATGGACGAAATTATTACTCGTGAATTTCTCTGAGTGACGAAAAACTTTCATCTCGGAATATTCAAGTGCTGAATCTTACATTCCAAAGGGCCAGTACTTCAGACAGTCCGGATTGAAACGAAAGTATTTTCCGGATTCTTAAAGCCAATTCTACCCATTTTGAAAAATCATTGGACAGTATTAAAACTCCTTTACCGGCCTTTTCTACCGAACCTTCGAACGACGACCGACATTTAGAACCTCACAAAAAGCCACTCATGACCAATGTTTACCCCATGACAGAATGTACAAAAAACAGGAGAACAGTGGCGGCTCGTAGCCTGGATTTCCATGCTAAACAGAGAGCTAATAAGAATGCGTATTTTCGAGCGTTCGTTCTCTGAAGAAATCATTTCATCGCAATGTCTGTGATTTTCGGATTTTGAGCCGAGAATGTTCGACTCACTGATAATGAATCCGTCTTCAAATTGATTAAGAAGCTGGAGAGTGAAGAGGTGTCGTCTTATCGCTCTATAAAATATTCGAGAGAAATAAAAAGAAGGGAAAGGATATATGCTCATTTCACTAGCAAAGTGGTACCTAGATTTTGTGAAATGTACTTAGTGTTCAACTAATTATTTTATTTATAAAAGAAAAATATATCTAAGATGTTTCTACAGCAGATGTTGCTTCCTCTATTTTCCCTTATCTTTGCCAAGAGCAAGTGCACGTCGTTTAGCTCTACGAGCAACGATATTTTTACTGTACAAAACAATTTCACCCTAGCTGTCTAACACAATCGTTGAACAAAAATCGGCGATGTGTGTACAGGTTGTCCCAAATTCGTTGTCTAAGGAGGGCTCGAGTTTTGAGAGAATTATGAACTTCAAATAATTAAAATATTCGGTGGCCACCAAGGTGTACGGATTTGACATCGTTAGTTTTTTCAACATTTTCAGATTGATAAATGTTGTTCTTTAAATGTGACCAAAGGAAAAATCTAACGATGTTAAACACGGAGACCTTGGTGACCACCGAATATTTCAATTATCTGAAGTTCATAGATTATCATAGATAGGCACTTGGTGGAGTTGGCGTGGGAAACTGAAACTTTTGATGATTTTTATAGTTCGATTAGAAATTTATATATTTTTGAAAAAAGAAAAAAATTTGAAAAAACACAAGTTTATGTTTAACACCGAAATAAAGCTTCAACCTATTAATTCCTGGTGAATATTAAACAAGCAATAATAATAATAATAATAAATACATGCACTTAATTTCATTGAGAACACCGGAATGCAACCAATTGTATTTATAATTTCATACAATACCGTCCTGTTATTAGTTATTTTCTTTTCTCTTCTCGGTTATTGCCTTTTTCTGTAGTTCTAACTTTACATGTAATAACTGTCTAGAATCTAGATGGTGGATTTTCATTGAAAAGTCATCTTTTGTACTGAAGTCCATTTTCACCTCGGAGGATAAATCAATAAACAGAATTTCTGCATTTTGGGCTTGGAAAAACCAAGAATGATTGATGAAAATCCTCAATGTGTCATTGGTGTGGTTGGTCTGATGGTGTGATTGAACTTTACTTATTCTTAAATGAGGCTGTTGCAACTATTACGTTGCCGGAATTGAAAGATATTAATGTGATGACGGTTATTTTAAACAAAAGTTTCCTGGCTATGTTATTTCTCAAAGAAGTGATAATAATTGGCTTTTAGACTTTGTTCTTGGTGACCACGTAAAAAATAAGGTCTATGCCAATACTCCACAATCGGTTCAAAACTTTAAAGATGGAATTCGTGGAGTTATCGAAGACACAAATGTGGGAATAGGTCTTGGATAAGACCATGAAAAATATATGTAACCGTGGCGGCCATTTGGCTGATATCGTTTTCCATCTTTAATGAAAAACCTTCCTCTTTACAATGAAATAAACATCCATTGATTTTTCTTAGGATATACTCGTTTTTTTAATATCATAATCAAACCCCTTATTGGAAACCTATCATATATGAAATTTCTCATAGATTCTGCGGAAACGAATTAGCCAATCGTTCAGAGTATTGAAAATAGATAAAGAGAGCATATGTCATTTTTAGTGAGCAAATTTTGTCCCCTACATGAACTATCAAATTTGACATGAAGCGCGCGGAAATGAAAACATATCAGAGATAAGATATTTCACTCAATTCGCGAGTTTCTCCACGAAGAACGCACTTCTGATGTCCCATGGTGAATCAATGTTTCATATTAACTCAAAATATATTGAAATAAATTTCTAAATATATCAGAAATTCAGAAACAAACTTCAAGCGCACCAAACGACGTGAAACAACCGATGACACTAGGAGAGCAAAAGTTGCCAAACCTTGGATTTCAGCAGGTGGATGCAGAAAATTATAAATATTCTGCTCATTATAAATTCGATGATTAGGAAAAATATCGGATTCCAAATATTCAAATTTGCATAATCAATCAGGAATCAATCGAATAAATATATTTCATTCGATATAATATACATTCATAACGATATAGTAAAATTATGGATTTGAAAATATATCACAATCCGACATCGTAATCTAACCATGTTAGGGACATGTAAAAATTGCGTATACTCCCTCTATCTATATTTATTACTCTATGGCTAAGCACCACCCTTTTTTTTGAGCCGACGAGCCGCCATTGCAACACGGTCTCAATAAAATTGGAATACCCAGTTGGCAACCGGAAAAATCGTGTTTTTCGGGCCGAAACAAATTTCTGTGATCTTTCGAGTGGGAAAAAAGATGGGCAGAACGCCGGTTGCGTTTTTTTTATGCCGCGTTAATTAACCGCAGTTTTACTCTCGCATCTTCCTCTGACCCCCCCTCCCTTCGCAGTCCAGTTACTTTTTCCTGGAGGTTGTTGCGTTGGAGGCTGTTTGGGCTCGCAGTGGGGAATGTCCGTGGGCGATAAGGAGAAGGGAGTTCGGGAGAACACCCCATAACTCTAGCGCGTTTGATTGACACCTCGCCAAATTACGGAGTGAGTCAGAACAGCCGAATAGGAGACAGACAGGAGTGGATCAAGTGCATCTGACGGCTCGTCTATCGAGCCTAAACAATATGCGCGTAAGTCGGAAGTTCGTAAAGACGAAAATAAGGGTTGGGTGGTTTTTATGTTTATATAGAGTGTATTTTTCAGGTATTTTAAGCGCTTCTGTTGAGGTGGAGACCAAATTTGCGTAATGCTTATGAATTTTCCGATTGGGGCTACCATTTTGATATATAAAAATTGATTATATTTTGAGAGAAATATTTATATTTATTCTTCTCTGATTAGGAGCAAATAATTATTTTGGAGACACATATCAGGAAAGTATTACTTTTCCCGCCAAGGTAGCAAAGTAAGGACTTCCCTGACAAAATGATTATTCTCAATGAAAATGAAACTGTTAGAAATTTCATAATTTGTCAAACTATAAATATTTTGGACATATACAACACATACATAGCAACCAACCCTTTCAAGAATTGTGATTTCTATCAAATTTCGTATTAATTTATCACTACAGAAAAAATGGAAAGATTGTGGGAATTGTTGTAAATGGCCAATACAATATGCTACATATATTATTTTGAACAATCGGAGAAAAAATTATATACTAACTGGCAAAGAAACTGCAACAACCAGAAGGAGCTGTTCAAATTGTAATTTTTTTTTCGAAAAACATAGATAGTATAGCAAGGATTATATGATTGAAATTTGCAGAAAAAACGAAGGGTTTACAATTTTTTTAATCTATTTGTTAATAATGTGTTTGTCCACCGCGATTATCTATACACTCCCCAACACGACTGGCATTGATACAATTAGATGGTTTATTTCTTCTTGAGGGATACTATCCCAAGCTACCTATAATTCATGCCTCAGAGCCGCCAAAGTCCGTGGCGACTAAGGTAAACTTCCAAGCCTTCTTTCTACCCATGATGTCCCAAACATGCCCTATAGGCGAAAAATCAGGGGATCTGGGCGGCCATGACAAAAGATTCACATGGGTCGCTTCGAAAAAGTTTAAAATAAGTCTGGCAACATGAAGTCGGGCATTATCTTGCTGAAATATTGGATTCTCGAGCCGGTTAAGATAAGAGAAAACATATGGCTCCACTATTTCTTGAAGGTAACGCAGCGCTATCATGTTACCTTGAATAAATACTGAATGTTTTAGTTTTGTGAATTGGAACTGCATAATTTTCACCATTTTTGTACTGAATTATAACAATTTAAATGCATTGTTGAAGCATTTTTAGTGAATGCTTTCTTTTCACTCGTCAAATGTCAAAAGATGACAGCTCTGAAAGTGACACCTTCCCAGATAGCGGACTATTCAAAATGAATTTTCACATATATTTACGATTTTTCGGAAATCCCTACGAAAATATCCAGAAATAGCAAAACTGTAAGATAACTGAACTTACTTTTTGATCGAGAAGTAATCATTTTGAAAGGAGTGAAGTACTACAATAAATAGAGAGGCTTTTAATGTAAAACTCATGTTATTACTGGGACCTCTGTGTTTTTATAGTTTTCAAAGGCATATCATAAGCATTTCCGTAGAAATAAAGTTCTTTTCAATAAACGTAAAGCAGTAGGCACTAATGAATGTGAAATTCCCAGGATCTCAATATTTCACATTTTATTAGTCCGATTTCGGTGAAACCGAGTATGGCTATTAGAGTTGAGAAATACCTAAATGGTTCCAAAGAAATTTCAGCTCCGTCACATATTCAATACATATTGCTCATGGGCAAGTTTGAACTTTTAAAATACCGAATAAAAGATCCGGTAAAGGGCTAATTTTAGGAGCGAAGGATGAAGAAGCATAGTATCCTACGCATTGGCAGCAAATTTCGTTTGATACAAACTATAAACAAACCATAAAATTTCGAGATTTCACCTAAGATCAACATTTCTAGGCCTGACCTGGTATTTTCACCCTTGCGAACTGTCTTGAACTATTTGTCCCAAGAACTCAAATTCGGACTTAACACCCAATGATAAGGGGATTAAGGATTCGTCTTCGCAATAAGAAATAGTGATTTTCCTTGAATGGAATTGCTTCTTGTAGTTTATCCTCACTATAGGGGGGGTGAGATTCCTAATAATTCACTCAAACAGTTGTATGCCTACGGTGGGGAAGTTATTGATTGGAGGCAGGAAACCCAGAAATGGTATGAATGAAAGACGAGAAACCAAAATTACTCAGGATGATGTGAAATGCCTTTTGCAACCGGCAATTCTTAAATCGAAGACCAAACATTTCTTTATCTGAAAAGTGATCATAATAAAGGGAGTTTTTTTAGAGCTATAGAACTTTAAATTTCAATAAAACAACGATGGATTATTCCATTGACATGAATTTTATTTATCCGCAAGATAATCTTGTGGCATTACATTTTAAATATGATTTCTGGCATAAGACCGCCACGGCTGGCTCGGATGCAGTCCAATCTGGACGTCCAATTTTCGATGACTTTTTCCAACATTTGTGGTCGTATATCAGCAATAACACGGTGAATGTTGTCTTCCAAATGGTCAAGGGTTTGTGGCTTATCCGCGTAGACCAATGATTTTACATAGCCCCACAGAAAGTTGTCTAGCGGTGTTAAATCACAAGATATTGGAGGCCAATTCACAGGTCCAAAACGTGAAATTAGGCGGTCACCAAAGGTGTCTTTGAATAAATCGATTGTGGCATGAGCTGTGTGACATGTTGCGCCGTCTTGTTGGAACCACAGCTCCTGGATATCATGGTTGTTCAATTCAGGAATGAAAAAGTTAGTAGTCATGGCTCTATACCGATCACCATTGATTTGTAACGTTCTGGCCATCATCGTTTTTGAAGAAGTACGGACCAATGATTCCACCTGCCCATAAAGCGCACCAAACAGTCAGTTTTCTTAATGTAACGGTGTTTCGACATAAACTTGAGGATTAGCTTCACTCCAAATGCGGCAGTTTTGTTTGTTGACGTAGCCATTCAACCAGAAGTGCGCTTCATCGCTAAACAAAATAAAATGGACGTAGTGCGCGATACGTATTCCGCACAGAACGATTATTTTCGAAATGAAATTACACTATTTTCAAGCTTTGTTCAGGCGTGAGTCTATTTATGATGAATTGCCAAACCAAACTGAGAATAAATCACTTGACAGCTGTTAAATCGGTCGCCATCTTGAATAGTAATGCCAACTTAAAGTTATATACCTCGAAAAGAAACACCCGTTACTTCCTCCACTTTCAGTAAACTAGGGAGCAATATGAGGTAAACAAAGGGGGATTAAATAAGTTTTAGGCGGATAAAATTGGAAAGTCACCTAGTGAAGAATCAAAGCAAGGAGCTGATGTTACCAGAAGAAAATTATTGAGTAGTAGTATGTTATTCAGATGAATCTGAATTTTAGACTTCATATTTTCCATAATTCCACAATACCTTATTTATTCTTTAGTAAAATAGAATTACTTTTATTCTAAATGACGAAACCTCAATTGCTATTCTGATCAATTCCAAACATTCATTCTCGGAACAACAGGACTTTCAACATT
Organism: Harmonia axyridis; assembly: GCF_914767665.1. NCBI lineage: Eukaryota > Metazoa > Arthropoda > Insecta > Coleoptera > Coccinellidae > Harmonia > Harmonia axyridis. The sequence goes on from NC_059504.1 coordinate 38,343,371, forward strand.
TTATCTCTATTTCTCTTGCTCAGTGTGTCCGCTGATCGCCTATAATTATTTTTCCAAATGATATTATCATTGTCTAAAGTTATAGCGAAAGTAATATAGTACATTTTTCAAACTCTTATTAATGAAATTCAAGTTCAATTTTCGAAACAGCTACAGATTTCATGAACATGTGAGTGACAGTTTCGTTGAAATCAAGAAAAATTGAAAAAGTTCTATATTTTTATGATCCAATAATTACATATAATCGAATAAGTCTGAAAATTCTCACGATCACGAAGGTTTTCATCGATCAACGAATTGTGTAGTGAAAGGATGGGAATTCCTTCTATTACTAGTTTTTCTTCCTAGACGAGAATTACAAGGAATTCATTATTATCTTATCACTGAAGTTTTAGAGAAGTTAATTATTATTAAGGAGCCATTTTCGAAATTACCGCTCAAGTACTATGCATAATTGAATTAAGAAAATATATTGAAAAGATGATACTGAATATTTTATTTTTCACAAACCCCAATTTTCTTTCGAATAATACCTAATTCATAAAATGATTTTTGAGTCCTCGTTTTCCGAATGGTCAAAAACGATAATATTCGATTCACTGATCTGTCCTCAAATTTCAACGGAAACTTGAAATTGATAAAATTCGTCTGCGTCCAGAACTTTTCTCGGAAACAGTAGAAGCTATTTCAAGAAATTTGGTATAAAGAAATCAGTTGCTGTACCGTATTGATTCTCTGAGCTTGAACAGGATCTATCGATGTAAAGAAAAAACAAGGGCGTGGATCTTTTATTTTCTTGGGGGGGCGAAAAAAATTTTGTTGTAGACTATGTTTACTCATATCTGTAATGAGATAAAAAGAGGTTTGCTAATGAATTTTGAACCAAATTACTTGAAATAATAGCATTTTTTTGTTAACAATTCGATTGTTTATACCTTATACAGGACGTTCCTAAATTGGAGGTACAAAGGAAAATAAGAGATTGCTTGGATAATATGAAGAAGCAAGTCATATAAACAAACGCTTTGTTTTCGAGAAACATGGTGTTCCTTGTAGTCCTTTTTTATTGTAATGGTAATGCCAGTTTATCGAATTTTTAATAATATTCTTTACAGATTGGGTAACTGCATTATTGAAATTCGGTGAAGTGATACAAAAAACCCAAAAAACGGGCAATTGTATACCGATGACGAATGCGAAAATCATAGAAAGCAAAACAAAGGGCGACACTGACAAAGGGGATAGATGAAGGAAATTAATAAACCTCGGACATAGACTTGCTCGTAGTGTAATACCTAAAAGTAATAATTTAGGAAGCGATACTAAACTCATAAACCGTAACAGGGTCCGATTTTTGACTGCCTCGTTCATTTCATGGAAAAAATTTTATTATTCGTTGCACATTCTGATATTTTGAATTTTGGGAGGGGAGGATTTCCCCCAGTACCACCCCATTTCCATGCCCTTGAGAAAGAATCGAAGAAACAAAATTTAAAAATTAATTTCTCGAAAACCTAAAAAAATTGGAAACATATATTGCTATGGCAACGAAATGGACGATCCCACGTTCGAATCCCACCACTGGTTATTCGTTAAAATTGTTTTTCTTTGATATTTTCATAATATTTATCGTCGATTTTAAGTGTGAATGAGTAAACAAACAAACCCACAAAAGCACCTCAAATTTATTCCAGTGCATTCCCAATATTTTTCATTTTCAAACTTCCCCAATTCTTCGAGCAGTCTAAGCATAATGCATCTCAAAATTGCCGGATATAAAAATCTGTATAACTCAATCCAGATGGGGATAATCAGATCTGAAACTTGTGAGGGTTTCCTCCACGGACTGAGGGCCCCTCCTAAGTTGAGATTTCGGGGATTTCCATTGACAGTCACTTAAAGGATTACGAGGCTTCTACATTAACGAAGTTACGGCAACGGTTTCCGAACTTTTCTAATTGAAGGGAATTCAAAATCCAGCAACACGAGTGGTCCTGCTCGATAAATTCAGACGTCCTTAATAAAGGATCAACAGTTTGTGAACTACAGATGTTCATCAAGTTCATCTGAAATCAATTCAACTGATTTGGATACTGAAGTGATGCTCTTATGGGTAGCGTTTTGTTTATTTAATTGTAATTATGCTTTGAAATTTTTAAACCTCCCAGTAATTTGAACATATTACTCCCGAGTCCAAGAGAAATTGACTTTTAGTGAATTTTATCGAATTTTCGAATTTCAATATTGTGAAACTTACGATGCTTATCTTCATTGAATCACCGCTCTAACTTTAACCGTTAGAAGTTATTATCACTCATTCGTTGTCGATTGAGCTATATTCATTAATAATATTTATTTAATCCCTTCTAGCATATGTATGTATAGGATACGTCCATAACAAAAAATAAAGAAACAAAATAAATGTAAGTATGTGCAAGTAGACACTAGATAAAATCAAAAGTCAAACGAAACAAATGTATCTGTCAAATAATCATTCACGCTATAATGAGCCTTATTCACTGATAATTGTCGCAGTTTGAGATTGATAACCGAAAATCTACAGTTTCCGAGATATTTGAGTACTTGTCTTTTTGAAAAAATTTCTCAACTCATTTTATTATTGACAATGACTGAGTTTGGTTTATATTTTGGATTATTTTCATCAGACAAGGATATGATATGTATGAAGTCAGCAAAACTATGCTGTAACAGATGTTAAATAAGAATTGGTATGATTTGAAAATTGGTATATGAAGAAAAGAATAGTAAATTTTTCTAATATAAATTTTTTTGCAACTTTCGAATTCCACATTACATGTAGGAATATGTATGATATTAAGAACTTACTGAATTCCTTCTTTATTACTTTAAAAGGTTTTCATTAGACAGTGGCGACGCTAGAGGGGGTCAGGGGGGCCAAGGGGGACCCAGGTCCCCCCTAAAATTTGACATACTAAGGCTAAAAGATTAGCAGAACTACAGTTTCGCTTTACTTTGGCCCCCAAAAAAAAATCCGGCCTCCTCTTGGCCACCCCTGTTTTTGAAAGCTGGCGTCGCCACTGGTTAGAATGCAGGCAGTAGTTTTGTTTCAGAAGATTTCAATTTGAAAAAGGAAAGAAGCAAAGAAAAGAAAGTAATGAATTATATATTTTTAATACAATTGAACCCGAAATTTCTCTAGGAAATGTATTCAAAAATTATTTCTGAAATTACCTCCACCATTCCTTAAACAAGGAGGTGCCCTCTTTCTTATTTCTTCAGGTGTTACTTTCCGCGTCAAATTCACTTTCGATTTTCTCGCTGCTTCGTCAATTCTAACGGTGTTAGATCGGGACTGCTCACTGACCACGAAAATTATCCAAAATTATAATCATATTTGGTCAACGTAGAACAAATTGACGAAAAATAAAGTAAGGTGAGAAATCTCTTAAAAATACTCAAATATCTCGTTAACTGTTGATTAATCACTGTTATTTATGACTAAATATGGTTTAAACGACAGCAAATGGGTCATACTAACACGCCCTCCAAGATTTACGTCTAATTTGGAAACACCCTGTATAAATAGAGGACCTATATAGATATCTATTGTTCGTATTGAATGAAGTCCACTATAGAGAAATATGATTACTGTATCCATAGAAGATATACAGGGTGAGTTCAAAGAAATCAAGATATCCAGTGATTTCCAAAAAATTGATCGGTGGAATTTCATTCATTTTTAGATATTTTGTGGGATATCATATCAATTGCGATTGATGATGTTAACATCTCCAAAAATTTTTTTTTCAAATCATATCAAGTTTATTCACACACATATACATTTCCCCATATTTTAAAATAGAGACATCTAGGCAGCTTAATGCCTGTTAAACTTACAAATCTATTATGTAAGTGTTTCTTATCAAACTACATATATCCAGATGGCTGGAATTCCGGAATAGACGATTACCAACTCGATTGTTCACGGTTAAAGTTCACTCGGTAGATAGGTGAATAGAATATACAGGGTGGATCAGAAAATGCTGTCCTTCAATGATAATTTCTTCGCAGTAGGTACAACAAGCGCTGATTAGAAAATATTAGATATGGAAGGTTGCTGGGTTGTGGCAGAACGATTTTTTTACGTGAATCTTTTTGCCAAGTTCCACAAGTCATTAAATTAATTCTAAAAAATTACAAATTTTCAAAATATGATTAGCATATGAACATTGAAGTTGTAAAATAATGCAATCAAATGAAACAATACAATAAACTATATAAAAAATAAAACATACACACGCAATAAAATAGTTCAATTAATACATATTTAATAAAGAACACATTATAAATAAAACATATCGAATAAAATACACATATTTAATAAAACAGTACAAAACTTTACAAACTATTGTGGTTTCCGGATTGTTTCAAATATTCCACATTTACTATTTCTGATGGTCGAAAGATATCGTGAGAGTGAAAATAAAACTCTCCATTCAAAATACCTTATTCCAATGCAGATAGAACATCGGTTTATTCTGAATTCACTGTATTGTGTTCTATCGCCTGAAGTCGAAGTCCCATATTCGGTCCAATTCTCAACTGGTTTTTTCTCGACATTCATCTTGAGTCCATATAACATATATACGAAAATAACTTCAAAAACGCTGCAGGCTAGAATTTCTCGTTTCAACACTTACGAATTCCATCATCGGGATCATCTTCGATACGTATCCAGGATATACGGGTGTAAGCTGTTGAGAAGCTCCACCACAAATAAATTCAAATTTTCTTCCTTTGTAGAGGTCGGTATAAATCTTTTGTTATTTGGATATATAAGCAAGTTTGAGATCGATATATTTTAAAGTTTTAACCAACTTCGGGTGTACTCCGCTTAACTTCGTACAGAATCCGCTCTTGAAATATTATGAAACTTGAGCGAAATAACTTGGATACTTCAACATCCCCCAGCAATTTTCAGATGCCCCGAATATGGGAAATATTTTATGTCTAACCACTTTTTGATATTTGGAAAGTCTTAAGCCTGATATGATCTATATCTTTTAAAATGTGTCTAGATTATTCTCCCTCCGAATTTAAACACCTTCATATTTTTATTCAAGTCACAACTGAATATCTAATGCTATAATTTTATCGCGTCCCAGAATCTAATCGAAACATTTATCGATTTTTTTTCAATAATAAATAAAAATTCGACAAGTTAAATATTTCACTTTTTTGAAAGACGGCTTCTATCTGCTTTACATAGCCTAAATTTATTCGGTCAAAAATCGGTATTTCTAGTGCATTTGCTCTTCTTTTTCGATGAAACTGCTCATGGCTTCCATAGATCAAGAATAAAAAATCATTTTTTCCTGTTTAGGTATTTTTACGATAATTACCTGTTGCGAAACTGGGTTTCAGGTTGCTCTCTTTCTCTCTTCCACCACCATTCTGTTCTTCGACGTTAAAATCACCGTTCTTAAAACGAAGAAACCACCCAGAGCACGTTCTTCCACTAATAGCGACCTCACCATAGGTATCATAGGTATTTGACAGCATTCTATGAGTCTCAGCCGCAGATTTCTTCATATTAAAGCAGAAAATGAAAACCTCCCGCAAATGACGAGAATTTGGCTCGTAAGCTGACTTGTTTAATTGAGAATAACCTTATGATGCAGACACAAATCGACTAATATTTCGAAGGCGTTATGCTTATTATTATATTTAAGTACCTTATTGTATGACATCTACGATCTATTTATTTCGACTACCGCTTACCGCTACAGCCATTTATTGCTAAACGACGCCGACGGAAGCAAAGTTGTACACCTAATATTTCCAGACATTATGATTAAACAGCTAAGTACGATTCAACACCTATTGGTCCTTGAACTTTATAACCACTCAAAATATAAACTGATATCAATGAATCATGAACAATTCAAAAATAGAGTTAAATATTTGCTAACTGATAGTTTTTCCAGTATTGGAGAATAACACTGCGCTGAATTTATGTAATTCATATTTCAGTATTAGCTCAGAATCTTATTCCTTCTTTTTTTTTCAAATTATCCTTCACATTGTTAAGATGTCTGGTAGCATCAATAAACCGAAAGAAATCTTTATTTTTGACAATCATCATCGCGAATGATTAAGAATTAAAATTTTTTAAATATTTGATTCGGTTTTCGGAAGGGATAATCCTGGATTCTAATCCCATGGAATAGCATTCACTGTGCGATTTTTATTGGATGCACCTCGAGATTCACCGCAATGAAAAATCATAATCATTGGCAGGAAGATATCGCTTTGCGATATGTTCGCCTTTTGCACTTTTTTAACAAACTAATGTACAACCTTTTATGCAATAAAGAGTAATAATAATAATAATCTAATGATCGAACTATTACTGACGATCGATGCCGATATGGGTGTTCAACAAATGAGACAATACAACATATCACAGGTGGATGTCAAATGTTTGCAGGAAATGAATGTAAAGAGGGACACGATGCAGTAGAAAAGATACTACACCAAGAATTGGCAACCATACTAAAACTTATTCATTCTGAAATAATGCCATATTACAAGTACCGACCGGAGACCATCCTGGAAAACGAACGCTATAAGCTGTAGTGGGATCGTACAGTTTTGACTGATAAAACAGTCCCTCACAATAGACCAGATATATTACTAGTCGATAAACATCAAAAGACAGCATTACTCGTTTACGTAGCAATACCAAATAACAACAACCTGCGTCAAAAGGAGGTCGAAAAAATTTCAAAATATAGGGACCTCGAATTTCAGATAAAGCGTCAGTGGGGAATGATATCAACGAAAACTATTCCAATTATCTTCTCAACAACTGGAATAGTGCCCAAAAATCTCAAGAGGAATATCAAGCAAGTATATATTATAATAATCATGTTTATTCAGAAATCCACAGTATGAATAATACACAAACAATATCAAAGAACAAACATTAGTGTCTCGATAAGTGTAGAAACACTTGTTTCGAGATAATGAAAAAGGAAATAAAATATAGTATATAAAATATAGATACATGTATTAAGCGTGGCAAGTAATCAGTCCAAAATCAATAACAACAATGACAATCCGGAACAACAAGAGATGTAATATAATGTAAAAAGCTGTTCTTTTAGGTACTGCAAGGACGGTGAGAAAATTCCTAGGAAGCGAAGGACAGGTCCAAGGATCACGTGTAAGAGGACCAGAAGTTCGACGAGAACCAGGGAGACCACAACGACCGGACACGACCGAGCTCTACCCTTCTGATATTTTAAATATCTGGGATTGAGTGAATGTTCCTCTTAGCGAGGAGTGAGAAGCCGACGGCGAGGAGAAATCCTACGCGTATAGGCAAAAGTCGGGAATAATCTAATATTTATTTAATAGATATGTGATCAATACATATAATCCTAAATAACACCAGAAATATCGTATTATTTTGGGTTCCTCCTGAGGTACTGATATGTTAAATAATATCTAAAAATATTTAGATCAGTACGCGAGCGGAGCTGCAGTTAAAAACTTGTGTTACATAAAATAAAAAAATCTGCAGCGTGATAATAACGAGGAAGAATACCCTCTTGATAAAGAATGATATACTAAACACTTTTACCGAGACATTCCACTACGTCAAGATCTTATGTAAACGAGACAATCCATACAGAAGCGTATTTCATCTGATTCTCAAGTCTTGGGCTAGATGGAATGGAATATGCCTCGTGTAAACGATCCATCAGATAGAAAACCGGTTTATCTAACTTCTACAATGAAAAGGTAAACACAACATTCGACGATTCAGTTCAGATTCGTAAATATAACGTACATATTCGGACCTGAATGTTAGATTCGATTCGAATTGTTATTTAAGATGAAAACAAAATGCAAATTCTGGAGTCGGTGTTGAAATATATTTCTAATACAAAGGTCAGGCTTTAGTATCCAAGCAATAACAGAGTCTCTTATCAGTAGTTAATTTTCGTTTTCATTTCGACTACTAAAGATAAACCTGCCTTTCGTTGATGAAGACGATATTACAACTGAGAAGATAAATTAGTTTGTGCTGTTCGGTGATTGAATTGACAATGGCAACGTGTGTAGTTAGTAGACGTTTATTGGATAGATATTTTCCAAAATTAATGGTAAGTGATTTACTCTTCAAATGATTGCAACTCCCTCTTATTTTACATCCATATTCAATCAGATCAACACTTATTACCATATCATAATAAGTATATCACTTTGAAAAAAGATTGATCCATAGCTGAATCTGAAAAAAAATGTAAAGAAAATATTAAGGGGCTCAAGGAAGCACATATTCCGATATTAATTAGGTCAACGGTAAAACAGTCAAATAAATAAAAGTATTACCTATATACTTACTACTCAACAACTGAAGTGTATATAAATAGAATATTGAAATATTTTGCGTCAATGTTTAAAAAAGACTAATGATACGGATTAGTATTATGTAAAAAGCAGGGGCGTACCCAAAAGTGAAGTACTGATGGAGGTAGTAAAAGTCATTACTGCACAGTTTTTTATTTCGGTCTTGCAACACATTTATCTGCCAAAAATTTATAATTCCCGCTAACCTCAATATCTATTTCAAACTTCAGAACCGGATCAGCACAATATGGAATATTCTCGGAAATTTCACATTTGCGCATGTGCATGACGCACAGGGGGAGCTCAAATTCTTATGGAATTACTCACCACCCTATGCAAGTATTCCTATCTATAGAACACTGCAAATTAATGGGCAAAATCTGACTAGGGGTTCCGTGAATATGATTTACTCCCGATGAAATCGAAATAGAATATTGCATTGAGATGTGAAATAGTAATTCAAAACTGAATTTTTGAAATTGTTATTCTCATTTTGGAACGAAAGACCTGAAGTTAGGATTCGGAAACTAGACATTTATTTGAATTTTTCGTATTTGTTCTTCTAAAATCTAGATATTTTGCAGTGAAAAATGAGGTTAATATATTTTCTGTTTTATTGCAGAATATTTACTTCTAAATATACAGGGTGTTTCCCAATTGAATGTCAATATTTATTGGGGTGATTTTTGGGACCATTTTAAGAAAAAAAATTTCATATGAACATATGCCCAAACCTTTTGAGATACAGGGTGGTAAAATTTCTCAAAAATAATTAATTTATTATTAATATCTACAACACCACATCAGATATTTCAATGAAATTTGTCATACATGTCCTATGAATCAAGAGGTATTTTTTAATGTATCACTTTTTTTCAATTTCACCAGTGGCGTTCGTACGTAATTTGAACTGGCTATTTTGGCCGACATTGATGATACGCCACAGTTTTTTCCTGAAATAACAATTATTTTTGAAATTCTCAATCATTTCTTACCAAATTTGATCACTTGACTTTTTCAATCTGATGCACAGTTTTCGCTTAAAAAAATAAAAACCGTTTCTCTGCATGATCATGACAATATCATTAATATGACAATATCACCATGCACAGACATACATTGATTTCAATTTTTTAAATGAAACCCGTGCGTCGGACTGAAAAAATTCAAGAGATCAAATTGCTCATTATTGAATACAAATTTCTTTTTTTTTTACCACCCTGTATCTCTGTAACGTTTAGGACATATGTTCATTAAAAGTTTTTTTCTTGAAATGGGCGCAAAAATCATCTTCATAAATATTGACCAAGAAAAATTTCGAAAAATGTCAGCGCACTTAGAATGACAGCTCGCTTTTTTTTGTAAACTCCTGTCCTAGATTTGGCTAGACTGATTTTTCTATAAAAAATAAAACATCGCCTATATTGAGCAAAATCAGAAAAAATTTCCATTTTCAACCAGAATGGAACTTTTTCACAAGAGATATATTTCGAAAGAAAATAATTTTAAACGCCAAAAATGGAAAATCATCTTCTTCTTCAGCCATGAAGTTGTCCTTCTGCCTACACTTCGTTTCCTCAGTATTTTTTCGTGAATTATTGAATGGAGTTGAGCTTATTTTTCTGGATGTCTCATAATATGTTCGAAGTATTTCAGTTTTCGGCGCCTCATAGTGATGACTAGTTCAGCCGTTTTAATGAGATGCCATAGTACCTCTTCATTTGTTATTCTGTCTACCCAGATTTTGGCAATAGTAAAAAATATTACGATAGCTTCAATGAATAACAAAAATGTTGAATTTTTCGCTATTCATTTGTACACCGACTCTCAAGTCAAACACCGCGTCTTAAGTACAAGAAAGATAGAAATTAAATGATATAGGGAAAATTATTAATTCAAGGTTGACCGTCTAACCAATATCTCCGGAGAAAACTTAACTCATTCTTATTTGAAAATTTGTTTTTTATAAACTAGCCAAATGAAGAGTCAAGCAATGTTGGACTAGTATTTGAAGAAAATAACCTTTTTACACTGAACCTAACCAGTTTTTTCAAGGTTGCTGGCATCTAATTGCTCATTAACATTTCGAATATGGAGAACCTGGAGAAGTCATAATATGACGAAACAAATGTCGTAAAAATGAAAATAGCGGGAGTAAAATATTGTTTTTTATTCACAATTTCAAATTGGAATTCCGCGTCAAGTAATGACCGAAACAATCAAATATCAAATTGATGCTTGATCTTTTTCTTTTACTGTTTTCTAGTTACAAGGACTAACGTCAACATTTCCTGGACAAGAAAAACGAGGAATATACACATTAGACCCTATAGATAAAAATGAGACCACCTTCAATAAGATGCTCATTGCCAATCGAGGAGAAATAGCATGCAGAATAATAGACACTTCCAAGAAAATGGGTATTCAAACAGTTGCAGTCTATTCTATTGCTGATAGGCAATCGGTGAGTTGTCCATTCAAAGATCTGAAATATATCCGACATCAATAAAGCTAGGACTTTCCGGTCAAAACTATTGAAATCATTAACATGGTATCCTCACATGTTTTTAGTTTTCCAATAGGAATGATACAATTTAAAATTTTGTAATGGTAACGATGTGTATTATATTTTGACATTTCTTATGTCTTATGTATTCAGTAGGATTAATTTAATACAACAACATTCAGAAATTGTTAAAGTGTTCTGTCAGTGTGCCCATAATAGAAAAAAAACTGAAAAAAATAATTAATTAATTGATAACTTCTTATTCCTTCCTTCCATTTGAAACATATGCTGATGATAAACTCAGAAATATATGCACTCCAATTTGGATATAAAATGTTCTGGGCGAACAAAAATCAGTCTTAACAAATGGCAACCAAATTAAGGAATCTCTGTCGCGTGAAAAAGTTAACTCGTAAGTAATATCATGAGGGCATCTATTTTTTCCGGAAAATCAGAAAACACGTTGCTAATTAATATTTCATCAAGAAGCATAGATAATGCACGACTGCTTCTTGTAAAAAAATATTATTTTCTATTTCCGTTTTTTTCACAGGCAAAATTATATTCCCGAATCATATTTGACAAGACTATTTCTGGAGAGTGGAGAACACAATTACTTGTTACCAAGGGTATTGTAATTTTTGCTAGAAAATTTTGACATTCCTGGCAAAATTTCTTGAAGCAAAAAGTAGCAACCTGCACAGTGGCCAAAAAAGTTAGGTTTTTCTTACCCGGTAAAAAATATACTATTTTGGCGAAACAGTTGTCAAGCTTTTCCGCGGGTAAACTCGAAAAAACTGCTGATACGTGATATCATACAGTTTTTCCATCTAGAAAATATTTTTAATTTAAAATTTAGCGTATGTGATTGGTGGGAATTAAGACGAGGGAAATAGTCGCCACAAATCACAACAAATTCCTTCTATCAAAATACACTTCGTTGAATGTTAGGAGAAAAAAGGTATGATTATAGTTGACAAAACACTGCAAGTATCGAATTCATGCAAGTCGATATTGGTCTAATTTACAATCTATTTCAGGGTTTCTCATTTACTCTACTGGGAAAAATATAAGAAGTATTCGTCTAATTTCTTTTTCCGTGATTAAGTAGCATGAATACAATAAATCAACACGAATAACATAAGAAATATCAAAAAATAATACACAGCGATGCTATCATAACCATTTCAAATTTAATCATTACTATTAGAAAACCCTGTGTTCCACATCGATTCCTTGAATTTTATAAAATTTGATTTAGTGATTTTTCTGGAATAACGTTTTTCTGTTTTAATTCTGATTGTCTTCTCGAAGCTATTAATAACACAAATATCATTTGAAAGAATATCTGAAAATATTTGTCATTAAACAGAACTACTTTGAACGCATTTTAATTATCACTTTCACTCCGTCCTTGAAACAATTCTCAAATTATACTCAATAACTTATAAATTGATCTAAAATTACAGGTAGTACACTGATAGTCAGGTGGACGAGTCTAATAATGCATCCAACATGAATACCTATTTACGATGTTGCAGTTTATCGACCATTCTAAATATTGAATATCAGTTTCTTCACCCACTGAAAGTGTACCTACTGATTATTTTCATTGTCATGAATAATTAATTCATTCAAATGATACAAATCAAGACGGTAAATATTTGTTGCAATATTTACTAGGAGACAGCAATATCCGGCCATTTAACAAACGAGCTCAGAGAAAATAATCAGTAGCGAATATAAGTATTAATTTTTTTTATCCCTTTATTCATTATTTATTTCATTTTGATCATTCTTCGCATGAAATATGTATAAATTTCGATATTTTGAGACCACATCGAAACTATTATTATACGAATGAACTCGAATACACTACTCAACTTTCTACTACAACCACAGAAAAGATGTTATCTTCAGAAAGAAAATAATAGATACTAACCAAATTTACCAAAATATTTACGGAGTGGTGTCAAACAAACCTCTTTACCTAACCTGCGACAAAGAACCGTAAGCAGTAGGTTGTTAATCAAGCAAACAATATTTTCTTTCAAATATTTCGATTCCATCTATTGTGCCCAAAAATTTTTTATTTGAATAGTTCAACAGTTTTAATGAACTTTCGGATACCGAATGTCCGGTAGTCAAATTGTCCGATTTTTTATCGAACGAGTTTATGTACTCACATTTGTTCTGTTGTAAGTACTGGGTGAAAAATAGAAGTATTAAAACCGTTACCCATTTCGATGATTTCCTCTAGAGTAATTCTTCCTCGGATTTTTCTTAATAATTTCTCATGTTTACTTATGTTTGTTAATTAATTTTGGAATTGATAGTTTCCTGAAAGCGGTCATGTTAGCGATTTGAAAAATTGTTTTTTTGACTTAAAATTTTCTTCGGTTAAAGGAACCGTAAATGAATGAACTGCTCCACGTTGAAATGTTCATTAACCATCGCGGAAATATTATCTACTTAAGTATACTACAGGGCTTTCTAGTAAGAGGTCTCATTTCAAATAGCCCGCTAATTGGGCAACTGTCACTTTTGAAGCTGCTATCTTTTGACATTCGAGAAGTAAAAGCTACTCCATTACTCAAAATGGAACTTAACAAGCTTCAACTGTGCACTGAAATTGTTCAAATTGAATACAAAAAATGTGAAAATCTTGAAGCCACAGTTCGAAAAAATAAAGCACTTTTGCACCTGAAGCACCTTCTCGGTCGACAATAGTGAAACTGTTGTGTGAAAGCTTCAACTGTGCACTGAAATTGTTCAAATTGAATACAAAAATTGTGAAAATCTTCAAGCCACAGTTCGAAAAAATAAAGCACTTTTGCACCTGAAGCACCTTCTCGGTCGGCAATAGTGAAACTGTTGTGTGAAAGTGTTGACCAAAACCCGGGATTGTCGATTCCTTGCCTCGAATTATACATTCCATAACGACATTTTACCGTGCGTTGCATAAAGATTCAGTTCCTAAGGCTTTTAAAATTCGGTTAATACAAGAACTCAAGCCGATCGATCACCACAAACTTCTGCATCTTTAATGATTGGGTCCTTGAAATGCACCAAAGTGGATTTTCATCGAATATTCATCTTCACTGACTAGGCCTGTTTTCACCTCGGAGGCTTTGTCAATATGCCGAATTGTCGCATTGAGGTCTCTGCGAATGATTATTGAAAAGCCTCTCCATCCATGGGCGCCCGCAGAAATTTTTCTCAGGGGGGCAAAATAAAAATTATTGAAAAACGATAAGGCGTCCATGATTGTCATTGATGAAAACCGAAAAATTGTTGAGAATCCATTACTTTCCTTTTTTCCATGCCCTTTGGATTGAGAAAGTAATATTGAGTGTGTTGTGCTGAAAAATGAGGCAATCAAAATCTCAGGGGGGGCCACGGCCCCCCCTGGCCCTCCCCTTGCGGGCGCCCATGTCTCCATCCTCACTGTTTGGTGCGGTTTTTGAGCTGATGTTGTGATTGTATATTACCTATTCAAAAATGAAGCAGGTGCAACTGTTGGAAGATTCTGGTGTGGACGATGTTTTTTCTCAACAAGATAAGCGACGAAACAATCGCAATTTTGAAGTAAAAGTTTTCTAGCCGTTTTATTTGTCGAAGAGGTGATCGCAATTGGCCACCGAGAATTTGTGATTTAACACCTTCGACTTTTTTTAGGGATCACGTGAAAGATAAGATCTATGCCATTGTTCGACATTCGATTCAAGACCTTAAAGATGGTATTCTTGAAGTTATCGAGTACATAAAACCGCAAATGTGCGAATTGGTCATGGAAAATTTCATGAAAAGGTTCTACAACCGTAGCCATTGTAGCTATTTGACTGATATCGGTTTCCATCGTCAATGGCATACCTTCCTCTTTACAATAAAATAAATATCCATTGATTCCTTTTGAATTTTACTGGTTTTATTAATATCAAAATGAAACCTCTTATTGCAAAACCCTTTAGATATATATCATCTTCATTTGTTTTGTGAGTTTGCATATTTGGTGGTAGTAATTGACATAAATTCTATAGCCTAGGTATAAAAAAATTACTAATAAATTGATTATATTCTGAATAAATAATTCAAATCAATATATAGAAATTATGAATAAATTCGAAGCAAAGTAACGTAGTTGGTTAATTAAAATCTTCCGTCATAATTAATTATGAAAAGTGTACATAAGCCCTCAATTACACTTGATCCGAATGAAAAAGTGTAATTCTTTCATGGTGGGCTTGATTAAACTCTCCGTGTTCTTTGTGAAGAAAAATGTTATTTACACCGGAAATGAAAATGAATAATGAATATTTAAATCAACCCGAAAAAAATATAACATTTTCACCAGATTACGGGGAAATTTTAATTCCTTTTCCTCTTTGTTCACATTAATTACTTAAATTATACGAATGGAAGAGCTGGATAGTAACGAACGAACACACTGGACAAAAAAGAAGACTTCAAATATTCCAAACATCCATGCTCAGAATACCTCTTGGTAGAAATAAGTTATATTAAAATTTAGCGATTTTATCGGGCTTGATTCTTAAAGAACTTTTCACACATAATATTAGCAGGGGGTTGTTCATGCCAATTTCGGCTCACATCATAATTTTCTATGATTAACTTTAGGAATGGTTCCAGAAATGTTGAAGTTTTCTTTTTGAGATTTGTAAGTAGAATCCGCATATCGCAAGTACAAATAATAATAATAATAAAGTTTATTTCATAAATAAACACTTTACATCACGGAGGTACATGAGGTATGACCTGTATGTGATATTAACTTAATTAAGATTTCTGAAATAAATGTTCCATAAGATAATTCAAAAGAAAATAATTACAATACCAGGAGAAAAACAAAAATCATTCATAAGCACAATGTAAAAAGTCATTTCACATCCGATATTTATAATTAATTGTATTATACTGTCTCAATCAGGTAATTATTGAAGTCGTCATCGTTGCATAATCTGTCATAAATTGGTGAGTGAAAATAATCCAACAGTCCATCGTATGACGTCCAATGCTTCTCGCGGAAATCGAGAAGTTCGATAAAAAAAATCGAGAATATAACTGCCTAGGCGCCCGGAGGTTTTGAGCCCTAATCATTCATGCGCCTTTTGGACAGCACAGATTTGTTGTACCTAACATTGTTGTCGGTTATTTTATCTAGATGAGGAGCTTTAATAATAATACGATCCTCCCATGGGCGCCCGCAGAAATTTTTCTCAGGGGGGGCAAAATGAAAATTATTAAAAAACGATAAGGCGTCCATGATTGTCATTGAAAACCGAAAAATTGTTGTGAATCCATTACTTTCCTTTTTTCCTTGCCTTTTGGATTGAGAAAGTTATATTGAGGGTGTTGTGCTGAAAAATGAGATGATGAAAATCTCAGGGGGGGGCATGCCCCCTCTGCCCCCCCCCCCTGCGGGCACCCATGGATCCTCCTGGTATTCGACATGAACGTTTGAATGATATTTTACATTTACAAACTTTTAACTTAGTTTGATTTGTTGTTACGGTGATATTAGGAATTTTTTGTCTATATTCTGCTTAGATTTTTTTATGATCTGGTTGTACGATAAACAAAATAAAAACTAATATTTTCGTTTGAAACAATTTTTGACTCAATATTCGAAAACTACAGACCAAATTGACAAAATTATAAAGCGATCTAATCGAATAATGACATGACTTATCAATACAGACATGACGGAATGATCAATAGAGCTCTGTGTTCAGGTAACGAGCGCTCAAAGTTATGTTAAATTTGATGTGGTTCTCAATTGCAACTAAAAGGCATGAACGGCTGTAGAAAGTTTATTATGATCACTGCAAATACTGGATATTCTACTGCATGCATTTTTCAAAATTGCAGCACAAAATTTTGGCGCATATAGCTAATAGTAAACTTCATTCTCTTTTTCAATTAGGCCGTCAGTCTTCTACTGCTTCTTCTCAGTGTTATCCACCTCTGGCGAACTATTGAGTTCTGTTCTAGAAGGTGCCAATATGCGAATGAAAAGTATTTGTGTAACTACTTATTACACAGTCTCTGTGCCAGTCGATATTTGGCCAAACACGCACTTCCATGTGCCATTTTCGGTCTCTTGTATTTCCCCATGACCTTTCAGTCACAAGCCTTCTTTATGAGGAGGTTCACGTGATTTTTGGCTTTGTAGAATATCTTCGCACTTAAGTCTATTGAATAATCGTCTAGGAATATTATTTTCAGGCCAAAGCTGATGTGACGTGTTGTTTCCAAGTGAGCTTCTTGTTTAGTATCAATCTCTGATACTTGACCTCGTTTTTCCTTAGAAATTCTTAAATTCGACATTCCTCCCAAAAATTACGATGTGTCCATGTTCATTTCTTTTTCGGCTGAAGAGATCAACCTTATTCCTGTCAGGATTCACTTCGATTTCCCATCAAGTGAACCATGATTTTAGTCTTGTGATGACTCCTTGCAGGTACTCAGCTGCCATTTTGGGAAACCACGAACTGGCAAGAATGGCGATATCGTCAGCATAAAGGGCCATGGTGATTTTTACTGTTTTCGGCATGTCGGATACATATTATTTAAAAAATAACGTTCGCAGAAGAGATACTTGCAGGATTCCGGCTGAAAATTGTTTCACTGAAGACAGTACTCCATCAACTTTGGCTCTAAACTTGCGAGAATACAGGAAAGAGACTACAAGTTCAACCAAAGATAGTCAGAAACCGGAAACAAGCTGTTTGTTTAGCAGTCCTTTGTGTCTTACTTGATCAAAAGCTGTTGTCACTTCCTGTGTCTCAATTGTGGTTTAATCAGTCCGTGAATTGTTTCACTACTCGGAGTGTTGACTTTGAAAATTGTTTCAACTGCAAAATCTTTTTTTTTTATTATTGCCTTAAAGTTTTTCCGTTATCTGCAGAAATTTAGCATCATTGAAACCACGAGACTTTCTTCCATTCCTTAGGAAAGTTCCTTAGTGAATATAGCATTAGCTATAATCGTCAGTGCTACTACGGCTTTCCGAGATAGGTTTCGTCACAGCTAATAGTGTTCAAAACAAAAAGTCATTATTCTAATGACATGATCCTAAAGAAATTTTGGCATGAATCTCTAAGAAACTACAAAACTTCCCTATATTCGGATCATTTTCTCTTCGAATTATTGATCTTTCGCACTAAATCTGAAAATATCAATCAGCAATCGACGCCGTTATTATATCAAAAAAAAATCAAGTCTCTTCATCTTTTCTACCGAAAATTATCGAGTGTACCTATAGAATGAAATTCAACCACGAAGAAGTCTTCACTAGGACCACTTCATCATTTGCGAGAGAAAATTCGAACATCGCAATTTAGCCAGCACCTACCTAGACTATGGAATATGGAGGTAAAACGGTCTAGGTGTAGTAAAATTGATTGTCACTCAGGCCAATCCTGTTCAGTCTATTTTGGCCTGTTAATAATATTTGGATGTTTTATTGCATTTTCCACATATTGCATGTATATTTAATGGAAAAGAGGAGAATAACCAGACTCGAGTACTTACAACCACTTAATTAAAATCAAACAATCGTTGTATATTTGAAAAGGATCAAATTTCATCATTTAATTATCAGATCGGAACCAAACCCACGATTCTAAATATAGTATTCTGAATTAGTTTGTACATTATAACATGTAATTAAAACGAAAATTCCACACAAAGGTTCAACATTTGCATTATTTATCACTTTGCTCTATCTTTATATAGTTGGTACCTTAGGATGTACCTAATATCAATGTGTTAGAAAGAAATGCAAGGATGCGAGGATGACCGAAATGAACCAAGGAGCCAAAAGGTTTGACCCTTTTTCCTTCTACAAACAATGAATTCCAATTAGAAAGAAGCAAAGAGTATATTCTCTACCTCTGCAAATATTTTGTCTCTGGTGTCAGCATTTTACTTGTAGTTTCATTTCCACTTAGGCTTCTAAGTCTTATACGGATTAAGAATTATCAATCTAGAACAAAAGATTAATATTATTGAATCTTATTTGAAAGCTGACAGCATGGATGAAGTAGTTGGGCGATTTATTTTTGCTTAAACTGTTAAAAGAGTATTGAATATCTTTCATTTTATGAAAGCTTTCATAGTATGCAATTCATGCGAAAAATATGAAGCACACTTTCTGTGTATTCTCCGATCTAATTTCTATTGTAATATGAAGTAATATAAAGCAATCCTAATGCAGAGGACAGGCTTGTCTTCCAGTGAAACTATCATCTTTAGGTGGTGCGTATGTTTATATAGGGTGTTTTTGTTCGAGGTATATAACTTTAAGTTGGCATTACTGTTCAAGATGGCCACCGATTTAACAGCTGTCAAGTGATTTATTCTCAGTTTGGTTCGACAATGCATCATGAATAGACTCACGCCTGAACAACACTTGCAAATAGTGCAATTTTATTTCGAAAATAATGGTTCTGTGCGGAATACGTATCGCGCAATACGTCCATTAGCGATGAAGCACACTTCTGGTTGAATAGATACGTAAACAAACAAAACTGCCGCATTTGGAGTGAATCCTCAAGAGTATGTCGAAACACCGTTACATCCAGAAAAACTGACTGTTTGGTGCGCTTTATGGGCTGGTGGAATCATTGGTCCGTACTTTTCCAAAAACGATGCTGGCCAGAACGTTACAGTCAATGGTGATCGGTATAGAGCCATGATTACTAACTTTTTTATTCCTGAATTGAACAACCATGATGTCCAGGAGCTGTGGTTCCAACACAAGACGGCGCAACTTGTCACACAGCTCGTACCACAATCGATTTATTGAAAGACACGTTTGGTGACCGCCTAATTTCACGTTTTGGACCTGTGAATTGGCCTCCAAGATCTTGTGATTTAACACCGCTAGACTACTTTCTGTGGGGCTATGTAAAGTCATTGGTCTATGCGGATAAGCCACAAACCCTTGATCATTTGGAAGACAACATTCGCCGTGTTATTGCCGATATACGGCCACAAATGTTGGAAAAAGTCATGGGTCATATGACAGAAATCATATTTAAAATGTAATGCCACAAGATTATCTTGTGGATAAATGAAATTCATGTCAATCGAATAATCCATCGTTGTTTTATTGCAATTTAAAGTTCTATAGCTCTGAAAAAAAAAACACCCTTTACTTCATGTCTACAAGTCCATCCCTAAAACACAAATAATTCTTTACACCTGAGGCATTTGTTATAAATACTCAACACTGGTAAATTCTAATCAGTGCTTTCTATGCAAAAAGAAAATTATATTTATTTGTTTCTCATTTGTAAACGTCAGTTTCCAAAAACACAATATTAATCAAGAAAGTTTATTTTATCAAGTCACTAACTTGTAAAACTGACAGTTAACTTGCAAAATTTTTACAAGTTAGTAGTATTATTTACATTAGAAAATTTTGTTTTATCGTCATATATGTTGAAAATCATGGTACAATTGTTATTTCCAGTAACACAGATTTTTCCATGTGGGTATGTCAAAAAAAATCTTAGGCTTTCTGTTCCAGGAGGCCGAAGATTTACATATTGTCTGTATAACATGCAAGGCTTGAAGCTGCAGCCATCATCGGTTATGGTGAATCTTCTTGTTGTTAAATTTTTTGTTTGCCGCAATGTCACAATAACGTATTTTTCCATATCTTCTAGATCATTCATGTTTAAGGAGAGAATTTCGTCACATCGACAACATCCAAAAATCCCAAATATTGTTACAATTTTAGCCAGCAACCACTGGTCATCAGGAGCATGTAAAAGAAATTGTTCAGCCTCTTCTTTACTTAATACCTTGGCCTTTTTTGGCGTATAACGCTCATTTTTTCATTTCAGAAACGCTATTACCTTTTGAAATCTGCAAATGACAACTAAACGTCATATTTTTCAATAAATTTTTTAAGGAAAACAAACCTGCGAACATGGGCATTTTCTTTCATTTCCAAGCAGCTTTTCAGCCTAGACCATTTTGCCCATAAAGTATTAGGGCTGAATCTAGCTGATAGTTGATTCAAGTAGACCAACAAACATCTTCAGTTACCCCAATCACACTATTTTTGTTTTGCCACTTTTTGAAGTCGTCGTATTCTCGCTCGTAACTTGAAGCTGATTTTGCAGGTAATAAACTTGAAGCTACACTACTGGCTGCCTCAATAATTTCTTTTGGCACATTCATTCTCTCTTTCGCCAAAACAAATGTAAAGAAAAATAAACAGACATGTTCATGGCAACGCTTCCA
Organism: Harmonia axyridis; assembly: GCF_914767665.1. Lineage (NCBI taxonomy): Eukaryota > Metazoa > Arthropoda > Insecta > Coleoptera > Coccinellidae > Harmonia > Harmonia axyridis. Next base: position 38,364,558 of record NC_059504.1, read on the forward strand.
TAGCTTACATAGACTTGTCTATGATAGCTTACGACATTTGAGACAAATTATTGAGATTTTTTTGGAATTTATCTAACCTTTTTACAAATGAGAAACAAATAAAATATAAAACAATACACGCAAGGTAACGGGTTTTACTGGCTCAAGGAGGTAACTGACTCGCCTGCGGCTCATCAATTATATCCTCCATTCGCCAGTAAAAACCCTCTTACCTTGCTAGTAATGTTATATACTATTTCGTTGAATATTATCAAAAATTGAACTTTGGCATGCTTCAAATATAGGATGTCACCCATAAATTAATTTTGAAAAAATATTTTTTCTGCCTCTAATATCACTAGATACATTAGTTGAAATAATTATGCTAATTTTCCTTAGAATAAAGTATCAAATCTTATCCAACCAATCTCTAAATTCATCATTAATTGTTGAAATTCTGACCAGAAAATAGTTCCAACTTCATTCCCAGAGAATAACATTTTACACTTTTTTCCAGAAACATGTCAGTAAAGCTGATGAAGCTGTATTTATTGGGCCGGCAGCTGCTTCTGAATCTTACCTCAACATGGATAAAATAGTGGAAGCCGTTAAATCTACAGGAGCGGAAGCTGTGCATCCCGGCTACGGTTTTTTATCTGAAAATGCCCAATTCGTTCAGAAACTGGTGAGTGGAAAAGAAAGCACGTAAACATATACTTATTGAAATGAAAAAGGTTCTCAATAAATCATAGACTAAACCAATGGATTTATTTCCTCTGCGTTTTTGAAATAATCGGCCAACCAGAAAAATTCATTTATTGTTCTCATTCCGACTATCGTGCATATTTTTTAGTTGTCTTTTTATTGATTATACGAACATGTTTGTCCAGATTGAAGTGATATTCTTCAATTTACATTACACCAGTTCGAAAGCATCTGTCTTTAGTTCATTCGCAGGTCTCCATGTTTCAAGTGATTGGTGGTTTTCACAATGAACAAGAACTGTCCTAAAATTTGCCGACAATAATTGAAACATAGTGTACAATATACAAAAGCATTGGAAATAATATGGTGAAAGGATTGTATAGGCATTTATATCTTCAACTCAACTTCAAGTCACTAAAGTGGAGGAAATGTTATGTGTCCTTAGATCCATTAGTGCAATTTTAAATTAATATTAAGGCATGTTATATGACTATATCAAAGATAGAAGTTGCCAAAAAGGGTCAAATCAATTTTGACCCCACATTTATAAAAAGCATTTTCACCAGGAGTGAATCATGAAATGATGAATCTAACATGCAGCCTTGACTTCACAAGAAGATTCGAAGTAGTGCCTCAGCCGAAACAGAATGGGCATGCTGAAGTCGATAAAAATTGAGAGTGAGATTGATAATTGTATTCTTGCAGTGACGTACAAAGAAATTAATTGTGGAGGTTTTTTTGATTATAATATCACTCTTCTCAAGAAAAAGATTATTGAAGTATATGAAAAAGTATCTCCGATGAAAGTCTGGCGAGTCTTTCTCGAGCCAAATGTCGTAGGTACGCCCTCTCTCTAAAGATTGCGGTGTTTCATCCCGAGATCAATGTTGGGCTAGCCAGCAATCTCTGCCCTAGACAACCTCTCACTTCATTGTGGAGGGGCGACTCTGCTGCAACGCGGCGTCCCACATAAACCCACCGGGGCCGCACTAGATTGTGGCGTGACACCTATAACGCCACCTCTCGGGCAAACAGAGTCACTACAAAGGTTATCAGAATTTCCCATGCCCCTGAACTAACGGTGACATCAATGATATGATGAAAAAACGCAATAAATTATCAGCAAAATATATTTTAAGAGAAGCAGAGGAGAAGGTTTTTTCACGATAATTTGATCAATCCCTCAAGAAAGTAGGTGAGATAAACCTTACGGTATGTAGGTCTAGGTACGGAAATAAATCAACAGTCAATCCTGTTCTTCCTGCTCAGTTTTTTTTGGCTCCTAAGTTTGAGTTTTGGTATGTTTATGAGGAATATAGGTATTAACTATATATTTGGAATAGATTGGTTGAATATGATGGATTATGAATGGTTCTACTGAAATGTATAATCATATTTTCCCTATACCAAAGAATATCATTCCAACCGTCCTCATAATTTCAAACAAATATCAATACTTCCCACATTGTCAAAGTTCATCGAGAGGCTTCGTCATTCTCAAATTCAGAGTCATCTCAACAACCAATCTCTTCATAACACCTCCCAAGGAGGGTTCCGCCCTGGATATAGCACTAGCACTGATCTCGCACAAATATCAATACTTCCCACATTGTCAAAGTTCTTCGAGAGGCTTCGTCATTCTCAAATTCAGAGTCATCTCAACAACCAATCTCTTCATAACACCTCCCAAGGAGGGTTCCGCCCTAGATATAGCACTAGCACTGATCTCGCTGAAATCTCGGATGAAGTAAGCTAAGCAATGGACGAAGAAAAACCCTAAGATTAAGATTTAATTAAGGAGGTTCCATTCCAAAGAAATAGTGGTATATATACAGGTATATACAAAGTCACTTGAACTAATCCATGAAAAGGCTAAATACCGGGGTTCATTTGAAAGTATTGTAAAGTAATAAATTCACTGGCCCCGAAGAAATTTTTAGAAACTTGGACAACCCTTGTATAATCGAAATATTCTGAATTCATCCAAGTGACTTTGGATATACTATACTTCCAAACTTCATCAAAGCTTTCTATGTAATCCATTTCGATATATTTCTGGACTGGTTGAGTTTGTCGGGGTTTTCTGAACGTTCAAATGTGTACTATGTTTTTGTACAAACATTCTTCCAAGACCAATATCTTACTACTGATCTCGCTACTGATGTATTATATTTTCTATTCAAGGAAACCGATGACTTATTAAAGAATAAGATTCTCTTTTTGAATTATCTTCTCACAGAATCCGTTTTCCATTTTGTCTTCATGAAAAAATTCTTGATTTCTTCGAACCTAATAATAACACTTCTATCGCTTTGTTCACTGGAACAAGGTGCCCAGGTATCAACAATAAATTAGTATATTGTGTCTTCGATTGATTGACGACCAAAGTACCATTTTATAATTTAAATTTGAATTTGTCTTCCATTGCGATTCTTAATTTCATACAATTTTTTTTTCAAATTAGTTATGGCATTAAAGAACCTAAGTACCTACCTACTCATTTTCACAGAAGAAATTATTGGTGTTATTCATTGTTGCAAAGAAATTTCTCGTATATAATGGAATTAAATTGTCGTAACCGATCTCACTGTTGGCAGGCGACTAATATTCAAGCCACAGCGCTAGTACATGCCTCAACTATTTCCATCCCCACTTCGCCGTTGAAGGAGAAGTCTCGTTTATTAGATATCGTATCACGCCGATGTTTTGATTATTGAAATGTTCTACTAGACTATGAGTTGAATAATCTTTTTGAATCCATTTACCGAAGGATTATATCTGCCGGAAGATCTACCTATAGGTCAGAGTGCTGATAGATCAAGACACCTGATAAACTCAGTTCGGAAACCTTCACCAGCTCTGAGTTTCCTTGCGCAAATCGTTATCATTGATGTTTGTTTTTCGTTGAATCGATCAACTGTAATTCTATTAAATTGGGATAATGAAACACCGGATTTCTTAACTAATATATTGAATTTGGCTGTACAAGTTATGTGTTTCCAAGGTAACAGCTACGAGCGTACTGAATATGGTACCCCCAATTTCCTGGGGATGTTAAGCGTCGCTTTGGATTTTGCATACCAGAGCGCAATTCAGGTTCCTGATTGGTCCACGTCTTCGTTCCTTGCCCTAAGATGGGACTTCAGGATGACCATATGTAGCGCCAATGTGGCGCCAAGGATGTTCCTGTTCTATTTTTAGCCCTTGCTGTACCTGCAGGGGTTGGTTTTTCGACCTAAATGCGTCTTTCTGAATATTCAACTGCCCGTAAAGTTTGCGTGAAATTGACTGGACACAACAATGTTGATTTGAAGATTGAAATATCTTTCATATCATGTTTATGTGTCAGCGATGCTCCTTCTATTCGTGAATTGCGCCATCTACTTAGCGGTATCCTCAACATTCGATGCAATCAAGTTTATTTGACTGAGTATGAATTTGAATTCTATCATGGTTCAAATATGTTATTGGCTCAACTGAAAAGCCTCTCAAATTCAGAAGAAACAATCAAATAACCTCCAACTTTTCTATTTCCTCAGGAGGAAGAAGGAGTATTTTTCGTAGGTCCCTCTATCGGTTCGTTGACTGGAATGGGCGACAAGTTAGAATCCAAAAGACTGGCGGCCAAGGCTGGCGTAAACACGATTCCCGGATACGATGGCGTAATAAAGGATGCAGATCACTGTGTGCAAATATCCAGGGAAATTGGCTATCCGGTTATGATAAAGGCCTCGGCTGGCGGAGGTGGCAAGGGGATGCGTATTGCCCGAAACGACGAGGACGCCAGGTAAGAATTTTGACCGGTTATCCCGACACTCCTAGGACACTGCGATGCAGTGGCGGCTCGATAGATTGCCGATGAAATCCTTATGTTGAATTTCTTAGGTGAAATAAGATTGGCAGCCTTCATCTCGGAACATGACCTTCCTTTTACAATTATGGAGTATCTACTGATCCATACAATTTATCCCAAGTCAAAAGTAGCGGCAGAATTGAAGTGCTCCAGAACAAAGACCCACTCAATTGTTGAACACATCATAGGTAGATACGGTTGCACCAAAAATTTCGGATAATATTGTCCGTTTCCTCTTATAACTGACGAATCGACTGACAGGAGTACAACTGAACATTTAGCAGTACCAACTTAGTTAATCAAATCCCCTGTGAAGGTTGCAATTGGCCTATACTGGCATGGCAAAACAATATTTGAAGAATAGAATAGAATCTCTTTATTTTCCATCGACCAACAAGGTATAGAAAAAGTCATAACAAAAAGAAAAAAGTAACATGTACCTAGTTCACAAAAAAAAAACATTTTAAAAATCGAAACTTTCAGATCAAACTTCTTCTCCAAAATATTCTTCTAAGTTGTAATAGGATTGACTGACAATAAGTTCACTGAGTTTTCTCCTGAAACGAACGAGATCCGAGATATGTCGTATATCGGCTGGTATCTCATTATAAATTTTTAAAGAGATCACGAGGAAAGAGTTGTGGGTTTTCGAGAGTCGATGCGTAGGTATTCTAAGGTCGTTTCTAAATCTTGTATCGAAATTATGATTATACCCATTATTTGTAAATTTTTTCTTATTCTTGTGCACATATACACCACACTCGATTATATATAGACCGGGAAGTGTGGCAATTGAAAACTTTTTAAATAGTTCTCGGCACGATGTCAGCCGATGAACTCCCGTCATTACTCTAATAGCACGTTTCTGTGCCCTAAATACGCTGCCCGACTCCGCTGATATTCCCCAAAAGCAGACACCATACCTAAGTCTTGACATTACTTGCGCATGAAAAAGGCCGATCAAGTCATTTTGATCCAGAATACCCCTTGGACTGCGCAGGAGGTAACAAGTACTATTTATTCTGGACGCAAGCTTTTCATAATGGGACTTCCAAGTGAGGGTGTCATCAACAATGATTCCCAAGAAGGAAACACAGTGCGATCTCACTACATCAATGTCACCACCACTTATCTTCATGTTCAAATCTTTAGTTTTCTGAGGATTGTAAAAAACCATGTAATACGTTTTGGATAAATTCAAGAAAAGTTGATTAACATTGCACCATTCCATTACGCTGGACAATTCCGAATTACATTTCCGCTCAAGAACATTCAATGATCGGTCACTGGTGACAAACGCAGAATCATCCGCATACACAGTAAAATCTGAATCCATCACTGTATCCATTTATACCTCAATGATGTATTTTGTTTATTCACCGAAATAAACTCCATTATTATTATTATTATTATATCATTAAGGTACACGAGGAAGAGAAATGGACCCACACGGACCCCTGCGCAACCCAGATATCATTTGTTATTGTATCTGAGCACACTTGACGCCTTACCTTATCCCTTTCGCTACCAATAGTTGTATACTGTGGTCTACCTTCAAGAAAACATCTGATCCACTGTAGAGCATTGCCCCGTACTCCATAACCCTCGAGCTTCTCGAAAAGCCTCCTATGTGACACACAGTCAAATGCCCTGCTGAGATCGCAAAAAATCCCAGCAGGACACTAACCGTCCTCCAGATGTGAGTAAATTTGCTCCAAAAAATGAAAAATTGCATCTGATGTACAACGGCCAGGCAAAAAGCCGAATTGATTTTTAATCATCAACTCATTGCTCATGAAAAGATTTATCAACCTGTACATGAAACAGTATTCGAAAATCTTCGAAAAAGAGGAAGTCAAAGTCACAGGCCTATAGTTTTGAATATCTTCAGCATCACCTTTTTTATGCAAAGGTATTATTCTGCTCACTTTCAGTTTCTCCGGGAAGGTACCCCCTATAAATGAGAGAATCACCAACTCAGTCAAGGGGTATATAATAAAATCCAGACTTTTCCTGATCATAAAGGTAGGAATCCCATCAAAACCATAAGATTTTTTACACTTAAGCTTTTTATGTAGGAGTTTATAAATTTCTTCAGTAGTGAAAGGCCTCAAAAACATACTCCCATTGAAACTCTGCTCTTTAATTTTTTCTTGTGAATTAAGAGGTGCTGAAATTTCCTCAACCACTCTCCGCGGTGTCACAACAAAAAACATGTTAAACATATCTGCGACCTTCTTAGGATCACTTTCCAATTTTAATGTAGAGGGCTCTCGAATTGAAATATTAGGACCACCCTCAATTCGAATCGAATATACCAACACAAATACGACTGCGAAGAAAATAACAAGGACAAAAATGAAAAAAAATGCTCTTGCGATGCACCATTCCGAAGAAAAACGCGATTTTGATGGAATAAAAATACTAGTAGTTTCAACTTGCCGAATGTACAAAATATGACAGCTTCAAAAGTGACAGCTGTCTAGATAGCGGGCACTTCTAAATAAAACCACATATTGGAAAACCCTTCACTATTCATATATTCTCACACCACCTCGAGTCATCACACCGCCATAATAGTGATTATTACATTTTCCCTCGTACCCAAGTACCTCATGTTCATACGGAAACAATTATTATCTATTTAAAAATTTTTAAAGAGTGTCGTGATGATTTTTATTAGTAATAAATAAAACATGTTGTTTCATTCTATCTTGCAGATTATCTGAACGTTCACAAACAATTCAAAAACTCAATAGGTGGTCTATTCTCATATTTTATAAGTTCTCATTTATGTTATTTTGCTAGAGCAGGTTTCAAATTATCAACACAAGAAGCCATGTCCAGTTTTGGTGATTCTAGAATGCTGGTGGAAAAATTCATAGACAATCCAAGACACATAGAAATTCAGGTATTAGGAGACAAACACGGAAATGTAGTATACCTCAATGAAAGGGAATGTAGTATTCAAAGAAGAAATCAAAAAGTTGTGGAGGAAGCTCCAAGGTAAGAATCCAAGAACTGATTTTTTGCAAAATGAAAAAATTAAACCAAATTAGTGAGAAATAATTCTCACAAAAAGAGCTATCTCCGCATTTCCCCTAAAACACTTGTAATTGAAAATAAAGAATATTTTCTGGCGCACATTACAATACTGATTTTTTAGCACGTTCTTGGACGAAAAAACGAGAAAAGCAATGGGAGAGCAAGCAGTGAGGCTGTGTAAGGAGCTAGGCTACTATTCTGCAGGTACGGTGGAATTTTTGGTAGACGAAAGCAGGAACTTCTACTTCCTCGAAATGAATACTAGACTGCAAGTAGAACATCCAATTACTGAGTGCATAACTGGAGTAGATCTAGTTCAGCAGATGCTGCGAGTAGCCAAAGGTCATAAACTCAATATAAAACAGGAAGATGTAAAAATAAATGGATGGGCGATAGAAAACAGGGTAAGAATGTTTTGAATCATAATCATAACGATTCGTTTATTCTGAAAGCTATAAGAACATGAACAATATTTGAAGTTAGATCCTGTTTTACTTGTTTATCTATGTTTTACTTCTAAAATCAACCCTCAAAATTTAAAGTCTCACTAACACATAAATTTCGTTCATATACATGGTGTTTTTGAATTGAAAGTACCAGTGAAAATATGAGATTCCTTGGATAATTTCAAAAAAAAAATCCTATAATATACAGAGTGCACAATGTATCTCCAAAACAAAGCATTTGCGGCTCAGATTTATAGGATTTTTTTTCTTGAAATTATCCAAGGAATTATTTTTTGGTATGATTATTACAAAAATGTAGGACTACAAGAAACATGTTTCTTGTAGTGCTACATTTTTGTAATAATTATACCAGTTTATCGAATCTTTATTAATCTTTCTTATACATAGATTCATTAAATAAGTACCAAAACTTGAAATTCAATGTTCTAACTAATAAGTGTTCGTAAAAAATCATTGATTAGAAATTGAAATTTTTGATTAAATCGAATTCATTGATTTTTTTCTAAGGTTTATGCTGAAGACCCATACAAGAACTTTGGTCTACCCAGTGTCGGAAGGCTTTATTCTTACAAAGAACCCACACATTTACCAGGGGTGAGATGTGATAGTGGAATTGAAGAAGGAAGTGAAATCAGTATTTACTATGATCCTATGATTTGTAAACTTGTATGTTATGGGAAGGATAGAAACGAAGCAATCTCTAGAAGTATAGCTGCTTTAGATCAGTACATAATCAGAGGGGTCACCCATAATATCCCTTTGTTGAGGGATATATTGACCGAAAAAAGGTTCAATGAAGGTAGGAGCAAGCTGTAGGTAAATCCTAAAATAACATGACTAAATATAATATGCGCCCAAAATCTAATTGCTTCTTTGCAGTTCTTTTTTGAACGCCCGTTCTCCGAAGAGATAAATTCTGCAGAATATCTGTAATTTTCCAATGATAAGCGTTCGAAACTTTATATTTCTACAAGCGTGCGCTTTCAACTCTTTTTCCTAACGCGTTTTGAGTCACAAAGAGTCACTTTCCCACACAGTGCGGGAAAACCCTCTATTTCTTTTCTGCACGCACGCCTATGCGTCATCTTGAGGTAGAACGACAATTTCCAAGTCTTGTGCAAAATTTTGTGTGAATAGCTTAACCAAAACCGCAAAAGAATATCGAAAAAGAAAAATGAATCGAAAATGTCATCTCCAATTACTGAAATTAATGCAATTGCAATATTTGCTATATCTCAAATACAACCAAGATTTTTTTTCACAGGAAACATCAGCACAAACTACCTGAATGAAGTGTATGGAGAAGGATTCCAAGGAAGAAAACTAAACGACTCTGACAAATATAAAATGATTGCTGTTTCCGTCGGTATTTTTGCTAAATGGGATACAAGAAACAGTCAGTTTTTGAACAGTACTAAAATAAGGATACACGAAAAAGTACGTGATAGCTGGGATTTGTTTGTGAAATTTGATGGAGAGGATATTCCTGTGAAAGTATCTCAAACTAACGGTTTATACAAAGTAGAAATAGGAGATGAAATTATAGAAATAAATAAAGATGATATAAATCTATCAGAATCGCTCATCTTGACTAAAATAGGTAACGATGAAGTTGTGGCCATGCAACTGGCTTCTAGGAATGCTCATGGAGAATATCAGATGATGTAAGTAGTAAAAATAATGATAATGATACAAGGACAAAAAACATGAGTATAGAGCAAGTGAATATAGCTTACCTAATAATTCCAATAATTGATCTTGTTAGTGATTATTTCTCTGATAACTGCTTGTCATTCTCTCAGTAAATGAGGCTTAGCATCACTCCAATACTTGTAATGATTTACGTGCTCATGTAATCATACATATGAAAAGCCAATGTTGTACCTAAGGCTGTGGGTCATTATTTAGAAGGTCTGAATTTCTTTCACAAAATTCAAAACTTTTGCACGAGCCTTATCTTACAAGGGTGGTGTTAGTCTTTGTGGAGAATACAGAAGAATTGCTGTCTCCAGATGGTATAATTTTTGCAATGACTAGACCGGGTGTTTTGCATTGAGGAATGCCCCAAAACAGCAACTGTGGTACCTTCAACAGTTACGAGTCTTTCTAAATAGTATATTCGATTATGAACTGAAGCATTCTTACTGAATTTTTCCTCTGCAGATAAAACGTATTTGTTGCAGATCAAATATTAGCTTCAAATGAACCACAGGAACGGAATAATATTAAAAGATTAATGACATTTTTTGTATTAAAATTATTTTCCTATATTCCATTACAATTAGAAGTAATAAAACCCTGAGAACACTTTTTATATATTAACATTCTATTGACGAGAAAATATGCATAAGTTTCATATAACTCACATCCAATAAAATGTTATTATTATTATAGATATTGTTTTTTCTACCACAGGAGGAATTCCATTAGTTTCCTCTCAGCTTCATTCGTAATACACCTTCAATCTTTTTGATGGATTCCTAATTTTCAGTTTCCAAGGAACGAAGCATAACATGAGAATTCTAACAGTACCAGCATTCGATTATCTGAAATGGATGAAACAGAAACCTAAAATAGACGTATCAAAACAACTAATTGCACCGATGCCTGGTATTGTGAAGAGCGTATCCTGTAAAATTGGAGATAAAGTTATGGAGGGCCAAGAATTATGCGTCGTAGGTGAGTGAAACAAATTCGAAAATGATTTTAAAGAAATACATTTTTCATTTTATTGTTACAGAGGCAATGAAGATGCAGAATTCAATGAGCTGTGGTTCAAGTGGAACAGTTAAAATAATGAATATTGAAGAAGGACAGACTGTTGGAGAAAATGATCTTTTAATTGAGTTAGAATAAAAAATTTCCAATAAATTTTTTTATGAATACAATATGTTTAGTGAAAAATCGATTCAAATTGAACTGTTATTATTGAATAATATGAACAACTGGTGCTTGAACTTACCTTTTCCTTCTCATTTCCCCCTTCATCTCTAGATGTCAGTCTCATTTTTCATAAACGATTCCAAAATAATTGAGAACCGAAATAACCTTATTTTAGTGTCGGTCGTCAACAACAGTTCTACAAATACGCAGAGTTTGAAATTCTCGTGAATTAATAACATCAAAAATATTCGACAAAATTTTTTCAATAATGATCATGATCACAGGGATCACTTGGTGGTCAAGTAATATCTGAAGTGCATTGAACAGTTCGAAATTTTCTAGCTTCATTTGGTAACGATAATTTCTCTTCTACAAATAGATTGGGCAAACCTGAATGCAAGTTCCATTTGATTTAAGTTGTTAAACTAATGAGCCTTATTAATGAAAAAATCTTTTACTTGCAAAAAATGAAGCAAATCTTTCTATCTGTATTAATACAAATAAGCAAAACCTTCTACTTCGACAGGTTATCCATAGAAATAAGATTTCCTTATAACTGGATTAAATGGTTATTAAGTCACAATTTAGTTTTAGTTTGAATCAAATCCTTCAACAATTTTGCATCTGGTCAGATTATTTGTTGAAGTAGAAGGGTACGTTTTGTTTTGTAGGGCAATTATGGCTGATGTAGTGAAAGTTGGGAGGTTGAGTTTACAAAGATCATAAAACCTCTTGTGGAAAGGTTATCGAGGGTCTAATTACAACAACCAACATCACGTGGTGATGTTGGTTGTTGCCCGAAAACCCATTGGGTCTTCCTACGGAGACCACAGATGGACGGCTGGCTTTTATTTTGGACTCCATTTGTTTGTTGTTTTTCTTCAAGTGTTGCTCATCTAACACTTTTTCACCGTACTGATGAGGGCCGAAAGCCCGAAACACGTGTCTACGGTTGGCGCTTCTCCTGAGGGCATGTCCAATATTCTTTTTCCTTGCATCATAAAATCTCACATACTAGGCTTTTAAACGTCATTTTGCTTTGAAAAAATAATGTACAATGCTACTATTACTTATTTCAAAATCGCAAACTTTTAAAGATTTTGGCGCTACTGATGCCTGTTACCACATTTATCTCTGAGACGACTTTATCTTCTCTGAAACGCCTCAAAACTCATTCAAGAAACTCCAGAAGCAGGAAAGATTGAACGGTTTGGTTAGGCTAAGTTAATTGCAATAAGGGTATATGATGTAATTCTTTTGAGAAAGAGCAATCAATAACAACGGAGCATATGTAGATGTAATCTCAGCATTAGCAGAGGAAATATAAACAGGGTATCATACATTTCAACGTATGATACCTACAAGAGCACAGATAAAAAACTCGGCAAAAACTTTGTTTCCCCGTATAAATGTATAATAAGCTTACATTATTAATGTAAACTAATCATAAGCTTATAAATATATATATTGACTTCCTCTTCATCCAAACAAAATCTTCTCCATCCTATCTCTTCACTGACGGTTGACGACTTTATAATTAAGTCTGAAAATAAAAAAGAAAAGAACCAGAAAGGAGTAATAAATGTTAGTTTCCATTATATTTATTCGAAGCTAACAACCCATTCTAAAAATAAATCTGAAATTGAAAGGATAGCTTGGAAACCACCATGAAATTTATAAATTGGACAAGTATTCTCCAAGTGGTCAATGGTTTCTTCTACACCACAATCACCTAGTAGGCTTTCAATAGAATTCCATTTGAAGAGCATACTATTGCAACGACCATGACTAGTCCTAAGTCGATTCAAAATACACAAAATTTTCCTAAGAAAATTGAAACCTAGATATTTCTCTGAAGGATCAACGATAAGACTTTAGTTGAACACATTACAAGAACTCCATTCCGAACGCCATATTTCGTAGTCACTTTCATTAGATCAAAGGAAGGTTTTAATCCTCAAGGGTGTATAGCTGTTATGATTTTTCAATAATAACCCTTTTCTTTTTTCATAAACACAATTTGATGTTTTTCCACAATTCCATCAGACCGAACCCCCCGAATTTTTTTGTGCTCCAGAGACCAACTCAGTGCGTTCCTCGAATTTTTCTCAACAATGCTCGATAATATGCGGAAGGGATGAGTTCAAGTCCGTCCATCACTACCTAATACCTTTGCAAACAGTCATAGCGAAGTAATTTTTCACTTCCTTTCCCATTCGAAGATGCAATGGCAACAAGGGGGCTTATCGAATAATACGATTCGTTCCCGAGTACGGTAGGTAGTAGGGGGTGGGGGGGACGAGCACAAACGTGAACCGAAAATCTATTTTCTAAGTGAAAATAGGCGCGCTATCCCAAGCGGGTGAATCCGGTTCCAAATTGAATTAGCGGAGAATGACAACACGTCCCTAAATCTGTTTTCATTCGCCGATAGAAGCTGATTTAGAACCTGGATGGAGGCGAATGAACAACTGACCGTAAATATATCGAAAAGGGCAAAAGAATAAACCACTGCGAATACCCAGGAGAATCAAATTCAGCTTTTCGGGCCTCCTACGAATGGTCCCTACTTATTTATACAAAGAAGAGTGGCTGCAGTGGCGGCACTCCACTTTTCCTCTGCTCTCTTCTCGTTCTGACCGAGGTTTTATCCTGCTGGAATAAAGTGAATTCGAAAAAATTCAAATGCTCGGAAAAATTCGAAAGGTTACAGGGTAATGTTCATTTCTTCGTGACTTCTACAGAATATAGCTCATCTTATTTCGAGTTTGATCACAACATGTTAGTATCGTAGTTCATCACTTGATATAATAATACTGCAACACCTGGTTTCGTTTACATTTCAACTGAATTTCATACCATCACTTGTTATGGTCTATGGAGTCATTTCGATGATGAAAAGAATGCAATCTACAGTGATCCGAGTTGATTGTATTGTAATAATTAATCATTTTAGTTTCAAATCGTCATATTGATTCTTGAATTACATGATTATATACTTAGCGTTGCAACCTCAGAGTTTATTACTCTTTGGTTGAAACAAACAAAAACTGATGGATCAAGCGAATAAGATCAGGAATTAAAAAAATAGGAAGTGTAGGAAGAAATCCGTTATTTTTGCATGACAAACAAGGCTTTAATTACCATAGTTAGAATTATCCAATTTAGGTCAAATATGCGCCGTTTTGTTCTATAACTTGTTGTCATTTTGAAAGTGATATTATTATACTTCTCTCATAGAAGCCCTCGTCAGAAAGATGGTAATCACTTGGTGCCGGGTCCGGACTATACAGTGGATGCATATAAACCTCCCAGACAAGCTCCCAAAGCTTCTGGCGAGTCACTACCTACATATGTGTGTGGCCTGGCGTTGTCTTGATGGAACACAATTCCTCCCCTATTGGCCAAAGGTGGCCGCTTCTGGGCGATTCCTTCCATCAGAAGGTCCAGTTGTTGACAGTACAGTTTCGAGTTGATAGTTGTGCCGTAGAAGAGCAGCTCATAGTAGATAATTCCCCGCCAATCCTACCAAACACACTGCAAAGCCTTCCTAGCTGTCAGTCCGAGCTTAGCTACCGTTTCCGCCGTCTCACCGCGTTTCCGCTTGACGTTGTCGTAAGTGATCCACTTTTCATCACCAGTCAACAACCGCTTTAAAAATGGGTCATTGTTGCGATTCAGCAGCGTTTCGCAGTTGGAAATTCGATCCATAAGGTTTTTTTGCATTAACTCGTCTGGTTCATATACATCGAGCTTCTTCTTAAGACCAGCCTTATGCAAATGGTCCCAAACGATTTTTGTGCAATCTTTAGCTCTTGAGCAATCGAAACAGTGTTTACATGACGGTCGGATTCGACAATGTTATTCTATCGTCATTTTCGACAGTTGGCCTTCAAGTGCGTGGTGCGTCTTTGACATCGGAATTACCGCAACGGCATAAACAAAATCAAAATTTTGCGTGATTGGTTAAAGCGTATTTTCTGTTCGCTAGTTCCCATATTGTCGCGCGCTCTAACTAGAATGAATCAACTGATCACAAAACTATCACAAATGTTTTTGTAGTAGGTACGAAATCTCATCTTTCGATCTTTCTAACCCCATCTAGTGGATCCCGATCGGACTTATACAACGCGAGATACAGATATAAAACTCAGCTATTTCAAAATTAATGGATTTCTTTTTACTACACACACCTGAAATTATTGAATCTGCTCATACAACATCTAAAAGTTTACTACCTCAGAAATCAAAGGATATATTCGACATATATTACACTCATTTTATTTTTATGAGCTGGAAAGAATACACCTTCGTTTTCGGAACACATGTTGCTGATATATTTTCATGACTCAAAGTTGTAGTTGCTGAAGGACTCATTAAAAATTCAATGCGAAATCGGATGAATAGAGGAAATACGTAGATTCAATAACTGGCTCTAACCCTGTATTGAACAAGCTCTCAATCAGGTACATTTATAAGCGTAATCTTCTGAAAAATATGTAGAGAATTATTCACAAAATATCTCCGTCCGGTTTTCAATTGTCAATATACTGTAAATATGTATTGTGTCATTGTTGCTCAATAAAAAACTAATTCTTTTTCCATTTACTCCAACAGCCATGGAGAAAGTATGGTCTGTGACTAGGCTAACCTTAACACCCCTCAAGACGATAAACAAGTTTTTTTAAGCCTTGTTCCAGTGCGCCTTTTTTTTTCGTATTTCTCTATCTGTATTTCTCAAATTAAGCGCTACAAAATAGTCTCAAGCGACCAGAAATTATTCATATAATTCTGCTGAAATTGTTTCAACATGTATGAATAATATAAAATTGCATTTTCATATCTCCTTCACAAAAAAAAAAAAATAAAATTTTCATGAAAAGAACCTATGTAGCGCATTTTGGGCGCCAGTTCATTCATGCGCATATTGCACCCTTAGAGACCGGAGAACTTCTGTGTGGGTTACAATTCTTGCACCGATTGGATTTTATAAGGGTGAAGCTGTGCAAAATGCGGTGTAGTAATAATTTATGCACATTCAATCCCTTGGACGTGTTAATTGTATTGTACTTAATTAAATTCTTCGGTTTGTGGACTGTATTTTTTATTGAATTTTTAATTGTACATTCAAGAAGGCCGGCGATCTTGGACTCGCGGTCTCTTGAAGTGGTCTTTCTAACTCTGCGACTAGACTCAACTAAAACATTCGCTGGCGCTGCATTAAGGTGCACCGTGTGCGGGACGCATCCCAATGAAGAGGTGGGAACATCACGAACAGAGCGATTAACCTGTTCTCTTTTTCATTCTTAAAAAGTTTGGGCACAAGGGTTTCGGTTCATCTAATGATGAACCACTAACTTAATGATAATGAATGATAATAATAATAATATTTCTTTATTCAGTAAAAATTCTTAGTTATAACTTCATAATATAATTAACAAACATTTCTCAAAAATAGTGCTTCTTAACATAAGATATTAACAATTTCCTGAAGGTTACATATTTGTTGCAGGTCTTCAACATATTAGGCAATTTATTATGGCATATCAAACCTCTAATTAGAGTGGAACCCATTGTCAATTCTGTGCTGAATGTATCAACAATAAAACTATTTTGATTTCTGCTATTATACTGGTGAACCTCAGAAATATATCTAATTTTCTCAGATAAATAATCTGGTAACATTTTATGTTCACTTTTGTATAGAAAATCTAACGTTTTGAAATAGATTCTTCGTCTGACGGTCATCAAATTTAGTGCATCTAACATTGACCTGATTGGTATTCTTGTACCAAATCTGAGAACCATTCCTATGCCTCTATTCAGGACTATTTGTAGTCTAGGATGATATTCGATTTCAAATTAAATAAGAGAGATGTATAATAATCTAAATGCGGTAGAACGATTGACCTGAACAAAAGATATCTTGTTTTCATGTCAATTTTATTACTTATCCTTGAGATGTATTTTTTTGTCAAATGAACAGCATAAAGTTCAAAATTCAGAATGAAAGGACTGCTTGGCGCATCATTAATGTGGCGTCAACGTTGAATATTGGAGAAATTTCTTCGCTCTATTGTCGCAGAATTAAAATTTTGTTAAGAAAGAAACACTCCATAATGATTGAATTCCCAAGAGTCAGGCTACCAACAGGAAGTGTTGATTTTGTTGTTTCATTCATGGATTATTTTTCCCCGAACAATAAAATCGATAGGTCAGAGGTCACATACTTTCCTAGCCCTCTTTATTTACAATAAGGTTCCAACAACATTAAAAAATTCTACAACTCTTAATGAATTCCAGAGGAAAATCAAAAATTGGTTGAAAATGCTGTCGGCAGGATTGATCGAAGAAATGCTCTGTATACAAAATTCATTTGTTCATGTTTAAATAATGTGCCTGTTCGCTCAGTTTTTCTTTCCTTTCAAGATGAAATGTTTTTTCTTTTTCTATATCATCTGGATTTGTTTCTCTTTGAGTGTCCTTTTGTTTTTGAGTAAATGAAATAATAATTCCCCAATCAAGGCAGATCCAGTGGCTTGCCAATGGATGTGCCTTCAGGAAAGATATTTTTTTTTTTATGTTTTTTAAAGGAACTCTTGTTAGTTTAATTAGTACATTATGTTATATAGATTGTGAGAAAGTTCTGTATGTGGGTCAAATAAACATTTCAATTATTATTATAATTATTAGTAGAAAATGGCGACTGAAGTTCATCGATAACTCAAATAAGTTTACGAGACGGAAACAACATACCATGATTGATTCCATCGCTTCAAAGGCGATGATTTCGATGTTGACCTAGAAGATGCTGAATTGGCGGTATTGCTCATTGAGAACCAGTGTCAAACGCAAGAAGAACTTTCTTCAGCATTAGGAGTTAGCCGCCAAGCCATTTCCAAGCGACTCAGTGTGTAGGGAATGACTCAAAAACTTGGATTCTATATGAATTGAACGTTAAACGCCATTTTTTTCGTCTGTAAGCAACTGCTTCAAGGGCAAAAGAGGGAGGGTTTTCTTCATCGCATTAGGACGACTTATGAAAATTGGATATATCACAACAACCCTAAGAAAAGAAAGTGATGGGGACTTCCTGCTCTTGCTTCTACGTCGTCGCCTCGACCGAATATTAACTCTACGAAGGCATTACAAAAGATTTTTTCCAGTGGTGAATTCTATAATAATTTTTTTTTTCATCCAGGTCTCCGGATGTCGGATGCCGGTCTCCACAGTCCTCGGTCAACTTGAATTCATTATGTTGAGTGTAAGAGTGTTCAAAATCTATTTAAAGAATTTATTGAATGTTATCAGATATACAGGTAAAATTTCTACGCCACTGGTAAACTGCTGGGGGCATCGATAGTTCTTCAAAGAAAAACAGCGTAGAAGGATCTGAAAAATTCAATACAAGTAAACAGCTCTGCATGGGTCGGAATAATGGCTGTGAGACCGGAAAACATTATCAAATTGACGCAGTGGGCTTTTTATGTATTTTGTTCACCCTGTGTTCCTCTCAGAAGAGGGAGTGTGAATGACTAGAGGGGGAAATCAGAAATTTGGTGTAAATCGTGTAGGGGTTTTCTGGTGGAAAGTATCAATACGCATTTCAAATGAGGTTGCCAAATCTGCAAGTGGTAAAGGGTGGCCAGAGGGTAAAAAGTATGAGTAGTATAAGCATGATACAACTGAAAAACATTTTCATTATCTAAAAAAACAAAATGATGGTATAATACACAAGAAAAAATATGAAAAATAATAATAATAATAATAACTTTGGGGCGCGCATCCTGAGGCGCATTTTCATGATTCGAGGAGCGACGCACAAGAGATTCAAAATAAAAAGATTGATGCTCAAGAGAGATTAAAAAATCTTTTGTTGAAGCAATGATAAAGAAACATTTTAAGGACTAACTGATGGCTAATATGAACTGGTTTTAAGGCGCACAATTCCTCCAAATTTAGTTCCATGTTAGAGATGAAGTTCATTTCTGTATTTGGAATTCGAGGTAGCAACAGCAGAAAATTTAATTTTCACACGAATAAGATAAATTTTTCAAAGACTTATTAAATAAGTCCGACTGTTGTAAGGTACTTGATGAAACATCTATCAGTTGTTTTTCTTTTTGTAGTTTGTAGTGATAGTCCAACAGGTCTATTCTCAAATGGAGTGTAATTGCGTTATTTGAATTCCTACGTCTAGAGATAGGAGGAGCAAAATTGTTCGAATTAAAACAGAGGGCGAGAAGAGCAAAAGTTTGATAACCGCTGCCTTAGACATATACATGTATAGGACATAAAAAAAGAAAATACATAGATACAAATATATGAATCAGAATATTCTCGAAAATAGTTTGCAACAAAATGACAGAACTTCTCCACTAGCTTAATCTCCAACTTTTTTGAATTTCTTTAGTTCTAGAAATTTGATGCATTTATTTGGTAGTTTTATGTTTAGGAATATACTTACACTAGTTGCCCATTCCTTATATTATGGCTATGGAAACTATAAAGTTTGGTTAGATTATTTGAATTATCTTTCATATGAACTAAGCACTTGAACTCAATGGGATGGTGTCAATACAAAATTACATACGATCCAATCCCATTTTTTTTGTATCGAAAGACACGATAAAATAGTGACCAGAAGACTCAGAATAGACCACAGCAAGCTGACCCGTGGTTACCTAATGTCATCAGAGGACCAACCAAGATGCGAGCACTGCCAAAATACCCGTCTAACTGTTGAACACCTGCTTACTCGCTACACGGATTATGCGAAAAACCGCCAAAGGACAAGAATGATAACAGACATCAAAGATATACTTAGCTCACAGGGTCAGATCGAAGAATCTCTAAAATTCCTCAAAGACTGTCAACTTTACAACCAGATATAACTTTTCTTACATTATTTCATGATAGTTTAGACATTAAGGTCCTTCTTTTTTTGCTGTTCTCAAACCACTATCTATTTCTAGATCTTAAGGTCCCTCACTATTAAACAATTATACCTCGTGTCAATGGCCATGTAGCCGAAACACGTTAATTAAAATAAATAAATATCTACCAATTTCCTCAAAAAGCGGTCTACAGGAGGATTTCAGAGCGAAATCTATTAAAGATCATCCGCAAGATTCGTTTCTGAATTGAAAAAAACCCTACGAACATCCGAAGAATTTCCCCAGAGTATAATATTATATGATAAGTGGGTGTAGACCAAACACTAATAGATGTTAACCATAAAACTCAAGGGGAGTAAACTCTTAACTTTACTCATAACATAACATAGTAAGAACTATTGAGCTTCTTGTATATGGATTCGATATGCGTGCTCCACCTTAAGTTTGAGTCCACGCAGAAACTGAGGAAGCTACAATACTCTGCTGACGAAATGATACCCTGCGAATGGCGAACAATTAGTTCACGTTCGGTATTCCTCAAAGTGAAATGAATGCATTGGGTCTTCTTGATGTTAATCAACAAAAAATTTGACGACACCAATCGACAAAGTACCGCACTAACCAGCAACCACAACTCCTGCAAACCATCAAATGTACGAGCAGTACATCATCGAAGTGTCATCGGCAAACAAAAGTATCCGTATCATCTTTCGCAATGAAAGGGATTCGCGAACATCATCTACGAATAACAAGAACATGAGTTGCCCAAGAACAGAACCCTGAGGGACTTCAAGATTCAGATCATATTCATCTGATAGATTACCAACCTTGATAGAGATTGTTCGCCCCTCAAGATAACTTGAGAGCCACTTCAGAAATACACATCTGAAGCCCAGATGGCGATAATAATTCAAAAAAGACTATCAGAGTAGGACAAAAAGTTATCAATTAATGAAAAACATTAACATCGTCAATACAAATATACAGGATGTTCCTGAATTAGAGGTCAAACAAAAATGAAATTCCCCGGATAGTTTTAAGAAAAAGAAGTCCTTTTTTGGTTTCTTCGTTTCTAGTATTGTAGTTGTGTTGTACCTGTTACCGATTTTGAGAAAAAAATTTCAATCAATTTTCTAGTAATCCTTAGGAAAATACAAATTATTGTAAAGATCCAGTTAATAAGCTGTGATGAATAAATTAATTATAGGTTTTGTTACTTATTCACCCAATCGAAGCACAGGAAACACCCTGTATATCGAAAAAAAAGTGTTTGCGGGCTCAAGTTTATAAGCCTTTTTTTCTTAAAATTATCCTAGGAATCTCTCAATTTACGAACACCCTGTAATTTCATTTTTATATTTCAACAAATTCTATTTAAAAACAATCGAATATATTTCTTGAGTTTCCAGTTAATTAGAATTCCTTTGCTTCGAATTTGAAACACCAAAATGTTCGAATTCTATCTATATATAAATTTGACATCATTTTAAAAAAGATATAGAAAGAAGTATCTACACCATCAGTGAATTTTTGCGCCTACTAGGTAGGCAAGCCAAATAACAGCATCGATGTAAGCTACACTTCCATCTGTAGGCGAACATTCAAAGTGTAACGCTTCCATCTATGAAAAGAAAGTGGAACTAATTTGAAATTGAGAAAGATTTCCTTCTTTAGGGATATGCTAAGATATCTTTTCAATTTATTAACCCCAGAAGTAGAGATTTTTTTCTGTATATCAATACAAGGAAACAATCTGACATTATTTCCAACGCTAGAGGGAGATTGTGGCTTCGATCACTAAGATCATCATTATAAGTGGAAAAACCGTTCTACATCCACTGAGGTAACTGAAAAGTATTTGAATTTTGGAGCTAAATATGTACTAAGCACTTATTTCTTGTGACAAAACTATTTATTTCACTCAAAAGATAGAATCCTTTAAAATGTATTATTGAAACTTTAGACGAAAACACACCTTCGACAATACGGAGTTATAGTGCTATTATATTAATTGAAACAATAGTATATGGCTGATCATGAGTTTCAAGTTTTCTAATATCTACTTGTAGATGTAGATATGTGAGAGAAATGGCTGCTGATCAGAGCCATAGTTTTTTTTTTTATATATATCGTTGAAAGCTTGCTTCGAGTTCTTGGACTGACATATAGCCTACGAACTATCGAAGTCATCAACAACACTTATTACTTAGTGCCTCAAAATAAGAATTTTGGCTGAAAGAAGTAGAGCCGGCGTTAGGGGTGAAATCGAGGGTGAAACAGTGACGCGACCGTTTCATGGGCCTCTATTTGTGGGGCGACAATTCGGCTCAGTTTGCTGGCCCCCATTCTTCATATTTCATCCTTGAACAACATAATGTTGTTCCGCTCCGCTGCGTTTGTCA
This sequence comes from Harmonia axyridis, assembly GCF_914767665.1. Taxonomy (NCBI): domain Eukaryota; kingdom Metazoa; phylum Arthropoda; class Insecta; order Coleoptera; family Coccinellidae; genus Harmonia; species Harmonia axyridis. The sequence goes on from NC_059504.1 coordinate 38,386,789, forward strand.
ACATTCCCTTCAATAAAAATCTCCAAACCTGTATGCCAGTATAACAAATAACACATGGCAACCCAACCTTCATTGAAAGAAAGATAAAATCATTACCTGTGTATTTCACACAGACGAAAAACAACACTCTTCGCTTTCGAATTATTCGGTAGTCGATGTTTACAGTGTTTATATATTCAATGTAAGGAAAATTCCTACGATTTTCAATGTTAATTGTTTAATGTTAAATTTTCAGAGGAACACATGTTTTAATCCCATTAAGTTTTTTCGAAGCAATATTATTCATTCACTAGAATATATGAATATAATTTTTTTAAACACAATTGCAAAATTTTTCATCGGAAGAAGAGAGTTCTGTATTATCATGAGCTCTCGGAACCATTTCGAAAATAGGTTTGGTCGGCTTCTTTAAAATATTTCATTTACTAGGTACCTAGTACCTACCCTACGGCAAAATATTGCATTACAGAAAAAATATGCAACATCCCTGAATTTTTGATAAAATAAAAATATGCAAAAACTGTTGAGATTTGTGTTTCTTTCAGGGAATTCCGGAGGGGCAAAGTATCCCAAAGTTTTGAAAAATATCAACTTGGAGAAATTGTTTTCACATTCGGCACTTTGAATTTAGGTCATACGAATTTTTTGTCCTTGGAGTAAAACGCCGTATTGGACATTATTTTTTACCTACTTATATCCTGAAAGTTTCATGAAAATTCATAAAGGCGTTCAAGAGTTATGCCGATTAAAAGTTATCGATAAAATAAATAAAACAGCCTGTATATCTTGAACGAAGGTACAAGATGGGCAAATAAGCGAAGTTCGCAAAGCGATAGTTCCAGGCGTTCTGAAGTTATGGCCGAAAGAAGATATTCTTCAACTGATGCACTGCAAAAAACCAAATTGTGTCTTCAAGTTCTGACAGAAACAGAAATCCAATCGAATTTGTATGAAAAAACCAGAAGGTCGCAAAGCGATAGCTTCAGGCGTTCTGGAGTTATGGCCGAAAAAAGATATTCTCCAACTGATGCACTGAAAAACTAAATTGTGTCTTCTTTCGGCCATAATTCCAGAACGCCTGAAGCTATCGCTTTGCGACCTGTTGGTTTTTTCATACAAATTTGATGGGATTTCTATTTCTGTCAGAACTTAAAAACACAAAATGGTTTTTCACAGTGAATCAGTTGAAGAATATCTTCTTTCGGCCATAACTTCAGAACGCCTGAAACTATCGCTTTGCGACCTTCAGGTATTTTCATGAAAATTTGATGGAATTTCTGTTTCTGTTAAGAAAATCCAAACATTACATTTGAAATTTCGGAGTAAAATGGACAAAACAATGAACTTCTGACTTAGCGCCCCCTATCGAAAGCAGCAAAAACAAATTTATCATGAGTATATTTTGTCCTCAATCAACAAGATATTATCTTCCAGACGAGATCTAATTCGCTCAAAAATGTTGAGCCAAACTGGAGTTACAGGCTTTTCAATCAGTCAGATTTCTCCCTTTCACCTACTCTTATTTGATGTCGTAAAATCGAAAGTGACAATTCAAAAAGATAGATCATTTTCCAAGGATTACAGTGATTATATTTTTTCTTCAACTTCATATGAAACATTTTCGAGTAAAATTCATTTTTCTACTCGACAATAGCTATTACGCCCCCTAGCGGTAGAAGTATGAACTTCAAAACAATTTCCAGTGTGTTTTCTTGTACACTTTAGTGGTAAAAATTTTTACCGCAAGTCTCTACGATGAGTGGATTCTGAGATATAGCCGCTTACCTCGCTTATTTGCCCACCCTGTACATATTATGCCCGCCACTCACGGGGCATTTTCTCGAGCATTTGGCAGCCAGGCACCCAAATACTTATATTCCAAATGGCAGCCAGTCTACACTGACTGCCATCCCAGGCTGTCATCCAAACCTGCCACTCAAGAGGTTGTTTTATTGAGTATCCGGGTTGGATTTCAGATGTTCACAGACAGCTGGCAATTTATCAGGTACCCTGGTTCCGTCAGTCGATGCCGGAACTTAGTAGCGTACCAAATTCTTGTGCAAAATGAAAGAATTTTTGACAGGTTTCATCGAAATATATAGGCAGAAAAGCTGTCTATGGAAAATAGGAAGTTCAGAGTACGAAAAAAGGAATATCAGAAATAAAGCCTATGCCGAACTAGTAGAATATTCCAAAGGGAAATTACAGAATGAGAGAGTAGATGTAAATTGGGTGAAAAAACAAATTATAGTAATTCGAAACTCCTTCAGAAAGGAACATAAAAGAATTGAGGATTCTAAACGCTCAGGAGCAGGCCAAAATGAAATTCATGAGCCCAAATTGTGGTATTACGATCTGCTTCTGTTCACAATCAGGGATCAGGAAGAACAGAGAAAAGGAGTGGATTCTCTCATTGAAAATCAGATATGCATACTGGTGAGTGTGAATTGATACATTTTATTGGATAATATAATAATTACAATTTTGGTAACAATGAATAGCAACTAATATGATCAATTGAACTGAACTGAATTTATGAACTTATTATTGCTTCTTGCCAATGAACTTTTCCAATACCGTTGAAGTGTTCCTTGTATTCATTCCTTACTTCTTTCGCAGTTTGAGTACAGTTTTTTTATTTTGGCAATATTCCGAATTCTTCAACGAACTCGGGGTTTGAATGTCCTCTGTGCCAATCATTTCTACTGCTGTATAGTTTTCCTTTACACTGTTCCTCCGTAGAAAATTATGTATAACGCAACAACCTAGTATGAACGTCTCAAGTTTTTCTAAGGATAAATTAATTTCCGTATGAGAAAATGCATTCTCAACTACTCTTCGTGTTGAATATATGTTTGTAGTGGTCCAAGCTGTAGGCTGAATAAGGTTTAATAACATTTTCTGTTAGAGCAAATGCCTCATCGCCCTCATCTACAATGAATACATAATTCAAATGTCCTCTATTTTGTCGAGTGGGTAAATTAAGTTCATTCATTTTAAGTTCCTCAAAAAATCATGTTTTTTCTATTACACCCCCGTCCGAGATTCTTCCATTAGTTCCAGTATGTACCGGGTTTTTCACCATAATTTGACCCCCCCTTTAACTTTGTTACTAAAAGAGGTACAAAAAAATATTTTTTTCTGATCGAACCAATATTGAGCTATATCGCCTTAGTTACCATGTGTCATAACACACTCATATTTCCCAAGGGAAATATGAAACGTCAGTTCATATTTCCCTAGGGAAATATGAAACTATTTCTTTATTTAGTAACAAAATGGAAACTGCAATTGTTGAAATTTCCACTAAAAGTATTTCCACCAGATACAAAGGAAGAAGAAATATCTTGTTCATAATTATTCGACGACGAGACTACAGTTTTCTTGAGAACATTCCTTGCAGCAGCAGTCTCGGACGATTCTCCCAAAACGGTCTTCAAAGATTGTGATGCTGCAGATGGCTCACCCTCCACACCTGCTATCATCTTCGCTACCTTATTTTTGTGCAGCATACTGTCCGCCAGATAGCCTTCTGCAACAGACGAACTTTTCCAACCACCATGTCTCTTGAGTGTTGTCATTGAGGCTCCCGCATCGGCAACCAATGTCGCGGATGTTCGTCTTCCACAATGACCTGTATAGGTTTTCGGATTATCTAAACCCAACCATTCAGCAACCTTACTCGGAATTTTTCCGAAGGTATTTTTGCCGACAGGCTGAAGAGTACACTTCTTATTCCTATAAGCTACGAAGAACCTAAGAACGCCTTGCGGGCGCAACGCTGAATACTCCCTCACCAAACGAGCAGCACCCAGATCTTCTTCATCAATTATAGTGAATATTCTGTTTATATCATTCTTAGTCTTTGAGACTTTGATTATGATTACCGAACCACGATCTTCGATATCTGAAGATAGCATATTCACCAACTCTCGTGTTCTGCAGGCGCCAAAGATTTCCATTATTAAAACAACCTTCAAAATTATGAATGTAAAAATCTTATCAACAGAGGAAATCAAAATGAAACTTTTACCTTATACATCAAAAAAACGTCATTAGGAGCTTCACTCAAGAATGTCTTGAGCTGCTCCCGGGACAACACTGATGATTTTTTAGGAACGTATCCTTTATTTTTGTTCTTAACAAATGCTTCGACTTCATCGAATAATTTGACATCAGTTTTTTCCTTCAAATGTAGCATTGATCTTAACATCGATAGTTTCGGCCATAACGTGTTTGGAGAATATTTCTGGGACTGGGGATCGAATGAATTAATCATACATCAAGAATAACAAGAATCAGAGCAACATACCAAATCTTGGAAATATGCTAACAAAATACTATCGCTCACACCGTCCACCAATTTTTTTCTTTTCCACTCCTGAAAGCATTCGTACTCTTTACTGTAGGCAGCTTGAGATTTGGCTGGAACCAAAGATTCACGGGCCTTTGCCGCTTGAGTTTCGACGTAGTTCGACATTTTTTCATTAATTTTATTTTTGACAAGACGTCAAAATGAAACCAGTCAACCAAGATTCTCAGAAACATGGCCCATAGCAACGTTAAAAATTTAATTATTACAAAAATATACAATCTAATAATAATTTTTCCTTATCAGATTGTTTCAATCAGAAAAAAACTATTGATTACACCACGGGAAATATGAATACATTTCCCTCGGTTGTCTATACATCCCTCGGGCTCCGCCCTCGGGATGTAACTTTGACAACCTCGGGAAATATACTATTCATATTTCCCTAGTTGTAATAATAGCTATTTCTACAAAAGTTTCACGACATCGACTAGTGTTTTATAAAATGATTTCACAAAATGAAATATATACAGATGCCCAACATATTGATTGCAACTTCATTTTTTCAAATGGAACACCCTGTATATTTTTCTATATTTGAATAGCTCTTATTTCCCTGATTACGAATATATAACATATGTTTGGCCTATCTCTCTTATTCTGAGTACCACAGAGTTTCAAATTTTAAGAACCACCTGGCATGCTCAGTAATCAGTTTTCAAGTGGAAGGTTGAGATAACTCAAAATGCCCTTTTTTGAGTTATCTCGTTGGCAACGATATGACATACATCTTTCACTATGAATTGGAATTGGATGATTAGGATGCAACTCCATATATTCCCTCCTTGTAGCCTTCTTATTTTTATTGTTCTTTACATAAAGTGAAAATATTTCAAATTTTTCCGCTTCTGTATAGTGCATATTCGATGAACAGTTTCATTCAATGACAAACATATGTCATATATCGTTGCCAATGAGATAACTAAAAAAGGGCATTTTGAATTATCGCTGCGATAATTCAGCCTTCCACTTGAAAACTGATTACTTAGCTTACCAGGTGGTTCTTAAAATTTGAAACTCTGTGGTACTCGGAATAAGAGAGATAGACCAAACATATGTTATATATTCGTAATCAAGGGAAAAAGAGCTAGCCAAATATAGAAAAATATTCAGGGTGTTCCATTTGAAAAAGTGAAGTTGTAATCAATATGTTGCCCACTCTGTATATATTTCGTTTTGTGAAATCATTTTAGAAAACACTAGTCGATTTCGTTAAACTTTTGTAGGTAACATTTTTTTGTACCCCTTTCAGTAACAAAGTTAAGGGGGGGGCCAAATTATGGTGAAAAACCCGGTACATATATAAATTCATAATTTGTATTGACAATTACCAACAATACAACGCTGAAAAATTTTTTGAAATTGTAGAAATAAGAACCAGAATTTGCCAGTTTTTCAATTCGAACATGTTTTCCATCAATAGATCCCCCACAATTTGGAAAATTCCATCGTGTTTCAAATTCTCTTGCGATTTTTAACCAATCATCAGTTGTTCTAGGAAACTGTAACATAAAGGTTTATTTACTATATAATTAATTTATTTACAACAGGTTTCTGACAATAATGGAAATGAGGAGTTGGAAGTTGATGGAACCAGTGCAAGTGATATCTGTGATACACCTAGTCGAAAAAGAAGAAAAATAAATATAAGACAAGAAGTACTCGCAAAAGCTTACGAAGTACTTTCTGCGCCAGATGATGAAAGTATGATATATTCTAAGCTCCTGGCCACAAAATTAAATAAACTCAGTGATCCCAAAGTCCGTTTGCACTGCGAATATTTAATTGACACTCTCTTGTATAAAGCGCAAATAGGCGAAGTGACTACAGAAACAATTATTTTCACGCCTGAAAATAAAAAAACCATATTGATCCGGAAGTAGATATCAACGAAATAGCCCCAAATAACATTTATAAACCTGAATACAATACCCAGTGTAAAATTGAATAGTGCATTTAACATAGATGACATTTTAAATAATAAAAATAGAGAAAGAGACAATAGGACTTTTTGAGAAATCATTGAAATGAAAAATACTAAGAAATTATATTGAGTTTCTATTTTTATCGTTTAGGAATTTAGGTTTTTGTTAACTTTTACCTGATCATTTGTTATTGTTAATATATCATATCTGTATGTAGCGATATATGTCTGTACAAGACTGTTTTTCTTTCCTTTTTTTAGTTCCTATTCCTATTGCTCAAGAATTCATCTTTCTGTTAACGTTTACCTAATCATTTGTTATTTTCCTTTTTTTTTTGATATAATGACGACGTCGATTATGTTATTGTTTCTGTAAAATACTGTTTTCATTCGACATTTTTTATTTCAAGTTTATTAAATAAATTTTTTTCTTGTAATTATAAAATTCACTTTTAAATTATCCTTCCTTAATATTACCTATATTGCATCACATGTTTCGGGAATAATTCGTCCGAGACAATGTGGGGAAATTCTAGTAGAGAACAAATCTTCAAAAGTACAGGATGTTGCTAAATATCTCAATGTAGCAATTAGTCCTTCTGGAGATATTGATTCCCCCATATTTGTGTTTTGCCTGGTTAATTTTGGTCGACATAATTCCAATAACTTATAGAAAGTTTCTTCAGGCAAATAATTTTTGGAGTCATTAGGATGCTCATTCAACTCCTTTATAAATTCGATAAGACATTTCTTTTTCCTATCTTCAAGCCATTCCTTCATCCAAAATCGCTTCCGTTTTCGATCAAAGTGACTAATAATAACAACAGCACTGGCCACCTTTTTTATCCATTTCGAACTGCTAGTTAACAAAACGTTAATAAAACACTGGACGAAAATTATTCCATGAAATGAACCAATCATTTTACTTTTCTTCGAAATACACAGTAAAAAATCGGACCCTTTTACGGTTTATGAGTTTATTAACGCTTTCAAGATGAGTACTTTTTTTGGACTACGAGCACGTCTATGTCCGAGGTTTATTATTTTCCTTTATCTATCCGCTTTGTCGGTTCTCATATTTGCCATCTGTGATTTTTGCATTCGTCATTGGTATACACTTACCCGTTGTTTTCGGATTTTTGTACCATTCTCGTCACATGATTTCAATACTGTAGTTATCAAAAACCTGAACTGAGTAGTTTGCATCGAAAAATTGTCTGGGCTGTGTTGTACAATTTATTGTGTGTCATTCAAATCGCTATTTATTCGTGAAGATATATTTTGAATTGATTATATCTAAACGGTGTTCCTAACTTGGAGGTACAAAAGAAAATGATAGATTTCTCGGATGATTTCAAGAAAAAAAGTCCTATAACATGAGTCCGCGAACGCTTTGTTCCTGAGATACCGGTGTTAAAGTTCAAGTTTTTCTCATAGCACCTTGCGTTCACAAGATATTTAACTTGAATTGGAATAGATATTTCAATTTAAAGTTTTCTCATCAAATGATAGATATGCTAATTGTGGATGCAAATCTACAGGGTGATATTTTTTCTGGGAGGGTGTCCGCTTCTTTCCTCAATAACTATTTTTTGGTGAACCTCTGGTAGTTTAGAAAAATGTAAAAAGAAATTCTGGTCCTGTACTTCTCTTTTTGGTCTATTGTAGTTTTGTCGTATCTGCTATCGATTTCGAGAAAAAAATTCAAACAGCTCGCTAGTAATCCTCAGGAAAATTCAAATGATCATAAAGATCCAATTAGACCACCAGTGGTCGAGAATTAAGTACAATCGATTTGGTTCTCGACCGCGAATAAATAAAGGGTAGAAATAAGTGTTTCAACGTTAATTCGATGGTCGCAAACTAATATTCAGAAAGTAGACATATAAATAAATCAGGGTATCGAAAAAAAACGAAAATGATCCAACAGAAATATATCGGTTGAAATAAACAATTATTGAAGTAACATATTGGTTCTCGACCACTTTGGTTAAGAAATAAAAGATACAAATTTTCCAATACCAGTTCGCGACCGCCGAATATTGAACAAAAAAATATACATTTATTTGCTTCTTGATTGAAATACACTCAAAAATATATCTTATAGTTGATATGGAACAAAATATACACACATAATTCATTTAAAATAAGAAATAATTACTATTTTCTGGTCATATATCACAAAGCACTTTTGTAAGAGAGGACGAGAAAGAACCCTTTTCAATGATAGGCGATTATGAACTAATTTTTAGCGCGAAAACTTTGATCTATACCACTACTATGCAAACTATCTTGGAAAGGTAGAATGGTCGAGAACACGTACCGCGAAAATATTTTGCACTACATGATATATTTTTATTATTATTTTATCTCAAATCACGGAATGATCGAGAACCAGTGCCGGTCGGCTAACCAGTGGATTTACCCTATTTCACGTAATTTTCAATCAAAACTTCGTTATTAAATTTTTTTTCACACATTACAAATATGAGTAAACGTTGTCATCAAAAAAATATTTTTCGAGGGTTCTTGAAGATTTTTTCGCCATAATTCTGGAGGATTCTTTTAGTGAGCATCGAATTTTGGACACCCTGTACATTCAAACAGAATTCGATTTTTTCAATAAATAGTAGCATTTTATGATCACCAACATCTTCCAAAAAATGTAAATATTACAAAAATTTTCGAGGAAATCGCTGCAGATAAATGAAAAAACTAGAAAATAATTTGCATAATGGTTATAAAATATAAAGCGAACAATGCTTACTAGTAAACTTATCGGAGCAGGTATAACATGAGCACACACAAAGTCCAGCCAAAGCTGATAAGTGATAATGAGTATCGATATTCGACAATTTTCGAAAAAGTCGTTAAGATGCGCCGTCACATCGATGTGGCCACAACAGGGGAACTTTGCCATTCTACTTCTACCCTTACTTAAGTAAGGTTACCTTACCAGTTTAACGTTTAGCGCTGAAGTAGTGAGGGTTGAAAAGTGAATAAAAATGAAATAAATCGAAGATATTCTTCGCAGAACGAAAAATCATTCATTATTACCGGACATTAAAATAAGAAAGAAAAAATTTTTAAAGATGGGAAACTCTCATCCGTTAGTGAAACCTCCAAGAACAGTGCAATCATGGAAACCAAAAGCATTAACCCAGCTTGAGATAACCCAAAATTATTTGAAGCAATTTAAGGTGAGTTGATTCTTCGATTTATTTTGTCGCTTATGCGATTATTGAGTATTTTTTATAATTTTTCATTCTATAACGTTTTGTGTTATGTTTGCTTCCTATATGACAGTAGATATATGATCATGACAACAAATTGCTAGATTGGAGAATAACAGAAAAATTGTCATAGTGAAAAAACGAGTGTCTCATTTTTGTCAATTGATATACATACCTATGTGAAATCAAGAGATGTCAAAAACACATATTCTTACAACGCTTTATAACAGGCATCATTGTATGTAAACAATAACATAGCCATTTTGTATCACGTGGACGCTTGCAACAGTAGGTAGGTATCTATATACCTACCTAGAAAAGGCGCTGAGCAGTGTTTATAACTGGCTAACTATTCATTTAAAATATTTCATGAATATGAGTTTGTCGTATAATGCAGAGAGAAAGTTATCCCAGGAACACAACTACTTTTTCAAACATTATTATAACATTAATCCCCACTTTATTCAACATTAAATTTTCATTGTTTTTGTTATAGTATAAGTACCTATTGTACGTTTCAACTATACATTTGATTTGTTTTAATCGACAAAAATTCTGAACTTTATAATACTACTTAATTACTATGCAATTCCAACGTAAACTAGGTAAAACAAAAATGCGTTGAATAAAATTGTTCAATTTTTATACAAGAAACTTCTCTGATTGTTGCTATACACTAGGATGAATGAAACACAAAAACAAGAATCTTAGTTCTTTTGACAACTTTTTCAATTTTACAACATGCCTTATGTTTTTATTTAGGTACTTCATTCAATTCTTCACTTTTTCATGTGTTCATTGCATTTATTGTTATTTATTTCGTCAAAATTTTGGAGGATTATTTATAAAGAAACTGTAGGATTTTTTGGATATTATTTTCATTATTTAAAGTATATTTTCCGTTCAATTCCATAGCATTGATTTATCTACAATTATCAATTGAATCTCTTCATTGTTATCTGCCTATAGCCAGAAATTAATGACTATCACATCACACTCAGCTGTCAGCTATCGTGTTTTGTCTTAATGTAACTAAAAGTTGAATCATTATACACTTGCTCCTAAATAATATCTAGATACGTAAATTTGTTGGAATAATTTCTGATGAACGATGTTGAGATTGTTTCTAATAATAAACTCGTCATATAATTTCCTACTAACGCGCAATTTTGAATTACAAATGATTTCTAGATGAAAAAACTGTATGACAGCACCTATTACCAGTCTTTTCGAGTTAACCCACTGCAAAACTTGACAGTTGTTACCAAAAATTACAATCTCTGAAAATAAGTAATTATTGTCTTATGAAATATCATTTATCTGTGAAAAAAATCGAAAAAACACAACGCAAAGTAATATTTTTTTAACAAAAAGCATTCATACAGGTGCGTCTTCTACTCGGATTTTTGTTGTCACCAGCACTCATGATTTTTGTTAAAATATTACTTAGGAACGTGTTTTTTCAATTTTTTTCCGAAAAATTAGATGCTATTATGATATTACTTACGAAAAATCACCCAGTCGTGAAATAGAAATTATTTTACATAATCATAAAAAAAAAAAATAAATATATACAGGGTTAGAACTATTCAGAGGGGCACTACAGGGATATCGAAAACTGTTAGAGATGCAGGGTAGCTTGAATTTCAAAAAAGTTGCGTTATTTACGGATTAGTGTGTTGGTGTTAACAGATCCAAAATATCTCCAATGGTTCCTGAGATATATCGAACAATCTAAAAATCGAGATTTTTTTTTTATTCTGTATCACACATTTGTTTCTGGGGACAACTTCACGAAATTCGGTTTGTAGTCATTATCCAATATAGAGATTCTATGTTAATGGTGTCTAATGGTGTAATTTTTTTCCATTATTTCAGAGACGCGCTAGTCTTTTTTTTTCTTAATGACGCCATATTGGTTCTACTCATGAGGAGATATAGAAAAAAATTAAGAATGTATCATACTCTACAAAATTATCGAGTCTAGCTACATTTGAACTTCCTTTTTATTTTTTTGTTTAAGTAGTAGGCTGGTGCCAGAATTGTCAAATAAGTTGTTACCTTGTTCAGTTGTTATGTGAAACCATCACTTAATTTTTGTGAAAACCTATATCCTGTTTGATAAGTAACGTCCTATTGATTACCTAATCATGCTGATACCAATACTCTTCATAGCGGCAAACTGGCAATGTCAGTAGAAATTCTACATAATTTAAAAAACTCAAGTGTTGTTTTCACATAACAACACACCAAATAACGCAACATTTTTTTGTAATTTAAGCCACCCTGTATCTCTAACGGTGTTCGATATCCCCGTAGTGCCCCTCTAAATAGTTCTAACCCTGTATATTGGTCGTATTTGTTGTTACAGAAATGATTTGAGACCATTACCGGCTCAAAATTTGAAAGAGACAGACACCATGACATTCGCTAAAAAATTCTCATTCCCACCGTCCAGAAATTTTCTCAAAAATTATAAAAAAAAATGTGTACCTCTTCAAAGAATGTCCCTTCAGAAGCAATACACTTTTTCAGAAATCGACTTTAGTAGTACTAGTAGTCGCGAATTCTCTTTTATTGATAATTTTATTGTCTCAAAACAAGTGCAACGAAGTGGTAATTTGAATTTTGGAAAGAAAAACGTGTTCTGGTTTTATAATAGAATCACGCTGGTTATTCAATGAGGTTTTTCATGTGATGCAATCCATAAACCGAAAATCTTCAATAATATTTTCAATTCTTTGATGGCCCACAAGCTTCCATTTCAAAAATCTAAGACATATTCTAAGTCAAATATTTTCATCCATTGAAAAAATGGCAAAAAACAATTGACATGATGAGGTGCCGACATTCAGGAGAACTGTAAACAAACTAACTGGCGATGACACACAATCTCCGCGTGAGAATGGAGTTGACCATATTTGCAACAAAAATTATTTCGACAATCCGTTTGTACATGTTTTTTAAATGATCGTTTCCTGGTATTCAATTTACTTCTAGACGATGTATTGTTCATTCTATCTATACAATCTTCGATATATTCAACGATAAATGTCATCTAGGACATATTTCACACCATCAAATGATATGTTTGGAAAGATTTCTTAAATTTCGAGATAAATTTCTAATAATGAAATGAATATTACTTCAAAGGTAGATATGCAACCTTTTTGAGCGTCATCAGAACCATGGAAAACTCAAATATAATAGCGAAAAAAATTATGTGATACCTAATTCCGTAAGAAAAGATTCAGCCCAGTTGAGACTTCGAGAGTATGTAAATGAGTATATATATGAGTAGGTTTACAGGGTGTTTCTAAATTCAGTATCCAGTTTTCAGGGGCGTATTTTTCAGGTCAAAATAATACTTTTTTCCATAAACATGCTTCCGCAAATACTTCGTTATCGAACTACAGATTTTTTTCTTCATAGCTCGTTCCGTTTTTGAAATATTGAGATCAAATTTGAAATGTAGTTTCTTCATGTTTCTTATTTTTAGGAAATGTTTTTGTTCTATTGTGATGATATGTTTTTAACTTCTGTTGAAAATTTTAATAATGTAAATGTAGCGAATTACATAATAAGATTCTACTTATTTTTTCTCGTTAACAATCGCAGATGTATAAAAATTACAAGAGACGAAAAATGTATGAACAAACTAAACTAAATAATTCATTTCTTATGTTAGACTTCACCAGCGGAGTACTACAAAAATGTTTATGGATCGAAAAAGGGCTGGACTCCTGAAAAATATCTCTTTGTAGCTTGTTACGATCACTCGGCCTACTAGATGACGTAAACCTTAAAACGTAAACTTTATTCCAAATTTCATCTTGATATCTCAAAAACTGAAAGAGTATGAGGAAAAAATCTTGGAACTTTAACGCTCTGTAATTTCTTAACGCTTATGCTCGTCCTGAATTTTGTCTATTCGTCCAAAAAAACCCTATTTTCGGGACTTGTTACGTAAATTAGTATTCATCTCATTTTGGTGACATACAAAACTATATAATTTGTTTCTATAATAACATTTGTCTATTGGAAATATATTCATATTCAACTTTTGTATTCTGAGAATTTTTTTACCCATGACTCTACCCCCCTAAACAGTACCACGGAGCCGCCACTGAAGGCCATTACAATGTTGTGCGGACACCGGAGACACAGACCGAGAGATCGATCGACGCGAAATCAATGTAGTTCAGAACAATGCGAAAAGCATTTTGCGAGAGGAAATGTTAATATAATGATATGTGATCAAGCTGTTATAATTTGAATTCCAATTATTATTGTCGATTCCTTCAAAAAGAAAACTGAAAAGACCTACTTATTTACTCACTTCCAGATGGCAGCACGACAAGATATGAACGGAATTCTAACTTATCAACTCCAAGAGTTGTTTTGTTTGTATCGTATGGGTATGATGTACTCGTGCTGTGACTTGTGAATACATTCAGCGTCCTTGGTTTTTCGAGTTTGATAATTCCACTTCCTACTTGTCAGCTGATCAATATGCGTATTTCATTTACAATGCGTTGATGAATTTTCGGTATATGACATTGCTCCGTCAGTGAGTTAGTATTATTGCAGTATGACAAAAATGAAAACTGAATTTCGTGAGTTTGTCAATATCATCAGCTGTGCAAATGTCAGATAGCCTTCCGCACAGATGGGCAAGAAAATATTGGAAATTATAAGTTTCAGGTGAAAGAGCAACCGTTTATGATGCATTTGTTAGGATAGATTCAATTTTTGTTGGAAAATTCGATTAATGTTGACTGATTAATTTGATTACCAATCTTTGTTTGATAATTTTTGATCCACGAAAATTCAAGAGAAACAAATTATGACTCAGACTTCAAATTCCGTCTTTGTTTGAAATTTTGGTATTTCAATATTTACTACATATGGCTTCTCAATGAATACTGACCTTAGTACACGTGCCACTGGAGCTCGGTTCATTATCTTTTCTTGATAAGAGTTTACCCCAGACGAAACATTCAAAGCATGTATACGTGCATAATATATTTTTTTCTAATAGGTAGAGAAAAGAACTGATCCAGCCATGTTGTACCTTTTCGATATAACTAAATTCCCCTCAAATTGGATGCATCTTGAAATGGGTTTGACCGCAGTAAGGTAAGCACAAACTATTGTTTATTCTATATTTTCATAAATAAGATCACGTTCTCTCCATGAGACTTGTTTGACAACAATACAAGAGATAAACAATGTAATGGAAAGAATGAGGTTATATTTTTGTTTTGATGTCTGGGTGTTTCATTTTTTATTACTCTGAAGCAATCATAACTCATTGTCAGTTCTGAAATGAGATTAAAGGAGTTCATGAACTTTGAATGAGAATTATATAAAGTAACATTTTACTAAGTCATGTTTGTGTTTTATAAAAATAGACCTGCTTTTTTCTTAAAATAGCTATCAGAGACAGGGATCCTACATTTGGCACTGATTATTGGATGGAACCTAAAAAATATTTTTTCTAAAGAACAAGCATTCAATTTTCGTTTCTACTACAAAGGAATATATTTTCGTTCATTAAGTAGAATAATATAATAAAATATGAGTGAAAATAAGTTTGACTACTTTATGAAAAATACATAAAAATGCAGTTTTGAAAGAACGATTTTTATGTATGTTTCTGAAATTATTTTTCAATTAAAGAATACTTTTATGATGTTCCTGTTCTGATGAAATATCAAACTTGGACACATTTAAGTTTCAACTGTAACAAGATTTTTTTTTGTACTTTTTTTGAAACATTTATGAAATATATGCATGTGGTATCCCAAACGTATTTAGAATTCAAATGAAATTAAAGTCGGTGTTTCAAGAATCGGGATCATAATTCAATTAGAAAATTTAAAATTATTTTTTGAAAAATTACCATTAATCCTCATTTTAAGTTGAAAAAACTTGAAATGAAAGATAGTAGGTTAGAATGATAATAATAATTATTATTCTTTTTAAATTTATAACAACTATGCAATAATATTTTTGGAATAATAAATAATGTTTGATTCTAATTAAATTAGTACAAAACTTATGAAGCAATAAGTGGGCTTGTGTGTAAGAAATAGAATGATTCAATAAAAACTAAAAGAATCAACAATCTACAAGCCCTATTAAATAAACCAATAATGTCCAGGATCATGGTTGCCTGAAGTGTTTTCATAACAACTTCTTAGACCTTCTGGAAATTTTGACCTTAGTGAGCTAGGAGAACCTGCTGATTTCTATGCAAAAAATTTTCTTATGCAAAACCTGATTTATTTACATCCTAAATTCCTTGCAATAGTTTTTAAGGGTGTACTCTACCTACCTTTATCACTAGGTTCTTCAGGGTAGATTCATTTTGATTGTGTGCAGAAGATCAGAAGATTTTTGGAAGAAACCTTTGTATGGCAGTTCAAAAAAAAACTCAATGATTTTTTTCCCCAAAAAAATATAATTTATGTTATGTTATGAATAACATTGAAAAGTGAATGGATTTTCAATTCTCAATTATTTCAATGATGAATTTCCAAATTTCAAAATTGCCAAATATTTCCATGTATTGCTTTCTTATTACACAAGCAGGTATATATTTATTTTTTTTTGATAAACCCTGAATAGATTAAATGTATTTTTTCATCAGAATGTAAAAATTTTGAAATTCATCTTCAAAATAATTGAGACATGATTAAAATCCTTTAAATTTTCAAAGTGATATAAAACAAAAGCTTCATCAAATTCAGTGAGTTCATTCTAAACTGCCATACAAAGGTTTCTTCCGAAAATTGGAAGAAACGATTGAGCGATTTTTGTACAGAATCAAAATGGATCTGCACCGAAGAAGCCAGTGTGTACACGAAAAAGGTAGTGTGTACACCCTTAAAACCTTTAAATTTAATGGCATAAAATTGCACATTTCGTTTTTCAGCATGAAACTGGGTTGTTTCACTAGATGTAAATTTATAAGAATAAATATGAAAAAATTCTACATTTGACCTCTTGATAGATAGATAGATCTTTATTAGGAAAATTTGATACAAGATAAAAGAAAAAAAAATCATAGAAGTGAATTTTTAATTATATTAATCATTTTCAGTGTTCAAACCCTTAAAGAATATATACAAACAAAATTTAAAATCAATGCCGAGGATCAAGTTCTTCTGATAAGTGGAGGGGTATGTTTAGAGGATTCAAGAATAGTCTGTAACTATAGTGCAGGAACGGATTCAAATCCTATATTCTTCTTCAATAAGAAAATTGATAAAAATGATAGTTTTCCTGAATGCCCGGATGTTAGCACTACAACAGATGGTAAGATTGAAAAAATTTTCATATTGTCTAATGATGTGAAGGAATATTAATTTTAAAGGGAAAATATTCATGTAATCTACATTATGAATCTACTACTGTTTTAAAATTAATTTCCTTACTTGGCCTGATTATGTTGAAACTAAAGAACAATCTCAGAACATTTTGTAAAATTGAATTAACCTAACCTGACCCATTGCATCTTTCAGATCTGAACACAAGGTACAAAAAATTAGCTAGGGTTACGCCATCATTCCAAGCTGTGATTGATAGAGCTGGCTTAGCAGATAGATTTGCCCAGTCTGCAGTAATGATTATTGAACATTGTGAAGAAATCATAAGGGATCACCATACAGCAAATCAAGGCTGGTTAGCAGCTGTAGCGAATTATGAGGATGTAGTTGCAAATTGCCATAGACACAATGAGGAGTCAAGAGAAAATTTAGATAGATATTTGGGGGAGAGAGATTATTTTTTGAATTTCCTGGAGAAGTGAGTATGGAATCATTCATATTTGTATTTTGAAATAACATGCTTCCCTCCTAAGTACAAGCCATTTCATAAAAAAAATGTTTGAAATAACGGTTGTTTTTTTCAAGAGTATGAGAACTTTAAATAATACAAGACAAAAATATTGTTGGAATGAATTTTTTTATTGTTATAATCTGGTGGATAATTTCATGGTAGTTATTTTTTAAATATAATGTCCGGCATATATATGTCGAGGCTACGAGTCCATATAAGTCCAATCGATGAATCCAATTTTTCACCACTTTTTCGAATAAATCGGTGATTCTTTACTAGCTTTGCTCCATATATGGTAATTTTGCTTATTGACGAAGCTATTTAACCAGAAATAAACATAATTCTTGAGTTAAAATACTCATCTTTGGACAGTTTCGAATTAGTAAACGATAGTCATTTGACTTGTGTTTCATAGGCACGTAAGCCAAGATCCATCAAGTAAAATTTTCCATGTAGTCGAAGGACAAAAGCCAGAAAGTTGACAACGGCGACGTTTCGAAATTTAGGCCTCTTCTCAGCTTGCGCCACTGCAGCAATATTCTCTTCGATACGCACATTTCTTTGCCTTGTTCATGGTTTTGAATCGAGAAGGGTAAAAATAGTGCGAATACGAATTGCTTGCTCATAAGATTGATTATGTTGACCGTAAAATGTATGAATTATGCAGCTAGTACAAATGTGAATTTCAATGTTTTCCAACTCTAAGAATTCACTTAGCACTCAGTTTTGACTTGTACCATATTAACCATTTCATTTTCAGATTTAAAGAAAAATTGCCAGTTTTCAAAAAGATCCCAATGTTACAAAAATTATTGAGACCAACAGATTGTGAGAATAGATTAATGATTGGCTCACAAACTTCTGAAGGATTAGGTGATAAAGAATGTGACGAAACTTCTACTTCCTTTTATGACTGGGTCGGCGAAGATGAACAAGGGAACGGTATTGATGGCATATATAAAAATTGCGAGCAGGAAGTTCAAACTTATAAAGAGGACTATTTCAAGTACGCCTTCGAATGTGTAGAACATACTTTATCAGTAGCAGAGTCTTCAAATAAGGAAATAAATGTTAGCTTCTGGTTAAGTCACCTAGACCAATTGATCCACAAAGCAGGAAAGATTGTTGAAGAACAGAAGAAAATTTCTTCTTCTATTCAGTTGGTGAGTAAAACATTTGAAATAAAATATCAAAAAAACACCAAGAAAACTCTTTATCAGTTTTATTTCAATTTTGTTTCTTTTCTGAAAAATCTTAACTCTTCATTTGGCCCCCCAAAAACATTTTGATATGGTACTCCTCTTAGGCAAGTTCCTTTTTCGGTAGTTTTGTGCATAAATATCTTTTCCAATTAAGGTGGTACACTTACCGTTGATTTTCTTATTCAATCTCTTTTCAGAATGTTGCAAGAATGAAAGACTGTAAGGATGTGTCGATCTTGCCCCATCTATGTGAGACTCATGCACAAGAACTACAAGTAATGAATGAGAATCATAGTATTTTGAAAGATATTGAAAACACATGCACCAAAGCAAAGTATGAATTCACCCACAATGTTCAAGGTCGTATAGGTTGGATTGTAAATATTGAAAATGAGTTGCAACAGATTGGAATTCAACTTGATATTTTCAATGAAACCGTCGAGAGGCTTAGATTTCAAATTTCTATTTTAGAGAAAATTTACATGGCACCTACAGCTTATTTTGCTTGTATAGCAGAAACTGTTAGAAGAAGGAGTTTCTCTCAAGCATTCATAATGGTAATTATAAATAATCTTAGATAAATGTTTCAGTACGAACTGCAATGGAATACTTCATAACACAAGTGAAGAAACAATTTACATTCTGCCATAAGTTTTTGAATGGACTAGTGTTAAAATGAGCCTTCTGTACGAAATTATGCATTATTTGCTCTAATTCACTGAATTTTTATTGAAATTAAATTAATTTTCATAAATATCATTTAGTGATTTTTGCATTGAAAAATATTGGTTGGTAGAACTGTTTGCTGTTTCACATGTTTGACAGATAATAGATGAATTCGTGACAGGAAAGTTCCAAGTACCAACATATGCTAATAAAATATAACCATGAAATTTTTGAGAATCTGAAATATTCCCGCACGATTTTGTTGTACAGGGTGGGCAAATTTCGATGTTTTAGCACTACAACTTTTAAACCAGAGGAGATAGACAAAATCTGATACCCCATTCTTGATCTCTTTTTCTGAGAAACTAACGAGGGTAGTATTCATTTTTGGCCATTCTTTTGTTTTCGAGTTATAAGCGAAAATTGGAAAAATGGCGATATCGAAAAACATTTATATCTCCGCTAATACTGATGATAGAGCTCTGAAATTAAAACATTATACAGGCACTTTATTACGTAGAATCCAGTGGCGTGCTCGTCTTCTCAAAAAGGTCTTTAATTACGAAACTATGACCCAAAGTTATGTTTTTTCCAATAGGAACACTAGATTTCTGTGCCATTTTTTGAAAGCTAACTTTGGGTCATAGTTTCGTATTTAAAGAACTTTTTGAAAAGACGAGCACGCCACTGGATTCTACGTAAAAAAGTGCCTCTATAATGTTTTAATTTCAGAGCTTTATCATCAGTATTAGCGGAGATATAAATGTTTTTCGACATCGCCATTTTTCCAATTTCCGCTTATAACTCGAAAACAAAAGAAGGTGGCCAAAAATGAATACTACCCTCGTTAGTTTCTCAGAAAAAGAGATCGAGAATGGGGTATCAGATTTTGTCTATCTCCTCTGGTTTAAAAGTTGTAGTGCTAAAACATCGAAATTTGCCCACCCTGTACAAGGTATCGCAGAATGAACGGATTTGCCACAGATTTAGAAAATAAGTACTAAATAAAAAATAAGAATTCAATGTTATTTACCATGTGAGATTGGAAAAGTTTTGTTTGAAAAACAATTTTTATTTCTTGAAATTTTTCGGTGAATAATGTATATTTATGCTTATAAGATGCAAAATGATTTGATTAAACACAACACAGGCAACTTTGAACTTAGTTAGAAATAAAAACTAGTTTAAAAAAAAATTTTGTTAGGTTCAGTAGATTGTATTTGGGAATTATTGTTGTTTATTATTATCATTATTTTGCATGCTGAAACCAGTAAATTATGGCCAGAAAAAATAAAGTTGAAAAAACCTATTGGACGACGACTAGAGAGTCTGGAATTTTCTAACTGCAATCTTTGATAATAATTTTTTTCGTACATAATGAATTAATATACACATCACTGTTCACATCACACAAATAAAGGTTTTTTTGCGATATTACAAAAAAAAAGAGTTATTTTAAGAGAAATCAATGGATGTTTATTTTATTGTAAATATCCACTAACGATAGAAAACAATATCAACCAAATGGTAGCCATAGCTACGATTGTAGCACATTTGCAGCTGTGGGTCCTCGAAAATTTCACGTGGCCCCAAAGAAAAAAGTCTTAAGGTGTTGAATCACAAGATATATGTGACCAATTGTGATCACCCCTTTGAAAAATATCACGGCCATGCAAAATGTTTTTTTGTCTGTGGCACGTAGCGCCGTCTTGTTAAATATAAACGTCATCCACATCAATATCGTTCAATTCCGGCCATAAAAAAATCATTCACTGGATCGACGAGGAATCAACAAAACTGGGTTTTCTTTAACACTACAGGCTACAGCAGTGATATTCTCTGTTCTTGAGTAAAACGTACGGTTTTGATTCTTCCCATCACAAACTTGTCCCAATAGCTGAAATTTTTCCAACAGTTTCACTATTGCCAGCCGATAAGGTGCTTCACTACGATCCAAAAGTGATTTAGTTTCTCCAACTGCTTCAAAAGTGACAGGTGTCCAGATAGCGGGCTATTAAAAATGAAACCTCACATTAGGAAACCCTATATACTTAAAAAAATAGTCTCATTTCTAGTTCAACCCGAATATTCAATGAATTAGTATTCAATTGGATACGTCTTTTTTATAGTGGGCTTCAGAAATGGCATGCCGTCTTCACACATTGCACAATGAGGAAGTATCTAGGAGGAAAGAATTCATTAGTAAATATGAAGATACTTTCGTCAAAATGCTGTTTCCCGGTTTGGAAGATCTTCCGCCAAGCTATGGGACAAAGGCCCCTTCCTACTTCGATACAAGTGAGATAAATTGAAGTCGATATATTTATTGGTATCAAATAAATTTAACTTGTGCAGGTCTTCCGAAACTCACGGTTGAAGATATCGATTTATTGAAACAGCAGTTACCAGACTTACCAAAAGAGTTGACAGAATGCCTGAGTTTAGAAGATTCTTCTGATTTATCATATTATCTATCGTACAAATCGATTTTGAATATTCAATCTGATAAATTAGAAGAGGAAATTCAATCTGAAGATCCTGCAGATAAGGTTCAGGTTGAAAACCAAAATGAAAATATTGGAAAGAGTTTTATCAAGGAGGGAGTTGGAGAATGCAGTTTGACTGCAATACACGGTCTTCCTCATTTGAAGGATGTGGACAGGTATATATTTTTTTTAAATTTAGTAAATTTATTGAGAAGTTACTTGTAAAATTAATTAAAACTAATGTTGCATAAGGTTATGATGAGAAATTCGTTCTTATTAAAATCTCATAACTAGGCTTTGGATAAATATGCATTTGCATAAATAACTACATATTCTAATGCATATTTTGGTTATTTTCTGTTCAATCTGCATATTTTTGAGATTAAATTTGTTTTTGAACATGAACAAATCTAATGGAATCGTTCTTCGATAAAATATATTTGGCAAATTCCAAACATCTTTTTATGTTAAAGTTATTAGCTACCCAACCCCCAGGGAATGGATTATTCGAAAAATATTTATTCCCAATCACCGATATTAAAATTATCTGGTAGGAAAGATAGTTTTTCTAAACAAAGATTCGTTTTGAGCCATCAGTTTGTTTGTTTGTTGTCCGATTTTGAAAAGGTAACATACCAGTGTTGAAAATACCGAGAGAGAAACTATCAGTTAGCCAGTTTTGAATCAATTTGACTTCAACGATTAAGCATCTGAGGGTGTTTTGTAAATATTATGAAGTCAGTGTAACAGCCACAAAAAGTTCCAAGTGACACAGATTTTACAAACCAGTAAGCACAAAAAAATAAGAACCAAAGCTTAGGAAATCAGCAACAGATGTTAGTAGAAGATATATTGAAACATGATCCCATTCGTTCGCCAATTAAGAATTGTGCGAAGTTTAAATTTCTACGACCATACTGTTGGCGAAATTGAAAAATGAGGCATTTAAAACCGTTTTTAGAAAAAAATACCGAAATATTCCAGATGAATCGACACTGCGAAAAAACTTTAAAAACACAATATAAAAGATAAAGATAAAGATAAAAATATTTGGGTATCATTAGACCAAACAAGGGATGTAGAATAAAGATGCATAGAAAATTTTGTTTTTGGTATTTCTTCAAATATTCAATTAAAGCAATGTATGAAAGTATAGTGATCTGATATTGCATATGTCTTACCCATATCGAGTTTATTTGTTTATTTGGCAAAAGATATGAAAACAAACCGATTGATAAAATCACGAGTCTATTGATTGATTTTATCTATATTCGGTTTGTTTGAATGTTTTTGCCTCAAATAAACATGTTTGAGTGATGAAAATAAAAAATTATCCGATAAAATTTGAAGAACGAGTTGTATTTGAGAAGATTATTTTTTTCAACAATTTAAATGTTTAGTATTCTCTTGGGTGATGGCACTGAATCGGTTTGTGTTCATTTCTCAATAATGCACTTTAAGCTGTCAATAATGACGAATTCAAAGTAAAATTTTGGCGTTTATTTCTTTTATAACTCTTCATATATTTCAGAGGCTGCGAATCGGAAACTGATACTGAAGAATTTGAAAAAGTCAGCCGAAGTCCATTGGAATTGAATTTCAATAAAGATGCTCCATCTCAAAGGCCTAGTACCCAAGACGTATCTACCTCAACAGAGGTGGGTGAAAGAAACATTCCACCTAAAAAACCTCCCCGTTCCTTCCAAAAAACACTAATTAACCAAGCTACTTCTACAGAAGGAGTTTCTTATCAACGCTCCCTGAGCTCAAATGGTAGTCAGAGTAATACCGAAAGCTTCATAAATATCAAAAATCCATCTTTAGAATCCATTGACGAGATATCTAGTCTGAAAAATTTTTCTTATAACAACGAAAGTTGCTTCTATTCTCACTACCAGCCGATACAAACTGGCCAAACTGGTCAGTTGAAACCCATTTCACCTCATCTTCCTATAAGCCCCAGAAATCAGTTGGTGGAATCACCCAAATCTCCTAATGCGGGCCATCAAACTACCGAATTTATTAATGATGAATTCTATATCGACGAAAGTTTGCCCTCAAGCCTAAGTATTGAGACAGGACAGAGTCAGGGTGATTTTGACAAGCAGCTTGATAACGCCAACAATGTGGTGGCCCTCTTGCAGGTATTTTCTCATAATTTTCAGTAGTTCAAGCAATTTTGATTTTGTCTGGAAGGAGTTTTTGTTGAAAAGAAATTAAAATTAGTCGATATCGGTACTGAATGAAATAAATGCAGTAATGATCTTCGTGAATGAATTGGATCAAATTGAATCGTTAAAATTTGTAACAAAGTAATAATAGGCGCCTTTGGTTTCTGAATAGTCAATTCAGTTGTCAGAAAGTTGGCAGGACCTGTTCAGTTTATCAAATCATTCGGATTATAGAAATCAATCAAATGCATTTGTGATTGAAAACAATGGTTGTTAAATAAAGAAAAAAGGAAAAATCATTGAAATACATATCGATTACATATTTTTTGTTTTGTGTCTTATATTTGTTTTGTAGGTAGATTTTCCACTTTTTCATTTTGAAATATATTCAGTTGAATAATGTTTATTTTTATATTAATACTGAAGGGTGTTTTTTTTAGAGCTATAGAACTTTTAATTGCAATAAAACAATGATGGATTATTCGATTGACATGAATTTTATTTATCCGCAAGATAATCTTGTGGCATTACATTTTAAATATGACTTCTGGCATATGACCGCCACGGCTGGCTCGGATGTAGTCCAATCTGGACGTCCAATTTTCGATGACTTTTTCCACATTTGTGGCCGTATATCGGCAATAACACGGCGAATGTTGTCTTCCAAATGGTCAAGGGTTTGTGGCTTATCCGCATAGACCAATGACTTTACATAGTCCCATAAAAAGTAGTCTAGCGGTTTTAAATCACAAGATCTTGGAGGCCAATTCACAGGTCCAAAACGTGAAATTAGGCGGTCACCAAACGTGTCTTTCAATAAATCGATTGTGGCACGAGCTGTGTGACATGTTGCGCCGTCTTGTTGGAACCACAGCTCCTGGACATCGTGGTTGTTCAATTCAGGAATGAAAAAGTTAGTAATCATGGCTCTATACCGATCACCATTGACTGGAACGTTCTGGCCATCATCGTTTTTGAAGAAGTACGGACCAATGATTCCATCAGCCCATAAAGCGCACCAGTCAGTTTTTCTGGATGTAACTGTGTTTCGACATACACTTGAGGATTAGATTCACTCCAAATGCGACAGTTTTGTTTGTTGACGTAGCCATTCAACCAGAAGTGCGCTTTATCGCTAAACAAAATAAAATGGCCGTAGTGCGCGATACGTATTCCGCACAGAACCATTATTTTCGAAAGAAAATTGAACTATTTGCAAGCGTTGTTCAGGCGTGAGTCTATTCATGATGAATTGCCAAACCAAACTGAGAATAAATCACTTGACATCTGTTAAATCGGTCGCCATCTTGAACAGTAATGCCAACTTATAGTTATATACCTCGAAAAAAAACACCCGTTATATAACGAATAATTGGATGAAATTTTCGATAAGTGATATTGAGTATCACACATTATTGTAGCTCAAAAAATCATTGGTCAATTTCCTTTTGTTCTCAAAAAAGTGAAAATTGATGAAAGTCACAATACGAAATTGTTTCCCATAAAAAACAAAAAGCTCCTTTCTGATTGATCAATATTCGAACTTGAAATAAATGCCACCTCTATCTTCCCATGCTGCTTTAATCTGCCTTTACTACATGAGCTTTTCCAATAGTAGTATTAATTTTATTTGATAGATTCTTCTGAATCGATTTTGTTAAAATAGAAAAGTATTACTGAAATTTATATTCCAAAATTCTCATCAGAATTTAATTTTATGTCACTTTTTTTCTCTTTTTTTTTGCTGCATGTGCCTGAGTTACCCTCCTATCTGCCTGTATTTGGTTATCTTGAATACACTGAAATTCAAAATTTGAGAATGATATCTCTGTTGCAACATTTCAATTAACATGGTAGTACGATATCATTCTAAATTTGGAATAGTTGATGGCCCTTTTAGTCTATCTTTCCTTCACTCCCAAAACTATTAATGGAAGAAAAATGGAAAATTTTTGAAATTTTTCAGGATAATTTGGAAGTTAGTAAGAGTGAATATAACAGTCTGAGATCCTCAATCAGTCAAGCATGTTCTTCAGCTTCACAATCACTCAATCAAGTAAAGTCAGAATTGAAAGAATTCAAACGGGATTATAATCTCAGTAAAATTGAACTTATCGAATTGCTTAAAACACTAACAAGTGGGTACGAAAAATTATGTAATGAACAACAAAGTCATGAACAATCTGTTGTTCTCAGATTATCAACAGATCATAAAAATGAAATTAGCGATTTCAGAAGATTAGCTCAGGTAAAAAATGAAGAGATCAAATGTCTTAGAAGTGAAATGGTATTCCTTGAAAATAAATTGAGAAAGGTTAGTGAAGAAAACACATTGGAGAAACAAAATTCAGACGATTATAAACAGAAGTATGAAG
The DNA here is from genome assembly GCF_914767665.1 of Harmonia axyridis. Lineage (NCBI taxonomy): Eukaryota > Metazoa > Arthropoda > Insecta > Coleoptera > Coccinellidae > Harmonia > Harmonia axyridis. The sequence continues at coordinate 38,413,063 of NC_059504.1, forward strand.
AAATGAAAGTACAAGTAGCTTTTCTAGAGAATGAAAAGGACAGGAGTATCAAAGAATTGACTGAAAGATTGAATAGAGAACATGCTGATAAAATGAAGACATTACAATCTCGGTTCAAATTAATGACAATGGAGAGAACTCAATCAGAAAGCAGTTTGAGTTTGGAAAAAACTATGGAATTTAGCACTTCTCTAAATCACGAATCCATTTACATTCAAATGAAAGATAACTTTGAATTGGAAAAAGAAAAATATATGAAGGAAACTCTCAAGTTAGAAACTGAAAAATGGGAAAAAACCTTGGATAAACTGAAGGAAGAGTACGAAAATGAAAAGAAACAGTTGAAGGAACATTATCATGAGGAAATGGAGAAAAAAGAAAAAAGTTTCTTAGAGGACCAACAAAAACATATGGATAAAATAAATGAATTAAGTGCTATTATTGAGTTAAAACAGCAGAATGAAAAAATAAACAAATTAGACCAAAGTGAAATTGCTGAGGGCTTGGAAAATGAGACAGTTGTTTCTACTTCAGAACTCCTGAAAAATAAGACTGAAATGGTAGCTATGGTAGGATCATATTCGGAAGGTAATTGTTATCTATTTTTAGGTTTGTTTACATATTATTTTTTGGTATATTGTTTCCATCCTAATGTATTGCATTATATATAAACCTTTTGATAAAAAGGACTGGAAACATGAATAAATGTTTGATACCCTTGTAGATAGTACGAAATGAAGGTGTTCAAGCCTGTCAAGACTTAATGCATATGGTGGTCATATATTGCATTGATTCCACATACAATTGCACAATTTGATATAATGTTAGTTTCAAGCATATGTTGTTTCATGTGTCTAACATACAATCAAATAATTCACCTTTTCAACGGAAAAAATCTAGTGTAGAATTTATTTTTTTGAATACACCTTTATGTCCTAAACTTTTATGGAGCAGAATATTTTTAGTTATGACTAAGTATGTTTTTTTATTAATTGATAAAACAAATTATGTTCCAAATGACATAATAGTAATCAATTTCAGGTAAGGTTGATTCTGCTACAAGTCCAATAAAACAACGTAGAAGTGTTTTCAAAGCAGTGAATGTTTTGGGAAAATCTAGTAAGCCTAATGTGGATGCATTGAAACCTGGTGACTGTTTGGTCATTGTTTGGGATGAGGAATACCAAAACTTTCGAGTTGTTCAGAATGGTCCAGTCATATATTTTCTTCACCTTGATTGCTTGCAGTCTCTAGGTCTTGAAATATATGATGGCTCACCGAAAAGACCTAATAAATTGTATTGTTTGGGAGAATATGTGGAGAAGGAGTATTGTTATGCTCGTAAAGTGAGTATGAAATAGATTTCATTAATCGAAGCGATGTTCAAAAATGTTGAAATTTATTATATTTTTGAAGCTTTTCAAAACTTGTTATATTCTTTGGATAGTTCTGTGAAATTTGTAGTGTTTTTCAATTGATTTTTTTTTTAGTCTGAGAATCGGTTCAATGTTCCCCAAGGTACCAGATTCTTTCGAATAACGGTTAAACCCTTACAACAAGGAAAAACAAGTCAATCTCCTCCTGTTATGGAATCATCTGATTGTTCATTATCTCAACAAGCATCAATTTCCATCGCTGAGATGGAACTTGCACCTCTGCCTCCATTACCTAAATGGAAATACACTCCAAAGGAATTACCACCCGAAACTTTTGGTGTAGTTCGAGACAGTATGTCTGAAGTTAATGAATTTAGTGACAATAAATCTGAAGACTCAAGTAAAAGTTTGGCATTTCAAACAGCTAGTTATGACTTTGATCAGCAAGAACCAGAAGTTACTGGTGATGATTTAAGTGAGCCACTTTGGTAGGTACAATTTTGTTTATTGCATAGTCACAGTTCATATTCCTTATGGAATTGTATGTCAATAAATGTTAAATTGCTGAATTTCATATTTCTCTTAGGCCGATGTAGTGTGATATCAATTTTATTTATACATTTCATATATATGACATAGTTTATAAAAGTCTGTAATAAATATTATGATTATTTATTCAACATAAGAAATGTCAGGTGAGTTTGTTTCAATCCTCTATATTTAGTTTTTGAATAATTTTTCAATACATATGAAATATGGATCAGGAAGTTTGTGAGCTAGATTTGTAATTTGTCGATTTAGGTTTTTCAAGTAGACAAAAAAATTAGAATTTTTTTCGTGTGTATTCAATTTTTCTAATTTACTGTAATTGATAAGATTTTGAATTTTGAAAAATTCTTACATTTTTGGATCTAGATGATTCATTGTTTCAAATTTTCATCTTTCATAGTCGTACCTCAATAATATTAATAAATATATTAAATTTTGACTTTTTCCTGGAGAATAAATTCAATATATAGTAGCAACCAATACTATCAAAGTGTTTCAAATTGATAATGAAGCGTGCAATCTACAATAGTGAATATTATAAAGAAAGATGAGAATTTTATCAGTTTTATCAGACTTGTAGAAATAACCTCAAAATTTTATAGAGATCACATAAATATAACATGATAACTTCACAATGTGAACCCTCCACTTATTAATTATCATTTCCAAAGATGTACATTGAATTAGTGTTTTATATATATTACGATATTGTGCAAGTTATCGAGAAATATGGAAGGAGTGAAAATAACATTTTGTACATAAAGATGATGTGGAGAAAAGATCTGATGAAATTTAGTGCTTTTCAAGATAATCTACCTGAAAGATAAGCCGTTCAAATAATAGATTTATATATTATAAGCATATATTTTAGAGATTCAATTTTTATCCACAAACATTTTTTTTTATAGATGGTTGGGGTTTGAAATTTTTTTATTCATTTGACTTTTTTCAATTTGTCTAAAATCAGATATTTTAAATTAATCTTTGTATAATTTTCAGGAAGTCACATATGACTCTCTTGAGTGAAAAGTACTGAATAATGATAATTGTTCAAAGAAAATTACTGAATTTTTCTGATAGAGATTTAAAATTTCTTAGGTATATTTTTCTTTTGAACCATATCGTGGAATAAACTCTTCCTAGTTCATTCTTCCTTCAGGGAGAAATATTTATGCTTTGAATTTGAATGGTAAATTTTCTGTAATTGTGAGAAATAATATTAAAATTTTTTATAAATTGTACGCCTTATGCATATAAGAGAAGGTTTTGAAAATTCTTTATTCATTATATAATGAAGAAATTGAAAATTTTAAAGAATTTTTTGTTTCTTTCGTGGCCCAGATACATTTCACAATGGATAGTAATATTGAGAGTACACAGTACAACCGATTTTTCAAGAAATTGTCTAAATTTTCATCAATAATATGATCTTATTATTGGTATTATTAACAACTGTTACTATCTGTAACTATTTCTTAGTTTGTCAAAAACCAGTTAAAGCGGTAAAAAATGTTACTGGTTGTGTTCCATTCGCCTTTGAAAGGATCATTCATCATCACTGCCTCATCAGTATTCATATAATTTTCTTGTTTCTCTATTCATCATTAATTTACTTTATAAATATGTCTTTAATTAGCAGAAAAACATCACTTAATATTGTCCAATAAATTGTAGCTTCATCTGCACTTCACTCCTATATTTTATAGTCAAACACAAATCTTTACATCGAAAAATCTTATGACTATTATGGGAAGTACAAGAAAAGTGGTAAAAATTTCTGCTAAATAATCACAATTTAATAAAATTGCAAATCATCAAATTGTACACAATTTATTTATTTTTTGCTATCTCTTATTTAAATAATTTATAAGATCTTTCAAGAGAATAGAACTATCTAGATTTTACTGAAATCAAAAATCTTAATTTCGACTGGATGTGATGAATTGAGTTCAATTGTGAATTTATCTGAAATATCTAGCGTATAAAATATTTACAAATTTTTATAACAAATGAAATTAAAAGTCAAAATGCAAAACATTGTTTTATTGCTGTAAAAAATATAGCAGACCTTTCCTTATTGCTTTTCAATTTTTATTCCCAAAAATAAACCTTTGAGAAAAAATTTAACTTCTCTGTACCAGACTACAGATGTTTTGGAACATAGGGCTGAAATAAAATAATAATAATAAAAAAGTATATCTTCCATCCCCAATAACACCCACTATTTTCCTCGGTCTATTTGGTGCAGGCAATTAATGAAACAAAGCATAAAAGTTGCTCCAAGTTAATTTCAATCCAACTGTGAAAATCGCAATAAAATCCCATGTGGTAGTTTCAGATGTTAATGTGAGTGTACATACAGACAAAAATGACAAAAATTTTATCGACCTCGATAATTTTTCATGAATTTATGAATATACAGACACATATCGGTTTCTACTGCTTTAGTGCTTTGTTGTGTTATGCATAAATGAGTTGTTGTACAAAGATTAAATTATATCTGTCCATTGTCCATTTTAATTCATCTTGTTTGATTTAAATTAAAGGAAAGTTCTATTCAGACAGGATTGCTAAATATCATACAGAAAAAGAACCATAAGAATTGTTATGGTTACTCGAATTTTTAATTATAATATAATCAAGTGTTATTGTCTCTTCTCTAGTTAATTTATTTCTTTAGGAGTTGTAGGCAAGCTACATTACTCCAACGGGTATTAAGTGTTGTGCACTCTATTCATTTATGACTGCATTATTTTATAATTATGTTATTCTAATTTGTATCGAACAAATTTTTTTTTTCAATATAAATTTCATTGATCAATATTATAAAAAACGTTTCTCTCACTTCTTAAATCGGTAAAATGATAAAAATAAAGACAGATTGTTTTATCAGTAGAAGTTTCAAAGTTGCAAAAAACGTCCAAAAGACATTATCAAATTAAACGGTAATCGATATAAATGTTTAGAGTTCCTCGAAAAATTTATGAATATTCGGATGAGAAAGAAAAAACTTGTCAAATCTTCAACAAAAGTGGTAGAAAAAAATGAATAATGAAATTTGGAATTAGATGGTAGTGTAACCCAAAAGGAAACCTAAGTGAATTGTTAATCCTGTTGAAATATGTATAATAGTGTTCAATCAATAATATTCTTATTGTATAGGTACTTTTTGCATTTTTTATGTAATATTTTCCAATTATGATAACAAAACGCACATTTGTACGTCTTCGAACGCATGTCGTATATATTATCCGATCCGAGTTTCACATGTGTAAAATCAAAGACTAGTAGTCTGGTGAAATCCTTAGAGTTTTTCATGTCATTTCTCATATGAATATGTTATTGAATGAAGATACGTCGATACTGTTTCTTTAAGTATAATTCAATAATTAAATTGAAATTGATCAGAATTTCTCCGTTGGATTAATAACACTATTGTAGTCAATTGAATTATGTCAAAGTAGAAGTAGTTGTGTTCTTGAAGAGACACTTGGGATTTTAAAATCAGCTCTGCCCAATTATTGAGGTAACAGAATATATTTCCAGATTTACTCATCATATTAAGGTCTCTTATTTTGAGGCTGATATAATAGTCATCGCTTAGGTGAGATTATATTATAATTATTCCAGTGAAAGATGAGAATTAGTGCCAGAATAATGTAAAATTATAGGTACTTTACGAATCAAAGCAAAAGGCATAAAGCCAAAGTTCAGGAATGGAAATCCAGATCTGAAAGATGAGGTAATGGATGAAGAAGCACAAATTTCTGTAAGCAGCCATGGAAGAGTAGGTACCACAAGTGCTAATTCTGTCGAGGAAATTGAAGAAGACAAAAGAACTGGAATAATAAGACGTCAGGTTTGATAAACTTTAGTCCTTACCTAGGTTTACTACTACTACTACTACAGAAATGTACTTTAACAGTATTAAATTTCCAGAATTTATATATAATTCCTTCAAAGGTAATCAAAATGAATGGACTTTATTTATTCAGAATATCAAACTCTAATAATAATAATGATTTGTACCTCATTCAGAAGTTAATGCATTTCAAATCATTTTTGAAAGATGATATTGTATAGACAATCCACAATTATTATGTCATGATAATTCTGAAATTGCTATAAATCTATTGAAAAACCCATAACGAAATGAACAATGCAATAAAATCGTAAATATATGTCATATCTGCTCGATCCACAAACCTTAACCATATTTCTGGTTAGAGCATAGGGTTTACAAAACTTTGTAACATATTTGAGAGATCACTGGAACTTATATTGACTAATTTGAATGATTCTAGTTCGAATTTATAATATATTCAGGTGTTAATGTTAATATCCTTTCTAATCCTATGCCAGCTCAATTTCTTTAATTCCTTGAACTGAAAAAAAATTTAAGATTCAAGGAATTGAGTAGATATGGAGGAGTGACAAATTATTATGAAATAACGAATTGTGCATAATTGCTTGTATTCTAGTCATTCCAAAATAAGTCTGAAAATTTGTGTATATAAGTACTCACATCACAGAAATACAACACCTTCTTGTATGAAACAACAGCGAATGTAAAAACATTTCAAGAACACCCCCTGTACATTCTATACAGTGGCGTAACTAGAGTTGCTCATAGGGGGGTTACTCGACTCACTTTGAAAAAATAAAATGTTCAAATTTTTATAAAAAACTTCAATCTTTTTCAATTGTTACTTACAATTTCTTTTATTTCTTCTAATCAATAGGGGGGTTATGTCTCCAATAACCCCCCTCGTTATGCCTATGCTTCCTTAAGTACTCAAAGGTATGGTGCCTCTCTGGTCATGAAATAAATTTTTTTTGCAGTAGAATATTTTTGAAAATAATATTATTGATCAGTGCTGGTCCAAGTGAGCATAAAATTTCACAAGTTTCTCAATAAACTGCCATTCTATGGTGCACGGGCGTAGCCAGGTTTCAGTTTCGGGGCGGTTTTAAAAAAAAGAAAGGCTAATGGCAGAAATAAGAATTTTTTCATAGAGATAAATGAGAATAAAAGAAGAAAAAGATTGATAAATTTCGACATCTTAAACATTTCGGGGCGGGTTTGAACCCCCAAACCCCCCCCTGTAGGAAAACGGTGGATATTGAGTATTTTAGTTTAGGATTGGGAATAAAACAACATGAACTTTCAAGTCTGCTAACGCTCAAACCGCCATTTTATTAACTGAACAAATCACAGAACGACCACAGAGTATTTATCCTGTGTCTATGTTCATAGAAACATATCTTAGTGTGACAACTAAATGGAGTTAGCAAATATAACATTTTTAATACATAACTAACACCCCCCCCTCCGGCTACGCCCGTGCTCAAAGAGTCGAGCATTTGAATGTGTACCTAACTAATAATTGATTTGATTGATTAATTAATTCAAAACAACATCGATCCACTTTTTCGAATTCTGCGTATATAATGTCACGTCCTGAAGAAATGGAGACCAAAATATGAAATATAGCTGCACGATTCAGTACAAAAATAACGCCAAAAATGATAATCTCATATTATTCATTCGATTACTATACTCATTGACTTTTATTCTCTAATCACTAACGATATTCGGACGAATATCATCTCTCATTTCTGAGGATTTTTTTAAATCCATCATAGAAACATTATAAACTATACTAACTGACAAAGAAACTGCAACACCCAGAAGGAGCTGTTTAAATTTTAATTTTTTTTTCGGTAAAACATAGATATTACAGCAAGGAGTAAATGATTGAATTTGGAGAAAAATGGGTAGAAGGTTTGGAAATTTACCCCAGCCCCACGGACTTTGGCGGCACTGAGACATGAAGTATAGGTAGCTTAGGGTAGTGTCCTTCAAGAAGAAATGGTCCATCTTAATGCATTAATGCCGAGTTGCGTTGGGGAGTGTATAGATAATCGCGATGGACAAACGCATTATTGAAAAATTTATTGAAACAAATTGTAAACCCTTCGTTTTTTCTCCAAATTCAATCATTTACTCATTGCTATCATATATATGTACTATACTTTCGGTTTCTTACTTTATTGCAGAAGGGAATACCCTGTATGGTGAATTTGTTGTTATTAATGATATTGACATGAACTCCAAAACAAAAATCGTTCATTATAGCCTTCTAATTTAAGAATTTGACCCAATTTTCATTTCAAAAACTTAAATTCAAGATATCGAATTCAAAGAATTCAGTTCTGGCCAATTTCAATATGTTATTAAAAGCCTTGAGATGTTTCGAAAAGATGATATTTTGTTGACGTTTGAACCACACATAGGTTTTTAATTAAGCCTCACTAATAACAACTGGCTGCTCAATTTAAGCTGACAGTAAGATGCATAGAATACCTGGTGTGTTTACTGATTCGATTTTGTTTCAGACTTTTTGGGAGACCCACCTGTTGCTTTGGTGGTCTGCTTTACCAGAGTTCTGTAAGGTGGCGCTCTTTAAAATTTTTCGAATTCCCGCATCTGCATGCCGTTTAAAAAGGAAATACTGATTTCAGATACTGCAAACATTCATAATAAATTACAATTCAGTTCATTTCAAATTTTCAATCAAATGAATGGAATAGACCATAGAATATAAAATATTATTGTTCTATACTCAAAGTTCACGACAAGAGCGTAGAAATAGGGGGATACTGGGGGTAATTACACGGTGTTCCTAAATTGGAGATACAAATGAAAATGACAGATTTCCGGATCATTTCAAGAAAAAAAGTCATATAAACATGAGTCCCCAAACATTTTGTTTTGAGATACATGTGTTAAAGTTTAAGTTTTTTTCTCGTATAACCTTCCCTTCACAAGATATTTAATTTGAATTGGCCATAGATATTCCAGTTTAAAGTTTTCACCATTTGATGCTAATTTTGAATGCAAATCTACAGAGTGATATTTTTTCTGGAAGGATGCCTTCTTCCTTCCTCCAAAACTATATTTTGGTGAAAGGCTGTTAGTTTAGAAAAATGTAGAAAAAAACTCTGGTCCAGTACTATACTTTTTGGTTTGTTATAGTTTTGTAGTATGTGCTATCGATTTCGAGAAAAAATCTCTAGTAATCCTCAGGAAAATCCAAATTATTAAAAAGATCCAGCTAGTAAGCTCTAATGAATGCATTAATTATAAGTTTTGGTATTGATTTACCCAATCTGTAGCGAAGATTAATAAATATTTGATAAATTTTACGACACACTAGAAACAACCTGTATATTGAAAGCAAAGCGTTTCTGGGCTCATATTCATGAAACTTTTTTTTCTCAAAATTATCCAAGTAATTTCTCATTTTCCTTCGTAATTCTTATTTGAGAACACCCAGTATAAGGTAAGGACAACCGAATTAGTAACAACAAAAATTATTTCGAGTAATTTGGTTCAAACTTCATTATCAAACTTCTTTTTCTAACATTACAGATATGAATGAAAGTTGTCGGCAAAAAATTTTTTTTTCGATTATCCATCCCCAAGAAAAAAAAAAGATCTACGCCCTTGGTTCACAAGAGTCGAGAATTGAGAGAAATGTCGAATGTAAACGATATATGCGCCATCTGAAACAGACCGCGATCCTTCGAAATCAAGTAGGTATAAATCTGAAAAATCTCCCGTTTTGTCTGAAAGTTTCACAGGTATAAGTAGACACACCAGGTTTTCTATGCATCTTAGCTGACAGTACATCAAATTTTTGACTTTCTTTTATGTCAGTTCGAAGGATTTATGATCAGGAATTAAACAACTTCATAAAGGAACTTGAATTTATCAATTATACCCAGATTCAATATATCACAATCTAGTTTAATATATACACAGTATATACAAATACAATTCTAATCTATACATTATATACATACATATTCACATCAAATAATTTCCAATTTCAGAATATTAGTGATTCTTTTTTGGTAGGCGCTATTTCTGCATTTAGTGATAAAATGTAAACGAATCTATTGAGATGTGTTTATGTCTTGTTCTTTTGTTATATTTGAAATATAGTGCGTTCAATATTACCCCGTTCCCCCTGAATTTTTATCGGAATTACCGCTGCCATCACTGGTACCATAAAATTAATATATGGCGTTACTTGGGTATTTGAAGATTGATTCTGATCGAACCTACTGCCACGACGGTTGATACTATCTTCACTTGCTAAATTAGATAAATTTTGCGTCAGATAGTCTTCCGTTTTGAATTCTCTGTGGATAGTACCGCTGCCCAATCCAAGATTGTTGGCTGTGATGAAGCCCTTTCATTTTGATGAATGGAGTAGGTATCCGGCTTTGATCGATTGAACAAGCTGGAATATTTCTTCTGGTTGGAAGAGGTCTGTCAGATGAATCGTGCTGATATTGTTGAAAGTTCGGAAACACCGCTACGTTGAAGATGCTTTCGAAGGGAGCACTGGTCAAAGAAGATTCGAACAAAACATTGGAATTCAACAGGACCCTCTGCATTCAAAATTCTGTATGCCCTTACAACTATTCACTCGTTTAAATATGAATGAGTTGTAATGTACAGAGATGGTTCAAAGGAAACATTAGAATTCGAAAAATACGATTGCATTTTGAAATCTATGATATCACTTAGAGCGATGGAATCACTGCTCATTCTATTTTCATAGTCTGTTGTTAAAAAGTGGTAATCGCTATACGGAACCATATCATTACTAACATCCTTGAAATTTTTCGTTTCATATTGATTGTAAGAATCTTGTTGATTGTATAACAGTTTACTTCCAGACAACGAAACATCATATATTCCTCCTATAGGAGGTTCTGTTGAACTGAAGTGGGTACTGTCTACTTTTTCAACAAGATAGCTAGGGTCTTCAAATTTAGCACTCTCCATATAATAGTTCTGGTTTATCACTGGTACCATAAAATTATTATATGGCGTCACTTGGCTATTTGGAGGAGATTGATTTTGATCGAACCTACTACCATAACTGTTGGTACTATCTTCACTCGCTAAATTGGATAAATTTTGAGTCAGATAGTCTTCCGTTTTGAATTCTCTGTGGATAGTACCACTGCCCAAGTCTAAGAGAGTTGGTGGTGATGAGGCCATTTCATTTTAATGTATGGAGTATTTTGCCTTAATCGGTTGATCAAGCTGGAATATTTTATTCTGGCTGGAAGAGATCTGTTGATATGTTTGCCAAGGCATATTGCTGATTGTAACTCGTGTTGATTTCTGCTGGATATGACAGAGCGTAAGCCTGCTCTTGGGTCCAAAAGGAATTCTGCACTTGTGATTGTTGATAATTACCTTGTTGAATGGCTGGGACAGCTGGTATATGTATAGCAAAGAGGGTTAAAAAGAAACATCAGCATTCGGAAAATACGAATGCATTTCGAAATCAATTATGATATGATTCAGTATTTCCAAGTCCGTTGTTAACAAATGGAAATCGCTATACGGAACCATATCTTGTTGACTGTAAAACAGTTTATTTTCAGCCAACGAAACATCATGAATTCCTCCAATAGGAGGTTCTGTTGGAATAAAAAGGGTACTGTCTACTTTCTTAACAAGATAGCTTGGGTCTTCAAATTTAGCACTCTCCATATAATAGTTCTGGTTTATCACTGGTACCATGAAATTATTATATGGCGTCACTTGGGTATTTGGAGGAGATTGATTTCAATCGAACCTACTACCTCAACCGTTGGTACTATCTTCACTTGCTAAATTGGATAAATTTTGAGTGAGATAGTCTTCCGTTTTGAATTCTCTGTGGATAGTACCACTGCCCAAGTCCAAGAGAGTTGGTGGTGATGAGGCCATTTCATTTTGATGTATGGAGTATTTTGCCTTAATCGGTTGATCAAGCTGGAATATTTTATTCTGGCTGGAAGAGATCTGTTGATTTCTGCTGGATATGACAGAGCGTAAGCCTGCTCTTGGGTCCAAAAGGAATTCTGCACTTGTGATTGTTGATAATTACCTTGTTGAATGGCTGGGACAGCTGGTATATGTATAGCAAAGAGGGTTAAAAAGAAACATCAGCATTCGGAAAATACGAATGCATTTCGAAATCAATTATAATATGATTCAGTACTTCCAAGTCCGTTGTTAACAAATGGAAATCGCTATACGGAACCATATCTTGTTGACTGTAAAACAGTTCATTTTCAGGCAACAAAACATCATAAATACCTCCAATAGGAGGTTCTGTTGAACTGAAGAGGTTATTATCTACTTTCTCAACGAGATAGCTTGGATCTTCGAATTCAGCACTCTTCATATAATAATAGTTCTGGTTTATCTCTGGTGTCTTAAAGTAATTATATGGTGCTCCATGGATATTTGGAGATTGATTCTGATCGAACATACTACCACAACTCTGTACTGTCTTCAGTTTCAAATTGAATATATTGTGCGTCAGTTATTCTTCCGTTTTCAGTTCTATATGGATAGTGCCACTGCCCATGTCCAAGAGAGTTGGTGGTAATGAATGGAGTTATCTGGTTTGATCAGAGTTGATCAATGTGGAATATTTATTCTAGTTATAAGAGGTCGGTAGATATGTTTGCCAAGTCATATTGCTTAGTGTAACTTGTGTTGATTTCTGCTGGATATGACTGGGCGTGAGCCGGCTCTTTGGACCAACAGGAATTCGACACTTGTGGTTCTTGATAATTACCAGTTGAATCGTGCTGATATTCTCCACCTCATTATCTATTAAAAAAGCATAATGACTAAATGGACCATATCCTTGCTAACGTCCCTGAAATGTTTCGTTTAATATTGACTGTAAGTACACTGTTGACAGCACAACAGTTCACTCCAAGAAACGAAACATCATAAATCCTTCAACAGGAGGTTTCGTTGAAGTAAAGAGAGTACTGTATACTTTCTCAGCAAGATGGCTTGGATCTACCAAAATTGCACTCTCCATATATTGGTTCTGGTTAATCACTGTTGTCCTAAAATAATTATATGGTGCTACTTTGGTATTTGGTGTTGAGGTGGTCGTTTCATTTTGATGAATAGAATACTCAACTTCGATTTGTTGATCAAACTGAAATATTCCTTCTGGATGGAAGAGATCTATCCATATGTTTACTGAATCATATTGTTTATTGTAGCTCGTGTTAATTTCTGCTGAATATTAGTGACCGAAAGCCAGCTCTGGGTTGAATAGGAATTTAGCACTTGAGGTTGTAGGTGATTACATATCTGTGGAATTTAGCTCAAGTTTTTGAAAGTCAGGAAATATTCTCTACTTTCTCAACTGCATGTGGAATCTCACTGCTCATTCTATTTTCATAGTATGTTGTTAAAAAGTGATAATCGCTATACGGAACCATATCATTGAAATTTTTGGTTTCATATTGATTGTAAGAATCTTGTTGATTGTAGAACAGTTTACTTTCAGGCAACGAAAAAAACTGTTCTGTTGAACTAAAGAGGGTATGTCTACTTTTTCAACAAGATAGCTAGGGTCTTCAAATTCAGCACTTGCAAATAATAGTTCTGGTTTATCACTGGTACCATATATATATATATATATATATATTCTTTTCTTGGGTATTTGGAGGAGATTGATTTTAATCGAACCTACTACCTCAACTGTTGGTACTAACTTCACTTGCTAAATTGGATAAATTTTGCGTCAGATAGTCTTCCGTTTTGAATTCTCTGTTGATAGTATCACTGCCCATGTCCAAGAGAGTTGGTGGTGATGAGGCAATTTCATTTTGATGTATGGAGTATTTTGCCTTAATCGGTTGATCAAGCTGGAATATTTTATTCTGGCTGGAAGAGATCTGTTGATATGTTTGCCAAGGCATTTTGCTGATTGTAACTCGTGTTGATTTCTGTTGTATATGACAGAGCGTAAGCCGGCTCTTGGGTCCAAAAGTAATTCTGCACTTGTGAATGTTGATAATTACCTTGTTGAATGGCTGGGACAGCTGGTATATGTATAGCAAAGAGGGTTAAAAAGAAACATCAGCATTCGGAAAATACGAATGCATTTCGAAATCAATTACAATATGATTCAGTATTTCCAAGTCCGTTGTTAACAAATGGAAATCGCTATACGGAACCATATCTTGTTGACTGTAAAACAGTTTATTTTCAGGCAACGAAACATCATAAATACCTCCAATAGGAGGTTCTGTTGAACTGAAGAGGTTATTGTCTACTTTCTCAACGAGATAGCTTGGATCTTCGAGTTCAGCACTCTTCATATAACAATAGTTCTGGTTTATCTCTGGTGTCTTGAAGTAATTATATGGTGCTCCATGGGTATTTGCAGATTGATTCTGATCGAACATAGTACTACAACTCTTTGTACTGCCTTCAGTTTCAAATTGAATATATTGTGCGTCAGTTATTCTTCCGTTTTCAGTTTTATATGGATAGTGCCACTGCCCATGCCCAAGAGAATTGTTGGTAATGAATGGAGTATTCTGGTTTGATCAGAGTTGATCAATGTGGAATATTTATTCTAGTTATAAGAGGTCGGTAGATATGTTTGCCAAGTCATATTGCTTAGTGTAACTTGTGTTGATTTCTGCTGGATATGACTGGGCGTGAGCCGGCTCTTTGGACCAACAGGAATTCAACACTTGTGGTTCTTGATAATTACCAGTTGAATCGTGCTGATATTCTCAACCACATTATCTATTAAAAAAGCATAACGACTAAATGGACCATTTCCTTGCTAACGTCCCAGAAATGTTTCGTTTAATATTGACTGTAAGTATCCTGTTGACTGCACCACAGTTTACTCCAAGGAACGAAACATCATAAATCCTTCAACAGGAGGTTTTGTTGAAGTAAAGAAAGTATTGTATACTTTCTCAGCAAGATAGCTTGGATCTACCAAAATTTCACTCTCCATATATTGGTTCTGGTTAATCACTGTTGTCCTAAAATAATTATATGGTGCTACTTTGGTATTTGGTGTTGAGGTGGTCGTTTCATTTTGATGAATAGAATACTCAACTTCGATTTGTTGATCAAGCTGAAATATTTCTTCTGGCTGGAAGAGATATATCCATATGTTACTGAGTCATACTGTTTATTGTAGCTCGTGATAATTTCTGCTGAATATTAGTGACCGTAAGCCAGCTCTGGGTTCGATAGGAATTTAGCACTTGAGGTTGTAGGTGATTACATATCTGTGAAATCTAGCTCAAATTTTTGAAAGTCTAGAAATATTCTCTACTTTCTCAACTGCATAATTTGATACTCGAATTAGCACCCTTTATGTAGTAGTTTTGGCAAGCACTGGTTCCATTGGATGATTTTTAGGCACCTGGATCTCGGGTCCAATAGAAATTCAACACTTGTTGTTGATAATTATTTGATTGATAAATGAACATGAATAAATGCCCGTACAACTATTCATTCAATTATTTATGAATTAGTTGTTATGTGCTTAGTGGGTGGTTAAAGGAAAAATTAGAATTCGAAAAATACGATTGCATTTTGAAATCTATTATATCAATCAGAGCAGTGGAATCGCTGCTCACTATTCGATGGATTTTGAAGATTTCTACGGAAACTTTCAGATGGAAAAATGCAGATTTCTGTGATGGTATTTCTACTCTTGGAAATGCCTTTATAGCGAAGCTAGGGAATGTTGAATTTGGGGTTATTCGTTATATGAAACCGAACAGTAGGAAAATACACATTTATGCTCTCAACTTCCATAATTCTTGTCCGATTTTCATGATTCGAACACCAATCGATTCAGGGCACTCTTACACACACAAAACATCACTTTTCCCAACCCAAAACCCCCGTGAACCACCCTCTTACTAGCAAGACATCCGGAGCGATGCTCAACAGTCTTCCCTCTACGGCGGTCGGAGAGGGAGTCCTCCTTAAAATTTTCCGTTTCATATTAATTGTAAGAATCTTGTTGATTGTAGAACAGAGAGAACATAACTTCCAGGCAACGAAACATCATAAATTCGTCCAATAGGAGGTTCTGTTGGAATGAAGAGGGTACTGTCTATTTTCTCAACAAGACAGCTAGGGTCTTCAAATTTAGCACCCTTCATATTATAGTTCTGGTTTATCACTGTACCATAAAATTAGTATATGGCGTCACTTGGGTATTTGGAGGAGATTGATTTTGATCGAACCTACTACCACAACTGTTGGTATTACCAGGTGAGTCGTGCTGATATTCTGTTCTCTTTATCTGTTAAAAAGGCATAATCACTTAATGGAACCTTGGTCTGCTAATGACCCTGTTTCATATTGACTGTAATAGTATCCTTTTTGCTGTACAAACAGTTCACTTTCAGGAAACGAAACATCGTACATCCTCCTATGGGAGGTTCTGTTGAAGTAAAGAGAGTACTGTATGCTTTCTCAGCAAGAGAGCTTGTATCTCCAAAAATTGCACTCTCTATATATTGGTTTTGGTTTATCTCTGGTGTTCCTAAATTAATTATATGGTGCTCCATGGGTATTTGGAGATTGAGTCTGATCGAACATTCTACCACAACTGTTGATACTGTCTTCACACTAAATTTGTCTATATTGTCCGTCAGATATTCTTCTGTTTTGCATTTTCTGTGTTTAGTGCCAAGTCCATGAAAGTTGGCTGTTATGAAACCAGTTCATTTTGATGAATGGAGTATTCTGCCTTGATCGGTTGATCACGTCGCTGGAACAGATCTGTCTATATGTTTGCCAAGTCATATTGTTGATTGTAACTTGTGTTAATATTTACAGTATGTTACTGAGCCTAAGCCGACTCTTGGGTCCAATAGGAATTCAGCACTTGAATTTGTTGGTAATTACCTGCTAAATCTAGCTGATATTGTTAAATTGAATGTATGATTGATACGATTTATGCAACATTGAAATGTTATCGCAACGTTTTCAACATGTTCTTTGACAATCAAGGTTCAAAGACCCTGGCTTACTTGAAGAAGTAGAAATGAATATGTACAAAAACACTTACAACTATTCATTCATTAAATTGTTAATGAGTTGTAAGCTGCGAAGAGGGTTCAAATGAAACATTAGAATTCGAAAAATACGATTGCATTTTGAAATCTATTATATCACTTAGAGCAGTGGAATCGCTGCTCATTCTTTTTTCATAGTCCGTTGTTAAAAAATGCGGTAGTCGCTATACGGAACCATATCGTTGCTAACATCCTTGAAATTTTTCGTTTCATATTGATTGTAAGAATCTTGTTGATTGTAGAAAAGTTTACTTTCAGGCAAGGAAACATCACCAATTCCTTCTATAGGAGGTTCTGTTGAACCAAAGAGAGTAGTATCTACTTTCTCAACAATATAACTAATATTCGAATTTGGCACTCTCCATATAATAGTTCTGGTTTTCACTGGTTCCATAACATTATTGCTATATGGCGCTACTTGGGTATTTGGAGATTGTTTCTGACCGAACCTACTACCACAACTGTTGGTACTGTCTTCATTCGCTTAATTGGATAAATTCGGCGTAAGATGCATCAGATATTCTTCCGTTTTGAATTCTCTGTGGATAGTACCACTGCCCAAGTCCAAGAGAGTTGGTGGTGATGAGGCCATTTCATTTTGATGTAAGGAATATTCTGCTTCTGCCTTGATCGGTTGATCAAGCTGGAATATTTCCTCTGGCTGGAAAAGGTCGGTTGATATGTTTGCCAATTGCTGATTGTAACTCGTATTGATTTCTGTTGGATTTGACTGAGCGTAAGCCGGCTCTTGGGTCCAATAAGAATTCAGTACTTGTGGTTTTTGATAATTACCAGGTGAATCGTGCTGATATTCTAATTCTAATTATCTGTTAAAAAAACATCAATACTGAATGGAACCATATTTCTGCCAACATCCTTGAAATATTTAGTTTCATATTGGCTTTAAGTACCCTATTTACTGTAGAACAGGAAACGAAAAAAATATAGCTTGGATCTTCAAATTCAGCACTCGCTATATAATAGTTCTGATGTAACTCTTGTGTCATAAAATAATTATGTGGTGCTATTTGGGTATTTGGAGATTGATATTCATATCGGGTGAATTTAGGTGATATTGTCGGCACGAGATAGTATAAAAAATAATATCAAAAAATTAATTCAACAAAGGAACGTAACAATTCATAAAACTCAAGCGATCCATGTTCACAGAAACACCACTATTGTTGAGAAAGTGTTGGAATCATATTCAAACTGATTCCTCATAAAGACTGAATTTGATGTGAATAATTTATATCTGATTTGTAGAATGTTCTGAAATTGGAAAATCTTTGATGTGATCCGAGTCATTGAAACAATTTTAATATTTTCTTATTGCGATTTATGTAACATTGAAATATTATCGCAATGATCATTTTCAACAGGTCGTTTGAATAAAAATCATGTTTCAATGACCCTGACAAGTGGCTCACATGAAGAAGTAGAAATAAATATGTACAAAAGCACTTACAACTATTCTCTCACTAAATTATGAATGAGTTGCAATGTGCAGAGATGGTTCAAAGGAAACATTAGAATTCGAAAAATACGATTGCATTTTAAAATCTATTATATCACTTAGAGCAGTGGAATCACTGCTCATTCTATTTTCATAGTCCGTTGTTAGAAAGTGATAGTCGCTATACGGAACCATATCGTTACTAACATCCTTGAAATTTTTCGTTTCATATTGATTGTAACTATCTTGTTGATTGTAGAACAGTTTACTTTCAGGCAACTGAACATCATATATTCCTCCTATAGGAGGTTCTGTTGAACTGAATAGGGTACTGTCTACTTTATCAACAAGATAGCTAGGGTCTTCAAATTTAGCACTCTCCATATAATAGTTCTGATTTATCACTGGTACCATAAAATTATTATATGGCGTCACTTGGGTATTTGGAGGAGATTGATTTTGATCGAACCTACTACCACAACTGTTGGTACTATCTTCACTTGCTAAATTTGATAAATTTTGCGTCAGATAGTCTTCCGTCTTGAATTCTCTGTGGATAGTACCACTGCCCAAGTCCAAGAGAGTTGGTGGTGATGAGGCCATTTCATTTTGATTTAAGGAATATTCTGCCTTGATCGGCTGATCAAGCTGGAATATTTCCTCTGGCTGGAAAAGGTCTGTCGATATGTTTGCCAAGTCATATTGCTGATTGTAACTCGTGTTGATTTCTGCTGGATATGACTGAGCGTAAGCCGGCTCTTGGGTCCAATAGGAATTCAGCACTTGTGGTTGTTGATAATTACCTGGTGAATCGTGCTGATATTGTTGAATTGCTGGGACCGCTGGTACATTGCAGACGCATTCAAAGGGAGGACAGGAACAGTAACCTGAAAAGAGGGTATTCATATATAAAATGCACAGTGTTGATAGGTTAGAATTGCTCATAATTATGAAGTAGGTACGAAAGTTTGTGCCATCATTTTATGCTAATTGGGATTTATAATTTTCATTTATAATTAAATTTTGAATTAAATCTTCGTTCTTTCATCACAAGTTTCGAGAAAATTGGAAATCAAGCTATAAAACCGAATCGCTCTGTTTCAAAAAAACGTTGATACTGTTAATCATCCTAGTTTAAGCTTATTTGTCAATGATTGATAACAAGTGATCAAATAATACTTCATTAAATAATTTATCATTGCATCTAATTATTATTTATATGTATGAATTCTTTGACATTTTATTCAATCAAAGGGGGAATGTGCAAGTTTTTTAAGATAACGCTCATCACAGTGCCGTCGCCACTTGCTACCTGCTGCCCTAGGCAAAGACACAATTTACCGCCCCTAGCAGACGTCAACTTCACAGAATAAAAAAAATTAATAATACCCCTTCTCCCCAAAAACAGAATAAAATTCAGTAAAGTTTATTAAAGAGAACGACAACAAAGTTTTATTGTTAAATATTAGTGAGAAGGTACTAATTGGAGACATTTATGAGTATAATGCATAATATGATGATTTTTTATGTTAAATTTGTGTGCAGTTCTTGGTGTTCTCTGACTAAATTACATTCTCATCCAGTGATATGAATATCTACACATGAGATTTTTGTTGATAAAGCTTGAAATACCTCCCCTGAATTTTTGTTGTTAAACTCATCGTTGGATCATTCAACAAAGTGTTGTAGTTAAGTGAAGTACAAAAATTGATTATGTTATTATTGTTATGAACAAATTATGTTATTCTAAAATGTTAAAAATTCACTGTACTATCATCTATAAAGAAATACAATCCACTAAAGTGAACTGTATTCAAATGTAGATAGATCTTGTAGTTATTCTACCTAAGTATGCAACATATAAAAATTCACCCTCACTAATTATTAAAAATATTGATAACTTACCTTTTTCTTGGTCGGAAATAAGTGGTGGTGGATTTTGAAGTTTTGTTCTGCGTTTGTTGATTATCATTTCTCGATATTGTCGTCTTGATTCTCTCAATGCTGCCAACTGAAAATAAAATAAAAAGTTTGTAGAAACCTTCTATGTTTTTTATTGGCACTAAATTCCTAGATTTACAGTTTCAAAGTGGTGGACAAACTGATTTTTTTAAAAGGTGAAAGAGCCATATGTAGGAAAATTATTATAAGCTACAAACTTTGTGACTCGTTTTAAGATATAGATATCTTTTAACTTCTTTTTTCGAAATATCGAAAGATTTCTTCGAATTCAGCTGTTTCATAACCGTTGAATGAATGTTCATATACAGGCTGGTCCACCATTGACGCGATGCTCTTTCAAAGTTGATTGCTGAATTTTTTTTCGACCTATCATTAGGTTCCGTTAGAACCATATTCTCAAACGGTTTGTAAATACACAGGGCGCACCAATAAGTGTAAATGATCAAATATATGTTTTTTCTAACGCCCTTTATTGTATTGAATTTTCACATTGCTTTGAATAAATGAAACCCAAATTTTTGGAGATTTTATATTCTTAAAACTGTCCGTTTTTTCATAAATTGGCGGGTCTTTAGAAAAACCTTATGAATGAGTTTTAAAAGTGATTTTGAAAAGAAATACTAGTAGAATGGAGGTAAGCAGGTACTTACTGACATTCTGATAATCATTGAGTAATTAACTGGATGTCCAAAATGAAACAATTCAGTGATAACTTATTCAAACGTTGATATTGTTCTCATTTCAAATGGCAAAAAAACCAAAAAAATTTTTTTCAATCGAACTTGAACTATTAAGTTGGCGTTCTATTCGAAAATTCTGTCTATGTTATTGAGCATAAAGTATATAATAAACCTGCATGTAAACTCAGCAGAGTTTTCGAAATTAATACAATGAGAAAGTACCTAACATTCACAGAATTCTAGTCTACCATAACAGCGTCCATAATTCATATAGCAATACGGAAATGATTCCAACCAATCTCCCCTGAAACCAAAAACGGTCGCCATAAAACATTCAACAATCAACGATACACGATATTTCAGCTTTGGACAAGGGTTTAATTACTACTTGCGCTTGTTTCAATAGAGCTTTCACCATAATTAGCACTGTGTGGTCGAATTGTATTTATAGTAGTACCAGAGACTAGCCTATCTATTGGAATATTGTCGATTTGAGATCGCCGATCGCTAACTATAACCCGATATCAGACCTGGGGCTGTTTTTCGAAGCTTCTATTTATCCATGCGACTAAGTACTAGAATCAAGACTATCCGCTACAACAATCGTACAAAGAATTAAAAATATCGTAAGCGTGGGAACAACAAAGAAGATAGTGAATAGATGGCGACTTTATGAATATTCAACTACCTTTGTTTATTCCGTCATGATTTCAAGGTGGCATTTGCGGAAAATCCTTTATGAACACTCGTTGAAACCTACTTAAAAATATTAATATTGCAATAAAAAAAACACTGCTTATTTTAAATGATCCAGTATTTTGACTCGCAGCATGAAATATCGCGACTAATTCCAAAGAAAAATGAAATGATTATTATTTAAGAGGGATTTATACCGTTTCAGGAATCAGTTCAAAAATTAATACGCCATCGATTTATATGAGGTTTTCACTATCATTCGTTTTAAAGCGTTCGTTATTACGGAAAGTCCTTATTCATTAATTTTTTTTGGAATGGATAGAAAAGATGACTTTCTTACTGAAAAATAAAATATATGCATAATATAACTTTCCGAAAAAACAATTCTTCTTTATGAATTTTCACAAAAAGTCTTGTCAAAGATTGAATATCTTGTTTTTATATTAGGTGTTCAACTTAGCTTTCGCCGTTTTGCAATAGATGACTGAAGCAGTAAGTGGTAGTCGAAATAAATGGATCGTATAGATGTCATACAATGAGCTTAGGTATTTGTAAACATAACGCCATCGAAATATTAGTCGATTTGTGTCTGCATACAAAGTTATTCTCGATTAAACATGTCAGCTTACGAGCCAAATTCTCGACATTTGCGGGAGGTTTTAATTTTCTGCTTTAATATGAAAAAATCTGCGGCTGAGGCTAATCGAATACTCCCAAATACCTATGGTGAGGCCGCAATTAGTGAAAGAACCTGCCGATTTTGACGTCGAAGACCAGCATGGCGGTGGAAGAAAGAAGGTTATCGAAGATGCCTAATTGAAGGCATTACTTGATCAAGACTCGTGTCAAACGCAACAAGAATTGACAGGATCATTGGGAATGACGCAACAAACCATTTCAAAACGCCTGAAAGTCATGGGAGGGATTCAGAAACAAGGAAATTAGGTGCCGTATCTATGAGTTGATGCCGAGAGAAAATTGAACGGCGTTTGTTTGCTTGTGAACAGCTGCTTGCAAGGCAAAGACGGAAGGGATTTCTGCATCGCCTTGTGACTGTAGACGAATCATTATGATAATCCCAAGCGCAAAATCATGGTGCTTCCACGTCGACGCCAAAACCGAATATTCACGGTTTCAAGGTAATGCTCAGTATTTAGTAACAGCAGCTCGGCGTAGTGTATTATGAGTTCTTAAAACCGACTGAAACAATCACAGGCAATCATTATCGAAAGGAATTAATACGTTGGAGCAGAGCATTGAAAGACAAACAGTCGCAACACAACGAGAGACATGGTGAAGTGATTTTACAGCATGACGATGTTGCGAAAGTGTTCAAGACATACTTGGAAATGTTGAAATGAGAAGGCCTCAACCAACCCGCCGTATCCTCCAGACGTTGATCCCTTCTACTATCACTTGTTTCGATCAATGAACACGGTCTTATGAAGAAGTAAAAAATTGGATCGATTCGTGGTTCGCTTCAAAAGATGACCAGTTTTTTCGTACGCTGCCCGAAAGATGGAAGAAAGTAGTGGCCAGCGTTGGACAATACTTTGAATCGACGGAAGAAAAGTTGGACACCTATGTAGGTAAAAAAAATACTTGAAAATGCAGTATATGAATTTGAACCTACCTTATTTCCTATCGCTGTATCTTTGGCCAACATCACAGCCAAGCCTTTAACCCTTCTGCCACTGCCTAAACTCCTTCGGGCTTCTGAAGTGCTCTTCGCTTCCGGCCTAGGATGATCATGACTACCTTTAGCTTGGAAGAATATCGCTTCATCTGTATGTCTCCAAAAATGTGTGACGGGGTAACCACAGTGTCCTCTGCATGGCAATATAACTAAACGACCTGTGCATCGTCTGTTTGGACAAGGTTTGCCTGTTTAAAAAATGTAAAGTTAGGTTATGTAAGGTGAGGCGAAGGGACTAGATTTTATGTTGAAGATTAAATGAAGGTGATTTTTCAGCAATTTTCTACACATAATGTAAAGGGTTTTCCGATAAGAGGTTCAATTTTGGTATTAAAAAAAGGAGTACCTATGTTTTAAAAGAAATCAATTGATGTTTGTTTCATTGTAAACAGGAAGGTTTGCAGTTAAGATGTCTAAAAACATGGTGTATGCACTCGTCAATTTTTGAATAGAATGACATTCGATCAAATTGAAAATATCTGTTTTATTTCGTGGCGTCGCCGCAATGTCATACTTTTCATTTCGATCTTTTTTCCTTTGATTTTGACAGGATACATCAATTAAAACCCGATCCTAGCCAATCAGAAGCTTAACTAATATTCTCAAGATTGGCAAAACAAAAGCTTATCAGTCCATAGACCAGGTTTTCAGACATCTAATTTGCAGTTAACGATGGAAGACGATATCTGCCAAATGGTCGCCACGGTTACGGTTGCAGCACCATATCTTTTTCATGACCAATTCGCACATATGCAACTGGCTGTATCACGAATTCTCATCAATATCTTCTAATTCCTGCCATAAAATCAGTAGCTTATCATAGCTCGGTAGCACAATACGTTCACCGTAACAGTTGCACTTTTGAATAAGTAGGTACGGTCTTATCACACCATCATCAGCCCAAAAACCGCACCAAAAAGTGACAAGTTGAGGATAGAGAGGCTTTGCAACAATCATTCTTGGATTTTCTGAGCCCCAAATGGCTCAGCTCATTAATGTAGCCTCCAAGGTAAAAATGGGTCTCATCACTGAAGATGATTTTTTAGATTAAAATACGGATCATTTCAATGCATTTCAAGGACCCAATCCGAGAAGATAGGACGTTGCTATAGTTATCGACGGGCTTGAATTTTTGTGTTAACTGAATTTTAAAAGTCTTAAGACCAAAGTCCTCATGCAAAATACGGTGTAATGTCATTTAGTAATGGCGTAATTTTTACTTGTGAACTGTCGAAGGATAACAGCTTCAAAAGTGACAGCTGCCCAGATAACGGCCAATTCAAAATGAAACCTCCTATATATATATTTCTCTTATTAATAGGCTGGGTATAGATGAGTTACTATTATAGGATGTATGTATGTATGTGTTTTTTCATTTGATAGGCATGCATATTAGTTGATATGAGTTCTATAAAATTCATGGAAAGCTGAGCGGACCCATAGAATCCACTCTAGTGGATAGAGAAGAAGAAGGAGAACAAGAAAAATAAGGAGTCATGGAAAGCTGACAACTTTTTTTATGACCGCTAAAGAAATATTTTGATTTGAAAAGGTAACAATTATAAATGAACATAACAGAAACATCAATTCAAAATACATATGATTGAAGCCTTATTCGTAATGCTCGTAATGTTGAAAAAAGTGTAAGTACTTTTATGTTCATATTATATCAAGAAAAAAGTATTACACAAAATAGAAAATGTGTGACTATGGCGCATATTTCCTAATGTAAATACTTATTCAAAAATTTATCCTGATTGGACTATCGCTTATCGAATAAGTCATCAATTTTATGTTTTTCACATTTTTTTCCTTGCTTTCCTTTTTTCGAAGGTATCCTTTCGAGAAATGGTAAGTATTTCAGAACACACATTACCACATGAAGTAGACGAAGAGATAGTTCATAGGTGAAGATATTTAAAAAAAAAAACACTACAACTTACTAGTATCATTACCTTGCTGTTTCTTTCTAGCCTTGTCGCAGATAGCAGGCCTAAGATGCACAGACTCGCCATTTGGCAAAAGGCATCTTTGGGAACAGACTAGAACACCCAAACAGCTCTTCTTCAGAATATGGACGTTGTGGTTATTGGTATTCCTCATGGCCCAGCCCGAGGAGTGTCGCTTTGCGTCCTCGTTGTCGACTCGATAAACCAACCTGCAATGTCCGTCTGCCCATTCGGAAAAGTGATCGTATTGGCTTATCCTTGGCACGGAACTGTCATTTATGTCCCAGTCGGCTGAGTTGCTACCGTAGTTTACCCGGCAAGACATGCCAGGGGAAGAAACTGGAGTATTCCTGGAAGGAAACCGGGTTTTAATATTTGAGATTCTAATCCGTCCCGTTTTTTCTACGTTTGTGTTCTGTTTAGGTTTTGTAAGTGTGTCCTCACGCCCCATATGTTTACAGATTTATTCTGAATAAACTGTTGTTGGAATGTCTTCCCTGTTTCAATATTAATTTAAAGTCAGTTTTTTCAATTCACAAAAGTTGTTTGAATATCGAAATATTAATTTCTGAATTGCAGTACAAAAATTCAATTCAGTATTAATTCTGATCAGTTGATTTAAATGATGAAAATTCTAGGAATTAAATTTCGACTATCGAGGCAAAAATATTTTTATATGACAAAATTTAATGCTGAAATATTAGTCAACAAATTCAGATCATATTCGGCATCCAGATATTTTATTCTGAATATAGGTATAAGATAATTGTTATTAATATAGAAATTTTTCTATTTTAAAAATGAATCCATCAATTTTGAAGGCTGAATTTCGAGAATAATATTTTGAAAGGCAATGATGAAAATTTTTAAAATTTCGACCATCTCATTAGAGTACCAAATTTTTCTAAACAGAAAACATCTGAGATATTATGTATGCATTATCTAATCGCAAGTATCTACCTATGTACAGGGTGGACACATTTTTTATGTTTCAGCACTAAAACTTTTAAATCAGAGGAGACAAAATCTGATACCCCTTTCTCGTTCTCTTTTTCTGAGAAACTATCAAAAATATAGTATTAATTTTTGGCCACCTTCTTTTGTTTTCTAGTTATAAGCGTAAAATGCAATAATGGCGATATCGAAAAAAAAATTATCTCCGCTAATACTGATCATAGAGATCTGAATTTGAAGTATTATGCCGGTATTTTTTACGAAGAATTCAGTGGCGTGCCTGTCTTTGTAGCAGGATTTTCAATTAGGTATGAAGCAAGACCCAAAGTTTTGTTAAGCTTAAATTTTACTGATTTAAAAAATATACAACATTATATGGTTTGTGGTTTCTTAATTTAATTGGTATTTATGCGTATTTAGTCTGGAGACCTATGAAAATAATCTTCTGATGTGTCTATCTCATTACAACTGTATCGATTGAAACAGTCGATCATGTGGATCTTTTAGTTATTTCCATATCCATTTTAATTGGGATATAAAATATATCTAGATTCGAATTTTGTAGAAATTGGAAAAAGGCATAGAAAAAATGAGATTGATGGAAAGAGACTGCTCTTGTTATGGGAAGCGCTATTTTTCTGTGCACATTAATAGTTGAAACTATAGAAATATTGAGACTCTTAGATGAAGAAAGGTGTTTGACCATTTTCTTTTATTTATATCGACGCAAACCATGCGATAATGTATATTTTTGAAATGAGTAAAAATTAAGCTTATAAAAATTGTCAGAAAAATCTAGTGTTCCCATTAAAAAAAAACATAACTTTGATTCATAGCTTCCTAATTAAAAATTTTGCTAAAAAGATAAGCACGCCACTGACTTCAACATAAAAATAGCCTGTTCAATGTTTTTTGTTTTATGAGCCATATTATTGGATATATAAATATTTTTCGATATCGCCATTTCCAATTTTCACTCATAACTGGAAAACAAAAGAAGGTGCCGAAAATTAATATTAGATACTTTTGTTAGTTCCTCAGAAAAAGAGAACGAATTTGAAATTTTGTCTATATCTCCTCTGATTTGAAAGTTGTAGCGCTAAAACCTTCTTGATCGGTATCAATTTATCGTACGTAAAAGCACAAAAGCTCTGTAGTGACGGCTTGTTTTTTCAATCATATAATTGCAAATTTAAGAGTAGCAATATACATAATGCGTTGCATAGAAACGAAAGACAGACTTAATTATGAGCTGGAGATATTTCTTTTTTATCGTAGTCGAAGTGACAAAACTGGAAGATTTTATTTTCATTTTAATATTCGAGAGCATTTACCTAGGTATGTAGAAAATCACAAAAAAACATTTCTCTCTCAGTATGGAGCAATATAATTTATCAATCTCTTTGGATAGACTAGTAGAAGACAATGGTGCCAGCTTAGTGAAAAAAAAGAATTTCGACCCTCCCATTTAGCGTGATTTCTAAATGCTCAATTCCAGATACTTTTTGTGAAGAAAAATCAATCTAGATTTGTAAACTTAACTGAATATTTCCCTATGGATTCGAAGGCAACCTGTAGATTCAATATACGAAGTTATTACAGTGAGTGTCTGCCAGCCAGAGGTGGTACCTACATCGGAAAAGTCAAGCTAGATAACATATTTCCATTTGATAGTAAGTTATAACGCTCTTAAACTAGCCCAAAGCCGTTAGTTATTAAAGAATCGTAATGCAACGTTGTCGCAAGAGTAGCAATTATCCTGTTCGATTAATAATACGATATCTGATCTTACGCTATCGGATATTTCCACCATCTCAATGTATACGAGAAGTCAGAACGCATACTTCATGATGCTGGGATATCGAGATGGAACCGGATCTGATGGTCGCTTTGGAAACCTCGAAAATACCCGGCCAGCATCCATTTCCTGCATGGTTACGTAGACGAGAAGATGTGAAGAAGCCCGGCATCAATTAGTCTCATCGCTGTCTTGATTTATCGTTTTTCGATAAGTCTATCCTTAGCGATTATATGGTATTTAGATAGGATGAATTTTTTTATTTTGGTTCGGTTTGTGATTCGTGTTGAAATATGGATGATTTAATTATAAATGGATTAACAAAATTGGGTGAGTTTGAATTGAATGCTGGGCAAGTTTGATTTTTGTATCGGTTGAAACATTTTTTTTTGTAGAATTCACAAATTGTCTGCATTTGTGAACTTTTTCAAATAGGGATAGAGTTTTTCGCATTAATATTTTCAAAGTGGATAGTTTGATAGGTAATCAATCAAAATTTCACATCGCTTTTTTAATGAGTTTAGATATGTCGAGAAATTTTTTTTGTAGAATTCACAAATTATCTATTTGCAGTTTAGAACATTTTTTCAAATAGTGGTTGAGCTTTTTGCATTAAAAGAATCTGAGAATTTTGCAACCGAAATAACAAATGATATTTCGAAGCGTTCAGTTTGATAAGTTATTAATCAAAATTTGACTCTGCCATTTTAATGATATATATTAGATATGTTGGAAATATGAAATAATAAATGATTATGTTGAACTTGCAGTTTTTAAGTCCTTATTGATTATTTATAGAGATAGAAAAAGGTGTTCTATTGTTACAATTTGAAAAAATGAATGGTTTGAGGTTTAGACTTGGTTCGAATTATTGGAAAACTTCGACTGATTTTGTAAACTATTTCAGAATTGTAACAAATCATTTCTAAAACTTTATCGATTTTTTCCTCGTTTATATTATTACTCCAATATAAAATCGAATTGCAATACTTATTTGGCAAATATTTTCAACATTAATGTTTCCTCAAATTTAATAATTTTCATTGTTAGGCTTCAGAATCCCAATTAAAAATTCAACAAGGAATTATAATTGATGGATCAAAATAAAGGAACAATTTCGACTAAACTATTGATAAAGACATTATAGTTCTGTAGATATTCACGATTCACCAATTTACTCTGGTGTCTCGCTATTTTCGGAATTTAAAAATTCTGAATGTTAGCTGTATCGAAATGGACATGGAAAACCCAATATGTGTGAGTTTTGGAGTATATTCAATACCTACTTTTAATAAGAACTATTGAAGTAGGTATTGAATAATAATAATAATTAACTGTTGATATTCCATAGAAACATCACCTAAATAAAAGGATTCATCAATATTTTACCATTTAAAATTCGAAAATACTTTCCATCGTGGGTTCATAAATGAATAGATATTTATTATAAATTTGAGTGGAAAACGAAAAGTAGTGTTTGTAATCTTCATATCAGATGGAACTCAGAAAAATATCCTTGGGAACGATAGATACAACAAAAATGAGAGAAGAGTGTTCTAAATACGAAAAACATGTGTATTTTTTAATTACCTTGATTGAGTGCGAGTTGAATATTTTGGGTGTAGAAAACTTTTGTAGAGACCTATATCTCATATCGTTATTCAGAAATTAACTAGTTGCATTCTATTTTAAAAGGTAAATAGCGACAATTTTCGTAGATATTCATTGAAATTCGCGAGCATAGGTAGATACGTAGGTTCGTCGCTTAACCGCTGATTGAACTTTCCATGCAAAAACTCTCTTCTATTATAAATCTTTAGAATCAATTACAAATTTCATGCTGCTCCTATTATTTTTTTAATCCGTGTAATCTTATTTACAGCCATTTTATCAATAAAACCATAACCGTTGAAAATGCGCAACATGGGAAAAAGTTATCGCTTCTAAAATTTCAATAAATAACGTTCACATTAAACACATGACTAACCACCTACTTTAGTGTCGGATCAAGTATATAAAACATCAGATCCCTACTCGATATATACCTATAATTCTCTGGTTAATGAGGCTCAAATTGTTTAATAGCCATCTTAATATCGTCTTATTAATGTTAATGCCTTCCATGCTGAAAAACCGGACATTTCTATCTGCAATTAAATATCCCAAGTGTTCGTTTTGTGCTCCCATTCGGTAGGATATTTTTTAGTGTATGCAATGAAATCAGCGGGGTTCACGACTGTGAATTTTTAACACTTCTTATTATTTAAAATTCGATGATGATAATTTCGCAGCGATATTCGCAGATTAAATGAACAGAAAATAACTTACAATATAACCATATCTCAACGGGGTCCTCCAAAACTGGTCACACCAACTTTACTATCATTAAGATCAGTCCCAAGTACACGCACTTAAAAGAACTTTATCTGCTTCGAAGAACTGGTTGATAGATTTACACGATAAGTTATTATTACGAGCTTCGTTCGATTCGAACTACCACAACCACCCCAGTAAGGATCGCAAGGATAACTGAAACATGCAT
This sequence comes from Harmonia axyridis, assembly GCF_914767665.1. Lineage (NCBI taxonomy): Eukaryota > Metazoa > Arthropoda > Insecta > Coleoptera > Coccinellidae > Harmonia > Harmonia axyridis. The sequence continues at coordinate 38,443,679 of NC_059504.1, forward strand.
CAAACTCCTGCCCAAGCTATCCTGGAAATAGGCCACTCCTATTCACCCCACCATTAGAACTGTAACGTTAGAACTGCCAATAGGGAATGTTCTGTCTCTGTTCCCGCCTTCCTGAACTCTATTCTAACACCTGTTTAGGATGTGATTGGCCGATCGGATAGACGAGAAAAGCTGTTCAGTGAACCGTACCTGAAAATTCAATTTAGGGCGTTTGATTACGTTAATGAGCCTAAAGGAAAGTTGGATTTTTCCTTTGAAAATCGCATATGTAACAGGAAGTGAATTTCTGTAATATATTTATTAATGTAATGTAGATATGGCTTAAATTTATGCTTGTTCAAGAGATGCGGGTTTCCACAGGTGGAAAACAGGGAAATTAGGTTGAGGAAACGATGAACCCTATTGTTATCGAGCGCGAATACTAGAAAATTATTTGCCTCAATGTTCTTCACAATGAGGTGAACACATCATGGAATACCTATCACATTTTCGTTTTCACTATATTAGTTTTTTGAATACAGATTTAGGTAGGTATTATTTATTAAAAATTCGTTGTTTGAAAAAACAATAGAAAACCTAGTAATCATACAGTGTACACATTTGTAACCTCTTCTACCAATTGTACTGTTCTCGTCGATATACCTATCTACCTACAGAATGTTTCTAAATTGAAGATACAAATGTAAACATCGAGATTCCTTCAATAATTTTAAGAAAAAAGTCCTATAATAATTTGTTTTCGGGATACCTACATAGTTTTTTTAGTCCTAGTTTTTGGATATTCATCTTATACTAGTTTATATAAGCACCAAAACTATAATTAATTTTTCTTATTATTATTAACAATTAATTTTATTGATCACAACGTACTATCTGGATTTTTATGATAATTTGCATTTCTCTGAGGATTTTGAAAGGATTGGAGAAAATTTATTTCTCAAAATTACTAGCACTGGTAGCAGATATGACAAAACTACGAGAGAACAAAAAGTTTACTATCTAGGTACTAGATCAGAGTTTCTTTTTACATTTTGTAAACTACCGGGATCCACAAAAGGAGTTCTGTGGGAAAAATGTGGGCACTTTTCCAGAAAAAAGATCAATAGAAATTATTATAACAATATGTGATACAAACTCAAATTCGAAATATCTATGCCAAATTTCATTTTCATATATCGTGAATTGAAGATGTTGTAAGAAAGAAAAATCAAGCTTCAACTGTTTATAGGACTTTCTTCTTAAAATAATCCGTGGAATCTCTCATTTTCGTTTAGGAACGCCTTGTCGGTAGGTTTTATTGTTCATCAATAATATTTCAATCATTACCTATAATTAATTATACTATTTGTGCAATACTTTTAGACCATCCCCACTTATATTCCTCCTTATAACTATTTTATATAAACCGTCCATAACAACTTTTATCTTATTGAAAAATCTTGTTGAGAAAAAGAAAACTTGAAGAAGAAACCAATCTTAAGAATTTTAGAAAGACATTCAAGTATAGAAACATAATTTGAGGTTTTTAGACGCTCATCTTCATATAAAAAAGAATAGAACATTAGAATTACCTACACATTTCATGGAAAAACATTTTTTCAATTGTATGCTTTGAAGAACGAATGAGCAATAAGTGAAGCAAAATAAGATGTTGCGGATAGGTTTATGTACTATAGGTACACCCTTGTACTTGTAGGTATAGGTATTTCCAGTTTTTAGGAAATAATTTATTCTGAAACCATTTCCTTCACCAATTTGCAACAATTCAGAGAATACTATGAACGGAGATTTTAAACAGCAATGTTATATAACCAGACAACCACAGTACTTAATAATGTTTGTAAATATAGATCTATATCAAAGTATGTATATTTTTTGCTGTAGATACTTGTAATTAATAATTATTGATGGCCGAAAAAAATTGAAAAAGGTAAATATTAAAAACGCTGGAAATTGATGTTCTTATACATACCTATACACCTATATTGCATAGTATATAATAGTAGGTATATAAAAAGGTATAACTGGCCATCGGAGAGATAATCACTTATAAGATAATTGGTGAGTACTCAATCTTTCTAATATTTTTAGTAATATTCACTATTTATGTATGGAATATCGAAATAAAATTACATTGCCAGAAATGTGTGCAATTAGATAATAAATAGAAATAGTGACTCTATTGAGTGAGTATAAAATGTTGAAATATTTTGTTTTTGAAACCTAAAAAAAAATTGACTATCGCCTCTCTGAAACAGTGGAATACAGGAAAAATCTGAAGACACCATTAGAATCTCTTTATTGGATAATGGCTATAGACCAAATTTTGTAAAATTATCTCCAAAAACAAATGAGTTATACAGAAAAAAAGAAAATATCGATTTTAATAACACAATTTTTTTTTAAATTTAAGCCACATTGTATTTCTAACGGTTTCCGATATCCCAGCAGTGTTCCTCTAAACAGTTCTAACACTGTATACAGTTTTGTGATCTACGATGGCGCAATTGGCGCATGAATTAGATTCATTCGATCTTGACTCACGTCAGTGCTCTCCAAAGATTTTTTAGATGAGCAATTCGACAAGAATGAAGACTCAATCGAGCATTCCGCGAGTGCAAGGATTCAAAGCGATGTGTCTCGAGAACATGATAATGATTAATCCTTGCCTCTCGGTGAGCTGCATCAGCCGGCAATGCAATATGGTTGATTTCCTATTTTGGCTTCTTAAACTCACCGGCGACGATTTCGTGTAAGAGGATAAAAGTGTAAATCTCTCGCTTCGTGTTCCAAAACGTTGTTGTGAAATTTGTCAAAGTCGCGCTTCCCTTGCTAACGAAATGTAGTAGAATATTTCGATTTATCACGAAATAATTTCAACAATACTGGATGTCTCATATACAGGTAGAGGAGCTCAGAATGTTGATTTTCAAATTGTGAAATTTCTTGAGAGTAAGTATATTTTTTACATTCTGTATAATTTAAATAGGTATTGAAATGGCAAGAATGTCATTTCAATGCCATTCTTTCAATAAACAGGGGTTTATACCACGTGGCATTTTCTGATCTGTCAAAGTTTAACCACTCCTTTCCTCTCAGCGTTTTCGAGATCCCATGCACTTTTCTTGATGAGTGAAGTTATCCCAAATATTCCTTTTATTTACCGTCCTTTTCTATTAGATGCATAATATTTTACATCTTTATTTTAATTTTATAATTCTCAGCCTTTGAGAAGTCTTTTTGTTGGATATTTTTGAGTGAAAATTAAATATTGCATATATTCATTCTCCAATAAAAAGTCATCTAGCTTTTTTTCCTTTCTAAAAAAGTTAATGAATAATTAATTAATTATTCCGAAATAATCAACTCTTTAAAATTAATAATAGTGAAAACCTCTTATTAATCGATGGTCCCTAGCGTAAAACATTGCTTACTCATAAAAGAGCTTCAGATTGGCAGAAACCTAAGTGCTAAGTTAATCAAAGAAAACTCACATATCTAAAATAATCAAATATTGAATCTTATAAAAATTGAAACAATGAAACAACAAAAATCAGCAACGACAATTTCATAATGAAGTTGTTTAAAGTTATACTCGTATTTTTGGCAGTCCTTAAAATCAGGTACCTGAAAATCTAAACCCGTAAACTGGAAAATCTGATTTCTATAGTTAATCAAGACTTTTATCTAGCTACACAGTCATTGGAACGTTGCTGTGTATATCAGTTTCTACCCATATGGTCGCATGTAACGCGAGTATAATATAATATAATATCTGACCAGAAATAAAGGTTCACCATGGCCTGATAATATTAAATATCACTACTATTGACAAAATATATAAAGGTAAGTAGTAAATATCTAGAAAAAACGTCCATTGTATCGAAATGAAAATTGCTATAAAACATCAAATAGTTTTCATGTAGAAACGAAAAAAGCGAAAAAAAAAAACATTATTCCTATTGCAAAAACAAAGTTTGGATACGTCCAGAAAAACTGAAAATTCTGTTTGACCTAAAAATTTTTTGTAAAGTAGTGCTCAATCAATAAGGTAACTTTATAAAAAATTAAAATCACCCCAACAATAGATATGGAGCACCGATCCACTGTTGTAGGGACCTGTATATACAGTAAAATCCACATTTCTCAAACCTTCTTGAAGTTCTTCGATACTTCAGTTTATATATTAAAACATTATTTGTTGATTTATTCCAAATACTGTCTTGTGCTTTAGAAATTAATACCATAGCATAATTTTGACCTGAAATCAGCAAAGTACAATATTTTCCATTGATTTTTCATTCAGACATTTTTTTTTTTTGATATCCTAATGGCAAAAATTTATGAACCTTGTAAAGATTCATGAGAGTTTCTTGGACCAAAATCCATGCCCATGGATCCCTGTGGTTCCTCCTCTTAGACCCAATCAAGTAAAGTAAAGTAGCTAATGCAAGTTACTGAATCAAATGAGAAATTTAGTACCTGAATGGTATGAACCGCTTGATTTAGTACTTGAGCCAATGCTATATTTAGTAGAACGTTTAGTCAAGTGAATAAAATAATGCCTATTTGCTTGGGAAAGATGCGTCCCCCACTCCTGTTTAAGGATAAAATTAAAAACATCAAGATAAAAAATAAAAAATTACTCAATTGACAAAGGCAAGTAGTGAAATGTTATGTGCTCCGTGCCTCTATAAAAAAATATTAAAAAAAAAATAAATCCACTTACTCTGCTCGTGCTTCTCGATGTTTTAGAGAGCCCCCTTTCTTTTTGTCCATGACGTCGATGACGACGAATCTTGTTGATTGGCAATGTTCTTGCAAAAAATCAATGGCAAAACTCACTCGGAGTTTGAAAATTAAAGATGTTGCGTGCTACATTGTATATCAATCACTGTTGGAATATTGAATAGTCCACTAAATAAAGAAGTTGTTGAAAATATGGCCAATATGTATCTCCGTGCATATGTAAATGTACCTGATGCAGTAAAACTGTCATTTTATTTCTTTTCCTGATTTCTCGAATGAATGTTATTGATAATAGCAGCGAAATTTATAGAATTATTTTCCTATATTGTGTTCATAAAACCCTCAAAAAAGGATAAGTGGTTAATTTTTTTTTCACTTGAATATTATTTTATTGTTGTATATGTAATATGAAGAATTGTATATGAATATGAAAAATTGTGATACTCAAGTTTTCTCCGACAAAGGAATGCATCTGCCATTTGAACAGTTCTCCATATGTGAAATTAAAATTTTTTATTCATTATTATCTACAAATAAAATTTTAATGAGTTGATACTTTAACATTTTGGTTAGATCGAACAATTTTAAATACTGATTATTGATTTTTAAATGTAACTCTTACTATTGTGCATTCCTATCATAAATGAAATAATGGCTTCTAACTCAATTTTCAGTATTTCCACAAAACCTCAATGCAGAGATTTTTCTTTGTTATTTTTTCGTTTTATATTTTTCGTTTGTTGCATTTTAAAAGAGATCTTTTCTGAAACAATTTACATGTGTTTGCCTTGAGATTCTCATTTCGGGTTTTTTTTTAAGAGTACTTGAGTATTGATGTATTTATCTGCTTGTTTCAGATACAGAAAAGCCATCATCTTAATTTGGTGTATTATTCGATTCTTCTCTTTGATTATAATTTTTTTTTTGCAGTTTTTGTACTAAATTCCTGATCGGTAGTTCCTGATCCAAGCTGGAAGTTTGATTATTACATTGAGAGTTCCTTCTCAAAAGACAGCCCAACATCATTATCACTTCTCTGTTTACAAGCCGAAGTACGAGTATTTACTCTCTTAGCTATTGAAGAACTGTCAGAGAACTTAGTTCGGCGGAGAAAGATTGGCTCAGTATAGCGATAGGAATTTTATTTCTACAGGAAAGACATTTTTAACATTGCAAAGTTAATTCTTTATTATTGTACATATAAATTTCACTCATTTTTTATCTAATTTGCATTTCCATTTCACTGAGAAAGTGAGAAACACAAGGTGATTGAAGAATGTAACACGCAAAAGACAAGTCTTGAAAGCGTGACAATCACAATTCATTCAATTCTACATGAGGAGAGATGTGGAAAATAAACAATAACAATAACAATAACAATTCTTACTAACATCAATGTGAAATATAGTCTGCAAAAGACTGATAATATGAATATAATAAATATAAAATAACATAAAAAGGTCGGTGTGAACAAATCAAGATCAATTTGAAGCAATAAACATTTTAAATCACCAATTAAACGTAAATATCTCTCAAAAAAAAAGAAGACTCGAGCACAAGCAAACCAATGATAGAGAGGTAGAACCTATATTCAGTAATTATACAGGGTACAACTATTTAAAGTCCACTACAGGGATATCGAAAACCGTTAAAAAGACAGGGTTGCGTTATTCAGGAATGAGTGTGTTGGTGTGAACAGATCCAAAATATCTCCAATGGTTCCCGAGATATCTCGAAAAAACTAAAAATATAGATTTTCTTGTTTTTTCTGTATGTATCATTTGTTTTTGGAGATAACTTCACGAAATTTGTTTTATAGCCAATATCCAATATAGAGATACTAATGGTGTATTCAGATTTTTTCTGTTTTCTATTGTTTCAGAGACGCGATTGATGATTTCACATAACAACTCTTCAACTTTGCATACCTAGAGTCAATATTTTTGCAGAGTGTGATACATTGTTGAATTCGTAATTTTTTTCTTTATCACCTCAACAAGAAAACAAATATGGCGTCAATAAGAAAAAAAAAATTGACTATCGCGTCTCTGAAACAATGGAAAACAGAAAAAATCACCCTTAGAATCTCTATATTGGATAATGACTACAAACCGAATTTGAAGTTCCATCAATCTCCAGAAACAAATGATACATACAGAAAAAAAAAAAGAAAATCTCGATTTTCAGTGTTTTCGAGATATAACCATAAGTTTAGATTAGTTTAGAGCTTGAAGGTATTAATACTCTTGAATTTTTAAGAGATTCGAGAATAAAATCTGCAATCAAAAGATAAACAATGACTTCTACTGATATATACATCTAGAAATAGTATGAACTTTGTCAAATTTCTGAATCTTAAAGTATATTGAATAGTAAAAGGCTCTTTTTTTTATAACATGGAAATTTATATGAAATAAGGTACCCAAAACTAATCCCTGAGTAATACCAATATAAATCTCAAATGCTATAGACGTTCAGTCTTTCAGATATAAATTTTTTTCGCGAAGTTCCAAGAAAAAACTTATGAATGATATTATTCATGAGAATTCGTGCTTCTTATACGTTCTTTTCTTTTCAGTTACTGATCTGCGTTTTCAATGACGATTTTTCTATAAGGTAGATACACGCTAGACCTTTTTTGCTGGCATGCTATTTCAGACTTAAAACTAATGAAGATGACTCCTAACGAGGATGTTGAATTATTTATCGGATGCCCATCTCGTACATCGTCTCCAATTTGTGTTCTGTTCGAATGTCAAGAACCCATACGAGCTACACCTCCGTAATTAAGTCAGTAGTGCCTGAAAAACGAAAAACAAATATCAGTCGATATCGCAGTCTTAAAGGCACAGGTTAATTGATTTTATTAATGGATTCAATTTTGTGTAACATACTCGGTCGAAGCGCCCCACCCATGCTGTATAAAGATCACCATGTCGAGTCCTTTAAAATTCGAGATTAAGACCAAGCAACTCCGAGCCGCAATGGAGCCACTATCTACGCCAGATCTAAATTGCAGCGCAATATTTATAATAACGTTTTAATTGAAATAACAAATCGGCATTCCGGTAAAAATTGTCTCGGTCTAATTGCAAATGGATTCTTGGGTTTTAGTGAAGAATTCGAGTTATTTGAGACGATGATTTTGTCTTCACCCAGACTGATTGCGGAGTTGTAATCAATTTACAGAACAGGATGGAACTGGTTTTGAAAAAAGACGTTCTGGTATTTCGGTAAGTTCGGGTAATGGATGCACTTTCCGTAAGAAATTCATGTTCGTTATATGGAGAAAAATGGAACAGGCATCATGTTGAAAAAGGAAAATTTATCTTTATTACGGCATACCTATGGTAAGCATTAAAAATGCTAAGCATATTTGGAATGTTCTTCAATAGAGCCCCATAAATTTCAAATTTTATATTCTATTAGGCGTAACTGTATCTGAGATTTACGAATTTTCAATTCCAAAATCATTTTGATATAGGTACTAACGGAGAATTTCACAAGACTTTGATTAACTGATCACAGACATAATTTTATCGTTCAAATTACTACAATGAAAGTTTTGTTAAATCTACTATGATCAATGTAAAATAATTGTTTGCACATTTTCGGCAAATATCTCGTTTCCTTTGGGTTTTTCGCTAATTGTTATTAATACGAGATACAAGTTTTATTGTAGAGGATTAAATTGCCAACAACTTTTGTTGCAAGTTTTTTTCAAGTTGTATTGTTAGCACGTCAAAACGTAATTATAGATTTCTTCCCTTTACAACAACCGATTTTTATATTTTGTGTATTAATTTCTTTAAACAATAATCTATATTGTGAAAAGTAAATATATTTGATTTGCGAAAAAAAAAAAAAATTCTTTTGGTAATTTTTCGTTTTTCCTCAAAGAATTGAAGATAGATATAATGTACAGGGTGGGCAAATAAGCGAGTTAAGCGGCTATATCTCAGGATCCACTCATCGTAGAGACTAGCGGTAAAAATTTTTAATACTAAAAGTTATAGTCATTTCATTCAGTCAGATTTCTCCCTTTCTCCTTTCCTTATTTGATGTCGTAAAATAGAAAGTGACAATTCAAAAAGATATAGAATTTTCCAAGGATTACAGTGATGATATTTTTCTTCTACTTCATATAAAAAATTTTCGAGTAAAATTTTTCTACACGACGGTAGCTATTACGCCCCCTAGCGGTAGAGGTATGAACTTCAAAACAATTTCCAGTTTGTTTTCTTGTACACTTTTGTAGTAAAAACTTTTACCGCAAGTCTCTACGATGAGTGGATCCTGAGATATAGCCGCTTACCTCGCTTATTTGCCCACCCTGTACAAAGCACTGATATATTTTTAATATATTCGTGAATGAAAAAACCTGCCAAAAATCATAACAAACTATAATTTTGTGAAAAAATAATCGACCGTAGTACAGTTCTGCCCTCTACTTATTTGCTTCGAAAAGAGAAAGAAAATGAAGTGAATGTACAACTTCGTACACCGTACAAAGTTTTGTTATCGTAGGACCGGCAGAGAGGAAATAAACGGATAACAAAGTTTGACAGATATGCAGAAAGCCACGTGTTGGTAATCCCTCTTAACAGTAAATTGTGTTCTTACACCTCTCAGCCCTGTATCTCAAAAACGATTTAATGTATTTAAAAACTTTCGAAAACTTATAGATTGTAATAGTCGCGGACACTCTACCATATATATTCTTTTGAGATAGAGCAATACAAAAAATAACAACTTCAAACAACAAAGCATGTGCAGATATAATCTCAGTATTAATATTATACATTTCAACGTATGATACAAGAACACAGATAAAAACCTTAGTAAAAACTCTGTATCCCCGTATAGGTGTAGTGACTGGTTTGTGTATATTTGATTACAGAATGAACTGACATATTTATATTGAAGAAGGCTTCCTCCCCATCCAAAACAAAAGTCTTCTCCATCATTTCTCTTCACCTACAGTTGACTTCTTTATAATTAAATCTGAAAACAAAAAAGAAACAACAACGGTTGACCACTTTATAATTAAATCTGAAAACAAAAAATAAAAGAACCAGAAAGGAGTATCAAATGTTAGTTTCCAATATATTGATTTGAAGTTAGCAACCCATTTTAAAAAATAATTTGAAACTGAATGGATAGCTTAAAAACCACAATGAATTCTATAAATTGGACAAGTATTCACTGAATGCTCAATTGTTTTTTCTACACTACACTCACATAGTGGATTATCATTCATCAATAGGATGCCATTTGAAGAACATACTATTACAACAACCATGACCAGTCTTTAGTCGATTTAAAATACACCAAATTTTCCTAGGGAGATTGAAACCTAGAACTTTCTCTGAAGGATCAACGATAAGACTTTTGTTGAATACATTACAAGAACTCCATTCCGAACGCCAATTTCCCTGTAACTTTCATTGGATTGAAGGAAGGTATTAATCCATAAAGGTTTTCGTGACTTATGGCACTTCTAGTATCGGGGAGGTAAGATACAATTGGAAATAAGTTCGGAAAGAAATGATTTTTTCCCAAGATTTCTTGACTGAGACTTGTCCACGAATATGAGGCGGAAGTATATGTGATAGCACTGGTAACCAATGAAAAGGTGTAGATCTAATAGTTCCACTGATAATACTTATAGAAACGTTAACGTGTGCATCAATTTTATGAACATGAAAATTATTGAACCAAACAGAACAGCAGTATTCAGCACCGGAAAAAATCAAGGCCAAGTCTGCCGTACGAAGAATGCTGGCATCAGCACCCCATGAAGAACCAGCTAATTTTCGAAGGATATTATTCCTCGATTTCAATTTCAAACGTAAATTTTCCAAGTAAACTTTGAAATTCAAAGAAGAATCAAGTTTAACTCCAAGATATTTGGGAGCATAATTATGATTCAAGACGGAATTATTGAAAGTTACTCTCAATTTTCTATATTTTTGATGTTTATTTAAATGAAAACAGGATATGCCTGTTCTATTTGGATTAGGGCATAAGCGCCACTCAAAAAAATAATTTTCCATAATTTTCAGATCTTCATTTAAAGTATTTTCAATAATTCCAAAATCAGAATGACGTATCAAAAGATCTATATCATCGACATAGATGAATTCCTCAGATAAGGTAACAAGGATGTCACACAAGTATAAATTGAAAAGTATGGGAGACAAAACGGATCACTGCGGAAGTCCATCATTCAACAATAATATATCAGAAAGATATATAATTATATGAAGGGAAAGGATACAATGTTATAATTTTTTTGATATTTCTATTGAATTATCAATTGGGTGCCGTACGAACTGAAGCTGAGAGACGTCGAACGGCGTTTTTTCACTTGCGAACAGCTGCTTCAGCGACATAAAAGAAAGGGTTTTCTGCATCGTATCGTGACTGGCGATGAAAAGTGGATCCGTTACGATAATCAGAAGCGAAGAAAATCATGGGGACTACCCGGCCATGCATCATCATCGACGGCCAAGCCAAATATTCATGGCGCCAAGCTCATGCTCTGTATATGGTGGGACCAGCTAGGTGTGGTTTACTATGAGCTTCTGAAACCGAATGAAAGGATCACATTCGAGGTCTATCGACGACAATTGATGCGTTTGAGCCGCGCACTGCGAGAAAAACGGCCACAATACTCCGACAGGCACGACAAAGTTATTTTGCAACATGACAATGCTCGCCCACATGTTGCACAGCCGGTGAAAACATACTTAGAAACGCTCAAATGGGAAGTCCTACCCCACCCGCCGTATAGTCCAGACATTGCTCCGTCTGATTACCATCTCTTCAGATCGATGACGCATGGCCTGGCTGACCAGCACTTCCATTCCTACGAGGAAGCCAAAAAATGGGTGGATGACTGGATAGAGGCCAAACCGGTCGAATTTTTTCGCAACGGGATTCGTATGTTGCCAGAAAGATGGGGAAAAGTTGTAGCTAGCGATGGCCAATACTTTCAATAATTCATTTGTAACCATTTTTTCACAATAAAGGCTCAAAATTTGAAAAAAAACGGGAAAGACTTATTCACACACCTTATACCTTTATGAAGTAGACTCACTCAATTTTTGATGCATTTAGGTATATATATTTAAAAATATCATTTCAAAAGAGGTAAAACTATAATTTCGTAAAGAAATAATCGACTGTCGTAATGTGCTGCTTTCTACTAATTTACTTCGGAAAGAGAAAAAAGATGAAGTGAATGTACAACTTCGTATACAGTAAAAAGTTTGGTCATCGCAGGACCGTCCGAGGGGAAATTAATGAGTTACAAGGTTTGACTGATACTCAGAAACCCACGTGGTGGTAATCCCTCTCATTGTGCTCTCACCTCTCAGCCTCGCACTCTCCGCCCTTTATCTCAAAAATGATTTAATGTAATTGTAATAGTCGCGGATATCCCAACATATGTAGGTTTCGAGACAACTTTTAGGAAATACAAATTTATACGAGTTTATAACTAGGTATCTCAAATTCCGAGTTTAATAACTAACTTCGACTAAGATGACTGGACTATAAATCCTTCAACTATACGCAAATAACCCAAAGAATCCATAAATCCTAACCAAAATAAACGAACGTTTTTCCAACCGATAGGTAAAGTATGAACCGCTGAAAATATGGCAATCACATATCACCTCGAACACGTGCACGTCATCCGCTATTTTCCAAGCCGTTCCTATAAACCATGCCTTACACAATTAGCATAACCAGATAGCGATAGATGCGTTGAAGTTTTGCACCTGGAACCTGGTGTTCGGCAGACCGCGTCCTAGCGCACGCTCGCCCAGTACTACCAACTAGCGGCACGAGCTAGGCTCAAACACACCACACGTACCTTGCCTTGTGTGTGTGTCCGGGGCTCGCAGCAGGCTCGAACGCCGTCTGCGAGCGAGTAGAGACGCTACTCCTACTAGATCTACAAGCCCGTATGATTGCGCGCCGGTTACTTCGACAGGTAAAAAAAGTCCACGTGCCAAACATATTAAAATATATCTCTATTACACGACTCCTACGATCCACGATGCCTTTTGGAGGTGATAGGTTTTTGTTTTGGGTTTTTACCGTTTTTATGGGTGGATTTATCGGGAATTATTGGATTTTTTATACGAAATATTTCGAAGGTAATCGTTGACTTGAAATGGTTTTTGATCGGAAATAATTTTAGTGCAGCTTTTGATGATAAATATGGAGAGAAGTACTTAGCACAAAATGAACTTAACTGACCCAAGGGCGTAGATCTATTTTTTCTTGGAGGGGGTAATCGAAAAAAAAATTATTGACGACATTGTTTACTCATATCAAGCGTTTTATAGAGTATAATTTTTTCGAATGTGATGTAGGATAAGGTGTGGAATATGGTTCATAATAATTTTTTTGATTGTAGATCGCAAATGATTTGTAAATATTTTCGAATAATTGAACTTTAAAAATTGTAAGTAGCTGAAACACACTGTATAATTGACCAGATGTAACAACACCAAAGAACAATGCTTTTAATGGTGTTTCAAATTAAAATGACTGTTCACATCTTGATTATTTAGATGACTATCCAGGATAACGTTTTGTATATGTTTAACAAGGCAGAACAAATGAGAATTTTTAGGGGTTTCTTGCATCAAAACTGGCCTGTTGAAAAACTTGTGCATATTGAACTTTTTGTTTTGGAATTACTTGAACTATAACGTATCAAAAATTCAGCCGATTTGACAGGGGTCCACTTCCTCTAATGGAGTGTGCGGTATCCTTCAACACGGAACTTGAGATTGTTATTCTACATCAACACTCAAAATCTATATTCAGTCGGCAGAACTTTTGGGCAGTTTTTTTTCCGTTATTCCTGTTGAATTTTCAGTAATCAGAAAGAGATTTTTGATGATGGTATCAGCAGTCTAATAAATAGGAAAACAAAATTTAAAGTCCATACTGAAGTCGGATTATGCGCAATAAAAATCCAACCGAAACAATTTGAAATCCGAAGCTACCCTAGAAATTTCAAGTTTCTAGGTCATTCCTCAAAATTAAAAAGATTACACCATGACGAGATGATGAAGCGATATGTTCCGGGAACGAATCCTCAAAAACGTGTAGATTGATAGACAGACCGACAAATTAAAAATATTCTTTTTTGTGTTGTCTTACTCTTCTTACCTCACTCACGCAAATTTTTCCATAAAAACATGCAATTTACAAACCCAATGTGTACTACTATATATCTATAGATTCATTCAACTGTTTACTATTCTATTTACTTCACCATGTTTTTTTTTAATTAATTCCATGAAGTTTTCCAGTTTCAGTGGAATAATTGTAAGACAAAAGGATAAATGACAATTTTATGATGGTTAAATTTCTCGAATGAGTCAAATTATTTCTAGTTCTATTATTGAAAGCAATAAATCTGAATTTGCATATTCATGAAATTTGCTATAAGTATCTACAAAATATCCGATAGGGATGTGGATATCTTTATCTGAATCATCATATTTAATTGATTTGATACATTGAACCCCCATATAAGTATTAAACGTATTGTGAGGGTTTAAAATGAAGTTTATCCTCTGTACGTTACTTTGTAACCCTTTTTACATCCTTCAATTTCATATGAAGTCACGTTTAGGAATTCAATAAGTCGTATTTATTAAAGATTCAATTTAGCATAGTGAAAAAATATCAACTCATAAAATATCATTACCTCTCCTCATCTCAATTTGCAATTATTGCTAAAATGATATTCTATTATCAGAATATGATTCTATCATTTTATTCTTGATTACGATTCATTAAAATTCATTGTATTCATGAGAATAAAAAAAATAATTTCAGATGTACCTATAGGTAAGTTTATATTATAGGTATATGTATAGAAAACGACTATTAAAATGAAGTAAATTGATAAACTCTTGTGAGTTATTTGCGAAGTTTCGAAAAATAGAAGGAAAGAGATATAATTTGGTACGTTGAATATATTGTAATTGAATGAATCGTATACTGCCCAAGTATACATAATATGAATATGCAAATTTTAAAATTTCTGCTTGAATATAATCACGAAACTCTTGCGAGACATTGTCAAAATTATATGTATTTCAAACAGCAACCAGAATGACTGCTGGGGTTTTAATAAAATAAACACTATATATAATTAGAATTCAGGTTTCACAACAATATAATTTTCATAAGGAAGCTTTATTTACTTGATGGGAGAAGATGGAAATGGTTGTCTCTGAAATTAACTTTGATTATAGGCAATGAAAGAAAACAATTTTTGTAGACTGTTGATGATGTCTACATGAAACAATTACTGAAAGTCAGAAAAGGAATTTCATTTTGATATATCAGTTGAATCGAGCTAGAATTCTTCTACTTGTTTCATTAGTTGCATTGCATCATTATCTCTAATTATATCTACTTTTCAGGATAAAATTCCATCAGGATTCTGCAGAAAAAGAGTACTCCTTTTGACGTAGATCACAATCAGATTTATAATAGTGTTGAAAATGAGACTATTCCATACATCAGGTATGGAATACCAAAATACTTCTTATTCGCCTCGTTGAACGTCACACAGCATGTCAAGCTCGTAATGTAGGACTATTCTTTGGGAACTCAACAAATAGACGCCAAAGCAGTTTCTGATCCTCTCTTTAATTAACTCAAAATATTTGCAGAGAAGCGGAGCATTAGAATTTCGTTTCTTGACAGAAAGTGACCACCAAAATGTTGCCAAGTTTTCAGGGAGTAAAAGCGAAAGTAAGATTGAATATCATTTATTTCCTTTGAATGGTTTGGAGAAATGTTTAACGTTTTGAAAAAATATATTGTCAAATATACTTCGAAGTGGAGAATATTTCCCTCAGTGGCCCTAGTGCCTTTGAGATTTAACATTATAATTATTGCCAAATTGTTAAAAAGTATACCGAATGATCGTAAAGCCAATCATCCACCTTTTAGGAATTGGATGTCCAAGTTTTTTTTTGTGTATGTTAAATTTTAATTTCAAGGTCGCTCTGAGGTCAAGTTGAGAAATTCGAATAGTAATGGTGGTCAGAAGAAGTTTAATATGCTAGTATGTTTAAAACTGCATAGGTATCTATGTATTTTCAATTTCAGATTGACTGTACTGTGAATGCCAAAGTGGTATCAGTTTCAGTAATTCCAAATTTTACTCAGAATTATTATTAGGTTAAATAATAGTGATGTATTTTTTCGGTACTTCTTCTTACAGCACTCAAAGTATCGACTGAAATGTGACAACATCTTTTAGTTAGTTTTTGTTGATCTATTAAACATACACAAAAATAAATCGATTGAAGTTATATCAGTTGATCTAGATGGACATTCAGTTAGTCTTCCTACATCTACCTCTATCCAATAGGGCTTCCAAAGTTGCATAGATGGAAAAAAATCTTATGCCATTTTGAGATAACCGTACTAAAACAAGTTTTTATTATTTCGATTCGAACTTATTCTAGTTCATCTTCATCTTCAGACAGTCTCTCTCTGAAACTCATAATAAATATGTATTTTAAGAGATTCTATCTGATTAGACCATATTACTGAATTGAATAATGGATGAACAAGCGTTCAAAGCCCATGATTAAAAGCGTCAGTGCTTTCATAATTTTTTTTTATGTTATAATTGAATTCTTTTCAAAAATAATGAAGAATAACGATGGGCGACCGTAAACAAATATACAATATTGTGAATTTCTCTTACATGTTTTGGTTGATAAATATGAGATGGATGAATCTATTCTGAAAGTTAAATTCTAGTTGAAATTTTCAATGCGAAACAGATGTTCTTCATTCCCTAGATATTTATATTGATAGTATAATGAGATCAGCTCAGTTCACTTTCCAACACAATTTACCTAATAAAAATTATCTTTCAATCCCTTCAGAGAGATTTCATCATTTACATCTTATAGAAATTAATCCTTGGAAGAATATTGGGATTCGATCTTTGAATATCCTGTAGGTCAATTTCATGAAATATGAAAAATCATTGAATTGAAACGAAATATCAAAAATGCATTTGAATTATATGGTCATATACCCACCTCTTTGGATGAAAAATGTGAGGACAAGCTTATTCATGAAAAATTATAAAATCCTCACACCTAAAGGTAGGTAATATGTATTCATAAATTTTTTCCTTTTCGCTTCTGTTTCTTCATTTATAATTTTTGCCATTTACTGTATTACAATAAATTGTTTTTGTTGTTGTTTTTATGACCGAGACAAGACTAAAACGTTGCGTGAATTTTTCAGGTCGAAAAACGAAAAAGTTTGAGTACCGCTGCCGAAAAATAGAGATACGAATAAAGGAGTCGAATCAAAGGTTCTTCAAGCTCCGTTTACTCCCCAACTGGCGTTTCACATGTCTGAGCTTCTTCTTTGTTTTCCACCACATGTAGGAATCAGGCGCGAGCAAAACCAGACGCCGCAGAAAATTTCAGCCCTCCGGATCATCCGAGATGCGCCAACTTCCAGCATCCATCAAACAAACATGCAATGTTGCCATACAGAGAATCGGCAATGAGCAAAGGTAATCGAGGAAAAGTAGGTTTGTAAAAAAATCGTTAATTTTATTGAACTAGAATGAATGAATAAATGAGGAAAATTGGGAAATACTACTTAAGTGTTTTGTTCTGGGAACTATGACTGAAAAATTTTCAAGATATTTGTAGTGAATTTTAGTATTGGCGTAATTTTCACTTGTCAAATGTCAAAAGATGAGAGCTGAAAAAGTTTGAGCAGCTGCCCAGATAGTAGGCTATTCAAAAGCTTCTTATTGGAAAAGCCTTTACAACAATATTCGTTGATCTGGAAAAAAACTGATTATTAACTTATTCCAATAGAGCTAATGGGGAAGTAGTATGTTTCAAATTTTTAGGGATTCTGTATAATCGAAAATAAGAAGAATAACGAAAGAGTCCAAAAGTCAGTTAAAAAAAGTAAACATTTTTTATACATTCATTGTCTGGGGTTGAAAGAGCCATCATCCTTGAGTAAAAGGATCAATCATTACTCGATTTAAATGATATGGTATATATTTAACTTTCACCCCTTCGGAATCCATGTTTATAATTTTTTTTTAATTTTTATTTTTTCAAATCTATTTGATCTTTGCCGGCACTAAAACTACCAATAATCAATGAAAAACAGTTAAAACAAATGATTAATTATTTTTTTTTCAGTCATTAAATCAGAAGATTTTCAAGTAAAAACAGAAAAACAGGTAACTTTAAAAACCGGTGGATTCCCTGTTACAAAAGTCAGAATGGCAACACCACTCACACGAGCCAATTTACATTACGCCTTCTGAATTAAGAGCACATTAATCATATCGGATCACAACGCTGCCAATTCTAGGGGGCGCGAACCCTCTGCTACCCGCCATTTGGACCACCCTCTTCATTTGTAAGAAGAAAAAACTACCAGTGTCACTTTAATAGATGATCCCTCATTAGTTTTTTATCAGACCATTAACAATTGAACATCGAGATTTGAGCGTGTGAATGTTGGGGATAATCGAGAAAGTCCTTCATTAATAACCAGTGACAATTGAAATATTGTACATTATTCGCTTCTTGATTTAGAGCAATCGTTCATTCGATTCGTATGGTCCCACTCTAGAAATGAGCATTCAATTATTCTCTCATTGTTTACTAAAGGGGTTGTTTGTGTGCCTTCTATGAGAACGGAGTCTTCTTGAATTTACGAGAGTTGATTTGAAAAAATGACTGAGGCACTAAGAAGCTCCTAACTGCACCTCACTGTTTCAATAATTTTTTCATCAAACCTCGTCAATGGTTATTTCATACGCCAATTACATCCTTGGAAAGCACCAAACTGTATTTAGGTATGCAGTAATGTATGGATAAACCGAACAGAAAGTTGTCAGGAACCATTCGATTTATCAAATCATCCGGATTAAAGGAATCATATTTAATGATATCTATAATCCGAACGTTGTTCGGATATAAAAATGATATCTAGTTTGTGCCAACCCATTTTCATGAAAAAATGCTGTTCTTCAAAGACATGAATTGAATGATATGATCGCCTCTTTAGTGAACACTAACTGAACAGGTTTATTTTGTTGTCAGAGCTTTTATTTTCCGCAGTGGCATCAGCAATTATCTCATCATCTTCCTAAAACTCTGTGCCTCAGTTTTCTTCGTCATCACCTCGTGCTCATTTTTGATTTTCTGTTTCATCTATTGGATCATAGTACGATTTACTTTGTTTACTAATTCCACTGAATCAAAACCTTGATCTAGCCATTCTGCTGATACTCGCAAAGGAATCAAATCTTCTGCATTTCATTATTCCATTCGGATTGCAGAGTTCAGGCTGTTTGGATTATACATATCATCTTACCTATTGAGCTGTTCAGATTATGAGGTACTTCGGATTATCCATACATTACTGTATATGTATATACAGGCTGATTCCGGAGGAGACCGTCAGATTTTAGGAGAAGTTTACACTAGTCTTTATTGAGAGTCTACAGGGTGATTTGTCCGATTCGACCGATTTTTCTTTTATTCATAACTTTGGTAAGGCTTTATCAATGTTGATGAAATTTTCAGTGTAGAACAATATGATTTTCTACTTTCAATAATTTCAATACTTTCTCAAAAATACAGGGTGGGAATTATGATAAGTTCAGATCAAATTTGAAGGTTGAAAAAACACCCTGTACATTCCGTTCTCAAAAATTCGCTCTCTGCTTCAGGTTCTACCATTAGTTTATATTACTGGAGCGTTTTTATTTTTTTTTGGTACACGTCCACTTTTCCTAGAAATTTTTTAAACATGAACAATATCGTTATTTCGCTCCAAGGCAGTGAGAATATTCTGAACTAGATAGTAAAGCTGTATCGTCCAATGATACAAAGCTGCAAATTTAATCTGAACTTAATTCCCACCCTGTATTCTTGGAGAAGTTTTGGAATTATTGAAAGTAGACAATCACATTGTTCTACACTGAAAATTTCATCAATATAGATCGAGCCATACCAAAGTTATGAATAAAAAAAAATCGGTCGATTCGGACACCACCCTGTAGACCCTCAATAAAGGACCCCAACCATAAACCAAACATTGTTTCGAAACTGCCTTGACAAATGTAAACTTCTCCTAAAATCTGACGGTCTCCTTAGAAATCATCCTGTATATAGGGTATTTCCAAATTAGACATGAACCTTCAAGGAGGTGTTAGTACCACTCATTTGCTGTCGATTGATAAAATCAACAGTTTCCGAGATGAAGTAAGGTTTCCCAAGATCGACAAACCTGGGTTTTCGTCAACACTACAGGCTACACCACCAATAAATATTCTCAGTAGTTCTTCAGCGACGCTCATGGATTTGATTCTTCAAAGCACTAACTTGTACCAACGGTTTAAATTTTTGCCACCAGTTTCACTATTGCCTTACGAAAAGGTTCTTCAAGACGACTCAAAAGTGTTTTAGTTTTGGGAAGTGTTACTGCAAAATTTACACCAATTTAGATGCGATGTTGAAGCGTGTATCGTTCCGTTTTCAGTAATGGCGTAGTTTTCATTTGCCAAATTTCAGAGGATTACAGCTTCAAAAGAGACAGCTGTCCAGATTGGAAAACCCTTTATTTTTATTATACCCACCAAAGAGTGTTTTCTGTGGAATCGTCGAGAATCAAGCACTCTCTAAGTGAAAAAAAAAAAAAAGCCGAGAATAGATTCCAGTGAAAACAAAGTAGTACCTTTTCATTAGAGTGTTTTATTTGCATATTTTGCCAATACAGAGCACATGTCTGGTAATAATCATCGGAAAGCCTTCTATCACCATTAAAATTTGCATTTCATGGCTTTAATTCCAAAGTGTTTGTGGATTCCTTGATTGAAAAGGATGATTCCTTGAAAAGACTTGGTCGGACGGTCTGCATCTCAACCATACAATCAACAAAAAATCTCTTTTCTAGAGCAGCTTACCGAAGATGGCAGGGTGTATATTCCCAGCATGAACAAGCTAATTGCTAACAGCTGACGATCATGCAATTGTCTGATAAATCCTCATTACATGATTCTCCGCGACGATTCTCAAATGAGCATCAATATACCTTGGCTAATTTCGCATATTTTAAAGTTATCACTTCTTCACCTGAACAGGTTCTAGTTGCAAATCGGTTACTCGCAACAGATTGAGCACCTGCTTCTTAGATGGTCATTTATTAATTCGCAATTTGTGGTAATGAAAATTGTTTATTTACACATGAATGGAAGTCGTTGTCTTTAACGAGGATCCTATGGAGAGTGGCAAAAATGTTTTGAGAAAGAAAAAATACTCTGTGAAATATTTCATGCGGCCTTTTATGAGAAAATTATTCGATGAGACTACATAAACCATTTACATACTGAACTTGGGCTATTGAGGGAGTGTATAATTTTAAAGCGAAGATTATATTGGCTTTAAAACCGCTACAATAGGTT
This sequence comes from Harmonia axyridis, assembly GCF_914767665.1. NCBI lineage: Eukaryota > Metazoa > Arthropoda > Insecta > Coleoptera > Coccinellidae > Harmonia > Harmonia axyridis. Next base: position 38,464,953 of record NC_059504.1, read on the forward strand.
CAGATTAACATAGAGCCTTCTTAGTGAATTTTTCATTGGTAATGATACCACCAATATCAATTTTGACCCAAAGAAGATTCATTTGAGAAATCAATATTAGAATGTTTTTTCATTCTTGAAATTTTTGTAGAGTACATGTCCATAAAAAATAAAAATTCAATATTCTAATATGACGAAACAGTACCAGTTAGTATAAGATAGTGCAAATTGGAGAGTTTCTTCCCCACCATATCCCAAATATATTCAATTGGATTTTAATCCGGTTATTAGTTGGTTGTTAAAGCTTGTTCTTGATTTAAGTCCAAAGTTTGTCAAGCTATATGTTGATACGACATTGTTACTGAAAGGGTGCAATTGGTGCATAATGAGCGAGCGCTCAAAAGCTCCCGACTTCACGTCAAAATAGCAACTATGCCAAATCTGTTCAGAGATTTGAGATTATCTTTTAATTTTCGATTTGGTGGATTATCTGAACATATTTAAATTTGTCCAACCTCGATTTCGCAATTTTCCTTTTTTTTTTCGTTTTCCTTTATATTTCTTACTTTCGTAGAATTTATTAATAAATCAGTTATGGCGAAAAAAAATCTGAGTACTCATTCTCATAGAGTAATGATTTGTATAATTCATTGTCACAAATGAATTCCTTGCATGAAATGGAATATAATGTCGTATTATTTTCATCCGATGTGGCCTTACAATACATCCCACGGTTGGAGAGCGATAAATGCGACTAATGAACTAATAAGCCGCTGCGCAGCCCTCTGACCATCCCCACTTCGCCATTGAAAGAGAATAAACTCGTCGATATCATATCAGAGAGTTGTTTTGATTGTTGCACTGTTCCATGGACCATGAGTATACTCAGGAATAATATTGAATATTATATATTTCCTAATTCATTTTCAAAACCAATATAGCCTTCATAGAAGATTCCAGATAAATATGTTGAGTTGAGCGTTTTGAATCTTCCACTTCCTTTCAACAACTTTTGAGTGCATTCTACGTATTCATACTTATATCTTTTTGAAGTAGATTCACTATCAGTGTTTCTTGATTTCATTAATGAAAGGTTTCTATTGAGGAAAATACCTGAATGAAGCACAGTTCACCATAAAGCTTATGCAAAACTTTAAGCTCTCTGACATATGAAATTCTATCTGTAATTTGTTCAAAATTATTATCCGAAGTGAAAATGCAATGCAAATTTAACAAACAAAAATAAATCCGAAAATACTTTGAAAGGCTAATATGATACATCGATTTGCAGTTTGCACTTCTTTTATAGAATTCATATTTTTATTTGTAAGTATTTCTTTGAACTACTTCCATTATTTCTAGGTGATTCCAAACCTGATGAGACATAATTGAATTAACTAGAGGCTTCAGAAACCTGCTACGATCTTCACCTATACCTTAGGAATTCACGGCTTGACTTAATTTTCAAGCTACTTGGCTTGAGCTTGACTTGAATTCAAATTAAGCTCAAGTCAAGTAGTAGTTTTTCAATCTCTTGTCAAGACAAGTATTTATTTATCAACTACTTGATTTTTAGCAGTTTTGTTGTGTAGTGTCACATCAATAAAATAATGAAATGAGGGGAATAGGTGGTACCGATGAGAAACCTTACCCCAATTAAGAAACTTTTCACAATATTGTTGTTTGATCTGGTACATAAGTTTTTCATTTTCTAGAGAGTCTTTCAGTCAATAGTGCCTAGCAAATGCAGTTCCTCAATATTAACTTCCTTCTTAAATCTATCTCTCGTCCTCTTGCTTTCCCATGACGAATTTAACATCTCTTGTTGTCTCTTCAAATTAACTCCTTGCAGCGATCATCACACCATTCACGGAGTGCGTGGCAAATGATTTCGACGTGAAATTTTACAGCTGCCATAAAATCTTCTTTGTCAAATTAACGGTAATTAAAAACAATTGGACTTTCCAATTGAGAGATCGTATTTCCCCTCCGCGTCTAACCCTTCAATCCTATTTATACGGACCTTAGGGCCATTTGCATTTGAATTACAGGGTCATATTACTGAGTCCGGTTAGATAGTCACGTGCTCTTATCGGTGGTCATGGGATTTGAACTTCTCGACGTTGGTTGTTTGATTGTTTGAAGCTGAGTGGCAATTTAATTTTTTTTCAGTTCGTCATAATGCGCATGTTTTGATGAATGTGACAGTCCGAATGTGGAGTGTGTGAATGAATTAGGGTTACTTGTTCGAGTAGTTGACCAACAAGACACGCGGCATTAAAGCTAAAATGTTTTGGGTCTTTTGTTTGATGAAGCCGATGAGCAGGGCCTGGTAATTTATCTTAATGGATATTGTAATATTTTGATAGATATTTCACGATTTTTTGGGACTCATTTTTTGGAGAGATCACTATATCATTTCGTCTCGATGAACTTACATATGTCATTTTCAAGTTTTGAGCCAGGAATTGTCTCAGAAGATGGGTTTCGACGAATTCATGGTCAAATTCAAGAATAAGAGGTTGTATTATGAGCACTATACATAACTCCCGAACGAAAAACCAAAATACTGGAAATTTTCAAAGTAGTCTGCCGCAGTTGAGTTCGTTTATGGGCATAAGGCGACAAGGGGTTCCGTAAATATATTTATTCGAAATTTCGTTTTCCTTATAATTTCACAACTGGAAATTGTATCAGGATGAGAATTTGCATTTGGATGTTCAATATACTAACTGACAAAGAAACTGCAACACCCAGAAAGAACTGTTTAAATTAAATTTTTTTTTTGGTAAAACATAGATGGTATAGGAGTAAATGATTGAATTTGGAGGAAAAAGAAAGGTTTTTCCATGTAAACAATTTTGGTGACTTCAATATTGTAGTCTTTTTTTGTAAGTTTTTAAATGTTTAAAATGCCTAGAGCACGTGTTCGCGGAATTTATTGCCAGCTAAGTGAATTTGAAAGAGGTTGAATTATTGGTCTACGGGAGGCAGAGTTGTTATTTCGATAAATCGCTAACCGTACGAACAGAAATCCAACTACTGTTATGAGATGTTGTCAAACGTGGTTTGATTATATCCAAAATTGAAGAAGAGTAGGCACCGGACGTTGAAGGGGCACAAATGAAGTTCAAGATCGACGTCTAAGACTTATGGCCATTAGAGACCGATTTGCGACAACTCGATCGATGCTGATGAGGGGTTAGAAGAACAAGGTCATCTTGTAACTGTCCGAACAGTTAACTGCCGGATAAGGTCTTTTGGACTGCAGCATTATCGACCCCATCTTGTGTTACCTCTGACGGTTGAGCATCGACGGCAACTGATATTTCAGAGAACGTCAACATCGGAATGTGGAATGCCATCAGGTCGTCTTTTCTGATGAATCTCGATTATCCTAGGGTGCACATGATGGCCGAAGAAGGGTTAGACGACGTTGGGGAGAAAGACGTGAACCTCAGTTTGATGTTGAGCGTCATGTACACCGGACAGCAGGCGTTATGGTATGGGGTGATAGTGCACATGCAAGTATGTCGACTTTAGTCTTCATTCGAGGTAACATGACAGCGCTGAGTTACCTTAAAAAAATAGTGGAGCCATATGGTCTCCCTCACCTCAACCGGCTCGAGAATCCAATATTTCAGCAAGATAATGCCCGACCTTTTCGAACTTTTTCGAAGCGACCCATGTGAATCTTTTGCCATGGCCGCCCAGATCCCTCGATCTTTCGCCAATGAGACATCGCTCTGAGACATGAAGTACAGGTAACTTGGGATAGTGTCTCCCAAGAAGAAATAGACCATCTTATTGCAACAATGCCGATACGTGTTGGGGAGTGTATAGATAATCGCGATGGACAAACACATTATCAACAAATTTATTGAAAAAAATTGTAAACGTTTCTTCTCCAAATTTCAATCATTTTCTTCTAACTATACTATCATTGTTTTACCAAAAAAAAAAAAAATTAAATTTAAACAGCTCTTTCTGGGTGTTGCAGTTCCTTTGTCAGTTAGTATAACATTATTTCAAGCTTCATGGAAAATTTCAAGTTGATGCATTATCAGAGTCATAGGATAATTTTGAGCTTCGTCCAAAATTCTTCTTGTTAGCCAATCGCGAAATTGGCTATACTTAAGTACAAATCTGTATAGCCTGACTCTAAGGGTGTTATATGCGTAAGAATGAACAGGCGCTCCTGACACCGTATTAGAAAATCACACATTTTTTATTTCAAATACGTGGTTTCGGATGATATGAAAATTGAAAAGGTAATCAAAAGAATTATTTTTGTATATAAAAAGCAGCATCAATTTAAATAGAAGAAGATTGCAGATTAATTCGGGATCAGATCCAATTCTGTTTATCCTTCCAGTGATCCAGTAGCATAGTACACTCCTATATACTTCTAGACAACGATAAAATGTTCGATATCTGCTTGTAGCATCTCGTTACGAGAAACTTGAACAGTTAAAAAGTCTGTAGAGTATGATGCAAAAGTGGTTTTTCTTTTCCAATATATCCCAAGCATATTCAATCGGATTTTAATTCAGTTATCAGTTGGCCATTGAAGCTTGCTTTTCTGATTGACGAGCAATATAGGCAATTGGCGCATAATGAACCAGCGCTCTAAAACTCCTGATTTCACGTCAATGCATTCTTCTTTAATTTCTTCAAATTTAATTATTATTTTTTCAACGCTTGCTCACTTATTCATACCACATATACAGCATGTGGCATCCAAGGGTAAGTAAGCTCTTTTATATTCTGCTTGAATTTTCTATGTAATCATAATCACGAATCAGAACATTGACGTTCCCTTTAACTAAACCACGAGTAAACAATATTGAGATATTGCAAAAATCAATGAAAATTCCGAAAGTATTAATATTCTACTACGTATGTCTACAGTTTATACTTTAAAGTGGCGTCATTCGCCTTGATTGATGATTCACATAATATGGCTGATTGCTCTTTCACATTAAATGTTCAAATTAAAATTTATTAAGTTATTATTTTTAAAATTCTTTCAACATATATTATTTTCAAAGACCATTGTTTCTTGGATTCGTTAATCTTAAATCTAGCCTATTTTTTATTTCTCATAAGAAGTTCATAAGAAAAAAACAAATAATTATTATCAATAAAATTAATATCCGAAAAAATGAATATAGAGGTCAGAGAATAAAATATTGCTAGGGTTATCATATGAAGCTTCAATTGTATTGGAAGTATTTGTGACTTGCTTATTTATTTCTGGGTGCCAACCTTTTACGTCACTGAATATCTATAAACTGATTTATTTCAATTTTCTGGGTTGATTATAATTGATATTCAATTCTGAAAAAATTGGCAGATAGTGAATTCATGTGGAACTACTCCATTGTCATCCATGCTTTGAAGTTAATTGATGGGAAGTGAATTTTAATTCTCATGAAAAATGGAAAGTCACCATGGACACTATGGAAAGCAAACCAACCACATATAAGTGGTAGATGATAATCAGTGACAGTGATTGATGATCAATTTCATAATATATTAGGGGATTGGTGGTGGAGAAATCTGCTCGTAGTACAAGATGTCCTTAACTCAGGTACTACAAGAAAAAGAATGGTAATGGATCTGAGAACTATGATAATATATAGAACTTCGTTACTTTTCGAGTAGAAGATTCTACAAATGTAGGTTTCATTTTGATGACAATAAATGAGTATATTTCAAGATGAATCAATCGATGTATATTTCATTGTAGGGAGGAAGGTATGCCATTAATGATGGAAAATAATATCAGCCAAATGGCCGCCATGGCTACGGTTGCAGCACCATATCTTTTTCATGGAGTTTCTCATTACCTATTCGCACATTTGCGGCTGTATGTCCTCAATAATCTCAAGAATTCAATCTTTATTCATGTCATATGTTTCTGATATTTTAGTTACGCACAGGAACTAATCTCGCAAAAAATCCTCTGTAATTAAAAAAAAAATAAAATGCTTGTTTATGTATCTGTATGTATTTATGTATCAGCTCATTATCAGGTAAATAAAATAAACTTATAATAATATTATTTATTATTATTATGTGACACCAACGAATAAAGTCCAATTTTGATCACATTTTCGAAAAAAATCGCGGTCAGGAAACTTTTCTTGCTAAATAACGAATGTTAAGTTGCTTGGGCGTCCGTCTTCTTGAATATAAACGCCATCAATATCTTCCAATTTCGAACATAAAAAAACATTATTCATAGCTCACTAGAGCAATACATTTACCGTTACAATTGCATCAGTCTTTTTATCGAATAAGTAAGCACCAATCCCAAAAACCTCATCAAAGAGTGATACGTTGACGATGGAGAGGCTTTTCAACAAAAATCCTTGGTTTTTCCTAGCCTCAAATGCAACAATTCTGCTTATAAACGTAGCTCCCGAGGTGAAAATAAGCCTCACCATTGTAGATGATTCCTAGATGAAAATCCGAATCATTTCGATGTATTTCAAGGACCCAATCAGCGAAGATACGATGTTGTTGGTGATCAATTGGCACCCCACGTTGGGCGCCAATTGATATGATTTCAATCAGTTATTTTTTGACAATTTTGTGGCACCCCACGTTGGGCGCCAATTGATATGATTTCAATCAGTTATTTTTTGACAATTTTATGATTTGGGCTGGGTTCTAGACACAAATTGTATATTTTAAAAGTAAAAATTTAGAATTATATATCTTCATCAGAACATCATACCTAACTAACCTAGCTAAATTTCAATTATCAAACGAACTATATAACAACAAAACAATAAAATCACTTATCTTTAAATTCTTAAAATTGTCTCCTTCTCAATTTCGTCGAATTATTCCTTATAAATTTCTGTATATTCTGATTATCAGTCAATTTATCAGTATCTTCAGAGGTTTCTCGGCCGTAAGAAGGGATTACTTATGGTTGGGATGAAGATGAAAGTTCAATATTTCAATAGGTTTTCCCTATTTATCCCTACAAAATAGCGCCGCTTCTGGTTCATTATCACCTATATATTAACCCCGCACCCATCCTTCACGTGAGTTCGGGGAGCAACTCACCGCTCGTGCCCTTGACAATCGGGAGGGATGTTCTGATACTCAATTATTGTCCGCCCTGTATACCCTGAATCGGTGTGGGAATACAGCTTAACACCCGTCAAACCGGAGGGTGGCCGTAATGATTGAACGTCATCCTCGATATGGACTGATAATTTTTGGCAGTTGCCCTTTTGTGTAATTGGTGTTATTGGATTAAAAGGGTGGGCTGTTTGGATCGCCGTTTTGCGGTGACATAAAAAAGTCGGAAACTTATATTTCACGCTAGTTTTTTTCTGGGGCAATTGAGAATCATTATACGATATTGTTGTGATTTTGGGATTCATTTCCGTTCATTATTTTCGGTGATATAGCTTTGGAATCGATGGAGTGAAAACATTTTTTATGATGAAGTGTGTGGAATCTGGAAATATTGTGAATACTACCTATACAAAGGTTCATTTTTCGTCTTTCAATAGAATAGTTCTAATTTTAATTAAATTATAGGTAGGAAGGTTTTATCTATTGAAAGGAATACTAATAGTTCATTGTTATTTGTTCTGAAGTCCGAATAAAATATTATATCACATTTACCTTACGCGAATAAATGATCAAATATTCAAAATTTCAGGACTAGGAATATTTAGTGGAATGTGTGGTTTAACCATTACATCATAACAATTTCAATTTGGTTTGTTATTTTCAATTGTGAACCTTTATTTCAACCCTTATTTTACGTAACATTTATATAATCCAGATATAGAATGAAAATATTCTTCTCTGCCATCTAGAAAATCCTCCAAGGAATTAGGTTGAAAAATCAATTGCTATAAGGCATTTCCTAGCTCAGGAATACAATCCATAATTTTTTTGAATAAAAATAAAGGAAAAAAAATTAAAAATCATTTTACGAAATACTAAGGACACATAAACATGAAATTGAAAATATGCGAATATCGAATATATTGCGACGATGATACAAAATTCGAAATTTTGTAACGCAGTGTCCTAGCACTTATAGACTCAGATTTCTCTTTCGATATCATCATAAGTTTCACAAAATGACTTACTAAATTCCTCGGTGGTTAGCGTACAAACCTTTGAGGGGACATCCTAAGTTCAAGATCCTTCGTAGTCCCATTTTTTTATGGTCTTAACCACCTCATCCAATCATATAAATCAGTCATAAAAATGTCAAATATAGTTATCGAAACATTGAATTTTAGTTTCTTTCTGTTTGAAATAGCGGTTTTTCTTCATTTAAAGTTCTTTCTCGTCAAATCATAAAGTATTCGTTTAAGATATAGGGTTTGGTTGAGTAACCTCCACTAATTTTGTACGTAGAATCGAATGAAATGATAAAAAAATATAGGTTCTAATTCGAAAATCTTGAGTTTGATGAATTTGAGTTGTCCAAGTTCCTTATCTTCTCATAAAAAACCTGTTCATTTTTGATCGAAACTGCTAACAATCTTATAATACTACGCATTTGAAGAATTCGAAAAGGGAAAGTTTTTTCTAAGAAAACTTTTTCTGCAGAAATATTCAAAAAAGTGAATCGACGTCGCCACCATTTTTTCAAAAGAATCCTATTAACTCATGAACCGTTGAGTTTTTAGCCCAGGTATGGCATATTGCTGAAATTGTCATCAAAAAAACTATCTAATGATGCATTAATATACTGGGTGTGCTATTTCAATTAAGGAAATAGTAGTCTGTTTCTGATATAACTGGAAGTTGTAGTGATCTGAAAATATTTTAGAGAGAAAGATCATTGTCTCAAAAATGTCTCTTGAAATTTTCGGCACAAAATTATGATTAGTTTTCCGTCTAATAGGCCATCGTGGTGTATCACCCTGTATACTGAATGAAATATTTTCCATCGTGAAATATTAGTGAAATCAAAATCAAATTAAAATTTATTAAAACATGTTTTCACAACTTTCACAACTCGAGAGAAGAATAGTGTATACTATAGGCAGAATTATGAATATTTCATCCATTATTCGGATTCAAATCTCATAATGATATTCAACGTAAACATTGTTTCTATGCATTTACATTAAATAAAATCCCTAGTTGGAATTCAATGTGAGAACAAGCAATTCTAATGCTTTTAGAAATTCTATCATTACGGTAGAGCTTGGACGTTTAACACACAAAATCGGCTTATTTCCCCACTCTAGAGCTTGTTAGGGGCATTGTTGTGGTCAATAGGGCGATACGGATATCCGCTTTTGTTGCCCACTCGGATTTTACTACATCCCATAATTTGGAGCTATCTACGTACGATAAATTTTGCAAGACCGATGTTCATTGACAGGTAACGTACGTTTACACACAAAAATACAAGAGAGTGACTAATAAACAAAAAAATTTGAATAAGTACCACGTGCCATTTTCGGTTAATATACCATAAAGATCTCTTTAGAGAAGAATATATCTGAAATTATGAATAGGTGTAACCTCTCCAACTGAGAACAAAAAAAAGTTGAAAGAACCCAATAGCTGAATAGCTAATTTTTACAATTTTTGTATTCACATAGAATTGCTATCATTGAATTGATCTCATTAAAAAAAAATAAGAAGCAGAATCGATGTATTGCTTTTTTTGATTCAATTGCAGTTGTTCAATTTGTGTGATGAAGCACATTTTATAGTTGCTATAAAGTATTTGTCATGAGTATCTTCCAATTTGAAATCAAAAATAGTTAATTGAAATACCGAATTGAAAAATTATTAATTTTAGCGGAGTATTTAGAAATGCGTACAATGTGATGATTATACAGGGTGTTGAAAATGACGGATTCCTTGGATCGTTTTCGAGAAACAGAATAAAGTTCGAGTTTTTGGGATTTCAACATTTTTTTTTCTCATAACACCTTCTTTCCTCAAGATATTCAACTTAAATTTGGCATAAATATTTAAATTTGAAGTTTTCATCAAGTGATAGGCTAATTTTGAATGCAAATGTACAGGGAGTTATTTTTTCTGGAACAGTGCCCGCCTCTTTCCTCCAGAACTTCTTTTCAGTAGACCAATGGTATTTTAGGAAAATGTTGAAAAAAACTTTAGCCTAGGACTACATTTTTTGGTTTCTTGTAGTTTTCTACTATCTACTACCGATTTTGAGGAAAAAAATTCAAACAATTCTCCAGTAATCATCAGGAAAATTCAAATTATTATAAAGTTCCAGTATGTAAGCTGTGTTGAATAAATTAATTTTATGTTTTGCTGCCTACTTATTTACCCAATCTGCAGGTGTAGCGAACATTAATAAAGATTCGATAAACTAGTATAATCATCACAGAAAAGTAGGTCATACTATAACACCCTGTATCTCGAAAAAAAAAAGCATTTTCGGATTTTTTTCTTGAAATCATCTGAGGAATCTCTTATTATCCTTTGGACCTCCAATTTATGGACACCCTGTATTATAAATGTGATCATCAAGATATAATAATGTAAATTCGAATAATCGTCAAATTTGTCGAAATAATGCTTCCTCAATTTGTAGTTCTGTGGTAGGAAAGGATGCTTGAAATGGTCTTTCCAGAAAGGCTCTGAACTCGTTTTTTTTTATACCTGATTTGCTAGTTCATTTTTGATTTTTTCGAAAGATTTTTGTAACAATATCCATTAGGTTTAGTTTTTTTGTCTATCGTCATCTCCCAGTTATTTCTGTGTTTCGAAAAAGCCATTAATGGACAAAAATAGCAAGTAAAATTTTTACATGTCCCCAAAATGGTTAGATTATGTTGTCGAATTGTGATATATTTTCAAATCCACAATTTTACTATATCATTATGAATGTATCTTATACAAATATGTAAATTTGAATATTTGGAATGCGATAATTTTCCTATTTGTCGAATTTAAAATAAGCAGAATATTTATTATTTTCTGTATCTACCTGATGAAATCCAAGGTTTGGCAACTTTTGCTCTCCTAGTGTCATCGGTTGTTTCACGTTGTTTGGCGCGCTTGTAGATTGTTTTCTGAATTTCTCATATATTTAGGTATTTATTTCAATATATTTTGAGTTTATATGAAACGTTGATTCACTATCGAATCGTATCACTGATATGTTTTCATTTCCGCGCTTCATGTCAAATTTGAGAGTTCATTTTGGGGACAAAATTAGCTTATCTACTGGAAATGACATATGCCCCCTCTATCTATGTATTACTCTAAGATCCGAACCTTCCCTAAAAATATCTGTCGTTGCTTTCAAGAGTTACCGTGTTTACGGAAAAACGAGCGGACCTAATCGAATCCAAAGATTCTTCATCAGTGGGTACAACTTTTTCATATGAGACCATTTCCAGCCCAAAATGCCAAAATTACAGACGAAATGTTCGAGCGAGCTGTTCAGGAAACGGGCGCTCAAAAAGGTTACCTTTGATTTACATAAGATTTAGTATTTTCCACGTTCTAATCTTCCGCAATTGACTTTTCCAGTGGGGTAATTCTTAACCAGTTCACCAGTTCTTATAAAAGCTATGCAGTTCGAACTTAATGAGTCAATTCTCTGCGTTCCTATTACGATCTCATTATCAACAGAATTTTGCAGATTTCCTTTTTGAGGTATGGAAAGATCAGGCTCCTTTTTCTCGAGGTATCTCCTTGGTATTTCTTGTGCAAATCTTGGATCTTCAGTGCTTGATTTTTACATGGTTTTGCTTACCTAAGCCCTAGAAACAGTAAGAAAAAATTGAAAACACTTAATCTATTACCGGGTGTGCTCATTTTGATACCACTTAGTATATATTATACAATATTTCTTTGTACTTTCATTGCCAGTCAAGTATTCCACATTCTAATTACAACCATTCAAGTAAAAGATTTCCGTTTGTAATTCAGCTCTCACGGTATGTTCCTGATAATAAATTCTGCTTCATTGAGTACAGAGATGGACGCCTTCTAAGGAGAATAATTTATATGGCAGTCATACATTTATTTAACAACATTTGTATTTTTGCAATAAATCGCAATCTGGTCGTTATACATCTGACGTTAGCATATAAAACTTCAATATTGCTCCGATTGACATTTGGACTTTGAAATGTATTGGTAGTAAGATGTAATGAATACCATCGAGTAGGTGTATGATTTTATTGAGTACAATAACATTGCAACAATTTGATCATTATTGTACGAGCTCTGGCTTTGCAACTAGAGTCACTCTACAGGTGGTCGTTTTTACATAATAAGTAATACATGTGAATTTGAGTGTAGAATCTAGATTATGCGTCATCGCCACATAATGAAATTTTTATGATTATTATAGAGGAATGATAAAAATTCGACTTATTAGCAGTTTTATCGAATTGTATAGTTTTGTTATTCTTCATTTGATATAATAATCTTTTGGCAGTTGGGATTGAGCTGGTTGAGATCTTTAAATCTTGCTGGTAATCGGAGTAATTGAATGGACATTTCGATACACCTTCCTAGAGTCAACATGAGATAAATTAATAGGACAAATGTTGTTACCAATGATCCAGAGGAATATCACAGAATCAACATATTCATTCCATTGCTAAATAATGTTTTACAGGATCTTAATTTTCGATTTGGTTCAATTTTTTTCTCTGCCATGGAAATCAATGGCCTGCTAACTTCTCAATCAAGCAGAAATGAAAAGATGGCTGATAATTTGAGCCATTATTTTCAGCCTCTCTTAAACGACAGTTCAAAGTATATATCCAATGAATTGCAGCTAGAAAATGAATGCTCATTTTCTTCGTTGGAACAAGAATCTGAAATAGGTTACAATGCAGTGCTTAATAAATTTGTTTGTCACAAAATTAGAATTCATTTTATAGAGTCAATTCATGTGATCCTTTAAACATTTTTATTCAATATTTTATGTTAGTTCGTGATCTTCTCATAAAAACCCTATACATTTTTGGTCTTATAGTACTCCATATTTGCAGAATCGAAAATGAAATACTTTTCTGCAGAAATTTAAAAAAACGTGAATACTCGTCGTAACCAGTTTTTTCATAAGGATCTTATTAAAACATAAACCGTTGGGTTTAATATCCAAGTAATGGCATACTACTGAAATCTTCATCGAATAAGCTATCTTATAATGCAATAATATACTGGGTATGCCATTTGAAATGAAGAAGTAGTACCATGTTTCCGGTATAACCGAAAGTTGTAGAGGTCTGAATATATTTTTGGGAGGAAGATCATTGTCTCAAATCTCTATATGTGAATTGTAACCACAAAATTTGATTAGTTTTCCATAATCGTCGAATAGGACATCACGGTAAATCACCCTGTATAATATCATCTGTAATATACTTTTTAATTGCTCCTCCAAAAAAAACTTAGGGACGCCTTTGTAAAGATCAAGAGAGAGCACAGAAAGTAAAATGTAAGAAATATAATCTAAACAACGAATCTAAGGAGACGATAGTCTGGAATCTATGATAGATGAATAGAAAATGTGGATTAAAGGAACAAGGTAATTGAAATAATGCAGTAAATAACTTAAAATAGAAATGTAATTCATCCTCTCTTATTGGAGTTATAATAAGAATAAAGAAGAAAGAAAAATCTCTTTTGTACTTTATAATAACAAAAAATATCGTTCCAATAACACAATCTTGTGGAACTCCTGACTCCGAGGGAATTACACCACAGGTTTTGAAAATGAAGAATTTATAAGAATGAAGTATGATGACTAAGGATTCATCAAGTCAAGTAGCTTGACATTTTAACCAACAACTCGACTTGAAAATCAAGCTGAAAAATTATTTACTTGAGCTTGACTCGACTAGATTTTAGATATTTGTTGCTTGACTTGATATCAAGCTACTTGATATTACTTGAGCTTTATATGCACGAAACGCAAAGCATATATTCCTGCAATCTCGTGCGCGCTTAGACTAAATAAGGGGATTCCTCGAGCGCCGAGAGAATGAAGCTTTCGCCACAGTGTGACTTTATTAGTAGTTTTCTCACATTTTCATGAAATCTATTGGTGGATATTTGTAGTTTCAGAAGTATCTTCCCAAACTTGGCCAAAATAGCCAAGGATTTTTCAGATCCTGGATGGAAAATTATCAAATCAAACAAAACCTGGAGGTTTATCAATATTAAGAAACTGTGTTTTTTCATTTTTTAAAATTTTGTTATGATTGATAGTGTTTTAATTCATGTTGCTATTTCAAAAAAGTTGATATTGTCGGTTCTTTTATACAATTTGATGAATAAAAGTGTTTTCTGCTGGGTTCCTTCACATTTAATTATTATTTTTATTGATGTAACACTACATAATAAGACTGCTAAAAATCGAGTACTTTGACATAATTCAAGTACTTGATATATAAACACTTGACTTGAGTTGAGATTGAAAAACTACTATCATACTTGACTTGAGCTTTACTTGAAATCAAGTCAAGCTCAAGCCAATAATTAGTTTGAAAGTACCTAATGATGAAGTCAAATGAGATTTAATTCCCTTTGAAAAAGCGACTTGAGATGCGACTTTCGGAGCATACATCCTCGTACCACTCAGTTCAGTCAGTTCTCTAGAGATCTACTGATAAAATTCTTAGGTTATCACAAATTCTTTCATACACTCTTGGACCGCCGCATAGGTTTATTCAGCAATCTACAATCTGTAATGCAATCTATAGAAAAGCCAGACATTATGCCCAATATTTATAACTTAATAAGAAGACTATTAACGAACTTATACCCAATCTCGAGATTATCCGATAATTGTAAAAGTCGAGTTCCAACACCAGTTGATAAGATTAGTTCGCATATATTATTAGGATTTTTACGGAATATTGAATCTAAAATTAATACGGGGATGCAATTTTAAAATTCCTTCATTTTAAATTAGATCCGCCCAGTGACCTTGCAACCAAGCGAGGCGAACTTTGAATTACGGTATGGAGAGGTCAGAGGTCGTCGTCAAATGAGGCGATCATACACGCACAACCTCCGTAAGAGTGGCCCATAAAGCACCTACTTGAGTCCCAATTAATAACCCGATTGCACCAGGCAACCAACCAGTTATTTTTATTCCTCATAACGCAGAGGTGTTTTATTAACGGTTGCGGATTTTTCATATTAACTGAGCGTTGTTATTACGCCGATTTGCCGTGGGGTTTTCTGCTGAACTGCCTGTAGTTTATTATTTCGATAATGAGTCTTCGCCGGGATTGTTTTAATACCAAAAGGAATTACTGCTTTCGTTACTTATCCGATCTGTGGATTTCGAAGGTTGAAAACAAGTAATTCTACTCAAATATTCATTCTACTCGAGATGTATCGGGTGTCCCAAATTCGTTGTCTAGTGAGAGGATCTCAGAATCTCTTTGAGCCAGAAAAAAATGAATTGCACATTTTCGAGTTCGATTTTTCAGCAAATTATTCTGGTGGAAACCGCAACCTTGATATAAGCTCGACTGTTTTCAAGTTATAAGAGAAAATTGGAAAATGGCGTGAAATGAAACGTTCTCATAACTCTTTCATTATTGGTGCTATTAACATGCAACAGTAGAATCCATTGGTGTAATCATTTATTACTTATTGCCATCAATTTTGGAGTTATAATACAAACTTGTGTTTTTTCAGATGTAAACCATAACAATTTTTATAACAAAGAAAATCATTCAATTTTTCCCTTTTCAGAAATATATAACATGATTACTATAACTATAAAAATTATCGAAAGTTTCAGTTTCACACGGTAAATCAACCAAGTGCCTATCTATAAAGATCTGTGAACTTCAGATAATTAAAATATTCGGTGGCCACCAAGGTCTCCTGATTTAACATCGTTAGATATTTTCCTTTGTTTTCATTTGAAGAACAACATTTATTGATTCGAAAATGTTGACAAAATCTGACGGTGTTGAATCCAGTCGTGAGATTCAGAAAACAACTAATTTAATAAGAAATATATAGACATATTCTTTTGAAATAAAGCCAACCAAAAAAAATTATCAACTTCAAATAACGAAACAGATGTAGATGTACCTAATCTCAATTTAGCAGAGAAAATGTTAACGAAGCATCATACATTTCAACGAATGATACAAGAGCACTAATAAAAACCTTAGGAAAAACTCTGTCTCCCTATATAGGTTTGTTTTTTTATTTACAGAATAAGCTGTCATATTTATATTCTTCTTTTTGATCCAAACAAAAACAAACAAAAAAGAAAAGAACTAGAAAGGAGTAATAAATGTTAGTTTCCATTATATTGATTTGAAGTTAGCGACCCCTTCTAAAAACGAATCTGAAACTGAATGAATAGCTTTGAAATCAACATGAAATTTATAAATTGATCAATTCACCAAGTGGTCAATGGCTTTTTCACAGCACACTCACATAGTGGGCTTTCAATAGAATGTCATTTGAAGAGCATACTATTGCAACGACCATGACCAGTCAGTCCTAAGTGGATTTGAAATATACCAAGTTTTCCTAGGAAGATTGAAACCAACAAGGGCGGATATAGCTCTTTTTCATGGAGGGGGTGGTAACGAATACAAACCAATAAATCAGGTACACAACATTTAATCACCTCAGATAAACTTTGAAACATAATTTTTTCAAAACTTAAAAAAAATTCAATCAAAATATGTACAAGTAAATAATATAATAAGAAATATAGTAATAATAGTAGAAAAAGCTATAGACTTCCCGTTTTTTCAGTTTGATTTGTGCTAAAAGGTTTTTGCTTATAACGTATTTAGAAAGTTGTCATTGATTGCAATATTTGGGAAATTACCAATTTGAAGTTATTGCATGAAATATTTTATGTTGAGTAACTTTTTTTCAGGGTTTCGATATTCATTACTCTCCCGTAAATCCGCCCTTGAAACGTAGAAATAACTTTGAAGTACTTCATTATGACCATCTTAAGCATAAAACACTTTATATCTCCAAATAAATTCATTTTATGGAAAAAATGAAAGAGACAAAATGTTTTTAGTTAAACAAAAAGATTAATATACTGCAAAGAAGAATGTATATTTCCGAATAAAAAAAATTTCTTGACCTTGAAATGAACCATTGAAGGGCCACATTGAATATCTGCAATCATGAAGTCAGAAACTTTCCCAAGGAATAATTTCAGTGGATCTTTCAAAATGGGTCACCCTGTATAACATACACACAAAATCTAAACATTTTCAACCCGATTGGATGTGTTGTCAAAAAAAATTAGTATTTATTTTCCAATATTCTATGATTCTGATGATTTCATCAACTAGCAATACTGAATAAAGCTTGAACTATTGCCGAAAGCTTCTGCCGACAAGTTAGTACTTTTCTAAAATTTTTGCGTTTAACGCTGTTTCCACAACTCTGTTGTCCTCTTCCTATACTGTAGGTTAGTAATTGAAACCAATAGATCATGTAACTATGATTACTGAGCTTATTATTTAGCTATTATTATTTAGCTTCCTATTATGTACTCAATTTATTCTACTTTATTACATAATAAGACGTTACCCTGACTTACATTATCTTTCTTATTAGCGAAGTGAATAAATAATTGTTTATAGGAGATGAGTAGAGTTAAGTAGGAGTTTAGCAAATTATCTCGCTTTCAAGCATGTCTTCTATATCATATTTAAAAGTATTAATAAGAAGATTTTGAAAGGTTAATCCAGTGGTTGAAGATATGATTCTTAATCCGTGTATTTCCACAGCTCCAGCATTCAAAAATTAGTTTCGCATCGGCACAAAGTAATTGAATTCTAAAGTGATAACTTGGCTGATTATACAGGGTAATTTTTTTCAAGTTGAATCAGTTAAAACTATCGAAATGGAAACATTTTATGGAGAAATGTTTCTGATGAAAAGACGGTGTTTTTTGGGAAGAAATCCATTTATGCCACAACCTTCTCTATTTTTTTCGCCCTTAGGAGGAAGAGAGGTCAACTGTAGAATTTCAAATCAGAACCCTTGTTTTTCTTTCAGATTCCACCAATAATCTTCAAAAAATACAAATGTTTTGTATGAACAATTTCTTACAATTCTTCATATTATGGCACTGTAATCGAATTCAAATTTTCTGCTTGAACGACGAAAACGTATCAGTTCTATTATATAATCATTCACATGAAATTCTGATATTTCTGACATTGATCATTCGAAAATGGCAAGATTTTGGGCTCCTGGTGTTTTTGGTTCAAAATATAATATTTGTATCAATTGAGAATCAATTGAAAAAGAATCGAAATGGATGGATTTCGAATCTAGTAGAAATCTCCGTCAAGTCGTCTATCTTCAAGAGCAGAACGTTTTCCATCGTTCCAACACAATTTATGACTAAAATTTCAGGTGAATGATTTAAAAACGGATACATTGAGATAATTCAGACAGAAAATTCAAATTCGATTACAGAGCCATATGTGTTAAATAGTGGAAAATTGTTCGTACAAAATTTTCGTATCTTTGTCGTAAAATACGAATCTGTAATAAAAAAACAGTAGTTTTCCATTTGAAATTTCAAAGTTGAACCCACCTGCCATCCAAGGGTTAGGGAAATGGAAAAGTTTTTAGCATAAGTGGACTTTCCTCTCATAACCATTAACTTTTTATTCAAAATATTTTTCCATAAGATGTTTCGTTTTCGATATTTTTAACTGATCTCACTGATTCAACTGAAAAAAAAATCACCTGGTATATTTAATGGATTGGGTCCTAACTTGATGAGAATTCATTATAGATAAGTTAAAACAGGGGATAAAACAAAGTAATTTCCACTTATCTTAATATTAGTGGAAATTATTTTGTTTTATTTCATTTGGGTGCTTATATTGTAAGCGTAAATTTTTCATGTTAGATTTTTATCAAAAATCAAACGAATATCTTTCGTAACCTATTAGTTTTCAATTTATATCAACCTCGAAAACACGGCCTAATGTTCAAATCGACCCCCAACTAATCCTAAGCTCATATATGCGCTATGTTCTTTCACAATAAAATTCATACCGCAAGTTGAATGAGAACATATGCTTGTATCTACCCTCCCTAACCAAGGGAGTACCGAATTTCCAAAGGGATCTATGTATATAGATATTTTCTCTATGCATTCATTGATCTAATAATATCCCATCAGTCTATGGTTGACACCAAACACCCCCTCGCTCAACCAGTCAAAACAGCAACGGATTTCTGATTTCTAAACGAGAAAATAATAGACTGATTGGATTTACTCTCTCAAAAGGCATAAAAGGAAAGGACATCGGCATAAATGTGAAGTCATCGCTATTGACCTTTTCGCACAGATTTTTGTTGTGTTTATGGAACATAAAAGGTATTTTGTCTGTAAAGTAGGGGTGAAATGACAAACCTAACAAACACAATGATGGGTGATTGGATTTAGGCAAGCAGCTGAGTTTTGAATAAAGCCATAATTTTCATAAGCGCAGCGGATCATCCCAGAAGAATTTCGTTTTGCATTTGGTGAAGAATTCAGAACAGAAGGATTTCCACAACCCTTTCATTGGGTCTTCGTTTCAATGCAGTTATGATTGAGCCATATTATACAGGGTGAGTCAATAGTGCTAAATCGGTTGATAACTATTGGAAATTTTAGGTTAGGAGAATGATTCAAAATTTGACGGAATCGACAGTACTCGGCGCATAAGCTCAAATTATTTTCGACTCTAGATACTGGTCCGAAAGTGGTGAAACACGATAACACCCTGTTTTTTATATC
The DNA here is from genome assembly GCF_914767665.1 of Harmonia axyridis. Lineage (NCBI taxonomy): Eukaryota > Metazoa > Arthropoda > Insecta > Coleoptera > Coccinellidae > Harmonia > Harmonia axyridis. The sequence continues at coordinate 38,484,700 of NC_059504.1, forward strand.
ATATTTCAAATGAGAATGCCCAATTTATATCATACTCACAATCCCCATGAAATTGTGATTTGAAAATACCCCGCTTGTCATCATTCATCTTTGGTACCTTTTTTTTTATTAAATTCTCGAATAGTTTTCAAGTCTTCTTCAAATTGACGGATCATTCAACAGGTGGTCCCAAGGACACAGCAATTTTTTGAAAATGACCTTCAAAAATTTCTACAATTCATTTGATGAAATGAATATTTACAAATATTTTGATGATTTCTTTGATTTGGGTTATCTTCAATTGGTATTATTAGTAGGTATCAAGTAGAGTTGAGTTATCTCATCCCTTTGAAACTGTGGGCGTGTAAAATATACTGCCTCGTACAAAACATGAAATGCGAAGCATTTTGAAAACTATTCATTTTAGGTACAACATGTCTCAACGAAAAATGAAGACTACTCGCTAGGCTACCCGACAGGCAAAAAATCAAGGCATGCCAAAAATAGCATACCTTGATTTTTTTCATCGAAATGAATTGAAAACCACGTGAAACAGAAACTTAGCCTGAATTCTTTTAAGGAGACCGAAATGACTGCGTATTTTCAACTGAAGAAGTGTCATCAATACTTATCACTTATACCAGCGTTTCTCAAACTCTGGGGCGCGCATCTACATCTATATCTACATCTACAATTGGTGGGCGCACAAGAAATTGAAAATAAAAAGATAAAAATAAAATGCTAAAGAGAGTTCCAAAAAAATATCAATTGAAATTTCATTCGAAAATGACTAAGAAACATTTCAAGGGCTAACTAATGGATGAGATGAGATTGTTTTAAGACTAGGGCTTCACGGCTTGGCGTGATTTTCAAGCTACTTGGTTTGAGCTTAACTTGAATTCAAGTCAAGGTCAAGTCACGTATTTATTTATCAAGCAGTTTTATTGTGTACTGTCACATCAATAAAAAAAATGATGAAATGAGAAGGAACCTTGCAAAATACACTTTTATTAATTGAACTTAATTTATAAAAGAACCGAAAATATCAACTTTTTTTTAAATAGAAACATAAATTAAATCAATAAAAATTCAAACTAAATGAAAAATAATAAAAAATAATTTCTTAATATTTAGAAACCTCCATGCTTTGTTTGATTTCATAATTTTCCATCCAGTATCTAAGACACATGAGGCATCATATAGATATGTCTTCTATCCTATTGCGGGTTTTTGTAACTGTAAGAACAGATATGGAAAATTGTGTTTCAACAGGAGCTGAAGATGCTGGCATTGATAAAAACCCTTGGCCATTTTGGCCAAGTTTCTGAAAGTACCAAAATCTACTAATAGATTTCATAGAAATGTGAGAAAACTACTAATAAAGTCACACTGGCGAATGCTTCAGTCACTCGGCGCTCGAGGAATCTCCTTATTTAGTCTGAGCGCGCACGAGATTGCTGAAATATATGCCGTGCGACGCGTGCATATCAAGCTCAAGTAATATAAAGGCGCACAATTTCTCTAAATTTGGTTCCTTGTTAGAGATTGCCACTCTGAGTTTCCATGTTCATTTCTGTTTTTGGATTTTCAGGTAGTAAGTTCCAAAAATCCAAATTCACAGAGATAAGACTTTGGAAAAGGCAAAAGAATCATAAGCGCTTTGGCTTTTAGAACGGAGTAGTCGTTCGGAAGCTCAGTCCAGAAGTTCTTTAGCATATAAAAATAATTCATTTTAATTTCGTGAACTTCGAAAGAAGTCTCGCAATTAGGTAAACTCCTCTCCTTCAATGAATAAACATGAAATGATGAAATGAAAATTTATCTATTCGAAAATGAGGGGAAGTAACCGCGCGAACATATTCATTAAACAATTTAAGTCTCCCGTTTCCCAAAACGCTTAATTGCAATTGTGAACCACGTGTGTGACGATATGCGAGGGTTGAATCCGTAGCCCTTCAGGATGACTCATTCAATTAAGCTTAACTGGTCTCGCAGACGGATTAGAATGATGAAGTTAAACAGCAACATCGTAATGGAAAATCGATTATTTCAACTCTTAAAATAACACCTATACTGGATAGTCCTGAATTGAAAGTAAAGGGTGTTTTTTTAGAGCTATAGAACTTTAAATTGCAATAAAACAACGATGGATTATTCGGTTGACATGAATTTTATTTATCCGCAAGATAATCTTGTGGCATTACATTTTAAATATGATTTCTGGCATATGACCGCCACGGCTGGCTCGGATGTAGTCCAATTTGGACGTCCAATTTTCGATGACTTTTTGCAACATTTGTGGCCTTATATCGGCAATAACAAGGCGAATGTTGTCTTCCAAATGGTCAAGGGTTTGTGGCTTATCCGCATAGACCAATTACTTTACATAGCCCCAGAGAAAGTTGTCTAGCGGTGTTAAATCACAAGATCTTGGAGGCCAATTCACAGATCCAAAACGTGAAATTAGGCGGTCACCAAACGTGTCTTTCAATAAATCGATCGTGGCACGAGCTGTGTGACATGTTGCGCCGTCTTGTTTGAACCACAGCTCCTGGTTTTCATGATTGTTCAATTCGGGAATGAAAAAGTTAGTAATCATGGCTCTATACCGATCACCATTGACTGTAACGTTCTGGCCATCATCGTTTTTGAAGAAGTACTGACCAATGATTCCACCAGCCCATAAAGCGCACCAAACAGTCAGTTTTTCTGGATGTAACGGTGTTTCGACATACACTTGAGGATTAGCTTCAATCTTAATGCGGAAGTTTTGTTTGTTGACGTAGCCATTCAACCAGAAGTGCGCTTCATCGCTAAACAAAATGAAATGGACGTAGTGCGCGATACGTATTCCGCACAGAACCATTATTTTCGAAATAAAATTGCACTATTTGCAAGTGTTGTTCAGGCGTGAGTCTATTCATGATGAATTGCCAAACCAAACTGATAATAAATCACCATCTTGAACAGTAATGCCAACTTATATACTTCGAAAAAAAAACATCCTAGACAGACAAAATTGACAGATTCTCTGCTCGGATTATATTAAGAATAGAAAGTGCTAACATGTGCCCGCATACGCTTTGTTTTAGAGATACAGGGTGTTAACGTCTGATTTTTTCTCAAGTTTCTTTGACATAGCGCATTCCCTGCAACTCAATTCTGAAATATATATTCTAATTCAGAATTTTCATCGTGAGATATGCTAATTTTGAATGCAAATCTACCGGATGATATTTAATCCCCTGATGGAAAATCCAAATTATAATAAAGATCCAGTTAGTATACTGTGATGAAAAAAATGATTATAAGTTTTGATACTCATTTGCCTGATCTTCAGCGAAGACTGATATAAAGCATCAAAAAAGTAGGACTACAAGAAACACCTTGTATCTGTAGTTGAGATTAAGCAATAAAATGAAATTGTGTACGAAGCTTAAAATTGTTATTTAACATCGAAATGTCAACTTTCATCTCGATCGAATATGCAGTTTTCAAATCAACTTATTCGATATCCGAACCTATCTATTCAAGTTTCTATTCTTGAATTCGACCACGAAATCATCACGAAATCATCATCTGTGAGTCGGTCCTTATTGGCAAAGAATTTGAAAATTACAAACATTGTCACCAAATTTGCGATCTGTTCACTAAACAGTGTTCAAAATAGAATTGAAATGAACTTAATTTATGTCTGGTTGTCATTAAAATAACAATTATTTGGTTCTTTGTAAAATAAGAATTTCAATTATATCAAATTTCATGAAAATTCCAAATTACAAAAAGTAAAATATTGATAATAATATTCCAATTCTAGATGATTTTGCTTAATTTGAAAATAAATATTTTAAACACAGATTAATTTGAGCGAAATTTGTTGAACTGCTTGGATAGAAATTTTCTAGTTGAAAAATTAACAGTGTTGTGCCTGAAGTGGTGATGGGACACAGTAACAAAGCCTACATAGAACACAATCAGTTCTAGCAGCAGCTCTAAGCTTAGGAGGTCCCATAGAGGCCTAGGAGAGTCGAGATTTAAAAATTAACGTTAAAAACATATGGACATTGAAAACATATATTATTTCTAAATAAAATATGATGTGAAAAGTAACTGTAAAAACACGTGACAACTGTATTGTTTCAGTCATTTTTATTATTATTTTAGTAATTAAAAAATAGTATAAACTTTTCAATTGAAGATATGTTTCATATCTATTTCAAATCGATTTCGTCCCGCGTCAATTAATCGATATTCAAAACCAAAATACCCAACAATGTTTAACCTTGATAGGATGTCTTAAATAAGTGTTCTCACTTACTCTTAAAAAAATCTTCAGATTGAAGGGGCGACTTTTGAAGAGACCACCCTTCTTGGATTTCAATGGTATTGATCCCTTTTCAGTTGATTTCCGCATTATTTCTTATGGAGGTGCCTCAGAGTAATAAACATAGACATAGATAGAGAAAGCATATGTCATTTTCAGTAAGCAAATTTTGTCCCCAACATGAACTATCAAATTTGACATGAAGCGCGCAGAAATGAAAACATATCAGTAATACGATATTTCACTCAATTAATTCACGAGTTTCTCCACAAAGAAACGCACTTCTTATATCCCATAGTGAATCAACGTTTCATATCAACTCAAAATACAGGGTCTTTCACGAGGAACCTCACCCATATTTATACGGGAAACTACTGAACGTATTTTCATGAAATTCAACACTTATAAGTATTTCACGATGCTGATGAAATCTAAAATATTTTCAAGGCATGCGCACCTCCGATTTTTCCGGAAATGACGTCAACTTCCGTTTTTCAAATTAGAACACCAATTTTTTATTGCAGAAATGGATTCCTCAGAAAATTTCAAGTTATTTTGATGTAAAATTTTTCAGTTTTGTTTGGAAAATTCTCTCTGAGCGGGAAAATTCGAAAAAAAAAATCGAAAATAGAGCTCCGCTGAAACAAGAAGAACTTCGAGGTTTTTGGATGGAAAATTTTCATTTTTGGGATTTTTCAAGATGTAAGATTGATGTATCCACTTTAGAAATCGAAATCGCGATTCATGATACAGGGGGTGAAAAAATCGCTTTCAAAGTTAGGGATGACAAAATCGTGAAAAATCAATTTTTTCAAATTAGAACCCCATTTTTTTATGGCAGATATTGAATTAACGTTAAAAAATAATGTGAGTGTATGCATCACACCCTTGCCCTAAAGTGGATATTTTCTAAGTTATTCACAAAAAACTGTTTTTCTTGAATTTTCAGCTATTTCTTTTCCCTTCACGCCAAAAAGATGAAATTTTCAGGAACTGTTACTTAAACCATGTTTTAGATTTTACTACCCTAATATGCAAGAGAAAAAAGTTACAGGTTGTTCCTAAATAGATGGCGAATTTTGATTCGAATTTGTATCGGAAACCTCTTTATTTCAACTAATCGGCCATCGGTTTTCTCTCCAGTGATAAATAAATAATTCCTTATGAACCATATGCAAAAACTTACCATATTTTACATTCTTTTTTTTTAGTGATAGATATCATTAATTACATCTGCCAAATTCCTCTTTATTCAGTAGCATTTTGTGTTTACTATTAATTTGGTGATAATTCGTATTAAGTTATAAAATCGATCACTATGCCTAATTTTACCAATGAAGATTATTTAAATCTCATTCTACTTCATGGAGAATGTAATAAAGTTGTAGATAGAACGATTCGACTGTTCATTGAGAGGTTTCCTGACCGACCCAGATTAGTTGAAATAAAGAGGTTTCCGATACAAATTCGAATCAAAATTCGCTATCTATTTAGGAACAACCTGTAATTTTTTTCTCTTGCATATTAGGGTAGTAAAATCTAAAACATGGTTTAAGTCACAGTTCCTGAAAATTTCATCTTTTTGGCGTGAAGGGAAAAGAAATAGCTGAAAATTCAAGACGAAAAACAATTTTTTGTGAATAACTCAGAAAATATCCACTTTAGGTCAAGGGTGTGATGCATACACTCACATTATTTTTTAACGTAAATTCAATATCTGCCATAAAAAAATGGGGTCCTAATTTGAAAAAATTGATTTTTCACGATTTTGTCATCCCTAACTTTGAAAGCGATATTTTCACCCCCTGTATCATGAATCGCGATTTCGATTTTTAAAGTGGATACATCAATCTTACATCTTGAAAAATCCCAAAAATGAATATTTTCCATCCAAAAACCTCGAAGTTATTCTTGTTTCAGCGGAGCTCTATTTTCGATTTTTTTTTCGAATTTTCCCGCTCAGAGAGAATTTTCCAACAAAACTGAAAAATGATACATCAAAATAACTTGAAATTTTCTAAGGAATCTATTTCTGCAATAAAAAAATGGTGTTCTAATTTGAAAAACGGAAGTTGACGTCATTTCCGGAAAAATCGGAGGTGCGCATGCCTTGAAAATATTTTAGATTTCATCAGCATCGTGAAATACTTATAAGTGCTGAATTTCATGAAAATACGTTCAGTAGTTTCCCGTATAAATATGGGTGAGGTTCCTCGTGAAAGACCCTGTATATTGAGATGAATACCTAAATATATCAGAAATTCATAAAACAAACTTCAAGCGCCCCAAACCACGTGAAACAACAGATGACACTAGGAGAGAAATAGTTGCTAAACCTTGGATTTCAGTATGTAGACACAGAAATTAATAAATATTCTGCATACTATAAATTCGACAATTAAAAAAAATATCGTATTCCAAATATTCAAATTTGCATATTTAATTGAGAATCACTCAAATAAATATATTTCATTCAATATAATATACATTCATAATAAAATTGTGGATTCGAAATAATATCACAATCCAACAACGTAATCGAACCATGTTGGGGACATGTGAAAATTGCGTACACTCCCTCTATCTATGTTTATGTCGATGCCGTTTTGAGGTTAAATCAACAATAAACTACTTTTGACAGAAAAAAAGAAAGTTTTGAAATAATGCCGAAATGATGAAGTTGAAATGAGAAAAATCGTCCCCATTTCAAATTTGAAAAAACTGTTAAATAATGTTATATTATCTCCATCGTCTTTCATCCCAGTACACTCGTGTTTCATCCCAGTATTCCCAGTACACCACCCTCTTTCGATCCAGGCAGACTGCAACAAGCCAGCTTCCGTAAGCGATAGGTACAAACAGGACTTTTTTTCAGACTCTCCTTGTTTGACAGGCTGACAAAGACTGGAGATGAATGAATATCCAATGAGATAACCACAACGGAAAGGTTGATTGGTAGACAATAGGATCGTGTGTTTATGGGGAAATAATGGGGATATTCGATACCATACAAGCGCTATAATATATATAAGAGGGGCATTCGGAGTTGAGCATCTTTCAACCTTCATGAGAAAAAATTTTATTTGGATGTTCATTTTTTTCTTTCGAGCAGTCAATATATGTTTTCCTGATTATTCATTTTCTCCAAAAAAAAAAAACAAATTTTGTGAAAATGCTGAAACATGTCAATTTATATTTCTGCTTTTTCAATTCTTAACATTCATACGAGAGAGATGACGTTATTGGTATTGTCTTGATGACGTCATCGGCTGTTTTTTCAAATGGGAAAGTATGTCATGTGATAACTCAATTTGAAGTTTCTTCAATTACGTATGGTACAAATCATTGTAAGATCCATTTATACAGGGTGAATACAAACCCTCAATTTTTGTAGTCTCTTATTTTCTTTCATTACAGTACTATTATTGATCATGGATATCTGAATTAAAATAAATGCTTAAACTGATGCCCTTCAGCAATAATGTAATGTGAAGGAGGTGCTGAAGATGGAACGATAATATATTACAAAAATATAAAAAATACAAAAAAAATAATACAAAAATGATGTTATGAAATAGATCAATCGAAAGGAGAGCGAAAATGGACTTTATAACTTATAATAGACCTACAAATCTTGATTTGTTCAAGCTCTTTTTCATATTTCATGTTTCGCTCTAAAACATCATTCTACGATGATAATTCCTCATAAATATTTCTTGTTGCTCCATTATTGAATGAAATATTCTTCTTTTTTACTTGTTTTCTCTTTTCAATGTCTCGAAATCCAGATTCGATTCAAATGTTGATTGAATAAATTGCTTCACCGGACTTTCAGTTCCACTTTTCGTAATTTAATAACTGTTTTTTTTCTCGATATCTTCTGCGTGCGTTCGGCAGACCTGATTTAATTGGATTATAATTTAGCAGATTGGTTGAAATTCCTCGCTGATGAGTATATCTTCTACTACAAAAAATTTAATGAGTCCAGCACATTGTTCATCGATCATCAGTTGTTTCATTGAGGCATTCATCTGCCACCAGATTGCAGATTAATTCAGCAATCTCAATGGAACCTGTAAGTCATAAAGATACGGGGACGTACCTGAATTTATAATTAGGAACTTTATGACTCGTGCAGTGATTGTCAATGATGCCGAATGCTGGGTTTAATTGAATCATGCATAAAAACGGCATCAACAGTCGGGACAGTAAACACTGATAATGGAGAGATTGTGGAAAACCCTTCACAAAAATGGGAGAAGATGGTACATCGTTCAATGATGAACATTTCTTGTTACAAAAAAATTTTATTATCTCCACTATCTCACAGAATATCTCATAATTCACCTGAAACGTATATGAAAATGAATGAAATAGGCAGTGGCGGATCACCGCAAAGGTACAGCCATGAAGGGGAATATTCAAAAATTCCATGCTGTTTAAAATTGGGACTAATTGGAAGTACATCTCAAGAATGAAAACCCCCAGATTTTCGTAATTATCTTGATCCACCTTTGATTATAGAATTTGAACTCTGATGCATAGTTATTAGTACCAGTGTACCGGGTTTTTCACCATAATTTGACCCCCCCTTTAACTTTGTTACTAAAAGAGGTACAAAAAAATGTTTTCTACAAAAGTTTCACGAAATCGACTAGAGTTTTTTAAAATGATTTCACAAAACGAAATATATACAGAGTGGGCCACATATTGACAGCAACTTCATTTTTTCAAATGGATTACCCTGTATATTTTTCTATATTTGACTAGCTCTTTTTCCCCTGATTTCAAATATATAACATATGTTTGGTCTATCTCTCTTATTCTGAGTACTACAGAGTTTCAAATTTTAAGAACTACCTAGCATGCTCATGTGATCAGTTTTCAAGTGGTAGGCTGCGATAACTCAAAATGCTCTTTTTTGAGTTATCGCAGCCTACCACTGGAAAACTGCCAGCTTGCATGCCAGGTGGTTCTTAAAATTTGAAACTCTGTAGTACATCATTTTGAAATAGAGAAACTATGAGAAGTAGCTATCGAATGATTAATTGTTACAACAAATAAAAATTTATTGCACGATAATGCTGAGTATAATGGTACAACCAATAATTTTTTCTACAACCTTATTTTTTTGAAGAAGTTAGTAAGATTTAAGATTAAGGTTTCGTATCACTGCGACCTAATGGTCTATTGTGCCCCCAATCAGAGTTATTCTCCCCGTAACGTGATTTACAGTTCCAGAGTTCTGATGAACTCCAATATCTGGGATAGCTTCAAGGAGGCTAATTCCTCACTTCTTCAAGTTTCGTGTCCAAAGCAGGTTTTGCGTTGGCTAGCGATGGCAAGGCATTCCGTCACCAGGTGACCCGGAGTTTCTTCCTCATTCCCACAGAATCTGCACTCATTATTTTCTGTTAGACCCATTCTCATGAGATGTTTCCTAAGACGACAATGCCCTGTGAGGAATCCAGCGAGGAGGTGTGGCATATTTTTACTGAGATCCAGATACTTCTTGGATCTTGTAGTGTCAAAGTTTCGAAGAAACTTTTTGGAGTGATCCAAATCAGGAAGGTTCTGCCAGAGTATTTTCCTTTCGGTTTATCCTTCTCCAGAAACTCTTTTTTGTAGATACATTTGTCTATGACATAGAAAGGTTCCGGGCCGATGGAAGGAGTTGGTGCTCCTTTTCTGGCAAGTGTGTTGGCCTCTTCATTTGCTCTGATTCTCAAGTGGCCGGGAACCCAGATTAAAAAGATCTTGTTATTCATACCTATTTTATTGAGTTTGCTTCGGTAAAGAGAACCCCATAAAAATCGGTGATTTTCAAAGAAATATCTCTAATTTTGTTTTGAACTGAGCACTCCCGTGGTGGAGTTCCCTCTTGATGCTAAATTTTTTAAAGAGGAATGCGATATATGGTCAGTTCTTGAGCACTATGACGAATTGATGTTGATGGATGTTCAGCCACATTCTGGGCTACAATAGCAATGTTTTCTTGTGTCGCACTGGACGAGTGTTGTTTTATCCAATAACGATTCAGTTTCTCGACCTCACTTCACAAATTGATCCACAAATTGCAGTGGGGGCATTTCATTTCTATTGAATTTTCCGAGTTAATCTTTTAAAGTTTGCATAGAAGATTCACCACATTAGAAATAAGATTTTAATATGTCCCAGTTTTTTCAACCATGAATCGACTCATTTCGTTTATATTAATAATTATCGCAAGATGGCCTACCAGCCTACCAGGGATGTAAGCAAGAAATCATATATGTATGAATATTCGCCTAAACTCTAAATCCCCCAAATCAACAACTACTTACAATGAGAGGAAATCTTAACCCCCTGATCCTCCTCTCCATCATCGATTTCTCAATGGAAGCTTATCAATTCACAGCTTATCGTGTTTGCCAGCAATCAAACAAGGGGAATGAATCGCTACCGGACTAAAACAAGGATGAAATATAATTGTCGGTAGCACTAGATCAAAAGGGATTCACACAGAGATCAGCTAGCGATGCGTAAAGAAAAGAACACACGCGTATACATGCAGACTGGCTGATAATAAATTGGTCTGGAGAAACATTAATTTGATAGATTATCCGCACTGTTTATCGTTAAAGGCCAGTATAATTGGCTGACAAAGGAACGACAGAGTTTTGCGAGCACCTAGCCAACAATATCAGCTCCCTCTATGCGATATCCGCTAATTACTGGCATCGGCACCACTTTGAGGGCTTCCTATCTGATGCTGGATACTGCATTCAGGTCGGCTTCATATCGGGATCACGCATCCCTTCAGATTTCTGGATCCTGATTCACCGCATTGTCTGCGAACAGATTTGTCCGGATGTACCTTGCTCATATGGTTCCATCAAATTGGATTTGCTTGAGCTTTTCTGTCATGTGATGAAAATGATAAGAAATGATTTGTATTTTTCAAGTATTCAATTTTGAAATTCGGTATAACGTTTTCAGCTGAACTGCCAACTTCAGTATCACTAAGAATAAACAAAGAATTCTCGAAATGTGATGGCGAAAACCGGAAAAACAATGATAATTACCTAGCTGAAAGCGTGAAAAAAAAAGGAGCAAAACTGACGCGAGGAATGTACTCGGTCTGAGAATTGTGTAACCAGACCAGTATAAACAGAAAATAGCAACAATAAATGACAAAACGTGCAACGATATATGCGCTGAACCTGCGGAATTCAATAAGTTTTTTCTCTTTATTCTTCTAATCAAGGGATGTATGATTGTGGGGTTGAAGCCATTATTGTGGTCCAATTGTTTTATGAAGTTGAGTTCCAGACTGAAATCCAATTCAAACAAGGGAATGAATAGGAATCGAGTGGTAAAAAATGGAAAGCGGAAATCTTATGAGGAATTGGTTGATTGGAGGTCCATCATTATTTCTAGAAATGGTCAAGTCAAGAACGGTAATGGAGCCTGAGTTTTCGAAATCTAAGATAAAAGTAACGTTGGGGTGTATATTTATTACTGATTCCGTTTAATAATTCGAGTGGTGACATTAGTGATTTTCTTCTTAGAACGAAAGAGTCGTCAACGTATTTTGATCAATGTAGGATCACGTGGCCGAAAGATGTGGTGATTACTTGATCTACGTGATCCATGAAAGCATCATCTGCGAGGAAAGAGGAAATTCCTACTTATCATCGCTGTTATTCTAAAGAATCATAGGAAAAGGGATTGTCAAATCCATACAATACTAAACTCTGAAAATATTGAATCATATTATATTCAAAGATAGCTACTTCTAAGGTAATACAAGCCTTTGATATCAAAAAGATGGTTACTCTTCTTGTTGTTCTTTCGTAAGAAAGAAAAAAAAAGGTGTGAGATGAAATATAACTGATTACTCAAATATCCATTGGGATTCCAGAAGTACTTAGGTATTTTGGGTATATTATGTCCCTTCATCATTGATTACGCAGTCGACTATACTTATTATACTCAGTAATGAAAGATACATCCCAAAAAACAAACAAAAAATTGCAAGAGAATCCATTAACCAGAAAAAGATTAATAATCTAGATGTCTGCTGGATGAATGATAAACGCCTGGCTTTAGGATAAATACATAATTCGACAAGCAATATGAGAACGTGAATCGTCTTGATGAAGAACGACAGTCTGACAGTCATCTAAATGAAGCAGTAAAGTCGTTTAAATGATACCATCAGCATAACACGTAACTGATATAAGTACTGCTTCGAATAAAAAAAAAGTTATGATGGGTTGATTTGTATCATAATGGGATTTTTGTTTGGGTCTTCTCGTTATCTAACTCGTTCATCAGTTTTTCATCGGCTTTTCCTTCCAGAATCTCAACCTTTTCTATTAACAAATTATTATTTTCATTTAGAGTAGGTATTATTTTTTTGCACTTCTCTTAATAGCCCTTTTAGATGATTATGTTCTACTAACAACACTGCGATTACAACACTCCAATTAGATCATCATAACATGTCATTGTTTCGCATATTATTTTCATAGTTTCTGAATGGTTTAGTGCAAAATTCAAAATGTTAACGTTTCCAGTGTTTTTATTTTGAGAGATTTCGCGTTCTTCGGAAACCGAGGATAGTATATCTCATTAATTCTCAAAACCACTATCAGTGATGCGACATTTGCAGAGTTTGTTGCCTGCTAGTAAGTACATCACGGTGGATCTGATGATCTTCTTCGTGTTTTTCTTTCTTCTTCTGTCCACAGACACATGTGGTACTCAGTTTCTTTATAAAGAACTAAAAGATAAAGTTCTGTAGGTGTTTCCATCAAGTTATCAAAGTTTTGTTATTTTCGTTTATTTTAATGTTGGAATGGAATGGAATGAAGACCTTTTTACCATAGCATGCATTGAATAAATTGATTTCGTTGTCAAAATGCAATTCCAAAGGGAATTTCATTTGGATATCAAAAAACACATTTTGAGATCAATCAGTGTATGTTTATTTTATTGTGAAGAGGAAGGTATGCCAATGATGGTAAACGATAACAAATCAACCAAATGGTTGCAGCACCATATCCTTTTCATGAAATTTTTCATGACCAATCTTTAAGCTCTTGAATAGATTCTGGCATAGACCTTACCTTTCACGTAGCCAAAAAGAAAAAATTCTAAAGGTTTTAAATCACAAGATCTCGGTGGCTAATTGTGGTCACCTCTCCGAAAGATAGCACGAATAGGAAACTTTTCTTGTACTTCCAGCCATAAAAATCATTAATCATAGCCTAAATATCAAGATCAAAACAACAGGCTACATCAGCAATATTCTCAGTTGTTCTTGAGCGACGCCCAAACAGCTCAAAATTTTCCACCAGATCCACTATTGCCGACCGAGCAGGTGCTTCACGACGATCCAAGTGTCATGAACGGGTTGGTCAGAGAAAGTTGACCAATCGTTCACTTATCTCCGGTTGAGATGTTCTTTTAACCCCTGGAAGAGCGGCTTTCCAGAGGTCTCGGAGAATTAATAATTATGTAAGTTTACCAAAGATTTTATACGTAAGTCCGGCCTGTCGCTTCAATGGACAGGTCTTATTAGTTGAATTTCCTTCTCTAGGGACAGGAATTAGTTTATTGGGTCAATGAAAATCGATTTTAATTTTAAAACTAAATATAATAAAGAAAATAAAAAAAAAATAACCAAAGTTACAATATCCCTTGAAATGTTGACTCAACGGCCAAAATTTTATAAAACAAAAAATGTCTCAAATAATCTGTTATTCAAACAAACGAAACAATATATCAACTTTGAATTTGGGAGAATCGGGACTACTCAAATAAACTTATTTTCATTAAAAAAAAAAAAACATTCAAACATCAACAAATAAACCAAAAAGTAAATAGCCAAAAACTTGCCCTTATCCCACGATGCTAGGTAAGTATTTTAGGCTCTGCCTAAACCTAGTTTTAATTCTTTTTCAAACTGTTCACTCGAAAACGTGTAATTCCTTATATAACACTTCACTCCCGATCCGCGAACTCCGATCTAACCTAATTTATTCCAAAGAGATTCTAAAAAACAAATTCTAACTTTATCCCAAAAAAAAAGTCCTATTTTACTGTTTCTGACCTATTTCAACCGTTCTTAGAGTTAAAACAATTCCTTCTTCCAAAAAAACTTAAAATTCCTTTAACTCTCTATCATCTACTAAATTTCCTTTATTCTTGATTCAACCTTTCAAAAAAATTACTCTGATCTTCAAAAGAAATTGTTTTAATCTAAGTCAGGTTTCGCGACCGACGTTCTAATTCTCAACCTTTCTCAATAAGAGACCCTAAGCGATACTGACTAACTCTTTTTGACCTCCACAAAATATCCTAACATCATACTTCTCTAAGACCGCCCTAACTACTCCTCATGATACCATGTCAATTAGATCATTGGTTAGAACATTTTTCATCTTTTTTCAATAAGAGTCCTTACCTCTACTTCAAACTAAATTTTTCTGTCGATCTCAGCAAGAAACATACTTCAACTCCGCCTAAGACCTTTTTGCTGCGTCATCTGGGAAAGACCCTGACGGTTTTTTCGCATGTATCGAACTCAGATAAGTCAAGATTATTATTATTTTTCTTATCCGTAAAAATATATTGATTTCACCAACGCAGTGAGACGATAAGTAATGAAAAGCAATAATCGATAAAGAATATATCCAGCTCCTAAGATAAGATCGATTTACACATAAGGCTCGACCGCTCTTCTGAATTTAACGTCCATCGTTCTGAATAATAATTCTAATAATTTCAATAATTTCCATAATTTCCAAACTTTCGATTTTCTACAATAATTTCAATAAATTCCAAATTTCCGACTTACTACATCACTCCCTCATCCGAAAAAGTTGTGGCATCGGATGCCATAACTTTTCCCTTACTTTAATCCTTATTAACGAAGTAGTCCTTCCTCTCCAGTTATCACAAAATCAAAAATATATCCTATATCAAAAATGAGACTGGCTCACTAATTTAAAATATTTCATTCTCAGACTAAAAACTCATCATTATCAAATTTCAAACTGCTTACTACCAGATACAAAATAATAATATAATCTATTAACCAAACTTTTCAAAAGCTGATCCTCAAAAAAAAACTATCTCATTTCTACCTATTCTATGGTCTTAAAGTCTATGGTGGTATGTTTTCCGACATTATTCAATAATTCATATCAAATATTATTTACTCAAATAAAATGAAAAAGATAAAATCCAAATCCTAATATGTAATAAAACAAAAAAAATCAAAACAATCAAATCAATTCAAAATATTTTTCTTTTATGCACTTCACTAACTCCTGCATGGAGTTTGTTCACTTTTCGGGATTTCAAAATTTCACTATCGCGGCACTTTCTGGTTCCATTATACTGCTTCATTGGATTGTCTGGTGGAATGGTACTATATTTCTTCCATGGATCTCATCTTCGTCACGGAAATAACCTTTTACTTCGACATCCATCATAGTTCTGGTGATCTGCTCTTCTTCTGCTTGATGGCGATTCATTTCTCTCATAGGACTTATACTTCATAGACTGGCTAGCTTTATTTTTCCATACAAACTTTCATATAAGGACTGTCGGTCATATAATTCCAAGGCCATATTTAATCATGCGAAATACAACGTTGAATACCATTGAAGTCCATTCATGAATACTCGACTATCGGTGAGGGAGCCATTTCTCCCAAATCAAACATACTCGTCGTCCAACGACGTCTACTGTACTGCTAAACCATTAGTATACTTCAACCTTTACATCTTGGTTTCAAGATTCAGGATTCTCTGAGCATCTTCTTCATACTCAGTTTCATCGTAATCCCATCTTCTTCTTCCTCCATAATATAATCTTCTTCAGTCGACATATCTTCTTCCTCGTCTTCTTCTCAGCTTTTCTCTAAAGCTCCTCTTCATCTAAAGCCCATTGATTGATCAACTCTCTAACCAGTTTATCGAAAAAGTGATCGTCACTTCTCAGGTAATATTCAGTTATAATCCACATTGATCTGTATTGTCTGACGTCATGATAGCATTTTAGTTTTGGATATCAACACACACAATTGGAAGTAAGGTTATTCCGTTAACTCGGATTCGATCCATACATCTTCCTGAAGTTACTTCCATCTTTCGTTGTAGACTCTTGAATTTGCAATTTTCCATAAAATATTACAAAACAAAAAAAAATCTGTGCATTATTTCGCTCTAACTAAATATCATTATATCCCTTAAAATTTCATAATCAATCAAAAAAAAATTTGAAAAAGTCTCAAACCAACTAATTATATGAACATAACCACCATAAACGTTCATTGAATTTACCAAAAATAAAATAATTCTATATATTTCACTGTCAAACCCTTGGGTTGAATGTCTCCTTTATATTATCTCAAATTATCTATTCTGATTTCCAAATAAAACTATATAAAATTCCTTTTTTTTTTCTGAAACATAACATAATAATAAAAAAACATCAACAAACAAAAAATGAGACATCCATATCCTAAAATGGGGACCCTATATCCGATAGTGACTTCCTTGGAAGAAGGAGCCACTAGAATCTCACGTTGGGCAGGGTCGACTCAATTCCCTGAGGGACCTGTGTCCCACGTTACCCGTCAAAATTTCGAAATTGAAAGCAAACTCGGTTTAATATCATCCAAAAATTGCAAAAAAAAATAATTATCTTATCTCCCGAACAGCCTACACTACACCTAACCTACAATTTTCACTTCGCTATACTTCCCCAAGTTCCCTAATCTGAAATAAAATTAATCAAATTTCACCAATATTATCAATTATCAATCATTTTACGCAATTATCAAAAGTCT
This sequence comes from Harmonia axyridis, assembly GCF_914767665.1. NCBI lineage: Eukaryota > Metazoa > Arthropoda > Insecta > Coleoptera > Coccinellidae > Harmonia > Harmonia axyridis. Next base: position 38,501,850 of record NC_059504.1, read on the forward strand.
CCAAAAAAAAAAACAAAGTTTCCATAATTCGTCAAACCTATAAAAAAAAATCACCAAAATTTCCATTACCTATCCAAAATGTCAAAAATTTACCAAAATATGAATGATCTATATTACAATGGATTTATCTGTATGTACCGTTATCTATTAGTCCCACCCCCATCGATCCGGTGGGCGACGTACTCTAGTCGATCTACCTAGAGGGATTTCTTCCTCCTCTATTTCCTCATTTTCAAATTGCGCTCGATTCAACCTCATAATCATCCTCATCGGCGAAAATTTTCGTATCTCAGTCCGTTCATCATCAGATTCAGTCTCGCTACCGTCCGTATCTAATTTCTCTGAACCGTCGGATTCTTCTATATCAATCCCAAACTCTCGATTTCTCGCGGTATACGGTTTTAACCTATCTACATGAACGACTTGTTCCTCTCTACCCCCACATTTCCTAATTCTATAGGTCATTGGACCAAGCAATTCCACAATCCTACAAGGTCCTACCCAAGGTTCCATTAACTTTTTTGATATACCCTGTTTCGCCGACATTTTTTTCAAATAAACTAATTCCCCTACGTCAAATTGAGGATCCACTGTATTTTTGTCAAATTTCTCAACCCTATAAGATTTTACCTTTTTTATTGGCTCAGTTAATTCCCGAGATTTCGTACTTGTAATATTTTGCTTCGAAATTTTTCCTTTTCCACGGATTTTTTTCTCATCTCTTTCTGTCATCCCTATCGTTTCGTCAACGCTTATTTCTTCAATATCGCTATCTGATTGATTAATCTTTTCTCGTTTTGAAAAACACTTTGTTTCAAATTCCGCTATATTTTCCACTTGAATACCGATATCCCTCATTGCTAAATTTCTTTTCTCCTCGTAATTTTCCGTTTGAGTATCGACCTCCGTCTTAACCTGCAAATTCTCTCTTTCACCTTGTTTTTCCAAACTAACCTGCCTTACCCTGAAGTGATTAACTTGTATTTCATCTTTCTTCTCCTCTGTATATCTATCCCCTGTATATATACCTTCATTTAAATCTTTATTCAGAAATTTAAACTCTCTTCCCCACATAATTACCGATGGTTCGTGTTCATACTTAATATGCGCTTGATTTTCCTTAAGAAAATCCCTACCTAGTATTATATCAACGTTTCCTAATGTTTCATCATCCACTAATATGACCGTACAATCTATCTTCAATCCTTCTCCTATTGGACTCACCGCAATATTCGCCGTACCCCAGGTACGTACATCATGACCTGATACGCTTGTTAAATCACAGTCAACACCGTATTCATGGACCTCGTCTCTTGAAATCAATCCTCTTTTTACGAGAGACACCGCTGCTCCTGTATCTATCAAACAAACACCTATCTTTCCGTTGATACTTAATTTTCTCAAATGTGGTACGTCATGCATTCCTGCCGAATGTACTTCCGGAATTACCAGGACCGTACGTTGCCTAAATTCTCTTCTAGGTAGCCGCATTTTTGGAGAACGCAATCCGTTCTGAGTATCGACATCCTTATTACACGTATTTACCGGCAATTTCTCTTTCTCGCTTAGTTTCTCCGACCTAACTCGATTTACGCAATTCTCTTCAAATTTTCCCCATGATCCCTTATTACTTAATCCCTGATTACACGACTCAACTTCCTTTCTCATCTTTATATTCTTTTTTGTCTTTTCAAATGGCAAATTTATTTTTCGTGAAAAATCTCTATTGATATGTATCGTCCCAATGACAAAATCCTTTCGTCCGCCTGGTTCTATCTCACGATCGTTCCTTGCACATTCCGTTACCCAGCGCCCCGGCTGATTATCGATATTTCGCACTCCTTGAGTTTTATGTATCGCTCTCGCATTATTCCTACATTCTCTTGCGAAATGACCTAATTGACCACACGAAAAACAAATATTCTCAACTTTTTGTCCTCTTTTTCCCCCAATTAATCCAATATTCCTACAATTTTTCGCAATATGTCCTTTCTTCTCGCATAATTGGCAAGTTATTTCACATTCAATTACCGATATTTTCGAATTAAATGACCTGTATCCCTGAATAATTCTATTTTTCATTTCATGTAATTTTACCAATTCTTCCGCTTTCTCTAAATCCAAATTTTTTTCTAGTAACAAAAACATACCAACCTCTTTCATAATATCTTTTCGAAGTCCCATTTTAAACTGATTTAAAATCAAATTCCTATTTATCTTTCTTATACCCAATTCTTCCTCTTTCGTCGCTCCGATCAAATCTTCAGTTAATAATTCTGCGCCAATAGTTTTTAATCTGGTACAAAATGAAGATACATCCTCATCTTGTCTTTGTATACATCTACTCAAATTCCACTGACATTCCCCCGGTAATTTTTGCGACATAAATTTTTCAATTAGTCTCAATTTTAATTCTGCGTAAGTCAATAAATTTAAAGTAACATCTGATTTAAAATAGCTGTATGCTTCGCCTACTAATTTTAGTTTCAATAGAGTGAGGGTTTCGTCCTCACTCCATCCTTCTATTTTTGCCCTTAGTTCTAATTTATCAAAATATCTCAAAGCTTCTTTTCCTGAAAAATTTTCCAAGGTAGTCAACATCATTCCTAGCGAATAACATTGCATATTTACTATTGCCGGATTCACAGGTGGATTTCCGCCTGGCGCATTAACTGAAGTAGCGCTATTAACAGTACCAGGTAGAGGAGGTGTAATCGACATTTTCAATTAAATTTGAATACCCAAAAATTAATAACAATAATACAACCAATACAATAATTTACCTTTACCCTTATATATTTGGTATCCCACGTTGATCAACTGTCTGACCTTTCACCTGAAATCCCTAAATTTCTTTCTAACACCGAAAACTAGTAAATTCCAAAACTAGCATAAATCTGACGTCAATGTCTACTTGAAACTCTTTTTCAAATTTTGAAAATTAGAAAATGGATCAAAACTTACTTAAAAATAATTTTGTGAGAAAAATCACTTCAATTAAAAAAATGTCCCAAAACAAATACCTCTAATTAATTATGAAAATTATTTATTCACTTCTACTTCTAGTTGATTTAGAAAATGAACGTTCAACGAAAAAATTAACTAAGTATGATTCAGGCCCAACAGCTGATTTTCTCCAACTTCCTAAATAACATACCTAAATATAAAAAAATCAGAATCCGACACACTCCTCCACCTCAACAAAATTAAATGTTTTCACCCCTGATAAAAACAACAATACACTCAAAATAATTCAAATTCCAAAATATCGATCATACACAAAGAATACAAGGTCTATTCATCCAAAAGTCTCCCAATTCAACAGTTTCTTTCTCAAACTTTACTCTAATACTTCAATATTATCAATCCTCAAAATTTCAACTACCAAAAATTAACTTTTTGAAAAATATCCGATCCCAGACAAAAAAATTATCTCTTAAGCTATCACCAATTCGTCATATTATCCCAGAGAAACAAAAATCAACTAATATCCCTTAAGCTGTCACCAATTTGTCATGAACGGGTTGGTCAGAGAAAGTTGACCAATCGTTCACTTATCTCCGGTTGAGATGTTCTTTTAACCCCTGGAAGAGCGGCTTTCCAGAGGTCTCGGAGAATTAATAATTATGTAAGTTTACCAAAGATTTTATACGTAAGTCCGGCCTGTCGCTTCAATGGACAGGTCTTATTAGTTGAATTTCCTTCTCTAGGGACAGGAATTAGTTTATTGGGTCAATGAAAATCGATTTTAATTTTAAAACTAAATATAATAAAGAAAATAAAAAAAAAATAACCAAAGTTACAATATCCCTTGAAATGTTGACTCAACGGCCAAAATTTTATAAAACAAAAAATGTCTCAAATAATCTGTTATTCAAACAAACGAAACAATATATCAACTTTGAATTTGGGAGAATCGGGACTACTCAAATAAACTTATTTTCATTAAAAAAAAAAAAAACATTCAAACATCAACAAATAAACCAAAAAGTAAATAGCCAAAAACTTGCCCTTATCCCACGATGCTAGGTAAGTATTTTAGGCTCTGCCTAAACCTAGTTTTAATTCTTTTTCAAACTGTTCACTCGAAAACGTGTAATTCCTTATATAACACTTCACTCCCGATCCGCGAACTCCGATCTAACCTAATTTATTCCAAAGAGATTCTAAAAAACAAATTCTAACTTTATCCCAAAAAAAAGTCCTATTTTACTGTTTCTGACCTATTTCAACCGTTCTTAGAGTTAAAACAATTCCTTCTTCCAAAAAAACTTAAAATTCCTTTAACTCTCTATCATCTACTAAATTTCCTTTATTCTTGATTCAACCTTTCAAAAAAATTACTCTGATCTTCAAAAGAAATTGTTTTAATCTAAGTCAGGTTTCGCGACCGACGTTCTAATTCTCAACCTTTCTCAATAAGAGACCCTAAGCGATACTGACTAACTCTTTTTGACCTCCACAAAATATCCTAACATCATACTTCTCTAAGACCGCCCTAACTACTCCTCATGATACCATGTCAATTAGATCATTGGTTAGAACATTTTTCATCTTTTTTCAATAAGAGTCCTTACCTCTACTTCAAACTAAATTTTTCTGTCGATCTCAGCAAGAAACATACTTCAACTCCGCCTAAGACCTTTTTGCTGCGTCATCTGGGAAAGACCCTGACGGTTTTTTCGCATGTATCGAACTCAGATAAGTCAAGATTATTATTATTTTTCTTATCCGTAAAAATATATTGATTTCACCAACGCAGTGAGACGATAAGTAATGAAAAGCAATAATCGATAAAGAATATATCCAGCTCCTAAGATAAGATCGATTTACACATAAGGCTCGACCGCTCTTCTGAATTTAACGTCCATCGTTCTGAATAATAATTCTAATAATTTCAATAATTTCCATAATTTCCAAACTTTCGATTTTCTACAATAATTTCAATAAATTCCAAATTTCCGACTTACTACACAAGAGTGTTTTAGTTTTGCGAACTGTGACTGCAAAATTTTACCATTTTTGTTGAGAATTTTAACAATTTCATTGAATTGTTGAAGCGTTTGTAGTGACTCGGTTTGCTCAGAGATGGCGCTATGGTGGTAGTGCGCCACAAAACATCGGCCCCGGCGTATTTAAAGGGGTCGACGCGAAGCAACCGATTCACTTCTCACCCAATGGTGTGGGAAGGTGTGTCTTAGGCAGAGATCGCTGGATAGCCTAACCGATGAGTCCACCAGCGATCTCGGGACGAAACGCAATACCCCCGGGAGAGGGCGCACCTAAATATTGGCTCGAGACAGACTCGCCAAATTGGTGACCCCGACGTGATGACGGAAAGCTGCGGCGTTGGAGCGCAGAGGCGACTCACTGCCCCGCTCAACGTTACGGCTACTGGGGTGTCCATCGGACACTAGAGCCGATGGCACGCCGAGCCTCGTTTTTTCGTCATCACAGCACGCAAGCGCTCTCTCCCCCCTGGGACCACCTGCGTACCTCCTCCTCAGGAGGGTCTTCGTTACTGGTGAGGGGGTGTGTAGTGACTCGGTTTGCTCAGAGAAGGCGCTATGGTGGTAGTGCGCCACAAAACATCGGCCCCGGCGTATTAAAAGGGGTCGACGCGAAGCAACCGATTCACTTCTCACCCAATGGTGTGGGAAGGTGTGTCTTAGGCAGAGATCGCTGGATAGCCTAACCGATGAGTCCACCAGCGATCTCGGGACGAAACACAATACCCCCGGGAGAGGGCGCACCTAAATATTGGCTCGAGACAGACTCGCCAAACGTTTATTGTTCTTGTTTTTGTAATGGCGTAGATTTCACTTGTCAAACACCAAGGGATGGTAGCTTCAAAAATCACAGCGGCCTAGATAACGGACTATTCAAAAATAAACCCCTTATTGAAAACCTTATAAGAGTAATATTATATCTTGATTTATTGCATTTTTTGTGATATACCTACAAAACTCAAGATTATATCAATATATGAATCTATTAAATCCATTTGGTTACAATCAATAATCTACCTGAATCGTTTTTAGTCGCTACATTCAGGGCCGCAGCCAGACATTTTGGCGCACGGCAGAATGAAATTTCGCTGCCCTAATTATCAAATAATACTTCATTGACTGCTTTTAACCTGATTTGTTTTGTTATTCACCAGAAGAATTGTTTTTGGCAGCTGAGAGGTCTGTAGAACAAACATATATTACTATTAATATCTTGAATTTTCTTTAAACGAGCCTCTCTTATTCCTTTCAAGTATCTTTTCAATTTCATATGAAGTAGTATTTTTGAACTTAAAATCACCTTGTCGAATTTATCAATGGATATTGCATTGATTTCATGAAAACACGACCTGAATTTTTCAAAAGTACGACTCTCTATAGTTTATAGTAAAAAGAGTACGCTGTTTTTAGCATTTTAGTACTAATTTGTATTTTCATAACAAGTTGGGAGCTCCTATTCGTTTCCAATGAAATTGACGCTTGGAATTTGTTTTACTTTGATATCAAAAACTTACCTTCACCCAGAAAACATTTATGTTAAGAAGTAGGTACGTCTTGTTTTATTAATTATAAAATGGGGATGTAACGTAACAATACATTTTCGGTCTTTGCTATTTATATGAAAACTTTTTTCTCTAAAATCATCCGACAATAAATGCTGTCCTTGAAAATATAAATGATAGTGAGAAGCTCTATATATGCAAAATCTGCCAGAGCAGAAAATAGTTAAGGCAAGAGCGGTACCAATTAATTATTATTCAAAAGCTTCAAAATAGATGGCTATTTGTTATTACTGCGTATGGAATTCATCACCTGCCACAACATTGCTGTACAGATGGCACGAAGAATATCCAATTTCTAGTTCAGATAGTGTCCATCACGTTTCATCTCGTAATTGTCCAATAATTCTATCCGACGCGTGCCGTATGGTTCTTGAACAAATTCCCCCATTTCACTCAGATGTGTCAGATGAATAATTATGCGGAAAACAATGGTAGCATGCATAATCGCGTAGATCTAAAACGCAGCACGTTTTAGATAAAATGATTTGATAGCGCAAATGACGCATCGGACCGTACTGTTTGGGGTTACCCTAATTGGGTACGACACTTCCCAATTTACATACGTGGATGTAAATTTAAAATGAATTTAGACTTGTGCAATATGGTTGTTTTTATGGGATATATGTGCCTCGCCTGATGTCACTACCATGAATATTCATTGTTGTTACGTCGTAGATGATGATATTCTACCCGTATATAATAGTACTGATATTTCGCAGATAGTGAAATTCAGAATAACCACAATATGCTACACATAAATCTTCTTTGAATGGTTGATAAATTCAACTCTTGTAATAACTATCTATTCGACACGATTTACATAAGACAGCTCATTATTTTTACTATGTCAATACAATGTTTTCAACGGTACTAGCTTCTACTCCTACTGGATATAATATCTTAAGCGCCGTCATATTCGTACGTACAATATTACAGATATCAATAATATAGTGAACTTCATAATATTCAATAATTATTCATTAAGCTCAATCAAAATCGATATGTAATTAATTGTAAATAACATATGTACATGTAATTAATTGAGGCGTTAACTTCCTTTAGCCTATCTGGGCAATCAATCAATGTTATTTATTTCACTAAATTTAGTACAGTAATTTTCAAGAAATACTGTCAATTAAACCAATGGTTTGTGCCTGGCAGTAACAATTTTTATATTTGAACAGATTCAAAATCAATAAATATACATGAACCCATTTCAGTTATTCATTTCACCAGCTTACACATATAGTTATACATATATTCTCTTATTTATTTTTTTTTTCAATATTTTCTCCCCATTTTATTGATTCTCCCCCTTATTTTTGTTCTTCCCCTCATCGACAGAGATGAATGCAGCACAGTAAAACTCAAGAATTAAGAATTATGTATTTTTATTTTTCTGACAAAATATCTGAGGTCACTTACACGCTTCATCTCCTGAGGTAAGGCATTGTATAATCGTATACCCACGTATAAGGCATGTTTTTGGGAATTTGTTTTCTGTATTTTCAGTGTTTTCATTTGATAATGAAAGTATGCTCATACCTTACATAATCTACAAAGTGTTTATATTTCATCAACAGAGCATTTTTGCGGAATAATTGTCTAATTGTGTACACTTTAACTTCATTGAATAGAGAGTGGGAGGAGTATAAACGATCTTTTTTCATTATTATCCTCAGAATGAATTTCTGAGTGTTTTCCAAACTTTCGAGATGAGTTCTATATGCTGCACCCTAACCAAATATACCATATTTCAAAATTTACTGCGCTAATGCAAATAAATTGTCAATATTGTTCGTTGTGATAATATATTGACTAACAGTTTGAATTTTGGTAATGTACACCTAAGTAATTTAACTATATGTTTTATGCTCATCCCATCGTAGCAATCGGCAGCTGTCATTTTTGAATCTGTCATCTTTTGACATTTGACGCCACTACTAAAATGAAGCCTTCAACAACGTACTGGAATTGTTAAAATTCACTGAAAAAATGGTGGAAATTTTGCATTCCCAGTTCGCAAAACTAAAGCAGTTTTGGGTCGTCGGGAAGCATCTTCTCGTCCGGCAATAGTGAAATTGGTGGAAAAATTTGAGCTATTGCATAAATTATTTATATGAAGTATCGAAACCATGTGCATCGCTTGAGAACAATTGGGAATACTGCAGTTCTTATTAGCTATTTATTTTAATGAATAAAACCCCTCAGATCGTCATCGGCATTCTTAACGGAGTCTTCTTGCTTCTCTTTCAGATTCCAGAAAGCTGAGGATATCCCCTTTTCTCACAGGCCCCTTTGTAACTTGTAACCTGTAGTGTTAGGAAGGTTGTCGATTCCTTGACTATCTTGGGAATTAGGAATACCACAAATGCCAATTACACCTTATTTTGCATTAAGACTCAGGTCTTAAGATTTTTTAAGTTCAGTTGACACAGGAACTCTAGCCGGTCGATCACCAACTTATCTTCACTGATTCGGTACTTGAAATGCCTCAAAATGATCCAGATTTTCATCGATAAATCATCTTAAGTATTAAGGCCCATTTTCACCTAGCAGTAGATTGCGCTAACGAGCTGTGATGCCAGGATTGGAAGGTATCTATGTGAACCAAGTTTCAACAAGACTGCGCTAAGTGCCACACAAGTAACGAAACAGTTGCAATGTTGCAAAAAAAGTTTCCTGGCCGTATTATTTCCGAAGAGTTGTATTACAACTGACCACCAAGATTTTGTGATTTAACACCTTTAGACTTTTTCCTTTGGTGAAACATATGGTGTATTCCAATACTCCACAATTTATTCATGAACTTAAAAGTTTGTACAGTTACCGAAGACATACAGACTTAAATGTGCGAAAATGGAAAATTTCATGAAAAGGATAGCTGCAACCGTTGCTGTGGCGGTTATTTGGTTGATACCTTAGGTATACCTTTCTTTTAATTGAAAACATCCATTTATTTCTCTTAAAATCAACTCGTTTTCTCAAAATGAAACTTTTCTAGGAAATAAGAATTCAAACATCGAATTGAAACTAGAGTGTACTAGTTCCTGGCCTACTCAGTTTCAGTTTAAGGTTTTGTTGTCTTTGTTTGCTTCTATTTCACGAAAACATATATCATTGAATTCTACCTTCGTTTATTAAAGTAGTTGATAACAATCAAGTGTTCGATTGAAAATATTAAAACCTTTTGTTTCAAAGAAATCCTACAAGTTAGTAGTTGTTTGACAAATAACACAGATGTCCAAGAATTCACAAGCTCTCTTGAGTAATATTGGTTCAGCTCGTTTCAGGATTTTTGAGAAAATTTTTCAAGTACATGTTCATCTTGCTCACCGATCTGTCGTTATAACAGTTATTATGGTATTAAGGACATCATAATATAAATAACGACTTGGGTCGACAATGTTCAAAATTGGCACATCGACCCTGGGCATTGTGGTCATAACGTTTTATGTCATCCTCCTCAAGAATAAACTTATGATATGTTCCAGTTATTCACGACTTCGATTGTAAATATGTTGATAAATTTGTCTTCACTCGGTATAGCTGCTGAATAAATTGTATTTTCTCTTTTTGAAAAATGCTTCATTGAAGAACTTCAAAAGAATTGGGAAATGAAGCTGTTTTTGAATGCTCAGTCACGTAATACAGTTAAAGTATATTTGGAGCAACATTTGGGATAATGTGGAACCTTTGGAGTCAAAAGATTCTATCTTCCGGCAGTCTAAAAATGTATTTGTTAAAGAACTCGATGAAAATATTCAATGTTTTGAGTTGCTTCTTTGTGAAGAATCATGCAGGAAGTAGCAGTATATTTTGGATTTTTTTAATTTTTGTTGCAATTATTTCAATGTAAGTTTACTTATTAATCTACTATAAGCAGTCAGTTTGTTTTATAAGATAAATTTTAAAATACTTTTGTTCCCACACAGAACATCATAAAAATATAACTTGTCACTTAGAGGCTTAGGTGTCAAATGAATAGGTAGTTATAATAATGCTGTTAATAGAGTTAGAATAATGGAGTATAATGACAATTATAATAAGAGGAGTGGCTATAACAAGAAATATCATTCAATTTTGTCTAGACAAACTATGATGGATTATGGGTTCCCAACATAAACTAATGCTAATTTCACGATATTCCAGATGAATCTTATCTGTGATGTGTGTAGCTATTAGATGAGAACATCCATACATAAATTGGACTGTAAGGTGCTGGGTTGTTGAAGTTCGAAGGACCATGAAATTTTCCACACTATTTATTGAAGTAGGTTTATATATACAATTACACAATGTACACTTTACAAGATTCGCTTAACTAGTTATCGAAAACTATGAATCAGTTCCACGCACTTATCCAATTACAATTTACCGACTAGGGTCTAATGAAGATTTTGACCGACTGAAGGATCTTTTTTAACCACGTGGCGACTAGGCCAATATTTAACTAACTTGAAATGTGCAAGCTGAACACTGTGTCTCAAGGGGCGAGAGCAACGAAGAGCTATACTAAACTGTACTTGACTTGTACTTACTAGACTGTGTGTAGATATACTGAGCTGACTTGAGCTCGAAGTAATTGAAGTGAAGTTCGATGTCTTACCCCACCTCGACCTTTTTGTCGAACCATCGAAAAGGGTTAAGAACATAGAAGTGCTACAGATAAAACGGCCATAGTTAAATTATCATTATAGCCAGTCGTCATTAAAGGACGACTGCGCGTAGCACACAAATAAAGTGCGCGGAATTATCTATAACCAACTTCAGGGGTGAATCTTTGAACAATGGCGGCGCTGAGTTCTACGAACCTTGATCAAAACTTAACATACTCCCCGGGCTGAACCGTCTAGGTTAAGGATAAAAGTGAAAATGAATAGAAAAAAAAATTGATGTGATGATAAAGAAAATAATTTCTTGGAACAAATAAAATAAACAAAAAATAAATGAAAAAATAAAAGAAGTAAAGAAAGAAAGAGTCATATTGATAATAATACTTGATTGTCAATGTTTTCCGTGCAGAATGGAAGTGGACATATCTTAGTGATTGTTCAAGTGAATGTTCCTCCTTCAGTTTTAACACGAACAATGCGAACGCGTGAATGTTTCCCGGGTACCACTTCAGTTACACGGGCTAGAAGTCATCTAAGCGGGGGGGGTTAGATCTAGATTTGATTGAAGAAGAAAATCGGGACCCTGCCACCATAAATCTGAGACAAGTAATTGTGATGGCAATGACTCTCTCGAAAATATATTTGCAGGATTCAGGTGCGGTGCGATCGAATATGTCGCCAAGTAGCATCTTTGAAATTGTCCTGAATTTGCACAATTCGATTTGACACAAATACAGACCAACGTGATGGATGTGATCGAATCCATGCTAATACTATTTCCGAATCAGACCATAGATTTATAGAATTTATATGTCGTAAGGGAATTGGCAGTAAAGTTGATATTTTCGAAACAAGGGTAGACAGAAGTAGTGCACTTATTAGTTCGTGCTTGGGTATAGTAAGAATTTTCAAAGGTAACGTACGAACCCGAAATAAATCGAACAAGTAGGGTCGTACTATATAACCTTTGATAGAAAAGACAGATGAAGATTTCATTGAACCGTCGAAAACTACTCGAAATTGAGTTGTGAGGATTTGCTCACGCATTATACAATGATGAGGGAAGAAATATTTTGCATGCCCTAGGGATATATAATTTTTCATAAATCCCGAATACTGATGTTTCAGTTGCTGATCATTTTGTAGTCTTCTTTCGAAATTCAAGAATCTTTTCTTCTTCGCTTGCGAATACGAATCACCTAATTTAAATGGTACGTTTGGAGTTTTGAAGGGTAGGTCAACTTGAAATCTACCCGATGGTAACCGAATGGTTTTGTTTTTGAATATCCGTTCAGCATTCTCTTCTGCTGAAGATAAAATGTGTTGAGATTGATTAGATATCTCCTTGAGGATAGCACAGGAGACCTTAATGTTTCGATGAGGGTATACTAATGGATGAATTGTTAGATCTATCATTCTATTTGACATAGAACAACTTTGTGAGATGCCAGAAATTTGAATAGTTCGATTATAAGGTTCGAGATGAAGTCTGTTGACCAGATCTTCAGTTATGAAAGACGTTTGACTTGCGGAGTCAGTCAAACAACGAACAATAACTTGCTTGTTGTATGAACCATATAATTTTACACAGGCAGTAGCTAAAAGAACTTGGTTATTAGAAGAGAGGGATGAAAGACTAGACATATTTTGACCTGGACTAATATTTTCATTACGAGTTGTAATGGATGGTTGAGCACGAGTAGACAAATGAGAAACTGCTTGAGATTCATTCTGAATTTGTGACAGATTATTTGATCTGGATACTTCGTTGTTGGATCTTGGATTAGGAACTTCATTAGAATAATGGCGAGTTGAAGTCCTATTGAAATGGAGCAAACTATGATGCTTTTCATGGCAATTGAAACATGTGTGTTGACTAGAACACGATTGTACACTATGACCCAACGTAAGACAATTCAGACAAGCATTCTTTTCTTTCACAAGACTGTGACGATCGTTATGAGACAAATTCATGAATTTCCTACACGAATATATCTTATGTTCATCCGTATTACACATAAGACATTTGAAAAATTTATTTTTGTTCGTTCTGTTCGACGTGTTAGCATGATAAGAATTAGGATTTTGACTTTGCGAGTTTTCGAACTGATTTATAGTTCTCGTTGCCATAGATATAACCTTAAAATACTTAGTTTCTACAATATCTCTGTCCTCTTCATATGAGGCAGAGTCAAATATCTCCAACTGAGTTTGAATAAGTTCATAGTCTTTGAAGATTTGCTCTACTTGACATTTACGAGCACTACATTCTTCTCTATCTTTATTATTATCTTGGCCGAACCAATTGGCCATTCTAGTTAGTTTACTCTTAAGTATGGTTCTTTGTTTAATCAAATTATCGATATTAGACATTTTGAGCAAAAGAAATAATCAAGGAAATATATGAAATAAATAAGAATAATTTAGAAAATGAATAAAAATTCTAAAATTAACTTATCACTCTCCAAAACTGCTTGCACTGGAACCAAAATGGATTCTGGACAGGAACGATACGTCGTAGACAGCGACCTCTTGTTGCGAAAGAATTCACCACACTTTGCGCATGCGTTGATTAAGTTAACCTCTAAGTTAACCAATATGTCTGCTTCAGGCACGTGGGTGATACTTCAATTGTGGAAGTTGATAATTTCTTCAGGGATATCTCCAATTTATATACGGCTCCAAGGATCAAATTTATATCCGGCTCGAAGGACCAAATTATGTAGCTATTAGATGAGAACATCCATACATAAATTGGACTGTAAGGTGCTGGGTTGTTGAAGTTCGAAGGACCATGAAATTTTCCACACTATTTATTGAAGTAGGTTTATATATACAATTACACAATGTACACTTTACAAGATTCGCTTAACTAGTTATCGAAAACTATGAATCAGTTCCACGCACTTATCCAATTACAATTTACCGACTAGGGTCTAATGAAGATTTTGACCGACTGAAGGATCTTTTTTAACCACGTGGCGACTAGGCCAATATTTAACTAACTTGAAATGTGCAAGCTGAACACTGTGTCTCAAGGGGCGAGAGCAACGAAGAGCTATACTAAACTGTACTTGACTTGTATTTACTAGACTGTGTGTAGATATACTGAGCTGACTTGAGCTCGAAGTAATTGAAGTGAAGTTCGATGTCTTACCCCACCTCGACCTTTTTGTCGAACCATCGAAAAGGGTTAAGAACATAGAAGTGCTACAGATAAAACGGCCATAGTTAAATTATCATTATAGCCAGTCGTCATTAAAGGACGACTGCGCGTAGCACACAAATAAAGTGCGCGGAATTATCTATAACCAACTTCAGGGGTGAATCTTTGAACAATGGCGGCGCTGAGTTCTACGAACCTTGATCAAAACTTAACAATGTGTCCTATTAATATCACTCCTTTTGTTTATTATCAATTTAGTATGGAAATCTTCTCGAACTGCAGTCACTGGAGTACCAGCAATTTTATCTGTTTCACCTTTACCTCCATTTAAAGAAAATGTGACCAATCTGGGACCAATATTTTATTAGAGTTCAAAATCCCCGTCAACATGATCATGATCAAAAATTAAGTTAGGAGATATTATAAGTATGACACAGATTCGAAAATGGTTGATACTTAACTGAAACATTTGCATGATGATGATGATATTAGTAAGTGGCGTGTAGACTTTTATGTTAACAAAATGAGCTAATTAGTTCAAGCGCCAATTGCTTCCTTAGATACTCTTATTACGTTATATAGAAATATGTGGTTTCCAAAGGTGAAATTGGTGCAAGTATGAACGAGAGCTCAAAAGCTGCTGTCTTTACGTGAGTGCTTTCCTCATGTCTTTTATATTCTGTTTGAATTTTGTATGGTTTGTTCGCTTGAGCGTTTCGATCAATGGTACACAGCCTGGCTGGCCAGAACTTCCAGTCTTATGAAGAAGTAAGAAATTGAATCGATTCGTGGAATGCTTTAAAAGATGACCAGTTTTTTCAACGCGGAATTCGTACACTGCCCGAAAGATTTGAGAAAGTAGTGGCCAGCGATGGACAATACTTTGAATCACAAATGTATAACCAGTTTTTTACAATTAAATAAACCAGTGTTTTACTATAAAATAAATTCACTCACCTCAAAAACTAAACTCTTTTTTTTTATTTACATTTTTATACTTTGTAAAATAAGACTTTGTATATGGGCAGGAAGACCTAGGTCGTTAGCCCTTTGAAACATTGTTTCAATAAAGTTTTTCTTCTCTCTCTCTAAATTTTGAAAAAAAAAGTCAAAAGCCAAGTTGTATGCCTATGTATTATGAATACCAATTGTAGTATGTATCAGTATGAAGAACCTGTATATTTTCATACTTGAGACGGCAAGGCCCGTATAACCAAACACCATCTCAAAATATAAATATATTTACTATGTTTACCCTTGTCAATCGTGTTGAGTTCATCAACTCGCAAGTTTGTTGTGAATATACAATATAAATACTAAATAGGTATATTAATATCATGTCGCTAGATACATGAAGTAGTTATAATGATATTATTCAGTAGTATTCTGTAATTCATTCATTCAATGCTTACATTCTTGAATTACATCATGTGAGATATCATCTGTGATCAGTTCAGTGTAGCGTAAGAAATAAATACCCTTGAATGAGTCTGCAGAGTATCAAATTGACCATTCCTTCTACTGTATAACGATTGACCGAACCTACCCTAGCTGGGTGCATCACACAATTACGAACAACATTTTCAAGAACTGAAATACAAATATGTACCAAATTTGTATTTTTATTATGAGTAATTCAAATACTGCACAATCAAAAAACCAATTATTCGTAAACTGAAAATGTAGAACATATATAAAGAAAAATGTTAAAACATTTCCAATACAATGGCTAATACCATTTTTGGGGTACTTTCTGAATTCTGCTAGTGGACCTAAAATCAGCACCGAGTCATTTCCATACCATCCGTGGACGGAAGATGACACTATACGTTCGACAATAAAGAAACGTCCTAAAATTGAGCTATCACGATTCGAATCAGTCCTAACCGTAAAAACCATAATCAGATTCAATCTTAACCCGTTATATTTACCGAAACGGTTGCGCCACGCCAGGTCAACAAAGCCGAAAAACCATATCCCGTAATCCCACGCGCTAAGAGAACATCTGGTCCTTCCTCATCTGCTCGAATATTAGGCCCATCGCCCATCCAACAACCACCCAACAACCAGCCCTGCCCAGCCTACTACTCTAGTCGCTTCGGCATCCGACAGACAGCAGCGGGTCACGTGACCCACACGGTCGCACGTGACCCCCACTAATTTCCGATTCAGTGATGCAACCTGAGGCGTATTTATGGGTTTATGGGTTCAGAAGTTAGGTTGTCGGATGTTGTTGATTTGGCCCCCGAAGGGGATTGGCCTTTTGATTTGGAACGGTCAGGTCCATACGTCGGTATTTGTGCGAATTCAAATGGTTGAGGTTATGTTGCAAGGATTTGCTTATACATATTACATATTGCCATTTTATTTATTCTCAGCATAGGAAAATATTCTGTCATTAAATTCCAAATGAATTTATTTCTGTTTCAATTGATACTGATTAGCAATCAAAGGGTCAATAATAAGTAACTTTTACTGTCAAGAAAAAGGTACTTGAAACACTCCATCAGTTGATATCTCCTTCCAGTTGCTGAATATATAATATTTCATACTATTTCATTCAAGTTAGATAAATGATCTAATATAGTTTGATTTTACTCTACTCATGTCTTGTATGTTTTATGTTCCATTACATTCACAATATTAGGAGACTTCTTCCTCACCAGGACCCATGGGCGCCCACAGGGGGGGGCCAGGGGGGGCCATGGCCCCCCCTGAGATTTTGATTACCTCATTTTTCAGTACAACACCCTCAATATTACTTTCTCAATCCAAAGGGCAAAGAAAGAAGGAAAGTAATGGATTCACAACAATTTTCCAGTTTTCAATGGAATTACTATGAATACATCCATAATATACTATACACATATCCATAATCGGCAGAGGTATTTTTTGAATTGAAAACTTTTTTAACGCGTTGAGCACTTCTTGGGTGGAGAAAAATCGTGGAACCGAACGCAATCCATGCGTGTCAATTTTAAAAAAAAATCCATGTTATATATACTCTCCTATTGTCTTGAGTAGATGAAGGTAAGAAAAAAAGTATTGGAGAAAATAGAAAAAAAAAATTACAGATTATAAAAACAATAGTTTTTTGCGGAACTCAAGATATGCCTATACGAGAGAGCAACAAGAACTCTGGAAATTTTAGTAATCTTTTGAAATTCAGAGTAGACGTTGGAGATAAAGATTTTGAGATCCATTCATTCAACGCAGCTGGTTTGAATTTGGACAAACTTGTAGCACAAGGTTATGATGGAGGCTCAACAATGGCTGGTGAAATTCTCAGGGTTCAAAATATCATAAGAGACAAGTACAAGAAAGCAATTTATTTCCGTTGTGCCTCACTAGGTTGAATTTAGTAATACATGACATCAGTAAAATAACTGAGATTCGTAATAGCATTGGCACAGTTAATGACATTATAGTCATTTTTCGAGAGAGTACCTCAAGAAGAAATCTGATTCCGAATATTCCTTTGTTTTGTGAAACTCGTTGGTCAGCTAAATATAAATCTTTGCGAGTTTTCGCCGAAAACTTCAATACTATATTCAAAACTCTTTTTGCTATAAAATCTGGAGAAATCTCAATGAATTCTTCATCAACAAAAAGAGCTGCTCAGTTATGGGCTGCAATAAACTCTTTCAATTTTGTGATTTGTTTGACGGTAGCAAGTAAATATTCAAATATATTGGAACCTTTAGCAAATACACTACAAGGTGTTTCTATCAATTTTGTATATTTTCACCGTCATATAAATTTAATTATAGACAATAGTATTTTCTTTATTTGGAAGTGTCAGGTTTTTAATGAAGTTGTTCAGTTCATATAAAAAAAATATATAATTATACGTTTCGGAGAACACTCTCCTTCTTCAGTAAAAATAACTCATCTGATAGTTTACAATATGAAATAATAATTAAAATTGAGGCTGTAAAAAAAACACAAACATTTAAAATAGTGTACACAATAGTTTACTTCACAAAATAAGTTAATTAAAATAAATGTATCTCACCTTCAATTTCTCGTCATTTCACAATATTGGAACGTGAATGTCAAAGTCAGTTTTCTTTGGTATGTGTCACGTTTTAGGTCTTGTCTTCTTCTTTTTGTTGTGTCGGTTTTTTAAGGAGTGGTACATAAAATTGACTGAGTTGTTTTACGTCTTGTCTATCATTTACTGTTTTTTCCAAGTTTGATTGTATGTGTATCATTTCCCATTATTTTATTTTATTATTATTTATTTATTATTTAATTATAGAAATATGTGGATAACATCGTTCAGATGATGCATGCTTCACAGAAATTTTTTCCAAAGCATCAACTATTCCTCAGAGTCTCAATATAGAGATTGGAAAACCACGAATTTGCGGTAGACAAATATACAAATCTAATTATGAAGCAGATTCAGCTGAAGATTACTTCGAAAATCTATATTCATCCCATATTTAGATCATTTGATTTCAGCCCTTGAAACGAGATTCTCGAAAGAACATGTAATGCTTTTTTCTTTCTTCAATTTTTTGCCAAAGAATTCAAAATTACTAGATATTGAATCTTTCACATCTAAGGTCGGCAATATGTATAACATTGAAAATTTAGAAAGTATTTATCTATATCACAAATGGATGAAAACATAAAAATTGAAGATCTTATCGGACAATGTAAATTTTCTCCTGCTGTCAAAGAATGCCTTATTCTTCGCCTTACATTTCCATGTACTAATCGTGCTATAGAGCGTAGTTTCAGCGCAGAATTAAATTTCAGATCAGAATAAAATATGCCTATTCTGTTGTATAGCGATTAAGTATTTTGTCTTCAGAATTAATATTGTTTTTATGAGTTGTTTTTTGCAATTTATGATTTGTTAATTCTGATAATATACTTGTTGTTTTTACATTCTGGAGCAATTCTGTGCTATTTTGAATCATATTTTAGTATCATGATTTAAACTCCATTGTTTGCGTCATTCACTATATATTTCAAGATTTATTATTATTTTTTTATTATTTTTATGAACATAGTTTTATCGAGCATATATGTATATATTTTTTATTTCGTTATAACTCTTTGTTTTTTCTTTATTTATCAGCAATTATAATAATTATTTCATTTCGTTCTCCATATTTTTATATTTATTTTTTTGTAAATTGTTCCATTGAATGTGACTCTTTTTGAAAATAATTACCCTATTATTTTACTACACCCTATGTTGTTGATGTTTAAAAAATGTTGAAGTGGAAAACTTCATAATTTTTATTTTGCACAGTCCTCCTCCCACTTTGAATATAAATACAGAAATAGAAAGAAACGGAATACTGATATCGCTAACGACAATCATGAACGCCTTATCAATTTTCAATCATTTTCATTTTTTGCCCCCCCTGAGAAAAATTTCTGCGGGCGCCCATGCCAGGACCTCCAGGATATTCAGTTTAATCCCTATGCTTTGATTGTTGACATGTAGAATTTTCAAGGATTATTCACGAAAAGGGGTAGTTCATCTGTTTAGAATGACTGTTTGAAGATCTTCTAATGTGGTTGAGATAGGAAGCCCTTTTTCGTGAAACTTGATGGAATCAAGCTAGATCTATCAACATCTAGAACAGGTCTTGTTGGTAGAGACTCTGCTATTTGTGAAACGAATATGTAGAGGGGTGTTTATCTTATGGGTTGCTAATGAATTACTACAAACAAAAAAATGGAGGTAGCAATGTTTCTACCTCCATTTTGTCCAAGAATTTACCAAATTTATAAATTTGTGTACCAACTTCACCCAACAAAAGTTGAGATCTATCCTTAACATGATTTTACTCTGATTGATTATAGAAGTAGCATCCAAAATCATAAAAATCGCTGATTTTTTCTTCCTTCATTCCATTAAGTATCTATCGGGTGTCCCAAGGTGAGTGGCCTATTAGATTATTATGGAAACTATTGATGGTAAAGATTTCAAATTTTGTGGATAGATATTTGGCCATGTAAGGTACATTTTTAAAATAATTTCACATTTCCAGTGTTGCCGGATGTACGACAATTCGGCAACAACTTTGTTATTTTGAATAGGACATCCGGTATTTCTATTTTTTTTATGATACTCTATAAAATATTGAATCTATTCACTCTTAATTTTCAATCCCCATCTTCAACGGTTTTTGAGTTATTAATTATTTTTCGAAATTTCAGATCAAATTGGCGTATTACGAAAATGACTCTAGTTCGCTCAATATTTGAGATTTAAGTCAGAAATTTTGCAAGTCGTTAGATATTGATCTGATCTGTGTCACTGCTTTTGAATTATGGTTGTCAACAATACAGGACGGACCAAAAAAAATCATCATTTGCCAAGTTACAAAATTGTAAAAAAGTCTATTTTTTCAAATTAGACACCTAGTATATTTTTCAATTTTTGGAATCAGTACAACACACTCTACAATTTTTCTATTCACGTCCCTATACCTATCTCAACTGGATTTCGAGTTAAATGCGTTATATGTGTATATCTTTCTTGAGCCATTATTTATAGAAAAACCTCGGTACAAAACACCTGTTAGGCAATAATTGTTTATTTTGACATTTATGGTTTGAACTGATTCATTGATATATCGATCTATGAACTACAAAGAGAAAATAACAATACAAAAGAAATTAACACTTATTGAATAAATGTGAAATCTAATAAACGCATATAACTCGGAATCCAGTTGAGATAGGTATAGGGACGTGAATAGAAAAATTGTAGAGTGTGTTGTACTGATTCCAAAAATTGAAAAATATACTAGGTGTCTAATTTGAAAAAATAGACTTTTTTACAATTTTGTAACTTGGCAAATGATGAATTTTTTTGGTCCGTCCTGTATTATTGACAACCATAATTCAAAAGCAGTGACACATATCAGATCAATATCTAACGACTTGCAAAATTTCTGACTTAAATCTCAAATATTGAGCGAACTAGAGTCATTTTCGTAATACGCCAATTTGATGTAAAATTTCGAAAAATAATTAATAACTCAAAAACTGTTGAAGATAGGGATGGAAAAGTAAAAGTGAATAGATTCAATATTTTATGGAATATCATAAAAAAAATAGAAATACCGGATGTCCTATTCAAAATAACAAAATTGTTGCCAAATTGTCGTGCATCCGGCAACACTGGAAATGTGAAATTATTTTAAAAATGTACCTTACATGGCCAAATATCTATCCACAAAATTTGAAATTTTTACCATCAATAGTTTCCATAATAATCTAATAGGCCACTCACCTTGGGACACCCGATATACAGATATATTCCAAATTTGTATCTTGAAAATTTAATTTTATCCTTTGGTTGACAGTAGTAAACGTGAATTTACGTTCTCTAGAGTGAATAAAAAAATCGCTCAAACACTTTCTGTCGACATAGACCAAAAATTCTTCCATATTTTCAGAAAAATAGCATAGACAGAAAACGTGAGCGAATTCTGCGAATTGTCTAATTCTTTTATTTATTTAGTCAATTTGACGTTATCTCAAATGTAAACTGTAAAGTTTGAAGAAAATATTGAATGAACATACTACATAACTTGATCTTAATATTTCAACTAGCTTTCAAAAACATTCAAAGAAAATTTCTCACGAGTTAAATTTCCAATCAAATAAAAATCCACCCTATTCAAAACTCTTCTTCCCTCAATTTGGAAGAAATAACGATCAAATCCTTCAGAAACCCTAAACGAAGGGGCTCTCATACTGCGAGCAATAAAAGTCGACCATCTGGTTTGTAGCAGTAAAACTGCGTTTCCCATCGTTTGTTTCAATCCCGATAATTAAAAGATATGATTGAGCAAAACATCATCGGACTTCCCTCGTAACCGTTGGCCGATAAAAGGTTGAAGAAGGCCGTGTGAAAAAGAGGAGTTGGAAGCTATTAGTTCAACACGTGCTGATGAGTTATTAAAGTAAGATATGCACCTTTTGCAGAATTAATCTCACGGAATCACGATATGGGAAAATCCATCGAAATAGGATTCATTAAACTCATCAAATCTAAACCGAATTCAAAAAGTGAGAATGTCTTTAAATTTTCTAATATCATGTCTTATTTATCTCAGACCTAACTTTAGGCACATCATCTTTATCTAAAAGAGAAAATCTCTTTCCTTTCCATTTACACATTTTTTCTTTCTGAGATTATTTGTGGTTCCAAGGCCAGAACCGTTTTTAAAAATGATGATTTACTCAGATTTTTTTTTTGTAAAGGGTGTTTTTTTTAGAGCTATAGAACTTTAAATTGCAATAAAACAACGATGGATTATTCGATTGACATTAATTTTTTTTATCCGCAAGATAATCTTGTGGCATTACATTTTAAATATGATTTCTGGCATGACCGCTCGGATGTAGTCCAATCTGGACGTCCAATTTTCGATGACTTTTTCCAACATTTGTGGCCGTATATCGGCAATAACACGGCGAATGTTGTCTTCCAAATGGTCAAGGGTTTGTGGCTTATCCGCATAGACCAATGACTTTACATAGCCCCACAGAAAGTAGTCTAGCGGTGTTAAATCACAAGATCTTGGAAGCCAATTCACAGATCCAAAACGTGAAATTAGGCGGTCACCAAACGTGTCTTTCAATAAATCGATTGTGGCACGAGCTGTGTGACATGTTTCGCCGTCTTGTTGGAACCACAGCTCCTGGACATCATGGTTGTTCAATTCAGGAATGAAAAAGTTAGTAATCATGGCTCTATACCGATCACCATTGAATGTTACGTTCTGGCCATCATCGTTTTTGAAGAAGTACGGACCAATAAAGCCCATAAAGCCAACCAAACAGTCAATTTTTCTGGATGTAACGGTGTTTCGACATACACTTGAGGATTAGCTTCACTCCAAATGCGGCAGTTTTGTTTGTTGACGTAGTCAGTCCACCAGAAGTGCGCTTCATCGCTAAACAAAATAAAATGGACGTAGTGCGCGATACGTATTCCGCACAGAACCATTATTTTCGAAATAAAATTGCACTATTTGCAAGCGTTGTTCAGGCGTGAGTCTATTCATGAGGAATTGCCAAGCCGAACTGAGAATAAATCATTTAACAGCTGTTAAATCGGTTGCCATCTTGAACAGTAATGCCAACTTAAAATTATATACCTCGAAAAAAAACACCCGTTATAAGGACTGGAAATTTATTCCCATCGCCTCTACTTTAATTTCTTCAATTTCCTACTGTTATCTAATTGGGAGACTGTTCTCTCTACTGCATGTCACTTTTTTCTTCTATTTGTTTCTTTGAAAGACGTATTTCCTCTTATTAATCATTCTTATTTTAATTTATAGTATTTTTTTTAATTCCTTATTCTCTTTCTGCGTCTCTATTCTCTTCTTTTTTTGTTGGTTAACTATTTCCTGAATAGTTTAAATTTTTAATTCTTCTCTGATTTGTTGTTTGCTTATATACCATGGGGCGCCACCACTGTTCTGATTACTGTATTTAGTGACTTTGCAACTGATCTTTATTATGGTCTGTCGTATTATACCACATTACTCCTGCATACCTAATGCTTGGCATTAGCATTATTTCAATTCACTTCATCTTGTTTTCTAAGGAAAGTTTACTTTTTGGATTGAGCAGCGGGTACAGTCACCCGTGCAATTACCTTTTTTTTTGTTTTCTCCTTTCTGTTTGTTAAAGTTAATTCTTCCATCTAGAATGACTCCCAGATATTTTGTTTTCTTTTTCCATTCTAGTGTCTGGTTTTCTATTTTTACGTTTCCTGCTTTCTCTTTAATAATAATAATAATAATTTTTATGCATCTCTTGAGACATAACAAAATATGTATGAGACATGTCAAGGTTATACAAAATTAAAAACTATTTCTAATCTATCCTACCAGGAAGCTATTATCCATCAAATATTCCTTAATACTATAATAATATTTACTAATCAATTCACATTTGATTAATTTTATGAATTCTTTCTTTCCCAATAATTTAACAACTGATGGTACATGATTATATAAGATTATTGCCTGATAAGCAGGAGATGTTTCAAATTTGGCAGTTGTGTGAGAAGGAATTCACTAAGTAGTCGAATTCCTTATAGAATAACCATGAAAATCAGATAACTCAATCATAACGTGTTCATTTTCCTTAACATAAAGTAAACATTTATATATATACAAACAGCTGAGTGTGAAAATTTCATGTTGTCTGAAAATAGGCCTACATGAATCACGAGAATCTAAGTTAAAAATAAGACGTATAATTCTTTTTTGTGCAATAAATACTCTATTGGACTCCACTGAATTACCCCACAGTAAAACATTATAACGTAAAAAACTATACACCAAACTGTAGTAAATACTTATTACAGAATGGAGAGGAAGCGAGTCCTTCACCCTGCTGATCGCATAAAATGAGCTTTCTAATTTCTTGCAGACCTCCTCAACCTGTCGATCCCATCTGAGTGAGCAATCCAAGTGAATGCCCAAAAATTTAACTGAATCACCAGATATTATCTGCTCACCAAAACATTCAACCTTCAGTCATTCCCTACTAGTATTTCTGATAAGAAAATATAGACAATCCGTTTTCCTAATATTGAGTATCAGTGCATTAGCGCAACACCAATTCTCAAACCTACTAATCAGCTCATTGCACAATGTCCTGAGCTCCCCAGGACTGTGCGCTGAGACCGCCATTAATGTGTCATCAGCAAATATGACCAATTTTACCTCCAGATCACGACCGATATGATCCGGTAAATCATTTATAAAAAGAAGAAATAAAAGCGGTCCAAGAACAGAGCCCTGCGGAACCCCCAGTAACATTTTATTTTTGTAAGATGTTAAGTGGCCAATTCTTACAGATGAAGTACGCTCAACAATAAAACTTTTGATCCATTCCAAGAACACACCGCGAAAACCCACGTTATAGAGCTTACTCTCCAAGAACTCTGGAGACAGTACATCGAAAGCACGAGTCAGGTCAAAAAAGAGACCTGCAACAAAATGACCTTCATCTAATTTTTTATAAACGAAGTCAATAAATGAAATGGCCGCTGTTTCAGTTGATCTACATTTACGGAAACCATGTTGGCAGTTTGTAATAATCTTGAAACGTGTTAGAAACGACATCATTCTAGTGTATATGATCCTCTCGAAAACCTTGGAAAATACGCTCAGAATTGAAATAGGACGATAATTTGCAATGTTGCAAGGATCGTTTTTTTCAAATATTGGGATGACCGAAGCGGATTTCAAAAATGAAGGAAATTTGCCAGATAAATTAATAATATGTGCTAAATGTTATTCTGTTATTCCTCCGAAGTAGATTGCAACCTTTTTTCGACTAATCTCCATTTCTTGAGTATTCCATCAGTTGATCTAGGTATATCTGTAACTGCCTAGTAGTTGTTTTCCGCATTCTACTGTGATAGAAAACAACGGTGTCATCTGCGAACTGGGCTATCTTGCATCTATTAATTTCTAGTATTTCTGCCATGTTTACGTTGAACGGGTCCTATCACCGATCCTTGGGGAACTCCGGCTTCAATTACTCTGATCGTCGACCTTGTACCATTCACTATACATTTTTTATTTGCCAGGTACGATTGTATTAATCTCGTAAGTTTGGTTGGGAATTTCATCAACTTCATTTTGTAATTATGATTTACGTGGATGTAACATTTATAACCATATGAAACTAATATAAGCCCAAAAAATCTTTTTGCTTTAACTATTTCACGCTCTTGTTGAATGAACCAATGAGGAGCTCTTTTGTCAAGTTCGGATAATCGATAATCCAAACTTGCTTTTTGTCTCTGATTGGCCTGTCAAGTTCGGCGTTTATAGATTTATGTTTATTCAGTTATGTATACATATAGGACTTTTTTACCATTTTTTTTTGTTTGTGAAATAAGCTACTAATGATTTGATTAACGTCGTAACTTTTTCTCATTCCATTATTTCACAACTCAACTCAGTTGCTTGATGAAAAGAAGCAACTCAGTTTCATTTAGTAATGAATCGACAGATTCATCATGAAAATTAAATAACTTATGGTATTATGACTGAAAATTCAATTGAGAAGTAAAAACTGATCGATTATCAAGACTTCCACCAAACGGTGGCACTGAAATATAATAAAATGCGCATTGGACACCAATCCAATAAACATCAACTGATCATCAACTAACCATCGCGTTAGAATATGGGACAACAAAGACCTAGGAAAAGCCAGCTATTGAATGTCCTTTTTCTCGTGGTGAGAGCCAAATGTTTTGTGGAGGCGTTTTATTCAATTAGAGAACTCCACTCTCAAAACATCATTAGCCCAATAATTGTAACATAACATGTTAAAGTGAGAACTTCATTTGTCTTTATGGACGACAATACAAGATTCCATAATAGCATAGGTGTTCAAGAAACCTTGGAAAACCACAATATCAGGTTGTAACGGCTGGCTTTGGAGGTTGACATGAATCCGAGCATATAATAGGTTTTTTCAAGAGCCTGAATAATGACACATGAATATTGTTGAAAATAATTGTTAACTATTATAATTTGGTGACTAATTTGATTTCATTCATTATTCAAATATGATTTTCGGCATATCTCCGCCACAGCTACGAGTTATATAGTCCATTTGATCAGTCCAATTTTTCAATATTTGGTTTGAATAATGGCTTTCAATGCTTCAAGAGGTACTGGTTAGTTGGTATGAATAATAAATGACTTAACATAGCCCCCATAAAAAGTAATCGAAAGGTGCTGAAATGTCTCACATACAGGAAGCCAGTTAACAGAGCCACTTCTGAAATAAAAGTTGTCACCAAATTGATTTCACAATTGATGGTTGAGCTCGCTTTATGGTAAATCATGTTGGGACCTAATGTTGTCAATATTCAGCTTATTAATTTTAGTGAACAAAAAAATCAGTCGTCATGGCATCCTTCCTTATTCCAAAAGAAATAAGGACCGATGATGCTGCCAGCGTTTGAACTGCATCGAGCATATGTGATGGTGATTACATAATGAGAATTGTCTTTGCTCCATATAGGGCAATATTGCTTATTGACGAAGCTAGTCAACCAGAAATGAGCTTCATCACTAAAAACAATTCTTAGGTATAAATGCTGATCTTCGGCTAGTTTCAAATCAGCAAAAATGAGACGTAAACGATGGTCATTTGGCTTCAATTCTTTTATGAGCTGTTTTTCAAAGGCACCTAAGCCAAGATCCTCCCGTAGAATTCTCCACGTATTCAAAGGACAAAGATCAACAAGTAGAGAACGGTGACGTATCAAAATTTCGGTGTCTTCTTCAACACTTTGCGCTATATCAGCAATATTCTCTTCACACATTTAGTTGTCTTATTGATTGTTTTGAAACGATAAAAGTAAAATTAGTGCAAAAACGATCAATAACTGAACGAATTGATTGCTAACCAGACCGATTATGTTGACAGTAAAATAGACGGAAAGTGATCTATGAATTTGGCGAACAGATTCATTTTTTCAAAATGAATTTCCACAATTTGGAAGCGTTGTTCTGGCGTTATACCATTCATGTTGAATTGCCAAACAGAAATGTCTACAAGGTTTGACACTCTCAACTATCAAACCAAATGGATAACAGACTGAGTGAGGTCCAATTGAATCCTACTACAAGAATTACTAGGTTGAATTCATTTGATTCATTTAACGCATATCAAACACTCAAAGGGAAGGGATGTGTACTTAATACAAAGTACCTACCATATGAAAATTCATTTTCAACTTGTCTAGTCATTTCATTATGTATATAATTCAAGTTAAACAGCTAATTCTGAAGTCTCCTCCGACCTGCCAGAATAATTAAAATTTATAATTGCTGCGTATGAAACGAAAGATTAACAGAATCAGATAACATTCTTGATTCTGACGTTTCAACGTTGGAAAATTAAATTGTGCAGACGTATGGAGAATTGCATGTATCCTTTTGTCTGAGAGTGGTCTTTCATAAACTCCCTTCTATGGAATACGGTGAGGGGTTTGGATGTTTATCTTGAGGACAGATCAATTTTATTCGGAGTTGATTTTCGATGTCATTACTCCGCGAGTTGGTGCTTATTTGTATTGAATAATATTATAAAGTTATGTTTAGGAGGGATGTTTTTGGTTATGACGGAATGAATGAACTATTCATAGACAACTGATAATTTCATGACATTCCTGGAAATGGTGAAAATTACAAGAACTGGCTAGTTTATTTCGTCGATTACACAAATCTGCTAGGAGCCAAAGAAAACTCTTCTGAGTTTTGAGGCTGATTTTTGAATATAGCAAACATTTAAATGGCTTTAAATAAATTATTATTATTATACATTAGTTGAGAGTTAAGGATAATAATGAGCTCCATCAAGAATATGTCAAATTGCAGACTTTGCACGCCGCTTAGACGGTGAAACAAGTGTTGAATTAATTGAAAATCTGAGGAGATCAGAAAGTGTTTATATTTATTTTTCTCAAATCAATAATTTAAATTTCCCAAGTAACAATTCTTTGCATATCGATTATACAGGGTGATTCACCAGGATGGCCTATCAGACGTTTATGGAGGACTAATGATAATTTCGAGCTTTAAATTTGCATAATTTGCATAAACAAAAATGTACAGGATATTTATGAGGAGATAATGAACTTGAAGAACTGAAATTCATCAAATCTCAAGATTTTAAATTAAAATCTATATTTTTCAATATTTCAGTCGATTCAACGTACAAAAATAGCGTTAGTTAGTTAAGCAAACCCTATACTTAAAATGAATACTTTCGAGAGTTATCGAGGAAGAACTTTAAATTAGGAAAAACCGCAATTTTGTGGAGTAGTCTGTGACTTCCGGAAAACACAGATAGAAACTGAAATTCGATGTTTCTATAACTAAATTTTAATTGTAATTAATTATTCGTAATTGAAAATTGTATTGGTTTATGGATTTCTCAACAATTCCACTAAAAATTAATTATAATTCATGAAATGTAAAATTTAGTTATCCAAACATCGAGTTTTTTTCTGTGTTTTCCGGAGGTCACATACTGCACACAGTGAGAAATAGCGCGGTTTTCCTCATTTAAAGTTCTTCCTCGTTAACTCTTAAAGTATTCACTCAAGGAATATGGTTTGCTTAAGTAACCTCCACTATTTTCGTACGTAAAGTCGACTGAAATAAAAAAAATATAGGTTCTAATTTGAAAATCTTGAGTTTTCATGAATATGAGTTGTCCAAGTTCATGATTTTCTTATATAAACACCCTGTACGTTTTTGGTCCAAACCTCAAACAGTCTTATAATACTACGTATTTGCAGAATCGAAAAAAAAATTTTTTTTTCAAAAAAAGCTACTGCCGAAAAATTTAAGAGAATGCTAGTCCCGATCGCCTCCATTTTTTTCATAAGAATCCCATTAACTCATGAACCGATGAGTTTTTATCCAAAGTATGGCATATTGCTGAAATTGTCATCAAAAAAGCTATCTATATCTAATGATGCAATAATATACTGGGTGTGCAATTTGAAATGAGGAAGAAGTAGTCTGTTTTCGGTATAACCCGAAGTTATAGAGATCTGAAACTATTTTAGGAAGGAAGATCATTGTCTCAAATTCCAACATGCAAATTTTCAGATCAAAATTATTATAAGATTTCCATAAAAGACTAATAGGCCATCCCCGTGAATCACCCTGTATTTATATTCCTGAACAACAAAATTACCCTTCACCCTGTAGAAAAAAAATTTCACGAAAAGCTGAAGAGGCAAAGAGATCAATTTTGTCTTTCGAACAGTTCAATCAGGACCTAACAGGAATACTCATGATCAAAAGCTTAACACAATCAATTCCAAACCAAAGATTTTCTAAAATTACGACGGTTTATCATTTATGACCTGTTTGAATTCTGTAAAGAATAAAATAAATGTTGAATTATAAGAATCTCATTACGAATTTTAAATTGTGTTTAGCAATTTCATTCATTAATTGATTTCGTTGCGTAACCAAATTTCATATTTTCCGAGGAAATTGAGACATTTAACCGATAATATTTTGACTCCATTCTTTCTCATTGATCGGATTGCTGGGACAATAAACGGACGATTATTCTTCAAGCCGTGTATTGCTGTGCAGATATTAAAACTCTGAATTTCAACTTTTTCAGAGGATAATAACGAATAATTATTGTTCGGTATTCAATCATTTCCGTTTGATCTCCTATAATATGGACAGTCATTATATGGGTTCTTTATAATGCATGGCAATTATTAAAGATTTTTAAATTTTATTTTTTCGAATCATTATACGTATTTGGTAATCTACAAATTTAAGGTTAATTATTTAATTGAAATTTCGAATGCTTCTCATGGTTAAGTTGTTAATGTAGCCTTAGTAACTCCACTTTGCATATACTCAGTGGCATTGAGTGTTATGTACACTCAAAGAGAATAATTCCTTTGACATGATTTTTTCGCAAAATAAATACAATATTTGTAATTTAATATATACAGGGTGTTAGTGAATAGTGGCAACAAACTTCAAAGGGTGATCCTGCATGAAAAATTAATGTTGGTATATAATTTTTGTTTGCAAATGTTTCGTATTGCGAGAAGCAGGGTCTTAAAAAATTATTTATTTCTCTCAATTTTACATTCACGAAGAAACTAAAAATCATTCTTTTTTGGTTGAAATACTATACCGGGCGCCCCAAGTAAATATATACAGGCAAGATCTATCTTATTCAACGAGATGTTAAAAAAAAGAAAAAAATTGCTTTGAATAACATCGAAGTTTCTTACCAATGATGTAAAAAAAAAGGTTCTTACGTTTGACAGCCCTGTGGTAGCTACCCCTCACTTTTTAATTTGAAAGGACACCCCTTGTATATTGTCAGTGAAAATTGCGTGTCATTATATTTAGAATACAACCATAGCACATACTGGGTATTTTTTCAGTAATATCAACAAAAACAATAATATTTTGCGACTTTTTACGTTATTTTTATCCTTATAAAAATGACATCCCCCACCCATGTTTGTACAAACTTCACTTCTGAGAAGTAGATGAATTTTTGGTTTTAAAAAACCGAGAACTAATAAAATAATGAATAATTTTGAACACTTGCTTTAAATGTTTCTCCATTTTTTGAATTGCATAGTAGGTATTTTAGTTGCAATTCATAATTAGAAAATGTTAATGTTTTTGTTGTTATTAATAAAAAATATCAAGTATGTGTTATCGTTGTATTCCAAATAATTATTCCATTTAAAAATAAAAAGTGAGGGGTAGCTACCGCAGGGTTGTCAAATGTGAGAACCCTTTTTATACATCACTCGGAAGGCACTTTGATGTTATTCAAAGCAATTTTTTTATATTTTTATCATCTTGTCAAGTAAGATAGATATTGCCTGTATACGATAACTTGGGACTCCCGGTATAAGAAAATCAATAAAAAGCGCTTTCCCACAATGTTGCTTCAGCAATATAAAATACAATGTAAAATATAATTATGAGATAAAATAATTAAAATCTATTATACAAATTAAAATATTATGCAGAAGCAGCCCGCTAGATCAAGACGAAAAATTTCTGAATTTATATAGTTCTTTAGTTGGATTTACCATTACAACTGGATTTATAGATAGCAATATATGGTTATGAAATCTATCATTGGTCATTATACAGGGTGTTTCCTAAACATGCGGCAAAAATTCAGGGGGTTGTTCCTTGGACTATTTTAAGCATGTTTTGTCCTTGGATGATTTTTGAAAAACCTCTTTGTTTCGAAGATACAGGGCGAACAACATTTTTCATATTTTTGAAATTAATAATAGTTTAAATAAAAATGCGTACCGCACTGTGTTTACTAAGTAGGTACAATTTATTTTTAAATTTGTTCAACAACATTCCAATTACTAAAAACGGCCAGTTTTTTGACTAAAAATCATTAGTTTATACCACTCCAGTAGAAAATGTGGAAGACTTGCGAAATCGGATCATTGCTGGGTGTAACTTAATAAGAAATGATCCTGGTGTTTTTGAAAGGGTTCGGCAGTCAATGAGGAGAAGATTGGATGCTTGTATGCTGGCTAGAGGTGGTCATTTTCAACAGTTTTTGTAGGTTGAGTTGAATTTTCATGTAATTTTTCATAATAAAATGTTATTATCTGAAATTTTGTTTCCCCTATATCTTCGAAACAAATAGGTTTTTCAAAAATCATCAAAGGACAAAATATTCTTAGAATAGTCCAAGGAACAACCCCCTGAATTTTTGCCGCATGTTTAGGAAACACCCTGTATATTAAATTAATCCCTGTATGATGTATGGAATATCTAACTAGAAAACAGTCTTACACTTCTGTCAATATGAATTTAAACGGAAGTGGAGTGGAACGTATTTAGAGGTATAATCACATTGTTATCAATTTTTCTTTGATTCAATCAATCAGGATACGAAGAAAGGCAAATTTTACATTTACAATTCAAGAGGTTACACCACCACATGGCTGCTCAGTTCAAAATGAAATAAGGGATATTCCTTTCCACAAATAACCGATGTTTATGTGGTTTTCACATAATTTTCTTAAACAATAATCTACATAGAAGAAAGATAATAAAAGTTCATGAAATATTTTTTTAGCTTGTTCGTCAAAATAAATCTATAAGAGTGTCTTCATGAAGATTGGTCACGTAGATATGATTTTCAATATCATCTTGAAATATAACTTACAATTTAACTGATTTTTACATTAATCAAAAATGTCTTACCTTGAATCGAATGAAGAAATATTTCATTAAAATGTTCCAAAATTGTCCTTAGGTATTTCAAACCTTGAGTAAACATATTTAATAACAAAACTAACAACAATCAATATAAATATTTCGACAAGAATTTTTTTTGTTATGATAAAGTTGTTAAGTTTTGAAATTTACAATAAAAAAAGGCAAATAAAAGATTATCATATTTCAAAATTTTTCAATGCATTCATACTCACAATATTATGAGATAATTCGATGAAAGTATTAGGTATAAGATTCAGAAAATAATTATTTCCATAACTCAAATAGGATAACTAAGAGAAGCATAAAATTCTCCATGGTAATAAATATACAAACCGTAATCGATATGGAACCCAATAATTAACCATTGTAGACAGTGGTCAAGAAGGAACCATACGGGAAGACGAACTCCTTGAAAATGCATCCACTTGACCAAGAAAATAACTGCTTAACCAGTTCATGATGTACCGAATATCTTGATTGCTGTCATTATGCTCCATCCCACTTTGATTATATGGTAGAGGCCGACCTTTCAAGTCTGTCACGGATTTCTCACCAGAAATTTGAGAAAACCATATAATTTCAACGGAGAATCGTTGTTAAGTTTTCGTGGAAGGAGTTTTATATTTCTGGAACTCCTTTTTCGCACACATATCGTGGACTGGACGATACCTAATCAGATATTTGCACAAATCACGATTTCTGTCGGCAACTGAATTTCGTGAAAGTATTAATGTAATGTGGGTGAACATTTTTTTTTTGTTTTTTTGACATGCTGTTGAATCCTGAAATAAGTTGAGCAATGGAAAAAAGAAGGTGCAAGGTTATATTGGAGAACTTCTCGGGTCATTCTTGCAGTGCAAAGTTTGGATATATCCTCCTTTAGGATAGTTATTTTCTTCTTCATTTTGGGGAATGGTTAACTCATAAATGAAAAATTGTATCTAATTCAATGAATTTTTTGAAATATTATAATGTGATGACAGGAGGTATAACCGATCAAAAGAAGGGTTCTACAATACTTTTGGAAACCATTTGATTATTTTCAAATTCTTGTATACCCTTTGGTTGAATAGCTACGGTATGTTTCAACACTCATACTCGTTTCTTTTTACATGCTTCAAAAATTTGTACTGAAGACCGCACACTTTATTAGGAAAAATA
The DNA here is from genome assembly GCF_914767665.1 of Harmonia axyridis. Lineage (NCBI taxonomy): Eukaryota > Metazoa > Arthropoda > Insecta > Coleoptera > Coccinellidae > Harmonia > Harmonia axyridis. The sequence goes on from NC_059504.1 coordinate 38,536,167, forward strand.
GCCTTCTGTCAAATTTACTCCATTTTTGATATGTTATAGTCCAAGTCATTCCAAACAGAAATTTCAATAGGCAAACGTTTTTTTTTTTCTATTGGCTAGTTTTAAGGATAGAGGCCCCTGACAACTCTCATTTGTTCTCCATTGTTAAACAATACGAAACGTTATCCTGGGTAATCATCACTATTCTAAGTAATCGAGATGTAAGCAGTCATTAATTTGAGATATTATTGGAAGCACTTTTCTTTGATGTTGTTACATTTGGTCAATTATTCAGTGTGTTCCAGCTACTTACATTTTTTAAATTTCAATTTTTCAAAAATCACCTAAGCGATATTCAATCAAAACATGTTTATGAATGTTATTCTACACATTGTTCTACATCACATTCGAAAAAATATACGGAGTGTTCTTTTCAAAGGAAAACGAAAGTTATATTCGAAATGTTCTACACTGAAAAGTATAATTGATTATAACTTTTGCTTTCTTTTAAGAGTAACTCCATTTTCTACATCTTATTATTACATTCGAAAAAATATACGGAGTGTTTCTTTCAAAAGGAAACGAAAGTTATATTCGAAATGTTCCCTACTGAAAAACATTCCGAATATTACTTTTCCTTTCTTTTGGAAGGAACAATCCATATATTTTCAAGTGTGATGTGATAAGGCGTGTAATAGTATTCATAAACATTTTTTTATTGTAGATCTCTAAGGCGATTTGAAACAATTTTCGAATAATTGAATTGTAAAAATTGTAAGTAGCTAGGACACACATGAGCAAAGGGAACATCACTATATAATAATTTTAATAGTATCATATTAATAACGTTTCGTCTTGTTTAACAATGGAGAAGTAATGAGAGTTTTCAGAGACCTCTAGCGTCAAAACAAGCCTATAGAAAAACTTTTGCCTATTAAAATTTTCATTTGGATCGAATGGCCACCACACGTGGTTGCAGCACAATATCCTTTTCATGAAATTTTCCATTACCAATTCTCACATTTAATGTCTTGAATCGATTATGGAGCATTGGCTTGGCATAGACTTTATCTTTCACGGGGCCCTGAAAAAAATTCTAGAGGTTTTAAATCACAAGATTTCAGTGGCCAATTGCGAACACCTCTCCGAGAATCCATAAAATGTTATTTTTCTCAATTATTATTATTTTCAACAGCCTGCATCTTTTCAACCGAAATGAATCGGTAAAAATGGCGAAGACTTCAGTTATCTTCGGTTGAAATATATGTACAAGTCAAAGACTCACCTTGTACATTACAACTTACTAATATTGAAATTCAGATCTTCATGGAAATACCCCAAACATGATGAAGGATGTTGAATTCAAATAAGATAAATAGTAGATAGTTAAAATTTTAAAATGAACTACAACTTCATCAATCTGCTCAGCTGCCCTTAGCTGCACAATAGTCTGACGTAACATCCGTTATCTTGTGTTCATCGAACGGAAGTCAGGATCTTCACTAATCCACAGGTTCCCACAGTAATGGGGTTACACCCCCTCGAAATTCAACCTCATTGACGATTTTTATCATCATGTAACTTGACGTCAGTGATACAACACAAAGGGCTCATCCCCTGAAGACACTTCAGGCAATCTAGACATGCTATTGTTTTGAACGGTTCAAAGATTTGCAGAATATAAAGAGTGATTATTCTTGTCTCGAATTGTAGCGAATGAAAAATCAACCACAATACTTGCATTTTTGAACTGACTTTGAATGAACATTTTATTCCTAATCACATATTCATCATGCACTAGAATACCAGAACTTCTTTTGACATTTACTTCGAGATAAGATTCATTTTCACGATAATAGTAACTATTGCGATAGTATTGGGTGTTTTTTCTAGAGCTATAGAACTTTAAATTGCAATAAAACAACGATTGATTATTCGATTGACATGAATTTTATTTATTCGCAAGATAATCTCGTGGCATTACATTTTAATTATGATTTCTGGCATATGACTCGGATGGCTGGCTCGGATGTAGTCCAATCCGGACGTCCAATTTTCGATGACTTTTTCCAACATTTGTGGCCGTATATCGGCAATAACACGGCGAATGTTGTCTTCCAAATGGTCAAGGGTTTGTGGCTTATCCGCATAGACCAATGACTTTACATAGTCGCACAGAAAGTAGTCTAGCGGTGTTAAATCACAAGATCTTGGAGGCCAATTCACAGGTCCAAAATGTGAAATTAGGTGGTCACCAAACGTATCTTTTAATAAATCGATTGTGGCACGAGCTGTGTGACATGTTGCGCCGTTTTGTTGGAACCACAGCTCCTGGACATCATGGTTGTCAATTCAGGAATGAAAAAGTTAGTAATCATGGCTCTATACCGATCACCATTGACTGTAACGTTCTGGTCATCATCGTTTTTGAAGAAGTACGGACCAATGATTCCACCAGCCCATAAAGCGCACCAAACAGTCAGTTTTTCTGGATGTAACGGTGTTTCGACATACACTTGAAGATTATCTTATCAATGCGGCAGCTTTGTTTGTTGACGTAGCCATTCAACTAGAAGTGCGCTTCATCGCTAAACAAAATAAAATGGACGTAATGCGCGATACGTATTCCGCACAGAACCATTATTTTCGAAATAAAATTGCACTATTTGCAAGCGTTGTTTAGGCGTGAGTCTATTCATGATGAATTGCCAAACCACACTGAGAATAAATCACTTGACAGCTGTTAAATCGGTCGCCATCTTGAACAGTAATGCCAATTTAAAGTTATATACCTTGACAAAGAACACCCATTACATAGTTTCTGGAATTGTCAGTATTTCTGGAAAATGTTGAACTTCCTTGAACCTCAATTTTCACATAAATAGAGCTGAACATCTTAATCACTACTCATGGCACCACCAGAATATTATAAAGAAACTATTAAAATCGATTTTGCCGTTTTAAAGATGTTCACTTACGTATAGAGAGGTACACATATAGAGTATTTGTACAAGAATAATAACATAAGAATAAATGTATTCAAATACAATAAGTACAAATTCAAATTAAACTCGGAAAATAAACTGTAGAATAGTAGATAGTATATATTTTTTTACTATAATCTGCAAACACGTTCTCAAAAATCAACTCTCTATATAAAAATATGTCATTTATTTAAGGGATAAAAGAACTACGAGTTCATTATTTCGAACTTTTTCTTTACATTAGATCTATTCTTCCAGATGAGAGGGAGAACTCTATAAAACTCCCGGGAGCTAATTTGAATTTTCAAGCCTTCCTAGATACCGTTAGACGTCTGAAAAAATCCATGATTCCATTGCATCCTGAAGTCTGGAATAAACGAGCAATTCGTTGAAACCAGAATGAACACACGAGTAGCAATCGTTCAATTGTTACGTTCGCTACCACCTTTCAAAGAGCCTAACTACCAAAGATTCCTTGATAAGCATCACCTCGAGCTCACACAAGAAGGACGTCAATGTGGGGTTGAAAATGAGGGGAGTCTATAAACGATGAATGTATCCATTGTGTAACATATTGCATTTTGGCCACATTGTAACTTGATATAATGGCATTTTCACGTGTTTTGTTGATTCAAGTCGCATACCTTATGGAAGAGGAGGTAATGAAAGTTTTGTTCGTTAATCTGCATAACGATTCGAGGTTATGATGGGGGATGCTTCTGGTGGAATTATTGAAACAGAGGAAAAACAAGGTTTTGTAAATTTGAGGGTGGCTTGTTTACCATTTCTAACAACACAACCCGCAGATATCCATACCTCTAGGAATGGATAGATTATGTGAATTTGCACCGGATTCAATACCCAGATTAACCAATAAACCAATTCCAATTCAGAAGGAAAAAGCAATACCAATTTTAGTTCTCAATAACTTCACATCAGGTAAAGAATAATTTATCCCAACAACGAAAGGGATATCCATAAAATCTTGTCCAATATTTGAATATTGTCTACAAATAAAGGAATTTCCAATAAGAGGTTTCATTTTGATATTGAAAAGAACAGTCCTATATTTTAAGAGAAATCAAAGGATATTTATATAAAACCAACAAATGTTTATTTTAGTGTGAGAAGGAAGGTATGCCATTAACGATGGAAAACGATATAAAACAAATGGCCGTCTGGATACGCTTACAGAACCATATACTTTTCATGAAATTTTCCAAATTCAAATTCCCACATTTGTCGCTCTGTGTCCTCGATAACTTGACGAATTCCATCTTTAAGGTCTTAAATCGATTTTGGAGTATTGGCATAGACCATATCTTTCACGTGTCCTCAAAGAAAAAAGTCTAAACGTGTTAAATCACAAGATAACGGTGGCCAATAGTGATCACCTCTATGAGAAATAATACGACCAGGAAACTTTTCTTGCAAAATTGAGGTTGTTTGGTTGCTAGTGTGGCACGTAGCGCGGTCTTGTTGAGAATAAACTTCGTTTACATCAATATCTTCCAATTCTGGCCATAAAAATTATTAATCATAGCTCGGTAGCGCAATCTATTCAGTCTAACAGTTGCACCACCATCACTGTCGAATAAATAAGGTCCCACCACACCACCAGTCAAAAATCATATTCAACACACGGTTCCGATTATTCATATCACTAAGTTGTCCAACTGCTCAAATTTTTCCATCCAGTTTCACTATTGCTTCACGACGACAATTTTTTTTCAGTAACCTTTTTTTTGCAAATTAAAAACATTTGCTTTCTTTCATTCCAGATTATTGTTTAGGAAATTATGTGAAAACCTAACCTAACCTAACCTTACCTTTTTTTGCAAATTAAAAACATTTACTTTCTTTCATTCCATATTATTGTTTAGGAAATTATGTGAAAACCCATAGAAATCGGTGATTTGTAAGAAGAAATATCTCTTATTTCATTTTGAACTGATCAGCCTGAATTTTTATGTATGAAAGCATAGGAAAGCTTTTTCGGATAGGAATTGCTATAATCGAGAAAAAATTGAAATGAATCTTCTTTCGTCTTTGTAAAATGAATGACCAAGGTGTAGGGAATTTGGGAGGACTTCATTATTAGTCATTCTCAAATCGAAGACAACGTTTGGAAACTAGTTCATTTTTGGCTATGGTCTATTTATTTTAGCATTTCTTTGACATCACAAACGGTTTCACCTCATAAAGCAATGTTGATCAACAATAGTTTGTAAACATATTCTCAAGCTTTGAATTTTTAAATTATGGAAATAACGTATGAAATAAATACTTTCAATCACCAACAGAATCGGCAACATATAGTGAATTGATAGCATCAGTAGGTAGAACAAATATCCCCAGATTTGTAAACGTTTCGAGCAGTTACAAGAAGTATTTGGTTGGTACAAAAAGTTTACTATATGTGGCGTAATGCCATTGCCAAAATAAATACATTGTAGTATGAAAGCGTACTCACTAGCTTGGATCCGTTCAAATTTGGCTTTCCATTTGTTTTCTATTAGTTAAGATTTCAAAGAGTGTTGAACATACCATATTCTCATCCTGATAGATCGTTTTTAATTGTTATTCATTTGTATTATTTGCATTATTTTATTTTCATGTTATTTTATTGTTTTTAGATTTTCACGTGGTTTTCATGTTTTGTTATTATGCTTCTGTTTCTTTAAATGAATTTGTGTCCGGATAAGCTTAGACATTTGAAATTTAATTCCGTATTTTTGTGAGCAAACAATAATATTTTGAAAAGGAATGTGTGTTTCAGTTTATCGAAAAGTATTCTGCCATTAAATTAGTTTCTTTGAAGGAATTCAGATAAACCGAATCATTTGATCGAAATTCGTTCGAAAATAATTTTTCAAACAAAGAAATAATCAGGTGACAAATATGTACATCCGTTAGTTGTTCTGAATATCGATCGATAAAATTCTTTTCGAATCTCTTGACAATCTGTCTCTGATTGGCTCCAGCTTAGTTTTTGTAGGAGCACCATCAAGGCGGCGGCCTTAGCACCACTGCCTCAATTGAATCCAATTTTTCCCAATTAAATTTAGGGGATTTCTGAACACAACCACGAACCCCACTATGAGAGTAAGCGAGACGGCATTATATCCAACTGTAGACATTTCAGACCAAATACAAAAGAGGGAATTGATGAAAATGACCTTCAACGACAATTAGGCTACTTTACAGATCCACCCTCCGTTCTATTAATTCTCTCTTTATGAGTATCCGACTTTTTTAATCGACCTAAAGTATCGTGTTCATCTTTGAAATACATTAGTCACAATAGATATGAAAATTTTCATGGAATAAAAAACAAATCAACTCAATATGTCCCACCGTTATTTTCATCAATTAATTCATAGGGATGAGTTATTATTGTTATGAGAATTTAAGTAAACCTTCGTGTAATAAATGCAGAATTAATTAAACGGACACGAAAACGCAATAGACGTTGATTATTTCACATTCTACATGTTATTTTATTTGTTAGTTATTTTATTTGTTAGTTATTTTATTGAATCCTTTAGCTACAAGAATTTCACTTTGGTTGATGTACCGGGTTTTTCACTATAAATTGACCCCCCTTTAACTGTGTTAATGAAAGAGATACAAAAAAATGTTTTTTACAAAAGTTTCACAAAATCGACTAGTGCTTTTTAAAATTATTTCACAAAACGAAATATATATATATAGAGTGGGCATGTTGCCCACTCTTCATGGAATAAAAAACAAATCAACTCAATATGTCCCACCGCTATTTTCATCAATTAATTCATAGGGATGAGTTAGGTATTATTGTTATGAGAATTTAAGTAAACCTTCGTGTAATAAATTCAGAATTAATTAAACGGACACAAAAACGCAATAGATGTTGATTATTTCACATTCTACATGTTATTTTATTTGTTAGTTATTTTATTTGTTAGTTATTTTATTGAATCCTTTAGCTACAAGAATTTCACTTTGGTTGATGTACCGGGTTTTTCACTATAAATTGACCCCCCTTTAACTGTGTTAATAAAAGAGATACAAAAAAATGTTTTTTACAAAAGTTTCACAAAATCGACTAGTGTTTTTTTGAATTATTTCACAAAACGAAATATATACAGAGTGGACAACATATTGATTGCAACTTCATTTTTTCAAACGGAACACCCTGTATATTTTTCTATATTTGACTAGCTCTATTTCCCCTGATTTCAAATATATAGCTTATGTTTTGCCAATCTCTCTTATTCTGAGTACCACAGAGTTTCAAATTTTAAGAACCACCTGGCAAGCTAAGTGATCAGTTTCCAAGTGGAAGGCTGCAATAACTCAAAATGCCCCCTTTTGAGTTATCTCGTTGGCAACAATATGACATACGTTTTTCACTATAAATTGGAATTGGATCATTTGGATGCAAGTCCATATATTCTCCCCTTGTAGCTTTCTTATTTTTATTGTTCTCCACATAAAGCGATTTAAAATTTTTCCGCTTCTGTGTAGTGCATATTCGATGAATAGTTTTATTCAATGACAAACGTATGTTATATATCATTGCTAACGAGATAACTTAAAAAAAGGAATTCTGAATTATCGCAGCCTTTCAATTGAAAACAGATTACGAGTACTTAGCTTGCCAGGTGTTTCTTAAAATTTGAAACTCTGTGGTACTCAGAATAAGAAAGATAGGCCAAACATATGTTACATATTCGAATTCAGGGGAAAAAGAGCTAGTCAAAAATAGAAAAATATACAGGGTGTTCCATTTGAAAAAATGAAGTTGCTATCAATATGTTGCCCACTCTGTATATTTTTCGTTTTGTGAAATCATTTAAAAAAACACTAGTCGATTTCGTGAAACTTTTGTAGAAAACATTCTTTTGTACCTCTTCTAGTTACAAAGTTAAAGGGAGGGGGGGTCAAATTAAGGTGAAAAACCAATACCTTTCAAATTTTGACTTTGAAAGAAATAATATTTTTAGGCTAAGTAAATATATAACTAAAGATACATGAATTTAAAGGTTACAAAAACTTCTGTAACTGATTCAATTGGTACTTTGGATTTTAGAGTACAATCTTGAATATTGATGATCGAATTTTTCTTTCGAATTATTTTCGAAAATTAATTTAATACTATTAAGGACGAATATATCATATCATACAGGTTAATTCACCGGGATGGCCTATTAGGCGTTTATGGAAAACTATGATATCATAAGCATAATTTTCAGCTGAAAATTTGCATGTTGGGATCTGAGAACATGATCTTTCTCCCTAAAATATTCAAAGATTTCTACAACTCTCGGTTATACCGAAAACAGACTACTACTTTCTTATTTCAAATGGAAAACCAAGTATATTGTTGCACCATTCGATAGCTTCTTTGATGACAATTTCGGTAATATACCATACCTTGGGTAAAGACTCAACGGTTCATGAGTTAATGTAATTCTTTTAAAAAAAATGGTGGCGATGAGGACTCATATTTTTTTTTTTCAATATTTCGGCAGAAAAAGCTTTTCTGTAAAAAATTTTGCTTCATAGAATTTTGATTTTGATGTTGAATGTTGATGTAGCAAGTTTATTGAGCTATGAAGTTTCATAGTTTTATTCAGCCTACCAAATTTTTTGCATTACTCACATCACTTCCATAAAACGGTAATCATACCCATTGTCATAATTATGAAATTTTCTTTCTTTGATTCGGTATTTAGGGATATTTAAAAAGTAATATTGAAAAATTACAGGAAGCATGAAAAACGTCCTCAAATATCCCTATATAAATCCCGTGAAAGTTGAGACTCTTTGTGTACCCTCATTATCAGTTATGTTTTTCTTTACCTACATCAAAAGTATGATCAAGAGTCAAGTAGATTATATAAATACGGGCTAATTCGACCTTGACCTATTTGTTTTTCAACTGAAGAAGGACGTAGACGAATATTATAGGGGTTATGAGATTTTCTTGACTATGGTCAGCAAGTCCACTTGAATCCAAATTTGTAGGTACGCTCGTTTTATGTGGGCCAACCTGTGAGATAGCTTTACGTATACAGGTTGACCCAAGAAAAAATAATCAATATTTTCGTGAGTATGAGTTTCTCCGGAAAAACGCCGAAAGAAGTCAACTTTTATTTTGAGGGGAACATCTTACATTTAAGATTAATAAGAACGTTGCCACCCAGCTTCAGGATTGGTTTATGTTGGGAATTCATGTACATTTCTTTGTCATGAACAAAACCTCAACATTCACCCCTAAAATTCCAATAAAACTTTTAGATAAAACCAAATACAAACTTCAACATTATAACATTATAATGATTTTGCTAACATGTTTTATGTGTGTATACTTAAAAAGTAATACAAAAACACTGGAGATACTCTCAATAATTCCTAAGAAAATAAAAGAGAAAATATTTATCAAGACATCTTTGAGAAAAATATGTGTGATTTTATGGAATGATCATTATTTCTTTTCTGCTGTGTTGTACATTCTACAAACTTCGCAAACAATGGTGCAATAATTCGAAAAATAAACTAAGGAATAATTTAACACCCTGACGATACCTATATGTTTCTTCTCTAAACTTCTAAGTTTACAATGAGAGATTGGGGGAACCCCTTACAGCTTGAGGTGTATATTTATCTTTTCGCCTTAAAAGGTATTGCTAGATGTTCTAGTCAAGCCATTCGTGGAAATGTTTAACAAGGGCATATTTTTCTCGACAAGTCAGTGCCCATTTATATTATTACTTAAATTTAATTTATTTTATCACCACAAAAGATTAATTGAATCCACTCGATTTATTCACGAACTTGATGAATGAACATATCTTGACTTGTTGTTGTTATGTTTAAGGATATATTCTCTCGAACACTGAGCATTCATCATTATAGCAATCAAATATTGATTCAAATTGTAAACATTCAATTCATTCATTTATATAATCAAAAAACATCTTCTTTGGAGAAAAAAAAAATAGAGGGGTTTATTTATAGCTTTTTATTCACAGAAAATTAGCTTATTGACCTCATTGCTAATTTTGAGGGTTCAAGAAATAAACATATCCCAAAAAACAGACCATTCAACCAATATGATTTCGATATATTTGTAAATTTGCGTAATTTGAAAATTGATTTTGAAAAAAAACGAATAGATAAGTATATTTTACCATTAGTTTGGCTATGTATGATGTTAATTTTATCTAAATCCGAATGACAAAAAATTGATCAAAATTTGAACAAACACTAAACATCTAACCTATACAAAAGTGATCCCAATGAACCAGTACCCTGTAAACATTAAAAATATAAACGTGGACATGAAGATTATTTACTATAATAGGATAAAAATTATGAAGTTTGTATTATTACCAACACAAAATGATTTTTATTGTGATGAAGAAATCTTGAAAATATAATAAATCAAAAATTACACTAGAAAATATAACTCCTATAGCATAATAAGATGCCGCTTCCGAATCAATCTCGAAGGAAAAAGATTCCACACCAATGTTCTTTTAAAATGAGAGAACACACATTGTTCACTGTTAAAATGAAACATAATTGGTCTGTGGAGTTCATTCCGACTATCAAATATATGCACCCTTCTCCGAAAATATTAATTCGAATTAATTTATTCTATTGATGTACGAGCACACCCACTTAAAGTTGGAACCGATGTTTTGCCATGCGTGAAAAGCATTCAACACATCTAACTTACGAGTATATTTCCACTATCATTCAAATTCACACCGCACTTTTACTTCGATTTTTTCTTTCATTTCGATTTATTAATTTTTAACTTTAGATTCATTCAATAACCAAAATGAGAATTAGCAAGTACATATTTCTTCCTTTAAATGTTTAGCCGATATCTCTAAATAAGTATGTATGTTTCAAGCCTATTCAAAGACATGGGTAGCGATATTATGGCGTCCGGAATGAATAAAAAAGAATGTTGAACAAATTCAATAGAATTTAGAATATAATTTGGGAGAAGTATATCTATCGAAATGTATTAAATAAGCTGAAACGGCTTTTTGACATGCAGACTCTCTTGACAGTCTATCATTCACTAGTCCTCAGTAATTTGAATTATAATGTTGTTCTTTGGGGAAACAGCGTACATTGGATCAATGTGTTCATAAAACAGAAAAGCATTATTTGATTATTGTTCAACTTGAGAAAACAAGAGTCATGCAGACCATATTTCAAAAAATATGGATTGTTAACTCTTCCATGTATTTATATGTTAAGGTGTTAACTCATATCAAGCTGACCGAACTCCAGTACACTAAAAATTCAGATTTTCATCCTTACTTAACTAGAAGATCGAATGATTACGTTTTTGATGTACATAAATAGATCAAATTTGAATATTCGCCATTGTACACTGGGAAGAAAACGGAAAACAAACTATACCAACAAATATTAAGAATTTACCGTTAAAAGCGTTCAAAAAATAAATTAAAATATTTTTCTGGACAGATGCTACTACTCGATATCGGAGTACTTGATGAAACTTTTGATTCTGTTTATTTTTGTGTTGCTTATATTTGTTTGTCCTGTCACATATACACCTAATTGTTGATGGGGTTTATATTTCTGGATTGACGCGTATATCCATTTTGTAATGGCAGTTATATGAACATATTATTAATATTATTATAATTATTATTTATGTTTACTTAGTAATCAGAATTATGCACTTCCAGTCCGTATAGCCAGGAGCGGCACACCGGACATTTTGCCGGAGCGTCAAATTTTAGGGGCGCAAAGTCAGTTCATAAAACAAGATTTTTTGCTCCTCTAAGAACTACATCGTCTTTTAACCATAGACTTATAAATCATACTTTTAAACAATACAGGACGTCACATTATTGTTGTGTTTTTTGGCTCATGCAAAAAATTAGTGGGAGTCCGGGCCCCCCTGGTCCCCTTCTAGCAACGCCACTGCTTGTTAATAAAATAATATTCATAAAATAAAACTCATTAATATTATTTAGTAATCATTAGTATATACACAATTGGTAGAATATTTTTATCAGATGCTCACTATTATAGTGATTTTAGAAATTTTCCGCAGTATGAAGGTATATTGACTCAAATGAAGAATAGCTCCGAATACAGGCCTGTTCATTCTGGTGGACTCTATTTCAACAAATCGACATATGCTACTACACTAATCGCATGTAGGTGATAAATGACTATAATAGCACGCGACCCTAGAGCGTCACCCCTTCTTAGAATTCTATGTTCAGCGTAACATTGGATGGGACTCTAGGGAACTCTTTATACGAACACTTAATATCAATTGATTCTTCTTTTGAGTATACATTGTGTTCAATGTATTTTTTATTTGTTGAATGAAAAATCAATTTTTCATAATTTGGAGAACTGAGATGATTTTGGCGATCTAACAACTCTTTTAGCTGCTGGAATATAGAAAATCATTCGATTAAAATGAATACATCACATTAAGGCAACCAAAAAGTTCATAGTCCTCTCTAATTTAATCACACAAATTTTGTAATAAGATAATTTCGTGGAATAATCCAAAATAGCAACGAATAATCCACTAAAGTAATATAGACGAAATGAAAATTGTGAAATGGGTATGTATCGCATTAGAAGATGATTCTGTAGGCGGTTCTGGCGGTTGGATATTCATGTAGGTCCTTCAAAGAATGTTCTTCGCAAGTTAGCATCTTAATCGTTGAAGCATGCACCAAAAGACTAAACTATTAATACCGAGGATTTCAAGGAAGATGAGAAAGTTTATTTCAATATATTTTGCTAAGAACCGGCAGGCTAAATTTGGGTAATTCAACAACTAGATTACCATACAAAAAAGGATATGAAGTAAGACGAATGAATTCACTTAAAATTAGCGAAATAACTTGGGATCTCGGCGATGGCGGATCCATGGTACTGTTTAGAGGAGTAATGGATATAAAAATTCTCATATGACAAAAGAAGTAGATACAGGTTATACTGTAATATGTTGTTTCTGGTTGCACCTCCACAATTTTTTATTCCCAAATTAGTAGTTTCGTTTCATGTATGAAGGTCATTTAATATGAGGATAATTTGTTTTTCTGAATTATACAGGGTCTTTATGAATGATTGTTACATCGAAGAGGCGTTGCCTTTTTTTCTAATTTCAAATTTTCAAAATGGACAATCGTAATAGTTAGTACTCGCCATTTCTTTCAATAAGCGGATTGCCATGGGTCTTAAGCTTATAAATTTACATTGTTATTGCAATACAATAATATATTGATCTGTTTTCAAATGCGCGATAAATAAATAAAAAATGTTGCAACAACCACTATGACGTTAGATCATTTGTATCAACCCTGTTTTTTCATTCTACTTTCTAATAAATTGTTTTTATTTTTTGAAATCGAAGGCTGATGAAAGATTTTTGATCAACTGATAATAATACTTGCGAAGACTACATTGGAATTTTATAGTATACCTATTTAGACAATCATTCAGATACATATATCAAATCAACAAATATTTTTCATTTGATATTTTATCTTCTGGGTTCTTCCATCTTCCATGGTAGAATTCATTAAGAAAAAAATTCTGAACAAGTACCTATCTAAAACTCTATCAACTGAAATGAGTGTTTCACTCACTTCAAATCGCGATCAAGTATTGTTTTGATAATCTTACTATTCTTTGTCCATGGTGGTGTGAATATCGGTGCAATTTGAGCATTATTCTTATTTTTCTTATTAATTCAATTTTCTCCTATTTCTTCACCTCTTGGCTGAGTTGAACATCTCATTGTCCTCGAAGAAGCGGCCTTTCTTCATCTACGTATTTGATCCATACACGTGTCTCAAGCGAACTGATTATAAAGACAAAGGGAATCATCCAGGATGGAATCCTTTTGAGTATCCTGCTGCAACACATAAAAAATGAATAAAACAAAGTCAGACGAGGTTGAATTTCATTGGAAAACAATGATGCAGTAGTCTACCGAAGAAAGAGTGAAATCTAATTTCTGGTTTATTTTCATTATTTTATTTCTCATTGAATACGTAAACCGATATCTCTGAATGAAAGGTTTGAGAGCATTGAATTGCAGGCACTTCTTTGAGGAATTCTGGTCCTGTAACGTGTACAGAACAATAATTTCACTCAGAGGTGGTCCATGGTTTTTATGGCGTATTAGTGGTATGGCATCGATGCTGCAATTAAGGTTAATTCGTTGATTTTTCAGAAACCTGAACAATATAAATTACGAACACTCAGGTAATGTATCTTCAAATATGGAAAAACCTAATTTTCATTGAACAAAGGGACTAATAAAAAGTAAAAAAATCGAAAAAGGGATTGACGTAAATTCAGGAGCTTTTGTTTGAACTGCGGATCACAAAAATTCGAAAAGTATACAGGCTGTTTCATGAATAAAATCTATTGTTTCAATGCCAATGCAATACAATTTGGGTAATCTAAATCAGTGTTGAAACTTGTCCCAAGTCTATTCGTTTCGGAGATACAGAGTGTTTTATGCATTTCATCAAAAGTTTTCATTTTATATAACTCTTGAATGCTTCAATAGATTTTTTGGTTGATATTGAATTTCAGTTAATAATCAGGAATGAAAAATTTATAATTTGAACGTATATCTAGTAAAACATTCTGTACTAAATCGTTGAACAAAATATTGGTCGTTATCCTAGTCTTAATCCTTGAAATTTTCCATGAAGATCTATGGAAGCGTCCAAGAGTTATATCGATTGAAAATTCTCAATGAAATGCATAAAAAAACCTGTAACTAATAAACGAATAGATATTGGATGATTTTCAACTCTGATTAACACTTTTTAAATCGTTTTGCATCAGCAATCACTGAAAACAATATTGTTCGTAATATCAATGAATGCCGTTCATCGACCTTCCGTACGTTGATACAATGTACTTTTCATTATGCCAACGAACAAATTCGTTTGAGTTGAAATTCATATTACGTACAGTTTCGTTGTCCCAATGAACTGGCGTTCGTTGACGGTTTTAGTGCTAACTCGGCTTTTGGATTAACAGTTCATCATAGGAATATACACAGTACATCAACTCAATGAAAGATATTCATCCCCCAATGAACTTAATACGTTAGCCCAATGAATTTGTTCATCAACATAGCCGACCGCCTGCTAACAGATCACGTGACTCACATAAATGAAAGAATAACTGATCCGAATTGGGAATGTTTGGTGGTTCGACTGGAAATATTATTTTACTGCGAGAAATCCATCTTTTTCTTTTATAAAGCAATTATTTGAAGGATATTTATTCACAACTATTGCAGCAAATAGTTTTGATTCAATGAATACGTACGTTGAATTAACGTACCAAGTTAGTTAATCCAATGAACAAATTTCAATCCTACAACGAAACTCATTCATTGGAACTCGTGCATTCCAATAAAAAATATCGTACATTGATTCAACGAATTCGTACGTTGAATTAACGTACAACGTTCGTTAATCCAATGGACTAATTTCATTGCGACAACGAAACCGATTCATTCGGTTGATGAATTATCATATGTTGCCGTGATGTATCATAGTAGTAATATTTACGCACATTCGGTACATACTCCCAATGTACGATAATTCATTGGACCAATGGACGCATCCACAGGCTTTATTTTGATGAATAAATTAATTGACCCAACGTACTTTTTCGTTGTATTCACGTACTCTTTTCGTTCAGTGTGGAAGGATATACACTCATATATAAAACACGTATATTTCAACCATATGTGAGATTGTATACATTGCTCTATCTCTGGAATTGTTGGGAATATTTCATTTGAAGTAGGCTGACTTGGTGCAGACAGACCTTGAAATTTCCAAATCTATAACCTACTAATCATTTAAGAATATCGGAAAATTACAGACATTTTGGCCTATCTTCCGTTGGCTCATACAAATATGAATTTATTCATCTATTGTGGTTTCGATAATACTTCTGTTGTTTCAAGATCGAATTTTTCACCTCTTCAGTTATGTTTGGATCCATTTTAAATTTCAGACCAGAATCTACAGATTATTAAGTTTTATTGAACACACAGATAGCTATTTTGGCAAGAAATATCATAACTTTTGAAGACGAATGTTATCTAAACCACAGCCGACTTTATAGTCTTCATAATATAGACGGCCATGTCTCAACTAACAGATTCAGACATTTTAACGAAATGATATAGCGCTTTGTCCTAACAATTAATAACCCAAACCAGAAATTTGCAAAAAAAGTGAATATACTAGACAAAATCTGAATGTAGACGAGGATTCTAAGTGAACATGTTTAACTGTTATGCCTTTTCATTGATAGTCTGTATATTCAGTTTATAGATACAGACATCGAATTACTCTTATTAACTTCGATATAAAGGGTGTTTCTTCAAGAGCTATAGAACTTTAAATTGCAATAAAACAACGATGGATTATTCGATTGACATAAATTTTATTTATCTGCAAGATAATCTTGTAGCATTACATTTTAAATATGATTTCTGGTATATGACCGCCACGGCTGGCTCGGATGTAGTCCTATCTGGACGTCCAATTTTCGATGACGTTTTCCAACATTTGTGGCCGTATATCGGCAATAACACGACGAATGTTGTCTTCCAAATAGTCAAGGGTTTGTGGCATATCTGCATAGACCAATGACTATAAATAGCTCCACAGAAAGAAGTCAAGCGGTACTAAATCACAAGATCTTGGAGGCCAATTCACAGGTCCAAAACGTGAAATTAGGCGGTCACCAAACGTGTCTTTCAATAAATCGATTGTGACACGAGCTGTGTGACATGTTGCGCCGTCTTGTTGGAACCACAGCTCCTGGACATCATGGTTGTTCAATTCAGGAATGAAAAGGTTAGTAATCATGGCTCTATACCGATCACCATTGACTGTAACGTTCTCGCCATCATCGTTTTTGAAGAAGTACGGACCAATGATTCCACCAGCCCATAAAGCGCACCAAACAGTCAGTTTTTCTGGATGTAACGGTGTTTCGACATACACTTGAGGATTAGCTTCACTCTAAATGCGGCAGTTTTCTTTGTTGACGTAGCCATTCAACCAGAAGTGCGCTTCATCGCTGAATAAAATAAAATGGACGTAGTGCGCGATACGTATTCCGGACAGAACCATTATTTTCGAAATAAAATTACACTATTTACAAGCGTTGTTCAGGCGTGAGTCTATTCACGATGAATTGCCAAACCAAACTGAGAATAAATCACTTGACAGCTGTTAAATCAGTCGCCATCTTGAATAGTACTGCCAACTTAAAGTTATATAGCACGAAAAAAACACCCGTTACAAGAAAAGAGAGGAAAAATTTTATATTTATAAAGCTGTGCGAACCTATATTTGTTCCAACCTTGTTCAATAAACTGTTATTTATCTGATGCCTGATCTGAAACTGAAATTTTTCACTTCTCCAGCCCCACAAAAAGGCAACAATAAGATGTATAAAATGTAAAGCATTCTCCGTAACATTGTTGCATATCATTGCCAAACTCAAACAATCCCAAAAATATTTGTCGCAAATTGAAGAATCCTAGAATCACAAACCCCCAAATTACAAACGTTAAATCTATCAGCTGTTTCAATTCTTGCAGATCGAATCGAATTTATTCATAGAGACATAATGAGAGTTATTCCCAATAGAAATAGGTGGGCAAGTATAAAACGCATTGATCTATCAATACCTGATCGTTCAAATGGAAAAATTTATTTGAATATATCATGCCAACGTGCTCATTGATGTTTCATTAAGGGTTGAAAATCGGGGCTGCTATAAATCTGTTTCGATACAATTGAAAGTTCTAAACTTACATAAATTGAGAACAAGTTATTGGCCATAAACATCAAAATATTTGAAATAAATAAATATTCAAATGAAACCCAATGGATTGGAAAAACATTTAGAAAGGGGTATGAAAATTGAAATTAATGAACAAATGGGGCAGAATCTTTGCATATTTAGTTTGGAAAACCTAGAAAAGCTCTCCTCAGATGGACGGATTTGTTTATTATTGAATTATATATAATATTAATTAATATAAACTGTTAATTGAAGGGATGATAAGAATGTTTGCTTCGAATGATTTCAAAATTCAAATACAGCTTATTTAATTCTCTGTACGTGTACAATTAAGTAAATCATCTGTACTCTATAGATATAAGTACTGAAATTTATAAATATGTATCACACCATGGGTTGGGTATCAGAATAATAATTAAATATTTTAAATAATATTCCATCGAATATCATTTAAATTCAATTGGAATTGAAAATTGAATATACATTCCAAAAAATAGATTAGCCAACTTCTATTGCGCTAATAGAAAACTATTTATAGCAATTTTCGTATTGAATTATTCTTTCATTAAGGTGTTTCGGTATTGTTATAATTATGCGGGTACTCACATTAAAACTAACTGTTTTTGTTATCGATTTTCCAGAATGAGGATACGTAGTTTCACCTGATTGTTTTTTGCATGATATATAAAGGGTTTCCCAACAAAAAGTTTCATTTTTATATTAAAAAAGCGAGAATATCTTTAAAGAAATCAATGGATGTTTATTTCATTGTGAAAAGGAAGGTATGCTTGAATTTTCCAATGGTTCTAATTACTAGATCAACATGAAATTTTTCACGAAGCTTGAAATTTTAAATTCTCATTTTGAATATCAATTTCAAGCTTCTTACAAAATTTCATCGAGTCGTCGAACCATACTAGAATTATTTAATTTTTTTCAATATTTTTCTTGAAATTGCTCTTGTACTGGTAACACGATCGACAATATTTTGTAGGATGCTTGAAAATATTATTTCCAAAATATCAAGAGAAAAATATTTTGAACGGCCATGTTTATGAAACGATATATTATATTGTGGGGAAAAATTCATAATGTTGTCAATGTTTTGATATTTATATAGAATGACCTTCATCAAGTAGACTCAATTTACTTTTATGATTTGAAGTGACCATTTATTGATTTTGAGTCAACATCAACCAAAGGATAAATAAAAATTTTCTAAAATTGTTGTTTTATTTGTAAATGTCTATTTGTATTAGTAGGAAGAATAAGAAAGAAATCTATATACAGAGTGTCCCGTAAAGACCACGTCAAACCGAGGGAGAATGTAGATCAAAGGATAACCCACCTGCTATGACAAAATTCCCATTATAAAAGTCTTACTGTTTTCGAGATATATTTTTTTTTTTGAAAATAATGAATTTTTTCCCCTTTCAATAGCTTTGCCCTTACGGTTGGTAAAATCTTACATCCTTCTGGTTAATTTTTTCAGTAAAATATTGCTGAAGAATGATTTTCAACGTTTACATTAAAAACATCCTCCGAAAATTTTAGAGGGGGGCTATGAGAAATATTTTTATTGGAAATTTTGGTAGTGGATTATTTTGTTCGAAAGATACGTCTGTCTTTATGTTAATTTAGTTATTAAATTTGTTAACCGTTTACTCAATTTGTACAGTTTTTGTTCTTTTGAATTTTCTTTTGGTTGGTAAATAATATTTTGTCATTTTTCAAATTGAAAATGTAAATATTCCAAATTCCAAGATAAAAAAACGAATGTATCATAAAGATATATTATATTGTGAAGGGAAAAATGTTGTCAATTTTTTGATATTGATATTCGCTCCCCTTTTTTCACATATTCCAAAATAAAATAACGATTGTTGAGTTATAGAGTGAGTTTTTTTTATGTTTATTACAATAACAATTGTACCCTGTAATTGAATCGAAAGTAGGTATAAAATTTTGTACCTATACTTTCCGAAGAATTCATTTCGTTCGGAGAGTCAGAAATCTACGCCACACCCTGGTAATTATTTCGCGTTGAGAAAAATTTGAGTATTAAAATATTGAGAGAGGTCGAAGGTGAAACATTAAAAAAACATTATAATCCCATTCTTGAATTCAAGAGCACAGATATCCAAGTAGGCTCCTGTTCCTTCCTATTCTTGAAAACGATTTATGCGTCTTGATTTTCAGTACTCGCGTCTTAACCATTACCATGAAAATGATTAATGGATGTGAAATATGCAAATTAAGCTTGAATGGATAAAAGCGGCTGAGGGCAGAAAAACCTTTAAATCATTATAATAAACGTACAATTTCAGGAGATTGCATTTTTTAAACCGCAAGCTCCGATGTGATACTATACTTGGACTTCGTAGCCGAAAGACAAAAAAAAAGACTGACAGAAGACAAATTTGGATGTTTCATCAATATCCATAAAAATATTAATTGAGAGCTGAAGGGGGCGTTGCTTCAAATAACTCATTACATGGAATTCAATTTATTTTGAATACAGGTGGCCTCTAGCAGGCTTAACTGAATAATTATTCATTCAACGCAATTATTGATTGATAATTATTAAATTCTGCGTTATCCATGTCGTGGTCCGGATTTCACAGCCCTGTTTCAATGACATATGTCAAACAGAACTGTCATCCGATGCTTAACAATATGGATCGTTTATCTTTTGCTGAACATATAAAAATTATGAATAAATAATGATTCTCTAGTAAGAACGTTTCGTGCTTTACTGACAGATTATGATCGATATATTCGTCTATCTGAGTGTACAATTGGTAAGACAGTGTAAAAATTCAAAGAGACTGGAGACTGTTACTGAATTTTTTGAGGCTCATAATATAATATAACATAATTTATTGATTCTCTTAGACAATACAAAGTGTATCGGATAGGTCAAAGACAAAATGATTAGGAAGCATGATAATTCTAACTCTAAGTAAAAGTACCTAAGTAGGTACTGATATAGATCTCCTCAATATAAATTTTGGATATTTTCTGAAATAGACCCAAAAAAAATTTATATCTCTTCTTGAAATAACTCTTTCTCTCAGGTGGGTTCAGAGAAAGTATGAAATTTATTATTTTTTATAAAAAAAGAATAAATTTTATACCTTCTTTCAAACTAAACTATCATTACCAGCAGTCAGCGAAATACTATCATACATAATTAATAACTCTTTTAGATATGGCATATTTCCAGAGTCCCTGAAATTTGCATTAATAAAACCAATCTTAAAAGAAGGCAATCCAGAAGAATTAAACAACTATAGACCAATAAGCTTGTTACCAGCATTCAGCAGAATTTTCGAAATGCTCATGTCTGTACGATTGATGGAATTTTTCAAGGAAAATAATCTGTTTTCCCACACCCAGCATGGATATCTGCATGGACGTTCTACAGAAACAGCAATCTTTCAGTTTGTACAATATGTTTTAGAATTACTGGAAAACAGAATTTGGCTTTAGGTATATTCCTCGACCTTTCTAAAGCCTATGACTCACTAGACAGAGAACATTTTCTTTGGAAATTGGAATTCCATGGTATTAGAGGAAATACAAACAAATGGCTCAAGTCCTATATTTCCAACAGAAAGCAGAGAGTTTCCATCACACAAAACAATATCCAGACTAAATCAAAGCTATTAATGAGAAACATGGGAATTGATCAAGGAAGTGTCATTAGTACCTTACTATTCCTAGTATATCTTAATGATCTAGGTAACATACTCCAAGATAATGAAGGTAGCATGGTCAATTTCGTTGATGACACAAATTTATTAACTGGTGCAGAAGAATTTGAAGAACTAACAAGACGAGCAAACCAAATTTTCTTAAAATCAAAGACATGGTTTGACCAAAAAAATTTGATCCTCAATGAAAATAAAACTAAACTTGTTCTTTTTGATACAAACAGATCACAGAAACTAAAATCAGATTCAGTAACCTTATCGAATAATAATTTTCAACTATCGGAATATGTCAAGTTTCTTGGCGTTAACATCGATCAATTTCTGAATTGGCGTCAACACACAGAAATAATATCAAAAAGATTAAGTAAAAATTGTTATGCACTGAGATCAATCACCGAGTATATGAATGAGAACACCTTAAGAGTAGTATATTTTGGGAACTTTGAAGCCACCTACAAATATGGAATCATTTTCTGGGGAACAAATGAGAATCTTGAAAGAATATTTTTACTGCAGAAGAGAGAAATTCGAATAATATACAAATTGGGATTTAGGGAATCATGTAGAGGAAAATTTAGATCAAAAAATATTCAGTGCATGGTCTTTACTTGTTCGAATGTTTAATGTTTTTACATAAAAATAGGAGCAAATTCACAAGCGAAAATATAAATTCATACAATACAAGAACTTTCGACATAATTTTCCCAACACATAGATTAACATTAACTGAAAAAAGTCCAACCTACATGAGTATAAGAGCTTTCAATAAACTACCAAACGAGATAAAAGGCATTTCACAATATAAAAAATTCCAAATCGAAGTAAAAAATCTACTTATTCAATTAGAACTTTATAGTCTCCAGGAATATTTTGAAAAAGCAATGTAAAACTTAAATTGTGACGTCATTTCACTTAATTTGTATAGTTTATGTTATGTAACTACAAATCATTTGAAATAAAGAAATGTTATTGTTATTATTGTATTATTGAAGCCACCTGAGAGAAAGAGTTATTTCAAGTAGAGAAATATTTTTTTTGCAAAGAATTACCCAAATTCAAATTCTCAAAATAATCTCCTTCAAATTTCTTTAATTTTTCCACTTGACATCTCTCTTCCATTCTTTTTTAGCTATCATGTCCTCTCTTCGATGCTCTCATTTCGTCTATGAACTTACTGTCTATGGCACTGTCACTCAACTGCCTTTTCAACTTCTCAAAACTTATGACCTATCACTAAATCTGAATAAAATAGGTATATGAAATCGAATATTATCTAAGAAACCAAATGAGATAACTGAATTATTTCAGTTATACTTGAAATTTGATGACTTTAAATTTGTGATTATGAATCCACAACAGTATCTAACACTAACGAATCGGAAATATATTTTTTTCCACTTCTACTGAAAAAAAACATTTAGATGATGGCATATTTTTAATTTCTTGTTTGAATTGATCTTTATTGAGAAACTTTACGCAGTTTGGTGAATGATTGATACTATAATGCTCTGATATAAAGGAGAACATTTGAATTTATGTTATGGAACAAGAAAAATATAGCAATTTCTGGTTTCATATTCATGTTACCTGGAAAATAATTTCAATTCTCTTTAGCATGAACGAGACATTTCAAGATGTAAATACAAGGAAGTGGTATTAGTTTATTTGAAACAGAAATTGGTTTGCATGATCAACTATAGGTGTCGAATTGAAAATCAATCTAATAGTTCTCTCCTGCGCAAAAAATACCTTAGAAACAGCAATGCTTTTGCCCCAGATTGGGAAAATTGTTTGCAAGTCTTTAAGCATATTTTTTGCAAAGAAACGACTCTTCTTTTTTTACATAGAATATCTATAGGAGATCGCCAGCTTAGATTGCTGTCAATATGTTTCCCAAGAAATTTCGTGCTGAAGCTGAAGTTATTATATCATCTACAAAATTCAACTTTATTTCAAACCTATATCATCAAAAATCATCAAAATGATCGCTCGACCGAAAATATTGCTGCTGGAAGTGAAAATGTTGAAGAATATGTCCAAAAATTTGAAACATTTTTGCTTCATGAACTTTTGAAAAATTTGGAGTTTGATTAATTTGATGGATAGTAGTAAAACAATTAAGTAGAGCTAAATGTTAGAAGGGGGAGCTTCTATCTTGACATTCTGTAGTACGCATTGGTGGATGATTTGGTCTTCGTGTTCCTCTATCTTCTACTCTACATGTCATTGTGGTTTAACATTCAACCAATTCTCAATACCTCTCTACCAACTCTTCCACTCTCAAAAATGCTGACTTAGTGATAATAGACGTCCGGTTGACGAAGACGTATCTAACCCCACTAGACATCCCAAAAAGAAAGAAGAAATTTTTATGAAGGCTCCAAATGTAGTAATTTTCTTACCAGAAAAACAAGTGAAAACATTTATTCCTTCTGAGTCCACCCCTTCTAATAACGCATTCATTTCCTTTGAAATAAATTATTGAATGTTGATTCTCAATTATTATCATTTAATTTTTTAAATCCGAATATTATTAAATTTTATTTAATTCATATCTATGCCTATCGATCTCAAGTTCGAAAATGATTTTATGATTGCGACTGGCTGAGCAAAATGATACATTTAACGGACAATCCAGTTGGACAACTTTTTCAAATCGCTTTGGAAAAATGCTATATGACATCCTGCACCTGCTCCTTCTACTGTAACTTATAATTCATTTTCTAATTACTGTATCATTTCTCATTGTCTTCTCGCTTATTCAGAGCCAAAAATCCAATGTCGGTAATACAAACGCACGGTTTTCAGAGAAACCAGACTGCCTCACTTCATCCTGTGAATATAAACACTCATTATGATGATTTCCGTCTAACTTGAAGTGATTAAGATTTAAGTACGGGATGCAAGTCTTTCATTATATTTAATTATGGTTGTGGAAATATATGAATGAAATCCCTGGCTACTTGAATTCACCTAGATCCACAAATTGTGTCTTCAGGCATATACTGTTTATCCACTGCTATGGGCGGTATATGAACATAAGCAATTACGGTTATTTTGGTCCATTCAGGGGAAGGTTTTTTGCTGTAATATGATATGCTTGAAAATAAGTCGCTTTGTTATTCAAATTTTTGCATTCCTCCTGAATGTTCAGTGTAGTAAAAATTTATTATTTCGTTCTTACTGTTGTTAATATGAAATTGACTAATTACATTGAATTAACATTTCATCTGATAAAAAATTTCTGTGGTTTCGAATAATTTTCACGTGATTTTATTTTATATTTTAAAATCACAAAAAATGATTAAGTTGGAAAGGTGTTGTAAACCGTTTGGTTTGGCAATTCATCATGAATAGACTCACGCCTGAACAATGCTTGCAAATAGTGCAATTTTGAATTTTATTTCGAAAATAATGGTTCTGTGCGGAATACGTACGCGCACTAGGTCCATTTTATTTTGTTTAGCGATGAAGCGCACTTCTGGTTGAATGGCTACGTCAACAAACAAAATTGCCGCATTTGGAGTGAAGCTAATCCTCAAGTGTATGTCGAAACACCGGTAACCAGAAAAACTGACTGTTTGGTGCGCTTTATGGACTGGTGGAATCATTGGTCCGTACTTTTTCAAAAACGATGATGGCTAGAACGTTACAGTCAATGGTGATCGGTATAGAGCTATGATTACTAACTTTTTCATTCCTGAATTGAACAACCATGATGTCCAGGAGCTGTGGTTCCAACAAGACGGCGCAACATGTCACACAGCTCGTGCCACAATCGATTTATTGGAAGACACTTTTGGTGACCGCCTAATTTCACGTTTTGGACCTGTGAATTGGCCTCCAAGATCTTGTGATTTAACACCGCTAGACTACTTTCTGTGGGGCTATGTAAAGTCATCGGTCTATGCGAATGAGCCACAAACCCTTGACCATTTGGAAGACAACATTCGCCGTGTTATTGCCGATATACGGCCACAAATGTTGGAAAAAGTCATCGAAAATTGGACGTCCAGATTGGACTACATCAAAGCCAGCCGTGGCGGTCAAATGCCAGAAATCATATTTAAAATGTAATGCCACAAGATTATCTTGCGGATAAATAAAATTCATGTCAATCGAGTAATCTATCGTTGTTTTATTGAAATTTAAAGTTCTATAGCTCTGAAAAAAACACCCTTTATATGTATACTTCATCTTTTCTAACTGCAAACCCAGCCGCATATCAAGGCACGTTCGCACTACGTGGGGTTCTAGCAAGGGTTATACCTTTTAATTCTAATAATCTTCTGGGGTTCCTCAGTGTTCGCATCTGGGTCCTTCACTATTCATTATTTATTTGAACAATATTTTATCATGTTTCCATCATGCTCGATTTTTGTTATCCGCAGATGATCTTAAGGTGTTTCTCAGGGTGAAATGTTTAGACGATTGCACTTTGTTGAAGGAAGACCTTAATCGTTTTTCTGAGTATTGTAGGGGGAATCATCTCTTTCTAATTTTGAAGTGTGTTTCAATAACTTTCACGAGAAAATGAATATCATTTGTTTCCAATATTAGTTAGGTCAGGTACAACGAAGCATTTCCGGACCCATGTTCATAGGAACTTTTTTGCTTAAAATGATGTGATCTATCACCCGTTTCAGTTTGTCGGAAACAAATCAGAACACCCGGTATACTTACTTTTGGGATACCTTGTATAATCATTTCTCTTCTAAAAATTCTTAAGTCCAGTATCAAAAATATGAACCGCTTCTGCCTAGAGTCTTTTTAGGCACAATTAATGATAGATTCATAAAAATGCTAGTTCAAAATTGATCCAAGGTTTCATGATAAGAAAACTATACAACCACTAAAATTAAGAGGGGTCTATATGGTTTTAGCGATCAGTTTAAAAATTAGTACGCTTTATTTCACGCTAGAGACCATCGATTTATACGAGGTTTTCACTATTATTCATTTAAAATAGTTTGTCATTGCAAAAAATCCTTATTTATTCATTTTTTTGGAATGTAAAAAAAAAGAATCATTTGAATTTTTTTTTTAAAGAATAAATATATGCATGATGAAACTTTCCGAAAAACGTTAATTCATTTTATTTCTTTATGAATTTTCACATATAATATTATACAAGTCTTGACAAAGTATTTCCAAAATTGAAATTGAAGATGTATATATTTTGAATTCTCGCATGTAGTGGAAAAGGACGGTGAATCAGAAGAACGTTTGAATTTGCTTTACTCATCCTGAAAAGTGATAAAATCTCAAAAATGAGAAGAATAGTTAAACTTTGGCATATCACAAGAAAGCCACGTGAAATAAACCCCTCTTAAAATAGGATTTACAATATATTTTATCAAATATCATTAGAATCATTAGTTGGCTGTGATATAATCCTTCAGATACGAGCCACTTATCTGTCAATCTCAGAACTCAGCGAATAACGTAATTTCCCCAAAACCCTAAAAAAAAGTTCAGCATCCGTGTCTGCATTTTCCCCATTCCAAAGGGACAATCGGAGCAAACAATCCCCGAAAATCCGTTGGAGGGTAATCGATGATCGGAATGAACAACGATAAATCAAATAAAACGCTAATTACGGGTACAGTCGGAGTTTGGGACGATGTTCCCATCCCGTGTTGACTCTGTGTACACAAAACATCAGTGGCACAACGGTTCAGAATTAAGTACCACTCACAATGGTGTAATTTAACCCTTGTTATTCGACATTTATATTTAATGAAGGGTTAGGTGGCCTAGGTTCGATATGTGCGACCACCCTTTAGTCTAACTCAGAGGCACGGACCTGAATTGTGTTGGGATCACTGGCGTAGGTATAGAGGGGTATTATAAAGACTATGCCCCTTTGAAAAATTCAGCAAATTATTAGAACGATATATGTGTGTTACCATTCTAATACTCTGTGGGATCGAGTTTCATTCAATGGTTGCCAATTCATGTCACCTCTCTTGGAAATTAATTTGCCTGGAAAATGGCATCATTGGGTTTCAATTCTTGCAAGAGATGAATTTTGTAGAGGTGCAGCTTTAGATATGTGTGCAAGTTGCGATGTAGCGATGATTTATATGCACATTCAAAGCACTTGCACGCTTCCGAATAGATAGGTCGGGATCATCACGAACTTGTCCGATAAACCCGTTCCACGTAATCTTCAGTTCTCAATAAAGTTAAACAGCCAGATTTTGGTTCTAATGTGTCGAAAAACTTGAATATTGGTGGAATTACCATTTTTTGTAAGACTCGCTTAAGCATAACGCAAGATCCGCTGCCGAGAAAC
Source organism: Harmonia axyridis (assembly GCF_914767665.1). NCBI lineage: Eukaryota > Metazoa > Arthropoda > Insecta > Coleoptera > Coccinellidae > Harmonia > Harmonia axyridis. The sequence continues at coordinate 38,564,015 of NC_059504.1, forward strand.
TCTCCATAACGACTAAATTCCCAAAAGCCAAGCTACCGATTGACATATCCTCTTGGCCCCACAAAATCTTAACGTTCGGACAGTGTGCTAAAAAAAATAATGTCTCTTTTGAGACATGGTATATATTTGAGTTATGAATGTGGGGTCAAAATTGTCCTGATCTATATCATATCTTCAGCAATAGCTAAAACTAACTGTGTTTATGTTGTTACAAGATAATAATACATTATTTCTAAGAGTTTCCGTTTTTCTGAAATTCAAGCTAAACTGTGATATTACTTTAATCATCTTCTCTTTATATTTATTGATAATTGGATACTTTTTTCATCTAATTTAAAAAAACTCAACACTTGTGCTTTTTTGAATATAGCTATGCATTATTATTTCAAAATATTTGAAAAGAATGAAATTTTACCTAAATAAATTAAATATTTTTCCTAAATAAGCCATTTCGACTATTCATAAAGTGGTAGCCTAATATTACATAGAGACGATAGAGTATTCAATAGTATTAACCTTATTTTTGTATAAAAATTATAAAATTGGTGTAAATGAAACATAATTTCATTCATTATCAATAACGTCATCATTTAAATTCAAGTGCGGTTCATATTTTTCTGTTTAATTTATAATTGAAATCCTCAAGCCGCCACTGGGTAACCCTTCATATATACAATAAACTTATCTACGCACCTGGTTAGGATGTACCGATTTGTAGTTTGGTTCATATCAAATATCGGTATAGTTAAAGAAAACAAAGGGCAGCTTCTATATTTGGACATGTTTGCTACTTACTTCTGACCCATAAGAAGTGTCATATGTCCTCTTGAGTGCATAATATCAGAGGTGACAATATAAACTTTGTTGTGGAACGTATGCTACCTGAAATAACAATGGAAGTGTTACCCTTTCTGGTAGTCTGGTAATCTTCTAATCCTCTCCTGACTCGTGTTGTCGAAATATATACAGGCTGGCTTTATTTTCGAGCAGATAGCTCTATCAATTTTCGTATTTTGAGCCGAGGTTAACCTCTAACGATACCTAAGGTTTGACTTTTCGACAGTCTAAATTTCGATCCCCTTATGTTGTTGCGTTAATATTGGGTATTTCTTTTCCAATATTCTCTTAAAATTTTTATGGTTCTCTGATGAAGAGATCAGCTTCAAAATTTCCATGAAGTTTTAAATTGTTTTATTATATTCTGAAATATAGGGATTTTTATTTTTCTATATTCTTCTTGAATTTTCCAATGATACAAAATATTGAATGAAGCTTGAAATTATTATTTTACATCTAAAAGCAATTTCGCGGTTTCGAAAACAAAATTCAGAACGGTCATACCTATTCATAAAGCTCTTAGTCGTATTTCACTCATTTATGAACTTAAACGAAAATTTAAATTTTTTAAGTTCTTCCGTTCGGGTATTATAGCGTTTACAGTCTGCCTAACCTGACGGAGAGAAATTAATTTGACCATAGATTTTTCATCGATGAGCGGAACCGTTTGAAACTGGTACAAAATTAGAAAAATTCAGAAAATGCATTATGTGAAGAATAATGATTTTTATTGAATAAACTTGCTAACATGCTTAACATAACACATACTCATAATTAGATCATAGATTATTTAAACCTCTGAGGAATATATACATAAATTTAGCTTGTTATTATTAGGGGGAGTTTTTGCAAATATAATGTTCTGTGTTTTTAAGCTTGGCAACGTTCGAAATTTGAACGTTCACGGATAAATATCATTTATTTATTTATATGAAAATGAAAAGTTAAAGTTATTCTTGTACGAAATTAAATAAACATGATAAATGATTGGGATGAATATCACAGCTAATAATGTGTGGTTGCAATTGAAATAGAAATCAAGAGAAGAATATTCAATATTTATCAACAACAAAATTGCGATAACTCCATTTATGTATTATAAATACAACTTTTTTTTTCAAATCAAATCACACTTTATTCATCATAACAAAAATTACAATTCACCAAATTAAATGGAAAAACTAAGTGTTGGTTTTTGTCTCGGTTTTTGTAATATAGTTGATTATTTCCAAGGTTAAAAGGGTATATCTTGGCTAGGGATTAACGGTTTGGCTTAAGCTTCACTGGATTTCAAGTCATGCTCAAGTCAAGTAGTATTTCTTCAATCTCAAGCCAAGTCAAGTATTTATTTATCAAGTACTTGAATCATATCAAGCTACTCGATTTTTATCAGTTTTATTATGTCGTATCAATAAAAAAAAATTTTGAAATGAGACGGAACCTGGCAAAAAACACTTTTATGTATTGAATTTATTGTATAAAAGAACTGAAATTATCAACTTTTTTGAAATAGAAACATAAATTAAATTACTATAAATCATAACAAAATAAAAAATAAATTTTCCTTATATTGAGAAACCTCCAAGCTTTGTTTGATCTCATAATTTTCCATCCAGGATCTAAGACACATGAGGCATCTTATAGATATAAATAAACTGCTCTCCAAAAATTAGGGAAGTTGATACATATATACTTCTTTGAAATTTTTGTTTTAAATATCATTGTAAAGTAAGAAAAAAAAACACAAAAGCTTCCTATGAGTTTTTATGTACTTAGTTACATACACAAATTTCAGAACATTAGATACTTGTGTTGTTCGAAAAATTCAGAGTTCACTAAATTGTGAAGACTATATATGACCAAATGATTAGCCCTGTATAGACCTACCTCGTAAAATGTGACATATGCCTTATCCTAGAAATTGGACGAAAAAAGAATAGAATAGAGAGATTTTATATAATGTTATTATGTAATAATAATCATATGATGATTGATATTGAAAATCAGATTATATAAATTACTGGGATAAATAAGTTTCAACAAACAAATGATATTGAAAATTTTCGATTTTGCAGGGTGAGATTTAAGAAAACTGTTTTATTCAAGTTACGCACAGATATCTTTCAATAACACCCGTAACTATTTATATATGTTTATAGACAGATGATTGAGAAAAACATTATTAGTATTATTCAAAAATACGTCAAAAAGAATAATTTGAGCGATTTTAGCTGTTATATGATGTGAATTGATCGGCTGTCTCAAAACTGCAATAATTTAATACCGCGGCGGTTTAATAGATAAACGGACGTTAGTAGGCATAATAAAAAAGCACTATCACCTGTACCCACATGCTCGGCACACGATCGTAATTACTCCATTATTACTATCTTGAAAAATAGTTGTTAGAAAGGTGCACAGCGCGTGGCGTGGCTACTCACTATACCGCAGCAATCTCCTAATGATTCTCCTCGAGTCACTGCAAGGATGGTAGTTAATCCACCCAGAGATCACTTGGAGATTACCATTTATTCTCCATAGAAATTGTAACTTGACATCGATATCCTCTGGATTCACGTTCAATATTTATTTTACTTTTGTATCTTTGTGCTTTTGTACGCTCACCTTACACCTTATTTATTGAACAAAAACAAGAAGACAAGTTGAACGTTACTACCAGATCGGTCTAAAGATCATTCTTGAAATGGAGAATTTCCACCAACTTGGGTTTTTGAAGTAAGTTCGTAACAAACCCAACAATTATCAGATTTATCGAATTTTCTGTATGATATTTCTTGAAAATTGAAGCACTAACGTTGTTCCAATTGGTTCTCATTTACTCGTACATCCTTTTAGGAAATTCCTTATGTAGATTTTTGCTCAGTTATGAACAGATCTTTATTTCAATATTAAGAAAATATTTAAGACACTTGACTTCACGTTTCACAATTTTTAATAAGAATATATAAAATATTGCTGACATGCATGTTTCTCGTTTCGTTCCATTCTCAAAACTGAATATAAAATAATATACATAAGTATCATACATATTAGGCCAATTGAAAAGTCCTCGGTCTGATGCACAGATGGCAATGCTAGTATTAAATCCATATGATTTTAAGGTAGTACCAAACTTCAAACTATACGTGTTAAAATTTGACACCATTAGTTTGTGAGATACTGCGTTGTGAGTGTAGCTACCTTTGTTGAAAAAAAGGAATTTCGTGTGCTGATAAAATATTGCTTTTGAAGGGAAAAAATACAGTTGATGCAAAATTTTGGCTTGACGAAGAGTTTCCGGGGTCTGCACCAGGAAAATCAACCATCATTCAATGGTGTGCTGAGTTTAAACGTAGTGAAATGAGCACCGAAGATGGCGAACGCAGTGGACGCCCAAAAAATGCTGTCACCGACGAAAAAATAAAAAAAGTTCACAAAATAATTTTGAATGACCGTAAAGTGAAGTTGATCGAGATAGCAGACATTGTTAAGGTACGATCTGTACGTGTACATCATATTATTCACGAATATTTGTAAATGGAAAAGCTGTGTGCGAAATAGGTGCCGCTTGAGCTCACAATCGATCAAAAGCAACAACGTGTAAATGATTCTGAGCAGCGTTTGAAACTGTCAATATGTGACAATGGATGAAACATGGCTCCATCATTTCACTCCGGAGTTCAATCGATAGTCAGCCGAGTGGACTGCACACAATGAACCGAATCCAAAGCGAAGAAAAACACAACAGTTAGCTGGAAAGGTTATGGCATCAATATTTTGGGATGCGCAAAGTATAATATTCATTGATTACCTCCAAGAGGGCCAGACCATCAACAGCGATTGTTATATAGCGTTATTGGATCGTTTAAAGGATGAAATCATTTGAAGAAAAAAAGTGCTGTTTCATCAAGACAATGCGCCGTATCACAAATCAATGGCAAAATTGCAGGAATTGAGCTTCGAATTGCTTCTGCATCCACCGTATTCGCCAGATCTGGTCACCAGCGACTTTCTTCTGTTCTCAGACCTCGAAAAATTGCTCGCTGGAAAGAAATTTAGCGCCAATGAAGAAGGAATCGCCGAAACTGAGGCCTATTTTGAAGCGAAAAACAAATCGTACAGAAATGGTTTCGAAAAGTTGGAAGATCGCTATAATCGCTGTATCGCCCTCGAAGGCAACTATGTTGAATAATAAAATCGAATTTTGCCAAAAAAATGTGTTTTACTATGGTAGACCGGGGACTTTTCAATTGGCCTGTTATAGATGACTAAGTGACAGATGTTAAAGGCGGAAATCTAGTTGATCATCTCAGATTGGGAGAGTTTGTTTTTGAGCTGGGAATATTTCCAAAAAACTCCAAGAGGTCTAAACGTTTACCCTTGTGTAAAATTTTGTCTTATTGAAATCTATAAAGTAACTGGAAGTTGATACAATAATTGGAAAAACCAGTTGTTGACTCATTTTAAAGTATTGTTTTTTTATGTTCTTATGTCTGACTAATATGAAATGGAAGACATTTTATCACAAAACAGCTCATAAACACTCAAATGTGAAATATTGAGTTGACTCTTACCACTAAAAAACATTGATCTCAAATTCTCCTTGTAACCTCTTTGTTACAACTCAAAATGCCCGAGAACAGTCGGATCACACACAGTCAGATCTCTGAATTCACCAAATGGAAGGGACAAAAACCCAGGTCGATCAAACACCTCTTATATTTACATAAGTATTTCACAATCCAAATCTTTAAAATATCTTGTACCAGAAAAATTGACATACAATATTTTACAAAATTAAAATATATATAAGTGAATCCGAAATTTATAAATGAACAAAAATCAAGAATGAAATTTTCTAAATGCACAAATTACTTCCCTGAAGAGGTAAAAGTCCTAACTCTATACTGAGCAGATCTTCCTCCACCGAAGTTGATAAGAACTTAGGTCTGACATTTCTTCAATAGTAAGGAGAGTAAATACTTCGGCTTATTGTAAGCTGACAATTAACAATGATGGGCTGTCTTTTGACGAAGGACTCTCAATGTAATCATCAAACTTTCAACGTTTATCAGTAACACCAATCAGGAATTTAGTAAAGAAAATATACCAAAAAAAACTGAAAATCAGGGAACAGAAATTAATAATAAGGTGATAGCTTTTCTGTTTCTGAAAAACAACCAGAGTTTAAATAAAAGATATCAATACTTATGTACTTTTATGTACTTTTTATCGCTTGAACAAAATGACTGCCAAATGAGATAAGAAACTAAAAGGAGATACACGAAGATACGCATTGGGTACGCCCAGATTTTCATCAACTTTCCTGTTTCGTTGAATAAATTATATTTGCAATGTAGCATGCTACACCCTTATTGGTACATATAGCATCAATATTATTCTGTCTAATTTTTTTACATCCATTTTCTTTTGAACTGAGCAGCCACGTGGTGGTGTTCCCTCTCAAACTTGTCAACACCTCAAAGATGAAATCCAATATCAAAATTTGTATTAACACAGTAAGAGATTGACAGCCTCGAAAGTCGTTCTTAATAAAACTCAATACTGCGTGCTTGAAAACTAATCATACAAATTCCAATCCACAACCCGAAAAAGAGGCTTAACAGACACAAGAATGAAAAAGTGGAGGTCAATCAACTATTCTTGTTTCCGATCCTGAAACAGTTCGAAGAAAACGATGACAATTCTGATACTAATTGTGTGACAAACGATTTCTGCCAACTGTTGGCTGGTAAGCAATTTATTGGTGGGTAACATGGAAAAAATATTAAATGGAGGCGAAGGCGCTGAATTTATGGTTTCAACTTAATGTAAGCTCTATACACAGGTCATTTTGTTGTTCTGCATTAATCAGCACTTGTTGAACTGAAAAGATCTATAAATATATCGGCGAAAGCTTTGAAACAATATGATATAAATTCGAATTTATTTTAAATCATCGAAGCTAGGTGGGATATCAATCTTTCAATTGACGTTGAACCATGTTTGGAATATATCTATATAAGTTTGAAGGATAACAAACTTTATTATTTTTTTGACTATTTAATCACAAAAACTTTCATTCTCTTCATTCATTATTAATGTAATGATATTATTAATAATTAATTATTATTATTAGTTAATTATTAATTAATGTAATAATATCATTAGTAATTATTATAAACTTTGAATTATTATTATTATAGTAGGCTTGTTACGGATTTTCCAATAATATTCTGATATCCAGCAGCTGTCACTTCTGCAGCCATCATATTTTGACATTTGACAAGTGAAAACTAGGCCATTACTAAAAATAGAACAATACACGCTTAAACAATGCCATGAAATTTTTAGATTGAACTACAGAAATGGTAAAAATTTTGCAGTTACAGTTCCCAAAACTAAAGCATTTTGGGCCTTCTTGAGGCTGCTCCTCATTCAGCAATAATGAAACTTCTGGAAAAATTTTCGCTGTTGGAACAAGTTAGTGATGTGAAGAATCGAAACCGTATGTGCATCGCTCAAGAACAGTTGAGAACGGCTGAACGAATATAATCAGTGAGCGCATGCTTAACCTGTTAACCTGTGAGCCATCGCAAATTTCCTGAGCGACTTTGAATTGCGCTCACCAACTGTCAAACCAGAAGTAATTTCTAAACCTCTCTCTGATCAATATAGGATCTGTGAGGGCTCAGGCAGGGCAGGGGTGAAACTGTGAAGTGACTGTTTCAAGCGCCTCTATTTGAGGGGCGGCAATTCGGCCCATTTTGCTGGCCACCTTTTCATATTTCATCATTATATAAAAAATCATTATGTATTTCACAAAGACGAAAAACAACACTACCATCGCTTTCAAATTATTAAAATATATATTCGAAACTAGTTACCGTTGAATGCCAAATGTTTTCAGCGAAACACATGTATGTAATCCCAATTAGTTTTCAAAGCAATACTGAAACTTTACATCTTCGATCGTACGCAGTGTCATGTGGATGTGAAAATCATGATGAGAAGCATCGAAAATTAATATCTCAGAAAATAATGATGTTCCATTCATTGTTCTTGAGACTCATATTTAGACATGGTTTTTTCTGAACAATATTACAAGAAAATTGAGAAATGTTAAAATGAAATCAATAAAATAAGTTCACATGGTTTAAAGTTTAAAGAGCTCTTCCAGACCTTAAATCGAAAATACCCCTTCTTGGGTTTCATTCGCAATGAGTTGACATCTTAATGGTGCTGATAATTTAATAATAACTTTTTTACTGCGAACATGGTCGTTTCTCAAAATTCTCATTAAATTCGTCAGGAGATTATATTTCTGCAATTCGTTTTGAAACGGACCATTATTTATTGACACTTCATTTATACCCTTCTAAGACTTCTCTGCATGTGTAAAGGTTCGTTATTAGTATATAAAAGGTCACTTTTTCATGGGGATGTACTGTATCTTGTATGTCTAGACGTGTATGAATTACGACGTTGTTAACAATGCTGTTCCTATTGGAATTTTATGATTTTAATTGTCTGTAAAGTAGTAGGCAAGCGAGGCTGATTTGAAGAAAAAAGAACGGTGATTACTGTGGGAAGACAATGTAAATGTTTAAGAGAGCGGTTGATTGTTTTGTTATTAATTTTCGAGCGGTTTTTCCCCGAACACATGTCTTTCAGTTCACCGCGATGCCATAATTTTCGAATTTTTAGCTTAAAATGAACTGTAACGATGAGTTTCGACTCACTGATGATAAATTCAAAGTAGATTATGTCCCTCCATTCAGTTAGTCGACACCATAATTTTGAGCGGAAAACAGCAAAAATTTCCCCATATTCGGTTCGGAGTTGAGATTTTGAGTATGGATATATTAAAATAACGATTTCAAGCTTCATGCAAAAATTCAAGCTGATCCCATCTTCAGAATCATAAGATATTTGAAAAAAAATTTGGAAAACTAATTGCTATAAAATGTAAAATACTATTATTCTATTTTCGGTGAATATATGCGAAAGTTAATTGACAAATCAGACATGAAGATATTAAAAAGTTTTTTGAAATGATCGACCAATGCTTTCCTGTCATTCGCTCCTAAAAACTCAGCACTAATGCTCAATTCTGTAATAAGTACGTTTCGTGCTGACGAGAAGATTATGGTCGGCATAATCGTCCATCTGAGCGTACAATTGGTACGACAGAGAAACAATTTGAAGAGACTGGATCTGTTACTGATTTCTCAAGGCCCATTCATCATCGAAATGCAGGCTCGATAAAAAATTTTGCCCCTACAAGTGAAAGTGTTGACGAAGATACAAATTTATCCATTCCTCGGCGCGCACAAGATTTAGGCCTCTTTTACGGAACGCTATTGCGTATTTTGCATCTCCATCCCTTATTAGATTCAGTTGACATAAGAGCTAAAGCCAACTAACCATATTTACCGTTTAGGTGATTGAACAACAACGTAAGGATGACAGTAATTTGCATCGAATTTTCTTCGGCGACGAAGAACTCGGTGGCTATGTAAACAAGCAAAATTGTAGCATATGTTGGAGCGAAAATCCTCATGTGACTGCTGAGACTCTATTACATCCACAAAAAGTCATTTTATGCTGTGCAATTTGGTTTGTTGGAGTGATTGGTCGGTACTTCTTTGAAAATGGAGAAGATGTCACTTAAACTGTCTTATCGCCTATCGGTATGTGCCTATCGGATGTAGGTGGAAGACAGGTTCCTACTCACCTGTCGCCCGGTGAAATACCACCACATCAGTCGTATTAGCTCCTTAATAATGCCATTATCAGTGCATGTTTCCGAGCTTGACTGGTGGGCCGGTTCCCAAGAGTAGGTGGCTTTTCAAATATAAGAAAAAATCATGATGTCGTCTTCTGGGGTAAAATATTCCGGAAGTAAACTCGTCTCCCAGTCGGATTTCCGGGGGGGACTATCCCGGGAGATACAACATGGAGAATCAACTACAACTGAGGCCGCAAACACCTATTGTGACAACACCAATGAAGACAATACCACCAGGCAACTACTTATAGAGTTTTGCAACATAAGGGGAATAGGACATAATAATATTAATGTCAGTTGCGTCCATCAACATTTGCAATCAATTAAACCCCATATCCTTGCATTATCTGAAACTCAAATCAGTCCAAAATCCGACTCCACATACCTTTTGTGTCCTGGGTACGATTTGCATTCCAAGTTTAGATTCAAAGGAGGGGTTTGTGTATACATTCGAGCAGACGTTGCTTGTCAACGTGAAGAATCTTTGGAAATAGAAGAAGTGGATGCTATGTGGCTTAGGACCATTGTCCACAAAAAAACTAGATTTATATGCGCCCTGTATCGCTCACCAAATAGTGAACGACCCAGCCAGTTGTTTGAGTACTTGTCAGATAAGGTCGACTGGATCCAGGTCAACTATCCATCTTCAGAGATCGTAATACTTGGCGATTTTAATGTCCATAATTCAGATTGGCTAGCTCACTCTAACAAAACTGACGAAGCTGGAAGACAAGCCGAAGCATTCGCAATCAGCTGCAATTTAACGCAGCTTGTAGATTGTCCTACAAGAGTTCCCACTGATCCTATGGATTTCAGAAATACGCTTGACTTGTACCTGACTTCAGAACCCGACAGCTATGTTATCAATTCAAACGGCCCTCTCGGTAACTCAGACCACGTTCTAATATCCGTCTCATGTCCTTTGACTGCCGAAAAACTCGTGCAGCCGAAAAATCGTCGCCTAGTTTGGCACTACAACAAGGCCAAGTGGGATGAATTGAGAGAGTTTTACGCGGAATATCCATGGCACGCCACCTGCTTCAATATTGAAAATGTCAGCCAGTGCGCAGAGGCTGTCACTGAGGTTATTCTTTTGGGTATGGAAATTTACATCCCACACAACACCAAGAAACCTCCATCTGCAAAGCCATGGTTTAACAAAGATTGTAAGCGAGCCTGCGTCAATAAAAATAAAGCCTTCCGCGAATGGTGCTCAAACCCGACAGACGAGAAGAGGGCAGCGTATATACTTGATAGGAACAACTGCAATCTAACTATTCAAGCCGCAAAACAAGTATTTAACAACACAGTAACAAAAAAGCTTCTAGATTGCCCAAGTGGTTCGCGCCCCTTTTGGTCACTCGCTAAGGTGATTAGCAATAATTTTTGCCATTCGACTTTTCCACCACTTCTTAAAGACGACGGTGCTCTGGCAACTAGCTCCAAAGAAAAGGCTGACCTTTTTGCAGCTATATTTGCCAAAAATTCTACTCTAGAAGCAGGCCACAAAGAACCCCCCAATATTCCCAAGGTTCAGGCTTCGATGCCAGAAGTTAAATTCCGTACAAGGGGCATCTGCCGAATCCTGAAACAGCTGAACAGCAGAAAGTCAACAGGACCCGATGGAATACCAGCTATTGTTCTGAAAAAGTGCGCACCCGAGCTCGCACCTCTGTTGTGTCGGCTGTTTAAGCTGTCCTACGAGCAGAAAACTTTCCCAAACATCTGGAAGGTTGCTAGAGTTCAGCCAATACCAAAAAAGGGGAAAAAGTGCATGCCTAGAAATTATCGTCCGATATCTTTACTACCCATTTTGTCCAAAGTAATGGAGACTGCTATTAATTTGCAGATAGTAAAACACCTAGAGGAAAGCAATCTCATTAGCGACAATCAATACGGTTTTCGGCGCTGTCGTTCAACGGGTGACTTGCTCACCTATGTCACCCATCTTTGGACAAACGCTATAGAAAAGCATGGGGAATCAATTGCAGTTGCCCTAGACATATCCAAGGCCTTCGATCGTGTATGGCACAGAGCATTACTATCTAAGCTTCCATCTTACGGTCTCCCGGAAGGACTTTGCAGCTGGCTCGGAAGTTTCCTCCACGAGAGACAACTTTGTGTTGTGGTCGATGGTGCGGAGTCTGCACTTCATTCCGTCAACGCCGGTGTACCTCAGGGCTCAATCTTGTCCCCGACTCTGTTCCTAATGCATATTAATGACCTTTTAAATTCAACCAAGAATCAGATTTTAAGCTTTGCAGATGACAGCACTCTTATAGCGTCCACGACAAACAAGAAGCCTGTAACAGCGTCAACATCCAGTTCCCAAAGAATAGCTCAAGCTGTGACAATCAACAAAGATCTAGAAGTTATTCTACAATGGGGTTCTGACAATCTGGTTGAATTCAATGCCTCTAAGACCCAGGCCACTCTGCTCACAAGAAAAAAATCGACAGTTGCACCCCAACTAATAATGGACAATAAAACAATAAAACCAACCAATGGACTTAAGCTTCTAGGGGTCAATATCAGTCCAAATGCAACCTGGCATGAGCACGTCTGCTCAGTTGCCAAGTCAGCTGCACAGAAGCTTAGCTATCTATTTCGTGCGAGGAAATTGTTCACTCCAATGCAGCTTTTATTACTTTATAAAGCTCAAGTGCGTCCAGCTATGGAATATTGCTCTCATGCTTGGGGTTCAGCTCCTAAGCACTCGTTACTCCTACTTGATTCCGTTCAAAAAAGAGCAGTGCGCCTAATAGACGATCCAACGTTAACTGCCAACCTTCATAGTCTCGATCACCGTAGGAAGGTTGGAGACTTATGCCTTTTTTACAGATACTACCACGGAAGGTGTTCTGCTGCCATTGCCTCCATGATTCCTCCAGGGGCTCAATTTGATCGACGAACAAGGCTAGCCGATAATAGTCACCAGTTTGTCGTGCATCTTTCTACAGCTAGGACATCGGTGTATCAGAAGGCTTTTCTTTACCGAACTGCAAGGCTATGGAATACCCTACCTCAAGATGTATTCCCCCTGGGTTACAACTTGCAGCAGTTTAAGACACGCACAAACCGATTTATTCTAAATTCATCTCGGGGCGCTTGAAAGGGCGTTATAAGCTCAGTCTTTTCCCGAGAGATGTGTATAAAAAAAAAAAAAAAAAAAAAAAAAATCGGTATGCCCTTATGACTACTGATATTTTGGACTGAAAAGAATGATATGGAATTAGATGTGGTTTCAGCAAAATGATGATACAAGCTACAAAACACGAACCGTTTTGGTTTTATTGCAAGAAAAATTACCAGGACGCGTAATTTCTCGTTTCGGCTATGTGAATTGGTCATCAACATGTTCTTTGAACTTTTTTTGGGGGACGAAGGATCGTGTTCATGTCGATAATCCTCAGATTATTGACGAACTTAAAACCAACATCCATCAAATTATTGGATAGGTATTGCCCGAAATTTTCTGGCAAGTCATCGAAAATTATACCTCGAATCCAATAAGAGATCGCAGAGAACATTAAAATTATGTTGTATTCCATACATAATGGGAAGTGGGAAGATCTAAGCATTTTACTGAAATGAAAATTTGATCGGTATTCTGAATTAAAGTGTGTTTTATTCACCTTAACTTTCGGAACCACAAAATGGGTAACATTTTATATTATCTAATATTCAGCGTTGAATTTTTAATTTTGCAGTGACACGTTTAGGAGGTATTCCCATAATCAAATAATTGATTTATGATAATAATAATAATAATATATATTCATCATCAAAGTTTACATAAACATAAACATACATATGAGGGACTAATGATATGAATATTGAAAAAATAGAGAAAACCAAGTAAAATGGTTTTCTGTGAGTAAAATCTAAAATATTACAAAATTTTACATTAGCCTTAATGTGTAGGTAAGTAGATGCAGAGTATCATTTCATTTTCGGTCTTTTCTCAATCCAGTGTGAATAGTCCAATTCAGGTTCAGTGTCGCAATTCGGTGATCCATATCCATATCCGTGTATTATGTCACAATTCGGGTAAATTCTCAGTTATCGAGTAGTTTGTCAAGATTCGTGAATGATAAATGATATTGTTGAAAAGTTTTTGACAGTTCTAACAACCAATCAAATTTTGTCATTTCGTGTCATATAAAACAGTTTCACCCTATTAATGTCAAAATTACACTGAGTGATAATAATTACATTCATTGCAATTATCTATCACTATGACAACACCATTGAGTTTGACAACTTTATTCCAAAATCCAAATGAATGTCGAAACGTTACGTTTTGGCAATGCGTATGTTCAAAGTATAACAAAGTGTAAATGCAGTAATTGAAGAAAAATTCCCAGAAATACAAATACAGTCACAAATATATTTGGGGAATATTTATGGGTTTTTGCTGCGAACGGGAATATGAATTGGATGAACATAGCAGCTTAGAAAAATTGACGTTGATACTAAAAGATAGGGCTGTCAATATGAGAAAGGAAGGTAGGACCGAATATAACGACTCAACGGTGAAGACAATGTGGAAAGTTTTGTGCAAACTCTTGCAAAAAAAAATTTAATGACTATAATTGATCCGTTTAACTATATAGTAGTTAAATCAGCCCCAGATTCCCACGATGCAATGGTAATAAATCATTTATAGTAAAGATCAGCAACGAATCTAACGTTTAGTTAAATTTTAATAAAGTCCTATACAACACATTTTCCTCCGAATATCCCTCGAGCATTGACAAATGACTCATAATTTTTCATGACAAAATTCTCAAGCTCGGATCTTTTAACAGTCTTCAGCCTTCATCTTCAGGCTGTTAACGAGAAACGAGCTTTCAATTGTCATAAAACTATCTCATCTATTATCGATGTCCTCGGGATATTATTACTGAAAATTTTCCCATTGAAAATGACCGTTTAACCTTGATTCCATATATGCTCTATCAGATTATTGTCCGGCGATATGAAAACATCTAACTTTCCAAGGAAAGGCCTAAGAGTTTTTGTTAACATGGAAGTCCTAGATGTAAAAAATCGCGCATTGCGGCCAAATACTATGAGACACGTCAAATTCGTTATTTCCTGGAATTATTTCGCTATCCATTCAACAATCCCATGAAAATATTTCAAGCGAATATTCTAAAAACTTATAGAGTCCCTCAATGCCATTTCTATATCGCGATGTCCAGTTTCGATTCTCCTTCGCCCTAAAAGATGCCACAAATCTTATCTACCGATCTGAATCCCCTTTCAAAACAAAATTCGAACTGTTCACATGTCACATTTGTCTTGCGACGTTCACAAAAAACCGCACGCTACCGTTAAATGGATGAACGTATGAATGCGACCACCTTTAAGAAGCGTCAGTCTCAAGCTGTAAAATATTATCACTCTATTATTTCTGAAGATCTAATCAGTGTCAAGTCTGAAAAGGAGGAACGTGGTACATTGAATGAAAAACAGTGCAAAGGGTTGTGACCGATGTCAAGAAGGGTGGCTGAGAAATCATGCGGTGAAATAACGGAAACCAGTTATCGAGATTTTTCAATAGAAAAAAAATGAACGGTGTCCCTGCGTGATTTGTGAACCTTGTTCCGTTATTATGTGTGGTTCTGGGGTGGCCACTTCGCTTCAATTCGATGTGGATCGCTATAGCTCGTGAATGTCTTCTAGATTTATTATCGATTTGGGTGTTGGAAATTTGTCCTTTGCGATCAGGTGCTACTGCATTAACTGAGTAGGAATTAACCAAAATAAAAATTATTTTGGAATCAGTGAAATAATTTCTGCAAATACGAAATACTACAGGAACCTTGTCTTGATTTACTCTTCTAATTGGAGTTTTTTTTAAGAGTTTGAAAACTTCAAATGATAATGAAAGGTGTTTTTTTAGAGCTATAGAACTTCAAATTGCAATAAAACAACGATGGATTATTCGATTGACATGAATTTTATTTATCCGCAAGATAATCTTGTGGCATTACATTTAAAATATGATTTCTGGCATATGACCGCCACGGCTGGCTCGGATGTAGTCCAATCTGGACGTCCAATTTTCGATGAATTTTTTCAACATTTGTGGCAGTATATCGGCAATAACACGGCGAAAGTTGTCTTCCAAATGGTCAAGGGTTTGTGGCTTATCCGCATAGACCAATGACTTTACATAGCCCCACAGAAAGTAGTCTAGCGGTGTTAAATCACAAGATCTTGGAGGCCAATTCACAGGTCCAAAACGTGAAATTAGGTGGTCAACAAACGTGCCTTTCAATGAATCGATTGTGGCACGAGCTGTGTGACATGTTGCGCCGTCTTGTTGGAACCACAGCTCCTGGACATCATGGTTGTTCAATTCAGGAATGAAAAATTTAGTAATCATGGCTCTATACCGATCACCATTGACTGTAACGTTCTGGCCATCATCGTTTTTGAAGAAGTACGGACCAAAGATTCCACCATCCCATAAAGCGCACCAAACAGTAAGTTTTTCTGGATGTAAAGGTGTTTCGACATACACTTGAGGATTAGCTTCACTCCAAATGTGGCAGTTTTGTTTGTTGACGTATCCATTCAACCAGAAGTGCGCTTCATCGCTTAAGAAAATAAAATGGACGTAGTGCGCGATACGTATTCCGCACAGAAGAACCATTATTTTTGAAATGAAATCGCACTATTTGCAAGCGTTTTTCGGGCGTGAGTCTATTCATGATGAATTGCCAAACCAAACTGAGAATAAATCACTTGAAAGCTGTTAAATCGGTAGCCATCTTGAACAGTAATGCCAACTTAAAGTTATATATCACGAAAAAAAATACCCGTTACAAGACATGAATATTGTTGGAATGAATCCTTTCAGATTATGGTGCAAAATTTCATTTATTTTTTAAATATAATTTTCTGCATGTCTGCCGATGCTACAAGTTACACACTTCGTAAAAAGTCTTGCCCCCCCCCTTCCTAGATTTCTCAAGAAATAAACAATCTATGTTTTGGAAAATCTTTGTTTGTTGCTCTTTGCTTTATGCAAGATGAGACAAACTAGGAAAAATATGAAAAACTCTTAATTTATCGATTAATTACAGTTATTCCACAACTAAATCCAAATTCTGTGGTCCGTTTCACTACCTCTTCTTTCAACTAAGCCTAAGCACCCCTCGAATCAAGTCATAAATGAAAATTTCAGGAATATCGTTCCCTTCTTCCTGAAGGGCTAAATTCAATTTCTGAAAAGTTGAAGCTCGTTTTTGGCGATAAGATATTTCTTTCCGTGAGTAATCCCATACGTGCTCAATTGGATTAATTTCTGGTGAGTTTGCTGGCCAGTACATTCTCTGGATATTGATCTCTTGAAAAACATTCTGAACCCTTCGAGGTGTGGTGGGGCGTTAACATTCTGATAAATAAAATTATCCCCAAATTCGTTGCACAGAATTCAATGATGTTTTCTACGTAGATGGCACCAGTCATTGTTCGTTCAAGGATAATAAGAGGGGTATCCGACCGACCTCACACATTATTAATCCGCCTTGGTAGGGTACAACTTCCTGGACGAATTTAAGTCGCCTTAGTCTGCCTGGCCCTGTACCTCTCCAAACCCTTTCTCCTGGACTATCACTTTTTGTGGTAAAAGCCAGTCTTGTTGGTGTTCTGCCCATTGCCGATGTATAGAACTATATTCAGGTAATAGCGAAGGTACTCTTAAATGTCTTCTTACCCTTAAATTTGAGGAATGAAACCGTCTCCTTATGGTACTGGTAGAGACTACCAGTCTATAGGTCCTTGAAAAAATGACTTTGAAGGGCTGTTACAGATACCGTTCGATTCCTTCGAGTAAAATTTGCCATATAATGATCTTTCCTTGCAGATGTTACTCAGGGTCGACCAGGCACCGGTCACCGGGCAACGCTACCTGTTTCCAGGAAAAGGGCCACTATGCACCTTACTGAAGTCCGTGGAATATTCAAAAGTTACGCAATCTGGTGGTTCGACAAAGCTTCTTGATGTAGAGCTACTATTCTTGCCCAGATGTCCCAGCATTTTCCACGGAATATTCTCAATATTACAACTCTTGTTATCCGCTGAAAACTGATTAACTTCGAATACACCTGTATTCTCCCGAACAAGAAACATTTTTTGCTGATTTATCGTTCTCATTTAAGTGATAAGATATTGTGAAGATTCTCCACACAAAAAATTGCCATGTTACATTCAACAAGTTGAGATTTGAAAGGGATGCCAAGACTTTTGACAATGTGTGTAGTCCATTTCGATCAGTCCAATTTTTCCAATTTCCAATAATGACTTCCAATGCTTCAAGAGTTGCCGATTTGTTAATAAAAACCAATAACGTAACATAGCATAGCCCTATAAAAATTAATCAAGAGGCATTAAGTCACACGAATGAGGGGGCCATTTTACAGGATCACTCCTGGAAATAAAGTTGTCACCAAAATGATTTTTAAATAAATTGATAGCCAAGTTGCGCCTTCTTATTGAAACCAAATGTCGTCGATGTTCAACTAATTAATTTTTGGAAACAAAAAATTAGTTAGCATGGCTCGATTGTACTAGCCATTCACCCGGCAACTCCTTCCTAACCGCACCAAACAGTCAATTTTAATGGATGTAATGGTGATTCGTTAATGGCTTGACGATCATCTTTTTTCCTTATAAGGCAATTTTCATTACTGACGGAGCCATTCAATCAGAAAATAGCTTCATCACTAAACTTCGTTGAAAATTATCATCTTCGGCCAGTTTCAAATTAGCCCAATCAGCAAAAATGCGACGTAAACGATGGTCATTTTGCTTTAATTCTTGCACGAGCTGTATTTTATTGGCACCTAAGCCAATATCCATACTTAAAATTCTTCACGTAGTCCAAGGAAAAAAGCAAATAAGTTGAGAAGGGCCTCGTATCGACATTTCGGAGGACATTCTTTGTCTTGTTGATGGTTTTGAATAGAGAAGAGTAGAATTAGTGCGAAATCAATCAAAAACTGCACGAATTCCTTGCTCTCTAGGTCGATTTTATTGACCCTAAATTGGACGAAGTGCTCTATGAAGTTCGCGAACTGATTCATTTTTTCAGAGTAAAGTTCCACAATTTAGAAACGTTGTTCTAGTGTTAAACGATTCATGATTAATTGCCTAACCTTACTGAACAGAAATGTCAACACAGTTTGACATACCATCGAACCATAGACAACAACTATCGAAACTTCTCATGCAGTTAAAAAACACCCATTATATTTAGAATAATCATTTTAAAATTTCGTGTTGATAAGATCATCAGAACCATAAAAAATTATATCAAAATATAAACAAATATTTCTGTCACTATAGATCCAATCAAGTTGAAATTTTGCGTGTACTTTTATGAAGAATATCAATTTGAAGTCTCTTGCAAAATTTTATGCTGATATCGTCACCAAAAGCGTACCAAATTCAGGAAGAATATCGAAAAAAGGTAGGAAACTAATTACTAGATTGTTCATTCATTCTTCAATTGCGGTCATAGTGACCACATATAAACAATTATATGATCTCCGAGAGTACAATTTGTGAATCAATGAGAGCCCTAAAGGACCTGAATTCACATCAGTGCCTTCTTTTAGTTATATTCGATATTTGGTATATATATATATACATTCTAAATCGTAAACTGTGAAAACTTCATTAATAATGGTTCAAAAGAAAAAATTTTTATGGAAGATTCCAAAGATTTTGCACTGCAAATACTTATCGATATTTCTATGAAATAAATTTTCCAAATTTTGGTAATTTTCTAATTGTATCTACTCAAAATGATCTCACAAATTTTATAATGAGTTATGCAATATTTTGCTGTTCTCGCAAAACGTAGTATCAGTATCTGAATGGATAACCTCTCCGTTATATTCACTGTTATGTTGTTTAATCAGGAATAGTAACATTATTTTATGTGGTAAATTTTAAGTGTAAATTGAAAATCTTCCAAATTCAGTGTTCTTCTTGAGTATTTTAGATATATAATTTTTATATGACCAGACAGCTGTCTAGGTCTAGGCAGATGCCTAATTCAAAAATAATGAACGCACCACAACATATATTTATGGTATATGGTTCAAATGATGCAAAAAGTCAATTCAATTACGAGAACATTCACTTATATGGACTCAAATTGAGAAAATTTCAGTGAAATATCTCAAGAACGTCATAAAAAAAGTAATCGATTACATCGGCTTCTTCAGATACTACAGAAATTTGCTTTTTCCAAAAGGATTTCATTAGTTTGGCGGCTTCTCAAAAAGACCCAACTTCAAAGGGATTCGCCGTATAAGAAGCAAAAGTGTAAACTACGGAACAATCGAAATTATTACAAATTACGTCGGAAAAACCGTATTAAAATTCTTCGGATCTCGATCTTATGAAGACTACTTATAGGTATCGATACAAATAAATGGCGGTGAGTAGGTTTGTTAAGAAGATGATATCTGAAAATTGTAGCTCATTAAATGAATTATGAAAGACAGTGCTGTTATGTATTGTTGTTAAAGTGCTCGTTTTGAAAATTCTTCATGACATTTTCTGTGATCTAGAGGAACTTATGTATTATACCGGGTGATTCAAAAATATTTCGACAAACTTCAGGAGATGATTCCTCTGAATATTCAAATATAAATTGTCCAAATAAATATTTGTCCAGAAACTCTTCGTTTCCAAGCTACAAGTTGTTGAAGTGTCATATTTATTTTGTTTTTTTTTTAAATAACTTTTGAAATACTTATCACAATTGAACGAAGGTTTTTGAGGTGACAAATATGTGTTATTATTACTCCCATTCGTAGGGGGCGCCACCTTCATCTCTTCTATGGAGATTCATAACTTTTTGAGCGTACTTTTAGAACATTTTTCATCGATTCCTCTATCATATCTACGTAAAAAAGCTACGCTTGTTACAAGTAGCTAAATAATAATAATAGTTTATTAAACATAAACAATAAAACCGTTTTTTAGATATTTGACTAGATTGGTGAATTTTGGGCTAGGAGAATGGTTCAAATTTTGACTGAATCAACAGCACTCAGCGGATAAGCTTAAATTATTTTTGTCTCTACAGGCTGGTCCGAAAGGGGTACAACATGATAATACCTTGTTTTAAATGGGAACGCCCGATCATACTGATAATCTCCATGAAATTCTGATTTCGAAATACCCAATTTGTCATCATTTATCTGTGGTAGTTCTTTTCGGAACACATTTCTTTCGGAAAATTTGTTGGTTATAATCGTTTAAACTGAAGATCATATCTTGGAAACCGTTCTAGATAATTGTACGATTTATTTTTTATCGAATTCCCGAAAAGTTTTAACGTCTTCTCCAAATTCACGGATCACTCTACAGTTGGTCGGAAAGACAGTATTTTTTCAGAAATTACCTTGAAAAAATACAATAAGTTCATTTTTTTCAAATGGCATGCCCTGAAGTTTTTTGTCTTTCGGATCGCCTAGTGAGTAGTCTCATTTTTTGTCTCGACAAGTTGTGCCTGAAATTAATAATTTTTAAAATGCTCCGCATTTAACGTTTTGTATTGGGGCTGGCAGTATATATAATTGTATTCACACATACAATTTATTTACTTATTTAATACATATACAATGTTCTACAGTACAATGTTCAAACGGATAAGACTCAACTTAATATCTATTAATAATATCAATAATATTCAAAAACATTTATTTCAAAAAAATGAAATGGAATCCGGTCCACGTGAACAAACATAGTAAGATTTCTCTCAAGGATGAGTTCGAAATGACGGCACATTTTCAGCTGAAAAAGTCTCATCAATATTCATCGCTCATATAATCTGCTTGGATGTCTGTAAATATTTTCTCAGATAGGACTGCACCTCATTTCAATCATGTTTTGTCAAAAAAGTTTTTGCAGGCGCAGATCATATGAGCGATAAATATTGATGCGACTTTTTCAGCTGAAAATCTGCAGTCATTTCGAATTTCTCAAGAAAATTCATACTATGTCGCTGTTTTTTCATGTGGTCTTCTTTTCATTTTGTCCAAACGAATGTTTTAAATTATTTTGATCATTTCTTTGATTTGGCTTATCTTTAATTGAATATTAGTATTAGATATTGAGTTGAGTTGAGTATTTTTTTCCCCATGAAACTGTATTATTATTTTATGGCAAATACGAGAGAAATGGAAAATTTTAATTTTTCCCGAAGAATGAAAAGAGAAATGAATATTCCCTATTCAACGAAATATACTCAATCTTGAAATGACCTTGATATCAAACTCCAAGGTCACATTGAATGCCCGCATTCGATGTCCCCCTGAAGACTAAGAAACTTTCATTTAAAACATTTTTGATCCAGGGTCTTTCCAAGGAGTTATTTCAGTAGATCTTTTAAAATGGGTCACCTTGTTAATAGTTTCCTCATGACTATCAAGTATGTGTCATATCAACTTATCAAATCGGATCACACCATAATCTTCTACTGTTTTGAATAATTGGGGAAATACTCTGATTCACTAGTTTAAAAAAAAATCAACTGTTTACACGTCACGAACCCTCCAACTCATAGAACAGACAGAAAACGTCAAAAATAAAATTTCAATAAAAAATACATACATATACAATACCTATACATATAACGAGAGTTGAAATCTGAATTACACCTCGTTTCAGTCGTTTCTCCATATTTATAAGAGTATAGAACTACTATTTCATGATCATGATAAAAGAACCATTTAATATTTTCTGGAACCATTATATGATATAGCTGAAATAATATCCGTCCGAGTGACTTGGTTATTTGTTTTAAATCTTGGACGACATAGCAGCTGAAAAACTTCGTTGGTATTCGACGTGTTGTCTTGTCAGCATCCTGTGTGCATATCTCATTCTCTTCGAAGATCTCTTTTGTCGAATCATTTTCAGTTTGTTAATGATTTCCAGTGGTAAAGGATGTAATTTCTAGCAAAAAAGTTGGAATAGAGGAATTCGTTAATTCCTCCTGATGAGACACTCAATGACTGGAATATTTTATATGTTATTATTGAAGGAGTTAATGATTTAGCAAGTGGGATTTCATTCATGAGGCTAAAAGGAATGTGAAAAACTGCTTTATAATATTTATGTGTGAAACACATTAAAATAGTCATCGGACAACTTCTGAAAATTTATATTGACTACAATTCTTTTTAAAATATCTCAACTACAATTTTTTCATATACAACTGCCTCTCAAAATATATTATGGCAATATATCCTGAATATTTTCCTTTTTCTAATTGTATTTTAGGATTCAAATCATTTGTACCCTTCAGTGAATTAAAGAATGATAAATATCAGAAAGGAAAAATTATATTAGGTGTACCTACAACTTTGCTCCCGCCGTTTTGCCTTAAGTGGCTGTAGCGTGTATCGGTAAGTGGTAGTCCAAATAAACAGAATAGATCTTAAAGATATGATAAAGTGGTTTTACAGCATAACAATGCTAGACCCCATGTTGATAAAGTGGTCAATAAATACTTTGAAACGTTAAAATGGGAAGTCCTACCCTATCCGCAGGATTCTCCAGACGTTGCTCTCTCGGACTATCACTTGTTTCGATCAATGACACACGTCCTGGCTGACCAGCCCTCCTTGTCTTACGAAGAAGTAAAAAATTTGATCGATTCGTGGATCGCTTCAAAAGATGACCAGTTTTTTCAACGCGGGATTCGTACGCTGCCCGGAAGATGGAAGAAAGTAGTTAAGTAGTAGCCAGCGATGGACAATACTTTGAATCATAAATGTATAACCAGTTTTTTACAATAAAGCCTCGAATTTCGAAAAAAAAACGATGAAAGCAAAGTTGTATGCCTATGTACAGGTGGGCAAAAAAGCGAGGTAAGCGGCTATATCTCAACCGGTGTGAAAGCAGCAAACCGAGATAGCAAACTTTGACCTTGAAATCCTCGTACGAGACTCAATGATTGGGCGGATTTCGATGCAAAAATACTTATTATTAAATGTGCCGAATTTGCGGTTTCTCGAAAACTATATATAGGATCGAATTCAAATTTGGAGGTGTCCTCCAGGAGCCATAGCGCCTAACAACTGCATATACGGCATTTACGTACACCTCAAGGGGGCCCATGGGGGGCATCAAATGTGTCAAATTTGAGGTTTCTCGAAAACTATACATAGGATCGAATTCAAATTTGGAGGTGTCCTCCAGGACCCATAGCGCCTGACAACTGCATATACGGCATTTACTTACACCTCAAGGGGGCCCATGGGGGGCATCAAATGAGATAAAAAAATTCGGTTTCTCGAAAACTATACATAGGATCGAATTCAAATTTGGAGGTGTCATCCAGGACCCATAGCGCCTAAGAACTGAATAAACGGCATTTACTTACACCTCAAGGGGGCCCATGGGGGGCATCAAATGTGTCAAATTTGAGGTTTCTCGAAAACTATACATAAGATCGAATTCAAATTTGGAGGTGTCATCCAGGATCCATAGCGCCTAAGAACTACATAAACGGCATTCACTTACACCCCAAGGGGGCCCATGGGGGGCATCAAATGTGTCAAATTTGAGGTTTCTCGAAAACTATACATAGGATCGAATTCAAATTTGGAGGTGTCATCCAGGATCCATAGCGCCTAAGAACTACATAAACGGCATTCACTTACACCCCAAGGGGGCCCATGGGGGGCATCAAATGTGACAAATTTGAGGTTTCTCGAAAACTATACATAGGATCGAATTCAAATTTGGAGGTGTCATCCAGGATCCATAGCGCCTAAGAACTACATAAACGGCATTCACTTACACCCCAAGGGGGCCCATGGGGGGCATCAAATGTGTCAAATTTGAGGTTTCTCGAAAACTATACATAGGATCAAATTCAAATTTGGAGGTGTCATCCAGGACCCATAGCGCCTGACAACTGCATATACGGCATTTACTTACACCTTAAGGGGGGCCATGGGGGGCATCAAATGTGTCAAATTTGAGGTTTCTCGAAAACTATACATAGGATCGAATTCAAATTTGTAGGTGTTCTCCAGGAACCATAGCGCCTGACAACTGCATATACGGCATTTACTTACACCTCAAGGGGGCCCATGGGGGGCATCAAATGAGATAAAAAAATTCGGTTTCTCGAAAACTATACATAGGATCGAATTCAAATTTGGAGGTGTCATCCAGGACCCATAGCGCCTAAGAACTGAATAAACGGCATTTACTTACACCTCAAGGGGGCCCATGGGGGGCATCAAATGTGTCAAATTTGAGGTTTCTCGAAAACTATACATAGGATCGAATTCAAATTTGGAGGTGTCATCCAGGATCCATAGCGCCTAAGAACTACATAAACGGCATTCACTTACACCTCAAGGGGGCCTATGGGGGGCATCAAATGTGTCAAATTTGAGGTTTCTCGAAAACTATACATAGGATCGAATTCAAATTTGGAGGTGTCCTCCAGGAACCATAGCGCCTGACAACTGCATATTAGGCATTTACTTACACCTTAAGGGGGTCCTTGGGGGGCATCAAATGAGATAAAAAAATTCGGTTTCTCGAAAACTATACATACGATCGAATTCAAATTTGGAGGTGTCATCCAGGACCCATAGCGCCTAATAACTGCATATACGGCATTTACTTACACCTCAAGGGGGCCCATGGGGGGCATCAAATGTGTCAAATTTGAGGTTTCTCGAAAACTATACATAAGATCGAATTCAAATTTGGAGGTGTCATCCAGGATCCATAGCGCCTAAGAACTACATAAACGGCATTCACTTACACCCCAAGGGGGCCCATGGGGGGCATCAAATGTGTCAAATTTGAGGTTTCTCGAAAACTATACATAGGATCGAATTCAAATTTGGAGGTGTCATCCAGGATCCATAGCGCCTAAGAACTACATAAACGGCATTCACTTACACCCCAAGGGGGCCCATGGGGGGCATCAAATGTGTCAAATTTGAGGTTTCTCGAAAACTATACATAGGATCGAATTCAAATTTGGAGGTGTCATCCAGGATCCATAGCGCCTAAGAACTACATAAACGGCATTCACTTACACCCCAAGGGGGCCCATGGGGGGCATCAAATGTGTCAAATTTGAGGTTTCTCGAAAACTATACATAGGATCAAATTCAAATTTGGAGGTGTCATCCAGGACCCATAGCGCCTGACAACTGCATATACGGCATTTACTTACACCTTAAGGGGGGCCATGGGGGGCATCAAATGTGTCAAATTTGAGGTTTCTCGAAAACTATACATAGGATCGAATTCAAATTTGTAGGTGTTCTCCAGGAACCATAGCGCCTGACAACTGCATATACGGCATTTACTTACACCTCAAGGGGGCCCATGGGGGGCATCAAATGAGATAAAAAAATTCGGTTTCTCGAAAACTATACATAGGATCGAATTCAAATTTGGAGGTGTCATCCAGGACCCATAGCGCCTAAGAACTGAATAAACGGCATTTACTTACACCTCAAGGGGGCCCATGGGGGGCATCAAATGTGTCAAATTTGAGGTTTCTCGAAAACTATACATAGGATCGAATTCAAATTTGGAGGTGTCATCCAGGATCCATAGCGCCTAAGAACTACATAAACGGCATTCACTTACACCTCAAGGGGGCCTATGGGGGGCATCAAATGTGTCAAATTTGAGGTTTCTCGAAAACTATACATAGGATCGAATTCAAATTTGGAGGTGTCCTCCAGGAACCATAGCGCCTGACAACTGCATATTAGGCATTTACTTACACCTTAAGGGGGTCCTTGGGGGGCATCAAATGAGATAAAAAAATTCGGTTTCTCGAAAACTATACATACGATCGAATTCAAATTTGGAGGTGTCATCCAGGACCCATAGCGCCTAATAACTGCATATACGGCATTTACTTACACCTTAAGGGGGGCCATGGGGGGCATCAAATGTGTCAAATTTGAGGTTACTCGAAAACTATACATAGGATCGAATTCAAATTTGGAGGTGTTCTCCAGGAACCATAGCGCCTGACAACTGCATATATGGCATTTACTTACACCTTAAGGGGGTCCTTGGGGGGCATCAAATGAGATAAAAAAATTCGGTTTCTCGAAAACTATACATAGGATCGAATTCAAATTTGGAGGTGTCCTCCAGGACCCATAGCGCCTAATAACTGCATATACGGCATTTACTTACACCTCAAGGGGGCCATGGGGGGCATCAAATGTGTCAAATTTGAGGTTTCTCGAAAACTATACATAGGATCAAATTCAAATTTGGAGGTGTCATCCAGGACCCATAGCGCCTAAGAACTGCATAAACGGCATTCACTTACACCTCAAGGGGGCCCATGGGGGGCATCAAATGTGTCAAATTTGAGGTTTCTCGAAAACTATACATAGGATCAAATTCAAATTTGGAGGTGTCATCCAGGACCCATAGCGCCTAAGAATTGCATAAACGGCATTTACTTACACCTCAAGGGGGCCTATGGGGGGCATCAAATGTGTCAAATTTGAGGTTTCTCGAAAACTATACATAGGATCGAATTCAAATTTGGAGGTGTCCTCCAGGACCCATAGCGCCTGACAACTGCATATACGGCATTTACTTACACCTCAAGGGGGCCCATGGGGGGCATCAAATGAGATAAAAAAATTCGGTTTCTCGAAAACTATACATAGGATCGAATTCAAATTTGGAGGTGTCATCCAGGACCCATAGCGCCTAAGAACTGAATAAACGGCATTTACTTACACCTCAAGGGGGCCCATGGGGGGCATCAAATGTGTCAAATTTGAGGTTTCTCGAAAACTATACATAGGATCGAATTCAAATTTGGAGGTGTCATCCAGGATCCATAGCGCCTAAGAACTACATAAACGGCATTTACTTACACCTCAAGGGGGCCTATGGGGGGCATCAAATGTGTCAAATTTGAGGTTTCTCGAAAACTATACATAGGATCGAATTCAAATTTGGAGGTGTCCTCCAGGACCCATAGCGCCTGACAACTGCATATACAAATCATGATGAAAGACACATACTGAAAACCACATTGAAATAAATAATTTTTCAAAATATAAAATTGCGTGAAAATTCAAAAAAGTTGAAGGGGATGGCACAGGGTGCAACAAATATCCTTCATAAATGCATCAACATTTGCCAAAACTAAAACAAAAATTGAACTGTTTCAGGATTTTCTTTCAAAATATTCTTCTTTTGAGAATATGAATTTGTTTCATAATCTTGTCCAGCAAATTAAGTTTTATGGACGACTTGATATTAGTTACTGATCCTGCTACTCACAAAAACATATTTTCTTTCATCACGGTATGATATGAAAATGAAGCGTTCATTCATTACAGCATTTTCAATGCACACTTCTGAGCATAGGCCTCTACCAAATTCTTCTACCTTGAACGATCTTGCGTCGAGACCATCCAGGTTTTTCCCGCAGAAGCCGTTGGGTCATCTGAATGGGGGACGACCAACATTGCGCTTGGTCTCTCGAGGACGCCACCCATGACGGCTACAGTCCATTTTATTTCGTCCCTTTGCAAAATGTCCCACCCAACGCCATTTCAGTCTCACTATACGGTTACATCTGACACCCCCGTTTGAGATTTTAAGTCTTAATTTCTAACTTTGTCTCGTCTAGTGATGCCCAATAGAGCGTAGATTTCATCGTCATATATCTTGCCAGTGACAACTATTCTGCTGAAGTGACATTTCTGCATAACTGAAGAGGAAAAATTAATTCAATTAACCATTACTTTATTATTTGTTAATTTGTTTAACCGCATGTGATATTAGAATTTAATAGATGTTTTATGACAGGCGTTCACTTGGAATCTCATTGGGATGTAGAGGGACGTCTTTGATGTATTTTATTTTTATTACATAACCCACTGATCTACAAATTTTTAAATTTTCATTCGGTGGTATTAGTGTTCAATGCTTTTACCAGGTTTTTTGTTTATTTACCTTATTATTCATATATTTTTTTCAGTTTTCATATTTTCCTTACATTATGTATTTGTATTTTCACTGAAAATTTAATAAGGAAATTGATATTATTCATAGTTAGAACACGGATAACTGATAAACTCTGGGTGATATACGTTTTAAACATAATTGTATTCGAAGCAGTTTACTTTAATATTTGTGTGCATAAATTACTAACATAATTGTAACTCCAAATTCTACATCATAATCTATGCTATTGTATAATTTTTAAGAAATTTTTTTAAATTTTGCTACTAAAATTATCCACCAACGACCTTCAATGGGTGTAGATAAATGCCGTATATGGAGTTGTTAGGTGCAATAACTTTTTGATAACACCTCCAAATTCGATCCCATGTATAGAAATAAGGAAAGATGGCAAATTTGACACATTTGATGCCCCCCATGGGCCCCCTTGAGGTGTAAGTAAATGACGTTTATGCAGTTATTAGGCGCTATGGGTCCTGGAGGACACCTCCAAATTTGAATTCGATCCTATGTATAGTTTTCGAGAAACCTCAAATTTGACACATTTGATGCCCCCCATGGGCCCCCTTGAGGTGTAAGTAAATGCCGTTTATGCAGTTCTTAGGCGCTATGGGTCCTGGATGACACCTCCAAATTTGAATTTGATCCTATGTATAGTTTTCGAGAAACCTCAAATTTGACACATTTGATGCCCCCCATGGGCCCCCTTGGGGTGTAAGTGAATGCCGTTTATGTAGTTCTTAGGCGCTATGGATCCTGGATGACACCTCCAAATTTGAATTCGATCCTATGTATAGTTTTCGAGAAACCTCAAATTTGACACATTTGATGCCCCCCATGGGCCCCCTTGAGGTGTAAGTAAATGCCGTTTATTCAGTTCTTAGGCGCTATGGGTCCTGGATGACACCTCCAAATTTGAATTCGATCCTATGTATAGTTTTCGAGAAACCGAATTTTTTATCTCATTTGATGCCCCCCATGGGCCCCCTTGGGGTGTAAGTAAATGCCGTATATGCAGTTGTCAGGCGCTATGGGTCCTGGAGGACACCTCCAAATTTGAATTCGATCCTATGTATAGTTTTCGAGAAACCGAATTTTTTTATCTCATTTGATGCCCCCCAAGGACCCCCTTGAGGTGTAAGTAAATGCCATATATGCAGTTGTCAGGCGCTATGGATCCTGGATGACACCTCCAAATTTGAATTCGATCCTATGTATAGTTTTCGAGAAACCTCAAATTTGACACATTTGATGCCCCCCATGGGCCCCCTTGAGGTGTAAGTAAATGACGTTTATGCAGTTATTAGGCGCTATGGGTCCTGGAGGACACCTCCAAATTTGAATTCGATCCTATGTATAGTTTTCGAGAAACCTCAAATTTGACACATTTGATGCCCCCATGGGCCCCCTTGGGGTGTAAGTGAATGCCGTTCATGTAGTTCTTAGGCGCTATGGATCCTGGATGACACCTCAAAATTTGAATTTGATCCTATGTATAGTTTTCGAGAAACCTCAAATTTGACACATTTGATGCCCCCCATGGGCCCCCTTGGGGTGTAAGTGAATGCCGTTTATGTAGTTCTTGGGCGCTATGGATCCTGGATGACACCTCCAAATTAGAATTTGATCCTATGTATAGTTTTCGAGAAACCTCAAATTTGACACATTTGATGCCCCCCATGGCCCCCCTTAAGGTGTAAGTAAATGCCGTATATGCAGTTATTAGGCGCTATGGGTCCTGGATGACACCTCCAAATTTGAATTTGATCCTATGTATAGTTTTCGAGAAACCGAATTTTTTATCTCATTTGATGCCCCCCATGGGCCCCCTTGGGGTGTAAGTGAATGCCGTTTATGTAGTTCTTAGGCGCTATGGATCCTGGATGACACCTCCAAATTTGAATTCGATCCTATGTATAGTTTTCGAGAAACCTCAAATTTGACACATTTGATGCCCCCCATGGGCCCCCTTGAGGTGTAAGTAAATGCCGTTTATTCAGTTCTTAGGCGCTATGGGTCCTGGATGACACCTCCAAATTTGAATTCGATCCTATGTATAGTTTTCGAGAAACCGAATTTTTTATCTCATTTGATGCCCCCCATGGGCCCCCTTGAGGTGTAAGTAAATGCCGTATATGCAGTTGTCAGGCGCTATGGGTCCTGGAGGACACCTCCAAATTTGAATTCGATCCTATGTATAGTTTTCGAGAAACCGAATTTTTTTATCTCATTTGATGCCCCCAAGGACCCCCTTAAGGTGTAAGTAAATGCCATATATGCAGTTGTCAGGCGCTATGGTTCCTGGAGAACACCTACAAATTTGAATTCGATCCTATGTATAGTTTTCGAGAAACCTCAAATTTGACACATTTGATGCCCCCCATGGGCCCCCTTGGGGTGTAAGTGAATGCCGTTCATGTAGTTCTTAGGCGCTATGGATCCTGGATGACACCTCAAAATTTGAATTTGATCCTATGTATAGTTTTCGAGAAACCTCAAATTTGACACATTTGATGCCCCCCATGGGCCCCCTTGGGGTGTAAGTGAATGCCGTTTATGTAGTTCTTGGGCGCTATGGATCCTGGATGACACCTCCAAATTTGAATTCGATCCTATGTATAGTTTTCGAGAAACCTCAAATTTGACACATTTGATGCCCCCCATGGGCCCCCTTGAGGTGTAAGTAAATGCCGTTTATGCAGTTCTTAGGCGCTATGGGTCCTGGATGACACCTCCAAATTTGAATTCGATCCTATGTATAGTTTTCGAGAAACCGAATTTTTTTATCTCATTTGATGCCCCTCATGGGCCCCCTTGAGGTGTAAGTAAATGCCGTATATGCAGTTGTCAGGCGCTATGGGTCCTGGAGGACACCTCCAAATTTGAATTCGATCCTATGTATAGTTTTCGAGAAACCTCAAATTTGACACATTTGATGCCCCCCATGGGCCCCCTTGGGGTGTAAGTGAATGCCGTTCATGTAGTTCTTAGGCGCTATGGGTCCTGGATGACACCTCCCAATTTGAATTCGATCCTATGTATAGTTTTCGAGAAACCGAATTTTTTTATCTCATTTGATGCCCCCCAAGGCCCCCCTTAAGGTGTAAGTAAATGCCATATATGCAGTTGTCAGGCGCTATGGTTCCTGGAGAACACCTACAAATTTGAATTCGATCCTATGTATAGTTTTCGAGAAACCTCAAATTTGACACATTTGATGCCCCCCATGGCCCCCCTTAAGCTGTAAGTAAATGCCGTATATGCAGTTATTAGGCGCTATGGGTCCTGGATGACACCTCCAAATTTGAATTTGATCCTATGTATAGTTTTCGAGAAACCTCAAATTTGACACATTTGATGCCCCCCATGGGCCCCCTTGGGGTGTAAGTGAATGCCGTTTATGTAGTTCTTAGGCGCTATGGATCCTGGATGACACCTCCAAATTTGAATTCGATCCTATGTATAGTTTTCGAGAAACCTCAAATTTGACACATTTGATGCCCCCCATGGGCCCCCTTGAGGTGTACGTAAATGCCGTATATGCAGTTGTTAGGCGCTATGGCTCCTGGAGGACACCTCCAAATTTGAATTCGATCCTATATATAGTTTTCGAGAAACCGCAAATTTGGCACATTTAATAATAAGTATTTTTGCATCGAAATCCGCCCAATCATTGAGTCTCGTACGAGGATTTCAAGGTCAAAGTTTGCTATCTCGGTTTGCTGCTTTCACACCGGTTATATCTCAGGATCCACTCATCGTAGAGACTTGCGATAAAAATTTTTACCACTAAAGTGTACAAGAAAACACACTGGAAATTGTTTTGAAGTTCATACCTCTACCGCAAGGGGGCGTAATAGCTAACGTCGAGTAAAAAAATGAATTTTACTCGAAAATGTTTCATATGAAGTTGAATAAAAAATATCATCAATGTAATCCTTGGAAAATTCTTTATCTTTTTGAATTGTCACTTTAGATTTTACGACATCAAATAAGGGTAGGTGGAAGGGAGAAATCTGACTGATCGCCTGTAACTTCAGTTAGGCTCAACATTTTTGAGCAAATTAGATCTCGTCTGGAAGATAATATCTTGTTGATTGAGGACAAAATATACTCATGATAAATTTGTTTTTCTACTTTCCTAACAGAAACAGAAATTCCATCAAATTTGCATGAAAAAACCTGATGGTCGCAAAGCGATAGTTTCAGGCGTTCTGAAGTTATGGCCGAAAAAAGATTTTCTTCAACTGATGGACTACGAAAAACCAAATTGTGTCTTTAAGTTCTGACAGAAACAAAAATCCAATCACATTTGTATGAGAAAACCTAAAGGTCGCAAAGCGGTAGCTTCAGGCGTTCTGGAGTTATGGCCTAAAAAAGATATTCTTCAACTGATGCAATGAAAAACTGAATTGTGACTTCTTTCGGCCATAACTCCAGAACGCCTGAAGCTATCGCGACCTTTTGGTTTGTTCATACAAATTTGATGGGATTTCTGTTTCTGTCAGAACTTAAAGACACAATATCACTAAGTTGTCCCAACAGCTTAAATTTTCCCACCAGTTCCAATATTGTCGACCTAGAAGGTGCTTCACGACACAAAAGTGCTTTATTTCTGCGTGACTGTTTACCATTTTTATATAGAAGTTTAACAATTTCAATTCGTTGTGAGATCGTCCATTTTCAGTAATGGCAGTAATTGTCAAATGTCGAAATATGACAGCTTTCTAACTAAAATCTTCCCAGATAGCGGGCTATTCAAAATGGAACCTCTCATTGGAAAACTCTAAACTACATTGTGATTATTACAGAAATAATTGCATCTACAGTTCAATTCGTATATATCAAGTAGAAATGAAAGGAAGTGAATAATAGATGTATTTCATCCTACTCCAGACAATTGATTAAGGAACATATACATTACAAATTTTCATTCAGTATTATGGAATCCTATCACGTTCCAATAGAAAATTTATTCAACATTACAACTAATTCTCGAATAATAAATACAACTTTTGCTGTGATGTCATCTATTACAAAGTCTCGTTAGACCAGAATCTCCATCATAAGCACGTGCATCTTCCCCTGTATATCAAATTCGTGATCGAACGTAATTATCCTGACAAGATTATCTGAGTAAATCAACTTCTAATGGCATAAATTCATACTCTCCGAGGAACCTGCATCCTGCAGCTTGCACCTTCTGCGGACACCGCGAAAAAACTAGGATTTGCTGATTGCTCACATGGAAGTAGACAGGATGGAATGTGACTAACCTAGAGACCTAGAGCAAGTGTCTAGTAGTTGTCTCGGGTGTACTATTATAGAAGATCCCAACCAGCATCTCATTGAAAGTGTTTTATGTTTTTATTAAATGCACGCAACTCGCTTCGTACACTGTTATTCGCGCAATTTTAAGCTTCAATTAGGTAATTGTTCACAATTTCTAATAACGAGGCAATAACTATGATTATTGATGGTGAAGATGAACTAAGGCAAATGGTGACTGAGGTTTCCAAAAGAGTTGGAATTAAAATGAATCTCCAAAGACCAGAATCAAGAGTCCCAAAACTACAATGATACAGAAAACGACAAAACATATACTATATACTAACAGCAACATATAGAAATAGGAAAAAAATGAAACCGAAGAAATTGGAAAAAAACGTTCATTTCTCTTAAGGTCTTTGCAAACTTTCCAAAATATTAATAATGAAATCCAAGAAAAAACATGCACAATTTTTTTATCGATTTGTACCTGATAGTCTTCATGACCCATGGAGCTTAAATATGATCTGTGAATCAATAAACAAAGATCTCTAAGAAGAATAGAAAGAACCATGAAGAAAGCAATTATGCTTTCTCGTCTTACCTCTCTCTCATGAGGAGTCGGCCCTCCATAGTAAAGGGTTTTCGAATAAGAGGTTTCATTTTGATATTAACATAAACCAATAATCAATTCAAAAATAATGGTTTTATCAATTGTGAATTAATAACAAAGTAAATAGTATATTAGCATGCACACAAATTTTCAAATCTGGAAAAAGTACCTCCTCGAACAGGCCTCGAACCCGCAACCTCCGAATCATTAGTCCAGTACTCCACCACTAAGCCACCGAGGATGTTGAAAATTCCAACCGCATACGGGGAACCCCTTCTCTCCCGCTCGATGATTGAATGATTTACCAATAATCAATGTGAGTTATTTCATTGTAAAGAGAGAGCTATGCTATTAACGATGGAAAATGATATCAGCCAAATGGCCGCCACTGCTATCACCATATCCTTTCATGAAATTTTCCTTCGACCAGTTAGCACCTTTTGCGGCTGTATGCTTTCGATATCTTCGCGAATTCCGTCTTAAAGGTCTTGAATCGATTGTGGAGCATTGGCAGTGACCTTATCTTCCACGCGGCTCCAAATAAAAATGTGTTAAATCACAAGATCTGGCTGGCCAATTGGGATCAATTCAAGAAATAACAATGTCAGAAAACTATTCTTGCAAAATCGCTATCGTTTCGTTGATTGTGTGGCACGTAGAGCTGTCTTGTTGGAAATATATGTCACATAAATATTTTCTAATTCTGGCCATGAAAAAACATTAATCATAGATCGAATCCATTCACCGTACCCATTGCACCTGCCTCATTTTCGTATAAGTAAGGTTCAATCACACCGCAAGCCCAAAAACTGCACCAAACAGTAATACGCTGAGGATGAAGACATGAAGAGGAAGATGAAAATCCGGATCATTTTGATGCATTTCAATGACCCAATCAGCGAAGATACGACGTTGCTGGTGATCGACCGACTTGTATTGATAGAACATTAAAACCCTTAAGAATTTATGCAAAATATGCAGTTATATCGTTTGTGGAATGCCTAATTCCCAAGATCGACGAGGAATCGACAAATCTGGGTTATCTTCAACACTACGGGCTACAGCAGCAATACTATCAGTTGTTCTTGAACGACGCACACAGTTTCTATTCTTCACATCACATCTCAGTAACTCAAGTTTTCCCTTCTGCTTCACTTTTGCCGGCCGAGAAGGTGCTTCACGATGACTGTGACTGAAAAAATTTTCACCATTTTCGTAGTTCAATTTTAACAATTTCAATGCGTTGTTGAAATATGTATCATTACATTTTTAGGAGTGGTGTAGTTTCATTTATTAAATGCGAAAAGGTGACAGCTTCAAAAGTGATAGCTGCCCAGATAGAGGGCTGTTCAAAATGAGACCTCTCATTTGAAAGTTCTTTATTTACGGCAAGGTGCAGTCCATGTCGTTTGAAAAACTAAAAAACTGCGATGAAATTGATGTATTCAAACCTTGACTGTTCTTTGAAAACTCATCTCCTTGTCAGTTATTGTATTTACGTCCAGGACCGGCGATAGGGGTTAAACAGTGAAGCTAACGTTTCAGACGCCCCTATTTGAGGGGCGGCAATTCGGCGCAGTTTGCTGGACGTTTCATCGTATTTCATCCTTGATTTTCAAAAATAACACATAGAATCAGAATCCCAACCAATATAAACAGAATTCCCTATTATCCTCATTGAAAAAGGAATAAAATTATTATGTATTTCACAAAGTCGAAGAACACTACCTTCGCTTTTGAATTATTTAAAAGCTGATGTTAACACATTCAACATATGGAAAATGTTAATGTTTTTTACGCACAATAGCAAGATTCCTCTTCGGAAGAAGCAAGTTCTGTATTATCATCAGAGCAGGTGCTGTTGTTTTGGAGGGGGATGGTTATGAGGTAGTTCATGTTATTATTGATTCTTTTTCAATGGGGAATTCAAACAATTCTTTGCTTTAAGTGCCAAAATTACTCACGACGGCCCTGTTTACATCCATACTGACTGCTGTTATATAGAAATTAGCATGCTATCTAAATTCGTCTAATATTAGAATTTTAAACTATTCTTCAGATCCCTAGATCAACCGTGCAAAATATATGAGCAACAAAGTAATGTGTGATGCTGAATGGGAGATTTAGGCCCCAAAATTATTATCATGGTCTCCCTGCAGTTCAGTTATAATTTTCATCTTATGAAGAGAGATTTTACACCTATGAAATATTTACAGATCGGAAACTCAAGAGAAGGATTCCTCTGTAAATTTTTCAGATTTCAATATTTATGGAGAAGTCCTTTTGTTTGACGCACCGAGAAATTTGTAGCATTTCTGTCTCCATTCAATGAAACACATGAAATGAAGGAATGCAAACTGACACATTCTTGTAGAACAATTTCTTTTGAAATTCGATGCAAAAGACCCCAATCATGTCAATGCAACCAGCTGAGGAATTCGGGGTACTTGTAACATATCAACGACATGATCAGATTTATCGGTAATTCAAGAGAAATATAAGAACGATCACCAACGTTTAGTTCAGTCATTCGCTCTCAATTTTAAATTGAGAAATTCGAAGGTAGATAACAAACATGAATGAAATTTGTTGCATTTTCCTATTTGATCAGTAGAATAATGTTTATAAATTGCAATCATAGAATAATAAACATAGATAGAGGGATTATACGCAATTTTACATGTCCCCAACATTAATTTAGATTACGTTATCGTATTGTGATTTCTTTTCAAATCCACAATCTTACTATATCCTTATGAATGTATATCATATTGAATGAAATATATTTATTTGAGGGACTCCTGATTTAATATGCAAATTTGAATATTTGGAATGCGATATTTTTCCTAATTGTCGAATTTATAATAAGCAGAATACTTATTGTTTTCTGTACCTATCTACCTGCTGAAATCCAAGGTTTAGCTCTCCAAGTGTCATCGGCGTTTTTTGGCGTGTTTGAAGTTTGTTTTCTGAATTTCTGAAATATTAAGGTATTTATTTCAATATATTTTGAGTTAATATAAAACGTTGATTCACTAAGGGACATGAGAAGTGCGTTCTTTGTGGAGAAACTTGCGAATTGACTTAAATATCGTATCACCGATATGTTTTCATTTCCGCGCGCTTCATGTCAAATTTGATAGTTTATATTGGGGACAAAAATTTGCTTACTGAAAATGGCATATGCTCCCTCTATCTATGTTTATTACTCTGAGATTGCAATAGTCTTACCGATAAAGTGCTCTCTGCTTTCACACAGCACGGCACTGTATCAGGATGTAAGGGGCAGGTTGAAGGATTGAAATGGAAGAAAATGGGATTTATACAATGCATACTGTCCTCCTAATAAACTGTATTCTTGATGTATGTAAAATGTCCGTAAATGAAACCAAAACGTTCTATGCAACAACGAAAACTAT
Source organism: Harmonia axyridis (assembly GCF_914767665.1). Taxonomy (NCBI): domain Eukaryota; kingdom Metazoa; phylum Arthropoda; class Insecta; order Coleoptera; family Coccinellidae; genus Harmonia; species Harmonia axyridis. The sequence continues at coordinate 38,601,978 of NC_059504.1, forward strand.
TACCAAACTTCAATTTCTGCCTTTTCTTTCCGATAACAATACCTCTAATAATTAATTTAGCAAAACAAAAAAAAAGCGCTCAAAAATCATTTGACTAACCCTTGTTTGGACACAGCCCCTCAAAAAGAATGAAATTGAACAGACATATTTTGCATATGAGGAAACTCAACAAATAGTTGGTTGGTATTCTTCTATGGTTGTTTTAAGAGGTAATAAAAGCTACCCACTTTATTTTCCGACCAAGAATTATCCCTTCAATTTCTTTTCACTTGCTGCTTGTATACATTTTTCAAATTTATAATGAAAAAAAAATTTTTCGTATGATTATATTTTATTTTCTATTGTACAGGGTGGGCAAATAAGCGAGGTAAGCGGCTATATCTCAGGAACCACTCATCGTAGAGACTTGCGGTAAAAAATTTTACCAGTAAAGTAAACAAAAGAAAACACTGGAAATTGTTTTGAAGTTCATACCTCCACTGCTAGGGGGCGTAATAGCTATCGTCGAGTAGAAAAATGCATTTTACTCGAAAAATTTTCATATTAAGTTGGAAAAAAAATATCATCACTGTAAACCTTGGAAAATTCTCTATCTGTTTGAATTGTCACTTTCGATTTTGCGACATCAAATAAGGGTGGGGAAAGATAGAAATCTGACTGATTGAAATGTCTGTAACTTCAGTTTGGCTCAAAATTTTTGAGCAAATTAGATCTTATTTGAGAGACAACATCTTGTTGATTAAGGAAAAAATATACTCATGATGAATTTGATTCAGCTGCTTCCAATAGGGAGCGCTAAGTCAGAAGTTCATTGTTTTGTTCATTTTTCTCTGAAATTGCAAATGTAATGATAGGATTTTCTTAACAGAAACAAAAATTTCATTGAATTCGCATGAAAAAACCTGAAGGTCGCAAAGCGATAATTTCAGGCGTTCTGAAGTTATGGCCGAAAGAATATATTCTTCAAGTGATGCACTGCGAAAAACCAAATTGAGTCTTCAAGTTCTAACAGAAACAGAAATCCCATCAAATTTGTATGAAAAAACCAAAAGGTCGCAAAGCGATAGCTTCAGGCGTTCTGGAGTTATGGCCGAAAGAAGACACAATTTAGTTTTTCAGTGCATCAGTTGAAGAATATCTTTTTTCGTCCATAACTAGAGAACCCCTGAAGCTATCGCTTTGCGACCTTTTGGTTTTTTAATACAAATTTGATGGGATTTCTGTTTCTGTTAGAACTTGAAGACTCAATTTGGTTTTTCGCAGTGCATCAGTTGAAGAATATCTTCTTTCGGCCATAACTTCAGAACGCATGAAATGATCGCTTTGCGACCTTCAGGTTTTTTCATGCAAATTAATGAAATTTTTGTTTCTGTTAAGAAAAACCTATCATTACATTTGAAATTTCAGAGAAAAATGAACAAAACAATGAACTTCTGACTTAGCGCTCCCTATCGGAAGCAGCTGAATCAAATTCATCATGACTATATTTTTTCCTTAATCAACAAGATGTTGTCTCTCAAATGAGATTCAATTTGCTCAAAAATTTTGAGCCAAACTGAAGTTACAGACATTTCAATCAGTCAGATTTCTATCTTTCCCCACCCTTATTTGATGTCGCAAAATCGAAAGTGACAATTCAAACAGATAGAGAATTTTCCAAGGTTTACAGTGATGATATTTTTTTTCCAACTTAATATGAAAATTTTTCGAGTAAAATGCATTTTTCTACTCGATGATAGCTATTACGCCCCCTAGCGGTGGAGGTATGAACTTCAAAACAATTTCCAGTGTTTTCTTTTGTTTACTTTAGTGGTAAAATTTTTTACCGCAAGTCTCTACGATGAGTGGTTCCTGAGATATAGCCGCTTACCTCGCTTATTTGCCCACCCTGTACATTTATTACAAGGGATAAAAATTAAGAATTCAAAAATGAGAATCTTTTCAATGATGTTGGTTTAAAAACTAATTTGCGTTATAGTGAAAATTTGTTGTTGGTTCTTGAATAAATACAGTTTTACGTCTTTATTTTGAATTTTACAATAACCGTTTTTTCAGCAATTGCCAAGCCTTTCTGTATAGGTAATATTTTCATTTGAAAATTCTTAAGAAAAATAAATATTTGTTCGTAATTTTCAATCTGGCAGGATTCCAATCAACTCACACTTATCCGACAAAAATTGTTGTTTATTTTGTACAACACATATTTAACTGTTGATGTCGGCAGACAAATTATTACCTGTTACTGAGCGTGTAACAAAATGAAGAAATAAGCTCAATAAAAGGATACTTTTCGATTTATAATTCATATAGTAAACACCATCCATAAAATGTATTGGGAATAAATGAAGAGTTTTGCCACACCATTGCTTGACTCTTGAAGATTTGTCACTTTACCTAGATCATATATTGCAGTGACAACTTAATGGGTTTGGTTTTTTTTCCCAACCAAGTGCTCCATGGTATTATAAAATCATTCAATACGTTATGCGTTTCGGATGATTCCATGATATTTACGAGTTACATACAACTAGAATTATTCTGTAAGATGAGGCTGCGAGACTACATATTCAATCAATTTATAACTATTGTTTGATATTTTAATGCTATCTGACATTGACAGAAGCCATTATTTCGAGAGATTCATAGACGATATATATCAAAATATTAAAAAGCTCTCTCGCATGAAGAATTGTAGGTGTAAATAATGGTACAACGATAGAATAACACTTCTACAGTTTCATTTCGAATGAGAATACACGGTTTTCGTTACAAGAGGCGATATATTTTTCGGACGTCATGGCAGCCATGTTTTAAGTGACAGAACTATCACTATCTGTCATTTGTATCTCGTTAAAATCGAGAATTGATTATAGCAAAATACACTGCGGAAGAATGATCTGATCCTCAAGATGATTATGATTTTAAGAGCGCATTCGAGTATTTCATAATTTAATTTTTTGATTTTTAATCTTTGAACTGAAACTGGTTCTGGAACTTAGAAGATTGATGGAGTAAAACAATAACCATTTTTGACAGAAAAACTTTGCTTAGGGCAATTCTATCACCTATGACATAAAAAATGTGTCCATTCCAACTCATTAATTTGACCAGTAGGTAGTAACTAAGTACTGTTATTTCATATTCGGATTACCATTTTTGATCTGATCATTTTATTTATTTCAATAGATTATATACTGCGATACTTTTATTTTATATACTATAGGGTGATCCAGGTTGAGACCTTGATTTCACAACCCTGTTTCAATGACAGATGTCAAACAAAACTGTATATTTCGTTCATCTACTCCCAAACGTGTGGAATTGTGAAAATTTACTACAAAAAAAAAATAATCTCTAGTAAGTACGTTTTATGCATTACGGGCAAATTATGGCCGGCATAATCGTCCATCTGAGCAGACAATTGGTAGATAGAGAAACAATTTGAAGATACTGGATCTGTAACTGGTGTCTTAGTGCCCATACATCATCGAAATGTACGCTCAGCCGAAAACATTGCTGCTATAAGTGAAAGTTTTGAAAGATCCAAATTTTTCCATCCCTCTCCGAGCACAACATTGGGCCTCTCTTACGGCACGCTATTGCATATTTTGCATCTGGATTTGCATCACCATCCTTACAAGGTTCAGTACTTCTGTATTCCTGGATTCATTCCAGGTATTCGACAAGGTATGGCATAATGGCTTATTCATCAAATTGAAAAATCTTCTTCCTCAACCATACTACTCAATTCTAAAATCATATCTCCCCAATCGATATTTTTCTCTATCAAAACCAACTAAAATAAAAGCAGGGGTAACATAAGGAAGTATATAGGGTTCATTGCTTTATCTCGCATATACAATCGACATTCCAGAGAATCAGACACTTCAATAGTATCATTTGCATATGACATAGAAACAGTCACAACCCATGAAAATGCGGCTACAGCTTCCGAAAAGCTCCAAGAACATCTGAATGAACTGGAGATAGAGTATTAAAAATTGCACCTAACCATCAATGAAACAAAATCAGTCCAAGTAACATACACCAACAAACGAAACATATGTCCACCAGTTAAAATAAATGAAAATCAAATCCCGGTAAAAACAGAAATCAATCACCTAGGAATCCTTTTAGACCAACGCCTCACCTGAAAGCAACACATTCAAGCTAAAAAGACCAATATAAAAATCAAATTCCGATAAATGTACTGGCCAATAGGCAGAAAATCCAAGCTATCCCTCCAAAACAAGGTACTGATTTACAAAGCCATAATTAAACCAATATGGACAAACGGTATTCAATTCTGGGGATATGACAAAGCCACAAATATTCAAATGATACATAGCCTGCAATCCAAAATACTTCAATCGTTAACAGATGCACCATGGTACGTTTTCAATTTGACCATAAATAATAATGATTTGAGAATCCCCTTTATGAATGATGAAATAAAAAATTTACCAAGAAAATATCAACAAAATCTGGAAGGACATGAAAACAGCTTCATAGACCAATTAGCAGAAAATCTGTTCAACAGAACGAGATTACAGAAAATTTGACCAATTGACTTCAATTGAACTTTTGTGAATAATATGTGTCAATATGTTTGATAAATTCTAGATTTCATTTTAAATTAACCACAGTTATTCCATACTTGTGAAGAATAGATTGTAAATTTCAATAAAGGATATACAAAAGGCTTCGAAAGGCAGTGAACATCCTCATGAAACTGCTGAGAGGCCATTACATCCTAAAAACTCACTGTATGGTGCGCAATTTGGTCTGGCCGAGTGTTTAGCCAGTACTTCTTGTAATATGAAGATGGTGTTATTCAAACCGTCAATTCTGATCGCTTAAGCCTAATGATGACCGATTTTTTTGGTCGGAAATTAATAATATGGTATTGGAAGAGATGTGGTTCCAGCATGATGGTCCAACAAGTCACATAACATGTCTCGTTTTGTCTTTATTGCAAGAAGAATTCTCAGGTCGCGTAATTTACCGTTTCAGTTAACTGAATTGGCCACCAAGATCTTGTGATATTTTTTGTGAGGTTATGCCGATAATCCTTAATCTACTGACGATCTGAAAACTAAGAAGTTATTCGTTAGATATTTCCCGAAATATGCCGGTAAGTCATCAAAAATGATCTCACAAGGATCAAGTGAAGTGCTCACTTCCCGGACGCTTTTTCTCTGAGAAAGTAGCATTTCCCGGCCTAGTCCGGAAAGTACGTACTTCCCGGACTAGGCCGGAAAAAAATCATAGAATCCATAGCAACCGAGATAACGGCTGACAGTTCATATGAAATTAGTTGTCAAAAATTTGCATGTTTTTTGATCGCAATCGCAATTAAATATGGAAAGCAGCATAGCGATAGTGTTATTTAACATGGTTGCCGAAAAAATATTTATTTATTTATTTAATAATTACACCATTCTACAGCCTAGGCCAATTACAGAATGGAAAAATAAATATACAAGAAATGAAACTTAAAAGTTATACACTGAAAACAAAGAATAAATATATTGTACGCAACACGCCCGAAAATGGTTTTTTTGGACTCACAGACTTCTAGGACTCGCTTACGCTCGTCCTGGGATTTTGTCTATTCGTCCAAAAAAACCCTATTTTCCGGACTTGTTACGTAAATTACTATTGTATTCCATACAGAATAGTGAGATCCAAGCATTATATTGAATAAAAAATTCAATCGGTATTCTTAAAGAAAGTGTGTTTTATTCACGTTCACTACAACTACAGAATGGATAACCCTGTACATGTTACTTAGTTATTATCTCAAGTCTATAAATTGAACAAGTGGTGATATCTCGGATCAAGAAAATTATCTCTCTGCCGTCTGCATCCATCAATCTCTTCATGCGACGGAACAAATTACCATCGTTCAAAGCCGCTTTCAGGCTATCCCATGATTTCGGCTGTATCACTAGGTGGTGGTCAAGAGCGAATACTTAAAGGTGCAAAAGCTGCCAGCTGACCGACTTGCCTTGACCATGGACACACGAGGCACGTTGAGGTAGGTTAGGAAAGAGTCCGGCAAGACCGGAAAGAAAATAAAAGTAAGCTACTCTAATGAAACTTGTTTTTGAAATGAGTCAGCGACACTTTCAGAATAAATTCGCCTACATCTGCCGATATTTTTCCATGTTGGAAATTGATGATTAAGATTGCTAATCGTACTCCGCCATGTCTTATATCTCTCATCTGACAAAAGGCTAATGACTTTATCCATCCTCCCGAAGAAGTTGTTTTATCGGACAAAAGGGACTGTGATTCGGTCGTTAGGTTTTTCGACTTGGGCAAAACGTACCGGGCTCGATTTCCACTTTTTACGGTGTGTAAATTACGTTTTAAGTTCCCAGCTATAATTTTCATGCAAACAGATCGTTTCGAGATTTCATGGTGAGTTTTTTCGTTGCCATAAAAACATCATTATTATACCAGGACTCGCATTCTGTGATTTGCAGATTCGAAATGATCCCCCTAAACACCTCGAGATATCTCTGTATTTTATTTTCGAGTAGAGCGGAACGACACGTGTGGAAGACTTAGGTGAAAAAAAAATAAAGTCATAATATTATCGGCATTCAGATATTTTCTATGTTTATCCGGATTTCTGTGCCAAGTGTAGTAACATCATTCACTTAAGCCTCCTTAAGATTGTTATTGGTTGCTCAACTCGTTGATATTTATGAATAACAGATTTAACCACCAACTGAGGGTATTAATATAGAAAGAGTTAGCAAAACTGTTTCTACATAATATGTCTTACAAAAATTTGTAGATATAACCATGAATCCCAGGCTTTTTATTCTTATCAAACAAGAAGTTTGAGTTTTGGGTAAATTAGACCATAATGTGAATTTCCAGATAATATTCAGCATAATTGTAAGCTGAAGTCAAGATTGTTATGCCGAAAATGTTAGGTCCACGTGGAAAAATATTCTATTTGCCATCCTACATACTTGCACCCAATTTTAATGATTCTTTGTCATTAAGATTTCAAGAAATATTCAAACAGCAAACCATTCTTCAATGCAACATGGATTTTAAATGATTAATAATAAGTGAAATTACTTAAATCAAATGTATTCAGAGGTTCAAGGATACGTCCAATATATTCGTGAATTAAGTATCTATCCAGATCATTTCCTTCGCTTCAGTTTTTAGGAGACATGTTCCTATATAGTTATTTATAATACAAGTGCAGAAGGCATTGATATTCTTCCACGAGTTCAAAATTCAAAAACGAGCCACGAAGTGGCGAGTTTTGGAATGAACGAGTGGTAGAATGAGCCTTCTGTACGAGTATTATACATTATTTTCTCTAATTCATTGCATTTTCATTTAAATTAATGAAATATTTCCATAAATATAATTTAGTGATTTTTGCATTGAAAAATGTTGGTTGGCAGAACTAATTTCTTTAAGGCAAATTGATGAATTGACAGATAAAGCCGCGGCGGAAAGTTCGGAGTACCAACATAGAATAATAAAATATAACCATGAAAACTGTGCGTTTCTGATATATTCTCGCACGATTTTGTTCTACAAGATGTGGAAGAATGAACGGAATAACCACAGAATTAGAGAAAATTCATTTCCGCAATTAGCTGCAGAAAATTGTGCTTGTGAGGAAATCTCTGGTAACTCTTGTTATTTTTTCAGTCCAAATATGCGAATTAAGATCATTAAAAAGTTAAAATCCAAGGTCATATTTTCTTTATGTATCTCGAAAAAGTAAAAACAAAAAAAGGTTTCACCTACACTTATACCAATCATTCAATATACTCAATTCTACTCTTCTGAATTTCCATGAAATTTTCCAAGAAACATTCGCACATTTACAACTGTATGTCCTCGATAACTTCTCCAATTACATGTTTAAGGTCCAATCACACCACTAGCCCAAAAAACCCACCAAACAGTGACACTTTGAGGATGGATAGGCTTTTAAACAACCATTCTTTTTCTGTACTCCAAATTCGACAATTCTGCTTATTAACGTAACCCCAGAGGTGGAAATCGGCTTCATCACTCAACAAGATTTTTCGATGAAAATCCGCGTCATTTTGATGCATTTCAAGAGCCCAATCAGCAAAGATAAGACGTTTCTGGTGATCGACCGGTTTAGGTGTTGTGTTATCTGAACTTTCAAAGCCTTGAGATCCAAGTCATTATGCAAGAATGCATAATTGCCACAATCGACGAGGAAACCACCAAAAATCTTGGTTTTCGTCAACAATACTGACTACAGCAGCAATATTCTCAGTTTTTCTTGAGCGACGGTCACGGTTTCGATTATTAGCTTCTAACTTGTTCTAACAGCTCAAATTTTACCACTTGTTACACTATTGCTGGCCGAGAAGGTGCCTCGCTACGACCAAAAGTGCTTTAGTTTTACGAACTGTGAATGGAAAATGTCAACCATATTTGTACTGAATTTTGACAATTTTAGTGTGTCATTGAGGCGTGCTTGTATTTTCCATTTTTAGTAATGGTGTAGTTTTAACTTGTCAAATGTCAAAATATGACAAGATCAAAAGTGAAAGCTGCCCAGATAGCGGGCTATTTATACATAAACATATTTCAGAATGAAACCACTTGATAATACGAATTTCAAATAAGATATTAACTAACGGCAAAATGACGTTGAACGTTAGAAATTAAATTCACCCGATAGTTGCAACAAAAGATGGCACGTGCCCGCATAGTTTTTCAATGATAACTATTACAGGTGTTTTTACCCGATGTATTATCGCTATGCGTTAGGCACGTTTCACATTTCGCTCATTAGGAGCACATTCCCCTTTATCCAGAAACGTGCATGCCTATTATTAGATATTCGAAAGTGCTAGGGTGTAAGTGTTTATTCAGTTTTTTGCGTTTTCCGCCATTTTATTATTCGCATTTTTGAAAATACCCACTACAGGCACCCAACATAGGATAGAATAAACTATGTTTTCGTATTGAAACTGTCAGAAGCAGCTATGGTTCGTTAATTAATTTCCTTCATCAATAATTTTCTTCTGATAACAGTGGTCTCGTGAGTATGAAATGAACAGAAATTCAATTAGAAAATATATGATTTCCATTTCCAAATCAGCATAACCACTATTATGAGGTAATTAGAATAGAATATGACCCGACTAAAAATATTTTGAACACAATTTTTTGCCCTACAATTCTCAGCAATTGCTCAGAACACTTCGGTACAAATATCTTACTCAATAATTCAAATAGTTAGTTATTTCATTTTTACATCTGAAGAAGTATGATGAATATTATATCGATGCATGCTGAAACACTATATTCACTAGATAATTGGTATTTGGAAGGAGGGGAAAGTTTGCCCTGTTTTCAAGAATGGCTGAGACGTTGAGAACCTTAGACCATTTATCACGGTTCACTGTAACCAACTTGATTCGTTTTACTCAGTATGTGTCCACTGCTTTGGATGAGTCCTCCCAAGTGGATATTATATATACAGACTCTTCCCAGGAGTTTGGCAGGCTGGACTATGGGACTATGGAGTTATTCTGACAAAGTTGTCTTCTTTTGGCTCAACAACGAATTTCATCTTTGTTTGGAATCTTACCATACAAATAGAAAATTATTCGTTCAGTGTTTTGGATTCAGGTTATTTCAATTCTTAGCGCCCTCTGGAGTTCCACAGGGGTCTATTTTGGGGCCTCTGCATTATGTTATTCATGAATGATTTGAATTCATTTCTGATCTCTCATTTCTGTTATATGTTGATGATTGTAAGTTGTTTTGCTGTATTGTTTTTGTCCAGGATTGTTGGGATATTCGGGGACATTGATAACCTGATAGATTCATGTAAGAGAAACTTGCTTTCATTAAATATAAGAAGGTGCAATGTGATGTCCTTTGGTCGTGGGAAATCTAAAATTCTTTTTCAGACCAACATTGAAGGGAGTGTTTTGAACCGAGTGAATGGATGAAGCGATCTTTGGATTTTATTTGATCGAAGGAAAACTTTTGTGCCGCATGTGATGTTATGAATTTTGATGCATTTCAATGACCCAATCAGCAAAAATGCGACGTTGCTAGTGATCGAGCAGCATGAGTTCTTATGCTAAGTGAACATTAAAAGCCTTAATATCTAAGTCTTTATGCAAAATACAGTGTAATGACGTTTGTGGTATCCCTAATTCCCAAGATAATAATAATAATAATAATAATAATGGACGAGGAATAATGGACGAGGAATGGACGAGGAATAATGGACGAGGAATAAATAAAACTGGATTTTCATCAATACTACGTGCTGCAAAACCTTTACTATGCGTTTTCGTGAACGAAAGCCAAATTTTCAGCAGGATTTCTAGTATATTGTAATGAGACAGAAAAACAATATCCATATTTGATTGTTTTAATGGAGAAATCAGTATTCTTGATCGTTATTTTTTTCCTTCAACATAAAATATCATGCTCATATCGATTCCCTAGAAACCTGACTATCTTGTAGTCTTGTTATTGACTGTGAACAACTTGAATTCGACTAGAACACAGCATTTTATCACCCCATTTCCACTCGGTAATCAGAAATTAATGTAGAATCTGATGAAATTCACGATCATCGAAGACACAGTGATTTTCTGCACAGCTCTTAATGAAGTTAATAAAATTCTCAATCAACACGAATTTTGAAGCAGCCAATGGATAAAATTCCTGAGATTTTATCGACTGATTATTCGAAAGTCACCAGGTAAATTTACGATAAATTGGATTTGCGAAGTGTCCATACACTGTTTGACTGAACGAATGGGGTGTTCTTCCAGGAACAGATACATTAATAACTCTGGTTTTTCCCGATATCATCACCGGTTCTTGGGTTCTGGTAGTGGCAGTAGCATTTTGTTGTGCCTGGTAAGTGTAATTATCATGTATAAATTTTGTGATAACATCCAAACGGCCACAGTTGGTATTTCAGTTGTCTATGCAAGAGTAATATCGGTGAATAATTTGTAGTACATACCTCTGGGTGATTTCGTCTTGCATTGCAGAATTCTTAGCAGTTACACGAGTTTGTAGTACAAGGAGGTGTGGTCGAGATATCTATGCGTTGCCTGGGTCGACATTCTCTTTCACTTATCTTACCAACACGTGTTTTATTGATTGGAAATTGGAAATTTTCTGGTTAAATTTCTTTTGATTTCATACTCGGGAGAACGATGCTATCTGAAAAAGCAAACGAGTTTCAGTTGATATAGTCTTTGACAATTATTCACCATTTATCTATTACTTTCAGATGTTCCGATCGAGTACCTACAAGTACATTTAGGATTCGTGGAAAAAGTAGGTACATGAGATGAACTTAAAAATAGATATACCTTGTTTCTAAGTATTCAGAATTGTGCAAAGGCTCAATAACCGTGAATAACTCAAGAATCAATAGATTTTTCTTCTTCTCCTTTCTCAGAAAACCCCACTCTGGACAGTATCAATGGATTTTTAGCATTTAAAAATACATATTATAGTTTATGTTGAGTAAGGTTATGTTAAGTGAAGATGGGTTCGTTATCATCATAGGTCAGAGTATTACTCTGAAAATTCAAATACACGAATAAAAAAAATGTTAGCGAATGTTTTTTTAGCTGCATGAGAAGTTTCGATGATAGTTGATTATGGTTTGGGAGTTGAGAATGTCAAACTGTGTTGACATTTCTGTTCAGTAAGGTTTTGCAATTTATCTTGAATTTAACATCAGAACAACGCTTCCAAATTGTCGAAATTAAATTTGAAAAAATATATCTGTTCGCGTTGTAGTTCATAGAACACTTCGTTCATTTTATGGTGAATATAAACGGCCTAGTGAGCAAGGAATTCGTATCGTATATACATTAATATTACTCTTCTAGATTCAAAACTGTCAACAAGACAAAGAAATATGCGTACCGAAGAAAATATTGCTGCTGCAGCGCGAAGTGCTGAAATGTCGATACGTCGCCATTATCAACTTGTTGGTCTTTGTCCTTCGACTACATGGAAAATTTTACGTGAGGATTATGGCTTCCGCGCCTATATAATACAGTTTGTGTAAGAATAACAGCCAAATGACCATCGTTCATGTCGGATTTTTGCTGATTGTGCTAATTTAGAACTGGCCGATGATGGCATTTTCGCTGAAAAATTGTGTTCCTAAGTATGAAACCGACAGTCCTGAGTGCCTGCGAAATTTTAAAATTCTCTTCATCCTCAACTCGTCACTGTTTGATGCGCTTTTTGGGCTGGTGGTGTGATTGAACCTTACTTATGCAGAAATGAGGCTAGTGCAACTTTTACGGTGAATGGATTGCGCTACCGAGTTGTGATTTACGATTTCGTATGGTCGGAATCGGAAGATATTGATGTGGGTACATTTATTTCCAACAAGAAGGCAGTACGTGCCTCACAAGCAACGAAACAATTACATTTTTGCAAGAAAAGTGTTCTGAGTGTTATTTCTCTAAGGAGAGACTATAATTGGCCACCGATCTCTTATGATTCAACATCTTTAGATTATTATTTTTGGGACCACGCGAAAGGTAAGGTATATCCCAATGCTCCACAATATATTGAAGACCTTGAAAATGAAATTCGTGAAGTTATCGAAAATGTGCAAATTGTTGATGAAAATTCAGAAGTGTAGAATGGAGTATTTAAATGATGTATATAAAATAAGAAAAAGTAAAAAGTACAAAAGTAAAAGTATAAGTTTCTGAAAATACTTTTATTTTTTACTTCTCATGAAATGGACAGTTCACCTGAAACCAAGCTGCTTAGTCCCAAATTGAAAAATATTTGTTTATTTTGTCAAAATTCGAGTTCAGTTCATAGAACCAGAAATCAGTAATTTTTATGTTGTGTTTGGCGGTAAAAATCAAGGCAAGATGAAGATGCATCTCCTTTCAAACCAGAAAAAAATTAAAAATCAACACCCAAGTCATACAACGACCAGTATTTCAACGAAAATATATCCTATCGCGATTTGTTCAATAATTCAAAATAAGCAATCTACACGGTTGAAGCATACCAAATAAATAGCCATTAAGAGATCGTCTAGCAAAGATAAAACTACAAGCGAAAAATAAAAGTCACATGAGAGAAACAAAACGGAATTTATATCAGTCTTCAAAAAGATATCGTGATTCTAATAAATTCCGATTTCCATTTTTCATATATTATTTTCGAAATGTTCCTACAAGACATATCGACTTGATCTGGTACTGTGGATGGTATAAATTGTCACTACGTAATGACAATTTAATAGGGTGGTATAGAAGTATCGAATATTACACAAGGCTCTGTTCAATTCCCAACAGTGAAGTGATTCGTTTGAGCCGGTTTACAAGGCGGTTTGTATGGAGAGAATTTGTTTGTTTGATACGGGATCAAAATAAATAGTTGGCTTTTGAGACTCCTCCGATATCACAGATATACACAGGATAATTCAGAATAACGATTATCCAAGTTCGCAATTATCGGACAATCTTGAGATATAATTCCTATATGCTATTGTTTATGAAAGCTTCAGTTCTCCAATACGGCACGAAATTTTATTAAAAAAAATTTCAATATTTTTGAAACTTCTGGAATTCTAAAAAGGATCACGCATCGCATAAAAGGGAAATCGGCTTTTGTTGAAATTGCTTGAATTTTTTATATGTTGTACTGGGTGTCCCAAATTCGTTGCTCACTGAAAGTATCTCGAGAACTAAAAAAATGAATGAAAAAATTAAATAAAATCATTGAATAATAATATTTCAGGTGACTGAAGAATATGCTGTCGCCGACGAAAAAATCAAAATAGTTCACAAAATAATTTTGAATGACCTTGAAGTGAAGATAATCGAGAAAGTAAATATTGTGAAGATATAATTCACGAATATTTGTACATGAGAAAGCTGTGTGCAAAATGGGTGCCGCGCGAGCTCACAATCGATCGAAAGCAACAACGTGTTAATGATTCTGAGCAGTGTTTGAAGCTGTTTAAGTGCAATAAACCTGAATTATTGCGTCGATATTTGACAATGAATAAAACATAGCTCCATCATTTCACTCCGGAGTCCAATTGACTGTCAGCTGAGTGGACTGCACACGATGAACCGAATCCAAAGCGAGAAAAAACACAAGATTCAGCTGGCAAGGTTATGGCATTAGTATTCTGGGTATAATACTCATTGATTACCTCCAAAAGGACCAGATCATCAAAAGCGATTATTATATAGTGTTATTTGATCTCTTAATGGATGAAATCGTTAAAAACCGGTCCCATTTGAAAAAAGGTGCTGTTTCATCAAGACAATGCGCCGTGTCACAAATCAATGAAAACAATGGCAAAATTGCATGAATCGGCTTCGAATTGCTTCTGCATCTACTGTATTCGCCAGATCTGGCCCCCAGCGACTTTTTCCTGTTCTCAGACCTCAAAAGAATGCTCGCTGGAAAGGAATTGAGCACCAATGAAGAAGTAATCGCCAAAACTGAGGCCTATTTTGAAGCTAAAGAAAAATCATACTACAAAAATGGTATCGAAAAGTTGGAAAATCGCTGTAATCGCTGTATCGCCCTCGAAGGCAACTATGTTGAATAATAAAATCGAATTTTGCCAAAAAAAAAATGTGTTTTACTATTGTAGACCGGGGACCTTTCAATTGGCCTGTTACATACATAATTCGTCAGTTTAATCCAGGAGATGGTAACATCATCAATCGCAATTGGTATTCTTATCTGAGGGGGTGGATGAATTATGTATTTTATAATGGCTTCAAATCTTACGAGTATGAGCTCAAAACTTTCTCAAGGATCTAATCTAGGTCCATTATTGTTTGTCATCTTCATAAACGATCTTCTGTGCTCTCTTAGTTGCAAGGCTTTGGCCTATGCGGATGATTTGAAGCTTTATTTCAGAATATGACGAACTGCTGATGTTTTGCGTCTTCAATCGAGTCTGTAGTTTGTTCACGAATGGTGCTTGCGGAATGGGATTATTTTGAATTTGAAAAAGTGCTTTAAACTTACTTACAAGAGAAAAATGCAGCCGCTCACTTTTACTTATCATATTGTGGACCACCTGATTGCTACTGGAAGCCGCTTTCGTGACCTGGGAGTCCTATTTGGCAATGATTTGAGTTTTGTCCCACACGTTGAAGAGATATGTGCCTCTTCTTGTAGGTCATTGGGATTCCTCTTCAGAAGCTTCAGGGAGTTTGATCATTTGTCTGCTCTCAGGAGCGTTTACTTCTCGCTTGTTGTTAGTAAGTTGGAATAAGCTGATTTGATATGGTTTTCAATATGTGCAACTCATCCCTCTCCAGTTGAGCGAATCCAAGGATATTTCTTAAGTATTTCATGTTCAGAACCAATAAGTAGTTCATCTCGAGTCTTCAAAAAATGCATTTCATTCCACTAATATCTTATAATCTAACTAATTACGAATATCAAATTAAATAATATAACAACCCTCTGAATGGAAGCTCTTCTGTTGGAAACAATAAACGTTTATTCTTGTTATATTCCTTAAAATATCTGAGCATGAATGGAATTTCATAGCTCAATTTTTTTTTAACCCACTCCGTAGATCTTCTGTGCGTGAAGAAATCATTTTTCCCTATTGTGAACTTCAATCAACTGTATTAACAATCGATGCATACTCGATTTAGTTTATATCTTTGAAAAAATTTTTCGACAATTGCCAAATTTTAGAAAAGTTATTTTAAGCACCCAATATAATCTAAACAGTGGTATACAGGGTGGCCACTTTTTTAATGGGATTGTATTGGTAACTTTTAAACCATAAGAGTTAGAAGGTCGGTCAAATGGAGAAAAAGTTGCATGCATAGAAGCATTATCAAGCAGTTCAAACAAATCGAGATTATCAGGGCCGGTTTTCGAGATATCATAAGAAAAGTAAATTATGTCATTTTGATTTTTCTTTTTTTCCCACTCTATTTCAAATATTATCAAAAAATGTTACAGGAATTTTTTATTCGACAGTAAATTATCCTCAATTTGACGTAATCAGATTTCGTATCCAACGTTTCGTACTCTCAGGGCCACCCTCAACCTCATTTTTTTCAATACGGGCCTGTATATTTTATGACATTTTTCGAAATAACTTTTGACGCTGAATTCAACGATATATCATACAATGTCATTCAAAGTAGATTTTCAGGTGATTTTGACCCTTATCCAATTTTCTTTGGGTCGGATCTGTATTACCTTCATTTAGTTTAATTAACAACATCCATTATGCAATAAATTTCGATAAGAAAATCAACTTACCCATCTTGAACTGAATGGAACATATTAGAATCAAATCAAGAACCCAGTATATTGGTTTCTTGGTTCTTCTTTTATAATAATCATTTAAATATTTCAATTCATAATAGATAAACGAAAGTATCATTTAATGAAAGAAAAATCAAATGATTATTCGAAAGTAAATGAAAATTAATGAAGTAAGTGTTCGAAATGTCCATCATTTTGTAAAATGCACTTTACGGTTCTGGAACCCACACTCCTTATACATTTGCTTGTTTGATCTCCTTAAATACCTTCCAAAACATTCTCAATTTTCTCCAGAGGTATCACTATGGTTGTATTTGTCATTTGTTCCGTTGAAACAAATTACAGAATCGAACTTTATTTTGGGATCATTACGATATAATTTTTGCAAGGCTTGGTATTCAAATTTAGAATCATTGTATTCGCGTCTCTTGACTATTTTATTAACATCAGTTTTTGAAAAATTCCATTCACTGGCCACAGTTCTCGATTTTTTTCTGGGTTCGATTGAATTTGGGTCAGATTATTGATATCGTTAATAGACTTGTTTTTTCTTACAGACACACCATTAGATTTAGATGAGGGTCAAAAGCACCTGAAATTCTACTTTGAATGACATTGTATGATATATCGTTGAACTCAGCGTTAAAATTTATTTCGAAAAATGTCATAAAATATACAAGTCGGTATTGAAAAAAATGAGGTTGAGGGTGGCCCTGAGAGTACGAAACGTTGGATACGAAATCTGATTACGTCAAATTGAGGATAACTTACTGTCGAATAAAAAATTCCTGTAACATTTTTTGATAATATTTTACATAATTTACTTTTCTTATGATATCTCGAAAACCGGCCCTGATAATCTCGATTTGTTTGAACTGCTTGATAATGCTTCTATGCATGCAACTTTTTCTCCATTTGACCGACCTTCTAACTCTTATGGTTTAAAAGTTACCAATACAATCCCATTAAAAAAGTGGCCACCCTGTAAAGAGCGATGATGCAATGAAGACATTTGATCAGCATCACGGGCTCTGCTTAATATAAAAAACTCAAGCAAATTCACCGAAAGTCCAATTACCTTTGATGTGGTGCGTGGTTCTTTGTTTTGATAGGCTAAGTTTAAATTTATAGCAATATCCTATTGTAAATAGTTTAACACTTATGGCATGTTAGTAACCTAGGCGTCACGTTATTGAGTCAAAAAATCGTAATAGTTCAAGAATACAAATGGAGTTCGAAATTAGAGATACAAGCTGCTCAATAAAAAAATATATCAATATCAAAATCAATATACTCAAAAGCCTGTTATGATTTCATCTCGAGTGAAACATTGAATAAATGATCGTCTTGCCATCTATAGCAATCAACATTCAATCAATGTATTGGTTAGTTTATGATTCATGAAGTTCTCTACCACTGCACCATTAAGTGAAGATTTTTTTCAAAATTACATACTGCAATCTCAGATTGCTGTAGCGACCTGGGTGACCAGATACTCATTAAATCCATGGCAGCTGCAAATTCTTTGACATTTTGACAGTGATTGATACTGAAAAAATCTTGATAAATCCAAGAACAATAATTGAAGGCCGTAGGTTGTTTAGATAAAACCTTAATTCAATCGGTCAGAAGGTATAATTTTAATTCATTAAGAAGACAGATTGCTACCGAAGATTATGGTAAAATGTCTTCAGTTTGAATTTTTTTCATATTTTCCTTATTGAAATACTGCTCACTTCACGATACATTTCAGGACCTTGCTCCCATTCTGTTCATGTACTCTCATTTAGTTCCGCCTGGCATTCATTGCAACTTCCAGAGTTCATTCAGTAAGGTTTGGACTGCCGTATTGAAACATGAAAATTTTCAAATCTTTCTCATTTTAAGGATCAATCTTTTGTTATTTCTTCCTAATTTTCCTGATTTCCTTTATCTCTTCCATTGTAGGGAACAAGCTCTTATTTCCTAATAATTTTCGTAATTTCTTAATTTTCATTCAATTCTATTTATTCAATGATAATGAAGAATGAGGTTCTACCGAAGAGTCACTGAAAGTATTAGGTCCACAACTCTGCTTCCGCCGTTTTGCAATAGATTGTTGTAGGGGTAAGTGGTAGTCGAAATAAATAGAACGTAGATGTCATACAATAAGCTTAGGTATTTGTAATCATAACGCCATCGAAATATCAGTCGATTTTTGTGTGCATCATAAAGTTATTCTTGATTAAACATGACAGCTTAGGAGCCAAATTCTCGTCATTTGCGGGAGGTTTCAATTTTCTGCTTTAATATGAAGAAATCTGCTGCTGAGGCTCATCGAATGCCCTCAAATACCTATGGTGAGGCCGTTATTAGTGAAAATACGTACCGAGAGTGGTTTCGACGATTCAAGAACGGTGATTTTGATGTTGAAGACCAGTATTGCGGTAAAAGAGAGAATTTTTTCGAAGATGCAGAATCGAAGGCATTACTCGATCAAGACTTGTGTCAAACACAACAAGAATTGGTGGGATCATTGGAAGTGACGCAAGAAGTCATTTCAATTCGCCTGAAGTCATGGGAATGATTCAGAAACAAGGAAATTGAGTGCCTTACTAGTTGAAACCGAGAGATGTTGAACGGCGTTTGTTTGCTTGTGAAAAACTGCTTGTGAGGCAAAGACGGAAGGAATTTCTACATCGAATTGTGACTGAAGACGAAAAATGGGTTCAATACGAGGTTCAATACGATAAACCCAAGAGCAGAAAATCATGGGGATATCCCGACCATGCTTCCACATCGACGGCCAAACCGAATGTTCATGGTTCCAAGGTGGTTTGGTGGGACCAGCTCGGCGTAGTGTTTCATGAGTTTTTAAACAACTGAAACAATCACGTTATCGTAGTTAATGTGTTTGAGCCAAGCATTGGAAAACAAACGGTCACAATACAACGAGAGACATGATAAAGTGATATCACAGCATGAAAATGCGCGACCCCAAGTTGCAAAAGTGGTCAAGACATAGCAAAAAAAATTTATTCAGAACAGTTAAAATTTGGAAGTTGAATTAATTTACAACTTTCTCATCAAAGGAAACAGTAGATTGATGCCATATCCTTAAAATAAAGTTAAAGTTAACTTATTTTAAAAAAAAAGTGGAATCTTTTCCAATTCAATAAATATTATCTTTAGTAAATATAGAAATGAAAAAGACTATAGGATTAAATTCATCTTCATTTTAATAACATCCACCTGTCTGTTGTTGGTATACTTCTATAGTGTCCCCTTCCTCCATGTCCAAAGATGTTGGGGTATCTGTTTCATTGATTGAATTTCCATCGAATCGGAATCGAAGTACATACTGGAAAACGTTGACATGGAAAGTCCTACTCCACCCGCCGTATTTTCCAGACGTTGCTGCCTCGAACTATCACTTGTTTCGATCAATGGCACACGGCCTGGCTGATCGGTCTAATGAAGAAGTGAAAAATTGTATGGATTCGTGGATCGCTTCAGAAGATGACCAGTTTTTTTCGTACGCTGACCGGAAGATGGAAGAAAAAGAAGTGGCCAGCGATGGATAATACTTTGAATCATAAATGTATAACCAGTTTTTTACAATATATCCTCAAATTTCAGAAAAAAAACGACGAAAGCAAAGTTGTACGCATTCGTAAATAAACAAAATAACGGACTAGCTGAAGTGTAGATCAACAGTTAATCACAAGAAAACATGCTGGCTTCGTAGGTGAATAGCGATAGACCAGTTTCGGTATTTTTAGAGCTCATCAGCATCATAACCCAATCCACGATGACAGCCAAGTGAAAAAGAAGGGCATTTCATTGAAACCAACAGTAGCATTAATATTATACAATGCGAAGAAATTCAGGATATTATTTTCTGAGTGATTTGGGGTGGGAAAAATCCTTCAGGCTTCCTCCGGAAATGCTTCGTTTTCAAGATAAGGTAGTTAAATGTATTCCAAATAAATAACATATTCCTCGATTTTTTCGAAACGGCATAACGGATATTTGAACGAGATTTGGTAAAAATAAATATATAAATAGGAATCGATGCAGGCCAAGCATACGAAGACTTGAGTAGAGTCAAATCGCTTGAAGGTCTCCTTATTGAAGAGCTAAACTGCAATAAATTAAATGGCAAACAACCATCGACCCTTGACGCATCGAATAAAATGAATAAGCTAAGGAAAGACAAATAAAAAGTATAAAATAAGTAAGTAGTGAAAAATCATTTTTTTTTACTACCACTTTTTATTTCAATGCACTTAAAAGGAGAAAATAATGTTAAAATGAAAGAAAATTCATCAGTGCATTCACATCATGAAATTTATATGATTTAAAAGCTAGTCGCGAGATTTTCTTTATGCAGGAATTAAATCTTATACAAGACTCAAAAGGCAGAGTAGTAGTACTCTCTATCTCGACTTAACCCTTTGTGTCCTAGTGTGTCCACTGTGGGGACACAAGTTAATAATTTTTTCTCAGACGCCTAATGCGCTCATCGTATAGCCACATATTGCTTAGTTCGCGTAAATACCGTATCTACACATAGGAGCGCGAACTACATCGCTGATCCATACGGAAACGCATTGGATGTAAACTAATATCCACGATTGTGTACTAGCTATATGAAGCAGCTATTTTATAGTTTTTCGAAGTGAAAAAAAAACATGGAAGGTAGGTTTTTTTCTCGGGAAATATATAAAAACTTATTATAATTTGTCATGTTCGTGAGCTAATGTGAATATCATCTAATAATAATTTTATTTTTCGCGTGAATGTCGGTGGTCTCGTCTTGGGGACACAAGGCAAATGGTAACTTTTTCATTTTTTTTTTCAGAGAAAACATCATTGTTATTTCGTGATTTGGAAGAGTTGAATTCTCAGGATTTATTCTCTCTTCTAGAAGAAATACCATCTGGGAACAACTCGGAGGTTGATGATTGTTCTGATGCTGAGTTACTTCAAGGGAATGATGTGGAAATTGAGAATGACTTGATTGACATAAATTCTCTCGATATCGTTTATGCGGACAATCTTTTAGAAATTGACTATTGTGTTGTACATCATTCCAATAATTCAATGAATGTAGCTGCAGATCAAGATTTATGTAGCAGCGAAGATGAAATTGATTTGAATAATGTTAAGCAAAAAATTTTACGGAATAATACGATTTGGACAACTGAAAACTCGTACTGCCCACAAAATAAAAAAGAATTCAACGAATCTTATGGATAGTTTAAAAAATTTTTTCAGAATTTCATACGAAGTAGATTTTTGTATTAGGTTTCATTAAAAATAATAATATGATTTACATTGTGCGAAATTTCTTGATTGCCTAGTGTCCCCACAATGAGGACACTTCCTAAAGCAAAAATCCCTTGTCCGAAAACTCAAAAACATGTTTATTCACTTTATTCAATCATACTTGAATACTATTATTTGATTTTCAACAGAAAAATATGGATAAAATTAATTCCGGTCACAAAGGGTTAAACACTAGGTTCATTTTCCTAAGGATCACACATTCATATTTTTCACAAACAAATCTCGCGACAAGCTTTTGAATCATTCAAATTTCATAATGTAAATGAATTGATGAATTTTCTTCGATTAACTTCATTTCCTCCTTTTGTGCTTATTATAGTAAAATGATATTTTACTATTCATTTTATAATTTCTCCACGGATCATTTCAATATTACTGTCCTACTTCACGTTCTTCAACAGATGCTGTGTTGTCGCCCATAAAAAAACCGCATCTACATGAAAATAACGCACCTTGGGCTATATATATTTATGCAGCATTAGAAGTTCTCTATATTCCACCAACGTTCGAAATTACAGGCTGCACAATTTTTCGTAACAAATAATATAGGTGATGGCGACGTGTATAAAGCTTGGAAAGGCGCGTGTCAAACACCTTGTCATTTGTATTCAATCCGGGGAACAGCTTCTCCTCTACAGACCGACTATTAACAAACATGAACTCGGTAAACGCAGTAGGCATATGAAATGCGATCCCTCAGTGGGACAGGCCATACATAAATCACCTAGGAAGAATGCCGCATGTATGGTTATTGTTACCTATTTTTCAGTTGTTTCATGACGCACAATATAGTTATCAATCTGAGATGTCAGTCCTTTTGATGGATCAAGTGCCAGTTCTTGTATGTGTAAGTAAATCATTTATCGATGCTTCGAAAGGCACAATTATAGGTAGGATTTGAGTGGGGTGGGCAAAATCGGGATTGGAAACGAATAGCTTAATTTGAAATTTCATTATTTCCACTATTTTCCATAACATTAATACTCTACACAAATGAGATAATATTTGTTTATTACCTACCCACATTTGATGGAATTTTATTTCAACCAAACATTTCGGATATATTCTACTTCCATATTTTACTTGATAAAAGTATCAACGAATGTCACAGAACAGGAAGGCATTTGACGCTTTACAAAACTGGAATTGGCGTTTAGTTATACACAACTAGTGATACCTTCTTCAAATTAGTGTAATTGGCTATGTGCATGTTTTATTTGTTGTTACATGTAACCCCAGAGTAGATCGGACCAAAGAGTGGTGATACTACTTTTATTCTGTTTATTGAGTACAAGATTTTCCAATAAGATATTTCATTTTAATGGATCAATATATGGGAAGCTGTCACTAAAAATTGAAGCATATACGCTTCAAAACCCCATTGAAATTGTTAAAATTCTCTACAAAAATGGCAAAAATTTTGAAGTCGCAGTTCACAAAACTAAAACACTTTTGGATCATCGTGGAATACCTCCTCTATGGGCAATCGTGAAACTAGTAGAAAAATTTGGGATTGGGATAACTGAGAACATTGCTGCAGTAGCTCGTAGAGTTGACGAAAACCCAGGTTTGTTGATTCCTCGGATATCTTGTGTATTAGGACATAGTAATGATTTTTTATGAACAAAATTGGATATTTTTTTCGACAACGTTTCTTTTCAATTAGTTTTATTGCCTATGATCGTAATAAGCGAGTTGTTCATTTCACAATATCTGGTGAGTCCCTAAAAGAGCTTGAGTTCGGAATGAACAGCATTGCCAAATGTTCAAGCAACTTCTCAACAGTTTACTGCGTGTTCATTGGCTCATGTGTTGGAATCAAATGATGTCAAACGTATGTGAATTCTTGCATGTGGTAGAAAAGGACGGAAAATCAGAAGAACGTTTGAGATTGCTCCACTCATACTGAAAAGTGAGGGCTTCTAAGTGGGGCTGGGGGAGCTCAATTGGCAAACTTTGACAGATGCGGACAAATGCTCGTGGTATAATTCCCCCTTAATAAGAAGAAATCGTCGGATGAGGCTCATCGAATGCTCTCAAATACCTATGGTGAGCCAAGAGTGGTTTCAACGCTACAAGAATGGTGATAGAATTGATGAAGAGAGAAGGTTTTCGAAGATGAAGAATTGAGGGCATTACTTGAACAAGACTTCAAACGCAACAAGAATTGGCAGGATCATTGGGAGTGACGCAATAAGCCATTTCAAAACGCCTGGAAGTCATAGGGATTATTCAGAAACAAGGAAATTGGGTGCCGTATACGAGTTGAAGCCAAGAGATGTTTGCTTTTGAACAGCTGCTTGCGAGGCAAAGACAGAAAGGATTTCTGCATCGCATTGTGACGGAGACGAAAAATGGGTTCAATTCGATAATCCCAAGCGCAGAAAATCATGGGGTATCCTGGCCATGCTTCCACGTCGATGGCCAAACCGAATATTCACGGTTCCAAGTTCATGCTCAGTATTTGGTGGGGCCAGTTCGGCGTAGTGTATTATGAATTGTTCAAACCGACTGAAGCAATCACAGGCAATCGTTATCAAACGCAATTGAGGCGTTTGAGCCGAACATTGAAAGACAAACGGCCGCAATACAACGAGAGACGTGATAAAGTGATTTCGCAGCATGACAATGCTCTACCTCATGTTGCGAAAGTGGTCAAGACATACTTGGAAACGTTGAAATGATTATTCTCCAGACATTGCTCCCTCGGACTATCAAACGAACTGCATGATCAGCACTTCGTGTCTTATGAAGAAGTAAAAAATTGGATCGACTCGTGGATTTCTTCAAAAGATGACTAGTTTTTTCAACGCGGGATTCGTACGCTGCCCGAAAGAAGGGAGAAAGTAGTGGCCAGCGATGGACAACACCTTGAATCATAAATGTATAACCAGTTTTTTATAATGAAGCCTCTCATTTCGGAAAAAACGGCGGAAGCAAAGTTGTACGCCTATGTAATTAAAAAGGAACCTGAATCTTCCATAGGAATTTTAAGAGTTTTCAGCTCCAATTCTTCATCCAAATCATCAGTTCATTTGAGAGTATTCTCAGCTCGAAATTCGAAGCATACCAACATTTGAGCAAAATGAGAGTCCTCTGTTCACCTGGAACAAGCTCAGAAAATGCAGCAGCGCATCAGTCGAATTTACGACCCTGAAAATATTCATGGAGCAAACAAATGCATTGAAAAATATATCAAGATGTGGGGCCATCTGAAGACAGATAAACTTTTTTATTTCATTCCATATTTTAAAAGACAGATTTACTATCACTAGAATTTTTTCGCTATATCGTCTTGAAGTATTTGCATTCAATAGGTCATCTAGGTGCGATGAGTATTCCATGTAAGGAGAACATGTTTGGTCCTATTTGAATCTGTCAACACATCTTATGAATAATTCTTGGAGATTTTGGTTGAACGATAAGAAAACTTTGAAAGACGCAGTTGGTATTCATTTTTTCTATTTGTCCTATATCTTTCATACAAAATCATTTGTTTTATTGGACGGAATTGATGACTTTTCTGTATCAACACTATGAGCTCTTGCCTAATCTTGAAAAAATTTCTAATTGAAAATATTTTTCAGGAGACTTCATTTTGCAAATATCAAGAACGGTAAGGTCGGTAATTTTTGACGTTGGTGAATACGTATGCATGATAGAACTTTCCGAACAAATATTAATTTTTTTATGAATTTTCACATGAAAATATCATACAAAAAGTCTTGTCAAAGGTTGAAACTGCAATAGCAATTCTTAAATAATTAAAAACAAAGACGTAAAAACGTATTTCGAATTATTGCATGTGGTAGAAGAGAAGGGTATAAATCAGAGGAACGTTTGAGATTGCTTCACTCATCCTGAAAACTGGTGAGAAAACGCTGAGAAGAGAGCAGTACTTTAACTTTGGCAGATCATGTGGTATAAACCTCTTGAAGCTTTTTAAGTTCAGGTAACACAAAAAATCAAGCCGGTCGAGTACCAGGAACGTCGAATCTTCGCTGATCGAGTCCTTGGAATGCATCAAAATGATTTTCATCCAAAAATTATCTTCAGCAAAATGAGACCCATTTTCACCTAAGAGGCTATGTTGATATTCTCGGAAAATCCAATGATTTTTGTTGAAAAGCCTCTTTATTCTCAACGTGTCACTGTTTGATGCGATTTTTGAACTAGTGATGTGATTGTACCCTACTTATTCCAAAATGAGGCTAGTGCATCTGTTACGGTGAATGGATTGGGCTACCGAGCTATGATGAATTTTTTTTATGGTTGGAATCAGATAATATGATGAGGACGAAGTTTATTTCGAACAAGACCACGCTGCATGCTACACAAGCAACGAAACAATATCAATTTTGCAAGAAAAAACCTAGTCTAGTAATCAATGAACAAGAAGTACCGTCTTGGAAACGGATACCGTTGGTAATCTAGAATACTGGATTATGCTAAAATGTTGACGAAAGAGCTGGAGGTCAGATTATTCATTTTAGAATGTTCAAATTACAAAACTTAATGCTTATTCTGACACAATCCTCACGAAATACCCTCGAATATCTCCAAAATAAATAAAGATGTAATATCATTAACATTTTTGCGTTGGAAAAATCCTAAAATATAAAACAAAATGCGAGTCTTTTCAGCTCATAGTGGGTATAAATAGTTTGAAAATAACTTAATTGCAGATTCTGGATCGTGAGATATAATTCTGGTGGCCAGAAATCTGTGAAACAATGAGACCGCAGCATGCAATAAATGGAATTCTTTTCGGAATCAGACGAATATTTTAAATCGTGAATTTCAAGAATTTCACGTTTCTTTCATTGATCCAGATTAACATTAATCAATTGAATACAATGTTTCTTCTTCGAATATGTTATGGACAATGGAGTTTTAAAATGATCATTATAAATTTCAATTTCCAACATTGTTAGTACGAAAAATCTGGTTTGACAAATTACGGCTTCATCGGATTAGTCGCTAAATGGACTGTACATAATACGAATTTTTGCTTAGTTTTCTAGTTACTGGAGCTGAATTCTGATATCAGGCAATAAATAAATGAAAAATTACATTTCTCCATTCAAAGTATGTCCAATGAAACGATCAACTATAGCAAGGTTTCATTTTAGATTAAAAATGTTCAGGAAAATTTTTATTATATGAAAAAATAATTTTTCTTCATTTAAATTATGTCCAATGGAATGATCAACTGCAGTTAGTTTTCATTTTCAAATGAATACCTACCGAATGTTCCTAAATCGGAGGTACAAATCAAAATAAAAGATTCCTTGGATAATTTTAAGAAAAAGTCCTACAAAAAAGGGCCCCCAAACACTTTGTTTCGAGATACAGGATGTTTTTGTAGTCCTTTTTTATGAATTTTCTAGTTTATCGACTCTTCATTAATCTTCGCTACGGATTGGTTGAATAAGTATCAAAACTTATATTTGATTTATTCATCAATGCTTAGTAACAGGATCTAATAAATTGAATTACTAAAATGCTAGTAGCAGACACGACAAAACTACAAAAAATCAAAAGGTGTTGTACGGGACCAACGTTTTTTTTTTTACATTTTCTAAACTACCAGTGGTCCATCATAAAAAAAAAGGTTCTGGAAGATAGAAGCAGACACTGTTCCAGAAAAAATATTGCCTGTAGATTTGCATTCAAAATTAGCATATCTTATGATAAAATCTTTGAATTGGAATACATATGCCAAATTTTGATATCTTGTGGGGGAAAAGTACTATCAAAAAACTTGAAAAAAAAACAAACAACCTGTATCTTGAAATCAAAGCGTTTCCAATCCGAAGAATCTATAATTTTCGTTTGTACCTTTAGTTAAGGAACACCCTGAATATGTGAAATCATTTCTTTGTCATTCACATTTTTTCAATTTCAGTCATTTAATATCGACTTCAACGTAAAGAAAATGTAAATAAATTCAATGAAAATAATCTCATGAAAAACAATGATAAATTAATTTTAGGTTGTCATTTGAGGAAAGAACAACATAGGTTTGATATAAAAGACAACACCAAACTAATTCATCACTGCGAATTGAGCTACAAATAGGCAATTCCAGAGGAGGTAGAAATATTTAAACATATCAAGAACACATAATACAGGACACTAAATACAATGTTAACAAAGAATGTTAAAGACGCATATAAAATTTTATATTGATGCTCCTCAAGGACACCACTGCATCGTCGGGAAATTCAACACCTGAGTCAACCTTGATTGGGAGAAGAGAAATCCGTCAGCACGAACGTCAGTTTTGTTTGTGTTTTTGTCTGTCATTTTATATTGTTTGACCTTTCATATTATGCCTTTTTGACCGTTTATATTTTTTTATCTTTATTTTCCACTTTGTGACTTTTATAATTTTGATCGATGTTTTACCATATGACTATGGAACCTTAAAATCGTAAGTTTCAGTGAGCAATTACCCGAACTGTAGAATTATGTTCTTCACCTTTTCTTTAAATTTTTCGTTCAACTTGATATATTGTACTTAAGAGTATAAACTTTTTCAGAATCTTTGGTTTGATAATGGCGAATACGCCGAAACATGTAAATAGATGATTAAATATACAAGGTTCCACCAACGGAAATTTTTTATAGACTTTTCCTTCAACTCAATACAAAATAGACACAATTAAATATTATTTAATAAACCCATCATTCTTGTTATGATTTGATAATTCAGGACTATTTTGATGGAACTTCTATTTCTATTTTATATGTCATTAATATTTCCATGTTCAAATGATTTTTCTATCAAAAATTTTTTTGTGTTCATCAATTTATTCAGGTTTATGATTCTATTGATATTTTTCAGTTTTTACGTGGTACCTACGCAATGTCAACAAAACTCCCTTTCTGTTAATCTCCAAAATCAATAATGTATGTCTATGACTTTTTCTTAGAAATGTTGCGACAAATTATGTCGAACTTAAATTTTAGGGACACCTCCTGAAACGAAAAAAAAAATAAATTCCTTAATATTATGATAGAACGAAAAAAAATAATTAACGAAAATAGGAATGAATAAATTTTCAAAGAAATTCTAAATTCCTTCACGTATATTAAACGCCTCTGAATTCAACGTACTAGACACCTATAAAGTGTTACATTTGTAGAAGGGGTTGCAATTCCCATTGAATATTTCACAAAATCCTCATTATATCTCCCAGAACGATAGCCACCTTCTTTTATTCCAACCTTTCTTCTTTGGTCTTGAAGTGTAAGTACTCTCCAAAAATTTAATCATAATCATATAGGCCTTCTATTAAGTACTTTCTCAAACAAAGATCACATAATGAATCATTCAGGACCGTTAAATGATCAAAACAAAGCATTATCATGATTGAAGCTGTATTCCCACGGACTATATTCAACTTTTTATCCAATGCATTACCAGAGAAACAGTGGTTTAGTGTTACCCATTGTTTATGACACTTCAAAAAACAAAAGTGAATCATTTACAGTGTTTTGTCTATTGTAGTTATTAGGGTGCTTTGGCGTTTATTATCGCAGAGCCTAATGGGAGGGTGACATAAGGTCGGTTTCGGCGTGACCGTCGACTTCATTGCAGATATTTCACCCTTGAAGGATGCAATATGCTGGTGGAACTCCTGCGGAGGTTTTGTGTTCATTCGGAGGGTAGTTTAGATGGTCATTGGTTATATTAATTTATGGATGTAATGTTACTTTGGCTTGTGCCCTTTAGACGTTTGACCAACGACGTTCACACGAATATTTTAAATAGATTGATGATTAGGGTCCCCCGAACAGATTTTGGTATATCACATTCATAAATTCACTACAAAAACAGTCGCTCAAAAACAACATATTATTGCTATTGTAGCACGTAGTGTTGAAGAAAATTCAGGTATGTATATCGATTTCTCGTCGATCTTGGAAATTAGGCATTTTTTATGGCCTGAATTGAATGATATTGATGTGGACGGCGTTATTTTCAACAAGACGGCGATAGCTACTACACCAACAATTAAACAATCGCAATTTTGCAAGAAAAATTAACTGGCCATGTTATTCCTCGAAAAGGTGATCATAATTGGTCATCATGATCTTGTGATTCAACACCTTTAGAATTATTCTGCCTGAATTTTCTGTGATATGGTCGAGTCAACAGGACAATAGAAAAGAAGAAAAATATTAAGTGGGTTGGTATTTTCTCTCCGATATTCTTTTTGAATTTTCTATGGTTTTGGTGACGCAATCAACATAAGAGCAGCCTAATGGAAAAATTGTCACCGATTAATTTTTCTGGTTTTTTTCGTATTTCGTAGGATATGACCACCTGAATTAGAAAGTCTTTTTTGATCCAACTCAATCCTATGACTAGTTTTAAAGATACTCAAATTCAAATTTTTGTATAGGAAGGTCATTCACGAATAATTGATATTTTTTGGGTTTTAGGTAAATCAAAAAAAACGCCAACAAACGAAAAAAAGTGGGGTTTTGCAGAGACAGATAGAGTACGCCAATTTTCAACTACCGTTTGAGCTACAACGGTTTCATCTGTCCTCTTTGTCGGCATTCGTCATCAGTTTACACACCCGTTGTTTTCGGTTTTTTGTTTCATTTTCCTCACAAAATTTCTTTACTGCAGTTATCAAAGAACTGAGCTGAGTTATTCGCATCGAAAAATTGTCTGGTCTGTAGTCTGTACCTATTGTACAATTTATTGTGTTTCATTCAAATTCCAATTCATTTGTTGAGATATCACTTTCAAATTGACTATATCTATATGGTGTTTCTAAATTGGGGGTACAAATGAAAATGACAGATTTCTCGGATCATTTCGGATCTCGGATCTCGGATCGGAGTTTTGTTATTGTTTTTCATGAAATAATTGAATAAAGACCTTTATTATTTTTATTATTATTATTTTTATTTACACCTTCCCTTCACAATATATTCAACATGAATTGGCATAGATATAGATAGGTATTCCATTTTAAAGTTATCATCTTGTGATATGCTTATTTTGTATGTAAATCTACAGGGTAATTTCTGGAAAGGTAACCGCTCTATTCCTCCAGAACTATTTTTTGGTGAAACACTGGTACTTCAGAAAAATGTAAAAAGAAACTCTGGTCTAGTACTACACTTTTTGGTTTGTTGTAGTTTTGTCGTATCTATGCTATCGATTTCGAGAAAAAGAGTTCAAATAGCTCTATAGTAATCCTCAAGAAAATCCTTTTTCTCACTCGTATTTTTTGGGGACTCGTCTTTCAGGCTCGTGCCACAAACTTCCACACTCGTGAGAAAAGTTCGATTTTTCCCACTTGTTGCACAAAATACTATTTCCTACAATTGTATTAATTTAAATGATGATTTAAGGTCCGGAATTTACATTCCCTTCGCCTCTAATTTCATTTCTCCCATTTTTTGCTGTTTTCTGATCGGGAGGCTTTCCTCCCTACTTCATGTCACTTTTTTCTTTTATTTAGTTCTTTGAAAGAGGTATTTCCTCTCATCTGTCTCTCTTATTTTGATTCGTATTATCTTTCTTAATTCCTTATTCTCGTGCTCTTTCAGCGTCTCTATTGTCTTCTTTCTTTGTTTATTGACTATTTCTTCAATAGTTTCAATTTTCAGTTCTTCTCTGATTTGTTGGTTAGTTATATACCATGGGGCGCCAACCGCTGTTCTTATTACTGAATTTAGCGTACTTTGCAACTGATCATTATTATTGTCCTTCGTATTGTACTAGGTAACTCCTGCATACGTAATGCTTTGTATTATCTTCAGCTTGTTTTCTAAGGAAAGTTTTCTTCTAGGGTTGAGCAATGGGTACAGTCTGCCGTGCAATTGCCTTGTTTTTTTTTCTGTTTTGGTCTATCTGTTTGTTAAAATTCATTCTTTAATCCAGTATTACTCCCAGATATTTTGCTTCCTTTTTCCATTCTATCGTCTGGTTTTCTATTTTGACGTTTCCTGCTTTCTCTTTCTTTAATGTTGTTCCTCCGAAGTAGATTGCAACTGTTTTCGATGTGTTCACTTTGAATCTCCATTTCTTGAAGTATTCCATCAGTCTATCTGTAGCTGCCTAGTGATTTTCTGAATTCTACTGTGATAATAAATGGCAGTGTCATCTGCAAACTGGGCTATCTTGCATCTATTCCAAATCGAATTGACCTTCGTTGGCAGTATTTATACATTTCTTGAGTTCCCATAGAAACAACTTTTCAAAAACCCAATTTCATTGGTCTATCAAGCGAAGCCTGGACAAAGTGCCGTGAGGATTAATATTTCTCACTCTATGAGCAATACATAGTTAGGAAATTAAGTGAGCTATGAAGAATACGCTATTTTGAATTCTTGTATGTGGGAGAAAAATCAACGGAAAATCATCAGAGGAACGTTTGGGATTGCTTCATTTATCCTGAAAAGTGGTGGGATACCAGAAATGCTAAGGAAAGGGGAATAGTTTAACTTTGGCAGAATGCCATGTGGTATAAACTCCTCTTAATTGAATGAATTTGTAGGGAATTTCATTCATTTTGTTTTCGTATAGAATGTTCATTCACGAAAAATTTATATTTTCCGAGTTATTTACAAAAAAAGGTATACATGTAATTTTTTACCTTTTTTCCCATTTTTTTAATGTTACGCTACGAAATTTTGGTGCAAAAACTCAGATTCGGAATCAGCACTCCAAGAAACATATAAATCGAAGAAAGCAAAACCACCCCAAAACATTACCGAGAGGGCATTTTGTGAGCACAAATTGACTGAACTAATAGCAAAATAAAAGTAAAACTGAACAAAAAAAACGGGTGAGCCACTTCCACTAATCTCATAATATATCTCTATATGTATATGTATGCATATTTTATGATGATGTTAAAATAGCCTGAATAACGAGCTAAATTGTTCTTTTCGACGGCAATATCCAACACGGCAAATACACCCGTACTTGAGATATCGTAAAACTCCGTAATGGCTGTACGGAGTCGATCGAAATGCTGCTAAATTACATCAATAACGATTCGTTAAGAAACGTGATTTATCGGGTACCATCACACGGTGGAAGATTAAAAGAAGTCGTGTATCTGATGAGTTCGAGATAAAATCTGTCGGTGTGCGTTGTAAATATGTTTCATTAAAGGGTTTGGAGCAGGGAAATTGGGACTGGCTACGATAGAGCTCGAAACGAAAAACGTGTTTTGCAAAATAAGAAAACGACATTTTAAGATCTTTATAACTATTCGTCTCGTGTTTCTTGAGTCTATTTGCCGGTTATACAGGGTGAACAATAATGAAATAGTACGGTTTCGATGAATCTTCTTTTTTAGGTCTTATCTCTTTGGTATATATCAGTGCATTAAATCACGAGATGCATTTTCGGAGTACTGCCTGATAACTTCGGGTGCTCCTCAAGGTTCTATTCTTGGCCCTCTACTATTCCTTGTATATATAGCTGATATGTATAAGGTTGTTAAGTTTGTTTTTATTGCGCTGACACTCAGAGGTTCAAATCTTTTTCCTACCCTTTGCGATTTCTAAAGCTGTCGGACGGTTAAATGAAGATTTGTCAAGCATTGTGCAGTATTGCAGAAGGAACAATCTGAGAATAAACGTTAAAAAATGTTTTTATAGAACATTCTTTTCAAGAAGCAGCATGTCTCGATGCAGTTGAGAAATTATTTTTTGGCACTATGTTATTTGTATCGCCAGAGGCAGTTTCTAGATTTCCATTCGAAAAGAAAGTCGTGTATCTGATGAGTTCGAGATAAAATCTGTCGGTGTGCGTTGTAAATATGTTTCATTAAAGGGTTTGGAGCAGGGAAATTGGGACTGGCTACGATAGAGCAGTGCTCGAAACGAAAAACGTGTTTTGCGAAATAAGAAAACGACATTTTAAGATCTTTATAACTATTCGTCTCGTGTTTCTGAAGTCTATTTGCCGGTTATACAGGGTGACCAATAATGAAATAGTACGGTTTTGATGAATCTTCTTTTTTAGGTCCTATTTCTTTGGTATATATCAGTGCGTTAAATCACGTGATGCATTTACGGAGTACTGCCTGATAACTTCGGGTGTTCCTCAAGGTTCTATTCTTGGCCCTCTACTATTCCTTGTATATATAGCTGATATGTATAAGGTTGTTAAGTTTGTTTTTATTGCGCTGACACTCAGAGGTTCAAATCTTTTTCCTACCCTTTGCGATTTCTAAAGCTGTCGGACGGTTAAATGAAGATTTGTCAAGCATTGTGCAGTATTGCAGAAGGAACAATCTGAGAATAAACGTTAAAAAATGTTTTTATAGAACATTCTTTTCAAGAAGCAGCATGTCTCGATGCAGTTGAGAAATTATTTTTTGGCACTATGTTATTTGTATCGCCAGAGGCAGTTTCTAGATTTCCATTCGAAAAGAAAGTCGTGTATCTGATGAGTTCGAGATAAAATCTGTCGGTGTGCGTTGTAAATATGTTTCATTAAAGGGTTTGGAGCAGGGAAATTGGGACTGGCTACGATAGAGCAGTGCTCGAAACGAAAAACGTGTTTTGCGAAATAAGAAAACGACATTTTAAGATCTTTATAACTATTCGTCTCGTGTTTCTGAAGTCTATTTGCCGGTTATACAGGGTGACCAATCATTATTGGTCACCGTACTATTTCATTAAATAGTACGGTTTTGATGAATCTTCTTTTTTAGGTCCTATTTCTTTGGTATATATCAGTGCGTTAAATCACGTGATGCATTTACGGAGTACTGCCTGATAACTTCGGGTGTTCCTCAAGGTTCTATTCTTGGCCCTCTACTATTCCTTGTATATATAGCTGATATGTATAAGGTTGTTAAGTTTGTTTTTATTGCGATGACACTCAGAGGTTCAAATCTTTTTCCTACCCTTTGCGATTTCTATAGCTGTCGGACGGTTAAATGAAGATTTGTCAAGCATTGTGCAGTATTGCAGAAGGAACAATCTGAGAATAAACGTTAAAAAATGTTTTTATAGAACATTCTTTTCAAGAAGCAGCATGTCTCGATGCAGTTGAGAAATTATTTTTTGGCACTATGTTATTTGTATCGCCAGAGGCAGTTTCTAGATTTCCATTCGAAAAGAAAGTCGTGTATCTGATGAGTTCGACATAAAATCTGTCGGTGTGCGTTGTAAATATGTTTCATTAAAGGGTTTGGAGCAGGGAAATTGGGACTGGCTACGATAGAGCAGAGCTTGAAACGAAAAACGTGTTTTGCAAAATAAAAAAACGACATTTTAAGATCTTTATAACTATTCGTCTCGTGTTTCTGAAGTCTAGTTGCCGATTATACAGGGTGACCAATAATGAAATAGTACGGCTTTGATGAATCTTCTTTTTTAGGTCTCATCCCTTTGGTATACATAAATATCAGTGCGTTAAATCAGGTGATGCATTTTGTGAGTACTGCCTGATAACTTCGGGTGTTCCTCAAGGTTCTATTCTTAGCCTTCTACTATTCCTTGTATATATAGCTGATATGTATAAAGTTGTTAAGTTTGTTGATATATATTTTTATTGCGATGGCACTCAGAGCTTCAACTCTTTTTCCTACCCTTTGCGATTTATATAGCTGTCGGACGGTTAAATGAAGATTTGTCAAGCATTGTGCAGTATTGCAGAAGGAACAATCTGAGAATAAACGTTAAAAAATATTTTTAGAGCAGTGCTTTAAACGAAAAACGTGTTTTGCGAAATAAGAAAACAACATTTTAAGATCTTTGTAACTATTCGTCTCGTGTAGTTGCTGGGTATACAAGTTGACCAATAATGAAATGGTAATTCGAATGGTGAAAGGAAATTGACACGCAGCGTTGATCAAAATGGTTGACAATTTTTGAGTTCATGCTTCCTGAACTGAGTGCTATATCATATCATCACGATCTTCGTATTTAGGTTTCAACCAATTCGGATATAAAATCTCCCGCTGAATCCGAATTTGCAATAAAAAAGATTGCATTTGAAATTTCAAAGTTGAGCCTCATTTCTCGTATAAGGCCCTTTTGGGCCCAAAATCTGATGGGCCCATTCGATTCCTCGGACGAAATTTCTAAAGACCCCAGTATCAGAATTCCTATTTTCCACCTGTGCGCGAAATAAATTCACCGTTTCCCGACTTTTGAACCACCAGGTATAGTTCTGTGGTCTCCAAGGAACTTAAATGAACGTGTGCTCAAAGCTCAAAGCTTTACTCGAATTTTGTTAATATATCTTATTGAAAGAATTCATATTTCTCCGCGAATTGTCGACATGTAATCATGAACATATACAGGGTCATTTAGGAAAGGTTGATCATAAGACATTTCTGAAGAATAAAATAGAATGTAGTGAATTCTTTCCTTTTTTTTGCAACTTCCGGTTATCCCTACCAAAAGTTAGCCATAGTTTGCTTATTTTAAATGAAAATGACGACTACATCGCCCGAAAAAAAATCTACAACTATATTATATCAAATTTGTGTGAGGTAATAAAATTGGATATCCAAAACATAATTCCAATATTTGATACCTATATTGAACACGTTGAGCAAAGATAATTTCTAAAGATTCTACTTAAAATCTTTCAGAAACATTTTATGATTACCCTTTCATATAAGTATTGTAAAAAATGTGATTGTTGCAAAAACAGTAAAAGAATTGAGTACCTTTTCAAAGATTAATATCTTCTTCAAAAACTGTACAACAAATGTGTAATGGTAGGTACTAATACTAATGATAGGAAGGATGATATTGAATACAATATGCAGGTTCTACCCTCAGTGGAGATTTATTGAATTCATGGAATTCAAATGAATTGATTCACTGCATAATATTCTCCAATAAATTTTAATTATTTTGTGAAATATAAGAAAATAATTATCTGCAGTTTCCTAGTGGTTTTCATTTCCTTCGACGATTTTAAAGATTTATTTTCAAATATGACGAATCTGAACTCTTAAACTTTTTTTGTCTATCTGAAACTGTCTCCTTCGTAGATATCCCCTCAATTTTTATAGCTTTTGTGGTGTGCGAAATACACTATTGCCTTTTGTTATGAATTTAGAAGTTATTCACGAACAATGACTTATGCAGATCAATGACACTTGGGGTGAAACAAAATACTAGTAATTGTCTAACCTCATAATTTTTTTGAATTTTATAGGAACATAAAGATGTCACTCAAACCCTTTGAATATTTTGTCGATATTCAACGGTTGAACAGATAAATCAGGACTCACTGTAGCTTCCCATATCTCCCGTTTTATGCGTTGGTCGTATCATAAAATTTTATTACTTTTTTTATAGGGTGAGGTACCCCTGTTTGTTTATAAAGAATATTTCCTGGGTTAATTCCATCACAACATTTGAATTTATATGTGTGAATTCGAATATCGCTAATGCATCTCATGGAAAAATCGAATATAGCTAACACATACATAGGACATAGGTATAAATACGTATTTCTTGTTGAGGAAGAAAAAAAGAATTAAGAAGTAATTTTGGATATATATACATTATTTTATCTCAAAAAATTATCAGTAGAAATATAACCTGATGAAGCCACAATGTTTGCAAAACAATTGTTGAAAACATTAGCAGACAGAGGAAATTACTTTGTTTTATTTCATTTCATCAGTAGAAGGACACTAAAGAACAACATGCATCTAGGAATGGACCTAAAAATTACAAGAAATTACTACCAAGAAGACAAGAATAACAAAGGAAAATATGTATCAGCTCAAACAGAACTATTTTGATATATCTTGGAAATACATTTTGGGTCAAAAGAATGCGGAAGAAGCTTTTTCTCAGTTACATCAATACTTCTTCAAGGTTATATACCAAATAATGCTACCGAAAGAAAAAGTTATGAAATAAGGGAATTATATATTTTTTTAAATGATTTATTCAATGGAATTATAAAAGTACAAAAAATCAACAATCATAATCCTCTTAATAGTAGGTACCCTAAACTGGTATCGAGGATAATAAATACAGAATTCAAACTAAATTAAACAATGCGTCTGTAACCAATTAAATGTTGTTGCGTACATACACACTTGATGTTTGATGGAATCGCAGTTCCACATCAAAACAAAATCTTAACGAAAATACCATATCTAACATAAATTTGATTTAATAAGGGGACACATCATATTACACTAATTCTAAGCACTCTTTTATTTGAATTGAAATTTGCTAATAGAACTCACAGATTTTATGGAAGTAGGTAATTGATTCAATATTTTTGAGAGCTTGTGCTCTTGGGTTATTCAATCCTTTCTGGCTTTTTACTTTTGTCTAATTTAAGTTTTGATGTATTCTTGTTTCATAACTATGAACATTTTTTGTATACTCTGTATTGCACTTCTGTATTTTATTAATGATTTTAAAAATTAGTTTACATTGTTTTAATTCTAATACTTTCTGTAAATTTTCGTATTTGCAAATCAGAGTTGAGTTGTGTAGTATTTGTTAATCGATGATAATTGAACAATATTTCAATAAATTTATTTTGTAGCGTTTGTATTTTTTTGAAGTGTGTTTTTCCACAGGATCCCCAAATCGGTATGGAGTATCTTATATGTGACATGAAAAACGCATCTGAAGTTTACTTTTTTTTATGAATAAGATCGAACCTTATATATATAACTGAAACCATCGGTATTATCTTATTGACCATGGAATCAAATCAAATTAAGATGGAAAACTCTTGAAATCGAGGATATGAAGGACACATTAGAAGTTTTTCACACAATTCCAATAATTGAAGCAGATCATTCACCCTCAAGGGCATACAAAGCTTACAAAAAAGTATACACAGATGAAATACAGAGCGATAAAAAAAAGAATGAAGAGTATTTGAGAACAGCTGAGAATAAAGAAAGCATTATTGGTCAATACAATGTAATTAAAAATCGAAAAAAGTAGAAATAAATCGATCTACTAAACTTGAAGCTGATGAATTAAATGTTCATTTTACTACAGTAAATAAGAAAATTTTCGAGGAAATATAAACCATATCTCATAACACAAATAAAAAACCGAAAATTCATAGTTCAAATGATGAAAAATCATGCTTATTATTCGAATGTACTAAGTGAAGTGAAGTTGAAAAAATAATAAAATGCATTTAACCGGAAAAAGTTTCTGATATACTGATATTTATAATTAATCTATTGGTATCTTAAATGATGTCAGGGAAGAAGAAGCGAAACCGATTTCTTTTATTATAAATAAATATTTGCGGTATGGTTATTTTTCCGAAGAACTGAAAATTGCTAAAAGGAGTCGAAGATAACTGCAACAATTATTTATTTATTTATTTAAATGTATTTCATCCAACAGGCACATGCCCAATTACAGGTGTAAGTAACAATGTTACTATGTTGTATAACAGAGAGTTGATTAGGGGGTACCTCAAGGATCCGTACTGTGGCCCATTTTTTCCTTATATACACTAATTATCTTCGTCTTATGCTAGTTCTGTGATGATACATCTATTATTTTGAATTCAGGGTACGAAAAAGAATTAATTGAGGGTGTCAAACTACCTATTGAAGAAGTTTTGTCGAATTCACTCAAGTTTAAATCAGATAAACTAGTAAAGTGAGAGTTTGGAGGCAAGAAGAATCGAGCTTCTGTGAAGTTCGCAGGAATTATAATGGACAGTATATTGAATTGGATTGCATTGAGTTGATTATATTTGTAGTGAATTGTTTGTGGAAGCTTGGCTAATATTGTTTTAGATCGTTGATGACATACGGCATATCTTTCTCTTCACAATTAAATGAACAATCAATAATTTCTCTTGGAATATATCTACCTAATCATTCTTTTAGTAACATCAAAATGAAACCTCTCATTAGAAAACCTTTCATTTCACAAGTAAGTATATTTAATAAATGAATTTTAAAAGATAAAGTCAAGGTGAAAAAAAAATTTGAAAGGTTCAAACAACTAATCTGATTTATGACAATATCGCATTGTACAACGTCAAATTATGAAAGTTAAAACATTTTAACAGGGTGAAAAGTCTTTCATAAGGGGCATAGGGATCAAAGATATTTCTTACAGAAGGTACCCGCACAGCCACCAATAGTGCCAATTAAATTTAAAGATTTTACTTCGAGATAAAGCTGTAGTTATTCAAGTCGGTATGTTAACAGCTACTGAAATCAGTTATCTGGAACAAGGGGTGTTAAAATCCTAATTCAATCTCTGCTCGCCATCGCTCTGACTTAAATGATTACCTCCATTCTCAACATGTTTCTATCGGGTGTAACATAAGGCAGCAAAAAGTATTATAGCACACTTCAAACACCAATTCTGATTTTCACACTGATAACAGTACATTTTTCATTGTGTTTCAGTTACTACCTTCATTAAACGTTGGCTTCATTGATTTCTTTTCGATAAGAAATATACACGGTGAAGGGTCAAGTGCAGAAAAACGATGCAAACTTTACGATGGAGTTTATTTTTTCGTCCAATATGCATAAGAGAGTACCAACAAGGCCTGGTAAGGAATTTCATTTTCATTTCAAGCTTG
The DNA here is from genome assembly GCF_914767665.1 of Harmonia axyridis. Lineage (NCBI taxonomy): Eukaryota > Metazoa > Arthropoda > Insecta > Coleoptera > Coccinellidae > Harmonia > Harmonia axyridis. Next base: position 38,642,191 of record NC_059504.1, read on the forward strand.
GTAGGTACATCGTTTAAGTAATATATTCCATACATAAAAAATTAGGAAATTACCATTCAAATCTCCCAAAGCCGGCCAAACACTGCTACTATAATCAGATTAATTTCAAACGTTAGGTTCTGTTCTATCGTACGAAAAGCATAAAACCTTTTTTTTATTAGAAATCGGTGATTGCTTAGAAATTTAACGAATTCTCGTTAAATTTCTTTATTCGTTTCGTTTATTCAAACGAGACTTATAGAAACAAGACAACGAAGCTTATATGAGATAAATTACTTGAGTTGAAAAATTTTAATTTATCGAATGTCGAAGAAAGATCAAGAGTTTTTTGACTAGAGAAATTCACGAAGCTGTAAAGGTTCATTTCTCAATATTTTAAACGCAAATTTAATTTTAGCAATATATTCTGTTGATTAGAAACGAAAGAGAAGATCTACTCAATTATGATTTGAAGTGGTTTTTATCGCTAGTAAAAAACGATGCTGCCAATGGGACAAAATTGGAAGTTTTCTAGTTTAGGTATGAATAAAATTCGTTTGCTGTTTTTACATGTTATGTGCTGGATGGTTGGGCATAGCAGACACCTTTAAAGCATACAAGAGGAGAGTTGGTCCCACCTCTACAAAACCTATGAAGTTACTCTCAATTCCACAGCTTGTCCAACAGCATTCAGAATTCATAAATCTTAATTCAATGGTTCCCTTATGATCTGCTCAAAACATGCTCCCTGGTCCAGATACTATTTAAAACTATTGAAAAATTCGATGAGGAATTTCACAAACTCAATAAAACAGTAGTCCCATTTCGGCACCATGACGCCAGACCAACATACAGCAGTATTCACAAGCTCACTATCATCAATTCAGTTGATATCCAACATCTACTCTAATAACAAAGACATCTCTTCGACCATAATTTGCATACCATATCATGTAGGCATAGAAGGAAATGAAGTTGCAGACCAATCCTCGAAACTGGCAAGATCCTCTGATCTTACCACCACAAACTTTCAGATTCAGTCAGCCCTAAAGGCGACAATAAAGTTGACTGGCAAACCAATTGGAATAGCAGCAATAACAAGCATTCAGGCATTCTAGCCTGAATTCGATTCCCCGATAAAAATCAGTCTCAACAGAAAAAACAAAATACTAATGAGGAGATTAACTACCAAGCTACCACACGGCTACTTGAACTTGATGTCATCAGAAGAACATCCTTTATGCGATTACTGTCGAGAAACTAGTTTAACTATAGAAAATCTTCTATCTCGCTGTCCACATTATGATGAACTCCGTCATTGAATGGGACTCAAAGAAAATATAAAGGACAACCTCAGCTCAGCAACACATATTGAAGCAACAATAAAATTTCTGAAAGAATGCCTATCGTACAATCATATTTGATTAATGTAACTTTAGTTCTATGTTTCCTTTTCTGTAAATATTCCTAAATATTTTCTAAACATTATTACCTGTAAGAGGAATAGAATATTGTACCATATGTCAATGGCCTAGTTGTCGAGACATGTTAATTCAAATAAAAAATTGTTCGCAATGATCCATTCTGTCAGCTCATTACTTTGCTATTGTGAAAATAGTGAAATGAAAATATATTATAAAAAAAGAATTATTTTAAATGCCTACCAGAACAAAATACTCATCAGATTGAAAGAGCACGAACATAATACTAGAGAAAATATAATTATGAAAGAAAAAAAGCGGAAAAAAGGATTGGCCAAGGTTGTTGTACGTATATAGCTTCAACAATTTATCAAATTGTACCGCAGAAAACCAGGGAACTGACAGATTCAAAAAAGAAATAAAAACATGGCTTATAACAGAGGATCGATACATGTTCCATAGAGTGATCAATTCTAGTTGAGAATTTAATGAGAAAATCTAGACTGGAATCACCCGAATGCAGAAATCACAGGCTGAATTAGGATTCTTTATAAATTCCCAAACATGTACCTACCACCGATGAAGATGATACACACCCGATAATGAGAGAAAAAAAATACCGATTATGACAAAGAAAATGATGATTTGAATAAGAATTGAAAGGGTTGAAATTGTTCATTTTGGTTTCTGTTTTCGAGTGAATTTAATTTTGATTTAAAATAGCTGTACACATTTGTCATTGAATAACTCCACAGTATTTTAAAGTTTATTTTTAGTTTTCGAACCAATAAAAAAATTTTGGCGTTAAAAATATGCACGACACATATACCATGTGATTTTCTTGAGTTGAATTAGTCAAAAATATCGAAAAGGAAAAATAACTCACGAAAAAAAATCGAATAAAAGGTTGCTGGTCTTGAAGAGGAAATCCACGTAAGCCAGAATCTCTTCCATTTAATTCTGCCTTGTGGAGAGTACGGGTGTCAACTTTCAAACTTCAAATTAAACCCCTGTTTTTTATTGGAGATTCCTATTCTATCTCAGAAAACAAAAGTTTTCTACGAATAATTTTTCACCAATAGTTACAGATGACTCCGTTATCCGAGTTTGAATTTTCCGTCTGAAAGACCTTAACGTATCCTTAACCTATATGTACCTTAACAAATATGAACGAATACCACTGATCAAAAATGTAAAATAACCGCATTTGCTCCAAGTTTGTTCATCCATCTTCATCACAATTACGTTTTTTTACTGATTTTTTTTAATGACTGTGTTATGAGGAATTTTCTTTAATGTTTTCACTATTTTTGTTTTGTTATGTTGACTTATTCTATTTTTATAATACGTTATTTCTACCTAGTATATATCTTTTGGAAATGCGTTTTATTTGGTTTTTGCATATGCAAAATTCATAAATGTATTATTGAAATAATTGAAAACAAATTATTTTTTCAATTATTTCCATGTCGGGAAGAAATTGTGAACTGGAAATATATTTTCATCTCATTTTGGTGGCAAACCTAACTATATTATTTATTTAAATTATTTCGTATGCATATTGTCACTGTCACTTGAGATATGGTGTGTTAAATTGGGGTTGTGCCACTGATGTTGGGAGAGATTCATACTGCAGAAGTACGCAATAAGAATTACTGGGATTCCTTTTCTAGAATCATGTAGGGCATCCTTCAAGGATTTAAAAATACTCCTTTTGGTAGGAATCTATATTTTTGAAGTTTGTAAATATGTGTTCATGAATAGATATTTGTTTGTTAATGATATCAAACACTGTAATAATACCAGAGAAAAACTTTTGTAAGCACCTACAAATCACAGTACTGGGTATTATCAAAAAAATCTGCAGTATATGGGTTGTAAAGTTATTAATAGGTTACCTGTAGAAGTACAAAATTCTCCAAATTTATTTATTTTCAAGTAGAGAGTTAAGTCATTACTTTTAGATAAAAATTCCTATTATATTTTCTGAATGAATATGTTTATTTCGACGTTGTCTTTTGTTATATGCTTTGTATATTCAACATAAGAAATAAAGATTATCACTATTATTATTATTGAAAATATATTCATATTTTACCTACTTTTTTCCAATGAGAATTTTTATAACCAATACCCCTTATACAGTAACATGGATCGGCCACTGTTTCTTTTCTATATTTTCTGGGATTTCAAAACGTAGTTTGATGATGATTGAGTAAAACAAGAAGGAAATATCAATGTTAAGTTTGAACTCCTTTCTTTATCGTTCTCGATAGCAATTTTTCTACATTATTATTATAATATTTGTTTTTGATGCCACTATCATGATCATTCATAAAACCTCCACTGAGATATATTATTGGGAACAATAAGCCGATATCTAGGCGTGAATCGGTAGACATTAAAATTAATTCTGCATAGACTTCCAACTGACTGACGAAGCTAAACTATAACTTTCAATACAGCTGCAGTTCATAAAGTACATAATACGAATTGAATAAACCACTTACGATTGTTCTACACTGTCTGGTGACCACATCGCCCAAATGGAACCCTAAAACGGTCGTTTGTTAAACGCAAGAATAACCACTTCAAGTGCCACCTGAGCGGCAAAGATATGAGTTCACTCGAGAACATAAGTGGCCATTATATTTCACATACGTATGAAATTTGTGACAATTTCATTGTTATATTCTGTGGAAGTTAGGGTAGAATATCCCTCTTCTAATCTCGTAACCATCGGAAGTCTAAATTATTGAAAATCAGGGAATAAAGTCAGTTTAAGGGAGATTTCTATACAAAAGATCGATCTGGAAGTAGATAAAGTTATTTTTCTGTTGAGTGGGTTTTGTAGTCGAGTATTTAGAATGGGCAGGAATATATGGAGGCACAGGACTTTAACAGATGATTTCCTTGTAAACCACTTGATTTTGCCCTCAATTGAATAGAAAACTTTCAATGGGATATTTTACCGGATCAACGATAACTTGGACGTCAGTTTCGTTCGATACAATGGAACCCCAATTATGGTTTATCGTTCGATTGTTGGATTGTGTTACTTATTTTTGAAAAAAACTACTTATGACGGTCAGTCTGCCAGTCATTTGAGACTAACTCCGCCAACGCTGTCTAGCTAGCTTCTAGATTAGAAATGCTTTCTTTGCATAGACATACATATACTGCTGTTGCAATTTTATAATAATAATAAACTTTATTTAGCACTTGGCTATTGAAAACAATACAAATGTAATCCACTAACTTAATTAAATTCTTCATAAATATAACTCATTAAACATTTTTTGAATTCTCTATAATTATTACAATATTTGATCTTTTCAGGTAGTTCATTGAAGATAACTAATCCCCTGCTAACTGTGGATTTATTCATTAATGAAGTATTAACTTTTTCTATGTAAAAATCATCTCGACGTCGTGTATTATAATTATGTATCTCATTAGCAAATTTTAGGTTTTCACTCAAATATTCAGATAACATTTCATTCCTTGCTTTGAATATTAAATCTAATGTTCTATAAATAATCCTTTGATTGACACTCATCAATTTCAAACAATTTAACATATTTCTTATGGGAGTTCTTTTATTACATTTCAAAATAATTCTCATACCTCTATTTTGTACTTTTTGTAACCTATCTATGCTACCTTCATTTAAATTAAACATAACTGACGAGCAATAATCCACATGAGGAAGTACCAATGATCTAAACATTCTAAACAACATCAGTGACGTATTCATATCAATTTTACCCCTTATTCTAGATATGCTCTATAAGAGTCTTCTTAGTTTGAATACTTCAAAAACATTTTTCTTGACATTTTCAGCAACAGCCCATGATCAACCAATTTCTGAAATATTAAACATCTACTCTTTGAGTTGTGTAGAATCAGACAGGTGCTGTGGTTGCGAATACATAAAGAAAACCGAAATAATTAAATATTTGGGAGTGATCATAGATCAACATTTGAGGTGGAATCACCACATTACTTTCATAGGCAGAGAAATAGGAAAGTTGTTCAACAAATTTTATCTACTTAGAGAAATCCTCAATAAAAACATCTTGTTCATTTTATATATTTCTCTTGTTGAGTCAATTCTAAGGTATTGTATTATCGTATGGATTGGAGCTTATGATAGGAATTTTCATATTTTAGAAGTTATTCAGAATACAGTTATTAGGATAAAGCTTAGAAAACCCAGGCTTTTTCCAACCAAGGATCTATATGACTGTAACCAGCTATTGAATCTGCGCAACCTACGAGTATATTGTCTGTAATGCTCAATATACCTCTCAAAGATAAGCCAAATATTTCCATCGCTAACCCACGATTATAAAACCAGAGGAAATGAATTACAAAATCTAGAGATACCACTTTTCAATAGAAACCCAAATCAGAGGTTCTTGCTTTACTTATTGCCGAAAATGTACAACATCCTGCCTGTCGAAATGAGATCTCTTCAGATCAATAACTATAAAATTTTTAACAAAAAATTGAAGAAATTTGTACTTGATAATTCATCTATATTCAGAAAACTTTTTTCCATTTGACCATATGTTTCCATATAATTGCTAAGCACTCATCGCTTCACCTTAATTTTTTTCTTGCTTGATCACCTTTGTATTGATGATTTATTTTAATGATTTTTGAAGTTCTAATGTTCATGTAGGTACGAGAGTATAATATTGAATTAATGTGCCAAATATTATATCAGAAGAAAGTGGCGCACAAACCTTAGTTTTGGCTAATTTCTCTGTTATATGAAATACATGTATCTTTCGTACGTCAATTAAGCAAAAGCAACTACATAAAATTTAAGAAAGCTCAGAAATTTTGAGATTGTTTCGAATCAATCAATCAAATTTATTTCTCAAATTATGTATTACAAAACATCCTGTAACCATTAATAGTCAATAAAAATGCAATGAACCAAAATATCGACAACATTTAAATGAAATTTACTTGAAACCATCTGACAAAATTCGTCAACATAGTAGTAAATCTAGAAATCAGAAAGAATCTGAGACATCTTTTATATGAATGGGAGATGGTTATAATTTTGATGGCCAAATAATTCGTGGCTTTCTGTGCTAGCTTTATTTAATGATCCTCAACTTTTGTGAAAAGTATGTTTATATGAATTTTTGATTTTCTAGTGTACTAATCTACACTAAAATTTTCAGTAAAATCTGATAGATGTCTTCTTACATCGTCTGGCATCTGCTAAGTCTGGGGTCCTATGTTCTACAATATTATCCCAAATCATTTAAAATCCCTGGATGATGAACGATTCAGAGCGGAGGTAGAGTGTTCTACTGAGGATGGCAGTGTATGAGGTGATCGAACTTTTTGAGAGCAATATTTTTTAAGATAAAATTGACCTCGATTGACCTCATTTGTGAAATATGTCAATGTTTAATATGTCATTCACACTTTATATATGTATATGGTTAATAATAGTATATTCTAAAACGCAAGTTTCAGAATGGGCTCCTATTCCAACATGAATGCGAAATTCGTAAACGAGCGACGAAGGAGCGAGTGTTGGAATGGCCTTCTGCAACGAGTATTCGATGATATTTTCTCTATTTCAGTCGAGTTTTGTGTAATATAGTCGAAATTCAACGAAAATTTCAGATTATACATGCTAGTGATTTTTGTATTGTATCTTGGCAGTTGGTGTGACTGTTACGAAAATTGACAGATTATGGAATTTTAATTTGATCGTACGTTTCGAATTTTTGAAATAATTTATAATTACGCATTAAAATCGTGAATTATGCCTGACGAAATCGATTTAACACCACCAGAATTAAGAGAAATTGCGAATAATATTTCAACTCAATTCACTATATCCGAATTATAAAATATTGACAATTGACGTGAGTTGAAATTTGATAGGATATTCTGTGCTGACAACCACAAAACGAAAAATATAACTGAAAACAGTGCTGTAATGAATTCATTACAGCACTGTTTTTAGCACTGTAATAAACTCATTACGATACTATAAATAAATATTAAATAGCTTAATTCACACTTTCCATTTTTTTTACATTTATCACGGAGCTCAAACATTGGCACCAAGGACTAGGTTCTCAATTCCACTAAAAACATCAAAACTGAATTTCAAAACGTTTCTATTAAAATTTTTCGACACAATGGACACACTAATTCAACTGAAAAAAAAAACAAAAAGAAGTAAATGATAGAATACCTAATTTCTGGAATAGACTGCTGTTCAAAATATGTTGTGATTTCTATCAAATAACGCACATACCTACCTGTAAGAATAATTCCAACAATGAAACAATTTCTGACCCTGACGAAGACAGAATAATAATAATAATGGGGTGGTTTACTTGCTAGAAACAAACGACTACCCCTATCTATTTCCGGAAACAGTTAACCTTATCGAAGTCGATGATAAGTACGTTCCACTTCGTCCCCAATTAAGTAGATTTGAACGTTAACGGACAATTATTAGCCTTTATCGGAACTATTCTTCGAATGCATCGGTTTTTATAGACTTTTCTTCAGTCGTGAAAATTAACGCAGATTGATGCTTTGGGTTCGGTCTTCTCCTTATCTCTCTTATTCTTTCACATCACCAAATAAGTCACAGGATCAAGTGAGGATATGATAATCCTTGTAATTACTGATAGAGGGGATGCGAGAATCCTTTATATGCCTCAACTTAGGAAGAAATTGGTGTTCATTTCCTGGTAGACAAACAGTGTCAATATTAGAGATACTATCAGTTTTCTAAGAAACCTCTGGAATTCTTTAGGTTCTTTTAGTTTATTGTGGGTAAATAATAATAATAATGCCTTTATTTTACATGAAGAATTAAGAGTATTACAACAAAAAAAAACACAACAAAAATCATCATGCAAGATGCAAAAATGGCGAAGTCCAGATGAGCAACTCCAAGAGTAGCTCCCTGATCTACTCAACCAAAAATGGACGATGAAAATGTAACTGGCCTTAACTTTGAACTTTTCGAAATAAATTTTTGTTACAAAGGTTGTTTTTGTTAGAGCTATAGAACTTTAAATTGCAATAAAACAACGATGGATTATTCGATTGACATGAATTTTATTTATCCGCAAGATAATCTTGTGGCATTATATTTTAAATATGATTTCTGGCATATGACCGCCACGGCTGGCTCGGATGTAGTCCAATCTGGACGTCCAATTTTCGATGACTTTTTCCAACATTCGTGACCGTATATCGGCAATAACACGGCGAATGTTGTCTTCCAAATGGTCAAGGGTTTGTGGCTTATCTGCATAGACCAATGACTTCACATAGCCCCACAGAAAGTAGTCTAGCGGTGTTAAATCACAAGATCTTGGAGGCCAATTCACAGGCCCAAAACGTGAAATTAGGCGGTCACCAAACGTGTCTTTCAATAAATCGATTGTGGCACGAGCTGTGTGACATGTTGCGCCGCCTTGTTGGGACCACAGCTCCTGGACAGCATGGTTGTTCAATTCAGGAATGAAAAAGTTAGTAATCATGGCTCTATACCGATCACCATTGACTGTAACGTTCTGGCCATCATCGTTTTTCAAGAAGTACGGACCAATGATTCCACCAGCCCATAAAGCGCACCAAACAGTCAGTTTTTCTGAATGTAACGGTGTTTCGACATACACTTGAGGATTAGCTTCACTCCAAATGCGGCAGTTTTGTTTGTTGACGTAGACATTCAACCAGAAGTGCGCTTCATCGCTAAACAGAATTCGCTTATGAAAATCGGGAACAACGGCAATCTCATTTGGGGCCCATTCGACGAATCTACGCCTTACTTGATGATCGTTTGGCTTCAATTCTTGCACGAGTTGGATTTTGTAAGCACGCAGACCAAGATCCTTCCGCAAAATCTTCCATAAAGTATCCACTTTTTTCCACATATTTTAGTTATATTTGCATTTTATTCGTTGGCAATACCGCTTAACCTCTGCCAATTTTTGGGTGGAGATTTGAAATGTTGTATTCGTATTGCCCATCCACATATAATAATAATATATATTTTTTTTTTATTATCCCCGACTTTTTTAGGCAAAAGTCGGGGATAATGACTTTATTTTCTCAATATACATAAACATAAGTATTACAAAGAGGAACATTTATATAGTCATATCCTCATTGAGAAGAAAGGCCGTCCAGGCTTGAGCATCTATACAGATTGCTCAATCCTGTTGTACTTAACCTATGTATTTACACAAATGGTTGCTCACATTAAAACTAAAAATAAATTGATATTTCAGAAACAACAACGAAAAAAAGAAAAACCAAGACATTTTTCAAAATTCAATAATTGTATCAAATGACTTAATTATTATGCAATCCAAAATAGTGCTTGAAGAGTGTTGCTTTAAATAAAGATGGTTTAAGGGATTTGATAAACTCTCTTATTATTATTATTATACGACTTTTGCCTATACGCGTAGGATTTTTCCTCGCCGTCGGCTTCTCACTCCTCGCTAAGAGGAACATTCACTCAATCCCAGATATTTAAAATATCAGAAGGGCTGAGCTCGGTCGTGTCCGGTCCTTGTGGTCCCCCTGGTTCTCGTCGAACTTCTGGTCCTCTTACACGCGATCCTTGGACCTGTCCTTCGCTTCCTAGGAATTTTCTCACCGTCCTTGCAGTACCTAAAAGAACAGCTTTTTGCATTATATTACATATATACTCACTAAGTCCTAGTTGCTTGATATTTCTCTTGAGATTTTTGGGTACTATTCCTGTTGTTGAGATGATAATTGGAATAGTTCTCGTTGATATCATTCCCCACTGGCGCTTTATCTGAAATTCGAGGTCCCTATATTTTGAAATTTTTTCGACCTCTTTTTGACGCATGTTGTTGTTATTAGGTATTGCTACGTCGATGAGTATTGCTGCCTTTTGTTGTTTATCAACTAGCAATATGTCTGGCCTGTTGTGAGGGACTGTTTTATCAGTCAAAACTGTACGATCCCAGTACAGTTTATAGCGTTCGTTTTCCAGGATGGTTTCCGGTCGGTACTTGTAGTATGGCACTTTTTCAGAATTAATTAGTGTTAATTTAGTTGCCATTTCTTGGTGTAGTATCTTTCCTACTGCATCGTGTCTCTCTTTATATTCATTTCCTGCAAACATTTGACATCCTCCCGTGATATGTTGGATTGTCTCGTTCGTTGGACAACCATAACGGCATCGATCGTCAGTAATAGTTCGATCCTTTATGATATGTTTGCAGTAATTTTTTGTTGAGATCACTTGATCTTGGATGGCTAAAAGAAATCCTTCCGTTTCTGGATACATCGCACCTGATGTGAGCCAATAGTTCGACGCTTCAATGTCGACATGATCCTGGTTCACCTCGTTGAAATGTCGTCCATGTAGGGGCTTTTCTCTCCATCTTTGCAGTTTTTCTTGGATTGTCTGGTGGTTGTATGACAATTGCTCCTTATGCAGTTGTAAAGGTGTTGATTCGTCTGCTTCACACAGTACTTTGTAGATCTCTGACGTGCCTGATTTGTCTTTGAAGTATGTTCGTAGGCATTCAATTTGACCATGGGCAAGTTCCATGATGTCTATCAGACCTCTGCCTCCTTTATTCCTCGGCAGTGTCGTCCTCTCAATGCTACTTTTCGGATGGTGCTTGTGTGCTTTCGTCATCAAGGTTCTCATTTTGCGTTGCAGGTTTTCCATATCTGTTTTGGTCCATGGAATGATACCGAAAGAGTATGTAAGAATTGAACATGCATATGTATTGATAGCTCTCGTCATGTTCTTGCTGTTGAGGTTTGTTTTCAAAATTTTGTTGATTCTCCTAATGAACTCAGTTGTTAAGTCTTCCTTCATTCTTTGATGGTTTATTCGTCGGTTTTGTTTCATTCCTAGGTATTTATAAAGATCGTCCGATTTCATTGCTTCTATCTCCTGTCCATTGGAGAGAGCTATCGGTTCATCTTGGATTTTTCCACGCACTACGCTAATAGTACGACACTTGTCCAATTCGAATTTCATCCCCACGTCTTCCGAAAAATTTTCCACCAGTTTGACCATAATTTGCAAGTGGTTTTTGTTGCCTGTTATAAGTTTGAGGTCATCCATGTATAGCAAATGATTGAGTGCAATATTATTTCTGTTTCCTTTCACATTGAAACCTTTTTCAGTAGCATTCAGTTGTTTAGAAAGGGGGTTCAGCGCCAAGCAGAACCATAAGGGACTCAACGAATCTCCTTGGAAAATTCCCCTTTTTATTGGAATATATTTAGTAATTATGTTCGCTGTAGAGAGTTCGATATTCGTTCTCCAGTTGCACATTGCATACTTCAGAAAGTTTATTGTAATTGGATCGATCTTGTATATTTCCAAAATTTTTGTCAGCCACCCATGTGGAATAGAGTCGAAGGCCTTCTTATAGTCAAAATATGTCATAAAAAGATTTCTGTGTTTTTTGAAGGCTTGGTTGCATATGATGGAATCTATTATCAGCAGTTCCTTCGATCCTAGTGCATTCTTGGAACATCCTTTCTGCTGTGCTGTCATTATATTATTTGTCTCGCAATGTTTGTAGATACGAGATGCTATACATGATGTGATGATTTTATATATTGTTGGTAGACATGTAATTGGTCTGTATTTTGATGGATCCGCTGTGTGTTGCATATCCTTCGGTAAGAGGTAAGTGGTCCCTGTTGTTAAAAATTTGGGCATTTCCGTTGGATTACTTATAACATCATTTATGGTTTTTATTATTATTATTATTATTATTATTATATCCGGAAGACTATTATATACTCGGACAACGTTGTAGGAAAAACTTCGTTGAACAAATGTAGTTCTGGCAGATATAAATTTTAAAAAATTATATTGAATCGAATTTTACTGAAATCCAGAAAATAATGTCTAATATTTTAAAGCTCGTCGCACTTCAAATTCGAATTTAAGACTTTGATAATTTATTACCAATAACTAGTAGATATATCTTTATGATAAGTCTGTAGATACATCCTCGTATATTCATACAATTCGATACAAAATCCGCCAAAACGTTTTCCATGCATGAGTTCATGCCGAGCTTCTTATCGCCCCAATATCACACTTGATTGTGCAACAAAATATCACTCTCGGCCTACAAATTCTCCCTGTCGGAGGTCTCCAGATGCCCTCTCCGAAGAGCAGAGTATCGTAGTTCGATTGCGTGTGAACGGGGTGGTCCCAGTGCTCTTATCTGATCGGTGGTACGCCGCTGGATGCCACTTCGATGCAGAAGTTTGGGGTTGTGATTTTTATTGTGGCTTGATCTGTATGAGAAAAATGGTCTTCCTGGAATTGGATATTAACGCCGTAACGGTTTCTGTTTTTGGATTGTTTGATTTTCATTTCAAAATACCTGCTTAAGTACTACCAGTTTATAATTTCGGTTTATTATTTTCGATAATAAATATCGTAATCGTTCGAAACCAAAGGACTATACACCGCATCAAAGGGAAAGTGGCTTTCGGTAAATTTCTCAATTTTTTTTTTATGTTGTTGATCTTGTGATGCTGATCAAATTTGTTCCGCTCTAAATCATCCATTCAGATAATACAGAGTGGTCCATTTTTCAATTAAATAACTGTGGCGTTAGATAGAACAACTCTTTTCATGAAAAATATTCATTTGAACATATTTTCTAACAAGCTTCGTTTTCAAGATTTAACTCATCTTAATAGTTATTTATGCAACAAGTGCAATAAACAATTTTTGCACGAGTTGCATACAACATTTTTTCTACGTTCATGCAAAAAGCAAAAAATGATTTTTTGAGGTGCGGCACTAGGTGTAGGAAAATGAAAAGCGCAACTTGAATACTTTATTATTAATATCGATTTGAATTAAAACAGGAACTAATACGTTACGAACAATTTAACTCAAACTTTATTTTTACCCTCAATGTTGAAAGTGAATGAACAATTGGTGCAATTTTCAATATGAATATTTCGTAGTGAAGTACTTTTTAAATCCACTTCTTGATTTGTTACTGCTGTAAACGTACTAGTACTTGGTAACTGTACATCGTTATTTCCTTCAGGCTGAAATATTTGTTTGTCATGATGACAGCACGTTGAAGTATAATGACAGATGAGTGCAATAAAAACTTTATTGCACTAGTGCAATAAAGAACTTCTTTTTCCACTAAATATAGTTCAATAAAATCTTGCTTTTTGCATGAATGTAGAAAAAAAAAAAGTTTGGAAAAATCAGTTTTTACCTATAACTATAGTATTATTACATTCATTGATTTGATTTTTAGGTATTGAAGTAAAGATAATGTAGTGTTTCGAATGCCAAAATTATCCAGTGACGTAGATATAGAGATGTACATCTCTATATCTACGTGAAGATCATTTTCCTATTGAAAATCTACAACACTGTCTTTTTATCGAAAAAACTATTTCAAATATGATATTGACAGTTTCACTAAAATGAGGTCTCTTGAACTTTTTCCATTAAATGTCTCGTTTTCAAGACAATCGAGTACAAAGCAAACACAATCCGCAAAAATCTACAAAATAGTTATTTCAAGTGTGGAAAGTGATACTTTTCAGCAAGAGACTGCTGTCGAGTGCGAAAAAGGCACTTTCCACATGAATTAGGAACAATATTTTTCCTACTAGCGTAAATGAAACACTTTCACAGATAGTTTTCGTTTTTGATTCCGACTGACGTTATATGACGTTATATTTTTGTGGGCTCAGTCGCATTGTGAATTTTTGAATTTTATTATTGGCGCATAGAGACATGCCAAAATTTCATGATTGATGCTATTCACTTTCCGCACGCATATGCGTGCGGAAAGTAATACTTTCGAAACGCTAGTAGGAAAATTAATTTTTCTAATACAGGCACTGTTTTATGCAGAATCTAATTACGAAGGTTTTTGTTTTTTTTAAATGAGTGCACTAGATTTCTGTGCCATTATTCGAAAGCTTAATTTTTACTGATTTCAAAAATATACAATATCGTTCCGTTTGTATCAATTTAAATAATAGAAAATGCTCAAAAAGCCTTTTTTCATCTAAGAGTCTCAATATTTTTATGGTTTCAACTAGGGATTCACGGCTTGGCTTGATATTCAAGCTACTTGGCTAAAGCTCAAGCTCAAGCAGCTTGAGCTTGACTTCAAATCGACTTAAGTTCAAGTCAAGTATCAGTTGTTCAATGGCAAGTCAAGTATTCATTCATCAAGTACTTGACTTAACATTGAAAAATTACTACTTGACTTCAACTTGAGTTGATTTCAAGTCAAGCTAAAGCTACTTGAGCTTGAGCTTGGGTCAAGTAGCTTGAATATCAAGTCAAGCCGTGAATCCCTAATTTCAACTGTCTATGGACAGAAGGAGACTGATCTTATTATAGGAAGCTCTTTTTTTCACTGCTCATCAAAAGTTGAAACCATAGAAATATTGAGACTCTTATATGAAAAAAGTTTTTGACCATTTCCTTATATTTATATTGATACAAACCATACAATGCTGTATATTTTGAACAGTACAAATTAAGCTTTCACAAAATGGCACAGAAATCTAGTGTTTCCTATTTAAAAAAACATAACTTTGGGTCATAGCTTTCTAATTGAAAATCCTACCTGCTACAAAGACGAGCACGCCACTGGATCTTACGTTGAAAAGTGCCTGTATAATGTTCAAATTTTAAAGATCTATCATAAGTAGAGCGGAGTTATAATTTTTTTTCGATATCGCCATTTTTCCAATTTTCGCTTAAAACTCGAAAACAAAAGAAAGTGGCCAAAACTGAATACTACTCTTATTGGTTTCTAAGAAAAATAGAACGTGAATAGGGTATCAGATTTGGTCTATCTCCTCTGATTCAAAAGTTGTAGTGCTAAAATCATATATAAATACAAAAGTAGGGAAAACCCCAGTCCCCAGTACAGAACACAGGTAAGTATTCACTTTTCATTGGAAGTTAAGAATCAATAGTTGTGCGCCATCTGTTAAGAAGTTAGTTAAGTATTCAATAAATGTAATATATGCAACCAATAATGCATGGAATTGAAAACTTGTCTGGTGGGTTGATTTAGGAATATTCAACATTCAACAAAATTTACTCAATTTCTACTTCCTGTATGTTGTCTTCATTTTCAGTATTGATGCTAGGGTTTGTAGTTTTTGGAGGTTGGATTGAATTTTGTAACATGTTAATTTGAAATGCACTTTTGAAGCTTACAGAAGAATTCGTATTAACTCCTCCCTTTTGCCTGTTCATTGAAAATTGATTCTCTTGAGGATCCTGAAACAATATTCCAGTAAATATTGTTACTTTTTTTATTAGGTCTATGGGTAAGAGAAATATATTCTGTGGTCATTATGACAAGCCCAAGATATGATATAAGAAGACATAACCCTAAAATTACTTCAAATGCAAATGAAAACAAAGCATAATATATATAATATATAACTTTCATATTATATTTCCTCTCAATAAAATATTTACTATATACTTTTAGTAGATCAGCTTTATAAGTTTTATATCTTCTGAGTAATAATGGTGGTTATTGGTTAGGTATGACAGATTGTAAACTAATCAGAACTTTCACTCCTATATTCTCTTTAATAAACTTCGGTTGTATTCTAGTTTACACATAATACAAGAATAAATTAGGACAAAGCAGATGATAAATAAGACCGTAAAAAGCAACTATAATTTATTATATTACAATTTTTTCTTTAATAAAGATATTCCTATGCCATATATATTTTCATTTTGCAGAATCCAGTTCGCCTTGATGTGTTTGACAAAGACCTTCTTCTCAGAAAGAAATATAAAGGATCAGATGCTATTAGAAATAGACTACTGAAATCATTGTCATGCTCAATTTCAACTAATGCAATGAGTTCTCAGCACAAGAAAATTGGTAAATTCTGTAAATATCCCTTTTGTGAGACCACTTCTAATAGAATGATTAGACAGCCTTCCCATTACAGCAAGAAAAATTTTTACAAATTTCCCAAAGATTCTCGATTAGCAAAATGGAAAAAAGTTTGTAACATTCATCCAAATGTTAAATGTACACATTTTTATATTTGTGAAGATCATTTTTTACCATCAGACTTCATGCTAAATTGTCCAATTAAATTGAATAGCAAAGCCATTCCTAAGGAAAGATCAATGCCTGAAGAAATCAAAGAGCACAATTATGCAGTTTCCCCTAAGGATTTTATTTCCACTGAGCAAAGTCACAAAAAGAAATATGAAAAAAATACACAAATGCATATCAATTGGGCAAGAGCTTCAACGGATGATAAAATTAATTTCTTGAATTCTTTTTTTGAAAATCAAGAAAATTTGATGTGTGCTAAACCAAACTCTCAAAAATCTATCAAACAAGATGAAGCATCTCCAAATTTCATCTGTTCAGAACAAAGTGAGTTAAATGTTAAAACAATGAAGTCATCTAGGGATACCAAAAATGATTGCATCAATGGATATAATTCTTTGAATATTAATTTTTTTGAGAATGAACAAACACTTATTGATAGCAAATCATTTCATGAAAAAACTTTGAATACACGCCCTTATGTACAACCAAATTCTTTAACTGATCTAACTATTATTGATGGCTCTTTAATATTATTTTTACCAGTTCAAGTAGGACTGCCTCCTTCAGAAAGTAATATGGATATTTCAGATAATTCTGCATTTCAAAATTATACTCTAGAGAAAAATAATTCAGATTTGCCATTTCAAATCACGTCAGTTTATTCTTTGAGTGATTCAAAAAGCAGGGAAACCAATTAAAAACCAGGACATTTGGGAATGTAAGTTTCCATCATGTTTTAACTCATATTCTCATTTCATAAAGTCAAAAAGCAAAAAACATTTTTTCCATTTCCCAACTATAATTTCAATGTTGAAAGCTTGGAAGAAAGTTTGTGGAATGGATTCATCTGTTGATTGCTCTAATTTCTATATATGTGAGGATCATTTTTCACTTGCAGATTTCAATGATGCCAGACATCCTATCAAACTTCATATAAATGCAATTCCTAGATCTCTATCAAAAGATGAACACAATTATGCTCATCAAAAGACTTGTCTACTAAATGATCATAATTATGCTGTCAATTCAAATGAGTGAATATATATTTGTTAATTTAGAATGTACAAATTAGTTTGTGTGATTATAATATAATAAATTCATAACATTTTTAATTTTTTTTTAAATGAATTCTTTTTTTAATTCAAACTTTTATATGTGATATATTATATTTGTATATAATATATTTTGACTTGTTTCATATCATGTAAATGATCGATTGGACTAATAAATATTATTATTATTATTACTGAATAACTTGATTTGGAATTATTTCAATTGTACAGTATAAATATCAAAAAACTCTTTCACTCTTCATTTTTAATAGATACACAGGGTGTTAGTGCGTTAGGCTTCCATAGATGCCAAACCAGACGTTTTAGGAATTCAGTTGCAAAGCATTCCCTCTGTACTCTCAATTTTGCATCTCAGGAAATTATTTGCTGATATACAGGGTGTTCCTAAATAAAATTATTCAACAGATGAGTGATTTTTTAAATGGAACAGCTCTTATATTTTTGCATATTTTCAATGCTCTTCAATACTTCTATCATGATGCAAAATATTAGGGATATTTTTCCAATGGTACGGATCTTGTTCAGAAAAAAATGCAAAATTTCGACGAAACAGTAGTTCGGTGAAACCCCTTCACCGATTTCCAGAAGCGATAAAAACATTAATTTGATCAGAATTTCTTTTAACTTAAGAATTTGCCTAGTCATCATTCCTAAGTGATCAACCTCTTTCATACAGTTTGTCCGTTATCAATGTCTAAATATGAAGAATTTCAAATTGTTTTTTCTCGATTTTTTCAAACGTAACACCCTGTATTTTTTCAATGATAATGAACACAGTTTAAAACCTTACATTTTTTTAAGAATATTTTGCGTCATGTGATAGAGGTATTGAAGAGCATTCAAAATATGCGAAAATATAAGGGATATTCCATTCAAAAAATCACTCATTTGTTGAATAATTTTATTTGGGAACACCCGGTATATTAGAAAATAATTTCTGGAGATGCAGAATTGAGAGTACGAAGGGAATGCTGTTTTGGCAACTATGGAAGCCTAACGCAGAAGCCTGTTGAATAAATTCATATGTCTAAATTTTTTCACGATTGGGATCATAAACTAATAATCAATCTTATTTAAAAAAATATCCACTGCTATTGAAAAAATTTCTTTTTATTTCCATATGGTCGTGCTAATATTCTTAGTCTCTTCATGGGCTCAGAAGGAATATTCATGGTATAAGATCACTTATTATAGTTAACAGATATACCATTCTTTGTTTTTCAATAATAACCTTGATTATATGTTAGATAATTTCAATGATTATTTAAATATTCAATGAAATGTTATAGATGTTTCTGATTATCAAGTACAAACAGAATTAATTCATTCCATAATTGAAGATTCAAATAAACTAAGGTTCGCAAGCAATTAGTTACTGATCTACAGGATGATGGAATTTTGATATTTTTTTGGTGTGCCACTGCCATTCTAAAAAAACAAAATCTACGCATCGCAGTTTGTGAAGTCCTCAGTTTTATACTTGGTCCACTATTATGCTGATGGTTGGCAGATATATATGTTTTTCATCTTGTGAAGAAGATCAGACTGTAACAGCCCTGAATTTCATTAAATGCAATTCCTAGATCTCTTTCAAAAGATGAACTCATCAAGAGACTTGTCTACTAAATGATCATAATTATGATGTCAATTTAACTGTAACAGCACTGAACTTCGATCTATGCAACATTTTGGAAGTATTTCACAAACATTATTCATTGCTTAATGTAGGCAAGATAGTGGCAGTTTTATTCAGGCTTAAAATTAGGGACTACTCTTTTTGGTTTCAGGTGGGTCTTTTATAAAAGGGGAAGACATTGTGTGAGGACATGCCTCCTCTAGATATCTTTCTGGAAAGTGAGGCTTCGAGATAAGCTCCTCAGGGTGGAAAAAAAGCAGGAACCTAAAATTGGCGACTACTCAGGGCACCTTCACATTCTAAATGAATGCAAGGAACTCCTGGATGTGGTCACAGATAACCTACCTCTGAGATTCAAGTTTCAGAAAAACTTCAACAGGGCATTTCTTAGTACTAAGCAATGGGCTAATAATGAAGGAGGGTCTGCGGTATCTATACTAATGGCTCAAAAACTGAAGATGGACGAGTGGGAGCCGGTGTACAAGGTTTCTTTACCCAATTAGCCTTACCAATGGATTTCTGCCCTTCAGTGTTCCAGGCAGAAACTCTTGCCATTAGGGAATGCGTTTTGCTATATATGGAACGCAAATACCGAAGAGCAAAAATATGTATAATATCTGACAACAGAGCAGCCCTGCTAGCTCTTGATTCACCACAAGTTAAGTCAAAGGAATGTAAAACGTCCCTCAACGTACTCGGAGAAAGCAACCAGGTTAACCTTACATGGGTGCCTGGCCATTCTGTGAAACCCGGCAATGAAACGGCAGACTGACTGGCCAGAGAAGGGGAGTCGCAATCCCCTTCACCGGGATAGGCCAGAGCCATTTTGTGGCTTCCCAGCCAGTCATCAAGCGAGGGCAGTAAAGGAATGAAAACAAAAAAGGAACCTTATTGCATTCTGGCGGACGAACAATGGTCGAAGACATGCCAAGTCACTCCTCATCTACTTGACGAGCTGGACTAAAAAAAATTCTCTCACTCAGTAACAGGAACTGGGGAAACTGACGGGCGCACTCATATGGGACTCTGTCCTGTGATGCATCATCAGAAAAACATGGGAAAAGCGCCTGAGGACACATGTCGCTTCTGTCAAAAAGCCACTGAGACAGTCAAACACTTGCTATGCGAATCTGGAGCTGTTCACCGAAAAAGCTACAACATCCTTGGCTCCTGGTTTTTAAAGTTGGAATTAGTGATGGATGTAGCCCCCGAAAGGTGATAAAGTTCATTGAGACACTATTGCCGGACTTAAAAACATCACGGGGATGCACAATAAATCTTTAAGTCAAGGCCCAAGGTACATGCGAACTCGAATGGTCTATCTATCCTCTCTAATCTAATCTTTTGTTTTTATTTTATTTATGAAGAAAATCCAAGTGTGAACCAACCGAATCCATTAAATATCTATTCTTTATTAAAATACTGAAAATATACGAGTCAAAATTTTACATATTTGTTATGAAATATAACAGATATAATACGAGAAATCGCAGATAGCTGCAATGAATTTTGACATGAATTTTAAACGTTGGACATTTAAAGACAGCTTAATATAATATTATCTCCTATATAATAATGAAGATAATACGAAGCCTTCTTCCGATGTTCCTTGCTAAAACTTTTTTCACAGAATACTGCGGACAAGTCAGTTAGCACATAACGTAACCCACAATTTGATTTTGAGTAAGAGTTCATATCCAAAATCTTATGATTTGAACAAGGTGAAGTGATGCGCACAACGTTTTTATGAGATTCTTCCGGTTCCCGCCCAATAATAATCATTAAAAATCTAGGCAACCATGAATGTGGCAAATCTAATTCAACTATGCAACACAGGAAACTTTAGGAGACGTACCCGTAAGCCGAAAACAGCTGACTTATATTAGAATGACGTTAATTCAAATTACGAATTTCTCATTATTATATTATATTTAATCTCCAAGATAATGAAACAGGAAGAAAAATAATTCATATAATCTTATGGTATAGGTAAATCAGAGGAGAACTGAATTTCAAACGAAAAATATCTTCATTTTATGGATAAAAATACAGAAAAATCAAATTTCTTCCTTCCCGGTTCCTCAAGAATCCAAAAAATTCAATATTCTGGAGCTAATCATTCCTTAGCGAATTCTAAATTTTCTGAAGAAGATAGCTTCATTGTAAATAGGCAATCTCTAGTAAAGAACAGGAATACTATAAACCCAAATAATACTTCAGAAGATGGAACTGATTGGAGTTGTAGGGGAAATAAATTTATTGAAAGTTCCCAGAACTTATGTGTTCCATCGAGAGAATTATATTTATCTTGTACATCAAGTAAGCACATTTCTCCACGAAAAAATATCGACTTTTCTCAATTAAAAAAAAATAATGCTGAAAATGTGTCCCCATATTCAAAGTCAACAGTCAGGCGTAACAGAAAAAGAAGTGGAAATAAGGATAATCAGCAAATTTCTATTGACAAACATTTTCTTTTATCAAAGGATATTGCAAAGAAACAATTATTGACTGAAAATTCAATGCAAAATTCTAAATTTCATTCTAAACCATTAAATGAATCAGAAAAAAATATTAATGTTTCTGAAACAGAAAACAATTACGATGAGATGGGGAAAAATGAATCTGATTGCAAGTTCAATATGAATATTGCTCTGGAATTAAGCTCAAAGGTTCTAAATGTGGATTCGAGAAGATCTAAATCCCATAAAAAGATTACAGACTATTTTCCCCTTAAGAAATCTATTTATCAAAAATCATCAACCACAGGAATGAGATCAAAATGGATTTCAATTGATTTGTTCGAACAAAAAGCAGTGTGTGATGAAACACTTGAAAAATCAAGTGATGAAACTAAAAACGAAAATGATGAGAAATGTCTAAAATCCACTGAATTTCTTCAGACTTATTCAAAATCTGATTCAATTTTCAGAGGGTTCAAAAATAATTGCATGGAGATATCTGTTCCAGCTACTGAATTGTTTATTAAACGTAATGTTTTGTGTGATAGGTCAGAAGACAGAAAAATATCAATGAAAAAGAGTTGCCTCAGTTCCATGGAACAATATTCCTCTACCAAAAAAATTCACAAGAATTTGAACAAAAAAAAATTTCTTACAGACAATGAAGGAATAAGGCAAATTACTTCATATGATAATTTTCCTAAGAAATACAAAAAAATATCGATCAAAAAAATTAAGTATGATGGCTATAGCAAACAAATTAATAACACAATTGATGATCGAGATATTGAACCTTTGCAATGGGATTATAACAAAAGTGATGAGAATAAAAAAATCAGCAGTCGATCATTAATATCTAATCATAAAGGAGAACAGATTTTCGAAGAAAATATTTCTGAATATCGTTTCCCCTCAAGCCTGGAGGTCCCTGAGATATTAAAGGATAATCAAATGGAATCAAGCTCGTCTAATATAATGAATGATTCGAACCAGTTGAATTTTATACATGATGAATATGATTTCTCTTCATTGCCTCAAAATGTGAATGCTAATGGGGAAATCAACCAAACAGAAATTAACTGTAATATTCCTAAAGCTGATTCGTTTCAAGAAAAAATTCCGAGAATTTCAACTCCTAAAATTATCAGTTCAAAGACAGATGAAGAGGGTAAAATTAAGAACTATATCAATTACGAATCCCCCAATGAACATTCTTTATTGGTTACTATCCATGACAATTTGAAAAGAAAATGTTCATCTTCACCAGAACCTCGACCAGAACATAAATTAGAAAACCAAAAAATAGTCTGTGCAATCCACACAAATGAAATTACACAAAAATCAGATGCTGGCAACTTCTGTGTGAATATAAAGAGTGCTAGGCAGGATAATGATAGAATTGATAAATTTCAGGTGAAAATGAAAAGCAATAGTCAAACCTCTGAAATTAATTCACCATTCAACATAGCTGAGAATAATATATGTGAAAATGATAACTTCTATGGAAATGTGGAAAAAAAATATATTTCAATAAATACACAGAGTTCTAAGATAGACATAAATGGTACTTATGGATATAATAAAGAAACAATTCAAAAAAATAACCAGATGTCCAGATGCAAAGCAGTACTACCATTCACCACATATGAATATGATAGTCTCGAAGGTGTATCAAGTTCTATTGTTAGAGATCCAGAATGTAGGCAGTATTTGAAAGATTTAATTGAGAAAAATAATACCTCTGGAAAGCAGTTATGTGAGAAACCACTGCATACATCTGGAAATATTATAGATGATATTTGGTCTTCTGACAAAAATGTAGCGCATTTTGAAGAAAAAAATTTTCTGCATTACTGGGAAAATATTTTATCACAGAATCAAGAAGATTATTCTCAAAACTTAATATACTATAACAATGAGTTGGGGTCACAAAGAGATATTCTAGAAAAAGAAAAAATTTCACAAGAAGGTTCTGAAATCTTTCAGTATTTATTGAGTCAAAATTGTGTTGAATCAGATTCACTTATGAATAATGCACTCAAGAACATGAATACAATGAGTCAGAAGATTACGCAGAAGAGGTGTTCAACTTTTGAGAGTAACAGCAATTCTAACAAATTGTTGGAAATAGCTTTAAATATCTATAGAGAACAAATGGAAAAGTCTATTTTATTTAGATCACAGTCAACACCGACTGTGAAATCCTCAGAATTCAAAGTTATAAAAGAAAACGAGAACCATATATATCTTTATAAGATAATTAGAAATCATAATGCTGGAATTTCTGAGAATATTGATGAAGTTTTCGAAAACGAATCATCCACATTGTGTAATGATTATATTTCCATAAGATCTGAAGCCGATGAAAAAATATTATTTGGTTTGAAAGCGATATGTGAAAATAAATCATATCTTTATGCAAAGATGGATGATGGTCCTCTCAGTTTAGTGAGAACTAGGCTTAATGTTATTAATGAAATAAATAATATTTTCGAACATATTCTCAATGATTTGGATGCACAGAAGTCACCATATTTGGAGATTCCCCGACAAACATTTGATGACTGCATGTTCATGAATGGCAGGTAATTAATTCATGTATGTATAATTACAGAAAATAATTTGGGTAGTGTGAACATTCACATAAATATACAAGGTACTTCTAATTAACTTAAGCTAGTAGTATCTGATCACACAGACGCCTAGGAGAGTCCTATTTGAAAATATTATAAACGAAATTTAGTATCATTTGAAATCAATATCTCTGTGTTGTATTGAAATAATTTACAATTTTTTATATTCAGAGCTCATATCTTGATATATTAATTATCTCACCATCTCTCCAGGTTTCATTATAATATTATAATTTGACGGATAGTCTGAAATAAGTGTACAATACAATTTTTCTCCTCAGATTGGAACTTAAATCGAAAGAAAATCTCAAAATGATAAGGGTAAAGTACAAAAGCACTGCTAGTCAATTCAAATTTTGTTTAATGATGTATATATTGGCAAAAGTGCTCCAGGTTCTAGAGGCAAACTCAAAAATAACACGAAGAGAACTTTATTACCAAATAAAGCATTTGGTATCAAACCAAGGCTATATTAATCGAGCTGTAAGAGCAGTTAGTTGTATGCTATTTGTAGGACCATGGGATTTGAATATTATAGCACACAAAGGAATGGTTTTTGGAAATTTGAAAATTATTATGTCTTCAAATGAAATTGTGGACTGTAATTTACCTGGTAATTTTCATATGAGTTGTTTATATGCAACAGCAATGCAATATTTAATGTTTACAGGTACTTTAATACCACAAGATACAGATGAAATTGTTGAGTTCAGGTCTCCAGCTTCCTTCGTTCTAGTGGTAGAGAAGGAATCCATATTTTACAAGTTACTGGAAGAAAATCTTCCCAATAAACTCATCAGGTCTTTTATTATGATAACAGTAAGTTTTCAAGGAAAATATCTGAAGAGTTGGAATTCAAAATTGAAATAAAAATCAAATGAGAAATTTAGTATATATTGAATAAACAATGTTGAGAAAGTCCAAGCCCAAACAAACACTTAATTTTCATCTCATATTTTCGCATTCTATGAATTCCATATCAATATTTTTCATATAGTCTAATCAAACTCCTCTCAAAAAATTATATTTTATAAATAATATTTGATTAGATATATTCTTTCCAGGGAAAAGGCTTTCCAGATCTAAACACTCAACTTTTTTTGAGGAAACTATGGATGGTAATGTCCATTCCAATATTGATTTTCACAGATGCTGATCCTCATGGTGTAAATATTATGATGACATATAGATTTGGTTCTTTGGTAGGTAAATATTTTTTCCTCAATATTTTTAGACATACACAATAAAAATATACATGAAAAAGTTCATCTCTTTTCAGGCTAATGCTCATTTATCTCATCATCTTGCTATTCCGAAGGCTCAATGGCTTGGTGTATTTCCATCTGAGGTTGCGAAATTAAATGCAGAAAAACAAACTTTAACAGAAACTGAGAAGAGTGTAATTCGAAATTTATTGAAAAGTCCTTATATGAAGTTAAATAGTAAGATTGAAGAGGAATTAAAAATCATGCTTCAATCTGGTTACAAAGCAGGAATAGAAGGAATAATTAAAAATAATACATTTCTGAGTGAATTTTATTTTCCATTGAAATTTTATAACAAAGATTTAATATAACTAGAGATATAAACACATTGGAAACTCAGATGTTAGACTACTATAGTTTTCAAGAACATTTGTGGTGATAAATTTTGAATAATAAATATATTTAAATTCATAACAAAACTTTCATTTCAAGTGGAAGTTACCATAAATGCAAATTACCACTTGCAAACAATTATAACAATAATTTTTCTATAATTCAACAGTAGTTAATATTCCACTATGAGAATTCATCAGTTCCATCAACTTGGTAGGTTTTTATGAGAGTTTCAACAGGGATATCATCGGTTATTATGTTTTGTGGTGAGCAAAAGTTGAGGATATTAATATCATCTTCAATTTCCAAAGAGTGTTCGATCATATTTTGATCCTCCTCTTGTAGCTCTACCATCTGATCATTATATATTCGTTTGTTTTTGTTTAGAGAATACAATCGCTTCGGTATGTCACAATTTCTGATTCCACTTGTATGAATCTCATTTACCATAGCTAAACAACTAGCAGACTTAGCATTTTTGTTTAGGGATAATTTAGGGCCATCAATAGAGCTCAGCAGATGTGATGTAGAAGCTGTACAAGCTAAATTACAATTTTCAACTAGATTTGTATAAAATCGATGACAATTAGAAAATTTTGCATATTTCGATATTGGGAAACCTTCCTCACTTTTGATACTAGTGATACTTTCGGTCAAATCAATTAATGAATATTTTTCGTTCAAGGTATAACTTCCAACATAAATTATTGATTCAGTTGATAAATTTCTGCTTAAGCTTTTGCACGAAGTTTCTGTTTTCTCCATATCATCAAGTTTTTTTATAACAGTTTTTAACTTTTTGCCTCGATTTGTAGAATACGATGATTTCAAATTTGTGGTCTTTACTGACGAATGAGCTGATATATTACTCTCGTTGTAGCGCTTCTTGGAAATCTACAATATAAACTTGTAACTTCATAATTCTGGATAGTTTATGGTATCTTTACCCTAGGCATCTTGTGAATTAAAATTTACTGCAAGATCGTTTCATTATTCATACTCTACGAAATACGTTTGAATTTGAATGAAAAATTGAATTCTGCGATTCAGCTTGACGCAATCGTACTTTCATTTTATTTTCTGCGCAGACGGTAATGGTTGCTATGCAGATTTTGAACCAATCATATCTTACCATAATTCGGTTAAGTTCGGGAAATTGCGTAATTCATTTTTCAAACTCATTGATTAGCGGTCAAACCTTTGTATTTATCTATGATCAAACCATAAAAAAGCCATTGCTTGATAATCACTAGATCTTAGGGCAATTCATTGTTGGTAGAAAGTACCCGTCTTCAATGAAAAATACTGCACTTCATAATCTGAAATGGCATGGTGAGCCATAAAGTGAAGTTTAGTTAAAGTTGAAGATACCGGCGAAGTTGGAGATACAGCGTCATCTATTGACCATATATTGGAAAACACCCTTATAGTTCAAGAGGGCCAAGGGCCTGAAGAGAGGGTTACTCTTTCCTGAATACTCATGAAGAGGATGTTGGAAATTATTATTGATATTTGTATAGATTCATATTCAAAAAATTACCAGAATCGTATACATGGTATTAAGAACAGATTCCTACTTTTTCCCAAAACCAGTCCTACTCGAGCTCCACCCCAAGCCGGCGATTGCGCGGAAAATAATGTTCCATTCATAGACCATAGACCTATAATAACATGGACTGGCCCATTTGATTCGTTGTTGTAAATCGAGTAAGTTGCGCTTTGATCACACCACGTTTATTTCTTAACTCTAATGTTGAGTCCATCGTGAAATATGATAGAATTTGAGAATTAGGAAAGAAAATGAAGAAGAAGAAAGAATTTGAGAATTTTAAAATGCGATAATATGTAAATGAAGTTGAATGTTGTACAAATGTATGTGGATATAAGGAAATAGGATTGATAAGGATTTGGGGCTCACCTTGCTGATCTTTTGTACCGCTTTCGTGCTTGTATCAAAAGAGACCTGGTGGACACCTTGACTCGCTGAAGTGGCTTCTCCTTTTCAAAGTCGACGATGTACGATGTTGTGCTTCCTTCGCTCGCTGTGGAAAATCTTGAATCGAAAATTATATGCAGTATTATTCAGGACGCAACAGTCTATGGCCCAAAGACAATGTATGGACGCAACATAGTATGCTGGATAAATATACATATATTTGGAATATACTACCAGAAAATAGCAAGGTCTTATCCAACTGCATCTGGAAAATAATAAAATCTACTATAATAGAGGAAAGTCACCAAATATGGAATAGTATCCTAATATGGAATACCTCCATTTCTCTAAAACTATAAGTATGAAACTCAACATTCGACCATCTTCTGTTTCATTCGGTCTACTAACTATCGCACCCACACCATCGAGTCAATTGCGCGAATGCTTCACGTGTGGCAGGCGTATTTTGTTTTGTTGCCGTGCAGAAAATTTTAAAGGTAAGTAATAAACGAGTATTACCAGCTGTTATGTTTGTTTACATAAGTCTTATACTATTTAGTATATCGGTATTATGTTTATTTCACCATTTTGTGATCTTTTGTCAATAAAATATTGTGACTTTAAAAAATATTTAGAGGAGTTTGAACTAGTATAAAAATCCAAATATGGACAGTCGTCGGTGTCTAATTATGGAATATTCCATAATTAGGTTTTAAGATTTCATATGATAGATACTTGCTATTATTAAATATATGTAATGTTTGCTTTTAGAATGTCTGTTTCACAATCAACCAAACAAAAAACCTGGGATGAAGAAAAAATGGCACAAGCTATAAAATTCGTCCAGAGAAACGAAGAAAAGTATCTAGCAGAGGAAGAAAAGCTGCTGTAGCTAGAGTCATAACATCTTCTCCCTACAAAAATGATTTAGAAAATAAAAATATGAAGAGACAAGAAAAAGAAAGTAAACTAGTCAAGACAAAGAAAAAGAAGAAAACTGCGAAGAGAAACAAACAAACGGAGAAAAATAGTGAAGAAGAAGACTCTGAGGAACTAGACGTTATTCAGTTTGATGATGGTAGTGAACATGATGAGTTGATGGAACAATTACCTCCTGACTCTGCTGATGCAGAATGTATGTTCTGTTCAAGACTTTTTTCCATGGATAAAAGTGGAGAAAACTGGATTAAATGCTTGATGTGTGGGCTCTGGGCCCATTATGATTGTGCTGGTCCAGAGTTTGATACTTGGATCTGTGACTTTTGCAAGTAATTATGTAACTTCTTTCATTTATCACAATATATTATATTTATTTGATTGATCTCAAAGATATTAATGTCCATTTTTGTTATTGTTAAGTTGATTTATGCTTATATTCCATATATGGATACCTATTCCATATTTGGTTACTCATTTGTGATTTTGTTTTTTGTGTTAGATTTTAATTTGATAACTAATATATTTGATTAAAGGCTGTTAATTACTACATATAAATGTATGACTGATTAGTAAAAACATTAAACTGATTTAATTTATATGAAGTTTTTTTTTTATATCCCAAAAACAAAATGGTATTCCATATTTGGTGACTTTCCTCTATTAAAGGAGAAAGTTGTTTTATTTGCTCAGGGGTTAGCGGTTTTTCATCCCGAGATTTGCGATTGAATCATCATTTTGGCATTCAGTGATCCCTGCCAAATATACCTTTCATTTCCATCATAGAGCATAATGGCGACTCAGCCGTGGCATGTTTTGTTTTAATGGTTTTATAGAGTGGCACAGCCTACGACGCCATCTCTCGGGCAAGCACAGAGTTACTACATATGTGTTTGAATTCCATTGTTTTATGTCAGTCAACTTATAAATGTGGATAAGATAAAATACACAGAATTTTCTTAACGATTTGTTCATTGCAAACATTTCTTCATTGTTCTCTTATAACTTATAATACAAAAACGGAACATTCAACATTCCATTATCTAACATGATCTAACCTAACGGAACAGTTATTAAGATACTTTAATGGTAATTGGTGTTCTGCACATTATTTTACAAACACGGTGTACAACAATTATTTCAGGCAACATTACGAAAAAATGTATTCACTTATTTAAGAATGAATTGAAATATCAACTTTTGTTTAGGTATGTGAACATTGTGAACTCTAGTGGTTCTGGAAGAGTATGAAAATTAAAATGAAATACATATTATCTACCTTTCAAAACATATATGTACTTACAAAATTGCAAGGGAATGTGTTTTTTATATATTAAAAACGTGATGGTATATTGATTGATAATTATTCAATTCAATCTGTGTCTGCAGAATTGATTTATGAAAATCTGATTGCTTACGATCTCGTCAACTAGGTTTAGGTCACCATGATATGATATTATGAGCTCGAACCGTCTTTATCAAGCTGGCTTTTCCGAATATACCTACATGATTTATAGTTTGAATTTTCACTATAATCACCAGAATATTATTGTAGCAAAAGCCTTAGATAATTTTTTATAGATACCTGCTTGAACGTTAAAATGTTATCTATAAGGAATGAAATTCAGAAGAAGCTTGATGAAAATACATATAGGATGTTTCGATCTCGATGAAATAGGACTTATTATTTCTTGCAGGTGCTATTCGATGGAAACAGTGTACCTATATAAATTTAGATTTCGCATTTTTTCAACAAATTAATGTTTCTATTGAATATGATTAACCTATTTTTAATTAAATGGAAAAAAATATGAATGCAACAGAAAAATTTAATTCATTATGTATTTATATATATTTGAGAAAATATTTTCATTTTGGCGTCAACGTAATCAGCAGATTATTATTATTCTTCTGAAGTTGGATTGCACATTTATATTGAAGTAGGTATCAACGTTGGTTAGTAGGTAACTATAACTGCTATCTGAATGCAATCATTACCATCCATGAATTTTTTATTCAAACAAATAATAATTGAAAAAATTGAATTTTTAAAAATTCATAACTGAAAAACTAAAATTCTCAAGTGTATGGTGCTACGAGGATACTCAATACATTAGTTTAAGGGCAGAGTTTTGCAATTAAACGTTTTTAATAGGCATCTCTGAATACGTATCTGAATCATCCTCGATAAATCTTTTTTACATTCCTAGTTAAAAATATTCTTCAAGACTACTTCTACGGCATAAGTTCCCCTCAATGATTAGGGTGTAACGTATTCCAGAGAATACTCATGGTCTAGTGGAATAACGGAATTCGGAATGCTCAGCCATTCTTCTTTGTGATGACGTAATCAAATTTCAAAAATTGTGTCTTTCAGATTTCAGATGAAATTCAAAATGATCGTTTGGGGCTATACCACTTAGTGACTTTTTTCTTATAGACATGCTCAGAAATCGCCAAAGGACAACAGATAAAGCGGTTTGCAGTGAAGAAGACTTTCAATATGCTAACACGATAATTGATGAAGGGATATCGAAAAGACAAGCTGCAAAACAATATAACATCCCAATCAACACTTTGAGAGATCGAATGAGAAATGAAAATAGGAGCAACCCATGACTAAGTCGTAGGCTCATTTTCATCCCACAGCAAAAAAAATGAAATTGTTGTACAAGTTAACTTGCTGAGCTTAACATTATAAAAAACAATGTTGATCAAAGCAGCAGAACAGCAGAATTGGTTTGAATATAAGGCTTCATGAGACACAACCCTTCAGTTTCTGTACGCAAAGCTGAAGCAATTAGATTCAATAGAGTTTCTGCCTTTAACAAAGAATAAATAACACTTTTTTAGAACCAGCTTGGAATCATGATGGAACTACAAGTTCATTCCGATCAATATTTAGAATGCTGACGAAACTTGTATAGTATATCCAAAGTCACTTGGAGGAAGCCAGAATGTTTTGATTATACAAGGGTTGTCCAAGATTCCAGAAATTCCTTTGGGGTCAATGAATTCATTGCCTAACTAATGGTTATTTGTTAGACACATTTCTCAGCGTTTATTAAATGTAAATGATAAACTTTGAAATAAACAGAAAAAACGTGAAATTCCATCCTACCTTTAGTGTGAAACCCATAATTTATAGCTTAATCTATGCATGTTCTCTTAATATGTCAATTTCTGTAACTATTACACCAAAAAGAAGTCTTACGGAAAGATGAAAGTCCTGTTTCATTGAGAACTTCGATCCAAAAAATGTTCTACATAATTTTAAGAGCCTAGAATACATACATTCAATATCTTTTATCTTTTAAAAAATTTTAATGAAAGGCTTATCGAAAATTATTGAACTTTTAACTCTAAGGATTGTCATTCGGCCATTGAAAAAGCACAAGGCAATAATCTTATTCTATAATAATACCATCCAATCAAATTATACAGTTCTCTTTCGCGGTTGGCATGTTCAAAAAAATTCAACAATTTTAAACAAGCTAAAAAATTTCAATGGTAAGCATTGCCCATGATGAATAATTTCTTACTGCTTAATAATATGAAATGTAGTCTACGCAAATAAAAAATCAACGAAAATCAAGAAAATTCTGAAAAGTACCATTGAAATACCCTGTATTACAACTTTAAAACAAATAGCTAGAAGTCAATATTGTAAATACATCAATTTAAGATTCGACAAGTTTTTAAGTTTTTAATATATATATTCTTTTGAGAAAGAGCAATACAAAATATTAATTCCAAACAATCAAGCATATGTGTCGATGAATCTCAGTATTAGCAGAGGAAATGTAACGGGGCATCATACATTTCAACGTATGATACAAGAGAACAGATAAAAACCTCAGCAAAAACTCTGTCTCCCCGTATCGGTGTAGTGACTGGTTTGTGTAAACGTTTACAGAATAAGCTGACATAATTTATATTGAAGGACTTCCTCTTCAACCAAAACAAAATTTCCTTTATCCTTTCTTTTCGGTTGACGACTCTATAATTTCCAATTGGATCCTAAAACAAAAAGAAAAGAAGCAGAAAGGAGTACTAAATATTAGTTTTCATTATATCGATTTGAAGTTAACTACCCATTCTAAAAAAGAATCTGAAACTGAATGGATAGCTTGGAAACCATCATGAAATTTATAAATCGGACAATCATTCACCAAGTGGTCAATGGTCTCTTCTACACCACACTCACATAGTGGGCCATTTGAAGAGGGTACTATTACAACGACCATGACCAGTTCTAAGTCTATTCAAAATACACCAAATTTTCCTAGGAAGATTGAAACCTAGAACTTTTTCTGAGGGATCAACAATAAGACTTTTGTTGAAAACGTTAGAAGAAGTCCATCCCGAACGCCAAATTTCCTTGTCGCTTTCATTGAATTCAAGGAAGGTGTTAGTCCATAAAGGTTTGCGTGATTTTAATCTAGCAGTTCTAGAATATGGGAAATAGGATAAAATAGGAAATGAGTTCGGATAGAAATGAAATTTATCCCAAGATTTCTTGACTGCAACCTGTCTACGAATATGAGGTGGAACTATATGTGATAGCACCGGTAACCAAACTAAAGGAGTAGATCTAATAGTCCCACTAATAATTCTCATAGAAACATTAAGCTGTGCATCAATTTTATGAACATGAGCACTATTAAACCAAACAGAACAGCAGTATTCAGCAGCAGAAAAAACCAAGGCCAAAGCTGCTGTACGAAGAGTGTTGGCATCAGCCCCCCTTGAAGATCCTGCTAATTTTTGGAGGATATTATTCCTCGACTTTAATTTCAAACGCAAATTTTCTAAGTGAACCTTGAAATTCAAAGAAGAATCAAGTTTAACTCCAAGATATTTGGGGGCAAAATTATGATTCAAGACGGAATTATTGAAAGTTACTCTCAATTTTCTGTGTTTTTGTTGATAATGATCTCAGTGTATGAGTATTCAACTTTATTGCCGATAATTGTATAATGTTATTCTGATTTTGATGTTCATTGAATTTAGGTATTGATTGTTATTATTATCTGAGTTTTTTGGTGTATAACAAAAGCGAAAAATGGACACAGCAGTCATTATGTACTTACATTATTGCCACTAGGAATATAATGCATTGAAATTTCTCGTGAGAAAAAATGAAGGTACAATGAG
This sequence comes from Harmonia axyridis, assembly GCF_914767665.1. NCBI lineage: Eukaryota > Metazoa > Arthropoda > Insecta > Coleoptera > Coccinellidae > Harmonia > Harmonia axyridis. The sequence goes on from NC_059504.1 coordinate 38,676,150, forward strand.
AAATGCCAACATCAATTATTAAAACATTTCATCACAACCATTTTCAGACACTTTAAATATAGAAGAAGCTTAAAATTCAAGAGATCTTTCAAAATGACAACATTAGTAATTGACATGTTCTGTTCTACTACCTATATATTAATTTTTACAAAATATAATAAACATGTGCAGTCATTAATCTTTTAATTACAGACCTACAAAATGAGTAGATGTATTATTATTTTGTTACATAAAATCTCAGTCATGTCAATGAGCTTTTGTAGAAAGTGCTCATAAAATCAAGAATATTAAGTTTTCTGTCTGAGAGAAATTATAACTCACACAATATTAAATTATAATTACTATCTATAACATTTTGAATTTTCCTACGTGTAAATTTTGTAGAGGTCTGTAATACGCGTTGTCTGCTTTCAAGAGATTGAAGGGAAAAAGAAAAAGAAAATTTCAAAAATAATCAACAACAAACATTGAAACATCAAGATGATTTTATACATAATGAGTTACTTATACTAGTTTGATTTTTAACGATTTCTAACGATAGCTTCATTATAATATTCATAAAATATTGAAATTCTGTTCAATTTCTTCAACAATTTGTAATTATTATATCAATAAAAAATTGATTTAACAAATAATTTTAGTTAAACCTGATTTTATAATGCCAAGAATTAGGGAATCTTTGCAAGATAATAATACTTGAGTCTCTTATTGATGACATAACTATGTACATCGACATGTACATCGATATGTATATCGACACCAGTTTGAAGTTTCTTGGATAGACAAACCTCATCTTAGATTGATTTATTGAAAATTATGAAGGAATCAATGCTTATCATTCTCAAATTGAAGTTTGAATTTTGATTATTATTTACAAATGGCTAAAATATGTTTTGAGATATTATCTATGTCTAAAAAGCGGATTAGTAACATAGAATTTACAATGAGTTTGCAGAATTACGATCTGATTGCCTACCAACGTAAAAATAATTTGATGAATGAAAGATTCCTTTTTGATTGTTTTTCTTTATTTACCAATGGAGCAAGGCAAGTTCTATGTAAGAAAAAGATATAGCGGCAATGCTCAGTTCTAGTCGCTAAAATTATGTTAAAAAAAATTTGATATATTGATTAGTCGCTAAAATTATGTTAAAAAAAATTTGATCAGTGGATATACCAGTCTTTTTAGACTTCTTATATTCTACAAACGTATTGTCAATCCTATGTTCCGAGAATTTGGCGAATGTGTATGTGAATTTGAATAAATGGATAGTACTTGAATACTAAAGATTTGAAGAACTCAATGACATTTGCTCCTCAAAAAATGTTTATCAATTTAGTTTAACCTAATTTAAATGATGATATTTTGAATGAGAAGCGTATACACGATGATTTATCAGATCACCGATAAACTTATGCCATATGAATGATCAAGTCATTTTAACAAAAAAATATTAAGGGAACATATGTCCCATTTCAAGTTGAAGTTTTATTGTTATTTTCGTATAACTTTCGGAAAATTGGTATTGAGAGGTTTTTTGAGGTGTCGAATTCGAACCTGATGTTATTGCCAGTAAAGTATGTCCCCCTTGAATAATTCAATTTTCATATTGTGAAATTTAATAGTATGTGAATAATGAAATTTTTATATTCGAACGAGCCCTAGGCTTAAATTAAGACGAAGAAGAAGAAGAACAAAGATACAAATTAACAATAGAATTCTCATCCCTATTGCTGAAAGCATAGAATATCTTGTATATAATGATTTTTGAAATTATTATCATATGTATAGCATTATTATGACCGAACTAGTCACTAACTTTGACTTGTCTTCCATTAAATTCAATTTTTGATATCAATGATATTCTCTTTCAACTTTAATTCACAGATATACCAGGTGATTTTTCTGAATTGAATCAGTCGAAAAACTCATGGAAAAATGTTACGATAAAAAATTTATGGTTTTGAAGGGGAAATCCACTTATGTTTTAATTTCCTTCATTTCTCTCACCCTTGAGGGGGGGGAAGAGGGGCAAACTTTAATAAAACATGCGCAGTACAATTTTTGAAACAAAACAATCCTACTTTCTCTTAATGAGAAATAAATGGATATACATTCTCCATAATGGTTAGAAATTCAGTGTTGTTTGTAATCTTGCCCTGACTAGTGTTGTTATTTATATATTTGTTGAATCTTCTTTGTGCTTGAGACAATGTCGTTTAATAACCAGAGTTCCGACATGATCCCAATACAAGTTGGTAAGTACTGTTATATGGATCGTCTATATTGTTTTATATTTTCGAATAGATTATTCAATTTGAAATTTGATATTATGATCCAATAATAAAAAAATAAATTATGACTTTTCAAAATATCACTGAATTTTCTTAGGAGTTTTTCAGGGTTCAAAATATTTATTTTAGAAAAAAAAAATTTAATCAAGAATGACAAATTGAAAATGAAACGTTTTACTCTAATACCTAATTAAATCTTAAATTTCTTATCTATAATTCTTCAACCTTCTAACAAACTTCAAATTTTTGCGGACACTTGTCCGCAAATAATTCGATTAAATGTTTCAAAGAAATGTCTTATTTTGACCTGAAAAATGCGCCTCTGAGATCTTGACATATTTTCAAACACCATGTATTATGATTTTTGAATTAATTATTATCATATTTATTTGAGATTTTATGCAATGAATTGATCTTGGCATGAAAGTATTAGTCATTTTCGATTTCTACGGAAGTTATGAAATATTATCCTCAATTTTATTATTTTCCCGATTTTTATGAGATATTTAAAAAAATAGAGTAATAATCTTACTTTATTAGAAAATTATATCATCTAGATTTGAAACATGATTTTTATTGCAGAATATGCAGAATATAAACGGAAGAAAGAATATTTGAAGAGAATAGTGAGACTCACGACATCAAAGATGCAGGATGACGAAAGTGATGTGGAGAGCGGCTCAATGAGCTACAGAATCCATTACAAAATCTACATAGAGGCTCTGGAGCAATTATTAGGCAAGGAAGTAGTTGAGAGAAAAATAAAAGATAAGGAGGAAAGAGAAAAGAGAGAGAAAGAAGAAAAGAAAATTGAAGAAAGAACCTGGACCGAAAAGTTAGCAATTTTCAAAGCTATGAACAGAGCTTCTTGCTATAAGCAACTCTTGGATCAAGTAATTATCGGACAAGAAAGTATAAAAGATGCAAATTTGTTAATGGCGAACCTCTGTAGCCAGGACAAACAAAGAAATACACATAGACATTTAGAATTCACTCCTACTGTACCAAAAAGGGCTTTGTAAACTGATGGTTGTTAAAATATGAATAGATAGAACCAAATATGTTGAATCAAAAAATATACCAAAGAAATATTAAAAACAATTTCTCATTCTGGAGTTTTAGCATTTATTTTCAATACTCCATTAAATTTATCAGAAAAAATTATAGGGTTCTAATTCAAATTATTATCTGAGATGATCTGAAAATATGTAAATATATTGTATATAGTTCTGTATTAAAATAAAAAAATATAAAAAATAAAGCTTTTTAAATTATTCGAAATGAACTCAACTGGTAAGATTGCGGACTAACAGGTCATTAAAAATAAAGAAAATCTTCCCTTTGAATCATTCAATTTTCATTTTGTGAAATTCAATCGGATGTGATTAGTGGAATTCTTATCTTATCTATATGAGAAAAGTTACAAAATTATAATAGAATTTTCATCCCCATTAATGAAGGCAATGAATATCTTGTTTGTAGTACCTCCTTAAAAGATTATTCCATAAGAAAATCATTTACTGATGTAGAGAAAATTCATATCTATGAGAAAAATTCATATTTTCTTTATTCGTGAAATATATCAATGTTGTGCAAAAAAATTATCAAATAATATTAGATTCAAGCATGTTGTGTCACTCATATAGAAATTGCATGTAGTTATATTTCTGTTTCTACTCTGCATCTATATTTTCAGGTTAATAATAACTTTTTCCGAAAGAGAGAAATTCGTATTTTAAAATTTTTCAACAAATATTATGTAACACAGCTGAATTTACCTTTTTTTCAACGCAATTTTCAAATATAATTATTTGAATCAACCTGCACATGTGCAGTTCAATTTATGTAACAAAAAAATCCTACTTCCTGCTAATGAAAAATAAGTGTATAAATATATTCTTAGTACGAGTTATAAATTCAGTGTTGTTTTTAATCTTACCCTGATTATTATTTATATTTATATATTTGTGAGTTCTTCTTTGTGCTTGAGACAATGTCCTCTAATAATCAGAGTTCCGACATGCTCACAATGCGAATTGGTGAATACCTATTTCTATGTCGTTATCAATCTGTATTTCAATTATTCCTAAACATATAATACTCATATATACAGGCTCCTGCAATAGTGTGTTAGGCTTCGATAGTTGCCAAACCAGATGTTTTAGAAATTTAGTTGAAAAGCATCTCCTGTGTACTTTCGATTCTGTATCTCTGGAAATTATTTTCTGATATACAGGGTGTTACAATTACATAGATATTTTTCTATGTAATTGTTGATTTATTTGGAAATGAACATATATTTATGTATTTATTTTTAATTTTGCATCTCTGGAAATTATTTTCTAATATACAGGGTGTTCCAAAAAAAAATATTCAGCAAAAAAAAATGATTATTCAATAAATGAATAAACATCCTAATCATCAACAATCATGGCGCCACGAAGCAATAACAGTGTTGAAATAAAGTGTAATAAATGCCTCAAAGAAGTGAAAATTTTTATCTCGTGTTCAAAATGCAATAGGTCATATCATCCTAGTTGTGTCCTGAAAATTTGTGGGATATATGTGGATGAAGACGGAGAAGTAATATGTTGTAAAAATATAACCTCAAAAAAATACCAATGCCAAGAAAAAGATCTTGAAATTCAGAATCTCAAAGGCCAGTGCGATATGAAAAACTTGGAAATACAGAAACTAAAAAGTCGTCTTTCCGATTTAAATGAATTATGCTTCGAACAATCTATGGGGCCTCAGCAAGCAACAGTGCTTAACGAAGACTTGGAGCATTTGGGGGATGATGTTGCTGTGAATGCCATTACTCACACCAGAGACACTGAGGGACTGAGGTAAATTATTTGAATAAATTATTAGATGAGAAATCCTGTTTAATAATAGAGTTGCATGACAAAATTGATATATTAAAAAAGCACATAAACCTCCTTGAAAAGATAGAGAAGATTTACCCGACAGAGCCATCTACGAGAATGGTGCCGGATGAATTAGTCGCGTCTGTGGAGGAAACTGTAGTGACTGATGATTTCATTCCTGTCATCACGAAGAAATCTGCAATGTCCATTTCCAAAGATAATGGAAATATATCAGATAGCGGTACAAAGAGCAAGACAGAAAACTTTCTAACGAATTTCGTTTCCAATAAAAAAGGTAGAAGATCGCAAAAAAATAAGTTGAATCGAGGAAATCATGAAACGAAAAAGGACTTGATGGTGACTGGGGCTGGTGCTGTTTCGTCAGATTTTATGGGTGCACCCAGACGTGCTTGGATGTATGTGGGACGTGTAAACGTAAATGTAAAAGAGTCGCAAATAGAAAATCATTTAAAAGGAAAGTTTCCAGGGGAAGACTTTTCCGTTGAGAGGCTGACAAAGCGTGATGCAGCGCATAGCGCGTCCTTCAAAATTGGCGCAAGTTTATCACTCGTAGAGGATCTCTATAAGCCTCAAAATTGGCCTACGGGTGTGGTAGTAAAGCGTTTTCGTTTCTTTCAAAGTTCAACCAACCAATAATCTAGAGGGAAATGTGAGAAAAATAAAAAAATCCAAAAAATTTCGATATGACGCACTATTGAATATAAATGTGCAGAGCTTGGGTAACAAACTGGAGTTAATTGAGAAGGTTTTGAACACTGATAATTACAAAGTGGCATGCATCACCGAACATTGGATGAATACCAGTCAGATTAATGCTTTAAACATTTTAAATTTCGAGGTGGCTAGTGCCTTTGCTCGTAGTACATTCATCCACGGAGGTTGCGTAATACTGGTACGGAGTGATTGCCAGTTCGAACCAGTGGAATCTATAAATGATTTATCGGTTGAAAAACACATTGAAATGTGCGCAACCTTCGAAAAGTCCACTAAAACATATTATTTCTGTGTCTATAGATCCCCTCAAGGAAATTTCGAAATATTTGCCGATCGGCTGGATGAAGCCCTTAATATAATTGCCAGTACACCATTTGAAAGTAAAGTACTGATAGCTGGCGATTTCAATATAATCTTCAATGAAATAAACAGTGAGACACGAAAAGTGAAAGAAATATTAAACTCGTATGGTATGCATGTCATTTTTGATCAGGCATCCCGTGTTACACAGACATCGAGAAATTGCATCGATAATGTTTTCACGAATCTAAATCGTTCTTCCTATAAAACAGCCACAGTTAATTATCACTTGTCGGATCATCTGGCCCAGAGACTGGATATACAGCAAGCGAACATCCCTGTGAAACAGAGATATAAGATGGTGCGCATTATGAATGAGAAAAATACAAACCTTTTTCGTGAACAGCTACGGAACATAGATTGGAGTTCTCTTCGTGTTAGCTCAGCCCAAACTTCCTTCAGAGATTTCCACCGGATTGTGATACATTCTTTCAATCAATGCTTCCCTGAAAGAAAAAAGAAGATAGTTAATCCTTTGAAGAAAAAATGCTGGGAAAATCCAGAAATGGTAAACATCAAAAATAAACTTGATGCAGCACACACAATCTATGAGGTAAAAAGAGATGAATGTTCAAAAAAACTGTACATGGGATTAAAACATCAATTCAGGCAGCTCTTGGATGTTCATATCAGAAATGAAAACTCTAGATACTTGAATGAGGCGGAAAATAAAAATCGTGCAGTGTGGCAGATTATGAACTCAACAATAAAATCAAACGCAGGGAAAGTATACCCCCCCACACTATCGGAAGAAACTTTTAACCGGTATTTTTCAACAATTGCTGAAAAATTAACCGGAAAAAACACAAACCCTGAGTCGAGTGAGAGACTATTGAAGAATAGAAAGGTTGAATCTTCTCGATCATTTTTTTTGAGCCCCACAACCCCAGAGGAAGTTAAAAAGGTCATATTAGAAATGAAAAACAAAGGTTCGCAGGATGTCTATGGCTTCTCAGTGAAATTGCTGAGGGAAGTTGTCGACTGTTTGGTGGTGCCAATCTCTGACCTCATGAACGATTGTTTTCAGCGAGGATATTTTCCAGATGAACTGAAAATTGCAAGGGTAATACCTGTGCATAAGGCGGGCAGTCGGGAAAATTACGAGAACTACAGGCCAATATCGATCCTGCCAGTTATGTCAAAAATCTTTGAGACGCTTCTCAAAACAAGATTGGTCTCGTTTCTGGAAAAAAATTCGTTGCTCTCCATCTCACAGTATGGTTTTAGAGAAGGTAGGTCCACCATATCGGCATTGGTTCACCTTGTCGAGTTCATTATAAAGGCGCTGGATGATGGGGATGAAGTTATGCTAACCTGCATGGATCTTAGTAAGGCGTTCGATTGTGTCAACCACGATATGCTTTTACGTAAGCTGGAGTATATCGGTGTGAGGGGTCCAGCATTGGATTTGTTGAGGTCGTATCTGAGGGATCGGTGCCAGGTGGTGGATGTGGATGGTAAGAGGTCTTCCAAAGTTAAAATTGCTGCAGGAGTTCCCCAGGGATCAGTGCTTGGGCCCATTCTATTCCTCATATTTATCGATGACCTGACAAGTAACGTTGCTGCAGACGATGAGACTATTTTTGCTGATGACACGTCGTTTTTGAACAGAGCAAAAGACAGAAATTTACTGCTAAACAAATCACATGGAACGATTAAAAGTGCTATCGAATGGTTCCATTCAAATGACATGAAAGTAAATGAAGAGAAAACCCAGGAGATGGTAGTGAGTACAAAACTTCATGAAACGAAAACTATTTTATTGCTCGGGGTTTCAATCAGCGCAAATTTGACATGGATGAAACAAGCTAATGAGTTATGCAGCAAACTATCCTCAGCATTATTCGCCATACGACGAATAAAAAATATATTAACAGAAAAGGAAGCGTTACTCACATATCACACACACTTTCACAGTAGGATGATCTACGGCATAATCCTATGGGGTGCATCTCCTGAAGCAAATAGAGTGTTCCTGAAACAAAAACAGGCATTGAGGTTGATGGCGGGAGTAAGCCAAATCTCAAGCTGTAGACCTCTTTTCAGGAAATATGGTGTGCTTACCTTGTCATCCTGTTATATCTTAGAGTGCCTACTATATGTACACAAAAATCGGGACACTTTCCAGAGACATTCGGCGGTTCACGACCATAACACCAGGTTCGGAGGCAACCTTATAACCCCAAGGCATAGATTGACTAAAACCCAAAACACGCACATCTTCAATGGTACGAGATTTTACAACAGACTTCCCCAGCGGCTAACATCGCTGCATGACATAACATTCAAGCGTCAAGTCAAAGCGATTCTCATCGAGGGTGCATTCTATTCCATGGAGGAATTTATGTCATACCAGTTCTAGTCAGTATTACATCGTATTTTATCTAATTTATTTTGTACATTGTGTGTATATTTTTATATATCTCTGTGTTTTTAGTTTGTCCAATATGTTAAAGTATTGTTTTTTATTAATTTGTATATTTTTAGAATTGACATCATTTAGTATTCCACATTTATGGAAGATTTTTCTTGAAATATGTATTAATATTTCTTGATTGTTGACATTCCCTGTAAAATTTTGAGGGTGACGAATAAATTTGAATTTGAATTTGAATGAATAAACATCCTAATGCTTTTCAACTAAATTCCTAAAACGTCTGGTTTGGCAGCTATGGTAGCCTAACGCACTATTGCAGGACCCTGTATAATATTCTCTTCCCTTTGAATTAAATTTTCATATGTGAAATTCAATCGGCTGTGATTCGTGAAATTCAATCGGATGTGATTAGTGAAATTCGAGCGATACAAGTTTAAAATAAAATTGTCATTTCTATTGATGAAGGCATTTAATAACTTGTATATTGCGTGAAAGAATTATTGAAAATAAAAAAAAAACAAATAAATTTTTCGAGTATACTTCAAATTGATTATATAGAACGAAATATATGAGGAAGGACTACTACAATTCAGAACATTAATGAAAAAATTAAGTATAAATCAAAACATTATGCCAATTTGACGTGATAATATCCTACCAAATTTCTACCCAACCTGAGACGTATATGTAGTTCATTTGGACGGCACACCTCAAGAAAAGCATTAAAATTACGTAAGAACAATAAGGAAGATGAAATTTATTTTGTATATGTATATTGTAGGTTTATATTCCTGTATTGAAATATAGAATTTAAAAATGAAACTTTCAATTAATTGGAAGAAACTCAAATGAGGAGATTGCAGACTAGCAGTAAATTATGTCTCCCTTGAATAATTCAATTTTCATATTGTGAAATTTAATAGTATGTGAATAATGGAATTTTTATATTCGAACAAGCCCTAGGCTTAAATTAAGACGAAGAAGAAGAAGAACAAAGATACAAATTAACAATAGAATTGTCATCCATATTGCTGAAAGCATAGAATATCTTGTATATAATGATTTTTAAAATTATTATCATATGTATAGCATTATTATGACCGAACTAGTTACCAACATTTGACTTGTCTTCCTTTTAATTCAATTTTTGATATCAATGATATTCTCTTTCAACTTTAATTCACAGGTATACCAGGTGATTTTTCTGAATTGAATCAGTCGAAAAACTCATGGAAAAATGTTACGATAAAAAATTTATGGTTTCGAAGGGGAAATCCACTTATGCTTTAATTTCCTTCATTTCTCTCACCCTTGAGGGGGGGGAAGAGGGGCAAACTTTAATATAACATGCGCAGTACAATTTTTGAAACAAAACAATCCTACTTTCTCTTAATGAGAAATAAATGGATATACATTCTCCATAATGGTTAGAAATTCAGTGTTGTTTGTAATCTTGCCCTGACTAGTGTTATTATTTATATATTTGTTGAATCTTCTTTGTGCTTGAGACAATGTCGTTTAATAACCAGAGTTCCGACATGATCCCAATACAAGTTGGTAAGTACTGTTATATGGATCGTCTATATTGTTTTATATTTTCGAATAGATTATTCAATTTGAAATTTGATATTATGATCCAATAATAAAAAAATAAATTATGACTTTTCAAAATATCACTGAATTTTCTTAGGAGTTTTTCAGGGTTCAAAATATTTATTTTAGAAAAAAAAAATTTAATCAAGAATGACAAATTGAAAATGAAACGTTTTACTCTAATACCTAATTAAATCTTAAATTTCTTATCTATAATTCTTCAACCTTCTAACAAACTTCAAATTTTTGCGGACACTTGTCCGCAAATAATTCGATTAAATGTTTCAAAGAAATGTCTTATTTTGACCTGAAAAATGCGCCTCTGAGATCTTGACATATTTTCAAACACCATGTATTATGATTTTTGAATTAATTATTATCATATTTATTTGAGATTTTATGCAATGAATTGATCTTGGCATGAAAGTATTAGTCATTTTCGATTTCTACGGAAGTTATGAAATATTATCCTCAATTTTATTATTTTCCCGATTTTTATGAGATATTTAAAAAAATAGAGTAATAATCTTACTTTATTAGAAAATTATATCATCTAGATTTGAAACATGATTTTTATTGCAGAATATGCAGAATATAAACGGAAGAAAGAATATTTGAAGAGAATAGTGAGACTCACGACATCAAAGATGCAGGATGACGAAAGTGATGTGGAGAGCGGCTCAATGAGCTACAGAATCCATTACAAAATCTACATAGAGGCTCTGGAGCAATTATTAGGCAAGGAAGTAGTTGAGAGAAAAATAAAAGATAAGGAGGAAAGAGAAAAGAGAGAGAAAGAAGAAAAGAAAATTGAAGAAAGAACCTGGACCGAAAAGTTAGCAATTTTCAAAGCTATGAACAGAGCTTCTTGCTATAAGCAACTCTTGGATCAAGTAATTATCGGACAAGAAAGTATAAAAGATGCAAATTTGTTAATGGCGAACCTCTGTAGCCAGGACAAACAAAGAAATACACATAGACATTTAGAATTCACTCCTACTGTACCAAAAAGGGCTTTGTAAACTGATGGTTGTTAAAATATGAATAGATAGAACCAAATATGTTGAATCAAAAAATATACCAAAGAAATATTAAAAACAATTTCTCATTCTGGAGTTTTAGCATTTATTTTCAATACTCCATTAAATTTATCAGAAAAAATTATAGGGTTCTAATTCAAATTATTATCTGAGATGATCTGAAAATATGTAAATATATTGTATATAGTTCTGTATTAAAATAAAAAAATATAAAAAATAAAGCTTTTTAAATTATTCGAAATGAACTCAACTGGTAAGATTGCGGACTAACAGGTCATTAAAAATAAAGAAAATCTTCCCTTTGAATCATTCAATTTTCATTTTGTGAAATTCAATCGGATGTGATTAGTGGAATTCTTATCTTATCTATATGAGAAAAGTTACAAAATTATAATAGAATTTTCATCCCCATTAATGAAGGCAATGAATATCTTGACTACTGTCAAGAAGTTGTCATATTTTCTTTGTATTTTTGTAACGTTTTTTCAATAGAATACAATCAGTATAAATCTACGGGAGATGATTACCCAATATAAGGGGCCTGTAGCGATCCTGGTATACCTGAGGATTCGAAAAATCATCACTTGGAGAATCGGTCCTGGTTGAATAAACCCTCCCGATTTTGGAGCAGATTTGGTACCATTCACTTGAATATTGAAGGGATTTCTAAGAACAGGAGTGATTTATTTTATCGACATTGGTCATAGACAATGACGTGGCGGTCATTCTTCTTCAAGAAAATTTTTCTGAACAACAACTCCGTGAAAGAGGATTTTTAGCAGGTTATGTATTGATACATTTCCTATTGAGTTCTGTTTGTTCTTTGGCTTATTATGTTGGAAAATCATTAGTTAGGTTTTGGCCTATAAATTTCGATTTGATTCTTTCTTATCCTTCAATTCATTGTGGTGATGTCAATTGTCACCATTCAATGTTTTATAAGATGGAACTTATAACATTTATTGCTCCTCTCTGGTTCTTTTCTTTTTTGTTTTCAGATTTGATTACAATATATATGCGTTGTCAACTTCTGGTGAAGAGGAAGGATGAAAGGATTTTATTTGAATGAAGAAGAAGCCCTTCAATATAAATGTGTCAGCTTATTTTGTAAACAAACACATAAACCAATCACCACACCTATACGGGGAGACAGAGTTTTTGCTGAGGTTTTTATCTGTTCTCTTGTATCATACGTTGAAATGTATGATGCCCCGTTAATACATTTCCTCTGCTAATACTGAGATTCATAGACACATATGCTTCATTGTTTGAATCAAATAATTTGTATTGCTCTTTCTCAAAAGAATATATATATATATATATAAAAGATTATTCCATAAGAAAATCATTTACTGATGTAGAGAAAATTCATATCTATGAGAAAAATTCATATTTTCTTTATTCGTGAAATATATCAATGTTGTGCAAAAAAATTATCAAATGATATTAGATTCAAGCATGTTGTGTCACTCATATAGAAATTGCATGTAGTTATATTTCTGTTTCTACTCTGCATCTATATTTTCAGGTTAATAATAACTTTTTCCGAAAGAGAGAAATTCGTATTTTAAAATTTTTCAACAAATATTATGTAACACAGCTGAATTTACCTTTTTTTTTCAACGCAATTTTCAAATATAATTATTTGAATCAACCTGCACATGTGCAGTTCAATTTATGTAACAAAAAAATCCTACTTCCTGCTAATGAAAAATAAGTGTATAAATATATTCTTAGTACGAGTTATAAATTCAGTGTTGTTTTTAATCTTACCCTGATTATTATTTATATTTATATATTTGTGAGTTCTTCTTTGTGCTTGAGACAATGTCCTCTAATAATCAGAGTTCCGACATGCTCACAATGCGAATTGGTGAATACCTATTTCTATGTCGTTATCAATCTGTATTTCAATTATTCCTAAACATATAATACTCATATATACAGGCTCCTGCAATAGTGTGTTAGGCTTCCATAGTTGCCAAACCAGATGTTTTAGAAATTTAGTTGAAAAGCATCTCCTGTGTACTTTCGATTCTGCATCTCTGGAAATTATTTTCTGATATACAGGGTGTTACAATTACATAGATATTTTTCTATGTAATTGTTGATTTATTTGGAAATGAACATATATTTATGTATTTATTTTTAATTTTGCATCTCTGGAAATTATTTTCTAATATACAGGGTGTTCCAAAAAAAAATATTCAGCAAAAAAAAATGATTATTCAATAAATGAATAAACATCCTAATGCTTTTCAACTAAATTCCTAAAACGTCTGGTTTGGCAGCTATGGTAGCCTAACGCACTATTGCAGGACCCTGTATAATATTCTCTTCCCTTTGAATTAAATTTTCATATGTGAAATTCAATCGGCTGTGATTCGTGAAATTCAATCGGATGTGATTAGTGAAATTCGAGCGATACAAGTTCAAAATAAAATTGTCATTTCTATTGATGAAGGCATTTAATAACTTGTATATTGCGTGAAAGAATTATTGAAAATAAAAAAAAAACAAATAAATTTTTCGAGTATACTTCAAATTGATTATATAGAACGAAATATATGAGGAAGGACTACTACAATTCAGAACATTAATGAAAAAATTAAGTATAAATCAAAACATTATGCCAATTTGACGTGATAATATCCTACCAAATTTTTACCCAACCTGAGACGTATATGTAGTTCATTTGGACGGCACACCTCAAGAAAAGCATTAAAATTACGTAAGAACAATAAGGAAGATGAAATTTATTTTGTATATGTATATTGTAGGTTTATATTCCTGTATTGAAATATAGAATTTAAAAATGAAACTTTCAATTAATTGGAAGAAACTCAAATGAGGTGATTGCAGACTAGCAGTAAATTATGTCTCCCTTGAATAATTAAATTTTCATATTGTGAAATTTAATAGTATGTGAATAATGGAATTTTTATATTCGAACAAGCCCTAGGCTTAAATTAAGACGAAGAAGAAGAAGAACAAAGATACAAATTAACAATAGAATTGTCATCCATATTGCTGAAAGCATAGAATATCTTGTATATAATGATTTTTAAAATTATTATCATATGTATAGCATTATTATGACCGAACTAGTTACCAACATTTGACTTGTCTTCCTTTTAATTCAATTTTTGATATCAATGATATTCTCTTTCAACTTTAATTCACAGGTATACCAGGTGATTTTTCTGAATTGAATCAGTCGAAAAACTCATGGAAAAATGTTACGATAAAAAATTTATGGTTTCGAAGGGGAAATCCACTTATGCTTTAATTTCCTTCATTTCTCTCACCCTTGAGGGGGGGGAAGAGGGGCAAACTTTAATATAACATGCGCAGTACAATTTTTGAAACAAAACAATCCTACTTTCTCTCAATGAGAAATAAATGGATATACATTCTCCATAATGGTTAGAAATTCAGTGTTGTTTGTAATCTTGCCCTGACTAGTGTTGTTATTTATATATTTGTTGAATCTTCTTTGTGCTTGAGACAATGTCGTTTAATAACCAGAGTTCCGACATGATCCCAATACAAGTTGGTAAGTACTGTTATATGGATCGTCTATATTGTTTTATATTTTCGAATAGATTATTCAATTTGAAATTTGATATTATGATCCAATAATAAAAAAATAAATTATGACTTTTCAAAATATCACTGAATTTTCTTAGGAGTTTTTCAGGGTTCAAAATATTTATTTTAGAAAAAAAAAATTTAATCAAGAATGACAAATTGAAAATGAAACGTTTTACTCTAATACCTAATTAAATCTTAAATTTCTTATCTATAATTCTTCAACCTTCTAACAAACTTCAAATTTTTGCGGACACTTGTCCGCAAATAATTCGATTAAATGTTTCAAAGAAATGTCTTATTTTGACCTGAAAAATGCGCCTCTGAGATCTTGACATATTTTCAAACACCATGTATTATGATTTTTGAATTAATTATTATCATATTTATTTGAGATTTTATGCAATGAATTGATCTTGGCATGAAAGTATTAGTCATTTTCGATTTCTACGGAAGTTATGAAATATTATCCTCAATTTTATTATTTTCCCGATTTTTATGAGATATTTAAAAAAATAGAGTAATAATCTTACTTTATTAGAAAATTATATCATCTAGATTTGAAACATGATTTTTATTGCAGAATATGCAGAATATAAACGGAAGAAAGAATATTTGAAGAGAATAGTGAGACT
Organism: Harmonia axyridis; assembly: GCF_914767665.1. NCBI lineage: Eukaryota > Metazoa > Arthropoda > Insecta > Coleoptera > Coccinellidae > Harmonia > Harmonia axyridis. The sequence continues at coordinate 38,691,643 of NC_059504.1, forward strand.
CACGACATCAAAGATGCAGGATGACGAAAGTGATGTGGAGAGCGGCTCAATGAGCTACAGAATCCATTACAAAATCTACATAGAGGCTCTGGAGCAATTATTAGGCAAGGAAGTAGTTGAGAGAAAAATAAAAGATAAGGAGGAAAGAGAAAAGAGAGAGAAAGAAGAAAAGAAAATTGAAGAAAGAACCTGGACCGAAAAGTTAGCAATTTTCAAAGCTATCAACAGAGCTTCTTGCTATAAGCAACTCTTGGATCAAGTAATTATCGGACAAGAAAGTATAAAAGATGCAAATTTGTTAATGGCGAACCTCTGTAGCCAGCACAAACAAAGAAATACACATAGACATTTAGAATTCACTCCTACTGTACCAAAAAGGGCTTTGTAAACTGATGGTTGTTAAAATATGAATAGATAGAACCAAATATGTTGAATCAAAAAATATACCAAAGAAATATTAAAAACAATTTCTCATTCTGGAGTTTTAGCATTTATTTTCAATACTCCATTAAATTTATCAGAAAAAATTATAGGGTTCTAATTCAAATTATTATCTGAGATGATCTGAAAATATGTAAATATATTGTATATAGTTCTGTATTAAAATAAAAAAATATAAAAAATAGAGCTTTTTAAATTATTCGAAATGAACTCAACTGGTAAGATTGCGGACTAACAGGTCATTAAAAATAAAGAAAATCTTCCCTTTGAATCATTCAATTTTCATTTTGTGAAATTCAATCGGATGTGATTAGTGGAATTCTTATCTTATCTATATGAGAAAAGTTACAAAATTATAATAGAATTTTCATCCCCATTAATGAAGGCAATGAATATCTTGTTTGTAGTACCTCCTTAAAAGATTATTCCATAAGAAAATCATTTACTGATGTAGAGAAAATTCATATCTATGAGAAAAATTCATATTTTCTTTATTCGTGAAATATATCAATGTTGTGCAAAAAAATTATCAAATAATATTAGATTCAAGCATGTTGTGTCACTCATATAGAAATTGCATGTAGTTATATTTCTGTTTCTACTCTGCATCTATATTTTCAGGTTAATAATAACTTTTTCCGAAAGAGAGAAATTCGTATTTTAAAATTTTTCAACAAATATTATGTAACACAGCTGAATTTACCTTTTTTTTCAACGCAATTTTCAAATATAATTATTTGAATCAACCTGCACATGTGCAGTTCAATTTATGTAACAAAAAAATCCTACTTCCTGCTAATGAAAAATAAGTGTATAAATATATTCTTAGTACGAGTTATAAATTCAGTGTTGTTTTTAATCTTACCCTGATTATTATTTATATTTATATATTTGTGAGTTCTTCTTTGTGCTTGAGACAATGTCCTCTAATAATCAGAGTTCCGACATGCTCACAATGCGAATTGGTGAATACCTATTTCTATGTCGTTATCAATCTGTATTTCAATTATTCCTAAACATATAATACTCATATATACAGGCTCCTGCAATAGTGTGTTAGGCTTCCATAGTTGCCAAACCAGATGTTTTAGAAATTTAGTTGAAAAGCATCTCCTGTGTACTTTCGATTCTGTATCTCTGGAAATTATTTTCTGATATACAGGGTGTTACAATTACATAGATATTTTTCTATGTAATTGTTGATTTATTTGGAAATGAACATATATTTATGTATTTATTTTTAATTTTGCATCTCTGGAAATTATTTTCTAATATACAGGGTGTTTCAAAAAAAAATATTCAGCAAAAAAAAATGATTATTCAATAAATGAATAAACATCCTAATGCTTTTCAACTAAATTCCTAAAACGTCTGGTTTGGCAGCTATGGTAGCCTAACGCACTATTGCAGGACCCTGTATAATATTCTCTTCCCTTTGAATTAAATTTTCATATGTGAAATTCAATCGGCTGTGATTCGTGAAATTCAATCGGATGTGATTAGTGAAATTCGAGCGATACAAGTTTAAAATAAAATTGTCATTTCTATTGATGAAGGCATTTAATAACTTGTATATTGCGTGAAAGAATTATTGAAAATAAAAAAAAAACAAATAAATTTTTCGAGTATACTTCAAATTGATTATATAGAACGAAATATATGAGGAAGGACTACTACAATTCAGAACATTAATGAAAAAATTAAGTATAAATCAAAACATTATGCCAATTTGACGTGATAATATACTACCAAATTTCTACCCAACCTGAGACGTATATGTAGTTCATTTGGACGGCACACCTCAAGAAAAGCATTAAAATTACGTAAGAACAATAAGGAAGATGAAATTTATTTTGTATATGTATATTGTAGGTTTATATTCCTGTATTGAAATATAGAATTTAAAAATGAAACTTTCAATTAATTGGAAGAAACTCAAATGAGGAGATTGCAGACTAGCAGTAAATTATGTCTCCCTTGAATAATTCAATTTTCATATTGTGAAATCTAATAGTATGTGAATAATGGAATTTTTATATTCGAACAAGCCCTAGGCTTAAATTAAGACGAAGAAGAAGAAGAACAAAGATACAAATTAACAATAGAATTGTGATCCATATTGCTGAAAGCATAGAATATCTTGTATATAATGATTTTTAAAATTATTATCATATGTATAGCATTATTATGACCGAACTAGTTACCAACATTTGACTTGTCTTCCTTTTAATTCAATTTTCGATATCAATGATATTCTCTTTCAACTTTAATTCACAGGTATACCAGGTGATTTTTCTGAATTGAATCAGTCGAAAAACTCATGGAAAAATGTTACGATAAAAAATTTATGGTTTCGAAGGGGAAATCCACTTATGCTTTAATTTCCTTCATTTCTCTCACCCTTGAGGGGGGGGAAGAGGAGCAAACTTTAATATAACATGCGCAGTACAATTTTTGAAACAAAACAATCCTACTTTCTCTTAATGAGAAATAAATGGATATACATTCTCCATAATGGTTAGAAATTCAGTGTTGTTTGTAATCTTGCCCTGACTAGTGTTGTTATTTATATATTTGTTGAATCTTCTTTGTGCTTGAGACAATGTCGTTTAATAACCAGAGTTCCGACATGATCCCAATACAAGTTGGTAAGTACTGTTATATGGATCGTCTATATTGTTTTATATTTTCGAATAGATTATTCAATTTGAAATTTGATATTATGATCCAATAATAAAAAAATAAATTATGACTTTTCAAAATATCACTGAATTTTCTTAGGAGTTTTTCAGGGGTCAAAATATTTATTTTAGAAAAAAAAAATTAAATCAAGAATGACAAATTGAAAATGAAACGTTTTACTCTAATACCTAATTAAATCTTAAATTTCTTATCTATAATTCTTCAACCTTCTAACAAACTTCAAATTTTTGCGGACACTTGTCCGCAAATAATTCGATTAAATGTTTCAAAGAAATGTCTTATTTTGACCTGAAAAATGCGCCTCTGAGATCTTGACATATTTTCAAACACCATGTATTATGATTTTTGAATTAATTATTATCATATTTATTTGAGATATTATGCAATGAATTGATCTTGGCATGAAAGTATTAGTCATTTTCGATTTCTACGGAAGTTATGAAATATTATCCTCAATTTTATTATTTTCCCGATTTTTATGAGATATTTAAAAAAATAGAGTAATAATCTTACTTTATTAGAAAATTATATCATCTAGATTTGAAACATGATTTTTATTGCAGAATATGCAGAATATAAACGGAAGAAAGAATATTTGAAGAGAATAGTGAGACTCACGACATCAAAGATGCAGGATGACGAAAGTGATGTGGAGAGCGGCTCAATGAGCTACAGAATCCATTACAAAATCTACATAGAGGCTCTGGAGCAATTATTAGGCAAGGAAGTAGTTGAGAGAAAAATAAAAGATAAGGAGGAAAGAGAAAAGAGAGAGAAAGAAGAAAAGAAAATTGAAGAAAGAACCTGGACCGAAAAGTTAGCAATTTTCAAAGCTATGAACAGAGCTTCTTGCTATAAGCAACTCTTGGATCAAGTAATTATCGGACAAGAAAGTATAAAAGATGCAAATTTGTTAATGGCGAACCTCTGTAGCCAGGACAAACAAAGAAATACACATAGACATTTAGAATTCACTCCTACTGTACCAAAAAGGGCTTTGTAAACTGATGGTTGTTAAAATATGAATAGATAGAACCAAATATGTTGAATCAAAAAATATACCAAAGAAATATTAAAAACAATTTCTCATTCTGGAGTTTTAGCATTTATTTTCAATACTCCATTAAATTTATCAGAAAAAATTATAGGGTTCTAATTCAAATTATTATCTGAGATGATCTGAAAATATGTAAATATATTGTATATAGTTCTGTATTAAAATAAAAAAATATAAAAAATAAAGCTTTTTAAATTATTCGAAATGAACTCAACTGGTAAGATTGCGGACTAACAGGTCATTAAAAATAAAGAAAATCTTCCCTTTGAATCATTCAATTTTCATTTTGTGAAATTCAATCGGATGTGATTAGTGGAATTCTTATCTTATCTATATGAGAAAAGTTACAAAATTATAATAGAATTTTCATCCCCATTAATGAAGGCAATGAATATCTTGTTTGTAGTACCTCCTTAAAAGATTATTCCATAAGAAAATCATTTACTGATGTAGAGAAAATTCATATCTATGAGAAAAATTCATATTTTCTTTATTCGTGAAATATATCAATGTTGTGCAAAAAAATTATCAAATAATATTAGATTCAAGCATGTTGTGTCACTCATATAGAAATTGCATGTAGTTATATTTCTGTTTCTACTCTGCATCTATATTTTCAGGTTAATAATAACTTTTTCCGAAAGAGAGAAATTCGTATTTTTAAATTTTTCAACAAATATTATGTAACACAGCTGAATTTACCTTTTTTTTCAACGCAATTTTCAAATATAATTATTTGAATCAACCTGCACATGTGCAGTTCAATTTATGTAACAAAAAAATCCTACTTCCTGCTAATGAAAAATAAGTGTATAAATATATTCTTAGTACGAGTTATAAATTCAGTGTTGTTTTTAATCTTACCCTGATTATTATTTATATTTATATATTTGTGAGTTCTTCTTTGTGCTTGAGACAATGTCCTCTAATAATCAGAGTTCCGACATGCTCACAATGCGAATTGGTGAATACCTATTTCTATGTCGTTATCAATCTGTATTTCAATTATTCCTAAACATATAATACTCATATATACAGGCTCCTGCAATAGTGTGTTAGGCTTCCATAGTTGCCAAACCAGATGTTTTAGAAATTTAGTTGAAAAGCATCTCCTGTGTACTTTCGATTCTGCATCTCTGGAAATTATTTTCTGATATACAGGGTGTTACAATTACATAGATATTTTTCTATGTAATTGTTGATTTATTTGGAAATGAACATATATTTATGTATTTATTTTTAATTTTGCATCTCTGGAAATTATTTTCTAATATACAGGGTGTTCCAAAAAAAAATTATCAAGAAAAAAAATGATTATTCAATAAATGAATAAACATCCTAATGCTTTTCAACTAAATTCCTAAAACGTCTGGTTTGGCAGCTATGGTAGCCTAACGCACTATTGCAGGACCCTGTATAATATTCTCTTCCCTTTGAATTAAATTTTCATATGTGAAATTCAATCGGCTGTGATTCGTGAAATTCAATCGGATGTGATTAGTGAAATTCGAGCGATACAAGTTTAAAATAAAATTGTCATTTCTATTGATGAAGGCATTTAATAACTTGTATATTGCGTGAAAGAATTATTGAAAATAAAAAAAAAACAAATAAATTTTTCGAGTATACTTCAAATTGATTATATAGAACGAAATATATGAGGAAGGACTACTACAATTCAGAACATTAATGAAAAAATTAAGTATAAATCAAAACATTATGCCAATTTGACGTGATAATATCCTACCAAATTTCTACCCAACCTGAGACGTATATGTAGTTCATTTGGACGGCACACCTCAAGAAAAGCATTAAAATTACGTAAGAACAATAAGGAAGATGAAATTTATTTTGTATATGTATATTGTAGGTTTATATTCCTGTATTGAAATATAGAATTTAAAAATGAAACTTTCAATTAATTGGAAGAAACTCAAATGAGGAGATTGCAGACTAGCAGTAAATTATGTCTCCCTTGAATAATTCAATTTTCATATTGTGAAATTTAATAGTATGTGAATAATGGAATTTTTATATTCGAACAAGCCCTAGGCTTAAATTAAGACGAAGAAGAAGAAGAACAAAGATACAAATTAACAATAGAATTGTCATCCATATTGCTGAAAGCATAGAATATCTTGTATATAATGTTTTTTAAAATTATTATCATATGTATAACATTATTATGACCGAACTAGTTACCAACATTTGACTTGTCTTCCTTTTAATTCAATTTTTGATATCAATGATATTCTCTTTCAACTTTAATTCACAGGTATACCAGGTGATTTTTCTGAATTGAATCAGTCGAAAAACTCATGGAAAAATGTTACGATAAAAAATTTATGGTTTCGAAGGGGAAATCCACTTATGCTTTAATTTCCTTCATTTCTCTCACCCTTGAGGGGGGGGAAGAGGGGCAAACTTTAATATAACATGCGCAGTACAATTTTTGAAACAAAACAATCCTACTTTCTCTTAATGAGAAATAAATGGATATACATTCTCCATAATGGTTAGAAATTCAGTGTTGTTTGTAATCTTGCCCTGACTAGTGTTGTTATTTATATATTTGTTGAATCTTCTTTGTGCTTGAGACAATGTCGTTTAATAACCAGAGTTCCGACATGATCCCAATACAAGTTGGTAAGTACTGTTATATGGATCGTCTATATTGTTTTATATTTTCGAATAGATTATTCAATTTGAAATTTGATATTATGATCCAATAATAAAAAAATTAATTATGACTTTTCAAAATATCACTGAATTTTCTTAGGAGTTTTTCAGGGTTCAAAATATTTATTTTAGAAAAAAAAATTTAATCAAGAATGACAAATTGGAAATGAAACGTTTTACTCTAATACCTAATTAAATCTTAAATTTCTTATCTATAATTCTTCAACCTTCTAACAAACTTCAAATTTTTGCGGACACTTGTCCGCAAATAATACGATTAAATGTTTCGAAGAAATGTCTTATTTTGACCTGAAAAATGCGCCTCTGAGATCTTGACATATTTTCAAACACCATGTATTATGATTTTTGAATTAATTATTATCATATTTATTTGAGATTTCATGCAATGAATTGATCTTGGCATGAAAGTATTAGTCATTTTCGATTTCTACGGAAGTTATGAAATATTATCCTCAATTTTATTATTTTCCCGATTTTTATGAGATATTTAAAAAAATAGAGTAATAATCTTACTTTATTAGAAAATTATATCATCTAGATTTGAAACATGATTTTTATTGCAGAATATGCAGAATATAAACGGAAGAAAGAATATTTGAAGAGAATAGTGAGACTCACGACATCAAAGATGCAGGATGACGAAAGTGATGTGGAGAGCGGCTCAATGAGCTACAGAATCCATTACAAAATCTACATAGAGGCTCTGGAGCAATTATTAGGCAAGGAAGTAGTTGAGAGAAAAATAAAAGATAAGGAGGAAAGAGAAAAGAGAGAGAAAGAAGAAAAGAAAATTGAAGAAAGAACCTGGACCGAAAAGTTAGCAATTTTCAAAGCAATGAACAGAGCTTCTTGCTATAAGCAACTCTTGGATCAAGTAATTATCGGACAAGAAAGTATAAAAGATGCAAATTTGTTAATGGCGAACCTCTGTAGCCAGCACAAACAAAGAAATACACATAGACATTTAGAATTCACTCCTACTGTACCAAAAAGGGCTTTGTAAACTGATGGTTGTTAAAATATGAATAGATAGAACCAAATATGTTGAATCAAAAAATATACCAAAGAAATATTAAAAACAATTTCTCATTCTGGAGTTTTAGCATTTATTTTCAATACTCCATTAAATTTATCAGAAAAAATTATAGGGTTCTAATTCAAATTATTATCTGAGATGATCTGAAAATATGTAAATATATTGTATATAGTTCTGTATTAAAATAAAAAAATATAAAAAATAGAGCTTTTTAAATTATTCGAAATGAACTCAACTGGTAAGATTGCGGACTAACAGGTCATTAAAAATAAAGAAAATCTTCCCTTTGAATCATTCAATTTTCATTTTGTGAAATTCAATCGGATGTGATTAGTGGAATTCTTATCTTATCTATATGAGAAAAGTTACAAAATTATAATAGAATTTTCATCCCCATTAATGAAGGCAATGAATATCTTGTTTGTAGTACCTCCTTAAAAGATTATTCCATAAGAAAATCATTTACTGATGTAGAGAAAATTCATATCTATGAGAAAAATTCATATTTTCTTTATTCGTGAAATATATCAATGTTGTGCAAAAAAATTATCAAATAATATTAGATTCAAGCATGTTGTGTCACTCATATAGAAATTGCATGTAGTTATATTTCTGTTTCTACTCTGCATCTATATTTTCAGGTTAATAATAACTTTTTCCGAAAGAGAGAAATTCGTATTTTAAAATTTTTCAACAAATATTATGTAACACAGCTGAATTTACCTTTTTTTTCAACGCAATTTTCAAATATAATTATTTGAATCAACCTGCACATGTGCAGTTCAATTTATGTAACAAAAAAATCCTACTTCCTGCTAATGAAAAATAAGTGTATAAATATATTCTTAGTACGAGTTATAAATTCAGTGTTGTTTTTAATCTTACCCTGATTATTATTTATATTTATATATTTGTGAGTTCTTCTTTGTGCTTGAGACAATGTCCTCTAATAATCAGAGTTCCGACATGCTCACAATGCGAATTGGTGAATACCTATTTCTATGTCGTTATCAATCTGTATTTCAATTATTCCTAAACATATAATACTCATATATACAGGCTCCTGCAATAGTGTGTTAGGCTTCCATAGTTGCCAAACCAGATGTTTTAGAAATTTAGTTGAAAAGCATCTCCTGTGTACTTTCGATTCTGCATCTCTGGAAATTATTTTCTGATATACAGGGTGTTACAATTACATAGATATTTTTCTATGTAATTGTTGATTTATTTGGAAATGAACAAATATTTATGTATTTATTTTTAATTTTGCATCTCTGGAAATTATTTTCTAATATACAGGGTGTTCCAAAAAAAAATATTCAGCAAAAAAAAATGATTATTCAATAAATGAATAAACATCCTAATGCTTTTCAACTAAATTCCTAAAACGTCTAGTTTGGCAGCTATGGTAGCCTAACGCACTATTGCAGGACCCTGTATAATATTCTCTTCCCTTTGAATTAAATTTTCATATGCGAAATTCAATCGGCTGTGATTCGTGAAATTCAATCGGATGTGATTAGTGAAATTCGAGCGATACAAGTTTAAAATAAAATTGTCATCTATTGATGAAGGCATTTAATAACTTGTATATTGCGTGAAAGAATTATTGAAAATAAAAAAAAAACAAATAAATTTTTCGAGTATACTTCAAATTGATTATATAGAACGAAATATATGAGGAAGGACTACTACAATTCAGAACATTAATGAAAAAATTAAGTATAAATCAAAACATTATGCCAATTTGACGTGATAATATCCTACCAAATTTCTACCCAACCTGAGACGTATATGTAGTTCATTTGGACGGCACACCTCAAGAAAAGCATTAAAATTACGTAAGAACAATAAGGAAGATGAAATTTATTTTGTATATGTATATTGTAGGTTTATATTCCTGTATTGAAATATAGAATTTAAAAATGAAACTTTCAATTAATTGGAAGAAACTCAAATGAGGAGATTGCAGACTAGCAGTAAATTATGTCTCCCTTGAATAATTCAATTTTCATATTGTGAAATTTAATAGTATGTGAATAATGGAATTTTTATATTCGAACAAGCCCTAGGCTTAAATTAAGACGAAGAAGAAGAAGAACAAAGATACAAATTAACAATAGAATTGTCATCCATATTGCTGAAAGCATAGAATATCTTGTATATAATGATTTTTAAAATTATTATCATATGTATAACATTATTATGACCGAACTAGTTACCAACATTTGACTTGTCTTCCTTTTAATTCAATTTTTGATATCAATGATATTCTCTTTCAACTTTAATTCACAGGTATACCAGGTGATTTTTCTGAATTGAATCAGTCGAAAAACTCATGGAAAAATGTTACGATAAAAAATTTATGGTTTCGAAGGGGAAATCCACTTATGCTTTAATTTCCTCCATTTCTCTCACCCTTGAGGGGGGGGAAGAGGGGCAAACTTTAATATAACATGCGCAGTACAATTTTTGAAACAAAACAATCCTACTTTCTCTTAATGAGAAATAAATGGATATACATTCTCCATAATGGTTAGAAATTCAGTGTTGTTTGTAATCTTGCCCTGACTAGTGTTGTTATTTATATATTTGTTGAATCTTCTTTGTGCTTGAGACAATGTCGTTTAATAACCAGAGTTCCGACATGATCCCAATACAAGTTGGTAAGTACTGTTATATGGATCGTCTATATTGTTTTATATTTTCGAATAGATTATTCAATTTGAAATTTGATATTATGATCCAATAATAAAAAAATAAATTATGACTTTTAAAAAAATATCACTGAATTTTCTTAGGAGTTTTTCAGGGTTCAAAATATTTATTTTAGAAAAAAAAAATTTAATCAAGAATGACAAATTGGAAATGAAACGTTTTACTCTAATACCTAATTAAATCTTAAATTTCTTATCTATAATTCTTCAACCTTCTAACAAACTTCAAATTTTTGCGGACACTTGTCCGCAAATAATACGATTAAATGTTTCGAAGAAATGTCTTATTTTGACCTGAAAAATGCGCCTCTGAGATCTTGACATATTTTCAAACACCATGTATTATGATTTTTGAATTAATTATTATCATATTTATTTGAGATTTCATGCAATGAATTGATCTTGGCATGAAAGTATTAGTCATTTTCGATTTCTACGGAAGTTATGAAATATTATCCTCAATTTTATTATTTTCCCGATTTTTATGAGATATTTAAAAAAATAGAGTAATAATCTTACTTTATTAGAAAATTATATCATCTAGATTTGAAACATGATTTTTATTGCAGAATATGCAGAATATAAACGGAAGAAAGAATATTTGAAGAGAATAGTGAGACTCACGACATCAAAGATGCAGGATGACGAAAGTGATGTGGAGAGCGGCTCAATGAGCTACAGAATCCATTACAAAATCTACATAGAGGCTCTGGAGCAATTATTAGGCAAGGAAGTAGTTGAGAGAAAAATAAAAGATAAGGAGGAAAGAGAAAAGAGAGAGAAAGAAGAAAAGAAAATTGAAGAAAGAACCTGGACCGAAAAGTTAGCAATTTTCAAAGCTATGAACAGAGCTTCTTGCTATAAGCAACTCTTGGATCAAGTAATTATCGGACAAGAAAGTATAAAAGATGCAAATTTGTTAATGGCGAACCTCTGTAGCCAGCACAAACAAAGAAATACACATAGACATTTAGAATTCACTCCTACTGTACCAAAAAGGGCTTTGTAAACTGATGGTTGTTAAAATATGAATAGATAGAACCAAATATGTTGAATCAAAAAATATACCAAAGAAATATTAAAAACAATTTCTCATTCTGGAGTTTTAGCATTTATTTTCAATACTCCATTAAATTTATCAGAAAAAATTATAGGGTTCTAATTCAAATTATTATCTGAGATGATCTGAAAATATGTAAATATATTGTATATAGTTCTGTATTAAAATAAAAAAATTTAAAAAATAAAACTTTTTAAATTATTCGAAATGAACTCAACTGGTAAGATTGCGGACTAACAGGTCATTAAAAATAAAGAAAATCTTCCCTTTGAATCATTCAATTTTCATTTTGTGAAATTCAATCGGATGTGATTAGTGGAATTCTTATCTTATCTATATGAGAAAAGTTACAAAATTATAATAGAATTTTCATCCCCATTAATGAAGGCAATGAATATCTTGTTTGTAGTACCTCCTTAAAAGATTATTCCATAAGAAAATCATTTACTGATGTAGAGAAAATTCATATCTATGAGAAAAATTCATATTTTCTTTATTCGTGAAATATATCAATGTTGTGCAAAAAAATTATCAAATAATATTAGATTCAAGCATGTTGTGTCACTCATATAGAAATTGCATGTAGTTATATTTCTGTTTCTACTCTGCATCTATATTTTCAGGTTAATAATAACTTTTTCCGAAAGAGAGAAATTCGTATTTTTAAATTTTTCAACAAATATTATGTAACACAGCTGAATTTACCTTTTTTTTCAACGCAATTTTCAAATATAATTATTTGAATCAACCTGCACATGTGCAGTTCAATTTATGTAACAAAAAAATCCTACTTCCTGCTAATGAAAAATAAGTGTATAAATATATTCTTAGTACGAGTTATAAATTCAGTGTTGTTTTTAATCTTACCCTGATTATTATTTATATTTATATATTTGTGAGTTCTTCTTTGTGCTTGAGACAATGTCCTCTAATAATCAGAGTTCCGACATGCTCACAATGCGAATTGGTGAATACCTATTTCTATGTCGTTATCAATCTGTATTTCAATTATTCCTAAACATATAATACTCATATATACAGGCTCCTGCAATAGTGTGTTAGGCTTCCATAGTTGCCAAACCAGATGTTTTAGAAATTTAGTTGAAAAGCATCTCCTGTGTACTTTCGATTCTGCATCTCTGGAAATTATTTTCTGATATACAGGGTGTTACAATTACATAGATATTTTTCTATGTAATTGTTGATTTATTTGGAAATGAACAAATATTTATGTATTTATTTTTAATTTTGCATCTCTGGAAATTATTTTCTAATATACAGGGTGTTCCAAAAAAAAATATTCAGCAAAAAAAAATGATTATTCAATAAATGAATAAACATCCTAATGCTTTTCAACTAAATTCCTAAAACGTCTAGTTTGGCAGCTATGGTAGCCTAACGCACTATTGCAGGACCCTGTATAATATTCTCTTCCCTTTGAATTAAATTTTCATATGCGAAATTCAATCGGCTGTGATTCGTGAAATTTAATCGGATGTGATTAGTGAAATTCGAGCGATACAAGTTTAAAATAAAATTGTCATTTCTATTGATGAAGGCATTTAATAACTTGTATATTGCGTGAAAGAATTATTGAAAATAAAAAAAAAACAAATAAATTTTTCGAGTATACTTCAAATTGATTATATAGAACGAAATATATGAGGAAGGACTACTACAATTCAGAACATTAATGAAAAAATTAAGTATAAATCAAAACATTATGCCAATTTGACGTGATAATATCCTACCAAATTTCTACCCAACCTGAGACGTATATGTAGTTCATTTGGACGGCACACCTCAAGAAAAGCATTAAAATTACGTAAGAACAATAAGGAAGATGAAATTTATTTTGTATATGTATATTGTAGGTTTATATTCCTGTATTGAAATATAGAATTTAAAAATGAAACTTTCAATCAATTGGAAGAAACTCAAATGAGGAGATTGCAGACTAGCAGTAAATTATGTCTCCCTTGAATAATTCAATTTTCATATTGTGAAATTTAATAGTATGTGAATAATGGAATTTTTATATTCGAACAAGCCCTAGGCTTAAATTGAGACGAAGAAGAAGAAGAACAAAGATACAAATTAACAATAGAATTGTCATCCATATTGCTGAAAGCATAGAATATCTTGTATATAATGATTTTTAAAATTATTATCATATGTATAACATTATTATGACCGAACTAGTTACCAACATTTGACTTGTCTTCCTTTTAATTCAATTTTTGATATCAATGATATTCTCTTTCAACTTTAATTCACAGGTATACCAGGTGATTTTTCTGAATTGAATCAGTCGAAAAACTCATGGAAAAATGTTACGATAAAAAATTTATGGTTTCGAAGGGGAAATCCACTTATGCTTTAATTTCCTTCATTTCTCTCACCCTTGAGGGGGGGGAAGAGGGGCAAACTTTAATATAACATGCGCAGTACAATTTTTGAAACAAAACAATCCTACTTTCTCTTAATGAGAAATAAATGGATATACATTCTCCATAATGGTTAGAAATTCAGTGTTGTTTGTAATCTTGCCCTGACTAGTGTTGTTATTTATATATTTGTTGAATCTTCTTTGTGCTTGAGACAATGTCGTTTAATAACCAGAGTTCCGACATGATCCCAATACAAGTTGGTAAGTACTGTTATATGGATCGTCTATATTGTTTTATATTTTCGAATAGATTATTCAATTTGAAATTTGATATTATGATCCAATAATAAAAAAATAAATTATGACTTTTCAAAATATCACTGAATTTTCTTAGGAGTTTTTCAGGGTTCAAAATATTTATTTTAGAAAAAAAAAATTTAATCAAGAATGACAAATTGAAAATGAAACGTTTTACTCTAATACCTAATTAAATCTTAAATTTTTTATCTATAATTCTTCAACCTTCTAACAAACTTCAAATTTTTGCGGACACTTGTCCGCAAATAATTCGATTAAATGTTTCAAAGAAATGTCTTATTTTGACCTGAAAAATGCGCCTCTGAGATCTTGACATATTTTCAAACACCATGTATTATGATTTTTGAATTAATTATTATCATATTTATTTGAGATTTTATGCAATGAATTGATCTTGGCATGAAAGTATTAGTCATTTTCGATTTCTACGGAAGTTATGAAATATTATCCTCAATTTTATTATTTTCCCGATTTTTATGAGATATTTAAAAAAATAGAGTAATAATCTTACTTTATTAGAAAATTATATCATCTAGATTTGAAACATGATTTTTATTGCAGAATATGCAGAATATAAACGGAAGAAAGAATATTTGAAGAGAATAGTGAGACTCACGACATCAAAGATGCAGGATGACGAAAGTGATGTGGAGAGCGGCTCAATGAGCTACAGAATCCATTACAAAATCTACATAGAGGCTCTGGAGCAATTATTAGGCAAGGAAGTAGTTGAGAGAAAAATAAAAGATAAGGAGGAAAGAGAAAAGAGAGAGAAAGAAGAAAAGAAAATTGAAGAAAGAACCTGGACCGAAAAGTTAGCAATTTTCAAAGCTATGAACAGAGCTTCTTGCTATAAGCAACAGTTGGATCAAGTAATTATCGGACAAGAAAGTATAAAAGATGCAAATTTGTTAATGGCGAACCTCTGTAGCCAGGACAAACAAAGAAATACACATAGACATTTAGAATTCACTCCTACTGTACCAAAAAGGGCTTTGTAAACTGATGGTTGTTAAAATATGAATAGATAGAACCAAATATGTTGAATCAAAAAATATACCAAAGAAATATTAAAAACAATTTCTCATTCTGGAGTTTTAGCATTTATTTTCAATACTCCATTAAATTTATCAGAAAAAATTATAGGGTTCTAATTCAAATTATTATCTGAGATGATCTGAAAATATGTAAATATATTGTATATAGTTCTGTATTAAAATAAAAAAATATAAAAAATAAAGCTTTTTAAATTATTCGAAATGAACTCAACTGGTAAGATTGCGGACTAACAGGTCATTAAAAATAAAGAAAATCTTCCCTTTGAATCATTCAATTTTCATTTTGTGAAATTCAATCGGATGTGATTAGTGGAATTCTTATCTTATCTATATGAGAAAAGTTACAAAATTATAATAGAATTTTCATCCCCATTAATGAAGGCAATGAATATCTTGTTTGTAGTACCTCCTTAAAAGATTATTCCATAAGAAAATCATTTACTGATGTAGAGAAAATTCATATCTATGAGAAAAATTCATATTTTCTTTATTCGTGAAATATATCAATGTTGTGCAAAAAAATTATCAAATAATATTAGATTCAAGCATGTTGTGTCACTCATATAGAAATTGCATGTAGTTATATTTCTGTTTCTACTCTGCATCTATATTTTCAGGTTAATAATAACTTTTTCCGAAAGAGAGAAATTCGTATTTTAAAATTTTTCAACAAATATTATGTAACACAGCTGAATTTACCTTTTTTTTTCAACGCAATTTTCAAATATAATTATTTGAATCAACCTGCACATGTGCAGTTCAATTTATGTAACAAAAAAATCCTACTTCCTGCTAATGAAAAATAAGTGTATAAATATATTCTTAGTACGAGTTATAAATTCAGTGTTGTTTTTAATCTTACCCTGATTATTATTTATATTTATATATTTGTAAGTTCTTCTTTGTGCTTGAGACAATGTCCTCTAATAATCAGAGTTCCGACATGCTCACAATGCGAATTGGTGAATACCTATTTCTATGTCGTTACCAATCTGTATTTCAATTATTCCTAAACATATAATACTCATATATACAGGCTCCTGCAATAGTGTGTTAGGCTTCCATAGTTGCCAAACCAGATGTTTTAGAAATTTAGTTGAAAAGCATCTCCTGTGTACTTTCGATTCTGCATCTCTGGAAATTATTTTCTGATATACAGGGTGTTACAATTACATAGATATTTTTCTATGTAATTGTTGATTTATTTGGAAATGAACATATATTTATGTATTTATTTTTAATTTTGCATCTCTGGAAATTATTTTCTAATATACAGGGTGTTCCAAAAAAAAATATTCAGCAAAAAAAAATGATTATTCAATAAATGAATAAACATCCTAATGCTTTTCAACTAAATTCCTAAAACGTCTGGTTTGGCAGCTATGGTAGCCTAACGCACTATTGCAGGACCCTGTATAATATTCTCTTCCCTTTGAATTAAATTTTCATATGTGAAATTCAATCGGCTGTGATTCGTGAAATTCAATCGGATGTGATTAGTGAAATTCGGGCGATACAAGTTTAAAATAAAATTGTCATTTCTATTGATGAAGGCATTTAATAACTTGTATATTGCGTGAAAGAATTATTGAAAATAAAAAAAAAACAGATAAATTTTTCGAGTATACTTCAAATTGATTATATAGAACGAAATATATTAGGAAGGACTACTACAATTCAGAACATTAATGAAAAAATTAAGTATAAATCAAAACATTATGCCAATTTGACGTGATAATATCCTACCAAATTTCTACCCAACCTGAGACGTATATGTAGTTCATTTGGACGGCACACCTCAAGAAAAGCATTAAAATTACGTAAGAACAATAAGGAAGATGAAATTTATTTTGTATATGTATATTGTAGGTTTATATTCCTGTATTGAAATATAGAATTCAAAAATGAAACTTTCAATTAATTGGAAGAAACTCAAATGAGGAGATTGCAGACTAGCAGTAAATTATGTCTCCCTTGAATAATTCAATTTTCATATTGTGAAATTTAATAGTATGTGAATAATGGAATTTTTATATTCGAACAAGCCCTAGGCTTAAATTAAGACGAAGAAGAAGAAGAACAAAGATACAAATTAACAATAGAATTGTCATCCATATTGCTGAAAGCATAGAATATCTTGTATATAATGATTTTTAAAATTATTATCATATGTATAGCATTATTATGACCGAACTAGTTACCAACATTTGACTTGTCTTCCTTTTAATTCAATTTTTGATATCAATGATATTCTCTTTCAACTTTAATTCACAGGTATACCAGGTGATTTTTCTGAATTGAATCAGTCGAAAAACTCATGGAAAAATGTTACGATAAAAAATTTATGGTTTCGAAGGGGAAATCCACTTATGCTTTAATTTCCTTCATTTCTCTCACCCTTGAGGGGGGGGAAGAGGGGCAAATTTTAATATAACATGCGCAGTACAATTTTTGAAACAAAACAATCCTACTTTCTCTTAATGAGAAATAAATGGATATACATTCTCCATAATGGTTAGAAATTCAGTGTTGTTTGTAATCTTGCCCTGACTAGTGTTGTTATTTATATATTTGTTGAATCTTCTTTGTGCTTGAGACAATGTCGTTTAATAACCAGAGTTCCGACATGATCCCAATACAAGTTGGTAAGTACTGTTATATGGATCGTCTATATTGTTTTATATTTTCGAATAGATTATTCAATTTGAAATTTGATATTATGATCCAATAATAAAAAAATAAATTATGACTTTTCAAAATATCACTGAATTTTCTTAGGAGTTTTTCAGGGTTCAAAATATTTATTTTAGAAAAAAAAAATTTAATCAAGAATGACAAATTGAAAATGAAACGTTTTACTCTAATACCTAATTAAATCTTAAATTTTTTATCTATAATTCTTCAACCTTCTAACAAACTTCAAATTTTTGCGGACACTTGTCCGCAAATAATTCGATTAAATGTTTCAAAGAAATGTCTTATTTTGACCTGAAAAATGCGCCTCTGAGATCTTGACATATTTTCAAACACCATGTATTATGATTTTTGAATTAATTATTATCATATTTATTTGAGATTTTATGCAATGAATTGATCTTGGCATGAAAGTATTAGTCATTTTCGATTTCTACGGAAGTTATGAAATATTATCCTCAATTTTATTATTTTCCCGATTTTTATGAGATATTTAAAAAAATAGAGTAATAATCTTACTTTATTAGAAAATTATATCATCTAGATTTGAAACATGATTTTTATTGCAGAATATGCAGAATATAAACGGAAGAAAGAATATTTGAAGAGAATAGTGAGACTCACGACATCAAAGATGCAGGATGACGAAAGTGATGTGGAGAGCGGCTCAATGAGCTACAGAATCCATTACAAAATCTACATAGAGGCTCTGGAGCAATTATTAGGCAAGGAAGTAGTTGAGAGAAAAATAAAAGATAAGGAGGAAAGAGAAAAGAGAGAGAAAGAAGAAAAGAAAATTGAAGAAAGAACCTGGACCGAAAAGTTAGCAATTTTCAAAGCTATGAACAGAGCTTCTTGCTATAAGCAACAGTTGGATCAAGTAATTATCGGACAAGAAAGTATAAAAGATGCAAATTTGTTAATGGCGAACCTCTGTAGCCAGGACAAACAAAGAAATACACATAGACATTTAGAATTCACTCCTACTGTACCAAAAAGGGCTTTGTAAACTGATGGTTGTTAAAATATGAATAGATAGAACCAAATATGTTGAATCAAAAAATATACCAAAGAAATATTAAAAACAATTTCTCATTCTGGAGTTTTAGCATTTATTTTCAATACTCCATTAAATTTATCAGAAAAAATTATAGGGTTCTAATTCAAATTATTATCTGAGATGATCTGAAAATATGTAAATATATTGTATATAGTTCTGTATTAAAATAAAAAAATATAAAAAATAAAGCTTTTTAAATTATTCGAAATGAACTCAACTGGTAAGATTGCGGACTAACAGGTCATTAAAAATAAAGAAAATCTTCCCTTTGAATCATTCAATTTTCATTTTGTGAAATTCAATCGGATGTGATTAGTGGAATTCTTATCTTATCTATATGAGAAAAGTTACAAAATTATAATAGAATTTTCATCCCCATTAATGAAGGCAATGAATATCTTGTTTGTAGTACCTCCTTAAAAGATTATTCCATAAGAAAATCATTTACTGATGTAGAGAAAATTCATATCTATGAGAAAAATTCATATTTTCTTTATTCGTGAAATATATCAATGTTGTGCAAAAAAATTATCAAATAATATTAGATTCAAGCATGTTGTGTCACTCATATAGAAATTGCATGTAGTTATATTTCTGTTTCTACTCTGCATCTATATTTTCAGGTTAATAATAACTTTTTCCGAAAGAGAGAAATTCGTATTTTAAAATTTTTCAACAAATATTATGTAACACAGCTGAATTTACCTTTTTTTTTCAACGCAATTTTCAAATATAATTATTTGAATCAACCTGCACATGTGCAGTTCAATTTATGTAACAAAAAAATCCTACTTCCTGCTAATGAAAAATAAGTGTATAAATATATTCTTAGTACGAGTTATAAATTCAGTGTTGTTTTTAATCTTACCCTGATTATTATTTATATTTATATATTTGTAAGTTCTTCTTTGTGCTTGAGACAATGTCCTCTAATAATCAGAGTTCCGACATGCTCACAATGCGAATTGGTGAATACCTATTTCTATGTCGTTACCAATCTGTATTTCAATTATTCCTAAACATATAATACTCATATATACAGGCTCCTGCAATAGTGTGTTAGGCTTCCATAGTTGCCAAACCAGATGTTTTAGAAATTTAGTTGAAAAGCATCTCCTGTGTACTTTCGATTCTGCATCTCTGGAAATTATTTTCTGATATACAGGGTGTTACAATTACATAGATATTTTTCTATGTAATTGTTGATTTATTTGGAAATGAACATATATTTATGTATTTATTTTTAATTTTGCATCTCTGGAAATTATTTTCTAATATACAGGGTGTTCCAAAAAAAAATATTCAGCAAAAAAAAATGATTATTCAATAAATGAATAAACATCCTAATGCTTTTCAACTAAATTCCTAAAACGTCTGGTTTGGCAGCTATGGTAGCCTAACGCACTATTGCAGGACCCTGTATAATATTCTCTTCCCTTTGAATTAAATTTTCATATGTGAAATTCAATCGGCTGTGATTCGTGAAATTCAATCGGATGTGATTAGTGAAATTCGGGCGATACAAGTTTAAAATAAAATTGTCATTTCTATTGATGAAGGCATTTAATAACTTGTATATTGCGTGAAAGAATTATTGAAAATAAAAAAAAAACAGATAAATTTTTCGAGTATACTTCAAATTGATTATATAGAACGAAATATATTAGGAAGGACTACTACAATTCAGAACATTAATGAAAAAATTAAGTATAAATCAAAACATTATGCCAATTTGACGTGATAATATCCTACCAAATTTCTACCCAACCTGAGACGTATATGTAGTTCATTTGGACGGCACACCTCAAGAAAAGCATTAAAATTACGTAAGAACAATAAGGAAGATGAAATTTATTTTGTATATGTATATTGTAGGTTTATATTCCTGTATTGAAATATAGAATTCAAAAATGAAACTTTCAATTAATTGGAAGAAACTCAAATGAGGAGATTGCAGACTAGCAGTAAATTATGTCTCCCTTGAATAATTCAATTTTCATATTGTGAAATTTAATAGTATGTGAATAATGGAATTTTTATATTCGAACAAGCCCTAGGCTTAAATTAAGACGAAGAAGAAGAAGAACAAAGATACAAATTAACAATAGAATTGTCATCCATATTGCTGAAAGCATAGAATATCTTGTATATAATGATTTTTAAAATTATTATCATATGTATAGCATTATTATGACCGAACTAGTTACCAACATTTGACTTGTCTTCCTTTTAATTCAATTTTTGATATCAATGATATTCTCTTTCAACTTTAATTCACAGGTATACCAGGTGATTTTTCTGAATTGAATCAGTCGAAAAACTCATGGAAAAATGTTACGATAAAAAATTTATGGTTTCGAAGGGGAAATCCACTTATGCTTTAATTTCCTTCATTTCTCTCACCCTTGAGGGGGGGGAAGAGGGGCAAATTTTAATATAACATGCGCAGTACAATTTTTGAAACAAAACAATCCTACTTTCTCTTAATGAGAAATAAATGGATATACATTCTCCATAATGGTTAGAAATTCAGTGTTGTTTGTAATCTTGCCCTGACTAGTGTTGTTATTTATATATTTGTTGAATCTTCTTTGTGCTTGAGACAATGTCGTTTAATAACCAGAGTTCCGACATGATCCCAATACAAGTTGGTAAGTACTGTTATATGGATCGTCTATATTGTTTTATATTTTCGAATAGATTATTCAATTTGAAATTTGATATTATGATCCAATAATAAAAAAATAAATTATGACTTTTCAAAATATCACTGAATTTTCTTAGGAGTTTTTCAGGGTTCAAAATATTTATTCTAGAAAAAAAAAATTTAATCAAGAATGACAAATTGAAAATGAAACGTTTTACTCTAATACCTAATTAAATCTTAAATTTTTTATCTATAATTCTTCAACCTTCTAACAAACTTCAAATTTTTGCGGACACTTGTCCGCAAATAATTCGATTAAATGTTTCAAAGAAATGTCTTATTTTGACCTGAAAAATGCGCCTCTGAGATCTTGACATATTTTCAAACACCATGTATTATGATTTTTGAATTAATTATTATCATATTTATTTGAGATTTTATGCAATGAATTGATCTTGGCATGAAAGTATTAGTCATTTTCGATTTCTACGGAAGTTATGAAATATTATCCTCAATTTTATTATTTTCCCGATTTTTATGAGATATTTAAAAAAATAGAGTAATAATCTTACTTTATTAGAAAATTATATCATCTAGATTTGAAACATGATTTTTATTGCAGAATATGCAGAATATAAACGGAAGAAAGAATATTTGAAGAGAATAGTGAGACTCACGACATCAAAGATGCAGGATGACGAAAGTGATGTGGAGAGCGGCTCAATGAGCTACAGAATCCATTACAAAATCTACATAGAGGCTCTGGAGCAATTATTAGGCAAGGAAGTAGTTGAGAGAAAAATAAAAGATAAGGAGGAAAGAGAAAAGAGAGAGAAAGAAGAAAAGAAAATTGAAGAAAGAACCTGGACCGAAAAGTTAGCAATTTTCAAAGCTATGAACAGAGCTTCTTGCTATAAGCAACTCTTGGATCAAGTAATTATCGGACAAGAAAGTATAAAAGATGCAAATTTGTTAATGGCGAACCTCTGTAGCCAGGACAAACAAAGAAATACACATAGACATTTAGAATTCACTCCTACTGTACCAAAAAGGGCTTTGTAAACTGATGGTTGTTAAAATATGAATAGATAGAACCAAATATGTTGAATCAAAAAATATACCAAAGAAATATTAAAAACAATTTCTCATTCTGGAGTTTTAGCATTTATTTTCAATACTCCATTAAATTTATCAGAAAAAATTATAGGGTTCTAATTCAAATTATTATCTGAGATGATCTGAAAATATGTAAATATATTGTATATAGTTCTGTATTAAAATAAAAAAATATAAAAAATAAAGCTTTTTAAATTATTCGAAATGAACTCAACTGGTAAGATTGCGGACTAACAGGTCATTAAAAATAAAGAAAATCTTCCCTTTGAATCATTCAATTTTCATTTTGTGAAATTCAATCGGATGTGATTAGTGGAATTCTTATCTTATCTATATGAGAAAAGTTACAAAATTATAATAGAATTTTCATCCCCATTAATGAAGGCAATGAATATCTTGTTTGTAGTACCTCCTTAAAAGATTATTCCATAAGAAAATCATTTACTGATGTAGAGAAAATTCATATCTATGAGAAAAATTCATATTTTCTTTATTCGTGAAATATATCAATGTTGTGCAAAAAAATTATCAAATAATATTAGATTCAAGCATGTTGTGTCACTCATATAGAAATTGCATGTAGTTATATTTCTGTTTCTACTCTGCATCTATATTTTCAGGTTAATAATAACTTTTTCCGAAAGAGAGAAATTCGTATTTTAAAATTTTTCAACAAATATTATGTAACACAGCTGAATTTACCTTTTTTTCAACGCAATTTTCAAATATAATTATTTGAATCAACCTGCACATGTGCAGTTCAATTTATGTAACAAAAAAATCCTACTTCCTGCTAATGAAAAATAAGTGTATAAATATATTCTTAGTACGAGTTATAAATTCAGTGTTGTTTTTAATCTTACCCTGATTATTATTTATATTTATATATTTGTCAGTTCTTCTTTGTGCTTGAGACAATGTCCTCTAATAATCAGAGTTCCGACATGCTCACAATGCGAATTGGTGAATACCTATTTCTATGTCGTTATCAATCTGTATTTCAATTATTCCTAAACATATAATACTCATATATACAGGCTCCTGCAATAGTGTGTTAGGCTTCCATAGTTGCCAAACCAGATGTTTTAGAAATTTAGTTGAAAAGCATCTCCTGTGTACTTTCGATTCTGCATCTCTGGAAATTATTTTCTGATATACAGGGTGTTACAATTACATAGATATTTTTCTATGTAATTGTTGATTTATTTGGAAATGAACATATATTTATGTATTTATTTTTAATTTTGCATCTCTGGAAATTATTTTCTAATATACAGGGTGTTCCAAAAAAAAATATTCAGCAAAAAAAAATGATTATTCAATAAATGAATAAACATCCTAATGCTTTTCAACTAAATTCCTAAAACGTCTGGTTTGGCAGCTATGGTAGCCTAACGCACTATTGCAGGACCCTGTATAATATTCTCTTCCTTTTGAATTAAATTTTCATATGTGAAATTCAATCGGCTGTGATTCGTGAAATTCAATCGGATGTGATTAGTGAAATTCGGGCGATACAAGTTTAAAATAAAATTGTCATTTCTATTGATGAAGGCATTTAATAACTTGTATATTGCGTGAAAGAATTATTGAAAGTAAAAAAAAAAACAAATAAATTTTTCGAGTATACTTCAAATTGATTATATAGAACGAAATATATGAGGAAGGACTACTACAATTCAGAACATTAATGAAAAAATTAAGTATAAATCAAAACATTATGCCAATTTGACGTGATAATATCCTACCAAATTTCTACCCAACCTGAGACGTATATGTAGTTCATTTGGACGGCACACCTCAAGAAAAGCATTAAAATTACGTAAGAACAATAAGGAAGATGAAATTTATTTTGTATATGTATATTGTAGGTTTATATTCCTGTATTGAAATATAGAATTTAAAAATGAAACTTTCAATTAATTGGAAGAAACTCAAATGAGTAGATTGCAGACTAGCAGTAAATTATGTCTCCCTTGAATAATTCAATTTTCATATTGTGAAATTTAATAGTATGTGAATAATGGAATTTTTATATTCGAACAAGCCCTAGGCTTAAATTAAGACGAAGAAGAAGAAGAACAAAGATACAAATTAACAATAGAATTGTCATCCATATTGCTGAAAGCATAGAATATCTTGTATATAATGATTTTTAAAATTATTATCATATGTATAACATTATTATGACCGAACTAGTTACCAACATTTGACTTGTCTTCCTTTTAATTCAATTTTTGATATCAATGATACTCTCTTTCAACTTTAATTCACAGGTATACCAGGTGATTTTTCTGAATTGAATCAGTCGAAAAACTCATGGAAAAATGTTACGATAAAAAATTTATGGTTTCGAAGGGGAAATCCACTTATGCTTTAATTTCCTTCATTTCTCTCACCCTTGAGGGGGGGGAAGAGGGGCAAACTTTAATATAACATGCGCAGTACAATTTTTGAAACAAAACAATCCTACTTTCTCTTAATGAGAAATAAATGGATATACATTCTCCATAATGGTTAGAAATTCAGTGTTGTTTGTTATCTTGCCCTGACTAGTGTTGTTATATATATATTTGTTGAATCTTCTTTGTGCTTGAGACAATGTCGTTTAATAACCAGAGTTCCGACATGATCCCAATACAAGTTGGTAAGTACTGTTATATGGATCGTCTATATTGTTTTATATTTTCGAATAGATTATTCAATTTGAAATTTGATATTATGATCCAATAATAAAAAAATAAATTACGACTTTTCAAAATATCACTGAATTTTCTTAGGAGTTTTTCAGGGTTCAAAATATTTATTCTAGAAAAAAAAAATTTAATCAAGAATGACAAATTGAAAATGAAACGTTTTACTCTAATACCTAATTAAATCTTAAATTTCTTATCTATAATTCTTCAACCTTCTAACAAACTTCAAATTTTTGCGGACACTTGTCCGCAAATAATTCGATTAAATGTTTCTAAGAAATGTCTTATTTTGACCTGAAAAATGCGCCTCTGAGATCTTGACATATTTTCAAACACCATGTATTATGATTTTTGAATTAATTATTATCATATTTATTTGAGATTTTATGCAATGAATTGATCTTGGCATGAAAGTATTAGTCATTTTCGATTTCTACGGAAGTTATGAAATATTATCCTCAATTTTATTATTTTCCCGATTTTTATGAGATATTTAAAAAAATAGAGTAATAATCTTACTTTATTAGAAAATTATATCATCTAGATTTGAAACATGATTTTTATTGCAGAATATGCAGAATATAAACGGAAGAAAGAATATTTGAAGAGAATAGTGAGACTCACGACATCAAAGATGCAGGATGACGAAAGTGATGTGGAGAGCGGCTCAATGAGCTACAGAATCCATTACAAAATCTACATAGAGGCTCTGGAGCAATTATTAGGCAAGGAAGTAGTTGAGAGAAAAATAAAAGATAAGGAGGAAAGAGAAAAGAGAGAGAAAGAACAAAAGAAAATTGAAGAAAGAACCTGGACCGAAAAGTTAGCAATTTTCAAAGCTATGAACAGAGCTTCTTGCTATAAGCAACTCTTGGATCAAGTAATTATCGGACAAGAAAGTATAAAAGATGCAAATTTGTTAATGGCGAACCTCTGTAGCCAGGACAAACAAAGAAATACACATAGACATTAAGAATTCACTCCTACTGTACCAAAAAGGGCTTTGTAAACTGATGGTTGTTAAAATATGAATAGATAGAACCAAATATGTTGAATCAAAAAATATACCAAAGAAATATTAAAAACAATTTCTCATTCTGGAGTTTTAGCATTTATTTTCAATACTCCATTAAATTTATCAGAAAAAATTATAGGGTTCTAATTCAAATTATTATCTGAGATGATCTGAAAATATGTAAATATATTGTATATAGTTCTGTATTAAAATAAAAAAATATAAAAAATAAAGCTTTTTAAATTATTCGAAATGAACTCAACTGGTAAGATTGCGGACTAACAGGTCATTAAAAATAAAGAAAATCTTCCCTTTGAATCATTCAATTTTCATTTTGTGAAATTCAATCGGATGTGATTAGTGGAATTCTTATCTTATCTATATGAGAAAAGTTACAAAATTATAATAGAATTTTCATCCCCATTAATGAAGGCAATGAATATCTTGTTTGTAGTACCTCCTTAAAAGATTATTTCATAAGAAAATCATTTACTGATGTAGAGAAAATTCATATCTATGAGAAAAATTCATATTTTCTTTATTCGTGAAATATATCAATGTTGTGCAAAAAAATTATCAAATAATATTAGATTCAAGCATGTTGTGTCACTCATATAGAAATTGCATGTAGTTATATTTCTGTTTCTACTCTGCATCTATATTTTCAGGTTAATAATAACTTTTTCCGAAAGAGAGAAATTCGTATTTTAAAATTTTTCAACAAATATTATGTAACACAGCTGAATTTACCTTTTTTTTTCAACGCAATTTTCAAATATAATTATTTGAATCAACCTGCACATGTGCAGTTCAATTTATGTAACAAAAAAATCCTACTTCCTGCTAATGAAAAATAAGTGTATAAATATATTCTTAGTACGAGTTATAAATTCAGTGTTGTTTTTAATCTTACCCTGATTATTATTTATATTTATATATTTGTAAGTTCTTCTTTGTGCTTGAGACAATGTCCTCTAATAATCAGAGTTCCGACATGCTCACAATGCGAATTGGTGAATACCTATTTCTATGTCGTTACCAATCTGTATTTCAATTATTCCTAAACATATAATACTCATATATACAGGCTCCTGCAATAGTGTGTTAGGCTTCCATAGTTGCCAAACCAGATGTTTTAGAAATTTAGTTGAAAAGCATCTCCTGTGTACTTTCGATTCTGCATCTCTGGAAATTATTTTCTGATATACAGGGTGTTACAATTACATAGATATTTTTCTATGTAATTGTTGATTTATTTGGAAATGAACATATATTTATGTATTTATTTTTAATTTTGCATCTCTGGAAATTATTTTCTAATATACAGGGTGTTCCAAAAAAAAATATTCAGCAAAAAAAAATGATTATTCAATAAATGAATAAACATCCTAATGCTTTTCAACTAAATTCCTAAAACGTCTGGTTTGGCAGCTATGGTAGCCTAACGCACTATTGCAGGACCCTGTATAATATTCTCTTCCCTTTGAATTAAATTTTCATATGTGAAATTCAATCGGCTGTGATTCGTGAAATTCAATCGGATGTGATTAGTGAAATTCGGGCGATACAAGTTTAAAATAAAATTGTCATTTCTATTGATGAAGGCATTTAATAACTTGTATATTGCGTGAAAGAATTATTGAAAATAAAAAAAAAACAGATAAATTTTTCGAGTATACTTCAAATTGATTATATAGAACGAAATATATTAGGAAGGACTACTACAATTCAGAACATTAATGAAAAAATTAAGTATAAATCAAAACATTATGCCAATTTGACGTGATAATATCCTACCAAATTTCTACCCAACCTGAGACGTATATGTAGTTCATTTGGACGGCACACCTCAAGAAAAGCATTAAAATTACGTAAGAACAATAAGGAAGATGAAATTTATTTTGTATATGTATATTGTAGGTTTATATTCCTGTATTGAAATATAGAATTCAAAAATGAAACTTTCAATTAATTGGAAGAAACTCAAATGAGGAGATTGCAGACTAGCAGTAAATTATGTCTCCCTTGAATAATTCAATTTTCATATTGTGAAATTTAATAGTATGTGAATAATGGAATTTTTATATTCGAACAAGCCCTAGGCTTAAATTAAGACGAAGAAGAAGAAGAACAAAGATACAAATTAACAATAGAATTGTCATCCATATTGCTGAAAGCATAGAATATCTTGTATATAATGATTTTTAAAATTATTATCATATGTATAGCATTATTATGACCGAACTAGTTACCAACATTTGACTTGTCTTCCTTTTAATTCAATTTTTGATATCAATGATATTCTCTTTCAACTTTAATTCACAGGTATACCAGGTGATTTTTCTGAATTGAATCAGTCGAAAAACTCATGGAAAAATGTTACGATAAAAAATTTATGGTTTCGAAGGGGAAATCCACTTATGCTTTAATTTCCTTCATTTCTCTCACCCTTGAGGGGGGGGAAGAGGGGCAAACTTTAATATAACATGCGCAGTACAATTTTTGAAACAAAACAATCCTACTTTCTCTTAATGAGAAATAAATGGATATACATTCTCCATAATGGTTAGAAATTCAGTGTTGTTTGTAATCTTGCCCTGACTAGTGTTGTTATTTATATATTTGTTGAATCTTCTTTGTGCTTGAGACAATGTCGTTTAATAACCAGAGTTCCGACATGATCCCAATACAAGTTGGTAAGTACTGTTATATGGATCGTCTATATTGTTTTATATTTTCGAATAGATTATTCAATTTGAAATTTGATATTATGATCCAATAATAAAAAAATAAATTATGACTTTTCAAAATATCACTGAATTTTCTTAGGAGTTTTTCAGGGTTCAAAATATTTATTTTAGAAAAAAAAAATTTAATCAAGAATGACAAATTGAAAATGAAACGTTTTACTCTAATACCTAATTAAATCTTAAATTTCTTATCTATAATTCTTCAACCTTCTAACAAACTTCAAATTTTTGCGGACACTTGTCCGCAAATAATTCGATTAAATGTTTCAAAGAAATGTCTTATTTTGACCTGAAAAATGCGCCTCTGAGATCTTGACATATTTTCAAACACCATGTATTATGATTTTTGAATTAATTATTATCATATTTATTTGAGATTTTATGCAATGAATTGATCTTGGCATGAAAGTATTAGTCATTTTCGATTTCTACGGAAGTTATGAAATATTATCCTCAATTTTATTATTTTCCCGATTTTTATGAGATATTTAAAAAAATAGAGTAATAATCTTACTTTATTAGAAAATCATATCATCTAGATTTGAAACATGATTTTTATTGCAGAATATGCAGAATATAAACGGAAGAAAGAATATTTGAAGAGAATAGTGAGACTCACGACATCAAAGATGCAGGATGACGAAAGTGATGTAGAGAGCGGCTCAATGAGCTACAGAATCCATTACAAAATCTACATAGAGGCTCTGGAGCAATTATTAGGCAAGGAAGTAGTTGAGAGAAAAATAAATAAATAAATAAATAAATAAATAAATAATCATCTTTATTCCCTATCATCTTCACATATCTAAAAAATGAAATGGAATAGTGTCAAAACAACAAAATTATATTCTGTTCACAAATTAGAAATATATTCATCCAAAGAGTATGGCTCCAAGTCAAGGAGATATCCGAATAAGCTCTTCTTAAATATAGTTATATTTGACATTGCTTTCATCTTCCTTGGAAGAGAATTATATAATTTCAAACATCTATATTCTGCCTGCTTCTGAGATGTTGTTAGGTTATGTTTGGGATAGATAAAATCTTCATTTCTGGTGTCGTAGAAAGTTCTATTATTCTTATGCTTCTCAAATAGCATATCATTGTTTCTGATGAAAAGGACACATTCTTGTATATAGAGTGCATATATTGTCAGTATTCCAGATTTCTTGAAAACACCTCTGCAAGAGTCATTATATTTCATGTTATTGAGTATTCTTATTGCCTTCTTCTGTAGAATAAATAGTTGTTTTATATTCCCGGACCCATAAAAAACAATACCGAACCTCAGTTTTGCATCTATCATCGCATAGTAGACCATCTTCAGGTAATTACTGGAGAGATACCTGTGGTGGGATTCTGTAACGGCAAAGCGAAGCGAAAACGTGACGAAACGACAGTTTTGCTCGGTTCGGTATTCTGTAAAGGGATTCGGCAATAGTCGTGTTTGCCGAAGCAAAGAACGACCTCATGACGATAACGAAACATTTTAGGGTTCGTTGTCATTACGAAAAGTCCGACGACGTTTTCGATTGGTTTACTTTTACCACGTGACCAAGTCTTAAGCGTCATATTATGACACTTGAATGATTTCGATTTCGAGGTTATAATTTTGAATGTTTTGCTTCACAATATCACAATTCTTAATATTAAGTTTGAAATTCATTCTATTAATTATTGAAAAATTTCCTTTCTCCTCTTTGGTATTGATTCTCCATATGAGTCTTGATTAACGATTGGCGCCATATAAAGGAGTCATGACAACTTCCAGGAAATCGAGCATTGGCATTCAATATTGAAAGATCAGAATTGCAAATCAACTGCACATTAATTGAGTGATATCCTTTTCTGTTCAAAAAGGAATGCTCTTCTTCTGATGGCTTCAAGATTTTTATGTGTGTACAGTCGATTGCTCCAATTATTCCTGGCATTCCACATTTTTCAAAAAATTTCATTTTATTTTGGGTCTTCTCAGAATCATTAGGGAATTTAATTCTTCCTTGGAATACATGGTTAATCAATTTAGTCACTTCACTAACACAACGACTGACCATGGGTTGACTTACTGCTAGCAAATATTCTTGTCCAATACCGCGTTGGTAATTTCCACTGGCAAAAAATCTCAGAGTTATCAATATTCGCTGTTCAAATGGCGTTCTCGTGTTCCTCCAATAATTATCCATAAATGGTTTCAATTCATCGAATAGAACGTGAACTAAATGTTTCGACAAACGGAAAACGTCTATGAATCTCTCATCCGTTAAGTTAAATGGATCACTTCTATCTCGAAGAAATCTATTCTCCTCTCTTGTAAGAGTTAGACGAACTCTTCTTGAGATTTCCTCGTCGATGATCAGAATCATTGAAAACATGATGAATATTTCTTTATACCTATACACTCTATTAGTTGACTCCCCGAACTTATTTTGTAGTATGGGTAGGTTTTGTAACTGGAATAAGAATGAAGGTTTTGAATTATAATCCATTGAACGAGGTTCCATTTCGAATTTCTTCCAGTGCTCAAATAAGACTTTTTGTAATACTCAATATTTGCATTCAGGTGCTGTATTCAATTAGCTAATTCATTCTTAATGATAAACTAAACATTTCAAAATGGTATGGAACCCTTTGTTAAGTTACTTCCAATGAGAGTCATAAATCAAAATATAATTTCTGACAATACTCAAGTTAAATACTGTGGATTATTCAAAGGACATTACAGCTAGAGTCCATAAAAGGGACTCTTATCTCATTGCTCTTATTAGAGATTATCTCAGGTACCTCATATGTCAAAACCTGCAGAATCCTAGAGTAGCTTAAATATCTACTTATTTGCAACGTTGCCAATGTTCCTTCGTGTAAAGTCGGTAAGCTCCGACAACGAAACTAAAAGCGTAAAGATAACGAAACGATAAAGAAAAAGACGCTTACAGAATACCGCATTCGCTTCGCTTCGTAACGTTATCGCTTTCGTTTGCTATGGTAACGAAAGTTACAGAATCCTACCCCAGGCCACAACTCTGAAACCATAAACAGATACCATTATTTTCTCATGAACATAATTGATGTGTTCCTTCCAATTGAGATTCTTATCTATATCGGGTGTCCCAAGGTGAGTGGCCTATTAGATTATTATGGAAACTATTGATGGTAAAGATTTCAAATTTTGTGGATAGATATTTGGCCATGTAAGGTACATTTTTAAAATAATTTCACATTTCCAGTGTTGCCGGATGTACGACAATTTGGCAACAACTTTGTTATTTTGAATAGGACATCCGGTATTTCTATTTTTTTTATGATACTCCATAAAATATTGAATCTATTCACTCTTACTTGTCCATCCATATCTTCAACAGTTTTTGAGTTATTAATTATTTTTCGAAATTTTTGATCAAATTGGCGTATTACGAAAATGACTCTAGTTCGTTCAATATTTGAGATTTAAGTCAGAGATTTTGCAAGTCGTTAGATATTGATCTAACAGTGACATGTGTCACTGCTCTTTAATTATGGTTGTCAATAATACAGGACGGACCAAAAAAAATCATCATTTGCCAAGTTACAAAATTGTAAAAAAGTCTATTTTTTCAAATTAGACACCCAGTATATTTTTCAATTTTTGGAATCAGTACAACACACTGTACAATTTTTCTATTCACGTCCCTATACCTATCTCAACTGAATTCCGAGTTATATGCGTTATATGTGTATATCTTTCTTGAGCCATTATTTATAGAAAAACCTCGGAACAAAACACCTGTTAGGCAATTATTGTTTATTTTGACATTTATGGATTGAACTGATTCATTGATATATCGATCTATGAACCACATAGAGAACATAACAATACAAAAGATATTAACACTTATTGAATCAATGTGAAATCTAATAAACGCATATAACTCGGAATCCAGTTGTGATAGGTATAGGGACGTGAATAGAAAAATTGTAGAGTGTGTTGTACTGATTCCAAAAATTGAAAAATATACTAGGTATCTAATTTGAAAAAATAGACTTTTTCACAATTTAGTAACTTGGCAAATGATGATTTTTTTTGGTCCGTCCTGTATTATTGACAACCATAATTCAAGAGCAGTGACACAGATCAGATCAATATCTAACGACTTGCAAAATTTCTGACTTAAATCTCAAATATTGAACGAACTAGAGTCATTTTCGTAATACGCCAATTTGATCAAAAATTTCGAAAAATAATTAATAACTCAAAAACCGTTGAAGATAGGGATGGGAAAGGAAGAGTGAATAGATTTAATATTTTATGGAGTATCATAAAAAAAATAGAAATACTGGATGTCCTATTCAAAATAACAAAGTTGTTGCCAAATTGTGGTACATCCGGCAACACTGGAAATGTGAAATTATTTTAAAAATGTACCTTACATGGCCAAATATCTATCCACAAAATTTGAAATTTTTACCATCAATAGTTTCCATAATAATCTAATAGGCCACTCACCTTGGGACACCCGATATGTATGCCTAAAAATTTGGTTGATTCTAAGCAGTTGTATTTTGCTTGGCTCAGTGATATTGTATTATTTTCTTCATTTCCTGAATTGGTTGGTGAAAAAAGTATGAACTTGGTTTTTTCTTCATTGAGAAGTAGATTGTTGTTCTTGAACCATTCATTTGTCTTATTTAATGTAATTTCACATAACCTTTCCAGCAGTGTGTAATGGCTTTCAGTCAGAAGTAGATTTGTATCATCTGCGTAATTAACTACAGTAACTGATTGTTCTCTCATCTCAGCATCTAGTCTGAAATCATTCAGATATATAATAAACAATAACGGTCCCGCGATACTTCCTTGGGGTATTCCTAGTATCAGTTCTTCCATATTCGATGTGGTGATTTTTCCATTTATTTCGATTTCAACCATTTGTTTCCTGAGTGATAAATATGACTTGACCCAATCTAGCGCCGGTCCTCGGATTCCATAATTCTCCAATTTTTTGAAAAGTTTTTTACTATCCAAACAGTCATATGCCTTCGTTAAATCGAGAAATACTCCCATTGCAAACTCTTTGTTCTCAAAAGCTGCCACTAGTTTGTTTATGAATTGGTAAATTGCTGTTTTTATAGATTTTCCCTTCAAATAACCATGCTGATTTTCTCTGAATATTTTATTTTCTATCAAATATTCCATTAATTGTTGGCAGTAGACCATTTCCATAACTTTGGAAAAACTGGGTAGTATGCTTATAGGTCTGTAGTTGTTATAATCATTTATATCACCTTTTTTATGGATTGGCTTCACAATTGCTATCTTCAGTTTGTCTGGAAAAATGCCATGTCTCAATGAGTTGTTCATGATGTGAGTTATATGTCCAGATACCTCTTCAGCTGTTTGTTTGATAATGTGGTTAGAGATCTCATCAAATCCACTTGAATATTTGTTTTTCAATGATCCTATAATCTTTTTTGTTTCCATTTCGGTAATTCTTCTCAAACGCATAGATTTGTTAATTTCTTGGAAATTGTCAACAATTTTTCTGTCTTGAATGCTCCTCGTCAATGTCGTTCCTGCTCTTATGAAGAAGTTGTTCATTTCATTTGCTGTTTGAAAAGGATCTCCAATTAATTCAGTTTTCTTTTTATTTGTATTCTTCAAAGAATTTACTACAGCCCATACCGTCTTACTCTTGTTATCTGATCTTTCTATCAAAGTTCCATATTTTTTCTTTATCTGTTTCAATAATAGTTGGTCATATTTAATTTTTGTATCACGATATTCTCCTTTGAATCTCCCATCATAAGTACTCAGTACAAGTAATATATCCAGTCTGTTTTTTATCTCTTTAATCTCAGGATCAGAACTGACCATTTTTCTTCTCTTATTCTTTGATATTTTTCTCAATGTAAAAGCTCTGTTAAAAAGTTGCAAATATATGCTATGGAACATATTGAATTGGTCATTTACATCCTTTTCAGTTATTTCATAAAGAGCTGTCCAATTTTGGTCTCGTAACAATTGTTTGAAATGTTGAATATTTTGTTGTGAGTATATTCGCTTATATGTTTCATTTGATTGTTGATTTCCCATTTTGAAAATAATTTTCTGTGCTGTGTGATCAGAAATATGTGTTTGTATAATTCTGGTTTCATAGGATTCCTCAATATTTGTAAAAATGTTGTCAATACAGGTTGCTGTTGTGGCTGTTATTCTTGTGGGTTGATATATTGTTTGCTGTATGTTGTAAGTTTTCAACATGCCCAATATTTCACATTTTCGGCTTGTGTCATCCATAAAATTAATATTGAAATCTCCAATCAGGGATATTTTTACATTTTCATTGAATAATTTTATTAATATTGGTTCTAATGCTCCAGTCAATATGTCTACGTTCCCATCATTATATATGGCCATACAAACATGCGTGCTTCCATTCAGGCTATACTCTATTCCTACACACTCAAATTTTCCTTTTCTTGATATCTTCTTGATGTCTTTTCTTTCTTTGACTTGCATTCCAGTTTTTGTATATATTGCTACTCCCCCATGTTCCTTCTCATTTCTACAAAAGAAAGTAATAAGTGCAAAATTATTGATAGCATAGAATTTTAGTTGGTTTTCTGTTTTCCAATGTTCTGTTATGCACAGGATTTTAACATCTTCATTTTCATTCAGTATTTCCTCTAGGCGATCCTTAGCATTTCCCAAAGAGCAAACATTTTGATGTAGTATACTGAATTGTTGTTCACTGTTTTTGCTCATGACTTCTTTTTTTGTATATATATCTTTGATAGATTGTGGCTTCAAGCTTTGTTTTTCTCTAAAAAATGTTGTCCCCTACGGAAATCAAATCTTGCAAAATTGATTCCCTCTGGCCAGAATTCATTTTTATATATTTCATCTTTTATTTTCAGTGGAACTCCTACAAGAACACATTTATAGTTCAAATTTTCTTGTTTTCTGGTGTTTATTCTTGTCACAGATACTTCATTCTCTTCTAACTTCCCTTTGTTCATTATGTATTCTTTTACAACTTCTTCCTCTACACTTTCTTTTACTTGAGAGATAAATAGCCATAATTTCTTATCTGCTTTGTCAGATTTCACTGATTTGAATGTTGTTTCTCCTGTAAGTGTTGTTCCAGTTCCGACATTAATTCTTGGTTTCTTCTGTCTTCTTGCTCTGACTTTAATGAAATCCTCTGACGGTGAATTGGGAGCAGGTCTTATCAGTTTGTCTGTGGGTGTCATTTCATGTGTTTCCGTTACTATTTTCGGAATTTTGTGTTTATTTATGTTTTCGGATTTAGAGTGAATTTCTAGGTTAGAATGGTACCTGTCATGCGTGGTCACAGACAGTAAATTATCATTGACACTGGTTTCTGTTTTCTCTGCTGGAATTGCACTTTGTGTAGCCATCTGTTGTCTGGTAGATGATCTTGTTATTTTGTTACGCTCGTAGGGTTCTATGTTCAAACCTCTGGTAGGGATCTTCTCAATTACGTCAACTGAATTAATCGAATGGTTTTTTGAATTGTTTACCTTTTTTTCAAGGATATCATTTTTTTCCATCTTTCGTATTCTGTCTAATAAAAGGCTATTGTTTAGTTTGAGAATTTCATTTTTATCTCTCATTTCCATAAGTAATTCCTGTAGATATCGGATTTCCATCCTAAAGATATTTGTTTTGGCATCCTCGCTTTGCTTTAATTCTCTTTGTTCGTTTGTTCCAGCGCAACAAACAATCTTATTTCCATCAATAACTTTTAGGTTTGGTAACTTTTTGGCACAGGCTTGATGGAAAACTGAAAAGCACTGCACACAGATTTTTATTCTACTCATTTTCGAAGCACAACACAATAAAAGATAAGGAGGAAAGAGAAAAGAGAGAGAAAAAAGAAAAGAAAATTGAAGAAAGAACCTGGACCGAAAAGTTAGCAATTTTCAAAGCTATGAACAGAGCTTCTTGCTATAAGCAACTCTTGGATCAAGTAATTATCGGACAAGAAAGTATAAAAGATGCAAATTTGTTAATGGCGAACCTCTGTAGCCAGGACAAACAAAGAAATACACATAGACATTTAGAATTCACTCCTACTGTACCAAAAAGGGCTTTGTAAACTGATGGTTGTTAAAATATGAATAGATAGAACCAAATATGTTGAATCAAAAAATATACCAAAGAAATATTAAAAACAATTTCTCATTCTGGAGTTTTAGCATTTATTTTCAATACTCCATTAAATTTATCAGAAAAAATTATAGGGTTCTAATTCAAATTATTATCTGAGATGATCTGAAAATATGTAAATATATTGTATATAGTTCTGTATTAAAATAAAAAAATATAAAAAATAAAGCTTTTTAAATTATTCGAAATGAACTCAACTGGTAAGATTGCGGACTAACAGGTCATTAAAAATAAAGAAAATCTTCCCTTTGAATCATTCAATTTTCATTTTGTGAAATTCAATCGGATGTGATTAGTGGAATTCTTATCTTATCTATATGAGAAAAGTTACAAAATTATAATAGAATTTTCATCCCCATTAATGAAGGCAATGAATATCTTGTTTGTAGTACCTCCTTAAAAGATTATTCCATAAGAAAATCATTTACTGATGTAGAGAAAATTCATATCTATGAGAAAAATTCATATTTTCTTTATTCGTGAAATATATCAATGTTGTGCAAAAAAATTATCAAATAATATTAGATTCAAGCATGTTGTGTCACTCATATAGAAATTGCATGTAGTTATATTTCTGTTTCTACTCTGCATCTATATTTTCAGGTTAATAATAACTTTTTCCGAAAGAGAGAAATTCGTATTTTAAAATTTTTCAACAAATATTATGTAACACAGCTGAATTTACCTTTTTTTTCAACGCAATTTTCAAATATAATTATTTGAATCAACCTGCACATGTGCAGTTCAATTTATGTAACAAAAAAATCCTACTTCCTGCTAATGAAAAATAAGTGTATAAATATATTCTTAGTACGAGTTATAAATTCAGTGTTGTTTTTAATCTTACCCTGATTATTATTTATATTTATATATTTGTGAGTTCTTCTTTGTGCTTGAGACAATGTCCTCTAATAATCAGAGTTCCGACATGCTCACAATGCGAATTGGTGAATACCTATTTCTATGTCGTTATCAATCTGTATTTCAATTATTCCTAAACATATAATACTCATATATACAGGCTCCTGCAATAGTGTGTTAGGCTTCCATAGTTGCCAAACCAGATGTTTTAGAAATTTAGTTGAAAAGCATCTCCTGTGTACTTTCGATTCTGCATCTCTGGAAATTATTTTCTGATATACAGGGTGTTACAATTACATAGATATTTTTCTATGTAATTGTTGATTTATTTGGAAATGAACATATATTTATGTATTTATTTTTAATTTTGCATCTCTGGAAATTATTTTCTAATATACAGGGTGTTCCAAAAAAAAATATTCAGCAAAAAAAAATGATTATTCAATAAATGAATAAACATCCTAATGCTTTTCAACTAAATTCCTAAAACGTCTGGTTTGGCAGCTATGGTAGCCTAACGCACTATTGCAGGACCCTGTATAATATTCTCTTCCCTTTGAATTAAATTTTCATATGTGAAATTCAATCGGCTGTGATTCGTGAAATTCAATCGGATGTGATTAGTGAAATTCGGGCGATACAAGTTTAAAATAAAATTGTCATTTCTATTGATGAAGGCATTTAATAACTTGTATATTGCGTGAAAGAATTATTGAAAATAAAAAAAAAACAGATAAATTTTTCGAGTATACTTCAAATTGATTATATAGAACGAAATATATTAGGAAGGACTACTACAATTCAGAACATTAATGAAAAAATTAAGTATAAATCAAAACATTATGCCAATTTGACGTGATAATATCCTACCAAATTTCTACCCAACCTGAGACGTATATGTAGTTCATTTGGACGGCACACCTCAAGAAAAGCATTAAAATTACGTAAGAACAATAAGGAAGATGAAATTTATTTTGTATATGTATATTGTAGGTTTATATTCCTGTATTGAAATATAGAATTCAAAAATGAAACTTTCAATTAATTGGAAGAAACTCAAATGAGGAGATTGCAGACTAGCAGTAAATTATGTCTCCCTTGAATAATTCAATTTTCATATTGTGAAATTTAATAGTATGTGAATAATGGAATTTTTATATTCGAACAAGCCCTAGGCTTAAATTAAGACGAAGAAGAAGAAGAACAAAGATACAAATTAACAATAGAATTGTCATCCATATTGCTGAAAGCATAGAATATCTTGTATATAATGATTTTTAAAATTATTATCATATGTATAGCATTATTATGACCGAACTAGTTACCAACATTTGACTTGTCTTCCTTTTAATTCAATTTTTGATATCAATGATATTCTCTTTCAACTTTAATTCACAGGTATACCAGGTGATTTTTCTGAATTGAATCAGTCGAAAAACTCATGGAAAAATGTTACGATAAAAAATTTATGGTTTCGAAGGGGAAATCCACTTATGCTTTAATTTCCTTCATTTCTCTCACCCTTGAGGGGGGGGAAGAGGGGCAAACTTTAATATAACATGCGCAGTACAATTTTTGAAACAAAACAATCCTACTTTCTCTTAATGAGAAATAAATGGATATACATTCTCCATAATGGTTAGAAATTCAGTGTTGTTTGTAATCTTGCCCTGACTAGTGTTGTTATTTATATATTTGTTGAATCTTCTTTGTGCTTGAGACAATGTCGTTTAATAACCAGAGTTCCGACATGATCCCAATACAAGTTGGTAAGTACTGTTATATGGATCGTCTATATTGTTTTATATTTTCGAATAGATTATTCAATTTGAAATTTGATATTATGATCCAATAATAAAAAAATAAATTATGACTTTTCAAAATATCACTGAATTTTCTTAGGAGTTTTTCAGGGTTCAAAATATTTATTTTAGAAAAAAAAAATTTAATCAAGAATGACAAATTGAAAATGAAACGTTTTACTCTAATACCTAATTAAATCTTAAATTTCTTATCTATAATTCTTCAACCTTCTAACAAACTTCAAATTTTTGCGGACACTTGTCCGCAAATAATTCGATTAAATGTTTCAAAGAAATGTCTTATTTTGACCTGAAAAATGCGCCTCTGAGATCTTGACATATTTTCAAACACCATGTATTATGATTTTTGAATTAATTATTATCATATTTATTTGAGATTTTATGCAATGAATTGATCTTGGCATGAAAGTATTAGTCATTTTCGATTTCTACGGAAGTTATGAAATATTATCCTCAATTTTATTATTTTCCCGATTTTTATGAGATATTTAAAAAAATAGAGTAATAATCTTACTTTATTAGAAAATCATATCATCTAGATTTGAAACATGATTTTTATTGCAGAATATGCAGAATATAAACGGAAGAAAGAATATTTGAAGAGAATAGTGAGACTCACGACATCAAAGATGCAGGATGACGAAAGTGATGTGGAGAGCGGCTCAATGAGCTACAGAATCCATTACAAAATCTACATAGAGGCTCTGGAGCAATTATTAGGCAAGGAAGTAGTTGAGAGAAAAATAAATAAATAAATAAATAAATAAATAAATAATCATCTTTATTCCCTATCATCTTCACATATCTAAAAAATGAAATGGAATAGTGTCAAAACAACAAAATTATATTCTGTTCACAAATTAGAAATATATTCATCCAAAGAGTATGGCTCCAAGTCAAGGAGATATCCGAATAAGCTCTTCTTAAATATAGTTATATTTGACATTGCTTTCATCTTCCTTGGAAGAGAATTATATAATTTCAAACATCTATATTCTGCCTGCTTCTGAGATGTTGTTAGGTTATGTTTGGGATAGATAAAATCTTCATTTCTGGTGTCGTAGAAAGTTCTATTATTCTTATGCTTCTCAAATAGCATATCATTGTTTCTGATGAAAAGGACACATTCTTGTATATAGAGTGCATATATTGTCAGTATTCCAGATTTCTTGAAAACACCTCTGCAAGAGTCATTATATTTCATGTTATTGAGTATTCTTATTGCGTTCTTCTGTAGAATAAATAGTTGTTTTATATTCCCGGACCCATAAAAAACAATACCGAACCTCAGTTTTGCATCTATCATCGCATAGTAGACCATCTTCAGGTAATTACTGGAGAGATACCTGTGGTGGGATTCTGTAACGGCAAAGCGAAGCGAAAACGTGACGAAACGACAGTTTTGCTCGGTTCGGTATTCTGTAAAGGGATTCGGCAATAGTCGTGTTTGCCGAAGCAAAGAACGACCTCATGACGATAACGAAACATTTTAGGGTTCGTTGTCATTACGAA
Organism: Harmonia axyridis; assembly: GCF_914767665.1. Classification (NCBI taxonomy): domain Eukaryota; kingdom Metazoa; phylum Arthropoda; class Insecta; order Coleoptera; family Coccinellidae; genus Harmonia; species Harmonia axyridis. Next base: position 38,733,463 of record NC_059504.1, read on the forward strand.
AAGTCCGACGACGTTTTCGATTGGTTTACTTTTACCACGTGACCAAGTCTTAAGCGTCATATTATGACACTTGAATGATTTCGATTTCGAGGTTATAATTTTGAATGTTTTGCTTCACAATATCACAATTCTTAATATTAAGTTTGAAATTCATTCTATTAATTATTGAAAAATTTCCTTTCTCCTCTTTGGTATTGATTCTCCATATGAGTCTTGATTAACGATTGGCGCCATATAAAGGAGTCATGACAACTTCCAGGAAATCGAGCATTGGCATTCAATATTGAAAGATCAGAATTGCAAATCAACTGCACATTAATTGAGTGATATCCTTTTCTGTTCAAAAAGGAATGCTCTTCTTCTGATGGCTTCAAGATTTTTATGTGTGTACAGTCGATTGCTCCAATTATTCCTGGCATTCCACATTTTTCAAAAAATTTCATTTTATTTTGGGTCTTCTCAGAATCATTAGGGAATTTAATTCTTCCTTGGAATACATGGTTAATCAATTTAGTCACTTCACTAACACAACGACTGACCATGGGTTGACTTACTGCTAGCAAATATTCTTGTCCAATACCGCGTTGGTAATTTCCACTGGCAAAAAATCTCAGAGTTATCAATATTCGCTGTTCAAATGGCGTTCTCGTGTTCCTCCAATAATTATCCATAAATGGTTTCAATTCATCGAATAGAACGTGAACTAAATGTTTCGACAAACGGAAAACGTCTATGAATCTCTCATCCGTTAAGTTAAATGGATCACTTCTATCTCGAAGAAATCTATTCTCCTCTCTTGTAAGAGTTAGACGAACTCTTCTTGAGATTTCCTCGTCGATGATCAGAATCATTGAAAACATGATGAATATTTCTTTATACCTATACACACTATTAGTTGACTCCCCGAACTTATTTTGTAGTATGGGTAGGTTTTGTAACTGGAATAAGAATGAAGGTTTTGAATTATAATCCATTGAACGAGGTTCCATTTCGAATTTCTTCCAGTGCTCAAATAAGACTTTTTGTAATACTCAATATTTGCATTCAGGTGCTGTATTCAATTAGCTAATTCATTCTTAATGATAAACTAAACATTTCAAAATGGTATGGAACCCTTTGTTAAGTTACTTCCAATGAGAGTCATAAATCAAAATATAATTTCTGACAATACTCAAGTTAAATACTGTGGATTATTCAAAGGACATTACAGCTAGAGTCCATAAAAGGGACTCTTATCTCATTGCTCTTATTAGAGATTATCTCAGGTACCTCATATGTCAAAACCTGCAGAATCCTAGAGTAGCTTAAATATCTACTTATTTGCAACGTTGCCAATGTTCCTTCGTGTAAAGTCGGTAAGCTCCGACAACGAAACTAAAAGCGTAAAGATAACGAAACGATAAAGAAAAAGACGCTTACAGAATACCGCATTCGCTTCGCTTCGTAACGTTATCGCTTTCGTTTGCTATGGTAACGAAAGTTACAGAATCCTACCCCAGGCCACAACTCTGAAACCATAAACAGATACCATTATTTTCTCATGAACATAATTGATGTGTTCCTTCCAATTGAGATTCTTATCTATATGTATGCCTAAAAATTTGGTTGATTCTAAGCAGTTGTATTTTGCTTGGCTCAGTGATATTGTATTATTTTCTTCATTTCCTGAATTGGTTGGTGAAAAAAGTATGAACTGGGTTTTTTCTTCATTGAGAAGTAGATTGTTGTTCTTGAACCATTCATTTGTCTTATTTAATGTAATTTCACATAACCTTTCCAGCAGTGTGTAATGGCTTTCAGTCAGAAGTAGATTTGTATCATCTGCGTAATTAACTACAGTAACTGATTGTTCTCTCATCTCAGCATCTAGTCTGAAATCATTCAGATATATAATAAACAATAACGGTCCCGCGATACTTCCTTGGGGTATTCCTAGTATCAGTTCTTCCATATTCGATGTGGTGATTTTTCCATTTATTTCGATTTCAACCATTTGTTTCCTGAGTGATAAATATGACTTGACCCAATCTAGCGCCGGTCCTCGGATTCCATAATTCTCCAATTTTTTGAAAAGTTTTTTACTATCCAAACAGTCATATGCCTTCGTTAAATCGAGAAATACTCCCATTGCAAACTCTTTGTTCTCAAAAGCTGCCACTAGTTTGTTTATGAATTGGTAAATTGCTGTTTTTATAGATTTTCCCTTCAAATAACCATGCTGATTTTCTCTGAATATTTTATTTTCTATCAAATATTCCATTAATTGTTGGCAGTAGACCATTTCCATAACTTTGGAAAAACTGGGTAGTATGCTTATAGGTCTGTAGTTGTTATAATCATTTATATCACCTTTTTTATGGATTGGCTTCACAATTGCTATCTTCAGTTTGTCTGGAAAAATGCCATGTCTCAATGAGTTGTTCATGATGTGAGTTATATGTCCAGATACCTCTTCAGCTGTTTGTTTGATAATGTGGTTAGAGATCTCATCAAATCCACTTGAATATTTGTTTTTCAATGATCCTATAATCTTTTTTGTTTCCATTTCGGTAATTCTTCTCAAACGCATAGATTTGTTAATTTCTTGGAAATTGTCAACAATTTTTCTGTCTTGAATGCTCCTCGTCAATGTCGTTCCTGCTCTTATGAAGAAGTTGTTCATTTCATTTGCTGTTTGAAAAGGATCTCCAATTAATTCAGTTTTCTTTTTATTTGTATTCTTCAAAGAATTTACTACAGCCCATACCGTCTTACTCTTGTTATCTGATCTTTCTATCAAAGTTCCATATTTTTTCTTTATCTGTTTCAATAATAGTTGGTCATATTTAATTTTTGTATCACGATATTCTCCTTTGAATCTCCCATCATAAGTACTCAGTACAAGTAATATATCCAGTCTGTTTTTTATCTCTTTAATCTCAGGATCAGAACTGACCATTTTTCTTCTCTTATTCTTTGATATTTTTCTCAATGTAAAAGCTCTGTTAAAAAGTTGCAAATATATGCTATGGAACATATTGAATTGGTCATTTACATCCTTTTCAGTTATTTCATAAAGAGCTGTCCAATTTTGGTCTCGTAACAATTGTTTGAAATGTTGAATATTTTGTTGTGAGTATATTCGCTTATATGTTTCATTTGATTGTTGATTTCCCATTTTGAAAATAATTTTCTGTGCTGTGTGATCAGAAATATGTGTTTGTATAATTCTGGTTTCATAGGATTCCTCAATATTTGTAAAAATGTTGTCAATACAGGTTGCTGTTGTGGCTGTTATTCTTGTGGGTTGATATATTGTTTGCTGTATGTTGTAAGTTTTCAACATGCCCAATATTTCACATTTTCGGCTTGTGTCATCCATAAAATTAATATTGAAATCTCCAATCAGGGATATTTTTACATTTTCATTGAATAATTTTATTAATATTGGTTCTAATGCTCCAGTCAATATGTCTACGTTCCCATCATTATATATGGCCATACAAACATGCTTGCTTCCATTCAGGCTATACTCTATTCCTACACACTCAAATTTTCCTTTTCTTGATATCTTCTTGATGTCTTTTCTTTCTTTGACTTGCATTCCAGTTTTTGTATATATTGCTACTCCCCCATGTTCCTTCTCATTTCTACAAAAGAAAGTAATAAGTGCAAAATTATTGATAGCATAGAATTTTAGTTGGTTTTCTGTTTTCCAATGTTCTGTTATGCACAGGATTTTAACATCTTCATTTTCATTCAGTATTTCCTCTAGGCGATCCTTAGCATTTCCCAAAGAGCAAACATTTTGATGTAGTATACTGAATTGTTGTTCACTGTTTTTGCTCATGACTTCTTTTTTTGTATATATATCTTTGATAGATTGTGGCTTCAAGCTTTGTTTTTCTCTAAAAAATGTTGTCCCCTACGGAAATCAAATCTTGCAAAATTGATTCCCTCTGGCCAGAATTCATTTTTATATATTTCATCTTTTATTTTCAGTGGAACTCCTACAAGAACACATTTATAGTTCAAATTTTCTTGTTTTCTGGTGTTTATTCTTGTCACAGATACTTCATTCTCTTCTAACTTCCCTTTGTTCATTATGTATTCTTTTACAACTTCTTCCTCTACACTTTCTTTTACTTGAGAGATAAATAGCCATAATTTCTTATCTGCTTTGTCAGATTTCACTGATTTGAATGTTGTTTCTCCTGTAAGTGTTGTTCCAGTTCCGACATTAATTCTTGGTTTCTTCTGTCTTCTTGCTCTGACTTTAATGAAATCCTCTGACGGTGAATTGGGAGCAGGTCTTATCAGTTTGTCTGTGGGTGTCATTTCATGTGTTTCCGTTACTATTTTCGGAATTTTGTGTTTATTTATGTTTTCGGATTTAGAGTGAATTTCTAGGTTAGAATGGTACCTGTCATGCGTGGTCACAGACAGTAAATTATCATTGACACTGGTTTCTGTTTTCTCTGCTGGAATTGCACTTTGTGTAGCCATCTGTTGTCTGGTAGATGATCTTGTTATTTTGTTACGCTCGTAGGGTTCTATGTTCAAACCTCTGGTAGGGATCTTCTCAATTACGTCAACTGAATTAATCGAATGGTTTTTTGAATTGTTTACCTTTTTTTCAAGGATATCATTTTTTTCCATCTTTCGTATTCTGTCTAATAAAAGGCTATTGTTTAGTTTGAGAATTTCATTTTTATCTCTCATTTCCATAAGTAATTCCTGTAGATATCGGATTTCCATCCTAAAGATATTTGTTTTGGCATCCTCGCTTTGCTTTAATTCTCTTTGTTCGTTTGTTCCAGCGCAACAAACAATCTTATTTCCATCAATAACTTTTAGGTTTGGTAACTTTTTGGCACAGGCTTGATGGAAAACTGAAAAGCACTGCACACAGATTTTTATTCTACTCATTTTCGAAGCACAACACAATAAAAGATAAGGAGGAAAGAGAAAAGAGAGAGAAAAAAGAAAAGAAAATTGAAGAAAGAACCTGGACCGAAAAGTTAGCAATTTTCAAAGCTATGAACAGAGCTTCTTGCTATAAGCAACTCTTGGATCAAGTAATTATCGGACAAGAAAGTATAAAAGATGCAAATTTGTTAATGGCGAACCTCTGTAGCCAGGACAAACAAAGAAATACACATAGACATTTAGAATTCACTCCTACTGTACCAAAAAGGGCTTTGTAAACTGATGGTTGTTAAAATATGAATAGATAGAACCAAATATGTTGAATCAAAAAATATACCAAAGAAATATTAAAAACAATTTCTCATTCTGGAGTTTTAGCATTTATTTTCAATACTCCATTAAATTTATCAGAAAAAATTATAGGGTTCTAATTCAAATTATTATCTGAGATGATCTGAAAATATGTAAATATATTGTATATAGTTCTGTATTAAAATAAAAAAATATAAAAAATAAAGCTTTTTAAATTATTCGAAATGAACTCAACTGGTAAGATTGCGGACTAACAGGTCATTAAAAATAAAGAAAATCTTCCCTTTGAATCATTCAATTTTCATTTTGTGAAATTCAATCGGATGTGATTAGTGGAATTCTTATCTTATCTATATGAGAAAAGTTACAAAATTATAATAGAATTTTCATCCCCATTAATGAAGGCAATGAATATCTTGTTTGTAGTACCTCCTTAAAAGATTATTCCATAAGAAAATCATTTACTGATGTAGAGAAAATTCATATCTATGAGAAAAATTCATATTTTCTTTATTCGTGAAATATATCAATGTTGTGCAAAAAAATTATCAAATAATATTAGATTCAAGCATGTTGTGTCACTCATATAGAAATTGCATGTAGTTATATTTCTGTTTCTACTCTGCATCTATATTTTCAGGTTAATAATAACTTTTTCCGAAAGAGAGAAATTCGTATTTTAAAATTTTTCAACAAATATTATGTAACACAGCTGAATTTACCTTTTTTTTCAACGCAATTTTCAAATATAATTATTTGAATCAACCTGCACATGTGCAGTTCAATTTATGTAACAAAAAAATCCTACTTCCTGCTAATGAAAAATAAGTGTATAAATATATTCTTAGTACGAGTTATAAATTCAGTGTTGTTTTTAATCTTACCCTGATTATTATTTATATTTATATATTTGTGAGTTCTTCTTTGTGCTTGAGACAATGTCCTCTAATAATCAGAGTTCCGACATGCTCACAATGCGAATTGGTGAATACCTATTTCTATGTCGTTATCAATCTGTATTTCAATTATTCCTAAACATATAATACTCATATATACAGGCTCCTGCAATAGTGTGTTAGGCTTCCATAGTTGCCAAACCAGATGTTTTAGAAATTTAGTTGAAAAGCATCTCCTGTGTACTTTCGATTCTGCATCTCTGGAAATTATTTTCTGATATACAGGGTGTTACAATTACATAGATATTTTTCTATGTAATTGTTGATTTATTTGGAAATGAACATATATTTATGTATTTATTTTTAATTTTGCATCTCTGGAAATTATTTTCTAATATACAGGGTGTTCCAAAAAAAAATATTCAGCAAAAAAAAATGATTATTCAATAAATGAATAAACATCCTAATGCTTTTCAACTAAATTCCTTAAACGTCTGGTTTGGCAGCTATGGTAGCCTAACGCACTATTGCAGGACCCTGTATAATATTCTCTTCCCTTTGAATTAAATTTTCATATGTGAAATTCAATCGGCTGTGATTCGTGAAATTCAATCGGATGTGATTAGTGAAATTCGAGCGATACAAGTTTAAAATAAAATTGTCATTTCTATTGATGAAGGCATTTAATAACTTGTATATTGCGTGAAAGAATTATTGAAAATAAAAAAAAAACAAATAAATTTTTCGAGTATACTTCAAATTGATTATATAGAACGAAATATATGAGGAAGGACTACTACAATTCAGAACATTAATGAAAAAATTAAGTATAAATCAAAACATTATGCCAATTTGACGTGATAATATACTACCAAATTTCTACCCAACCTGAGACGTATATGTAGTTCATTTGGACGGCACACCTCAAGAAAAGCATTAAAATTACGTAAGAACAATAAGGAAGATGAAATTTATTTTGTATATGTATATTGTAGGTTTATATTCCTGTATTGAAATATAGAATTCAAAAATGAAACTTTCAATTAATTGGAAGAAACTCAAATGAGGAGATTGCAGACTAGCAGTAAATTATGTCTCCCTTGAATAATTCAATTTTCATATTGTGAAATTTAATAGTATGTGAATAATGGAATTTTTATATTCGAACAAGCCCTAGGCTTAAATTAAGACGAAGAAGAAGAAGAACAAAGATACAAATTAACAATAGAATTGTCATCCATATTGCTGAAAGCATAGAATATCTTGTATATAATGATTTTTAAAATTATTATCATATGTATAGCATTATTATGACCGAACTAGTTACCAACATTTGACTTGTCTTCCTTTTAATTCAATTTTTGATATCAATGATATTCTCTTTCAACTTTAATTCACAGGTATACCAGGTGATTTTTCTGAATTGAATCAGTCGAAAAACTCATGGAAAAATGTTACGATAAAAAATTTATGGTTTCGAAGGGGAAATCCACTTATGCTTTAATTTCCTTCATTTCTCTCACCCTTGAGGGGGGGGAAGAGGGGCAAACTTTAATATAACATGCGCAGTACAATTTTTGAAACAAAACAATCCTACTTTCTCTTAATGAGAAATAAATGGATATACATTCTCCATAATGGTTAGAAATTCAGTGTTGTTTGTAATCTTGCCCTGACTAGTGTTGTTATTTATATATTTGTTGAATCTTCTTTGTGCTTGAGACAATGTCGTTTAATAACCAGAGTTCCGACATGATCCCAATACAAGTTGGTAAGTACTGTTATATGGATCGTCTATATTGTTTTATATTTTCGAATAGATTATTCAATTTGAAATTTGATATTATGATCCAATAATAAAAAAATAAATTATGACTTTTCAAAATATCACTGAATTTTCTTAGGAGTTTTTCAGGGTTCAAAATATTTATTTTAGAAAAAAAAAATTTAATCAAGAATGACAAATTGAAAATGAAACGTTTTACTCTAATACCTAATTAAATCTTAAATTTCTTATCTATAATTCTTCAACCTTCTAACAAACTTCAAATTTTTGCGGACACTGGTCCGCAAATAATTCGATTAAATGTTTCAAAGAAATGTCTTATTTTGACCTGAAAAATGCGCCTCTGAGATCTTGACATATTTTCAAACACCATGTATTATGATTTTTGAATTGATTATTATCATATTTATTTGAGATTTTATGCAATGAATTGATCTTGGCATGAAAGTATTAGTCATTTTCGATTTCTACGGAAGTTATGAAATATTATCCTCAATTTTATTATTTTCCCGATTTTTATGAGATATTTAAAAAAATAGAGTAATAATCTTACTTTATTAGAAAATTATATCATCTAGATTTGAAACATGATTTTTATTGCAGAATATGCAGAATATAAACGGAAGAAAGAATATTTGAAGAGAATAGTGAGACTCACGACATCAAAGATGCAGGATGACGAAAGTGATGTGGAGAGCGGCTCAATGAGCTACAGAATCCATTACAAAATCTACATAGAGGCTCTGGAGCAATTATTAGGCAAGGAAGTAGTTGAGAGAAAAATAAAAGATAAGGAGGAAAGAGAAAAGAGAGAGAAAGAAGAAAAGAAAATTGAAGAAAGAACCTGGACCGAAAAGTTAGCAATTTTCAAAGCTATGAACAGAGCTTCTTGCTATAAGCAACTCTTGGATCAAGTAATTATCGGACAAGAAAGTATAAAAGATGCAAATTTGTTAATGGCGAACCTCTGTAGCCAGGACAAACAAAGAAATACACATAGACATTTAGAATTCACTCCTACTGTACCAAAAAGGGCTTTGTAAACTGATGGTTGTTTAAATATGAATAGATAGAACCAAATATGTTGAATCAAAAAATATACCAAAGAAATATTAAAAACAATTTCTCATTCTGGAGTTTTAGCATTTATTTTCAATACTCCATTAAATTTATCAGAAAAAATTATAGGGTTCTAATTCAAATTATTATCTGAGATGATCTGAAAATATGTAAATATATTGTATATAGTTCTGTATTAAAATAAAAAAATATAAAAAATAAAGCTTTTCAAATTATTCGAAATGAACTCAACTGGTAAGATTGCGGACTAACAGGTCATTAAAAATAAAGAAAATCTTCCCTTTGAATCATTCAATTTTCATTTTGTGAAATTCAATCGGATGTGATTAGTGGAATTCTTATCTTATCTATATGAGAAAAGTTACAAAATTATAATAGAATTTTCATCCCCATTAATGAAGGCAATGAATATCTTGTTTGTAGTACCTCCTTAAAAGATTATTCCATAAGAAAATCATTTACTGATGTAGAGAAAATTCATATCTATGAGAAAAATTCATATTTTCTTTATTCGTGAAATATATCAATGTTGTGCAAAAAAATTATCAAATAATATTAGATTCAAGCATGTTGTGTCACTCATATAGAAATTGCATGTAGTTATATTTCTGTTTCTACTCTGCATCTATATTTTCAGGTTAATAATAACTTTTTCCGAAAGAGAGAAATTCGTATTTTAAAATTTTTCAACAAATATTATGTAACACAGCTGAATTTACCTTTTTTTTTAACGCAATTTTCAAATATAATTATTTGAATCAACCTGCACATGTGCAGTTCAATTTATGTAACAAAAAAATCCTACTTCCTGCTAATGAAAAATAAGTGTATAAATATATTCTTAGTACGAGTTATAAATTCAGTGTTGTTTTTAATCTTACCCTGATTATTATTTATATTTATATATTTGTGAGTTCTTCTTTGTGCTTGAGACAATGTCCTCTAATAATCAGAGTTCCGACATGCTCACAATGCGAATTGGTGAATACCTATTTCTATGTCGTTATCAATCTGTATTTCAATTATTCCTAAACATATAATACTCATATATACAGGCTCCTGCAATAGTGTGTTAGGCTTCCATAGTTGCCAAACCAGATGTTTTAGAAATTTAGTTGAAAAGCATCTCCTGTGTACTTTCGATTCTGCATCTCTGGAAATTATTTTCTGATATACAGGGTGTTACAATTACATAGATATTTTTCTATGTAATTGTTGATTTATCTGGAAATGAACATATATTTATGTATTTATTTTTAATTTTGCATCTCTGGAAATTATTTTCTAATATACAGGGTGTTCCAAAAAAAAATATTCAGCAAAAAAAATGATTATTCAATAAATGAATAAACATCCTAATGCTTTTCAACTAAATTCCTAAAACGTCTGGTTTGGCAGCTATGGTAGCCTAACGCACTATTGCAGGACCCTGTATAATATTCTCTTCCCTTTGAATTAAATTTTCATATGTGAAATTCAATCGGCTGTGATTCGTGAAATTCAATCGGATGTGATTAGTGAAATTCGAGCGATACAAGTTTAAAATAAAATTGTCATTTCTATTGATGAAGGCATTTAATAACTTGGATATTGCGTGAAAGAATTATTGAAAATAAAAAAAAAACAAATAAATTTTTCGAGTATACTTCAAATTGATTATATAGAACGAAATATATGAGGAAGGACTACTACAATTCAGAACATTAATGAAAAAATTAAGTATAAATCAAAACATTATGCCAATTTGACGTGATAATATACCACCAATTTTCTACCCAACCTGAGACGTATATGTAGTTCATTTGGACGGCACACCTCAAGAAAAGCATTAAAATTACGTAAGAACAATAAGGAAGATGAAATTTATTTTGTATATGTATATTGTAGGTTTATATTCCTGTATTGAAATATAGAATTTAAAAATGAAACTTTCAATTAATTGGAAGAAACTCAAATGAGGAGATTGCAGACTAGCAGTAAATTATGTCTCCCTTGAATAATTCAATTTTCATATTGTGAAATTTAATAGTATGTGAATAATGGAATTTTTATATTCGAACAAGCCCTAGGCTTAAATTAAGACGAAGAAGAAGAAGAACAAAGATACAAATTAACAATAGAATTGTCATCCATATTGCTGAAAGCATAGAATATCTTGTATATAATGATTTTTAAAATTATTATCATATGTATAGCATTATTATGACCGAACTAGTTACCAACATTTGACTTGTCTTCCTTTTAATTCAATTTTTGATATCAATGATATTCTCTTTCAACTTTAATTCACAGGTATACCAGGTGATTTTTCTGAATTGAATCAGTCGAAAAACTCATGGAAAAATGTTACGATAAAAAATTTATGGTTTCGAAGGGGAAATCCACTTATGCTTTAATTTCCTTCATTTCTCTCACCCTTGAGGGGGGGGAAGAGGGGCAAACTTTAATATAACATGCGCAGTACAATTTTTGAAACAAAACAATCCTACTTTCTCTTAATGAGAAATAAATGGATATACATTCTCCATAATGGTTAGAAATTCAGTGTTGTTTGTAATCTTGCCCTGACTAGTGTTGTTATTTATATATTTGTTGAATCTTCTTTGTGCTTGAGACAATGTCGTTTAATAACCAGAGTTCCGACATGATCCCAATACAAGTTGGTAAGTACTGTTATATGGATCGTCTATATTGTTTTATATTTTCGAATAGATTATTCAATTTGAAATTTGATATTATGATCCAATAATAAAAAAATAAATTATGACTTTTCAAAATATCACTGAATTTTCTTAGGAGTTTTTCAGGGTTCAAAATATTTATTTTAGAAAAAAAAAATTTAATCAAGAATGACAAATTGAAAATGAAACGTTTTACTCTAATACCTAATTAAATCTTAAATTTCTTATCTATAATTCTTCAACCTTCTAACAATTTTCAAATTTTTGCGGACACTTGTCCGCAAATAATTCGATTAAATGTTTCAAAGAAATGTCTTATTTTGACCTGAAAAATGCGCCTCTGAGATCTTGACATATTTTCAAACACCATGTATTATGATTTTTGAATTGATTATTATCATATTTATTTGAGATTTTATGCAATGAATTGATCTTGGCATGAAAGTATTAGTCATTTTCGATTTCTACGGAAGTTATGAAATATTATCCTCAATTTTATTATTTTCCCGATTTTTATGAGATATTTAAAAAAATAGAGTAATAATCTTACTTTATTAGAAAATTATATCATCTAGATTTGAAACATGATTTTTATTGCAGAATATGCAGAATATAAACGGAAGAAAGAATATTTGAAGAGAATAGTGAGACTCACGACATCAAAGATGCAGGATGACGAAAGTGATGTGGAGAGCGGCTCAATGAGCTACAGAATCCATTACAAAATCTACATAGAGGCTCTGGAGCAATTATTAGGCAAGGAAGTAGTTGAGAGAAAAATAAAAGATAAGGAGGAAAGAGAAAAGAGAGAGAAAGAAGAAAAGAAAATTGAAGAAAGAACCTGGACCGAAAAGTTAGCAATTTTCAAAGCTATGAACAGAGCTTCTTGCTATAAGCAACTCTTGGATCAAGTAATTATCGGACAAGAAAGTATAAAAGATGCAAATTTGTTAATGGCGAACCTCTGTAGCCAGGACAAACAAAGAAATACACATAGACATTTAGAATTCACTCCTACTGTACCAAAAAGGGCTTTGTAAACTGATGGTTGTTTAAATATGAATAGATAGAACCAAATATGTTGAATCAAAAAATATACCAAAGAAATATTAAAAACAATTTCTCATTCTGGAGTTTTAGCATTTATTTTCAATACTCCATTAAATTTATCAGAAAAAATTATAGGGTTCTAATTCAAATTATTATCTGAGATGATCTGAAAATATGTAAATATATTGTATATAGTTCTGTATTAAAATAAAAAAATATAAAAAATAAAGCTTTTCAAATTATTCGAAATGAACTCAACTGGTAAGATTGCGGACTAACAGGTCATTAAAAATAAAGAAAATCTTCCCTTTGAATCATTCAATTTTCATTTTGTGAAATTCAATCGGATGTGATTAGTGGAATTCTTATCTTATCTATATGAGAAAAGTTACAAAATTATAATAGAATTTTCATCCCCATTAATGAAGGCAATGAATATCTTGTTTGTAGTACCTCCTTAAAAGATTATTCCATAAGAAAATCATTTACTGATGTAGAGAAAATTCATATCTATGAGAAAAATTCATATTTTCTTTATTCGTGAAATATATCAATGTTGTGCAAAAAAATTATCAAATAATATTAGATTCAAGCATGTTGTGTCACTCATATAGAAATTGCATGTAGTTATATTTCTGTTTCTACTCTGCATCTATATTTTCAGGTTAATAATAACTTTTTCCGAAAGAGAGAAATTCGTATTTTAAAATTTTTCAACAAATATTATGTAACACAGCTGAATTTACCTTTTTTTTTAACGCAATTTTCAAATATAATTATTTGAATCAACCTGCACATGTGCAGTTCAATTTATGTAACAAAAAAATCCTACTTCCTGCTAATGAAAAATAAGTGTATAAATATATTCTTAGTACGAGTTATAAATTCAGTGTTGTTTTTAATCTTACCCTGATTATTATTTATATTTATATATTTGTGAGTTCTTCTTTGTGCTTGAGACAATGTCCTCTAATAATCAGAGTTCCGACATGCTCACAATGCGAATTGGTGAATACCTATTTCTATGTCGTTATCAATCTGTATTTCAATTATTCCTAAACATATAATACTCATATATACAGGCTCCTGCAATAGTGTGTTAGGCTTCCATAGTTGCCAAACCAGATGTTTTAGAAATTTAGTTGAAAAGCATCTCCTGTGTACTTTCGATTCTGCATCTCTGGAAATTATTTTCTGATATACAGGGTGTTACAATTACATAGATATTTTTCTATGTAATTGTTGATTTATCTGGAAATGAACATATATTTATGTATTTATTTTTAATTTTGCATCTCTGGAAATTATTTTCTAATATACAGGGTGTTCCAAAAAAAAATATTCAGCAAAAAAAATGATTATTCAATAAATGAATAAACATCCTAATGCTTTTCAACTAAATTCCTAAAACGTCTGGTTTGGCAGCTATGGTAGCCTAACGCACTATTGCAGGACCCTGTATAATATTCTCTTCCCTTTGAATTAAATTTTCATATGTGAAATTCAATCGGCTGTGATTCGTGAAATTCAATCGGATGTGATTAGTGAAATTCGAGCGATACAAGTTTAAAATAAAATTGTCATTTCTATTGATGAAGGCATTTAATAACTTGGATATTGCGTGAAAGAATTATTGAAAATAAAAAAAAAACAAATAAATTTTTCGAGTATACTTCAAATTGATTATATAGAACGAAATATATGAGGAAGGACTACTACAATTCAGAACATTAATGAAAAAATTAAGTATAAATCAAAACATTATGCCAATTTGACGTGATAATATACCACCAATTTTCTACCCAACCTGAGACGTATATGTAGTTCATTTGGACGGCACACCTCAAGAAAAGCATTAAAATTACGTAAGAACAATAAGGAAGATGAAATTTATTTTGTATATGTATATTGTAGGTTTATATTCCTGTATTGAAATATAGAATTTAAAAATGAAACTTTCAATTAATTGGAAGAAACTCAAATGAGGAGATTGCAGACTAGCAGTAAATTATGTCTCCCTTGAATAATTCAATTTTCATATTGTGAAATTTAATAGTATGTGAATAATGGAATTTTTATATTCGAACAAGCCCTAGGCTTAAATTAAGACGAAGAAGAAGAAGAACAAAGATACAAATTAACAATAGAATTGTCATCCATATTGCTGAAAGCATAGAATATCTTGTATATAATGATTTTTAAAATTATTATCATATGTATAGCATTATTATGACCGAACTAGTTACCAACATTTGACTTGTCTTCCTTTTAATTCAATTTTTGATATCAATGATATTCTCTTTCAACTTTAATTCACAGGTATACCAGGTGATTTTTCTGAATTGAATCAGTCGAAAAACTCATGGAAAAATGTTACGATAAAAAATTTATGGTTTCGAAGGGGAAATCCACTTATGCTTTAATTTCCTTCATTTCTCTCACCCTTGAGGGGGGGGAAGAGGGGCAAACTTTAATATAACATGCGCAGTACAATTTTTGAAACAAAACAATCCTACTTTCTCTTAATGAGAAATAAATGGATATACATTCTCCATAATGGTTAGAAATTCAGTGTTGTTTGTAATCTTGCCCTGACTAGTGTTGTTATTTATATATTTGTTGAATCTTCTTTGTGCTTGAGACAATGTCGTTTAATAACCAGAGTTCCGACATGATCCCAATACAAGTTGGTAAGTACTGTTATATGGATCGTCTATATTGTTTTATATTTTCGAATAGATTATTCAATTTGAAATTTGATATTATGATCCAATAATAAAAAAATAAATTATGACTTTTCAAAATATCACTGAATTTTCTTAGGAGTTTTTCAGGGTTCAAAATATTTATTTTAGAAAAAAAAAATTTAATCAAGAATGACAAATTGAAAATGAAACGTTTTACTCTAATACCTAATTAAATCTTAAATTTCTTATCTATAATTCTTCAACCTTCTAACAATTTTCAAATTTTTGCGGACACTTGTCCGCAAATAATTCGATTAAATGTTTCAAAGAAATGTCTTATTTTGACCTGAAAAATGCGCCTCTGAGATCTTGACATATTTTCAAACACCATGTATTATGATTTTTGAATTGATTATTATCATATTTATTTGAGATTTTATGCAATGAATTGATCTTGGCATGAAAGTATTAGTCATTTTCGATTTCTACGGAAGTTATGAAATATTATCCTCAATTTTATTATTTTCCCGATTTTTATGAGATATTTAAAAAAATAGAGTAATAATCTTACTTTATTAGAAAATTATATCATCTAGATTTGAAACATGATTTTTATTGCAGAATATGCAGAATATAAACGGAAGAAAGAATATTTGAAGAGAATAGTGAGACTCACGACATCAAAGATGCAGGATGACGAAAGTGATGTGGAGAGCGGCTCAATGAGCTACAGAATCCATTACAAAATCTACATAGAGGCTCTGGAGCAATTATTAGGCAAGGAAGTAGTTGAGAGAAAAATAAAAGATAAGGAGGAAAGAGAAAAGAGAGAGAAAGAAGAAAAGAAAATTGAAGAAAGAACCTGGACCGAAAAGTTAGCAATTTTCAAAGCTATGAACAGAGCTTCTTGCTATAAGCAACTCTTGGATCAAGTAATTATCGGACAAGAAAGTATAAAAGATGCAAATTTGTTAATGGCGAACCTCTGTAGCCAGGACAAACAAAGAAATACACATAGACATTTAGAATTCACTCCTACTGTACCAAAAAGGGCTTTGTAAACTGATGGTTGTTAAAATATGAATAGATAGAACCAAATATGTTGAATCAAAAAATATACCAAAGAAATATTAAAAACAATTTCTCATTCTGGAGTTTTAGCATTTATTTTCAATACTCCATTAAATTTATCAGAAAAAATTATAGGGTTCTAATTCAAATTATTATCTGAGATGATCTGAAAATATGTAAATATATTGTATATAGTTCTGTATTAAAATAAAAAAATATAAAAAATAAAGCTTTTTAAATTATTCGAAATGAACTCAACTGGTAAGATTGCGGACTAACAGGTCATTAAAAATAAAGAAAATCTTCCCTTTGAATCATTCAATTTTCATTTTGTGAAATTCAATCGGATGTGATTAGTGGAATTCTTATCTTATCTATATGAGAAAAGTTACAAAATTATAATAGAATTTTCATCCCCATTAATGAAGGCAATGAATATCTTGTTTGTAGTACCTCCTTAAAAGATTATTCCATAAGAAAATCATTTACTGATGTAGAGAAAATTCATATCTATGAGAAAAATTCATATTTTCTTTATTCGTGAAATATATCAATGTTGTGCAAAAAAATTATCAAATAATATTAGATTCAAGCATGTTGTGTCACTCATATAGAAATTGCATGTAGTTATATTTCTGTTTCTACTCTGCATCTATATTTTCAGGTTAATAATAACTTTTTCCGAAAGAGAGAAATTCGTATTTTAAAATTTTTCAACAAATATTATGTAACACAGCTGAATTTACCTTTTTTTTCAACGCAATTTTCAAATATAATTATTTGAATCAACCTGCACATGTGCAGTTCAATTTATGTAACAAAAAAATCCTACTTCCTGCTAATGAAAAATAAGTGTATAAATATATTCTTAGTACGAGTTATAAATTCAGTGTTGTTTTTAATCTTACCCTGATTATTATTTATATTTATATATTTGTGAGTTCTTCTTTGTGCTTGAGACAATGTCCTCTAATAATCAGAGTTCCGACATGCTCACAATGCGAATTGGTGAATACCTATTTCTATGTCGTTATCAATCTGTATTTCAATTATTCCTAAACATATAATACTCATATATACAGGCTCCTGCAATAGTGTGTTAGGCTTCCATAGTTGCCAAACCAGATGTTTTAGAAATTTAGTTGAAAAGCATCTCCTGTGTACTTTCGATTCTGCATCTCTGGAAATTATTTTCTGATATACAGGGTGTTACAATTACATAGATATTTTTCTATGTAATTGTTGATTTATTTGGAAATGAACATATATTTATGTATTTATTTTTAATTTTGCATCTCTGGAAATTATTTTCTAATATACAGGGTGTTCCAAAAAAAAATATTCAGCAAAAAAAAATGATTATTCAATAAATGAATAAACATCCTAATGCTTTTCAACTAAATTCCTAAAACGTCTGGTTTGGCAGCTATGGTAGCCTAACGCACTATTGCAGGACCCTGTATAATATTCTCTTCCCTTTGAATTAAATTTTCATATGTGAAATTCAATCGGCTGTGATTCGTGAAATTCAATCGGATGTGATTAGTGAAATTCGAGCGATACAAGTTTAAAATAAAATTGTCATTTCTATTGATGAAGGCATTTAATAACTTGTATATTGCGTGAAAGAATTATTGAAAATAAAAAAAAAACAAATAAATTTTTCGAGTATACTTCAAATTAATTATATAGAACGAAATATATGAGGAAGGACTACTACAATTCAGAACATTAATGAAAAAATTAAGTATAAATCAAAACATTATGCCAATTTGACGTGATAATATACTACCAAATTTCTACCGAACCTGAGACGTATATGTAGTTCATTTGGACGGCACACCTCAAGAAAAGCATTAAAATTACGTAAGAACAATAAGGAAGATGAAATTTATTTTGTATATGTATATTGTAGGTTTATATTCCTGTATTGAAATATAGAATTTAAAAATGAAACTTTCAATTAATTGGAAGAAACTCAAATGAGGAGATTGCAGACTAGCAGTAAATTATGTCTCCCTTGAATAATTCAATTTTCATATTGTGAAATTTAATAGTATGTGAATAATGGAATTTTTATATTCGAACAAGCCCTAGGCTTAAATTAAGACGAAGAAGAAGAAGAACAAAGATACAAATTAACAATAGAATTGTCATCCATATTGCTGAAAGCATAGAATATCTTGTATATAATGATTTTTAAAATTATTATCATATGTATAGCATTATTATGACCGAACTAGTTACCAACATGTGACTTGTCTTCCTTTTAATTCAATTTTTGATATCAATGATATTCTCTTTCAACTTTAATTCACAGGTATACCAGGTGATTTTTCTGAATTGAATCAGTCGAAAAACTCATGGAAAAATGTTACGATAAAAAATTTATGGTTTCGAAGGGGAAATCCACTTATGCTTTAATTTCCTTCATTTCTCTCACCCTTGAGGGGGGGGAAGAGGGGCAAACTTTAATATAACATGCGCAGTACAATTTTTGAAACAAAACAATCCTACTTTCTCTTAATGAGTAATAAATGGATATACATTCTCCATAATGGTTAGAAATTCAGTGTTGTTTGTAATCTTGCCCTGACTAGTGTTGTTATTTATATATTTGTTGAATCTTCTTTGTGCTTGAGACAATGTCGTTTAATAACCAGAGTTCCGACATGATCACAATACAAGTTGGTAAGTACTGTTATATGGATCGTCTATATTGTTTTATATTTTCGAATAGATTATTCAATTTGAAATTTGATATTATGATCCAATAATAAAAAAATAAATTATGACTTTTCAAAATATCACTGAATTTTCTTAGGAGTTTTTCAGGGTTCGAAATATTTATTTTAGAAAAAAAAAATTTAATCAAGAATGACAAATTGAAAATGAAACGTTTTACTCTAATACCTAATTAAATCTTAAATTTCTTATCTATAATTCTTCAACCTTCTAACAAACTTCAAATTTTTGCGGACACTTGTCCGCAAATAATTCGATTAAATGTTTCAAAGAAATGTCTTATTTTGACCTGAAAAATGCGCCTCTGAGATCTTGACATATTTTCAAACACCATGTATTATGATTTTTGAATTAATTATTATCATATTTATTTGAGATTTTATGCAATGAATTGATCTTGGCATGAAAGTATTAGTCATTTTCGATTTCTACGGAAGTTATGAAATATTATCCTCAATTTTATTATTTTCCCGATTTTTATGAGATATTTAAAAAAATAGAGTAATAATCTTACTTTATTAGAAAATTATATCATCTAGATTTGAAACATGATTTTTATTGCAGAATATGCAGAATATAAACGGAAGAAAGAATATTTGAAGAGAATAGTGAGACTCACGACATCAAAGATGCAGGATGACGAAAGTGATGTGGAGAGCGGCTCAATGAGCTACAGAATCCATTACAAAATCTACATAGAGGCTCTGGAGCAATTATTAGGCAAGGAAGTAGTTGAGAGAAAAATAAAAGATAAGGAGGAAAGAGAAAAGAGAGAGAAAGAAGAAAAGAAAATTGAAGAAAGAACCTGGACCGAAAAGTTAGCAATTTTCAAAGCTATGAACAGAGCTTCTTGCTATAAGCAACTCTTGGATCAAGTAATTATCGGACAAGAAAGTATAAAAGATGCAAATTTGTTAATGGCGAACCTCTGTAGCCAGGACAAACAAAGAAATACACATAGACATTTAGAATTCACTCCTACTGTACCAAAAAGGGCTTTGTTAACTGATGGTTGTTAAAATATGAATAGATAGAACCAAATATGTTGAATCAAAAAATATACCAAAGAAATATTAAAAACAATTTCTCATTCTGGAGTTTTAGCATTTATTTTCAATACTCCATTAAATTTATCAGAAAAAATTATAGGGTTCTAATTCAAATTATTATCTGAGATGTTCTGAAAATATGTAAATATATTGTATATAGTTCTGTATTGAAATAAAAAATATGAAAAATAAAGCTTTTTAAATTATTCGAAATGAACTCAACTGGTAAGATTGCGGACTAACAGGTCATTAAAATTAAAGAAAATCTTCCCTTTGAATCATTCAATTTTCATTTTGTGAAATTCAATCGGATGTGATTAGTGGAATTCTCATCTTATCTATATGAGAAAAGTTACAAAATTATAATAGAATTTTCATCCCCATTAATGAAGGCAACGAATATCTTGTTTGTAGTACCTCCTAAAAAGATTATTCCATAAGAAAATCATTTACTGATGTAGAGAAAATTCATATCTATGAGAAAAATTCATATTTTCTTTATTCGTGAAATATATCAATGTTGTGCAAAAAAATTATCAAATAATATTAGATTCAAGCATGTTGTGTCACTCATATAGAAATTTCATGTAGTTATATTTCTGTTTCTACTCTGCATCTATATTTTCAGGTTAATAATAACTTTTTCCGAAAGAGAGAAATTCGTATTTTAAAATTTTTCAACAAATATTATGTAACACAGCTGAATTTACCTTTTTTTTCAACGCAATTTTCAAATATAATTATTTGAATCAACCTGCACATGTGCAGTTCAATTTATGGAACAAAAAAATCCTACTTCCTGCTAATGAAAAATAAGTGTATAAATATATTCTTAGTACGAGTTATAAATTCAGTGTTGTTTTTAATCTTACCCTGATTATTATTTATATTTATATATTTGTGAGTTCTTCTTTGTGCTTGAGACAATGTCCTCTAATAATCAGAGTTCCGACATGCTCACAATGCGAATTGGTGAATACCTATTTCTATGTCGTTATCAATCTGTATTTCAATTATTCCTAAACATATAATACTCATATATACAGGCTCCTGCAATAGTGTGTTAGGCTTCCATAGTTGCCAAACCAGATGTTTTAGAAATTTAGTTGAAAAGCATCTCCTTTGTACTTTCGATTCTGCATCTCTGGAAATTATTTTCTGATATACAGGGTGTTACAATTACATAGATATTTCTCTATGTAATTGTTGATTTATTTGGAAATGAACATATATTTATGTATTTATTTTTAATTTTGCATCTCTGGAAATTATTTTCTAATATACAGGGTGTTCCAAAAAAAAATATTCAGCAAAAAAAAATGATTATTTAATAAATGAATAAACATCCTAATGCTTTTCAACTAAATTCCTAAAACGTCTGGTTTGGCAGCTATGGTAGCCTAACGCACTATTGCAGGACCCTGTATAATATTCTCTTCCCTTTGAATTAAATTTTCATATGTGAAATTCAATCGGCTGTGATTCGTAAAATTCAATCGGATGTGATTAGTGAAATTCGAGCGATACAAGTTTAAAATAAAATTGTCATTTCTATTGATGAAGGCATTGAATAACTTGTATATTGCGTGAAAGAATTATTGAATTGGTTTTGGCTGATATTTGATATAAATATAATAAATTCAGTCAAAGTCTGAAAGGAAAGAACAGGGTATTCAAAATTCAGCAAGATTTCAGGATGTATTTGTTTTTTCAGGTCAAAAACCATTCGGGCGATTGAAACCTCTTGATACAAGTTCTCCATGATGACCTTCATTCATGGTATACGTTTGTTTCATTCTTCCCGGGACACCCTGTATGATGGTTTTTAAAATTATTATTCCATTAGTGAATCATTAACCAATGTGGTGAAAAGACGGCTTCAATTTAATCCGCCATTAATTAATTAACTGCTTCTTGGAACTGCATGAAATTGAGATGATTTTAAACAAATATTTCGTAGAAAGTTTACAATCAACCTTACAGCAAAATAATTGTGAAGAATAATACTCCTTTTATATAGAACTTTCCATTACAGGAATTCAAAAATTGAAAAATAACAGAGGTATTAAATTGCATCAGTTTGATTATGTATTATTTTCGATAAAGTATGCGCTACAGTTGTTTATTAGCCTGTATCAGGCCCAACCAGACATAGCAAAGACATCTTTTACATCTGCGTGTTCAACTGTCATTTATCTGCATTTTTATTTGTTTAATAGCGTGTACAACACAATTTTGTTCAGAGATATGATATTTATTAGAAAAGTTTAAAAAATTCAATATCCGTGAAAAGTACCATGTTTTATGTTGTGCATAAAAATGATCAGATAATCTTAGATTCAAGCATGTTGTTTCTGCTATGAAAATTGCATTTGTATATTTTCATATTATGCGGAAAAGGGTCCTTCCGCCAAGACATGAAAAAAAATCCTGCGATTTTTGGATTATACTATTTTTGCGTAATCATCGGTAATTTTCACGCCATAATTATTACGTAATATTTTTTACGTGGAAAAAAAGCAGGATAGTTTCACTGAATAAAATAAAAACGCTGACAAAGTTCCTCGATTATGACTAGAACTAAACGAATAAAAACTGTGTATATTATGGGGAACATTTTCCATTTTTTTTTGTTTCTTTCTTTCCATTTATTTTACTTTGTTTCAATCGTTCGATATTCGAAGCTACCCTGAAAATTTCAATTGATTATTTCTCTCCGTTAAAGAATGAAAACGTCGAAATCTATATGTTAATAGAATTTAATTTTTTTTAAATTTTATTCTATTCATTTTATACATTTTGATTTTGTTATATCTTTTCAGGTTGATAACTTGAAATATAAAAACCTTTTCTCATTCAAAATATCTTACTATTTCGAATCGGTTCAATTCAGTTAAGTTCTGCTATACTTCTACTCTCACCCGTCATTAATAGTACTTATGATGAAGAGGTTCAATATTTATTGCGATTAAAAAACTTCACTTTCAACGGTTTCTAATGAGGTGATCAGTGTTAAGAGCTCGAAATATAGAATACCTTGTATAAAGAGTTTAGTATTTGCAATTTTTTTTTTGGTAATTGGTGCTTAGTAATCGAAGCTCTTTTTCAAGTGCTTAGTGCTCGAAGTACATTTATCAGTACTCGTCAAAGCTACGATGACAGGCAATTATTCTTAACGACGTCATCATCATAAATAATTGAAACAATCAGAGTCCCATAGATACATCCAAAATCAAATACACAAAGGGCTTGGGTAATAATGTAATAATAATTGGTGATTACATTAGTAGAAGACCTTCCTGGAAGTGTTCTTTCACAAATAGAAAAATTGTACCTAGATAATACAAACTTTCTTATCGATTTTCCAACAAATTCCTATATTTATCATCCAGCTAATTAAAGTCTAAGATGTACTAAAATTTTTTTTTTCGAATTATTATTTAGAATTTTTTCGTTTTTTCTATCAATGAGGGGGTTATGTCACCAATAACTCCCACTCAAATATGGCAACAATACTCGAAATGAATACGGCATCGATGATTTAACATCAAATAATTTTCTCAATAGAATGGAACCAATTCGAGGAATCATTGCCAAATAGGTAATTCAAATTTATATAGGGAATTGGAATCAGTAAATGACATAGACAAATGCATCAATAATTCGACAAAAACAAAATCAATTCAGCCCATATAGACCTTCTAAATAACTTATTTTAAACAATTAAGCCCTAATTGACATTATGTGAAAGAACTAACCATATAAAAAACAGGCTTAAAAAAATTTTCAACGAAATTATAACATAATTTTTTTCAATAATATAAAATTCAGTTAAATCGAATCATTGAAGAAATAATCAGCTTTCTCAAATCGAAATTCATAGATCGACACGCGATATGTCTAATCAACACATCAGAGTATTAGTAAATTGAATAGTTCAAAATTTTACCAACAAACATTACGACATACCACCAAAGGCATGAAGCTTTTGTAAGGAAATTTAACATCATGAATAGTTTCAAAACTCAAAAAGCTCCAGGTGAGGATGAAATAAATAATAAAATCCTCAAAAATCTTCATCGAAAGGCCATAGTTCAGCTTTATTATATTTTAACACTGGCCTGACAATGAAATATTTCTCAGATGCCTGAAAAAACACCAGTGTATCTTTCTCTGAACTGAAAATATATTCAAAATTTGCAACAAACTATCGCCCCATAAGTCTTTAATCAAACATGTTTAAAGGTTTTAAGGAAATCATTCAAAACAAAATAAAAGTACATAAATTCAAATATAAAGACCTCATTGATGAATCGTGAACTCCTTATTCAACTATATTCAACAATCATACTAATCGATGAAAAATATACTATAACAAATGAAAAATAAAAATCAATTCAAGGAAAACTAAAGTCATCTATTTCACCCATGAAAGGGAGATCAACAAAATTGTGAATAAGTTAATATTAAACAGCAAATCAATAAAAATGAAACTATCTAAAAAAATTATATTTAAACGCACATTTGAGAAATATAGCACAAAGGCTATAAATAATACTTCGAAACATACAATAATACTTCGAAACATTTCCATTCATCGACAGAAATAATAAACTCAGTAGAAAGTTAAAACTAACAATATACAAACAAAGTATTGAACCGCCTTTCTTGTATGCAAATCCAATTAGTTGTATCTACTACATTGAACACCAATTACAGAAAACTTCAAATGATCTAGAATAAATTTCTTCGAACTATTTCAAATAGAACGAAACGAATCAATATCGGTAAGATAAGAACCATCCAAGAAAATAAAAAAAAAAACAAATAAATTTTTCGAGTATACTTCAAATTGATTATATAGAACGAAATATATGAGGACTACTACAATTCAGAACATTAATGAAAAAATTAAGTATAAATCAAAACATTATGCCAATTTGACGTGATAATATCCTACCAAATTTCAACCCAACCTGAGAAGTATATGTGTTTCATTTGAACGGCACACGTTAAGAAAAGCATTAAAATTACGTAAGAACAATAAGGAAGATGAAATTTATTTTGTATATGTATATTGTAGGTTTATATTCCTGTATTGAAATATAGAATTTAAAAATGAAACTTTCAATTTATTGGAAGAAACTCAAATGGGGAGATTGCAGACTAGCAGTAAAGTATGTCCCCCTTGAATAATTCAATTTTCATATTGTGAAATTTAATAGTATGTGAATAATGACATTTTTATATTCGAACAAGCCCTAGGCTTAAATTAAGACGAAGAAGAAGAAGAACAAAGATACAAATTAACAATAGAATTGTCATCCCTATTGCTGAAAGCATAGAATATCTTGTATATAATGATTTTTAAAATTACTAGCTGACCCGGCAAACTTCGTACCGCCCTATAATCAAGAAATATCTGTTACCTTTTCATCTGAATTAAGTTAATTTCTTCATTAAGTTCGAGCAACACAATGCAGGGCTTCATTTTTAAACTTAAATGCCTTGCAATATTGACAAACAACGTTCATTCGTCCAATAGCAACGATATGCAGTGCACTGTAGTCAATTTCTTTGTTATAATTAAATGCAGCTCTATAGGGGTTAAACGCAACACTTCTATTTTGTTGGTTTCGTTTCCATCGATTCCGTTCAACTTCATTCCGCTTTTCACGTTGCTCATCAGCTTGACTTGCTCTTGTATTTCTTTGACTTGCAGCATTACGGGTTCTGCGACTTAAGTTTGTACGTCTAATTTCCGGCATTTTTATGAACAAAAATTCAACTGAAAATAACTATAGTACCATAGTATAAATCCTTCTTTATACTATGATAGTACCTATTTTTTGTGAAAGTATGAAAATGGTCTATCAAATCTTTCCAACACTATATTACAACGTGAACACCAGATGGCTCTCGAAATCGCTTCAAATCGCTTTAACATTAGGACTGTCTTACTATCCTTCTTTATACTATGATACAAATTATCCTGTAGAAACCAATGTGAAGAATACACTAAGAAATGGTAAATGAATTACGTAGGTATCTTGTTATTATAACTCCGACCACAGACAAACCCTGACCGATATTGCATTCATTCAATGTTTCTCGCTTGTTGGGCTCAACCTTTGGTTATGTACACAGTCACAACTTTGTGGAATTTCTCCTAATTTTCCCACATGTATTACATATAATTCACACTCGCATTCATCCTTATGTCAACATAAAACTTTTATTTTTTCTCAAAGACTTGAACAACCACTAAACATCCATGCCCTCAACGGGATTCGAACCCGGACTTTCGGTGCCTCAGTCGAGATCTCTGTCGACCACGCCACCGAGGCGGCTCTAACCTATATTTGCAAAGAGTATATAAACATTATAAACTACGTTTCTTTGTTTCAATGTCAACTACGTGAATTATGCAACTTTCGTAATTTTTTCTCAAATAAGAACCTTCTCCTAATAATAACAAATACAACAAAAAAAGAATTAGTGAAATCGGTCCAGCCATTCACGCGTGATGCCATGACCAAGGGAAAAAGGGATTCATTTATATATATATGGAATTTTTTATTCTGTCATGACAAATTAAAGATAATTCTTACCAAAAAAATTGAAGTTTATAATTAACAAATGGAAAAAAGTGGTTAATCGTAGAGGGATGAAAAATTGAGAGTATAATCAGATTTCTTTTTTCGACAGTCGACAGAATAAAAAAAAATGTTTGCCAAATATTAAAGTTTATAATTCACAAAAAAAAATTGGGGTTGATCGTAGAGGGGTGAAAATTGAGAGTTATACGAGATTTTTCATTTAAAGTCATGAAAGAATAAAAAAAAATTTTTGCCAAAAAATTAAAGCTTATAATTAACAAATAAAAAATGAGGGTTGAACGTAGAGGGGTGAAAAATTGAGAGTCATATGAGATTTTTCATTATAAGTCATGACAAAATAAAAAAAAATTCTTGCAAAAAAAATTAAATTTTTAAGTACCAAATAAAAATAAGGGTTGATCGTAGAGGGGTGAAAATTTAGGGTTGCATGTATTTTTGTATGATGTATCATAAAAAAATAAAAACAAAAAATTTTGTCTGAAAAATAAAGAAAAAATTAAGGGGTGGACCACCCTTAACATTTAGGGGGATGAAAAATAGATGTTGTCCGATTCTCCCCCCTGACTAATATCCTCGCTAAGGATCACGAAAATCGGTCGAGCCGTTTCGGAGGAGTTCGATAAGGCACACCGTGACAGAAGAATTTTATATATTAGATTATCATATGTATAGCATTATTATGACCGAACTAGTTACTAACTTTTGACTTGTCTTCCTTTAAATTCAATTTTTGATATCAAAGATATTCTCTATCAACTTTAATTCACAGGTATACCAGGCGATTTTTCTGAATTGAATCAGTCGAAAAACTCATGGAAAAATGTTACGATAAAAAATTTATGGTTTTGAAGGGGAAATCCACTTATGCTTTAATTTCCTTCATTTCTCTCACCCTTGAGGGGGGGGAAGAGGGGCAAACTTTAATATAACATGCGCAGTACAATTTTTGAAACAAAACAATCCTACTTTCTCTTAATGAGAAATAAATGGATATACATTCTCCATAATGGTTAGAAATTCAGTGTTGTTTGTAATCTTGCCCTGAATAGTGTTGTTATTTATATATTTGTTAAATCTTCTTTGTGCTTGAGACAATGTCGTTTAATAACCAGAGTTCCGACATGATCCCAATACAAGTTGGTAAGTACTGTTATATGGATCGTCTATATTGTTTTATATTTTCGAATAGATTATTCAATTTAAAATTCGATATTATGATCCAATAATAAAAAAATAAATAATGACTTTTCAAAATATCACTGAATTTTCTTAGGAGTTTTTCAGGGTTCAAAATATTTATTTTAGAAAAAAAAAATTTAATCAAGAATGACAAATTGAAAATGAAACGTTTTACTCTAATACCTAATTAAATCTTAAATTTCTTATCTATAATTCTTCAACCTTCTAACAAACTTCAAATTTTTGCGGACACTTGTCCGCAAATAATTCGATCAAATGTTTCAAAGAAATGTCTTATTTTGACCTGAAAAATGCGCCTCTGAGATCTTGACATATTTTCAAACACCATGTATTATGATTTTTGAATTAATTATTATCATATTTATTTGAGATTTTATGCAATGAATTGATCTTGGCATGAAAGTATTAGTCATTTTCGATTTCGACGGAAGTTTTGAAATATTATCCTCAATTTTATTATTTTCCCGATTTTGGAGAGATACCGTTAAACTTTTTATGAGATATTTAAAAAAATAGAGTAATAATCTTACTTTATTAGAAAATTATCATATATCATCTAGATTTGAAACATGATTTTTATTGCAGAATATGCAGAATATAAACGGAAGAAAGAATATTTGAAGAGAATAGTGAGACTCACGACATCAAAGATGCAGGATGACGAAAGTGATGTGGAGAGCGGCTCAATGAGCTACAAAATCCCTTACAAAATCTACATAGAGGCTCTGGAGCAATTATTAGGCAAGGAAGTAGTTGAGAGAAAAATAAAAGATAAGGAGGAAAGAGAAAAGAGAGAGAAAGAAGAAAAGAAAATTGAAGAAAGAACCTGGACCGAAAAGTTAGCAATTTTCAAAGCTATGAACAGAGCTTCTTGCTATAAGCAACTCTTGGATCAAGTAATTATCGGACAAGAAAGTATAAAAGATGCAAATTTGTTAATGGCGAACCTCTGTAGCCAGGACAAACAAAGAAATACACATAGACATTTAGAATTCACTCCTACTGTACCAAAAAGGGCTTTGTAAACTGATGGTTGTTGAAATATGAATAGATAGAACCAAATATGTTGAATCAAAAAATATACCAAAGAAATATTAAAAACAATTTCTCATTCTGGCGTTTTTGCATTTATTTTCAATACTCCATTAAATTTATCAGAAAAAATTATAGGGTTCTAATTCAAATTATTATCTGAGATGATCTGAAAATATGTAAATATATTGTATATAGTTCTGTATTAAAATAAAAAAATATAAAAAATAAAGCTTTTTAAATTATTCGAAATGAACTCAACTGGTAAGATTGCGGACTAACAGGTCATTAAAAATAAAGAAAATCTTCCCTTTGAATCATTCAATTTTCATTATGTGAAATTCAATCGGATGTGATTAGTGGAATTCTCATCTTATCTATATGAGAAAAGTTACAAAATTATAATGGAATTTTCATCCCCATTAATGAAGGCAATGAATATCTTGTTTGTAGTACCTCCTAAAAAGATTATTCCATAAGAAAATCATTTACTGATGTAGAGAAAATTCATATCTATGAGAAAAATTCATATTTTCTTTATTCGTGAAATATATCAATGTTGTGCAAAAAAATTATCAAATAATATTAGATTCAAGCATGTTGTGTCACTCATATAGAAATTGCATGTAGTTATCTTTCTGTTTCTACTCTGCATCTATATTTTCAGGTTAATAATAACTTTTTCCGAAAGAGAGAAATTCGTATTTTAAAATTTTTCAACAAATATTATGTAACACAGCTGAATTTACCTTTTTTTTTCAACGCAATTTTCAAATATAATTATTTGAATCAACCTGCACATGTGCCGTTCAATTTATGTAACAAAAACATCCTACTTCCCGCTAATGAAAAATAAGTGTATAAATATATTCCTAGTACGAGTTATAAATTCAGTGTTGTTTTCAATCTTACCCTGATTATTATTTATATTTATATATTTGTGAGTTATTCTTTGTGCTTGAGACAATGTCCTCTAATAATCAGAGTTCCGACATGCTCACAATGCGAATTGGTGAATACCTATTTCTATGTCGTTATCAATCTGTATTTCAATTATTCCTAAACATATAATACTCATATATACAGGCTCCTGCAATAGTGTGTTAGGCTTCCATAGTTGCCAAACCAGATGTTTTAGAAATCTAGTTGAAAAGCATCTCCTTTGTACTTTCGATTCTGCATCTCTGGAAATTATTTTCTGATATACAGGGTGTTACAATTACATAGATATTTTTCTATGTAATTGTTGATTTATTTGGAAATGAACATATATTTATGTATTTATTTTTAATTTTGCATCTCTGGAAATTATTTTCTAATATACAGGGTGTTCCAAAAAAAAATATTCAGCAAAAAAAAATGATTATTCAATAAATGAATAAACATCCTAATGCTTTTCAACTAAATTCCTTAAACGTCTGGTTTGGCAGCTATGGTAGCCTAACGCACTATTGCAGGACCCTGTATAATATTCTCTTCCCTTTGAATTAAATTTTCATATGTGAAATTCAATCGGCTGTGATTCGTGAAATTCAATCGGATGTGATTAGTGAAATTCGAGCGATACAAGTTTAAAATAAAATTGTCATTTCTATTGATGAAGGCATTGAATAACTTGTATATTGCGTGAAAGAATTATTGAAAATAAAAAAAAAAACAAATAAATTTTTCGAGTATACTTCAAATTGATTATATAGAACGAAATATATGAGGACTACTACAATTCAGAACATTAATGAAAAAATTAAGTATAAATCAAAACATTATACCAATTTGACGTGATAATATCCTACCAAATTTCAACCCAACCTGAGACGTATATGTGTTTCATTTGGACGGCACACCTCAAGAAAAGCATTAAAATTACGTAAGAACAATAAGGAAGATGAAATTTATTTTGTATATGTATATTGTAGGTTTATATTCCTGTATTGAAATATAGAATTTAAAAATGAAACTTTCAATTAATTGGAAGAAACTCAAATGAGGAGATTGCAGACTAGCAGTAAATTATGTCCCCCTTGAATAATTCAATTTTCATATTGTGAAATTTAATAGTATGTGAATAATGAAATTTTTATATTCGAACAAGCCCTAGGCTTAAATTAAGACGAAGAAGAAGAAGAACAAAGATACAAATTAACAATAGAATTGTCATCCCTATTGCTGAAAGCATAGAATATCTTGTATATAATGATTTTTAAAATTATTATCATATGTATAGCATTATTATGACCGAACTAGTTACCAACTTTTGACTTGTCTTCCTTTAAATTCAATTTTTGATATCAATGATATTCTCTTTCAACTTTAATTCACAGGTATACCAGGTGATTTTTCTGAATTGAATCAGTCGAAAAACTCATGGAAAAATATTACGATAAAAAATTTATGGTTTTGTATGGGAAATCCACTTATGCTTTAATTTCCTTCATTTCTCCCACCCTTGAGGGGGGGGAAGATGGGCAAACTTTAATATAACATGCGCAGTACAATTTTTGAAACAAAACAATCCTACTTTCTCTTAATGAGAAATAAATGGATATACATTCTCCATAATGGTTAGAAATTCAGTGTTGTTTGTAATCTTGCCCTGACTAGTGTTGTTATTTATATATTTGTTAAATCTTCTTTGTGCTTGAGACAATGTCGTTTAATAACCAGAGTTCCGACATGATCCCAATACAAGTTGGAAAGTACTGTTTTATGGATCGTCTATATTGTTTTATATTTTCGAATAGATTATTCAATTTAAAATTTGATATTATGATCCAATAATAAAAAAATAAATTATGACTTTTCAAAATATCACTGAATTTTCTTAGGAGTTTTTCAGGGTTCAA
This sequence comes from Harmonia axyridis, assembly GCF_914767665.1. Taxonomy (NCBI): domain Eukaryota; kingdom Metazoa; phylum Arthropoda; class Insecta; order Coleoptera; family Coccinellidae; genus Harmonia; species Harmonia axyridis. The sequence continues at coordinate 38,765,423 of NC_059504.1, forward strand.
AATATTTATTTTAGAAAAAAAAAATTTAATCAAGAATGACAAATTGAAAATGAAATGTTTTACTCTAATACCTAATTAAATTTTAAATTTCTTATCTATAATTCTTCAACCTTCTAACAAACTTCAAATTTTTGCGGATACTTGTCCGCAAATAATTCGATTAAATGTTTCAAAGAAATGTCTTATTTTGACCTGAAAAATGCGCCTCTGAGATCTTGACATATTTTCAAACACCATGTATTATGATTTTTGAATTAATTATTATCATATTTATTTGAGATTTTATGCAATGAATTGATCTTGGCATGAAAGTATTAGTCATTTTCGATTTCGACGGAAGTTTTGAAATATTATCCTCAATTTTATTATTTTCCCGATTTTGGAGAGATACCGTTAAACTTTTTATGAGATATTTAAAAAAATAGAGTAATAATCTTACTTTATTAGAAAATAATCATATATCATCTAGATTTGAAACATGATTTTTATTGCTGAATATGCAGAATATAAACGGAAGAAAGAATATTTGAAGAGAATAGTGAGACTCACGACATCAAAGATGCAGGATGACGAAAGTGATGTGGAGAGCGGCTCAATGTGCTACAGAATCCATTACAAAATCTACATAGAGGCTCTGGAGCAATTATTAGGCAAGGAAGTAGTTGAGAGAAAAATAAAAGATAAGGAGGAAAGAGAAAAGAGAGAGAAAGAAGAAAAGAAAATTGAAGAAAGAACCTGGACCGAAAAGTTAGCAATTTTCAAAGCTATGAACAGAGCTTCTTGCTATGAGCAACTCTTGGATCAAGTAATTATCGGACAAGAAAGTATAAAAGATGCAAATTTGTTAATGGCGAACCTCTGTAGCCAGGACAAACAAAGAAATACACATAGACATTTAGAATTCACTCCTACTGTACCAAAAAGGGCTTTGTAAACTGATGGTTGTTAAAATATGAATAGATAGAACCAAATATGGTGAATCAAAAAATATACCAAAGAAATATTAAAAACAATTTCTCATTCTGGATTTTTAGCATTTATTTTCAATACTCCATTAAATTTATCAGAAAAAATTATAGGGTTCTAATTCAAATTATTATCTGAGATGATCTGAAAATATGTAAATATATTGTATATAGTTCTGTATTAAAATAAAAAAATATAAAAAATAAAGCTTTTTAAATTATTCGAAATGAACTCAACTGGTAAGATTGCGGACTAACAGGTCATTAAAAATAAAGAAAATCTTTCCTTTGAATCATTCAATTTTCATTTTGTGAAATTCAATCGGATGTGATTAGTGGAATTCTCATCTTACCTATATGAGAAAAGTTACAAAATTATAATAGAATTTTCATCCCCATTAATGAAGGCAATGAATATCTTGTTTGTAGTACCTCCTAAAAAGATTATTCCATAAGAAAATCATTTACTGATGTAGAGAAAATTCATATCTATGAGAAAAATTCATATTTTCTTTATTCGTGAAATATATCAATGTTGTGCAAAAAAATTATCAAATAATATTAGATTCAAGCATGTTGTGTCACTCATATAGAAATTGCATGTAGTTATATTTCTGTTTCTACTCTGCATCTATATTTTCAGGTTAATAATAACTTTTTCCGAAAGAGAGAAATTCGTATTTTAAAATTTTTCAACAAATATTATGTAACACAGCTGAATTTACCTTTTTTTTCAACGCAATTTTCAAATATAATTACTTGAATCAACCTGCACATGTGCAGTTCAATTTATGTAACAAAAAAATCCTACTTCCCGCTAATGAAAAATAAGTGTATAAATATATTCTTAGTACGAGTTATAAATTCAGTGTTGTTTTTAATCTTACCCTGATTATTATTTATATTTATATATTTGTGAGTTCTTCTTTGTGCTTGAGACAATGTCCTCTAATAATCAGAGTTCCGACATGCTCACAATGCGAATTGGTGAATACCTATTTCTATGTCGTTATCAATCTGTATTTCAATTATTCCTAAACATATAATACTCATATACAGGGTGTTTCCTAAACATGCGGCAAAAATTCAGGGGGTTGTTCCTTGGACTATTCTAAGAATATTTTGTCCTTTGATGATTTTTGAAAAACCTATTTGTTTCGAAGATATAGGGGAAACAAAATTTCAGATAATAACATTTTATTATGAAAAATTACATGAAAATTCAACTCAACCTACAAAAACTGTTGAAAATGACCACCTCTACAGCATACAAGCATCCAATCTTCTCCTCATTGACTACCGAACCCTTTCAAAAACACCAGGATCATTTCTTATTAAGTTACACCCAGCAATGATCCGATTTCGCAAGTCTTCCACATTTTCTACTGGAGTGGTATAAACTAATGATTTTAGTCAAAAAACTGGCCGTTTTTAGTAATTGGAATGTTGTTAAACAAATTTAAAAATAAATTGTACCTACTTAGTAAACACAGTGCGGTACGCATTTTTATTTAAACTATTATTAATTTTAAAAATATGAAAAATGTTGTTCGCCCTGTATCTTCGAAACAAAGAGGTTTTTCAAAAATCATCCAAGGACAAAACATGCTTAAAATAGTCCAAGGAACAACCCCCTGAATTTTTGCCGCATGTTTAGGAAACACCCTGTATACAGGCTCCTGCAATAGTGTGTTAGGCTTCCATAGTTGCCAAACCAGATGTTTTAGAAATTTAGTTGAAAAGCATCTCCTTTGTACTTTCGATTCTGCATCTCTGGAAATTATTTTCTGATATACAGGGTGTTACAATTACATAGATATTTTTCTATGTATTTGTTGATTTATTTGGAAATGAACATATATTTATGTATTTATTTTTAATTTTGCATCTCTGGAAATAATTTTCTAATATACAGGGTGTTCCAAAAAAAAATTTTCAGCAAAAAAAATAATTATTCAATATATGAATAAACATCCTAATGCTTTTCAACTAAAGTCTTCAAACGTCTGGTTTGGCAGCTATGGTAGCCTAACGCACTATTGCAGGACCCTGTATAATATTCTCTTCCCTTTGAATTAAATTTTCATATGTGAAATTCAATCGGCTGTGATTCGTGAAATTCAATCGAATGTGATTAGTGAAATTCGAGCGATACAAGTTTAAAATAAAATTGTCATTTCTATTGATGCAGGCATTGAATAACTTGTATATTGCGTGAAAGAATTATTGAAAATAAAAAAAAAACAAATAAATTTTTCGAGTATACTTCAAATTGATTATATAGAACGAAATATATGAGGAAGGACTACTACAATTCAGAACATTAATGAAAAAATTAAGTATAAATCAAAACATTATGCCAATTCGACGTGATAATATCCTACCAAATTTCAACCCAACCTGAGACGTATATGTGTTTCATTTGGACGGCACACCTCAAGAAAAGCATTAAAATTACGTAAGAACAATAAGGAAGATGAAATTTATTTTGTATATGTATATTGTAGGTTTATATTCCTGTATTGAAATATAGAATTTAAAAATGAAACTTTCAATTAATTGGAACAAACTCAAATGAGGAGATTGCAGACTAGCAGTAAATTATGACCTCCTTGAATAATTCAATTTTCATATTGTGAAATTTAATAGTATGTGAATAATGAAATTTTTATATTCGAACAAGCCCTAGGCTTAAAATAAGACGAAGAAGAAGAAGAACAAAGATACATATTAACAATAGAATTGTCATCCCTATTGCTGAAAGCATAGAATATCTTGTATATAATGATTTTTAAAATTATTATCATATGTATAGCATTATTATGACCGAACTAGTTACCAACTTTTGACTTGTCTTCCTTTAAATTCAATTTTTGATATCAATGATATTCTCTTTCAACTTTAATTCACAGGTATACCAGGTGATTTTTCTGAATTGAATCAGTCGAAAAACTCATGGAAAAATGTTACGATAAAAAATTTATGGTTTTGAAGGGGAAATCCACTTATGCTATAATTTCCTTCATTTCTCTCACCCTTGAGGGGGGGGAAGAGGAGCAAACTTTAATATAACATGCGCAGTACAATTTTTGAAACAAAACAATCCTACTTTCTCTTAATGAGAAATAAATGGATATACATTTTCCATAATGGTTAGAAATTCAGTGTTGTTTGTAATCTTGCCCTGACTAGTGCTGTTATTTATATATTTGTTGAATCTTCTTTGTGCTTGAGACAATGTCGTTTAATAACCAGAGTTCCGACATGATCCCAATACAAGTTGGTAAGTACTGTTTTATGGATCGTCTATATTGTTTTATATTTTCGAATAGATTATTCAATTTAAAATTTGATATTATGATCCAATAATAAAAAAATAAATTATGACTTTTCAAAATATCACTGAATTTTCTTAGGAGTTTTTCAGGGTTCAAAATATTTATTTTAGAAAAAAAAAATTTAATCAAGAATGACAAATTGAAAATGAAACGTTTTACTCTAATACCTAATTAACTCTTAAATTTCTTATCTATAATTCTTCAACCTTCTAACAAACTTCAAATTTTTGCGGACACTTGTCCGCAAATAATTCGATTAAATGTTTCAAAGAAATGTCTTATTTTGACCTGAAAAATGCGCCTCTGAGATCTTGACATATTTTCAAACACCATGTATTATGATTTTTGAATTAATTATTATCATATTTATTTGAGATTTCATGCAATGAATTGATCTTGGCATGAAAGTATTAGTCATTTTCGATTTCTATGGAAGTTTTGAAATATTATCCTCAATTTTATTATTTTCCCGATTTGGAGAGATACCGTTAAACTTTTTATGAGATATTTAAAAAAATAGAGTAATAATCTTACTTTATTAGAAAATTATCATATATCATTTAGATTTGAAACATGATTTTTATTGCAGAATATGCAGAATATAAACGGAAGAAAGAATATTTGAAGAGAATAGTGAGACTCACGACATCAAAGATGCAGGATGACGAAAGTGATGTGGAGAGCGGCTCAATGAGCTACAGAATCCATTACAAAATCTACATAGAGGCTCTGGAGCAATTATTAGGCAAGGAAGTAGTTGAGAGAAAAATAAAAGATAAGGAGGAAAGAGAAAAGAGAGAGAAAGAAGAAAAGAAAATTGAAGAAAGAACCTGGACCGAAAAGTTAGCAATTTTCAAAGCTATGAACAGAGCTTCTTGCTATAAGCAACTCTTGGATCAAGTAATTATCGGACAAGAAAGTATAAAAGATGCAAATTTGTTAATGGCGAACCTCTGTAGCCAGGACAAACAAAGAAATACACATAGACATTTAGAATTCACTCCTACTGTACCAAAAAGAGCTTTGTAAACTTATGGTTGTTAAAATATGAATAGATAGAACCAAATATGGTGAATCAAAAAATATACCAAAGAAATATTAAAAACAATTTCTCATTCTGGAGTTTTAGCATTTATTTTCAATACTCCATTAAATTTATCAGAAAAAATTATAGGGTTCTAATTCAAATTATTATCTGAGATGATCTGAAAATATGTAAATATATTGTATATAGTTCTGTATTAAAATAAAAAAATATAAAAAATAAAGCTTTTTAAATTATTCGAAATGAACTCAACTGGTAAGATTGCGGACTAACAGGTCATTAAAAATAAAGAAAATCTTCCCTTTGAATCATTCAATTTTCATTTTGTGAAATTCAATCGGATGTGATTAGTGGAATTCTCATCTTATCTATATGAGAAAAGTTACAAAATTATAATAGAATTTTCATCCCCATTAATGAAGGCAATGAATATCTTGTTTGTAGTACCTCCTAAAAAGATTATTCCATAAGAAAATCATTTACTGATGTAGAGAAAATTCATATCTATGAGAAAAATTCATATTTTCTTTATTCGTGAAATATATCAATGTTGTGCAAAAAAATTATCAAATAATATTAGATTCAAGCATGTTGTGTCACTCATATAGAAATTGCATGTAGTTATATTTCTGTTTCTACTCTGCATCTATATTTTCAGGTTAATAATAACTTTTTCCGAAAGAGAGAAATTCGTATTTTAAAATTTTTCAACAAATATTATGTAACACAGCTGAATTTACCTTTTTTTTCAACGCAATTTTTAAATATAATTATTTGAATCAACCTGCACATGTGCAGTTCAATTTATGTAACAAAAAAATCCTACTTCCCGTTAATGAAAAATAAGTGTATAAATATATTCTTAGTACGAGTTATAAATTCAGTGTTGTTTTTAATCTTACCCTGATTATTATTTATATTTATATATTTGTGAGTTCTTCTTTGTGCTTGAGACAATGTCCTCTAATAATCAGAGTTCCGACATGCTCACAATGCGAATTGGTGAATACCTATTTCTATGTCGTTATCAATCTGTATTTCAATTATTCCTAAACATATAATACTCATATATACAGGCTCCTGCAATAGTGTGTTAGGCTTCCATAGTTGCCAAACCAGATGTTTTAGAAATTTAGTTGAAAAGCATCTCCTTTGTACTTTCGATTCTGCATCTCTGGAAATTATTTTCTGATATACAGGGTGTTACAATTACATAGATATTTTTCTATGTAATTGTTGATTTATTTGGAAATGAACATATATTTATGTATTTATTTTTAATTTTGCATCTCTGGAAATAATTTTCTAATATGTTCCAAAAAAAAATTTTCAGCAAAAAAAATAATTATTCAATATATGAATAAACATCCTAATGCTTTTCAACTAAAGTCCTCAAACGTCTGGTTTGGCAGCTATGGTAGCCTAACGCACTATTGCAGGACCCTGTATAATATTCTCTTCCCTTTGAATTAAATTTTCATATGTGAAATTCAATCGGCTGTGATTCGTGAAATTCAATCGGATGTAATTAGTGAAATTCGAGCGATACAAGTTTAAAATAAAATTGTCATTTCTATTGATGAAGGCATTGAATAACTTGTATATTGCGTGAAAGCATTATTGAAAATAAATAAAAAACAAATAAATTTTTCGAGTATACTTCAAATTGTTTATATAGAACGAAATATATGAGGACTACTACAATTCAGAACATTAATGAAAAAATTAAGTATAAATCAAAACATTATGCCAATTTGACGTGACAATATCCTACCAAATTTCAACCCAACCTGAGACGTATATGTGTTTCATTTGGACGGCACACCTCAAGAAAAGCATTAAAATTACGTAAGAACAATAAGGAAGATGAAATTTATTTTGTATATGTATATTGTAGGTTTATATTCCTGTATTGAAATATAGAATTTAAAAATGAAACTTTCAATTAATTGGAAGAAACTCAAATGAGGAGATTGCAGACTAGCAGTAAATTATGTCCCCCTTGAATAATTCAATTTTCATATTGTGAAATTTAATAGTATGCGAATAATGAAATTTTTATATTCGAACAAGCCCTAGGCTTAAATTAAGACGAAGAAGAAGAAGAACAAAGATACAAATTAACAATAGAATTGTCATCCCTATTGCTGAAAGCATAGAATATCTTGTATATAATGATTTTTAAAATTATTATCATATGTATAGCATTATTATGACCGAACTAGTTACCAACTTTTGACTTGTCTTCCTTTAAATTCAATTTTTGATATCGATGATATTCTCTTTCAACTTTAATTCACAGGTATACCAGGTGATTTTTCTGAATTGAATCAGTCGAAAAACTCATGGAAAAATGTTACGATAAAAAATTTATGGTTTAATTTCCTTCATTTCTCTCACCCTTGAGGGGGGGGGGAAGAAGGGCAAACTTTAATATAACATGCGCAGTACAATTTTTGAAACAAAACAATCCTTCTTTCTCTTAATGAGAAATAAATGGATATACATTCTCCATAATGGTTAGAAATTCAGTGTTGTTTGTAATCTTGCCCTGACTAGTGCTGTTATTTATATATTTGTTGAATCTTCTTTGTGCTTGAGACAATGTCGTTTAATGACCAGAGTTCCGACATGATCCCAATACAAGTTGGTAAGTACTGTTTTATGGATCGTCTATATTGTTTTATATTTTCGAATAGATTATTCAATTTAAAATTTGATATTATGATCCAATAATAAAAAAATAAATTATGACTTTTCAAAATATCACTGAATTTTCTTAGGAGTTTTTCAGGGTTCAAAATATTTATTTTAGAAAAAAAAAATTTAATCAAGAATGACAAATTGAAAATGAAACGTTTTACTCTAATACCTAATTAAATCTTAAATTTCTTATCTATAATTCTTCAACCTTCTAACAAACTTCAAATTTTTGCGGACACTTGTCCGCAAATAATTCGATTAAATGTTTCAAAGAAATGTCTTATTTTGACCTGAAAAATGCGCCTCTGAGATCTTGACATATTTTCAAACACCATGTATTATGATTTTTGAATTAATTATTATCATATTTATTTGAGATTTTATGCAATGAATTGATCTTGGCATGAAAGTATTAGTCATTTTCGATTTCTACGGAAGTTTTGAAATATTATCCCCAATTTTATTATTTTCCCGATTTTGGAGAGATACCGTTAAACTTTTTATGAGATATTTAAAAAAATAGAGTAATAATCTTACTTTATTAGAAAATTATCATATATCATTTAGATTTGAAACATGATTTTTATTGCAGAATATGCAGAATATAAACGGAAGAAAGAATATTTGAAGAGAATAGTGAGACTCACGACATCAAAGATGCAGGATGACGAAAGTGATGTGGAGAGCGGCTCAATGAGCTACAGAATCCATTACAAAATCTACATAGAGGCTCTGGAGCAATTATTAGGCAAGGAAGTAGTTGAGAGAAAAATAAAAGATAAGGAGGAAAGAGAAAAGAGAGAGAAAGAAGAAAAGAAAATTGAAGAAAGAACCTGGACCGAAAAGTTAGCAATTTTCAAAGCTATGAACAGAGCTTCTTGCTATAAGCAACTCTTGGATCAAGTAATTATCGGACAAGAAAGTATAAAAGATGCAAATTTGTTAATGGCGAACCTCTGTAGCCAGGACAAACAAAGAAATACACATAGACATTTAGAATTCACTCCTACTGTACCAAAAAGAGCTTTGTAAACTGATGGTTGTTAAAATATGAATAGATAGAACCAAATATGGTGAATCAAAAAATATACCAAAGAAATATTAAAAACAATTTCTCATTCTGGAGTTTTAGCATTTATTTTCAATACTCCATTAAATTTATCAGAAAAAATTATAGGGTTCTAATTCAAATTATTATCTGAGATGATCTGAAAATATGTAAATATATTGTATATAGTTCTGTATTAAAATAAAAAAATATAAAAAATAAAGCTTTTTAAATTATTCGAAATGAACTCAACTGGTAAGATTGCGGACTAACAGGTCATTAAAAATAAAGAAAATCTTCCCTTTGAATCATTCAATTTTCATTTTGTGAAATTCAATCGGATGTGATTAGTGGAATTCTCATCTTATCTATATGAGAAAAGTTAGAAAATTATAATAGAATTTTCATCCCCATTAATGAAGGCAATGAATATCTTGTTTGTAGTACCTCCTAAAAAGATTATTCCATAAGAAAATCATTTACTGATGTAGAGAAAATTCATATCTATGAGAAAAATTCATATTTTCTTTATTCGTGAAATATATCAATGTTGTGCAAAAAAATTATCAAATAATATTAGATTCAAGCATGTTGTGTCACTCATATAGAAATTGCATGTAGTTATATTTCTGTTTCTACTCTGCATCTATATTTTCAGGTTAATAATAACTTTTTCCGAAAGAGAGAAATTCGTATTTTAAAATTTTTCAACAAATATTATGTAACACAGCTGAATTTACCTTTTTTTTCAACGCAATTTTCAAATATAATTATTTGAATCAACCTGCACATGTGCAGTTCAATTTATGTAACAAAAAAATCCTACTTCCCGTTAATGAAAAATAAGTGTATAAATATATTCTTAGTACGAGTTATAAATTCAGTGTTGTTTTTAATCTTACCCTGATTATTATTTATATTTATATATTTGTGAGTTCTTCTTTGTGCTTGAGACAATGTCCTCTAATAATCAGAGTTCCGACATGCTCACAATGCGAATTGGTGAATACCTATTTCTATGTCGTTATCAATCTGTATTTCAATTATTCCTAAACATATAATACTCATATATACAGGCTCCTGCAATAGTGTGTTAGGCTTCCATAGTTGCCAAACCAGATGTTTTAGAAATTTAGTTGAAAAGCATCTCCTTTGTACTTTCGATTCTGCATCTCTGGAAATTATTTTCTGATATACAGGGTGTTACAATTACATAGATATTTTTCTATGTAATTGTTGATTTATTTGGAAATGAACATATATTTATGTATTTATTTTTAATTTTGCATCTCTGGAAATAATTTTCTAATATGTTCCAAAAAAAAATTTTCAGCAAAAAAAATAATTATTCAATATATGAATAAACATCCTAATGCTTTTCAACTAAAGTCCTCAAACGTCTGGTTTGGCAGCTATGGTAGCCTAACGCACTATTGCAGGACCCTGTATAATATTCTCTTCCCTTTGAATTAAATTTTCATATGTGAAATTCAATCGGCTGTGATTCGTGAAATTCAATCGGATGTAATTAGTGAAATTCGAGCGATACAAGTTTAAAATAAAATTGTCATTTCTATTGATGAAGGCATTGAATAACTTGTATATTGCGTGAAAGCATTATTGAAAATAAATAAAAAACAAATAAATTTTTCGAGTATACTTCAAATTGTTTATATAGAACGAAATATATGAGGACTACTACAATTCAGAACATTAATGAAAAAATTAAGTATAAATCAAAACATTATGCCAATTTGACGTGACAATATCCTACCAAATTTCAACCCAACCTGAGACGTATATGTGTTTCATTTGGACGGCACACCTCAAGAAAAGCATTAAAATTACGTAAGAACAATAAGGAAGATGAAATTTATTTTGTATATGTATATTGTAGGTTTATATTCCTGTATTGAAATATAGAATTTAAAAATGAAACTTTCAATTAATTGGAAGAAACTCAAATGAGGAGATTGCAGACTAGCAGTAAATTATGTCCCCCTTGAATAATTCAATTTTCATATTGTGAAATTTAATAGTATGCGAATAATGAAATTTTTATATTCGAACAAGCCCTAGGCTTAAATTAAGACGAAGAAGAAGAAGAACAAAGATACAAATTAACAATAGAATTGTCATCCCTATTGCTGAAAGCATAGAATATCTTGTATATAATGATTTTTAAAATTATTATCATATGTATAGCATTATTATGACCGAACTAGTTACCAACTTTTGACTTGTCTTCCTTTAAATTCAATTTTTGATATCGATGATATTCTCTTTCAACTTTAATTCACAGGTATACCAGGTGATTTTTCTGAATTGAATCAGTCGAAAAACTCATGGAAAAATGTTACGATAAAAAATTTATGGTTTAATTTCCTTCATTTCTCTCACCCTTGAGGGGGGGGGGAAGAAGGGCAAACTTTAATATAACATGCGCAGTACAATTTTTGAAACAAAACAATCCTTCTTCCTCTTAATGAGAAATAAATGGATATACATTCTCCATAATGGTTAGAAATTCAGTGTTGTTTGTAATCTTGCCCTGACTAGTGCTGTTATTTATATATTTGTTGAATCTTCTTTGTGCTTGAGACAATGTCGTTTAATGACCAGAGTTCCGACATGATCCCAATACAAGTTGGTAAGTACTGTTTTATGGATCGTCTATATTGTTTTATATTTTCGAATAGATTATTCAATTTAAAATTTGATATTATGATCCAATAATAAAAAAATAAATTATGACTTTTCAAAATATCACTGAATTTTCTTAGGAGTTTTTCAGGGTTCAAAATATTTATTTTAGAAAAAAAAAATTTAATCAAGAATGACAAATTGAAAATGAAACGTTTTACTCTAATACCTAATTAAATCTTAAATTTCTTATCTATAATTCTTCAACCTTCTAACAAACTTCAAATTTTTGCGGACACTTGTCCGCAAATAATTCGATTAAATGTTTCAAAGAAATGTCTTATTTTGACCTGAAAAATGCGCCTCTGAGATCTTGACATATTTTCAAACACCATGTATTATGATTTTTGAATTAATTATTATCATATTTATTTGAGATTTTATGCAATGAATTGATCTTGGCATGAAAGTATTAGTCATTTTCGATTTCTACGGAAGTTTTGAAATATTATCCCCAATTTTATTATTTTCCCGATTTTGGAGAGATACCGTTAAACTTTTTATGAGATATTTAAAAAAATAGAGTAATAATCTTACTTTATTAGAAAATTATCATATATCATTTAGATTTGAAACATGATTTTTATTGCAGAATATGCAGAATATAAACGGAAGAAAGAATATTTGAAGAGAATAGTGAGACTCACGACATCAAAGATGCAGGATGACGAAAGTGATGTGGAGAGCGGCTCAATGAGCTACAGAATCCATTACAAAATCTACATAGAGGCTCTGGAGCAATTATTAGGCAAGGAAGTAGTTGAGAGAAAAATAAAAGATAAGGGGGAAAGAGAAAAAAGAGAGAAAGAAGAAAAGAAAATTGAAGAAAGAACCTGGACCGAAAAGTTAGCAATTTTCAAAGCTATGAACAGAGCTTCTTGCTATAAGCAACTCTTGGATCAAGTAATTATCGGACAAGAAAGTATAAAAGATGCAAATTTGTTAATGGCGAACCTCTGTAGCCAGGACAAACAAAGAAATACACATAGACATTTAGAATTCACTCCTACTGTACCAAAAAGGGCTTTGTAAACTGATGGTTGTTAAAATATGAATAGATAGAACCAAATATGGTGAATCAAAAAATATACCAAAGAAATATTAAAAACAATTTCTCATTCTGGAGTTTTAGCATTTATTTTCAATACTCCATTAAATTTATCAGAAAAAATTATAGGGTTCTAATTCAAATTATTATCTGAGATGATCTGAAAATATGTAAATATATTGTATATAGTTCTGTATTAAAATAAAAAAATATAAAAAATAAAGCTTTTTAAATTATTCGAAATGAACTCAACTGGTAAGATTGCGGACTAACAGGTCATTAAAAATAAAGAAAATCTTCCCTTTAAATCATTCAATTTTCATTTTGTGAAATTCAATCGGATGTGATTAGTGGAATTCTCATCTTATCTATATGAGAAAAGTTACAAAATTATAATAGAATTTTCATCCCCATTAATGAAGGCAATGAATATCTTGTTTGTAGTACCTCCTAAAAAGATTATTCCATAAGAAAATCATTTACTGATGTAGAGAAAATTCATATCTATGAGAAAAATTCATATTTTCTTTATTCGTGAAATATATCAATGTTGTGCAAAAAAATTATCAAATAATATTAGATTCAAGCATGTTGTGTCACTCATATAGAAATTGCATGTAGTTATATTTCTGTTTCTACTCTGCATCTATATTTTCAGGTTAATAATAACTTTTTCCGAAAGAGAGAAATTCGTATTTTAAAATTTTTCAACAAATATTATGTAACACAGCTGAATTTACCTTTTTTTTCAACGCAATTTTCAAATATAATTATTTGAATCAACCTGCACATGTGCAGTTCAATATATGTAACAAAAAAATCCTACTTCCCGCTAATGAAAAATAAGTGTATAAATATATTCTTAGTACGAGTTATAAATTCAGTGTTGTTTTTAATCTTACCCTGATTATTATTTATATTTATATATTTGTGAGTTCTTCTTTGTGCTTGAGACAATGTCCTCTAATAATCAGAGTTCCGACATGCTCACAATGCGAATTTCTCTCACCCTTGAGGGGGGGGAAGAGGGGCAAACTTTAATATAACATGCGCAGTACAATTTTTGAAACAAAACAATCCTACTTTCTCTCAATGAGAAATAAATGGATATACATTCTCCATAATGGTTAGAAATTCAGTGTTGTTTGTAATCTTGCCCTGACTAGTGTTGTTATTTATTTATTTGTTGAATCTTCTTTGTGCTTGAGACAATGTCGTTTAATAACCAGAGTTCCGACATGATCCCAATACAAGTTGGTAAGTACTGTTATATGGATCGTCTATATTGTTTTATATTTTCGAATAGATTATTCAATTTAAAATTTGATATTATGATCCAATAATAAAAAAATAAATTATGACTTTTCAAAATATCACTGAATTTTCTTAGGAGTTTCTCAGGGTTCAAAATATTTATTTTAGAAAAAAAAAAATTAATCAAGAATGACAAATTGAAAATGAAACGTTTTACTCTAATACCTAATTAAATCTTAAATTTCTTATCTATAATTCTTCACCCTTCTAACAAACTTCAAATTTTTGCGGACACTTGTCCGCAAATAATTCGATTAAATGTTTCAAAGAAATGTCTTATTTTGACCTGAAGAATGCGCCTCTGAGATCTTGACATATTTTCAAACACCATGTATTATGATTTTTGAATTAATTATTATCATATTTATTTGGGATTTTATGCAATGAATTGATCTTGGCATGAAAGTATTAGTCATTTTCGATTTCTACGGAAGTTTTGAAATATTATCCTCAATTTTATTATTTTCCCGATTTTGGAGAGATACCGTTAAACTTTTTATGAGATATTTGAAAAAATAGAGTTATAATCTTACTTTATTAGAAAATTATATCATCTAGATTTGAAACATGATTTTTATTGCAGAATATAAACGGAAGAAAGAATATTTGAAGAGAATAGTGAGACTCACGACATCAAAGATGCAGGATGACGAAAGTGATGTGAAGAGCGGCTCAATGAGCTACAGAATCCATTACAAAATCTACATAGAGGCTCTGGAGCAATTATAAGGCAAGGAAGTAGTTGAGAGAAAAATAAAAGATAAGGAGGAAAGAGAAAAGAGAGAGAAAGAAGAAAAGAAAATTGAAGAAAGAACCTGGACCGAAAAGTTAGCAATTTTCAAAGCTATGAACAGAGCTTCTTGCTATAAGCAACTCTTGGATCAAGTAATTATCGGACAAGAAAGTATAAAAGATGCAAATTTGTTAATGGCGAACCTCTGTAGCCAGGACAAACAAAGAAATACACATAGACATTTAGAATTCACTCCTACTGTACCAAAAAGGGCTTTGTAAACTGATGGTTGTTAAAATATGAATAGATAGAACCAAATATGTTGAATCAAAAAATATACCAAAGAACTATTAAAAACAATTTCTCATTCTGGAGTTTTAGCATTTATTGTCAATACTCCATTAAATTTATCAGAAAAAATTATAGGGTTCTAATTCAAATTATTATCTGAGATGATCTGAAAATATGTAAATATATTGTATATAGTTCTGTATTAAAATAAAAAAATATAAAAAATAAAGCTTTTTGAATTATTCGAAATGAACTCAACTGGTAAGGTTGCGGACTAACAGGTCATTAAAAATAAAGAAAATCTTCCCTTTGAATCATTCAATTTTCATTTTGTGAAATTCAATCGGATGTGATTAGTGGAATTCTCATCTTATCTATATGAGAAAAGTTACAAAATTATAATAGAATTTTCATCCCCATTAATGAAGGCAATGAATATCTTGTTTGTAGTACCTCCTAAAAAGATTATTCCATAAGAAAATCATTTACTGATGTAGAGAAAATTCATATCTATGAGAAAAATTCATATTTTCTTTATTCGTGAAATATATCAATGTTGTGCAAAAAAATTATCAAATAATATTAGATTCAAGCATGTTGTGTCACTCATATAGAAATTGCATGTAGTTATATTTCTGTTTCTACTCTGCATCTATATTTTCAGGTTAATAATAACTTTTTCCGAAAGAGAGAAATTCGTATTTTAAAATTTTTCAACAAATATTATGTAACACAGCTGAATTTACCTTTTTTTTTCAACGCAATTTTCAAATATAATTATTTGAATCAACCTGCACATGTGCAGTTCAATTTATGTTGATTTATTTGGAAATGAACATATATTTATGTATTTATTTTTAATTTTGCATTTCTGGAAATTATTTTCTAATATACAGGGTGTTCCAAAAAAAAATATTCAGCAAAAAAAAATGATTATTCAATATATGAATGAACATCCTAATGCTTTTCAACTAAAGTCCTCAAACGTCTGGTTTGGCAGCTATGGTAGCCTAACGCACTATTGCAGGACCCTGTATAATATTCTCTTCCCTTTGAATTAAATTTTCATATGTGAAATTCAATCGGCTGTGATTCGTGAAATTCAATCGGATGTGATTAGTGAAATTCGAGCGATACAAGTTTAAAATAAAATTGTCATTTCTATTGATGAAGGCATTAAATAACTTGTATATTGCGTGAAAGAATTATTGAATTGGTTTTGGCTGATATTTGATATAAATATAATAAATTCAGTCAAAGTCTGAGAGGAGAGAACAGGGTATTCAAAATTCAGCAAGATTTCAGGATGTATTTGTTTTTTCAGGTCAAAAACCATTCGGGCGATTGAAACCTCTTGATACAAGTCCTCCATGATGACCTTCATTCATGGTATACGTTTGTTTCATTCTTCCCGGGACACCCTGTATGATGGTTTTTAAAATTATTATTCCATTAGTGAATCATTAACCAATGTGGTGAAAAGACGGCTTCAATTTAATTCGCCATTAATTAATTAACTGCTTCTTGGAACTGCATGATATAGAGATGATTTTAAACAAATATTTCGTAGAAAGTTTACAATCAACCTTACAGCAAAATAATTGTGAAGAATAATACTCCTTTTATATAGAACTTTCCATTACAGGAATTCAAAAATTGAAAAATAACAGAGGTATTTAATTGCATTAGTTTGATTATGTATTATTTTCGATAAAGTATGAGCTACAGTTGTTTATTAGCCTGTATCAGGCCCAACCAGACATAGCAACGACATCTTTTACATCTGCGTGTTCAACTGTCATTTCTCTGCATTTTTATTTGTTTAATAGCGTGTACAGCACAATTTTGTTCAGAGATATGATATTTATTAGAAAAGTTTATAAAATTCAATATCCGTGAAAAGTACCATGTTTTATGTTGTGCATAAAAATGATCAGATAATCTTAGATTCAAGCATGTTGTTTCTGCTATGAAAATTGCATTTGTATATTTTCATATTATGCGGAAAAGGGTCCTTCCGCCAAGATATGAAAAACAATCCTGCGATTTTTGGATTATACTATTTTTGCGTAATCATCGGTCATTTTCACGCCATAATTATTACGTAATATTTTTTACGTGGAAATAAAGCAAGATAGTTTCACTGAATAAAATAATAACGCTGACAAAGTTCCTCGATTATGACTAGAACTAAACGAATAAAAACTGTGTATATTATGGGGAACATTTTCCATTTTTTTTTGTTTCTTTCTTTCCATTTATTTTACTTTGTTTTAATCGTTTGATATTCGAAGCTACCCTGAAAATTTCAATTGACTATTTCTCTCCGTTAAAGAATGAAAACGTCGAAATCTATATGTTAATAGAATTTAATTTTTTTTGTTAATTTTATTCTATTCATTTTATACATTTTGATTTTGTTATTTCTTTTCAGGTTGATAACTTGAAATATAAAAACCTTTTCTCATTCAAAATATCTTACTATTTCGAATCGGTTCAATTCAGTTAAGTTCTGCTATACTTCTACTCTCACTCGTCATTAATAGTACTTATGTTGAAGAGGTTCAATATTTATTGCGATTAAAAAACTTCACTTTCAACGGTTTCTAATGAGGTGTTCAGTGTTAAGAGCTCGAAATATAGAATACCTTGTATAAAGAGTTTAGTATTTGCAATTTTTTTTTGGTAATTGGTGCTTAGTAATCGAAGCTCTTTTTCAAGTGCTTAGTGCTCGAAGTACATTTATCAGTGCTCGTCAAAGCTACGATGACAGGCTATTATTCTTAACGACGTCATCATCATAAATAATTGAAACAATCAGAGTCCCATAGATACATCCAAAATCAAATACACAAAGGGCTTGGGTAATAATGTAATAATAATTGGCGATTACATTAGTAGAAGACCTTCCTGGAAGTGAATAGAATAGAAAAATTGTACCTAGATAATACAAACTTTCTTATCGATTTTCAAACAAATTCCTATATTTATCATCCAGCTAATTAAAGTCTGAGATGTTCTAAAATTTTTTTTTTCGAATTATTATTTAAAATTTTTTCGTTTTTTCTATATATGGGGGGTTATGTTACCAATAACCCCCACTCATTACTCCTATGGCAACAATACTCGAAATGAATACGGCATCGATGATTTAACATCAAATAATTTTCTCAATAGAATGGAACCAATTCGAGGAATCATTGCCAAATAGGTAATTCAAATTTATATAGGGAATTGGAATCAGTAAATGACATAGACAAATGCATCAATAATTCGACAAAAACAAAATCAATTCAGCCCATATAGACCTTCTAAATAACTTATTTTAAACAATTAAGATTAATTATGTGAAAGAACTAATCATATATAAAACAGGCTTGAAAAAATTTTCAACGAAATTATAACATAATTTTTTTCAATAATATAAAATTCAGTTAAATCGAATCATTGAAGAAATATTATAATCAGCTCTCTCAAATCGAATCATTAGTTTTTACGAAAGATGTAATAACTTGTTCCTTAAAGAATAATGCAATCTCCATCATTCACAGACCTAAAGGATTAATTTATGGTGATGCAACTAGAGCTGAACATCTGGCAGAATCGTATGCCGAAATTCATAGATCGACACGCGATATGTCTTATCAACACATTAGAGTATTAGTAAATTGAATAGTCCAAAATTTTACCAACAAACATTACGACATACCACCGAAGGCATGAAGCTTTTGTAAGGAAATTTAACATCATGAATAGTTTCAAAACTCAAAAAGCTCCAGGTGAGGATGAAATAAATAATAAAATCCTTAAAAATCTTCATCGAAAGGCCATAGTTCAGCTTTATTATATTTTAACACTGGCCTGACAATGAAATATTTCTCAGATGCCTGGAAAAACACCAGTGTATCTTTCTCTGAACCGAAAATATATTCAAAATTTGCAACAAACTATCGCCCCATAAGTCTTTAATCAAACATGTTTAAAGGTTTTAAGGAAATCATTCAAAACAAAATAAAAGTACATAAATTCAAATATAAAGACCTCATTGATGAATCGTGAACTCCTTATTCAACTATATTCAACAATCATACTAATCGATGAAAAATATACTATAACAAATGAAAAATAAAAATCAATTCAAGGAAAACTAAAGTCATCTATTTCACCCATGAAAGGGAGATCAACAAAATTGTGAATAAGTTAATATTAAACAGCAAATCAATAAAAATGAAACTATCTAAAAAATTATATTTAAACGCACATTTGAGAAATATAGCACAAAGGCTATAAATAATACTTCGAAACATACAATAATACTTCGTAACATATAATAATACTTTGTAACATATAATAATACTTCGAAACATTTCCATTCATCGACAGAAATAATAAACTCAGTAGAAAGTTAAAACTAACAATATACAAACAAAGTATTGAACCGCCTTTCTTGTATGCAAATCCAATTAGTTGTATCTACTACATTGAACACCAATTACAGAAAACTTCAAATGATCTAGAATAAATTTCTTCGAACTATTTCAAATAGAAGGAAACGAATCAATATCGGTAAGATAAGAACCATCCCAGAAAATAAAAAAAAAACAAATAAATTTTTCGAGTATACTTCAAATTGATTATATAGAACGAAATATATGAGGAAAACTACAATTCAGAACATTAAGGAAAAAATTAAGTATAAATCAAAACATTATGCCAATTTGACGTGATAATATCCTACCAAATTTCAACCCAACCTGAGGCGTATATGTGTTTCATTTGGACGGCACACCTCAAGAAAAGCATTAAAATTACGTTAGAACAATAAGGAAGATGAAATTTATTTTGTATATGTATATATTAGGTTTATATTCCTGTATTGAAATATAGAATTTAAAAATGAAACTTTCAATTTATTGGAAGAAACTCGAATGGGGAGATTGCAGACTAGCAGTAAATTATGTCCCCCTTGAATAATTCAATTTTCATATTGTGAAATTTAATAGTATGTGAATAATGAAATTTTTATATTCGAACAAGCCCTAGGCTTAAATTAGGACGAAGAAGAAGAAGAACAGAGATACAAATTAACAATAGAATTGTCATCCCTATTGCTGAAAGCATAGAATATCTTGTATATAATGATTTTTAAAATTATTATCATATGTATAGCATTATTATGACCGAACTAGTTACCAACTTTTGACTTGTCTTCCTTTAAATTCAATTTTGATATCAATAATATTCTCTTTCAACTTTAGTTCACAGGTATACCAGGTGATTTTTCTGAATTGAATCAATCGAAGAACTCATGGAAAAATGTTTCGATAAAAATTCATGGTTTTGAAGGGGAAATCCACTTATGCTATAATTTCTTCCATTTCTCTCACCCTTGAGGGGGGGGGGGAAGAGGGGCAATTTTTAATATAACAAATGGGAACAACTTTTTTTTCTGCAGATTCCAATTCTATAATTTTATTTTTAAATGTTCTGATTTGATATTTAATAACTTATCAATCTGTAATTTCAATTACTCTTGAACATATAATACTATCATTTCGAACTTCGTGAATAAGTTATTGAATTGGTTTTGACTGATATTTGATATAATTTATAATAAATTTAGCCAAAGGCGATGAATATCTAGAACAGAGTATTTCAAAATACAGCATCAAGATTTCAGGATGTATTTGTTTTTTCCGATCAAAATAAGAAGTTTCTTTCCATAAACATGTGTCCGCATACGCTTCATTACCGAAGTACCTATAAAGCGTTAACAATTCAAGAATTTTTTAGGTTTTTCTTCATAGCTTTTTCAGTTTATGAGATATTAAGATCAAATTTGAAATTAAGGTTATATTTTAGGGTTTACGTCATCCACATCCTTTTTCGCCTCAAATACTTTTTCGTAGTAGGTCGCTGGTGGATTCTAACATATATACTTACTTGTCTCATACATTCTCTGTAATATCTATTATACCAATAAATATTATTATGAAATGAATTTCAATGCATTTTTGAGTTGAATAATTTTTTGGAATTCGCTACATTTCTTTGAAATTTTTAACAAAAAGTAGGAACCTTTAATCACAATGAAAACAAATATTTCTATGTGTTTGGTTTGTGATCTGAATTACAGAAATCCTTGAAAAATGTAAGAAACCCTACGAACCTATATTTCAAATTTGATCTCAAAAACTTTTTGGGATTTGTGGGTTTTTTTCTTTTAAGGTGTTAACTGTTTCATTGAATTTCTGTATTGTTGGAAGAGTTGTCTTTAGTGTATTGCTAACTTTATTTGTATATTTTTGTAAAGGATTATTTTTCGACATATGCTGTCTTTTCTGACATTACAAGTCCCGCATTTTTGTCTGCTTTCGTTAATATAAGGTTGTTATCAGTCCTACTTTTTTGTATTGATTTTATAATTTTTTGAATATATTTATTATTTTTAATTTGTGTCTGGTTGCATACTCTTACCTTTGTGTTCTTATAGATTTTCAAATCATCTGCTATATCTTCTGCTATTCTAAGGTATTCCGGGTTGTTTTTTCCTTGTACTTCTATATCAACTGACGTCCTATAAACATCTATAGTTTTAGGGATTGGTGCGAATTTGTGTCCTAGGTTTAAAATTCTCAACTCGTCTTCATTAAAATCAACCTCTGACATATTAGTAAACCTCGTATGAAATTTGTGGTTGTTCGGTGTTGGCGTTCTTATGATGTCCTAGAATCTTGACCTTGAATGTATGTTCTTGTCCGCTATTAGTTTCCAGAGTTTTGCTCTCCTTTTTCTATCTGGTTCGTAGTTAGAATAATATATGTCTTCTTCCAATTTTTCTATTAAGCTCTGATATTCTATGGTATGCAGGTGTATAATTCTTCAAATTATTTCAAATAAAACAAAACGATCCATTATTGATAAATTACATAAGATCGGTATCATAAAAACCATCCAAGAAAATAAAAAACAAATAAATTTTTCAAGTATACTTAGAATGAAATTGAATTTAATATCTGAACTACTTCATTTCGGAACACTAATATAAAAATTAAGCATAAATTAACACATCATACCAACATGACGCGATAGTCTCCAACCAAATCTTAACCCAACCTGAGACGTGTATTTTATTTATTGTATGTATTTATTTGGACGACACAACTCTAGAAAAATATTAAAACTACATAAGAACAATAAGGAATATGAATTGTATTATGTATATGTATTTTGAAGGTTTATATTTCTGTACTGCAATAAAGAATTTAAAAAATACAAATTTATATTTATTCGAAAGGAACTTGATTGAAGAGATTGCAGACTAGCAGTAAATAATGTTCTCTTCCTCATGAAACATTCAATTTTCATATTACGAAATTTGATAGTATGCCAATAATAAAATTCTTATCTTCGTACAAAGATTCAAATATACAATAGAATTGTCATTCCCACTGCTGAAGGCAATGAATTTCTTGTATAAATGTAATTTTTAAAATTATTATCATCATGTACAGCATTATTATGACTCAACTATATACTAAATATTATCTTTTATTTCTTTGAATCCAATTTTTGGTATCAATGATATTGTTTATCATGTTGTTCACAGGTACACCGGGTGATTTTCTGATTATTAATTATGAATTATTGATTATCAATTATGAATGAGATTATTTCTCTCAAATTTGAATCTATCTGCACATGCGCAGTACAATTTTTGAAACAAACAATCCTACTCTCGCTTAATGTGAAATAAATGGATATATATTTTCCGTTAGGGTTAGAACTTCAGTATTGTTTGTAATCTTGCCCTGACTAGTGTTCTCATTTATATATTTGTGAGTTCTTTTTTGTACTTGAGACAATGTCGTTTAATAATCAGAGTTCCGACATGCTCCCAATCCGAGTTGGTAAGTACCTATTCTATGTCGTTATCAATCATCTGTAATTTCAATTATTCTTGAACATATATAACTTTCATTTCAGTTTGCGTGAATTAATGATAGTCAAAATATAGAAAACAGGTTATATGATAGATAGATAAATGATTATTTAGATTCAAATTAATCATGAAATTATATTTTTTACATGCATGCATTTTTTTTACATTTTATGCAATTAATTGATCTTGGTGTTATAGTATTAGTCATTTTCTATTTGACGCAATTCATTGAAAAAATATTCGGCTGTTTTCCATGTTTTCTGATTGTGGAAATGTACCCTTCAATTTTGAAAAGAATATATGAAAAAATAGTATGCGAAACTTTTACTTTATTAGAATATTATTTTATGTTTATTGCAATGGAAACTGTTATTTCAGATGCAGAAACTGAAAGAAAGGGATACTTAATGAAAATATTGAAACTCACTATTCCAAAGCTGAATGACAAAAATATTTTGGATAGCAGTTTAATGAGCTACACAATTCATTACAAAATTTACAAAGAGGCCATGGAGCAATTATTTGGCAAGGAAGTAGTTGAGAGGAGAATAAAAGATATGGAAGAAAAAGAAAAGAGAGAGCAAGAAGAAAAAAAACATAAAGAAAAAACCCCAGCCGAAGAGTTAGAAATTAGTGAAGCTTTGAACAGAGCAGAGTACTATAAGCAGCTCTTGAATCAAATAATCAGCGGACAAAAAGATAAAAAAGATGCTAATTTGCTGATAACTAACCTCAGCAACAGGGACAAACAAAAAAAGAAACGAAGACATTTGGAATTCACTCCTACTGTACCAAAAAGAGCGTTGTAAACTGATGATTCTGGAGTACAAGCATTTATTTTCAATGCTACAAGTAATTCAACAGAAAAAAATATAGGGTCGTTATTTAAATTATTATTTTAGATGATGTGCATATTCATATTGTTTATAGTTCTGTTTTAAAATAAAATTTAAAAAATTAAACTATTTCATTTCTTCGAAAAAACTCGGGGAGGGCGAGCAATTAAAAATACATTATGTTATCTTTCCTTTGAATCATTCAATTTCCATATTGTGAAATTTAATGGGATGTGATTAGTGAAATTCTTATCTTTGAAAAGATATACAAGTTTACAATAGAATTGTCATTTCTATTGCTGAAGGCATAATGAATATTTTGTATATAGTCCTTTTTAAGATTATTATTCCATTAGCAAATCATTTACTAGAGCTGCGAAGAATGATGACATTATTTGATGATTATTCAATGAATTTCTTCTTGGAATTGAATGACACTTGTTCTTGAGAATAATTCTCTGAAATAGAGAATTTCTCATTGCAAGAATGTAATAATGGAAAAATTACGGCGGTATCTGATTTCATTATATTGATTGTATATTATTTTCGTATATATAATCTGTAGCTGTCAAAGAGCTTGTATCAGGTCCTACTAGTACTAGTCAGAATAACGACAACTTTTACAACTGCGTGTTCGACTGTAATTTCTGTGAATTTTAATTTTTCGGTTTGAAAGCCTGTCTGTTACAATTTTCTTCAGGGCTATACATGGTGTAACATGAGCCTAGTGGTGAATGCAGGCCTTTCAAGCCTTTTCCGCATTCATATGCGTGCGGAAAGTGAATAGCAGGGCCTTTTTCCGCACGAATTTGGAAAAGTACTACTTTCCAAACGTCAATGCGTGTAGAAGGTAATACTCTCGAAACGCTAGTAGAAAAAATAGTAAAGAAAAAAATGCTCCTCAACATAGCTGTCAAAATCAAATATTTCAATTCTAAAATTGAATTATGACTCGGAAAATAGCAATAATGGGTATTTCGATATGATTTTGTGTAACCCACTATCTGAATGACAACTATTCAAATAAATGGATGGATAGGAAATAGTGGCCCTGTGTCATGGCAATCAAGGTCACGGGATCTAACTATTCTCGATTACTTTTTGTGGGGTTATTTGAAGGATGAGGTATATGCCACTGAAATCACTTCGCGGAATCGGGTACAGCAGATATGCCTCGATAACTCTTATAGTATTCATTTAATGTATAGTAACCCTCTCTATTTTTGTATGTAGAATCCATTGAAATAATAAAAAATATAGGTTCTAATTTGTAAATCTTGAATTTTGATGAATTTTAGTCGCCCAAGTTCATGATCTTCTGATAAATACCCTTTTCATTTTTTGTCCAAACCGCAAACAATCTTATAATACTACGTATTCGCAGAATTGAAAAAGAAAAAAAATCGAAAAAATCTTTTTCTGCCGAAATTATGCCGAAAAATATGAGTCCTCATACCATTTTTTTCATAAGAATCCTATCAACTTATGAACCGTCGAGTTTTCACCCAAAGTGTGGCATATTGCCGAAATTGCCGTCAAAATCTATCCAATGATGCAATAATATACTGGGTGTGCCGTTTGAAATGAGGAAGTAGTCGTCTGTTGCCAGTAAGTTGTAGAGATCTGAAAATATTTTAGGGAGAAAGATCATTGTCTCAAACCCCAATATGCAAAGTTTCAGCTCAAAATTATAATTAGTTTTCCATAAACGTCTAATAGCCCATCCAGGTGAATCACCCTGTATGAAGGCTAGAGGACTTAGCTCTGAAACAAGCGTCAAAAACGCATAGTGTAATGGACAAATAAAGTCCAGAAATAGACATGAAAACAGGCGTCAGAAGAGGTACGAAAATGAAATAGTGTCATATAGAGTTTGAAGCGACAGAATACGTGCTTCTGGAAGGAAATGACACTTACAAAACAAAATCTTACTGTCATGAAACAAAGCAATAAGCTACAAATCACAAAATGCAGTATAAATATAAACATGAAAAAATTCTCAACCAATATTTTCATTAGTCGAAGATAATAATAATAAGGTTAACAATTAATTGTCTACATGACAGATGTAGACACAACACAAGCATGCATCACATCTGATCCGGATAGAAATATACAGGGCGCGTCAAAATTATGGAACAAATTTATTTTCTCAGAAGATAAATATTTGGCAACAAAATCCTGAGACAGATCAATTTTTGTTTCACTTTTACCAAATTTTTATGCATTTTTGAAGTATTTTTGTTGCATCCTGTGCCATCCCCATCAAGCCTCTAAATTTTTTGAATAAGGAAAGTGGGTCATGTGGTAATTTTTTGGCAAGGTCTCTGTATCTTCTTTACAGGCGTGCAGAAATTTTCAAGAAAAACATTTTTTTTCTTCAAAAATTAGTTACTTCGAAGAGGTTTTCAGTATGTGCACTTTGTTGTTTGAAGCGACTTATTCAAACAGAATACGTGCTTCTGATATAAGACAGTGTCATACATTAATCTTCGGCCATTTTTTACGATTGAGCTTGACACCGATGTGATGAATTTATCTCTGTAACGACTGCTGTAGATATTTATCTACACGACATGCCTACTTGATATATTCTCGTCTTGGATCATTGTGTTATACCCGTAACCGCGAACTTAATTTCAGTTCAGCACACGCTAAAATGCCGTTTATTGCTGAAGGAAAATGCATTTACATAGATTTTTTTTAACAGTTGTCTTATCATATTTTCATATCTTCTCTACATAAAAGTAGGTTTCGGGTTACCCTTAACTTACTAATATCTTTCTAATTTACTGATATCCTGCTGAACCTTTTAAAGTCAATCTTCATTCAATTTTTCGCATATTGCAAAAAAATAACACATTTCGTGCACAATGAGTTAAAGTGATATTCATCAATTTTAGAAAAAAACACATACTTAAATTGATGGGGTAATGGGTATAAAAGAATTTATTTGCGAAAGTGTAGATAATATGTCGAGAAGTATTTCGTTTTGTATGCGTGTGTCTGATTTCAGCCAGTTTTTAATTTTTTTTTAAATTTCTAAAATTTTTCCCTTTGGTATGCTCACATCCCTTAGGGGGCTCTCTTACAGAGTAGAAATGCTGCCTTAAGTTATTTCACTCAGAAATTGAATTCATTAAATATGAATTAACACATTATTCGGAAAAACACAGGTCCACGTTTACAATTAATCGAAAATTCTAGATATTCAATAGCTAATAAAATAATGATGCGAAGTGTGCTATTATTTCAAATGAACTTGTTTGAAAGAGTATCAATCCTAGATTCTGAGGAAAATTTAACTTTTCGAAAATTCGATGTACAGGGTGTTTCACAAGATGTGGAATAAAGAATATAATTTTCTCAGTCCGAACCTGCGATATCGACAAGTCATCAGGTGCAAATGTTAGGCATTGGTCTATACTCAATCCCCTCAAATTTTCATGAAGATCCATGCAGGCGTTCAAAAGTTATGCCGATTGAAAGTTTTTGATAAAATAAATAAAACAGCCCGTATTTCTGAAACGAATATAGCTAGAGCATATTTCGACACTGATTCAGACTCACCAAAATGCCCCACATCTGCTCTGGAAGCCTGTACAATCATTCGTGAAACACCCTGTATAATAGACCCATCTCATTGATAATAAAGAATTATCTCTTGACTTATTCGGATTCATTAAAATTAAGACAACAAGAGCAATACAAATTTCCACAGATATAAGAGAGTACTCACTGTAAAATAACCAATCTGCGATGGGACTGACTGCAACACCACACTTATAAACCTTTTGTTGGTTCCCTAATCCAAGAACCATAGTGGTAACGTATCCACCGTAACCCCATCCCCACAAACCCACACGAGTCTTGTCCAAATATTTGTACTTTTCGAACAGATACTGTAAAACTGACATTTGGTCTTGAACTTCTACACCACCGAGCTGGTGGTATAAGGCTTTGTCACTGAGTCCACAAGCACCTCTAACGTCTAATTTCACGTAAACTACATCACTGTGGCTGGACATGTACGTCCCCCAGTCCACTTCGTATTCGTCAGTCACTGATTTGCTGCCTGGCCTGCCATTACTGAAGCAAAAAATAAAAATTAGGCAAGTTCTCTTTTCTGGACTAAAATTAAATTAAATTGACTCTCCTTCTTTGGAGTCCATTTCATTGACTTTTGGTTTATTAGTCCAGTAGACAAATACAAAAAAGGTGAGTCTGCTGGTAAAAATTCCGAACTTAATGATACTTCTACAGGTTGTTCGGGGGTGTTGTGGGATGACTCTGTCAAGTTATCCAAGGACCATGTGCTTACTTGAGGGCGGCCGAAAAACCTCAACATTTCCGGCCTTTTTTCAGTTTTTTGCTCATAACCTCTGAACTAAGTAGTTTTCGAGCAAAACTTTCATTGTTAAAGTTGTAGATCATTAAATTCCCCACAATTTTGTATTCACAAACTTTTTCGTAAACCTAATATATATATATAGATTTGTTTGACCGCTTATACAGACCCGAATCGATATACTCTACCGACTTTTCAGTCCAAAACTGACGTTGTCAGACCCGACTCCGGGACTGGTAGCGTTTAACCATATATTCTTGATCAGGGACGTTCGGGGATGCCAGGGATAAATTTTCAGCCGGGTGTGAAAAATCGGTGAAACATCATAATATATACAGAAAACTTCAGGGTTCGGCCAGTGCGAGGGCGCTTATATCGAGAGTAACACGCTGTATATAATTGATATATTCGATCGACTACTCCAGACCCTAAATATGACAACGCTGTAGATTGTATATAAACTTAAACCTCACACTCCACACTGCTTATACAAACCCGGTATATAGGACCGACGTCGATAGAAATCATTTTTTATTTGTTCTTATAGAGCTCGTAAATCGGATATTCCATTTTTCTGAAATATACATCTAAAAACCATACGATTTGAAGCTTATACAAACCCGGTACATTGAATCGACGTCATGAGAATTGGATAGTGATCCTTTCGATTATGAACCTAGCAGTCATACTTGAAGAATTTATTAAAACTAATAGTATTTTTCCATAGGTAGTCGTTGTGATAAATGCTTTCTTTTAGAGAACTTGGAATTCTGCTTAAGGGAACAGAGATACATGAAAAATTTTATGAGTGGTACAAATTTTCTTATTAACTTGAATGAAACGCATACGTGAACGTAAGAGGTTCTTTCATATACATTTTTTTTAAATCTGTCCCAAACGTAAAAATCCGAAGTTGATGGAGCTGTACTTCTCACTGGGCACGAAACAGGTTCTGTCATATGTATCCTTCGATAAGGAAGCAATTCGTTCAAAAATATACCAACGTTGGGCCTAGAGCATGCGGAACACTCATTCTATTGAAAAATGATTTCACGCCTATCAATCAACGAAACTTCCAGAAAAGAAGTTTCATATCTGTTTCCGAAAATTCTTCATAATTTTCCTGCCTATGATTGCACGAAACTAGTGAATGCGGAACTTTCTCTTGAGAAAAAAAGAAGTAAATTCGCCAGATTCGAAAATATTTCTGGCAAATCAAAAGTTGCATGCCAAACATACTATTCAACCTCAAAGCGAAATAATTATCGAATTGGGATCAACGTGGAAAATGAAGACGAAAAATGAACTAAGGTAGAAAATCTTTTAAGAATCAAAAGAACTTCAAATTGAGGGTTATCAATAAATATGACTCAAACGACCGCAAATGAGTCATACCAACTTATTCTCCACGGTTCAAGTCTTATTTGGAATCATCCTGTATAGAACTTGAGTTATTGTGTAGTGCAGCATGTTTTTCTGCTTGTTACAGGAGAGCCGCATGCGATCATTTTTCTCCAAAGACTTTGATCTTCGGATTTTGAAAAAAAAAAATTATCAAGCAATTGAATTCGAATATTTGATGAGTAATTGTCGTTCGAAATCGATTCTGTCGGGCGCAGACATGATGAGTATAGAATCAAGTTTAATGATTTATGACTAACTATGATATAACCTTATTTTATATTGTTTTGTATAAACAATGAAAATATTATATAAATGAACCGAATAAAAACCATGCTTAACAATCGAAACTATGTTGGAAATGATGGCCAATCATAAAAAGAACGGTTTGAATTCAATCAATTAGGAGTGTTAAGGAAGAATACAATAGATTGGTATAGTGTTATGAGGAGATATTGAACGTTTTCTGTGAAATTCATAGGAATATCGAAACTAAAAAGAATGAATCAAAATAAAATCATTGATATAAATGTTATATCGATAACTGGAATGATCTAATTCTTAGTTACAACTAGTTGAATAAAATAAATATTCTTAGAATTTGTCTCAGAACTGAAATCATCTGGAAAAATAAGAATGTGTGAGTGAAATAGATATTGTGAGCGGGTACTTGATTGAAAAATTCATTGAAAATATAATTATAATAAAAACTGAAAATATCAAATAACTGCAAGTCTGCAAATAAGGTTTAAAAATAACAAAACAAAAATAAAATGAATACTTTTCAGTCTCAAACAAATATTTTCAATTACACTCTATTTTTGCTAGTATTTTTTATATACCAGGATTTTAATTCGAACTCGGGCATCATTCTGGAAACTTGGCGAATGCATGGAAATGAATTCCATACATACATGTTTTCTAGGAGGATTCTTATTCCTTACATGATTCTTGAAGTGTATTAGTACTAATTGCTTCTCCTCTCCTGACCTTATATGGCGTTTTACTTCTTTGAGTGATCACGTCAGTTGATGAGCCTTGAAATATAAGTATCAAATATAAGATTTCTGGGCTTTTCACGGCCATTATCTGAAACAGAACCTATATAAAACATTTAATATTCCTGCATATTGAGAAGGTGTACACTCTGTTTGTGAGGTGCGAATCAAATTTTGCCTCAGATATAAACATTAATTATTGAACTGTTCAAAATAATCATCATTCGTTTTTCATTACAATAAATATTGGAAGTCATAACACAAACATGTATTTTGTTAGATGTAAATCAGAAAAATTTCTATGGAAAATAACAATTCTTTTTCTTTCTAAACATATATAACACTAAATGTAAATTATTCATCAAACTTAAAGAATCATCGAAAGTTTTACTTTCACATGGCAAATGACTTATTGAAATCTGTGGACTTCAGATAAGGGAAATTGTCCGTGGCCACCAAGATTTACTATCGTTAGATTTGTTCCTTTGGTCAAATTCAAAGAGTATCATTCATCAGTTGAAAAATTTCGAAATAAATTATCCGGCACTGCTAAATTCAGAGAACTTGGTGGCCACCGAATATATCTGAAGTTCACAGATTATAATGGATAGGCTTTAGGGTGACTTGCTATGTGGAACTGAATTTTTTGATTATTTATATAGTTGGATGAGCAATTTATATTCCATGTTATCATTATGAAAAGGAAATAAAAAGCGATTTCATTTCTCATAGAAATTTTTTCGATTAACATTCAAAAACCACAATATTGTATCACATCTATAATAACTAACAGCAATAAAAAATGATTACACGAATAGATTCTACTGAAAAAAGCTCCTGTAGAATGTTTTTGTTTCATTACTATAGTACCAATGATAAGAATGGTATGGGAACTTTTCTTTATACTCCATTTTCAACTTTCTTTGTGTAGCTTGAAAACAGATATACAGAAGGGCAGACCAAGAAACAGATGAATGGACGGACATACAGACGTACGAAAAGATAATCAGACATACGGATGGAATGTCATACATACATACAGACAAACAGGCATATGGACGGAAGGACAGACAATGAATTTGACTTATGATTTTTCATCAGGGATTCGCAACTCTATCGTTTCAGATAATTTTCGGCTTAACATTCGAAAACGAAAACTTTCCTCGAAAAACGAGTGCGCAAGTACTATTTTTCTAATCTTTAACATTCTGTGTGATTCGAATTAGGAATGCATGTATGAGGTTCTAAGAAAAAATTAAAATTTTCTTGGTTAGGAATAACTTTCGATATACTTACATAATCTCCCAATCTATAATGATGACCCATCGATGCACATTGCTTATGAACCTCTCTTTCAAAGTCGATACCTACAGAACAGATTATCAGTTGTTTCATAATTTGTATCACTAAAATTAGCGAGGCAATAATGAGTTATTGCTTCGAACAATATCATAATCTAAAGAAATTGTCTCATGGAGTATTCATAATCTATTCTATTTAAAAATATAATAATAATTTTTACTATGCAGTTGCTGCGCGCGGACATTGTTCCTTCACATCTCAACACAACTCATACCAATTAAACGATACCACAATAACACAAAAATTTCGAGCCCTTTTGTATATCAAATAAACAAGATCGGACCCAAATGCGAGAACGCCCCACTCTGTATATAATTGTTATGGTCAATCAACGTCTCCATTCCCTCAATGTGGTTGACCGCAGATGAAAGGCAACGATTTCAATATTAGATATTTTATGTTATCCGTATATAAACCTAAAACTAACACTTGGCTACTTATACAAGCCAGGTAAAAACAGCCGTCGTCATGAGAAATGCTCATTTCGAATTTTCTGTACCCAGATCGAAAATGAAATATTTAAACTATTTGCATTATATGCATGTGATGTATGTAAGGAAGTGAAACGACTTCATGATTTGATTCTTGTATGAAAATTAGAAGGAGTAGTTCAATTATTTTTCGAAATCAGCCTCATTTCCAAGATACATTCCGTACAGCTCTAATAGTGTGTTGGCGAGTTTATGGTTATTGATATTTGTAACTGCTCTGAATAAACATCGAATACAATTACTCTACACAATGTTCGAAATTATTTTTGTGAAGATGATATTTCAGACATATAATCAGACTTTGGAAAAGAATATCGAAAGAGTAGAGTAGATACTTTTTTGAAATAAATCGATGCTTACGAGTATATCTGACCACTTTCAATACAGACACACGAAATCTTAGAATATTTCATTCTATGGTGCACTAACTCATTGATATGAAATGAGAAGAAGAATTTTTTCGAATGACCAACAATTTTTCATTCTCATAAGATTTTGATGGAACAAAGCGTAGATGTTGTTTGTTGTTGTGAAATAGATAAATTAATCACTTTATTTCCATATACAGTTGATACTCCTTCTAATTTTCATACAAGAATCAAATCATGAAGTCATTTTCCTTCCTTACATACATCACCTTCATATAATGTAAATAGCTTAAATATATGATTTACGAGCTGCGTACAGAAAATTCCAAAAGAGTATTTCTCATGACGACGCCCGTATTTACTGGGCTTGTATAAGTAGCCAAGTGTTACTTTCAGGTCCATATACAGAAAAGATGAAATATCTAATGTAGAAATAGTTGCCTTTTATTTTCGGCTCACCACATTGAGGGACTGGAGACGTTGATTGACCATAATAATTATATACAGAGTGGGGCGTTCTCGCATGTCGAGTTCGATCTTGATTATTCGATATAAAAAGGGCGCGAAATGTTCGTGTTATTGTAGCATCGTTTAATTGGTATAAGTCGTGTTGAGAAGAGAAGGAACAATGTCCGCGCGCAGCAACTGCATAGTAAAAAT
Organism: Harmonia axyridis; assembly: GCF_914767665.1. NCBI lineage: Eukaryota > Metazoa > Arthropoda > Insecta > Coleoptera > Coccinellidae > Harmonia > Harmonia axyridis. Next base: position 38,799,017 of record NC_059504.1, read on the forward strand.
TGCGACAGGAATGGGTATTATTATTATTACATTTTTTTATAGAATAGATTCTGATTACTCCATGAGACAATTTCATTAGTTCATAATATTGTTTGAAGCAATAACTTATCATTTTCTCACTAATTTTAGTGATACAAATTATGAATCAACTGAAATCTATTCTGCAGGTATCGACATTGAAAGAGAGGTTCATTGAAATAAGCAATGTGCACCGATGATCTAATATTGAAATCGTTGCCTCTCATCTGCGGTCAACCACATTGAGGGAATGGAGACGTTGATTGACCATAACAATGATATACAGAGTGGGGCGTTCTCGTATTTGGGTCCGATCTTGTTTATTCGATATACAAAAGGGCTCGAAATTTTCGTGTTATTGTGGTATCGTTTAATTGGTATGAGTTGTGTTGAGATATGAAGGAACAATGTCCGCGCGCAGCAACTGCATAGTAAAAATTGCGACAGGAATGGGTATTATTATTATTACATTTTTTTATAGAATAGATTATGATTACTCCATGAGACAATTTCTTTAGATTATGATATTGTTCGAAGCAATAACTCATTATTGCCTCACTAATTTTAGTGATACAAAGTATGAAACAACTGATAATCTGTTCTGTAGGTATCGACTTTGAAAGAGAGGTTCATTTAAATAAGCAATGTGCATCGATGGGTCATCATCACAGATTGGAAGATAGTGTTAATATATTTAAAGTTATTCCTAGCCAAGAGTATTTTAATTTTTCCCTAGGACCCCATACATGCATTTCTAATTCGAATTACACAGAATGTTAAAGATGAGAAAAATAGTTCTTGCGCTTCGAGGAAAGTTTTCGTTTTCGCATAATAAGCCGAAAATTATCTGAAACAATAGAGTTTCGACTCCCGGATGAAAAATCATAGGTCAAATTCTTTGTCTGTCCTTCCGTCTGTATGCCTATTTGTCTGTATGTAAATTCATAGATCTTGGTGCCCACCGACAATTCACATTATCTGAAGTCCACAGATTTTAATATGATATTTGACATGTGAAAGTAAAACTTTCGATAATTTTTGAAGTTTGATGAATAATTAATATTAAGTGTTTTATATGTTTCAGACGGAAAAAAATCAATTAGCATAGAAATTTTTCAGATTTACATCTGAAAAAACACACGATTGTATAATGATTTCAAAACTTAATTGCAACGAAAAATAAATGATGACTATTTTGAGCAGTTCAATAGTTAATTTCTGTTTTATATCTGAGGCCAAATATGATTTGTTCCTCACAAACAGAGTGTACCGGGTGGGCAAATTTCGATGTTTTAGCACTACAACTTTCAAACCTGAGGTGATAGACAAAATCTGATACCCTATACTCGGTCTCTTTTTCTGAGAAAATAGCAAGAGTTGTATTCATTTTTGGCCACCTGCTTTTATTTTCGAGTTATAAACGAAAATTGGAAAAATGGCGATATCGAAAAACTTTTATATTTCCGCTAATACTGATGCTAGAGCCCCGAAATTAAAACATTATACAGGCACTTTTTTACGTAGAATCCAGTTATGTTTCTTCAAAGGGGAACACTAAATTTCTGTGTCATTTCTTGAAAGCTTAATTTTTCCTGATTTCAAAAGTATATAACATTGTGTGGTTTGAATCAAAATAAATAACAGAAAATCGTCAAAAATCTTTTTTTAACTAAGAGTCTCAATATTTAACTTCAATTTTGGGTCGAAGCTTCGTAATTATTGACCCTTTTGAAAAAACAAGACCGCTACTGGATTTTACGTGAAAAAGTGCCTCGATAATGTTTCAATTTCAGAGCTCTATCTTCAGTATTTTCCCAATTTTCGCTTATAACTCGAAAACAAAAGAAGGTGGCCAAAAATGAATACTACTCTTGTTACTTTCTCAGAAAAAGAGACCGAGAATCGGTATGAGATTTTGTCTATGTCTAATGGTTCAAAAGTTGTAGTGCTAAAACATCGAAATTTGCCCACCCTGTACACCTATTGAAGTAGGCAGGAATATTAAATGTTTTATATAGGTTCTGTTTGAGATAATGGCAGTGAAAGCCCAGAATGTTTCAAAAAAAATCTAATATTTGATACTTATATTCCAAGGTTCTTCAACTGACGTGGTCACTTAAAGTGAAGAAGTAAAACAGAAACGTCATATATGGCCAGGAGAGGAGAAGAATTTAGTACTTCAAACACTTTGAGAATCATGTAAAGAATAAGAAGCCTCCCAGAAAACATAAATGTATGGAATTCATTTCCACGCATTCACCAAGTTTCCAGAATGATGACTAAGTTAGAATTTAAATCCTAGTATATATAGAATTCCAGCAAAATAGATTGTTAATAAAAATATTTCATGGAGACTGAAAAGTATTAATTATATTTTCAGTGAGTTTTTTAATCAAGTACCCGATCACAATATCTATTTCACTCACATATTCTAATTTTTCCAGATGATTTCAGTTCTGAGACAAATTCTAAGAATGTTTATCGTATTCAATTTAGTTGTAACTAAGGAGTATTAGTATTAAACTTATTATAAATTAACAAAATCATAATATCTATTTTGCCATCCTTGATGTTTTCTCGCTATAATGGTCGATCAAATACAACTCATCTCACAAAAGTTTCGCTGTGCTCTCATCAAACACAAGAACTCATAACCAAAATTTCAGATAACTTATTTCATCACCTAACTCCAGATTCAGACATAATATAATCGTGATTGGTGGATATATTGTAAGATATCGATATTTTCTGAATTCAATTACAATCGTTTGAGATCATTTCTACTCGATATTCGAAAATTACGGACATTCTAACAAATTTTCATTCATTCAAAGTAACAGTTGAGATTATTCAATAAACATATTTCATGAAATAGCTGAACCATGCGAAAAATGCAATATTATCTTGATTTTTTCAGTTCTCAACGCCACTTATACAATTATAACAAAATGGTATATCGAATAGACGCGATAAGACCCTGTGATCTGACAACACCGCTGGGATCGACAAGGTGGGCTGTACATGTCAGTCGAGTATATGTGGGAATGAAAAGTCGGCGGAACGTGACGGGTCTCAAAAAGAGAACAGAATATATAACTTTCTTGAATGAAAAAAAATTTTTCCCCTCTATGGATGCCTAAGGAGTTATATTTTCAAACAGCTGATTTTTCACATATACACTCCAAGAAAACACTCGGATCACATGGGTCTGAGGTAGCCTGCCAAGTATAACGGGACTGAATACGTCTGTTGGATAAATATATATATATATATATATATATATATATATATATATATATTGATATATTGATATAGTCGATCAAATTAATATTCCAGTAGTCAAAGCAAAAAAGGTAGGGTCTGCTGAAAAAAATTCCGAACTTGATGAAACTTCTACAGATTGTTCGGGAGTATTGTGGGATGAGTAATGCAACAAATGGACCCTGTGCTAACTTGAGGAGGGCCGAAAACCCTAACATTTTTGGACCTTTTTCGGGTTATACACAATCATTATTTTCAATTGATTCTTGGTTATTATTTATTGATTTTACCCAGTTGATCTGAATATTAAGGTTCAAAATAATTATGGATTGATAGGAATTTACAGTAAAGTGCCACGATAACATTGAAATATCTACTCTTCACATAAATAAATAAATAAATAAATAAATAAATAATAAATAATAATTTTATTTCAAGGAATCCTCAAGATAACAGAGATCAAATGAAATAGACGTCACAAAAAAATATAACTACAAGAGTTTAGTAGCTTCAAAGTATTCGCTCAGCGAATATGGCTCAATATTTATAAGAGAGTTTTTCAGTCTTTTTTTGAACACATTAAGGTTACATGAAATTCTTAAATTACTAGGAAGTGCATTGAACAATTTTATGCACATGTGAGATGGATGTTTTTCCGTCACTGATAATCTGTGAATTGGATAGTGTAGATTTTCTGATCTGGTTCTATAATTATGATGAGTTGTATGTACTTCAAACACTTCTCTATGTTTGAAAAAAAATACTAAACACTCAAATATATATAAAGCGTACAGAGTCAAAATACCGTTCTTTTTGAACACCCCTCTACAAGACTTTCTAAATGACATATGATACATAATCCTAACAATTTTTTTTTTAACTCTGAAAATTACATCTACCGCAGAACTACTGCCCCAGAAAATTAATCCATACCTCATAATCGACTCAGCATTTGCGAAATATACAATCATTAATTCTTTTTTACTTATATACTTTGACAATGTTCTTATGCCAAAACTAATCTTACTGAGTTTAATTCATAAGTTCCTACTCAATGTGGTCGTACCATTTCAAAAATCTATCAACATGTAGACCCAAAAATTTTGTTGATTTTTCTATTACTACAATTCTATTTCCGAGCTGTAAGGTGTCATCCAGATCTCTACGCGATTTATCAGTACTGAAAATTAATGCTGCAGTTTTATCTTCATTTATTTTAAGTTTATTGGAGCAGAGCCAATTTTTAATTATTGTGAAAATTCCATCAGCTTTCTCCTTTAGAACAAAAAAGTCTCACCTTGTAATAATACGTTTGTATCATCCACAAAGCAAGTAATAATAATTAAAAGGTATTCAACCAATATACACAGATCATTTACATATAGAATAAATAATAACGGGCCCAGTACACTACCCTGAGGTACTCCTGTTTCAACTTTTGTGAACTCTGATTCAGATAACACACCTTCTACTGTTATAACAACTTTTTGATGGCGACCTCCAAACATAGGCTTTTAGTCGAAGCTACCTCCCCCCTCCACCTTCCTATGTTCAATATGTCGATATTGATGAGTAATTACTATAATTACCATAGCACGGCTGGTAATTGTTAGTTAGAGGGTCAAAACCTTTGTTTTTTGTCAATTTTTGGCTTTTTGAGAAAATTCCTCTAATTTTGATTTATGGAGATGATAATGTTTTTGAAGAAAAACTCGCGGAAGCTGGAAAACTAGCGGCTGCTTTTGAGATAGATTAAGGTTTTTCTCTATTATATACTGTAAGACGAAAGTATTAAATTGTTCGATTATGAACACACGGATGAGGCACCTCAAGATCCAAAAATCGCTTTTAAAATAAATTTCTCTTTAACATAATTGATCAAACACTAAGTTCCTTAAAGTTTTTTGTTTTATTGTGATATTCTTAAAATAAATGACGAATATCTATCAAAATGCTGTCATGCTCTTCAACAAAAGCTAACTGATCAGGAAAAAAAGAAGCTGACGTGAAAGAAAATGATTCATTCAACGAGATAAAAGCCCTAATATTGTTTTCATTATCTGGAGCGTCAAATCCTCTTGAAATTCTACAATATATTTTTGAAAATACTCTAACTTTTTCTCTACCGAATCTTAGAATCCTTCTCACTTTACCAGTGTCTGTTGCTTCTGGTGAGAGATCATTCACTAAATCAAAAATGATTAAATCTATTTGAAGTCTACCATGTCATAAGAAAGATTTTCTGGTTTGGCAATCTCAGATATCTTCTTCTTAGTACGCCGTCTCCTAACGAAGGTTGGCGATCCATCTGGCAATCAAAACTCTGGATGTAGCTGCTCTATATCTCAGATATAGAGCAAGAGATACTCGATAAAATTGATTGATTGATAATATAAAAGAATTTGCAGCAGCCAAATCTAGAAAAACATCCATTCAATTTCTGAATTGATGCTAAATAAATGATTATGCCTTTATGAATAATTTATAGAAGAATACAGCTTAATTTTTGAAACATACATTTGAATAGTATTATGAAGCAACTGACACCATAAAGTTTTTAAGGCAATAAAGGTTGCTGATAGATTTTCAACCATTCTACACTGAATTCTTAACAAAATTTGAAAAAATATTTTTTTTCTCCACCTCCCCCCTTTAAGAGGCGCTAATAGTAATTTACGTAACAAATCCGGAAAATAGGGATTTTTTGGACGAATAGACAAAATTCCAGGAGGAGCGTAAGTGAGTCCTTGAAGTCTGTGAGTCCAAAAAAACCATTTTCGGGCGTGTTGCGTACAATATTTTTTCGGCAACCATTTAATTTTACACTATCGCTGCTGCTTTCCATATTTCATTGCGATTGCGATCAAATAACTAGCAAATTTTTGACAACTAATTTCATATGAACTGTCAGCCGTTATCTCGGTTGCTATGGATTCTATGATTCTTTTCCGGCCTAGTCCGGGAAGTACGTACTTTCCGGACTAGGCCGGGAAATGCTACTTTCTCAGAGAAAAAGCGTCCGGGAAGTGCTCACTTCCCGGACGCTTTTTGCCGAAAAAATATGTTCCGCACGCGGGCGTTGATGTCCCTTGCGCGGGCCCTGACTGTATCTCAATTGACATTGGGTTTACGAAAAAGTCTGTGAATACAAAATGGTAAAGAATGGTCTTCAACTTTGAAAATGAAAGTTCTGGTCGAAAACTACTTAGTTTGGAAATTGAGCAAAAAACTGAAAATTGTCCGAAAATGTTGAGGTGCTTCGGCCCTCCTCAAGTTAGAACAGGGTCCTCGTATTGGATAACTAACTTTACAGAGTCATGCCACAGCACCCTCGAACAACCTGTAGAAGTTTCATTAAGTTCGGAATTTTTTCCAGGTAAAATTTATTTATCCACTGGACTATATATTCTTCATTTTTTTTGAGATATTTCGATTTCTCATAAATTAGAAAGTCTTTGAATTGGTGTTACATTTTACTCACACTTCAACAAGAACAGGATAAGCAGCATCTCTCAGTTCTTCCCGCCAACTTGGGGGTAGCAGCATTTGTACCTGCGCTCTATTCCCCTGGGGAAGTGGGACTTCCAAGAACTTCTGCTTGGGCAGGACTAGTTCTTGCAAACGTGGAAGATGTGTGATTCTAGTATCGTACAGCACCTTCAACAGACGGTGGGACGTCGCGTTATGAACGCCTGCTAATGGAAGACCTGGCCCTTCGCACTGAAGGACATAGTAGGAATGGCTGGAAGAATCTGTACGAGGGCTAACCTGAAGATGTGAACGTTTATTACAATATGAAATATTTCGGATTCACATTGAGTTCTGTATTTTACATTCAGAATATTCATTCTGAGATAACCTTTAGTTTACGAATAGGCAACACTGTCTACAGTGTTAAACACAAATAAAGATTGCGTGAATAAGGTTCTGGTTATGTAAAACTTAAGCTCAGTGCCATATCTAGGGCGTGGCAAAGGTGGCACTTGCCACGGGCGCAAAGCCCACAGGGGCGCCCAAAAATATCAAAAGAAAACAATATTGGAGCTCCAGGCGCAATAGTTCGAAAGATCGGTTTTCATTTTTATATGTATATACGCCTCGCAAAGAGCGATGCCGAGGGATCTGGGAACATTTGAAAGTTTGCTAGCCTTCCATAGAATTTGCGTACTAAGCCTAAAATAATCTAAAGATCAATAAAACTTTTATTTAAGGGAAGAAATAATATAAATATGGCTTTGTTCAAGCGTGCCGTAATCGAGTCATAAATATATCTGTTGAACGTCGGCATGTTCAAAGGTGCCGCATTCAGATCTTAAATATTACGGTCGAGCGTCGACATGTGCTATTACCCATATTTTCTCGAGTTTTTTGCGCTTCATCAAACTTGTCGGTACCATCGTTTTAACATAATTTTTCTCCCGAAAACCGAAAAATTCACAAAAATGAAGTTGAGCTGACATTTCATGCGAGCGAGTGGGCATTCGAAAAATTGTTGGTGGTGTTCCTCTATGATTCCAAGGGGTAGAAAAGCCCACCCTCAAAACTTCGTGATAACTTGTTCTTTATTCATATTTTACAATAAGTAAATTAATTTTGGATAGACTAATCCATCCTTAACAAATAAGGTCTCTAGTAATTTTTCGATATTATTCACAGTTTTTGAAAAAAAAAAATCAACAGATAATACGCCCGAGTTGTGGAGGTTGGAATTATTTTCGACCTCAAATTTATCCAATAGGCGGATGTCAAAACGATTTTTATCGAGAAATGGTACGAATACAAAATTAATGAAAAAAAAAAATTATAAATTTTTCACAAATTGAAAACTACTTTTCTAGAGCCATCTTTAGGGGGCTGTACCGTAGGAGAGGCAGGCGCAAAAAAAAAGTTGTCAACCTATTTTTTGACAAGTAATTACTCTCTGAATTTTTTTTGCAAATATTCATATACACCCTGTATAATATTGTTTATTAGTTTAAACTTCAACGAAAGTATATGACTTAAATTATGAATGAAAAAAGTACTATAAGAAAATATAATGGGTGAAAAAAAAACTTCGAAAATGGGGGCGCTGTCTAACATATTGTCACAGACGCAATAGTACTTAGATACGGCTCTGCTTAAGCTTGTTAAATACAAGTTTAAATATTACCATGAAGACGATACAACCTAGGACACACATTATACAAAGTTTTTCATAATTATTACCTGAAATATTTAGGATTTTTACTACCTCCACCGATTATTATTTATTTGAGATAGAATATACTCTGTCGGTTTCTCGAAGGTTCATCACCACATGAATTCAGAATATATACAGAGTGCGCAAGATATTAATTGCAACTTCATTTTTCAAATGGAAGACCCTGTATATTTTTTATATTTGACTAGCCCTTTTTCACCTGATTTCGAATATATATATAACATATGTTTGGCCTATCTTTCTTATTCTGAGTACCACAGAGTTTCAAATTTTAAGAACCACCTGGCAAGCTAAGTAATCAGTTTTCAAGTGGAAGGCTGCATGCCCTTTTTTGAGTTATCTCATTGGCAACGATATATGACATACGTTTGTCATTGAATGAAAATATTCATCGAATATACACTATCCAGAATCGGAAAAATTTGAAATATTTTCACATTATGTCAAGAACAATAAAAATAAGAAAGCTACAAGGAGAGAATATATGGAGTTGCATCCAAATCATCGAATTCCAATTTATATTGAAAAACGTATGTCATATCCTTGCCAACGAGATAACTCAAAAAAGGGCATTTTGAGTTATCGCAGCCTACCCTCGAACCTACCACTTGAAAACTGATTACTGAGCATGCTAGGGGATTCTTAAGATTTGAAACTGTGTAGTACTCAGAATAAGAGAGATAGACCAATCCTATAGTAGATATTTGAAGTCAAAGAAAAAAGAGCTAGTCCAATATATGAAAATATATTCCATTTGAAGAAATCAAGTTGCAATCAATATGTTGTCCACGCTGTATATATTTCGTTTTGTGAAATCATTTTAAAACACACTAGTCGATTTCGTGAAACTTTTGTAAAAAAATTTTTTGTACCTCTTCTAGTAACAAAGTTATAGGGGGGTCAAATTATGGTGAAAAACCCGGTACGATTTAAAAATCTTGAAAGATATTTATTAATTTGTGTGGATGATGAACGAAATATCAGCACACATGTTAGCGAATCAATGTTGTCAACTGCTTTGTGACTCGATCAATGTAATGCGCGAAGCATGTTTATCTGTATTTGCACATTCCTTGGCGTCCGTTTAGTAAACATTGGCATTGATTTTTCTTCGAGGAACCTTATTCTTTAAGTTGGTAGAATACAAAAAATATACATATATACTGAAGTACCTACATGAAAATACCAGTTCAGATATTTTGCCCTAGGATATTCATACTATTCGATGAAAGATTTTTAAAGGATAAACTTACCAGTGCATTAAAATGAGTGCAATTACCATACAAATATCTACTACTCCATAGTACATCGGATAAGTCACATGTGATGCACCGACGAGGATCGTCTGTTGTTGGGTCTCTTACAACAAAAAGGTGTCGTTGACCAGGTTTATTTTCTTCTGTTGCTAGGTAGTATCTATGGAAAATAGTAAATTATAACATTTATGGATTTGAAATGACATGATATTATGAAGAACATCAGAACACAAATAACGATCCAGGTTGATAGTATAATAATAATAATAATAATAATAAAATATATTTGTACAGGGTGGGCAAATAAGCGAGGTAAGCGGCTATATCTCAGGAACCACTCATCGTAGAGACTTGCGGTAAAAAAATTTACCACTAAAGTAAACAAAAGAAAACACTGGAAATTATTTTGAAGTTCATACCCCCACCGCTAGGGGGCGTAATAGCTATCGTCGAGTGGAAAAATGCATTTTACTCGAAAAATTTTTGTATTAAGTTGGAAAAAAAATATCATCACTGTAAACCTTGGAAAATTCTCTATCTGTTTGAACTGTCACTTTCGATTTTGCGACATCAAATAAGGGTGGGGGAAAGATAGAAATCTGACTGATTGAAATGTGTGTAACTTCAGTTTGGCTCAACATTTTTGAGCAAATTAGATCTTATTCGACAGACAACATCTTGTTGATTAAGGAAAAAATATACTCATGATGAATTTGATTCAGCTGCTTCCGATAGGGAGCGCTGAGTCAGAAGTTCATTGTTTTGTTCATTTTTCTCTGAAATTTCAAATGTAATGATAGGATTTCCTTAACAGAAACAAAAATTTCATTGAATTTGCATGAAAAAACCTGAAGGTCGCAAAGCGATAATTTCAGGCGTTCTGAAGTTATGGCCGAAAGAAGATATTCTTCAACTGATGCACTGCGAAAAACCAAATTGAGTCTTCAAGTTCTAACAGAAACAGAAATCCCATCAAATTTGTATGAAAAAACCAAAAGATCGCAAAGCGATAGCTTCAGGCGTTCTGGAGTTATGGCCGAAAGAAGACACAATTCAGTTTTTCAGTGCATCAGTTGAAGAATATCTTTTTTCGTCCATAACTAGAGAACCCCTGAAGCTATCGCTTTGCGACCTTTTGGTTTTTTCATACAAATTTGATGGGATTTCTGATTCTGTTAGAACTTGAAGACTCAATTTTGTTTTTCGCAGTGCATCAGTTGAAGAATATCTTCTTTCGGCCATAACTTCAGAACGCCTGAAATTATCGCTTTGCGATCTTGAGGATTTTTCATGCAAATTCAATGAAATTTTTGTTTCTGTTAAGAAAATCCTATCATTACATTTGAAATTTCAGAGAAAAATGAACAAAACAATGAACTTCTGACTCAGCGCTCCCTATCGGAAGCAGCTGAATCAAATTCATCATGAGTATATTTTTTCCTTAATCAACAAGATGTTGTCTGTCGAATAAGATCTAATTTGCTCAAAAATGTTGAGCCAAACTGAAGTTACACACATTTCAATCAGTCAGATTTCTATCTTTCCCCCACCCTTATTTGATGTCGCAAAATCGAAAGTGACAATTCAAACAGATAGAGAATTTTCCAAGGTTTACAGTGATGATATTTTTTTTCCAACTTAATATGAAAATTTTTCGAGTAAAATGCATTTTTCCACTCGACGATAGCTATTACGCCCCCTAGCGGTGGAGGTATGAACTTCAAAATAATTTCCAGTGTTTTATTTTGTTTACTTTAGTGGTAAAATTTTTTACCGCAAGTCTCTACGATGAGTGGATCCTGAGATATAGCCGCTTACCTCGCTTATTTGCCCACCCTGTACTTGAGCTGTTTACAAGAACAGATGTACACGTCAGTCATACATAAAATCAAATTAAAATCTATCACACATAAATTCTTCTACGGAATAATAACATTTAGCTATAAGGATCCTTCGGACAGCTATTTTGAACTTCCTAATATCAAGGTCAACAATTTCAGTCGGGAGTCGGTTGAACATTTTTACTCCCGCATATGTGGGTGACTTCTCATACATGGACAGCCTGTGTCCTTCCAACAAGAGTCTGTTTGCATTTCTCGTCTCGTACGGATGCCAAAAGGAATTTACTTTCATGGAAGATATATTATTTTTCACATGTAGTAAAAGTCTGTAAATATACAGGGTCTTTCACGAGGAACCTCACCCATATTTATACGGGAAACTACTGAACGTATTTTCATGAAATTCAGCACTTATAAGTATTTCACGATGCTGATGAAATCTAAAATATTTTCAAGGCATGAGCACCACCGGTTTTTCCGGAAATGACGTCAACTTCCGTTTTTCAAATTAGAACACCATTTTTTTATTGCAGAAATAGATTCCTTAGAAAATTTCAAGTTATTTTGATGTAACATTTTTCAGTTTTGGTTGGAAAATTCTCTCTGAGCGGGAAAATTCGAAAAAAAAATCGAAAATAGAGCTCCGCTGAAACAAGAAAAACTTCGAGGTTTTTGGATGGAAAATTTTCATTTTTGGGATTTTTCAAGATGTAAGATTGATGTATCCACTTTGAAAATCGAAATCGCGATTCATGATACAGGGGGTGAAAAAATCGCTATCAATGTTAGGGATGACAAAATCGTGAAAAATCGATTTTTTCAAATTAGAACCCCATTTTTTTATGGCAGATATTGAATCTACGTTAAAAAATAATGTGAGTGTATGCATCACACCCTTGCCCTAAAATGGATATTTTCTGAGTTATTCACAAAAAACTGTTTTTCGTCTTGAATTTTCAGCTATTTCTTTTCCCTTCACGCCAAAAAGATGAAATTTTCAGGAACTGTTATTTGAACCATGCTGTAGATTTTTCACCCCTTCTTGAAACCGACTTCAAGTTACTATTAGGAGAACCATGGCAAACTCTCGCAGTTATAACTAGAGAAGATGCTCAAAGTTTTGACCGTTAATTTCTAGACATTTATTTATACGTCTCAGGAATGCTTCGTGCGTTGCTCTTCTTATTTCATCGGGAGGAAGAGATCCGCAAAAGTGTTTAAAAACCAAATTGAGTTTCAAAACTATGAATCTAAAAATCTAAACAAACCTGAACGCATTTCTGACTCGTTCTATGCAGTCCTCTTCATCAGTCAGGGGAGTTGAGTAGACAATATTTTTTATCCTACCCCAAACATAATAGTCTAAAGGAGTTAAATCGGGAGAACGTGGTGGCCAAAGATGTGGACCATTGTTCGCCAACCATCGATCTTCAAATAGCCTGTAGAGGGTATTTGACACATTGAGTGAATTGTGTGGAGGCGCGCCATCTTGTGGATACCATAAGTCATTATGGTTCTGTACTACTGGCTCAATTATTTGAGTCAATATGTCAGAATATCTATCTCCTAAGGGAGAACATTCTTTAAATAATGCAAACATGTGTAGTGTTCTATCTTACCAGTTAAAGTCCCATCATAAATGTGAACATCGAGAATTGCATTATTTTTGATGGCGCAAAAAACATTGAAACTCCAGGTCTCTTGACAGTTCCATTGTCTGAAGTGGTGGTTGTTCTCTTCATCCCAATAATGACTATTATGCCTATTGAAAGAACCATTCTTTGTGAATTTAGATTCATCTGTCCAAATTATACAGTCCAAAAAGTTTTCATTCTCTTGAAATCGAATCATCATAGCTTCGCAAAACTCTGTTCTCCTGACGAAATCATGTACCCTATTGAATTTATATGGGTGCATTTTATGTTTTTTCAATATTCTCCAAACACTCGATTGAGATAATCCCAGATCAATCTCGGTATCTTTGAGAGAATTTTGAGGATTCACACGAAAATATGCAAGAACTGTAATTTCGTTGTTCTCATCTTCTACTACACGTTTTTCTCTGTGTATAGTTTTCTTAACGAAAGATCCGACATTTCTCAAGTTTTTCATGGTTCTGTTAATGGTATCTCTCGTTTGTCTGGGTCGGTCAGGAAACCTCTCAATGAACAGTCGAATCGTTCTATCTACAACTTTATTACATTCTCCATGAAGTAGAATGAGATTCAAATAATCTGCATTGGTAAAATTAGACATAGTGATCGATTTCATAACTTAATACGAATTATCACCAAATTAATAGTAAACACAAAATGCTACTGAATAAAGAGGAATTTGGCAGATGTAATTAATGATATCTATCATTAAAAAAAAGAATGTAAAACATGGTAAGTATTTGCATATGGTTCATAAGGAATTATTTATTTATCACTGGAGAGAAAACCGATGGCCGATTAGTTGAAATAAAGAGGTTTCCGATACAAATTCGAATCAAAATTCGCCATCTATTTAGGAACAACCTGTAACTTTTTTCTCTTGCATATTAGGGTAGTAAAATCTAAAACATGGTTTAAGTAACAGTTCCTGAAAATTTCTTTTTTTTGGCGTGAAGGGAAAAGAAATAGCTGAAAATTCAAGACGAAAAACAGTTTTTTGTGAATAACTCAGAAAATATCCACTTCAGAGCAAGGGTGTGATGCATACACTCACATTATTTTTTAACGTAGATTCAATATCTGCCATAAAAAAATGGGGTTCTAATTTGAAAAAATTGATTTTTCACGATTTTGTCATCCCTAACGTTGAAAGCGATTTTTTCACCCCCTGTATCATGAATCGCGATTTCGATTTTTAAAGTGGATACATCAATCTCACATCTTGAAAAATCCCAAAAATGAAGATTTTCCATCCAAAAACCTCGAAGTTATTCTTGTTTCAGCGGAGCTCTATTTTCGATTTTTTTTTCGAATTTTCCCGCTCAGAGAGAATTTTAGATTTCATCAGCATCGTGAAATACTCTCAAGTGCTGAATTTCATGAAAAGACGTTCAGTAGTTTCCCGTATAAATATGGGTGAGGTTCCTCGTGAAAGACCCTGTATATGCAAGGGAATGGGAGAATATTATATCTTTTGAAAAATGGTCTGCACGAGTCAGTTTGTTTGAGGTCAAATATCAAGCGTATTATGCGCTTCTGTCCGACGAACACCCTATTCGCGTCCACACTATTGCCCCACAGTATAGTTAAATAACTCATATTACTGTAAATCAATGCATAGTACATTGACATGAGTACATCTCTCTTTGATGTCCATTTCATTGTGTTAATAGCAAAGAAACCAGAGTTAATTTTTATGCACACATCATTCACGTGGTGCTTCCAGTTTAAGAACTCATCGGTCTTGACTCCCAAGAACTTCGTTTCAGGTGCAGTATGGATGCTCCCCAATTCTACCTCCCTAATATAGCTAGTTTTAAAATTCAGGCAAACGGTCTTACTTAGGTTCAATATGATATTATTACTGCTGCACCATGCATCGAAGTCACCCATTACAGTTCTCAGCTTAAGTTCTAGCTCCCCAGGCGACGCCGCCGAGACCACAACTGCTATATCATCAGCAAACATGGTTACCTTGCCGCTTTTTATTATTTCTGGTACTTCATTTATGAAAATTAAAAAGAGAAGTGGTCCCAGCACCGACCCCTGGGGGACACCTGTATCGATGTCGAAGTCCTCCGAAACATACCGGCCAACTCTTACACAAATCTTCCTGTCATTCAAATATGATCTTATCAGTTTCACTATATTTCCTCTGAAGCCACAGGCATACAGCTTATCGATCAAAAAGTCATGATTAATTATGTCAAATGCTTTTGACAGGTCGAAAAAGAGAACAGCTACGTGATTACCGACATCCAGCTCAATATAAACCTTCTCAAACAAGGACGCAGCCGCACTCTCAGTCGACCCGCCAACACAAAATCCATGCTGTGACTCAGAAATGCCAGAATTCTACCAACAAAGGACATCATTCTATCGAATAACAGTCGTTCAACTACCTTATCTATAACATTCAATAAAACTATTGGTCTATAATTGTCAAGATTGAGAGGGTTATCTTTTTTGAGTATGGGGATCAGCAGCCCCCTCTTAAGCCCTGTAGGAAACATTCCAGTCACAAACATCTGATTCGCCAGAAATTGAATGGGGGAAGCCAATTCAGCGGACAATGATTTAACCAATTTTATAGTCATTCCGTCCGTACCAGAGCTGTTCTTTAATTTCATTTTCTTAATTATATCCACTATTTCGCTTGAATCTACATGCGTAACAAAGAAACTTTCGGAGATGCTCCTCTTTGACACCGTACAATTCCAACAATTTCACTTTCTGAGGACCATTGTCCAGGTATTTAACATTAAAGTCTCCACAAAAGAATAAACAATTACTTATTACAATAGGACAAAAGTTCAAACGCCTTGCTTAGAAAGACATCAAAGTCAACCGACGGAGATCGATACACACAGATCACACAGTAACTGAACTTCTCTAAAGAGACCTTTATAGCACATACCTCACACACATAGCTTAGTGCATACTTGCTGCAGTCGATTGAACGCACATTGTGTCTCAAATCTGCTCTACCATAAATTAATGAACCACCATGGCTACCATCTTCTTTTATGTAATTTGCAAGGATATTGTAATTAGGAACATTCATGAGATTAACATTTACGCTACTACACCAGTGCTCAGTAACGCACATAAAATCACAGTTGGTCTCTCTTGAAAACACTTCCATTCGTCGCAACTTGTTTGCCAGACTCTGGACATTCACATGACAAATCTAATAACATGGACTGGCCCATTTGATTCGTTGTTGTAAATCGAGTAAGTTGCGCTTTGATCACACCACGTTTATTTCTTAACTCTAATGTTGAGTCCATCGTGAAATATGATAGAATTTGAGAATTTTTAAATGCGAAAGTATGTAAATGAAGTTGAATGTTGTACAAATGTATGTGGATATAAGGAAGTAGGATTGATAAGGATTTGGGGCTCACCTTGCTGATCTTTTGTACCGCTTTCGTGCTTGTATCAAAAGAGACCTGGTGGACGCCTTGACTCGCTGAAGTGGCTTCTCCTTTTCAAAGTCGACGATGTACGATGTTGCGCTTCCTTCGGTCGCTGTGGAAAATCTTGAATCGAAAATTATATGCAGTATTATTCAGGACGCAACAGTCTCTGGCACAAAGACAATATGGACGCAACATAGTATGCTGGATAAATATATATTTGAAATATACTACCAGAAAATAGCAAGGTCTTATCCAACTGCATCTGGAAAATAATGAAATCTACTATAATATTCAAGGAGAAAGTTGTTTTATTTGCTCAGGGGTTAGCGGTGTTTCATCCCGAGATTTGCGATTGAATCATCATTTTGGCATTCAGTGATCCCTGCCAAATATACCTTTCATTTCCATCATAGAGCATAATGGCGACTCAGCCGTGGCATGTTAAGTTTTAATGGTTTTATAGAGTGGCACAGCCTACGACGCCATCTCTCGGGCAAGCACAGAGTTACTACATATGTGTTTGAATTCCATTGTTTTATGTCAGTCAACCTATAAATGTGGATAAGATAAAATACACTGAATTTTCTTAACGATTTATTCATTGCAAACATTTCTTCATTGTTCTCTTATAACTTATAATACAAAAACGGAACATTCAACATTCCATTATCTAACATGATCTAACGGAACAGTTATTAAGATACTTTAATGGTAATTGGTGTTCTGCACATTATTTTACAAACACGGTGTACAACAATTATTTCAGGCAACATTACGAAAAAATGTATTCACTTATTTAAGAATGAATTGAAATATCAACTTTTGTTTAGGAATGTGAACTCTAGTGGTTCTGGAAAAGTATGAAAATTAAAATGAAATACATATTATCTACCTTTCAAAACATATATGGACTTACAAAATTGCAAGGGAATGTGTTTTTTATATAATAAAAACGTGATGGTATATTGATTGATAATTATTCAATTCAATCTGTGTCTGCAGAATTGATTTATGAAAATCTGATTGCTTACGATCTCGTCAACTAGGTTTAGGTCACCATGATATGATATTATGAGCTCGAACCGTCTTCATCAAGCTGGCTTTTCCGAATATACCTACATGATTTATAGTTTGAATTTTCACTATAATTACCAGAATATTATTGTAGCAAAAGCCTTAGATAATTTTTCATAGATAACTGCTTGAACGTTAAAATGTTATCTATAAAGAATGAAATTCAGAAGAAGCTTGATGAAAATACATATAGGATGTTTCGATCTCGATGAAATAGGACTTATTATTTCTTGCAGGTGCTATTCGATGGAAACAGTGTATATAAATTTAGATTTCGCATTTTTTCAACAAATTAATGTTTCTATTAAATATGATTAACCTATTTTTAATTAAATGGAAAAAAATATGAATGCAACAGAAAAATTTAATTCATTATGTATTTATATATATTTGAGAAAATATTTTCATTTTGGCGTCAACGTAATCAGAAGATCATTATTATTCTTCTGAAGTTGGATTGCACATTTACATTGAAGTAGGTATCAACGTTGGTTAGTAGGTAACTATAACTGCTATCTGAATGCAATCATTACCATCCATGAATTTTTTATTCAAAAAAATAATAATTGAAAAAATCAAATTTTTAAAAATTCATAACTGAAAAACTAAAGTTCTCAAGTGTATGGTGCTACGAGGATACTCAATACATTAGTTTGACGGCAGAGTTTTGCAATTAAACATTTTTAATAGGCATTTCTGAATACGTATCTGAATCATCCTCGATAAATCTTTTTTACATTCCTAGTTAAAAATATTCTTCAAGACTACTTCTACGGCATAAGTTCCCCTCAATGATTAGGGTGTAACGTATTCCAGAGAATACTCATGGTCTAGTGGAATAACAGAATTCGGAATGCTCAGCCATTCTTCTTTGTGATGACTTAATCAAATTTCAAAAATTGTGTCTTTCAGATTTCAGATGAAATTCAAAATGACCGTTTGGGGCTATACCACTTAGTGACTTTTTTCTTATAGACATGCTCAGAAATCGCCAAAGGACAACAGATAAAGCGGTTTGCAGTGAAGAAGACTTTCAATATGCTAACACGATAATTGATGAAGGGATATCGAAAAGACAAGCTGCAAAACAATATAACATCCCAATCAACACTTTGAGAGATCGAATGAGAAATGAAAATAGGAGCAACCCAAGTCGTAGGCTCATTTTCACCCCACAGCAAAAAAATGAAATTGTTGCACAAGTTAACTTGCTGAGCTTAACATTATAAAAAACAATGTTGATCAAAGCAGCAGAACAGCAGAATTGGTTTGAATATAAGGCTTCATGAGACACAACCCTTCAGTTTCTGTACGCAAAGCTGAAGCAATTAGATTCAATAGAGTTTCTGCCTTTAACAAAGAAAAATAACACTTTTTTAGAACCAGCTTGGCATCATGATGGAACTACAAGTTCATTCCAATCAATATTAAGAATGCTGACGAAACTTGTATAGTATATCCAAAGTCACTTGGAGGAAGCCAGAATGTTTTGATTATACAAGGGTTGTCCAAGATTCCAGAAATTCCTTTGGGGCCAATGAATTTATTGCCTAACAAATGGTTATTTGTTAGACACATTTCTCAGCGTTTATTAAATGTAAATGATAAACTTTGAAATAAACAGAAAAAACGTGAAATTCCATCCTACTTTTAGTGTGAAACCCATAATTTATAGCTTAATCTATGCATGTTCTCTTAATATGTCAATTTCTGTAACTATTACACCAAAAAGAAGTCTTACGGAAAGATGAAAGTCCTGTTTCATTGAGAACTTCGATCCAAAAAATGTTCTACATAATTTTAAGAGCCTAGAATACATGCATTCAATATCTTTTATCTTTTAAAAAATTTTAATGAAAGGCTTATCGAAAATGATTGAACTTTTAACTCTAAGGATTGTCATTCGGCCATTGAAAAAGCACAAGGCAATAATCTAATTCTATAATAATACCATCCAATCAAATTATACAGTTCTCTTTCGCGGTTGGCATGTTTAAAAAAATTCAACAATTTTAAACAAGCTAAAAAATTTCAATGGTAAGCATTGCCCATGATGAATAATTTCTTACTGCTAAATAATATGAAATGTAGTCTACGCAAATAAAAAATCAACGAAAATCAAGAAAATTCTGAAAAGTACCATTGAAATACCCTGTATTACAACTTTAAAACAAATAGCTAGAAGTCAATATTGTAAATACATCAATTTAAGATTTGACAAGTTTTTAAGTTTTAATGTAGATAATGATCTCAGTGTATGAGTATTCAACTTTATTGCCGATAATTGTATAATGTTATTCTGATTTTGATGTTCATTGAATTTAGGTATTGATTGTTATTATTATCTGAGTTTTTTGGTGTATATCAAAAGCGAAAAATGGACACAGCAGTCATTATGTACTTACATTATTGCCACTAGGAATATAATGCATTGAAATTTCTCGTTAAAAAAAAATGAAGGTACAATGAGAAATGCCAACATCGATTATTAAAACATTTCATCACAACCATTTTCAGACACTTTAAATATAGAAGAAGCTTAAAATTCAAGAGATCTTTCAAAATGACAACATTAGTAATTGACATGTTCTGTTCTACTACCTATATATTAATTTTTACAAAATATAATAAACATGTGCAGTCATTAATCTTTTAATTACAGACCTACAAAATGAGTAGATGTATTATTATTTTGTTACATAAAATCTCAGTCATGTCCATGAGCTTTTGTAGAAAGTGCTCATAAAATCAAGAATATTAAGTTTTCTGTCTGAGAGAAATTATAACTCACACAATATTAAATTATAATTACTATCTATAACATTTTGAATTACGTGTAAATTTTGTAGAGGTCTGTAATACGCGTTGTCTGCTTTCAAGAGATTGAAGGGAAAAAGAAAAAGAAAATTTCAAAAATAATCAACAACAAACATTGAAACATCAAGATGATTTTATACATAATGAGTTACTTATACTAGTTTGATTTTTAACGATTTCTAACGATAGCTTCATTATAATATTCATAAAATATTGAAATTCTGTTCAATTTCTTCAACAATTTGTAATTATTATATCAATAAAAAATTGATTTAACAAATAATTTTAGTTAAACCTGATTTTATAATGCCAAGAATTAGGGAATCTTTGCAAGATAATAATACTTGAGTCTCTTATTGATGACATAACTATGTATATCGACACCAGTTTGAAGTTTCTTGGATAGACAAACCTCATCTTAGATTGATTTATTGAGAATTATGAAGGAATCAATGCTTATCATTCTCAAATTGAAGTTTGAATTTTGATTATTATTTACAAATGGCTAAAATATGTTTTTAGATATTATCTATGTCTAAAAAGCGGATTAGTAACATAGAATTTACAATGAGTTTGCAGAATTACGATCTGATTGCCTACCAACGTAAAAATAATTTGATGAATGAAAGATTCCTTTTTGATTGTTTTTCTTTCTTTACCAATGGAGCAAGGCAAGTTCTATGTAAGAAAAAGATATTGTGGCAATGCTCAGTTCTAGTCGCTAAAATTATGTTAAAAAAAATTTGATCAGTGGATATACCAGTCTGTTTAGACTTCTTATATTCTACAAACGTATTGTCAATCCTATGTTCCGAGAATGATTTGGCGGATGTGTATGTGAATTTGAATAAATGGATAGTACTTAAATACTAAAGATTTGAAGAACTCAATGAAATTTGCTCCTCAAAAAATGTTTATCAATTTAGTTTAAACTAATTTAAATGATGATATTTTGAATGAGAAGAGTATACACGATGATTTATCAGATCACCGATAAACTTATGCCATATGAATGATCATGTCATTTTAACAAAATACATTAAGGGAACATATGTCCCATTTCAAGTTGAAGTTTTGTTGTTATTTTCGTTTTTTTAATAACTTTCGGAAAATTGGTATTAAGAGGTTTTTTGAGGTGTCGAATTCGAACCTGATGTTATTATTGCCCTCATTCGTAGGGGGCGCTACCTACACATTTCTTTCTTTTATTGAGATTCATAACCTTTTGAGAGTACTTCTAGCACATTTTTTAGTCAAATAATCGATTCCTCTATCATATCTACGTAAAATTTTTCACAATAATGCCAAGGAAATGATTCTGACGTTTAATTAAGTAGTTTTGTTTTTTTAGGGGACGCCACCTATTTTATTACTATTTCCTCGTTTGTGGAGGTCATCAAATAAAAATAAAACTTCAACACCTTGTTCTTCGATGAGCTGATAAACCACCCTGTATTCGCAATAAGAAACTGGTGTTTTTGAGCTGTCTTCAATTTCGATGAAAAGCATTGATATCAGATCCACCTCAAACAAAAGGAAAAATTCCTGGATAAAAACAAACATCAGTCAAACACAATTTCATAATAACCATTCACTATTTAATAAAATTTCGTACTTCATTTATTCTTCGCCTCTGCTACTCAAAAATTGATTTCACTTCCCTGTTTTTAACCGAGTGGAAGCTCGGTTGAGGGGTCGCTTTCTTCAGTTTTTCAAACGACACTACGAAGCAGGTTTCGCTCTAGGTTTGCAGTCTTAAAAAGGCCATGAATCGGTGGTAAAACAACAGCCGATTGGCCAACCTTCAGGTATCTGCTTCTCTATCTTTGCTACTTTCATCTGAGTCTAAACTAAGGCACTCTTCAAAAAATTCTTGCATTGAACGATAGACGTGTTCCAACACGCCACGCAGTTCGTGGCCCTCATCAGCATAGCTCTGGAAAGTTTTTTTTAACAATGTAATATTGATCATTTGCTTTAATTAGATATTTTTTTAAATGAAAGTGATCCAGATGAAATAATTTCTTCAACTTGATATTTCGTCTACCTATTTTCGAAACATGCTTTTACGCTAGTCTTGCATCTTTGTTCACAATGAGTAGCAAATATAGTACATCTATTACAAATACAAAAAGTGACCGTTAAATTAAAAAAAAAAAAGACAAAAATATCAAAATATCCAAAAACCTGTCTGTTGTAATGTCCGTACACACCTCGTAATATATGCCTATGCTTTATCTCATCACGCTAAGTTCATCACACTTTATACAGAATAGTCTCATCAATCATCATGCATATACCCCCAAGTTAACGTATACAGGCAATATCTAGCTTATTTAATAATAATAATAATAATAAGCTGTTCTCTTAGGTACTGCAAGGACGGTGAGAAAATTCCTAGGAAGCGAAGGACAGGTCCAAGGATCGCGTGTAAGAGGACCAGAAGTTCGACGAGAACCAGGGGGACCACAAGGACCGGACACGACCGAGCTCTGCCCTTCTGATATTTTAAATATCTGGGATTGAGTGAATGTTCCTCTTAGCGAGGAGCGAGAAGCCGACGGCGAGGAGAAATCCTACGCGTATAGGCAAAAGTCGGGGATAATGCCTTTATTGAAGAGAATAAAAAATATTACAATTCCAAAAAAATACATCAGAAAAAATCAAATATTTGACAAGATAATAAAAAAAATTGCTTTGAATAACATCAAAGTACCTTTCCAAAGATATATAAAAACGTTCTTACATTCTTGTTAATAATAATAAAATACCAAGTATGTGCGATCGTTGTATTCCAAATAGAATGATATGCAATTTTCACTGACAATATACAGGTGGTGCCATTTTTAAATGAGAAGTAGGGGGTAGGTACCACAGGGCTGTCAAATGTACCACCCTTTTTCAAAAATCATTGGGAAGGTACTTTCATGTTAAACAAAGTAATTTTTTCATGTTTTTTATTATCTTGTCAAATAAGCCAGATATTGTTTGTATACGATAACTTGTTACACCCGGTCGATATGTAAGTTTAAGTTAAGTGAACCCTGGATTCATACATAAACTTCATTTGTCTAGACAACTCAAATCAATCTACTCAGTTAATCTCTTCAATTTCATTATAACCTTTGGTTTCTGACATAGTTGACAATTTTATTTTTATTCCTTGCAAAATATAAAAACCCACAATTTAAATTATAAAATCAGTTCACCATCCCTATGTACGAGTTATTGTTTCATGAATCCGTATATTTTATAATTTACTTTTTCTACATTCATGCAAAAAGCAAAACTTCATTGAACTATATTTAATGGAAAAAAAAGTTCTTTATTGCACTAGTGTAATAAAGTTTTTATTGCACTCATCTGTCATTCTACTTCAACGTGCTGTAACCAATTGTTCATTCACTTTCAACATTGATGGTAAAAATAAATTTTTTCTACATTCGTGCAAAAAGCAAAACTTTATTGAACTATATTTAGTGGAAAAAAAAGTTCTTTATTGCACTAGTGCAATAAAGTTTTTATTGCACTCATCTCTCATTCTACTTCAACGTGCTGTCATCATGACAAACATAAACGTTCAAACCCACTACATATTTATCAGATATGATGCGAGATTGGCAATACGTTTTAAACAGTTACATATTTTATATTATTTTGTATTAATGTTAGCAGCCAGAGATAAACCAACAATGCCTTCCCGAGAATAAATCCTTAATCAAAACTGATCCGATATTAATAATGAATTATTCAAGTTGCGCTTTTCATTTTCCTACACCTAGTGCCGCACCTCATTAAATCATTTTTTGCTTTTTGTATGAACGTAGAAAAAATGTTGTATGCAACTCGTGCAAAAATTGTTTATTGCACTCGACGTGTTGTCCAACTCGGCCTAACGGCCTCGTCGGACAATTTCACGTCGAGTGCAATAAACATTCACTTTTTGCACTTGTTGCATAAATAACTATTAAGTTCAATCATGGTTATTGAGATTATTATGTTGTTGAAGTAATAAATATTTTTAATTATAATTTTTCATTTCATTATTCACAAATACCTCACCTTTCCGATCCATCACATTATTCATTCATCTAACACGGTTGTGATATGACATTCACTCAATTTGCAAAAGAAGGCAAGAAAGGTGACGTTTTTTTCGTTTCTCTCCAGGAAACTCTGTCACACTTGCTACAGTGTCTATTCGGTCATAAGTTCCATTTCTTAACAAATCGCCGGTTTCAAAAAATCTGAAAAACTTTGGAAAACTTCCTTCTTCAAAAGTCCTCACAAATAAATTCTAAATGCTAAGTTCGGGATACCTTGAGAACCAAGAAAAATCTCCATATCTTGAGATCACTGGAACCTGGAAACAAGTTCTGCAGCAAGTTCATAGAATCTATTGATCTGATAGCAGTGATTCTATCTTGCTTTCGGAGCCATATGTCCTATTGCAAGGAAAACATTTGGAGTTGTGAGAGACATATTGATTCGAGTTGAATATTACCACTACTCTTCAAAATAGAAGAGAGCAACAATTTTTTTCTTGTCCAGTGTCTGTATTTTTAATGGTTAGCTGCCCCATTTGGGCAGATGGCCTTCATTGCTCAAGAAAATTGGAGCATTATCGTGAATAAGAGTTTTCTCGCCAAAAAATGGTTTCAGAATCCAACTGTTAGGAGGTAGTTAGTTTTTTTTGACTCCTGCACATTTATAGTATTGTATGGATGAAATTTGAGATCCCTTAATGTTCTCCGGTGTCTGCAATATTCGTGAACTGCCTAATGGGTTTTCTTCATAATATTGCCTTATTCTTCATTCTCTAATCTAGGCAAGTTGCCTGTTCATTCTTCGCCTTCTTGCCTAGTCAGGTCTTAGTTTGTCGCTCTATATTTTCCTCAATCGTCCAATAATCCTGCATCCTGAAGACGACTTAAGGCGATTTTCACTATTCGCTTATCGTTCATTCGGTTGGTGTGCCTGTTCCATTTGACCTTTCTTTTCAGAATCCAATCGTTTATATTCTCTATACTAAAGGGTGTTTTTTTTTCGAGGTATATAACTTTAAGTTGGCATTACTGTTCAAGATGGCGACCGATTTAACAGCTGTCAAGTGATTTTATCTCAGTTTGGTTTGGAAATTCATTATGAATAGACTCACGCCTGAACAACGCTTGCAAATAGTGCAATTTTATTTCGAAAATAATGGTTCTGTGCGCACTACGTCCATTTTATCTTCGACAAAATCGTCCATCAGAGCAGTTAATTCGATTAACCATGGAACGTTTTAGCACCACGTTTACTCTCATTGATAACTCGCATCCCCAGAGACGCCGTACGGTGCGTACAGAAGAAGCTATTGCTGCTGTACAGCGTAGCATTGAGGAAGACCCGAATTAGTCTATCCGCCATCGAGCACAGGAATTGGATCTGTGTCCATCCACTTTATGGAAGATTATGCGGAAGGATCTTGGTTTGCGTGCTTACAAAATCCAACTCGTGCAAGAATTGAAGCCAAACGATCATAAAGTAAGGCGTAGATTCGTCGAATGGGTCCAAAATGAGATTGTCGTTGTTCCTGATTTTCATAAGGGAATTTTGTTTAGCAATGAAGAACACTGGTTGAATGGCTACGTCAACAAACAAAACTGCCGCATTTGGAGTGAAGCTAATCCTCAAGTGTATGTTGAAACACCGTTACATCCAGAAAAACTGACTGTTTGTTGTGCTTTATGAGCTGGTGGAATCATTGGTCCGTACTTCTTCAAAAACGATGATGGCCAGAACGTTACAGTCAATGCTGATCGGTATAGAGCCATGATTACTAACTTTTTCATTCCTGAATTAAACAACCATGATGTCCAGGAGCTGTCGTTCCAACAAGAGGGCGCAACATGTCACACAACTCATGCCACAATCGATTTATTGAAAGACACGTTTGGTGACCACCTAATTTCACGTTTTGGACCTGTGAATTGGCCTCTAAGATCTTGTGATTTGACATCGCTAGACTACTTTCTGTGGGACAATGTTAAGTCATTGGTCTATGCGGATAAGCCACAAATCCTTGACCATTTGGAAGAGAACATTCGCTGTGTTATTTCCGATATACGGCCACAAATGTTGGAAAAAGTCATCGAAAATTGGACGTCTAGATTGGACTACATCCAAGCCAGCCGTGGCGGTCATATGCCAAAAATCATATTTGAAATGTAATGCCACAAGATTATCTTGCGGATAAATAAAATTCATGTCAATTGATTGATCCATAGTTGTTTTATTGCAATTCAAAGTTCTATAGCTCTAGAAAAAACACCCTTTACATGCTCTCCTGATTATCTTGCTTCGCTCCCTATCCAGCAATGTCTTCCCAGCAATTCTTCTAAGCACCCGCATTTTGTTGTTTCCAGTATTCTTCTAGGCTTTGTCGTATTTCAGCAGTGTAGGTTATTATCGATCTCATTGTTGCCTTATAAATTTCTTTACTTTGTTTTAGTTCGGACATGTATTCTTCTAGGCTTTGTCGTATTTCAGCAGTGTAGGTTATTATCGATCTTATTGTTGCCGTATAAATTTCTTTACTTTGTTTTAGTTCGGACATGCTTTTTACGCCAAATTGAGCTGTTATTGCTGTTATTCTAGTGGATTTGTTGGTCTGTTTTAGTATCTCAGTTTCGACATCCCCAGATCCTACTCCTAGATATTTAAACTCGATCACTTGTTCGATAATTTTATGGTCAATAGCCAGCTTGTAACGTGACGGTATTTCTCATGTTGTCAAGCATTTGGTTTTAGATGCTGATATAACCATATTGTGTGATTTGGCTGCTCGACTGAAAATTTGTGAGAGCCTTTGTAGATCGTCTTCATTTTCATCTGCGTACCATAAGATCGTGATTTCTGTATTACTCATTTGGTATCCTCTTAGTTCAAGCACTTTTATTATATTTTGGTCCATGACAATGTTAAAAAGAAGTAGACTTAGGGAGTCCCCTTGTATTATACCTTTACCCAAAGTAATCGGCTCGATAAGTTCATTGTTAACTCTGACGTGAGTTTGGTTCGCCTCATATATGTCTTCGATGGTTTTGATCAGGGAGTGGGGACCTGTCTCATATGATGTCCTTGAGTTGAACTCGATCAAATGATTTTTCTAGATCTATAAAGCATAAATAAGATAGTTTGTTATATTCGATCGATTTCTTTTCTTATCTGCCTAAGAAAAAATACCACATCTGTACCCCTCCTGTTCATCTGAGAGTATAATCAAGGCGTTAATTTCGTTCGTTATGATCCTGCTGGACAGTTTCAATTTAGTGTTCAGGAGATTAAACCTTTTATAGTTGATTGAAAGTATTTTATCATCCTTTTTGAACATATGAATAGTTATACTTCTGCGCCACTCATCTGGAATTTTGTGTTCAGAAATGATCTTTCGGACCGAGCTGGTTAGTTGATGTGTTAGGATTGGTCCACTATATTTCAGAAGTTCGTTTGTCTTAATATTATTTGTGGTTCGAAAATGTTCAAAAAAACCTCATAATCGTTGATAGAATTCAGAAAACCTTGAATCGCTGCCACTGAGTCCTAGGTCGTAGGTAAACACTATGCTCGATCGCCCATTGCAGCGCATTGTGACTTAAATACCTAAATGGTTATCCCAGGGCAGGAGTATAGAGTAACTAAAGCCTCAGCTCAATGCAGAGCTCATTATGAATTCGAAATATTTCATACTTAGTTGGCTAGAGAAGTAAAAAAGAGACTAGATACTTAGTACATGATTATTATTTCTTCTTCGGATGAATTGAATTTTATGCAGATATTATGGTTTAGTTTCTGGACTACCAAATTGTCAAAAAATTGTTGAAGAAATTATTCCTACCGGGTGTAGCAGTCCACTGAGTATATGAAGATCGCATAGGAAGAATAACAATCGTCTTACCTGATACCGAAAGAGAATTCCAGCATCTGTAAGCGCCCGAGCTAGCTGGACGCCATGTTGATATGGCGTCGTGAGGTCAGCCAATCCGTGGATTAGGAAGAACGATTTTCTAGGAATGTTTTTCGCTCGTTGAGTAGCGTCAGCCTCCACGTATCCCTTATAGTTGTCGGTTGGAAGACCAAGGATACGTTCCGTGAAAGCAGAATCTGAAAAAATTGTTGAAATTAGAGGTGTGTAGATAGAAAAAGTGTCAAGACCATATTTGATTCTTTCACCCATTTGAAAGTATATGCCCCTCAGATGGTGAATACATTATATGGTTATTCTAAAAATTATGAATATTTCTCGTTTTTCAGTACGCTTTTGGTAGAAGTTCTCCGGGTTCACGTTCAAGAGTCTTTCGAGTGCGCCTACCAGATGTCTTGAAAATTCTGAAGAACGGAAAAATAGATCCTAAACACATAAAAGTTATTGAACAACTCAACAAGAATAACAAAACAAGGGTCAAAACTCAACACGGCTTAACCGAAGACATACCCATACTGACAGGAATTCGCCAGGGCGAAAGCCTAAGCCCACTATTATTCAAATTGATCATGAATGAGATTATAACTAGTGTCAACCAAACCAGTAGAGGATATAGAATGGGGCCAAGAGCATTGAAGATCTTATGCTATGCGGATGATGCTATTTTAATGGCTGAAAACGAAGATGACCTACAACGTTTGCTATATCGATTTCAAACAACACCCGATAAATTCAATATGATTATTTCATTGGAGAAAACGAAATCGATGGTCATCTCTCGGGAACATATCCGATGCAAATTGGCCGTCAATGACAAACCCATCAAACAAACTATTCAATGTACATAATTAGGAGTAGAAATATCCAGCTGCAAGAACTTGTATCAAGAAGTGCAGACTCAGACGAATAAAGCATCCCGAATATCTGGATGCTTAAGAGAAATAATATGGAAAAACAAACATATAATAGCAGAAAGTAAAGTCCGTATATACAAAACGGCTGTGAGGCCAATATTAACATACGCAGCAGAAACCCGTGCTGAAACTTCCAAAACCAGAAATACGGAGATGAAAATCCTAAGGACAATAAAGGCAGTAACACTGCGGGACCAAATAAGAAGCAGTGTTATACGGGACCCAGCAAACACTGGGAGGTAACTGTGAAGTACCATGGAAGTAACTTTGCAACTAAAAGCTCGCATGCGATGTATTAAAAACATTGCCTCCCGCTCGCATTTGCAGCGAAATGTCCGCGACATCATGTACGCATTTCAAGTCGTTGTGTTGTTCAAATTGAGACATGAAAAAATATCCCCAAAAAAACATCCATTTGTTGTCACTTTTATGGAAGTTTTTGAGTCAATAAATGTCTTTTTAATAACCACATTGGGTCGTTTCATGCGAGGTCTCTTTTATATCTCTATATTCCATTCCCTTTTTCACCACACATAGAGAACATTATATCAATTTCAATAGGAAGTTTGATTATGATTTCATTAGGATATCATTATTAGACTTCTCAATTCTATTCTTTTTTTCACTACACATAGAGTACACATATTGACTTCCATGTAAGATAAAATTTTGAACTTAATAAAACTTTTGGGACAGCGTGACGACTTGGTCGATGGTGGGGTTTAATGAGGCCTCAATCTGCCTACTCCTGATTAACCTCGGGATAACTATAACGGGACATGCGCTAACTAGGTCTCAATCTGCCTACTCCTAGTTAGCGGGGAAATTAATGGTTTTCTAACTAGGCCTTCCTTCTATCTGCCTACTCCTAGTTAAACGGTTATAAAATAAAAAAGTAAAAATAAAATATAGAACAGATATAATACAAGACACAAAATGCTACATGATGTAGGTTGCTATTTGAAGAAGAAAAACAACTGCTGTACAGCAGTTTAATATAAATTTCTATAAAATATGTTACAGAGTTATATACAAGGGGATATATACAATGTTTACATGCTTCTTAAAGTATGAGTTGCAGACTAGTACCTAACTCAAAGTTTTACCTAGTATTGAAATTTGGATAATGGATTACATAGGTTTTATAAAAGAGAGTGTAAATTTTTACTGAGGCATGTCGAGTGCTTGAAGAAAAACAACTGTCGCTCAGTTGGGTTAACAAGAAGAAGGTGGTTTAGGAAGGGATCGGGAAGGGGGTTGGATTCACATCATCAAGTGTTGAATTAGTTTGTGTTTAATTTTCCTAACTGGAATTGAATAATTATTGAGGTGCGATGTCTTTTTCAGTTTTGTTATTTTGATTCCGAAAAATGATCGAGTTTCGTTTTTGATAACATTATCTAATGAGTCTATTTGAGAGTCTTTTTGGAGATCGCTAGATTTGGTTTCTTCAGGCTTATTGAGTATAATCCTTAAGTATTTGTTCTGAATACGTTGTAGTTTGTCATAATTTGTTTTTGAAGTTTTACTCCAGACCGGGCTCGCATATAGAATCATTGGTCTTATACCCTGTTTGTATATTTTAAGTTTGGATTTAATACTAAGTTTACTATCTCTACAAATCAATGGGAAGACGCTACTGAGTTGCGAGTTAGTTTTCCTAATTATTTCATGAATATGTTGATTGAAATTCAATTTTTTATCAAGAGTGACCCCTAAATATTTCAAATAATTTTTCTCTTCTATAGGCTGGTTATAAAATAACAATAATTTGTTGTTTGATAAACGTCTTTTATGAGTGAAGTAAATTAAGTTGGTTTTGGATGCATTGATTTTGATTTTCCATCTGTGGTAATATTCCTCCAAAATGGTGAGGTGCTCTTGAAGATATTTGGTTGATTGCGGTTTGGACCAGGACTCAGAAGTTATAGCCGTGTCATCCGCGAAAAGATAAATTTTTGTATTTTTATATTTGGGAATGTCATTTATAAAAATTTTGAATAGATCGGGTGATAATAATCCCCCCTGCGGAACTCCTGCTGTAATCGGGGTTTTTTCGGATAATACGTTTCCTACTTTGACTTGAAATGTCCTGTTTTCTAGATATGATATAATAATTTTGATCAGGAATGATGGAATATTATTTTTAATTAATTTGTAAATGAGGCCCATATGCCAGACCGTATCAAATGCTTTTTGTATATCTAAACTAATCATAGCTGAAATTCTGTTAATATTGAAGTTTTTGGCAATTTTATCTGTGAGATTAGCAAGTTGCAGAATAGTGCTATGTTTTTCACGAAAGCCATATTGTTCATCTATAATCAAATTTTTCTCCTCCATGTATTTTCTTAGGCGAACTAGGGTTATTTTTTCAAAGATTTTTGATACTGTTGGTAGTAAGCTAATAGGTCGATAATTATTCGCAAATTTTGGGTCTTTTGAAGCTTTAGGAAAAGGAAGAACTATTGCATTTTTCCACATGGTTGGGAAATAATTCAGCCGGAGACAACTATTGAAAATATTCGTTAGTTGAACAATCGCTTTTCGTGGTAGATTTTTCAGAGTTTTATTGCTGATACGGTCTTCGCCGGGTGCTTTTCTGTTTTTGAAGGATTTTATGATTTTTCTAATTTCCGCAGGGGACGTCAAATTTTCACCTGATATGACTAATGGAAGTTCCAGAAAAGTTTTTATTGTTTGATCTACTAAATTGACCGTTTCTGTATTTGAAAGAGATTTCGTGGAGTCGTGGGTTTCCGCGTATGACTTGGCTATATGATCTGCTTTGTCCTTGTCATTGAATAAGAGACCTTGGTGGCTTTGAAGGGGTGGAATTTTACGAGGACTATCTCTGTGTTTCAATGATTTGACCATCTTCCACATATCGCTTGAATTGTTTAAATTACGAGTAAAATCTTCCCATCTTTTTGTTTTTAAAGTAGATAATGACGATCTTATCAAGTCGACAGCTTCCTTGTATTTTTGATGAAGGTTATTGTCGAAATTACATTGAAGGCGTTTACGGATTCTATTTCTATTACGAATGAGTTCCCTTATATCAGTGGGAAGTTCTGGATAATTGCTTCTTTCGGGCGATTTCTTAGTTGAGGAATTAAAGCACTTTTGAATGGATGTTGTGATATTTTCAACAGCTTCATCAATTTCAGGTGTGGAATTGATTTGATGATTCACCTTAATATAATGGTTGCACCTATCTTTAAATTTTTTCCAGTCAGTTGAGTAAGTATGGTTTTGTTTGTAAATGGTCTTGAAAGCAATGGATTTTGAGATTACCGAAAATACAGGTAGATGATCTGAATCAAGGTCGTTGATCGCAAAAGGTTCCCTTATCGATAGGTTCTTTGTGAGCATCAGATCTATTGTTGAAGGATTTGCGTTTCTTGTTGGATAGAAAGTATATGAATTATGAGGATAGTTCAGAATATAGTTTGAATTTCTTAGAAAATTTTGAAGCAACTTTCCATTTTTATTGGTTGTCCGGCAATTCCATAGGGTATTCCGGCTATTGAAGTCGCCTGTAATGAGGGTTTTATGACCTAGCGCCATTAGGGTTGTCAGTTCGTTTGTACATAATGGGGATTTATGATCATTGTAAATATTCACTATTGTAAAATCCTCGATTTTAATTGCCTGGCTTTCTAAATTTACGGTACGCGTTACTATTTCTATTGGGGTTAGATGCTTTTTATAATAAATTAGAAGACCTCCATTTGATTTCGGTTTCGGTTTATTGTAATAATAGTAATTTCGAAGTTTGGGAGGTTTAGTGGTACCTAATTTTGATTCTTGAATACATACTATATCAAATTTGTTTTCGTTCGTAAATATTTCTAATTCATTAATTTTGTTTCTGATGCCATTGGTATTCCACGATATAATGTTGATATTTTTCTTTTTGTTTTTATAATCCATATTTCTGAGCTAAATTAGTCAAGATTTGGATTTTTTCCATGGGAGAAGAACTATTTTTCAGCGAAACTTTCAATTCTCTTATGAGAGATATAAGTTGAGATATGTTACAAATCTCATTCAATTCGTTTATTTCTCTCAGAAGCTCTTGAAAATCTGTTGCATTAGAATTATTGGGTTGGGTGATAATATTCTTAACAGCGTTGACATAATTCATGTTATGAGGTTTAAGAATTGGTTTGGGTTTAGGGATAGGTGGACTGGGTTTTGGGGAAAGTGGACTAGGTTTTTGAATTTTGGGTGGAGCGGTTACATTAGAATGCGACTCGACATACCTTATATAAATGGGGCATTTCGTATAGTTGGCCGTGTGGGGTCCGGAACAATTTGCACAATTCACTTGATCAGTTCTTCCTTTAATTGGACAGTCCTTTGTCTGGTGGTCTTTACCGCATTTGACGCATCTTGGCTGGAGAAAACAGTTGCTAGATCCGTGGCCGAACCGTTGGCAGCGGAAGCACTGCGGAACTTTAGATTTTTTTGAATATCTCTGCCATTCAAGTTTAATGTGGTCCAGTTCTGAGGTTTTCCTGAGATCTTTGAGATTTATTGCCTTTGGCACTGAAACGAGGAATGAATGCGATGATCCATTTTTCCCTTTCATTTTAAGGCAGTTCACATCTTCCGATTTTAAATTGTGATCGCTCAATAAGCGTGCCTTAATTTCCTCTTCGGTAGTAAAACAAGCTGCTTTCACAACAATCTTCTTCTTTTTCTCTTCTTTAGCACAGAAAGAGTAACCCTGGATATCATCTGTTTTAAGGGATTTCAACAGATTAGTATAATCAATGTGGTTGATGATGAAGATTTTTGTTTCATCAGCGTAATATTTTATGCTGAAGTTGTCGTTTGTTACAATTTTTTTCACCATGTTGTGAAATTTCCTACAGTCTTCTATTTTGGAAGTTATTATGATAGGTGGGCACTTCCTCATCTTCTTGGAGATTTTTGGCGATAAGTCCGGTACGGGGGTGGTTTCAGTTTCCATGGCTTCAACTTTGAGAATGCCAAATCTATTCGTTGTAGCAACTTCGTTAGGTTTCATTACATTTTTTTTCAGGTTGTTTGCACGTCCTCTTTGGATTTTGAAATACTTGGTGGTCTTCGGACCAATCTAATTTCAAGGATTCCATCAATATGTTAGGGTCCATTTTCTTGAATTTGGCTAAGACACGGGTGTTTAACACACCGTTGTCTTTCACAGAACTTTTTTCACAACACTTAGCTTTAAACTTAATGATGGGTAAACACAAATAAAACGTGGCCTTAAAAATCAACTGCCGGGGTCAGTCTGATCTCCAGTCTCAGGGGTATTGCTATTTGACTGGGATTCCTCGGCTTATCTCCGTTTAAGATGCTTACTTCGAGGCTTAAGTAGATTGTTGCGCCCTCTGTTGGGGGAAGCGTTAACCTGGTTGGCAGCGCCACCATGACCGTAACGCAGGAATCTGTAATCCCCACAAAACATTACTCTTGTGATATTCATAAAAAAGTCCCTTTGGCACTATACAGTGTGTTTCCAAATTGTATGTATGACTTTGTAGAAGATATTCTACCCATTGAATAAATGATATTTAATATAGGTCAAATGCCTTGTATTGTTCAAATTCGGACAAGGATTCCTATATAGAATATCATTTATTTAATGTGTAGAATATCTTGTACAAAGTCATACATACAATTTGGAAACACACTCTATAGTGCCAAAGGGACTATTTTATGAATATCACAAAAGTAATCCTGTAGAAATTTGTACATACAATTTGGAAATGGGAAATGAAGTAATGAAACATCCATATAATAAATAATTATTCAATCTAATATAAAAAAACAAACGTCACAAAAAAGTGAAATTATCTCTCATAAAATAATAAAATTAACAAACAGAGCCGGTCTTCATTTGACCACTTATAAAAAAATACTATATATATTTTAATTTATTGGTTTTTTGGTGATATAGCTATATCACCAGCCACATGGCAGACACCAACGCACAAATAAAACTGAAAAAACGGGAAGCCTATAGCTATTGTAGTTTTCGAAATATCGCTCGATCAGCCAGAAAACGGACCAAGTGAATACGTAATCTGTATTTTGTTGCAAAAATGCTTCTATTAGGATCACGTTCTGGTTTCACCGACGACCTCTCGGATTGCTCTGAATCGTTTGTTTTTGTTTATTACATCCAGATGAAGGAGAATAAATAAATATTCGTCGGACTCTTTGAGGGCTGGATATTTCAGTGCCACAGATGGATAATTGAAAATAATAATGGGAATTGGGAACATAAAGTGACCCACTCAAAAAGGATTTGAAATATCATCCAATTCATGTTAACATTGTGTAGTTCTCAAAAAGACTTCGTTGCGAAGTCGCTCGATGGTAAACTTTTTACATACTAATTTACCACTTTCTATGGGGATGGCATTGTGGTTATTTATTAATATCCTCAAATTATTATCACTGCATCTTCGAATTGTTGTTAACAAAGCAATGTCGCAAAATAAATATGTTTAGAACAAGTATGCGTAATCGCAATGAAGATATCTGTCAATGTGCAATTTGAGACTTCGCGAAACTGCCAAGTGATGTAACGTGTTTGCTGGGGAAGAACTGGAAGTGCATGATATTGTTTGGTTTGTACGGTCAAGGCGCAGGAACTGGAGAGATCACGTGGAAAGAATGAGCAACGATCGTTGGGCAAAGTGGGCAAACAACGAAAAGCCAAACTCAAAACGCCCTCCCGGCCGACCACCAAAGAGATGGTATGAGAATTGGACGTCAACATCGCAAGAGGCTGGATGAACAGAAGATGACAAGACATGGTCTAAAGAAAGAGGAAGAAGAAGAAGAAGTACTGATAGCATCTGAGGTCAAAATAAATTCTGGCCAGCCAGGTGTATGGACAGAATTTATTTTGACCAGCCTTCCAGTGTGTATCTACACGATAACTCTCCAATGGAATGTGCATGTTAAAACAATACTAAGGACGTTGAAGCAACTAACCACATTACGCTTCAAAATTATTTTCAATCTATTTATTTCTAGAGCTTCTAGGAATGTCATAACTAAAATTTTCGATATGTAAAATTTCAAAATTATGGTTGGACGAATGTCCTGATAGTACTAAGTGATTGGAATATTTAGAAATGTTCTTGCTATTAAGAAAACCCTTTAAAGTTCCTCAATTCTAATCTGAAAAGATCTTGTTTGTCGTATATATACTTTTTGGCAATCATTACAAGTTGACTTATATACTCCTGATTTATAATCTTTAGATGTAGTATCTTTGCTGTTTTTTCATGAATTTCAAAACAAATTCAAACCTAAGTAGATGCAGTTCAGCATGCTCAAAGATATTGTACCGACCAGTTTACTGTCTTTCGTTTCAGACTTCTCAAACTGTGAAGAAACCCCGACAACAAAGTAATAATAAACCAACAAATACGGTATTCATTATAGGACATCTGGAAGAACTGCGAAATATTAAATATTGCGTACTTAGATTATTTGAGGCTGGTAATCATGAATTAATGATTCGAATATTCATTGAATAATTGCGGATTGCATTATTCGAATATTCATGGATATTCACTGAATAGCATTATATTTTGATGGCTAACAGACAATTAATTTCAGTCATCAACCAACT
Organism: Harmonia axyridis; assembly: GCF_914767665.1. Lineage (NCBI taxonomy): Eukaryota > Metazoa > Arthropoda > Insecta > Coleoptera > Coccinellidae > Harmonia > Harmonia axyridis. The sequence continues at coordinate 38,836,089 of NC_059504.1, forward strand.
TTTCTGATTCACTGAATAGTTGAATAATCAATGAATAGTTTTCTATTCATGACTATACAGTGAATAGTTTTCTATTCATGAATAGTTGAGTATTCACCGAATAGTTGAATATTCAATGAATAGCTTTCTATTTATAAATAGTTGAGTTTTCAGTGAATAGTTAGTTACAATATTTATGAATATTCGTTACTATTTATAACTGGTGATGAGTAATCAGTTGAGTAATTTATCATTTGTGAAGTTACGAATGAAAGCTTGAATAATCATTTAACTTACTATTCAGGAATAATTGAAACTGGTTCTTGTAGTTAACTATAATTATATTAACATTAAAAATACATTGAAACTGATGTGATACAATTTGAATTCAAATTATTGATTCCATCCTTGAATAGGGGTACTTACATTTTATTTCATTCAATAGTAGAAACTGGTACTTATTTATATGAATAGAATTGAGATTTCATCAATGAAATAATATAAAATTGAATATAAGATTTCACATTCGAATTGTAAACGCGCGTTCTGTCAAAGTTGATGTTGATGGTATACAATTACATAGATATTTTTTGCTAGTTCAGACAGTTTTTGGGTACTTGTTCTGATTATTTTTCCACCATTCAAGTGGATTTAAATCTTTGGATATTCGATAATATATGGCGTAAATATCTATTGCATTTTTACAATTCGTATTATTTTTTTTTTTCGATTCAAATCAATTCTTTCGAGGAGGAAATCTAATGCCGTCATTTCAATCGATTGCGAAGTTTTTTCATTTGAAACTTTGCTTTTCTATACCGTATGCTGCCATTTCTAGACATTTCTCTATTTCAGTGGTCAAATATATTGTTTGATTCTGAATTGCGAAACGACGAGTCTTTATATTTTTTTCAAATCCGGACCCCAACAATATGAATTGAAGTAACATCCTCCCCTAACAAAGTGAATAAGAAAAACAAAGTTTGTTGAATCTTTCGTAGAATTGAACAAGACTGTATTTTTGAATGATTTAATGTTCTCATAATCCGTTTGATCGATAACATTTTGTGATAATGATTGAATTATCGGCATGATCATTGAAAGTATTGGTTGAGATTCCACAAATAATAAATTGGTGACGACCTCAAAAGGTTTCAGAGATTGCAAAAGGCGAGAAAAAAGTTAAATCATTCATTGTAATTCGTTACAATTACAAAAAATAAATTGGTGACGACCTCAAAAGGTTTTAGAGATTGCAAAAGGCGAGAAAAAAAGTTAAATCATTTATTGTAATTCGTTACCTTTCATCGAAATGAAAACAAAAAACTCTAGACATTTGGTTTGTGATCTGAAGTTTTCATTAAACATTAACTAAAAATAAGACAACCTAACGAACCTATATTTCAAACTTGACGTAAATATCTCAAAAACTATGAGTTATGAAGAAAAATCTTGAAACTTTAATGCTCTGTAGTTCTGTAACGAAGCGTTTGACCTGAAAAATACGGTCCTGAAATCTTGATACTGAATTATGAATCACCCCGTATAATGGGATTATGTACCTCTGTACCAGTAATGGGTCGATGAAGAGCCCCATCAACAAAGGTTTTACCACTTCTATTTAACCAAGGGGTAATTAAAAGGTTCAATTATCTTCTCTTGTCATTAAAATAATTGTTAGATTTTCCAAAAGATCATTTGATTATAAAAATATGATCATTTTTTCGGTATAACACTGATACACTGTGTTCAGGATTAGGTGATCGTTGAATAGATTGTCAAATACTGCATATTTATTGCTAGAGATTAACGAAGATCCAGTCCTGTCATCGGTGTCTAGTGTTTTTTGTGTGGAATAAATATTAACTTATACTGGAATACTCATCTGTGGTCTGGTCACCCTATTATGAAGTGCACAAAAATAATATTGAACGTGTGCAACGAAAATTTTTAAGATGGGTTGCTTACAAAATGAATATTCCCAAGATCTCAATAAATTATGACCTTTTACTCGAGACTCTATCAATGAAACAACTATATATAAGGAGAAATAATTTTGATATAATGTTTATTTATAAATTACTTAATAATTATATTGATTGTGAATACTTACATTCTAAGATAAAACTGAATGCAAAAAGTGTATTTCTTAGATATAGAGATATCTTTTATGTCGAATATAACCCCACTAACTATGCCATGAACAATCCTATTGAAAGAGCTATAAAGGAGGCAAATGCATCTGAAATTGATCCATTCCAGATATCTATTTTTAGTCTCAAAAGTTATTTTGAGACTATTTGAATTTGTTAACTGTTCTTTTAATTTTTTTCTCTTTGATGTTTTTTTTTCTCTAGGGTTAAACATTTTTTTTTTGTTGATTGTATTATATCTTAAGAATTAATTAATACTGTATATCTTGGAAAATTGGCTCTGCCGTTTGTAATAAATAAATAAATAAATAAACTTAATAATCACTGAATAATCAATGAATATTCAGTGAATACTCAGCTCTTTTCTGTTTCGTTTTTCTTTCCTTCATTTTAATTGGTTTTAATTATTTTTTTTCAGATGTATTTTAATATAAGAACAAATATTCAGTTATGATATCATGAGAGCATAGACAATATTCGATTATACACCGATTTACGAGACGTAGTTCGCGAAACATCACGAGAGCGCAGCTCGAGTGGTATTCGTTACGATTATATAACGAATAATTTCAATAACATAACTAAAGCACTGCATTTCGATAATTCAATGACTTTTCACAGAGCTTCACTTTTATTTTTTGGCGAACGTCCAAGAATGTTACTATGGAAATGATCTCAATATAGCAGGAGGCGAAACACCAAAACGATTTTCAATAAAATACGCGGTAACTATGGGAAATTTACGGATTATATTGATTCATCAGAACATGAGTTGTATAATCAAAATAATTGAATGTATGTAGAAGTATGTGAATTATCCAATTTTCCTGCCTTCTTGTTTTTGATTTTGTTAAATATCCAGAGTTAAACAACAAAGTTTCAATATTTTGGGAACTGATTATAAACCTAAGTAAAAATTCATATAAACATAAATCCGCAAATGAGCTGTTTTGGAGACATTTGATATTCGAAGCTACCCTGAAAATTTCAATTCAGTATTTCTCTCCGTTTGAGAATTATCATGATTATGCCGGACGGATAGAATCGAATTCGAGGGCGTATTCATCATCAGTATGTCTAACATCTAACCTTATCGTTTAGGACCATTTCTGGCTCAAAATTAGTAAATTATAAACGTTATGACGAAATGAAATAAAGCGATGTTCAGGTAACGACAGCTCGGAAATGAATAGTCATCAGTTTTCAAGTATGGAATGATATGTTTTCTTATTGTCCCTTTATATGCCGATTATTGCAATTTGATATTCAAACAATAAGTAGGTTAACTAATATCAATCAATGCATATTTCAATTGTAACTTCCATTTGAATAACGTCAAAAATGTCTCACAAAAAAATTATAATAATACTTATAATAATAATAAACTTTATTTAGCACTCGGCTATTGAAAACAATACAAATGTTATCCACTTAATTAAATTCTTCATAAATATAACTCAATAAACATTTTTCAAATCCTCTATAATTATTGCAATATTTGATCTTTTCAGGTAGTTTATTGAAGATAACTAATCCCCTGCAAAATGTGGATTCATTCATTAATGTAGTATTAACTTTTTCAATGAAAAATCATCTCGACGTCGTGTATTATAATTATGTATCTCATTAGCAAATTTTAGGTTTTCACTCATTCAGGTAACATTTCATTCCTTGCTTTGAATATTAAATCTAATGTTCTATAAATAATTCTTTGATTGACACTCATCAATTTCAAACAATTTAACATATTTCTTAAGGGAGTTTCTTTTATTACATTCCAAAATAATTCTCATACCTCTATTTTGTACTTTTTGTAACTTATCTATCTATGCTACCTTTATTTGAATTAAACATTACTGACGAGCAATAATCCACATGAGGAAGTACCAAAATGATCTAAATGACGTATTCATATCAATTTTACCCCTTATTCTAGATATGAAATCGACCTTTTTGGACATTTTATTTGCAATATAATCCACGTGAAACTGGAACTTCAAATTATTTTCTAATATCAATTATTTATTGCAGAATAGAAATAAATGAAATCCTCTTCCTCTTCATTCATTCCTTTTTTCATATTGTGAAATTTAATAGTATGTGATAAATGAAATTCCTATCTTTGAACAAAGATACAAATTTACAACAGAATTGTCATCCCTATTGCTGAGACCAATAAATATCTTGTATCAAATGATTTTTAAAATTATTATCATCATGTAGAGCATCAAATTCAATTTTTGATATCAATATTCTTCATCAACTTTAGTTCACAGGTTTTTCTAAACTGAATCAGTTAAAAATCTCTAAAAGGAAAAAATGTTTCTAATCAAAAGTATGGTTTTGAGGGAAAGGGGTTTTACTCTGATATTCCAAGTGGGAACACCCCAAATACAGAAGTGTGGACGAACAATTTTTCCTATTTTTTTAAAATAATATTTGATAATCTGTAACAAAACTGAATTTTTCCATTCTTCATCAACGTAATTTTGAGATGGATTATTTCTCTCAAATTCGAATCAAACTGCACAAGCGCAATACAATATTTGAAACAAAACAATCTTACTTTGATATTACAAATGAGAACACGGTTCAAAAATATAGCAGTGTCGACGAACAATTTTTCGTACGAAAGTCCTAATTTGAAATTTTTGGTTTCGTATTCCGTAAGAAAATAAGATTTTTCTATTTTTCATCAACGCAATTATGAAAAAAATATTTCTCCCAAATTTGAATCAAACTGTACATGCGCAGTACATTTTTTGAAACAAAACAATCCTACTCTCTCTTAATGAGAAATGAATGAATATATATTCTGAGTACGAGTTAGAAATTCAGTGTTATTTTTAATCTTGCCCTGACTAGTGTTATAATTCATTTATTTGTGAGTTCTTCTATGTGCTTGAGATAATGTCGTTCAATAATCAGAGTTCCGACATGCTCACAATTCGAGTTGGTAAATATCTATTCTTATGTCGTTATCAATCTGTAATTTCAATTATTCTTAAACATACAGGGTGTTCTGATTTGTTTCCGACAAACTGGAACGGGTGATAGATCACATCATTTTAAGCAAAAAAGTTCCTATGAACATGGGTCCGGAAATGCTTCGTTTCCGAGATACAGGGTGTTAAAGTTGAAAAAATAATTCGCGTTTTCTTAAATATCTTTCGACTGATTCCAAATAATTGCATGAAAGTTGGTACATAGGGTTTTTTGAGGTGAGAAATTCAAATTTGTGGTCGATTTGGTTGTATTCTCTAGAGGGCGCCACTGGCAATCATTTCGTCCCCTTTAAACCGTAGCAACTTTTCTGTGCTACCCTGTACGTCATTCTGAACTGAAAAAATCGATTTCCCTGACTTTTATAGTTAAAAAAGGTATACCTAACTCATTTAAGTTGCTAGGGGCAACCGTTTCAGAGAAAAACGCATTTAAAGCCAAATCCATATTTTTGTAATCTCTAAAACATGTAGAAACAAATTTGTAATAATTTTAAATTAAATTTTTTTTAGAAGTAACAATTCAGAACAAAACAAAATAACATAATAATTTTTAAAGAAGGTGTTCGAAATGTCCACCGTTCTGTTGAATGCACAAATGACATCTTCGAATGATTGATTGTTTTACATTCAACAGTTGTTGCGGCAATAGATTTAAAATGGCTATACACAATGACAGATTTAAAGTGTGTTAGGTTCAGATGTCATTAATTATAATTATAGTTAACTAAGTTAATAGCTTATCAACAAATACAGGAAAATGGTATTGGTTACCAGAGGCCCGAACGAAGCATACAAAGAAGAAATCATCTACAGAGAAATAGGATTTTACAGACCTTCGAAGAAAATAAAAACTCAGTATTCGTGAAGCATCCCAACAACGCAATATTTCAGGAAACAGAATATTCAGAACACTTGAAAACAACAATTACATAGCATACTACTTCTACTTATTAGTGGGCAATAGAAAATCCGCATGCATTTCGCCTTAGAAATTTTCAAAATGAATTTAAATTTAATATTTGAATAGGATTAATTTCATGAAAGGATTTCGAAGCAGTCAAAACATATTAAAGAAAACGCGAATTATTTTTTCAACTTTAACACCCTGTATCTCGGAAACGAAGCATTTCCGGACCCATGTTCATAGGAACTTTTTTGCTTAAAATGACGTGATCTATCACCCATTTCAGTTTGTGGGAAACAAATCAGAACACCCTGTATATTTCTTTCATTTTGAATTAATTATGGAAATGGTTTGTTGTTGATATGTGTTATCAAAAAATAATAAATTTAGCTGAAGGTGATGGATATCTAATAAACAGGGTTTTTCAAATTTCAGTATCAATATTTCAGGATGTATATTTTTCAGGTCAAAATAAGACTATCCAACATGTGTCCTCAAACGCTTTTTTACCCAAGTACAGAGCGACAGTTTCAACATTTTTTGGTTTTTCTTCTTAGATCTTTCTGGGATATATGGATCAAATTTGAAGTAAAGCTTACGTTTTAGGTTTAACAACATCCAGTATGCCTTTCTCGCCCCATTAACTTTTTTGTAGTACGCCGCTGGTGAATTCTAACATATTATGAAATTTATTATATACTTTGTTCATACATTATTTTTTCATTGTAATTTTATTGCATCTTCGATCATTATCGAGAGAAAAGTAAAATAATTTTTTTGGGATTCACTAGATTTCATTTAATTTTTAACAAAAGGTAGGAACCTATTATCACAATAAAAACAAAATGCATCTATGTATTTGGTTTGTGCTCTAAATTACAAAATTTATTTCTAGAAATAAGAAACCTAACAACCCTACATATTTAAATTTGATCTTAATATCTCAAAATTGAAAGAACTTTGCAGAAAAAACTAAACATATTCACATTCGTGAAAAATCATTTTCTTATTTTGACCTGAAATCTTGATGATTTATTTTGAAATACCCTATTTAATGATCTTTGAATTAATTATCATCATATACATAACTTATCATGGATTAACAATGAACTGCATTTTGCGGTGCCCTTGAATTTGATTTTTGATATCAATAATATCTTCAACTTGAGTTGTATAGGTATGTCTCTACAGGGTGATCATTGGGAAACGGAAATACTTCACAGGTGCATAGATGACACCAAAGCGGTTCTGGAGATACCCCATTTATTGGGTCTTACTGTCTTCGTAGCCGAGATACAGGGTGTTTTATGAAGTATTTCCGTTTCCCAATGGAACACCCTGTATCACATAAAATCAAAATCACATCAAAATATGGAATAGAGTTTTATGAAGAAATTATTCTTGTTTCATTTGTAATTTTATGCAATGAATTGATCTTTCGATTTCGATAAAACAATTTTCAAGGAGTATATGAAAAAATAGAGTGGTAATATTGCTTTATTAGAATATAATATCATCTTGATTCGAAACGGAATTGTTATTTCAGATGCAGAAACTAAAAGGAAGACAGAATATTTATTGAAAATAGTGAAACTAGCGACCTCAAAACTGAAGGATGACGAAAGTGATTTGGCTCAATGAGCTACAGAATCCATCACAAAATCTACATAGATGCTCTAGAGCAATTGTTAGGCAAGGAAATAGTTGAGAAAAAAATAAAAGATAAGGAAGAAAAAGACAAGAGAAGAAAAGAAGAAAGGAAAATTGGAGAAAAAACTCCAGCCGAAGAGTTAGCAATTTCTAGAGCTTTGAACAGAGCAGAGTGCTATAAGCATTTCTTGAATCAAGTAATTAGCGGACAAAAAAATAAAAAAGATGCTAATTTGTTGATGACAGACCCCTATGGTCAGGGCATACAAAGAAAGAAATATAGACATTTGGAATTCACTCCTACTGTGCCAAAAAGAGCGTTGTAAACTGATGGTTTTTGAAAAATGAACAGATAAAACAAAACATGTTCAATCAGAAAACATATCGAAAAATATTAAAAGGAATTTCTCATGCTGGAGTTTCAGCATTTATTTTAAATACTACAAAGTAATTCATCAGAAAAAATTATAAAATAAAAGATAATCATTTAAATTATTATCTGAGATGATCTGAAAAAATGTATATGTATATTGTATATAGTTCTGTATTGAAATAAAAGAATACTAAAAATGACTACCAGGCCATTAAAAATACATTATGCTCTCTTCCCTTTGAATCATTTAATTTTCATATTGTGGAATTTAATCGGATGTAATTAGTGAAATTCTTATTTTGAAGAAATATACAAACTTAAATAGAGTGCCTTCGTTCGGTATATACAGGGTGATGTCCATCTCATCAGTAACATTTCACAGTTCAATTAGTCTTTAACTAATCGACCGAATAATTTCAAATTTTGCAGTTTTGTCACCCTTTACTTCAACTCTACAATTAATCCACCGAATAATTTACTATCGCCCTCATTCAATATTCCTGAAATCTAATCAATCAGATCCAGACTAGGAAATTTAAGACTTTTTCTATTTTCGTGAATATTGGATCAACCTGTACGTAAATAACATGATTTTTTTCCGCTTTCGTAATAACAAAGAATAATTACATAATTAAAATTCTAAAATTCTGCTTGGCAGGAATGAGGAGGTTCATTTTTTTTGGTGATTGGTGCTGAGTAATCGAAGTTTTTTTCAAGTGTTTAGTGCTCGAAGCACATTTATCAGTGCTCGTCAAAGCTATAATTAATGGAAATTATCCTTAACGATGTCATCATCATAAAAAATTAAAACAAACATCAGAGTCCCATAGATACATCCAAAATCAAATACCTAATGGGTTTGGGTAATATGGTAATAATGTAATAATAATTGGCGATTACATTAGTAGGAGACCTTCCTGGAACTGTTCTACCTCAAATAGAAAAATTGTACCTAGATAATACAAACTTTCTTATCGATTTTCCAACAAATTCCTATATTTATCATCCAGCTAATTAAAGTCTAAGATGTACTATAATTTTTTTTTCAAATTATTATTTAGAATTTTTTCGTTTTTTCTATCAATGAGGGGGTTATGTCCCCAATAACCCCCACTCATTACTCCTATGGCAACAATACTCGAAATGAATACGGCATCGATGATTTAACATCAAATAATTTTCTCAATAGAATGGAACCAATTCGAGGAATCATTGCCAAATAGGTAATTCAAATTTATATAGGGAATTGGAATCAGTAAATGACATAGACAAATGCATCAATAATTCGACAAAAACAAATCAATTAAGCCTATATAGACCTTCTAAATAACTTATTTTAAACAATTAAGCCCAAATTGACATTATGTGAAAGAACTAATCATATAAAAAACAGGCTTGAAAAAATTTTCAACGAAATTATAACATGATTTTTTTCAATAATATAAAAATTCAGTTAAATCGAAGCATTGCAAAAATAATCAGCTTTCTCAAATCGAATCAATGGAAGTTTTAACGAAAGATATAATAACTTGTTCCTTAAAGAATAATGCAATCTTTGGAATCTCCATCATTCACGGACCTAAAGGATTAATTTTTGGTGATGCAACTAGAGCTGAACATCTGGCAGAATCGTATGCCGAAATTCATAGATCGACACGCGATTTGTCTAATCAACACATCAGAGTATTAGTAAATTGAATAGTCCAAAATTTTACCAACAAACATTACGACATACCACCAGGGCCCCCGCAACCGCGCGTTCAACGCGTGCACCGCACGCGGGCGCCACTCTTAAGGGGCGCCAAAATCTCTTATAGACCGCATGAAAATCCGAAAGACCAAAGGTTTTTGAAAAAATTTTTTTTATTTTTTCAACAATTTTAAAGGTTCAAGTACATCTTTTACACATCCAAACAAGTTCCCGAACGTCACAATCCCTATAAAATAACCTCGGCCACAGATTGCAATTATACGATTCTTTTCGAGTAAACAAATCATAAATAATTATCCCTTTGTCGGTACGGGATTTCTTTATGGACCACCTTGCACCGGACGGCGGGCACCATTTCTTCGATCATGACTAAAACGCATATGGTACACATAAACAATCATAAATACCGAAGCGATAGCTTTTAGCCAGAGGAATTACTGAAACTTTCGCCACCATCTGTAGGAAAAATACTACATGTTACAGAGAATTTCTGAACCTACCAAAATCTGCTTGCTATGCTATAACAGCAGAAACCTATCCAAAGAATAGTTATTTTGTTATGAAACGTTTAGGGGTTGAGGTCAAAACGCAAAAAATTAAAATACTCAGATAATTGGAAAGATTTGTATTTTGTGTAATTGTGGTTTGTTTTACTGTTTCTTGTTGTGATTAAATTAAATTTTATGAAATGGTAAGTACCTATCCACATACAGTATTAGCATTTCTATTAGTCTATAAAATTCGATATTTTTTTTTTCTATTTAAAATGGTGCACATCCTAAATTAGCCCATACCTATATACTATATCATTATTTTTATTTGCTTCAAATAGGGAAGTATTGTTTGTAATCTTGAAAAAATTGAATCGACTTTGATATTTTGAATTTGTTACCTGGGGCCACCATCATACTATACTTAATTTTTTTTTTAATATGCACCCTGGATCTGTATTATTTATTTGATGTTCGTAGCCGTTTGACATTCTAAAAAAATTATATTTCACCTTTGCCAAAAATTAATTATTATAACAGGAACAGGGTATGTGCTTCAGATCGGTCTTAACTTATTATTATTATTAATATTAACTCCGTTTAGGTTTAAATTCATAAAAATGAAAACATACGGGTTATTCTCAAAGGGATGGCGCAAAGTAAATCATGGGTGAATGTCCTTACATATTTTGGATCAAGTTTTTCTTAAATTCTAGGAGCCATACAAGAGAAAACGACCTTCTGGTGCAAAATTTCGAGAGCAAAAAAAAGCTAGACTTCAACAAAGGAGAAGATGGCTGGAAGTATGGAATAATATTTAATAATTGTTAATAATTATATTAATATTTTGATATAATATTATGAATAATTTGAAGAAGAATAAAGCTCAGGTTTTGAGAACTCTGCAGTTTCATTACAAAATTAAAATAAAATGCGGTTTTGATCGAATGCTTGAATAAAATAATGAAACATTTAAAAAATGTATTGTGCAACAACTGACAGCATAAAGTTCTTAAGGCATTCAATAAAGGTTGCTGATAGTTTTTTTAACCCTTCCACAAATAAATTCCTAACAAAAACTGAAACATTTTTTGCCGATTATCCTGCGACGTTTTTCTCCACTTCCCCCCTTTTTGGGGCGCCAAAATATTTTCGGCACGCGGGTGTTGATGACCCTTGCGGGGGCCCTGCATACCACCGAAGGCATGAAGCTTCTGTAAGGAAATTTAACATCATGAATAGTTTCAAAACTCAAAAAGCTCCAGGTGAGGATGAAATAAATAATAAAATCCTCAAAAATCTTCATCGAAAGGCCATAGTTCAGCTTTATTATATTTTAACACAGGCCTAACAATGAAACATTCCTCAGATGCCTGGAAAAACACCAGTGTATCTTCCTCTGAACCGAAAATATATTCAAAATTTGCAACAAATTATCGCCCCATAAGTCTTTAATCAAACATGTTTAAAGGTTTTGAAGAAATCATTCAAAACAGAATAGAAGTACATAAATTCAAATATAAAGACCTCATTGATGAATCGTGAACCCCTTATTCAACTATATTCAACAATCATACTAATCGATGAGAAATATACTATAACAAATGAAAAATAAGAATCAATTCAAGGAAAACTGAAGTCATCTATTTCACCCATGAAAGGGAGATCAACAAAATTGTGAATAAGTTAATATTAAACAGCAAATCAATAAAAATGAAACTATCTAAAAAAATTATATTTAAACGCACATTTGAGAAATATAGCACAAAGGCTATAAATAATACTTCGAAACATACAATAATACTTCGCTACATATAATAATACTTCGTAACATATAATAATACTTCGAAACATTTCCATTCATCGACAGAAATAATAAACTCAGTAGAAAGTTAAAACTAGAAATATACAAACAAAGTATTGAACCGCCTTTCTTGTATGCAAATCCAATAAGTTGTATCTACTACATTGAACACCAATCACAGAAAACTTCAAATGATCTAGAATAAATTTCTTCGAACTATTTCAAATAGAACGAAACGAATCAATATCGGTAAGATAAGAACCATCCAAGAAAATAAATATAAAATAAAATTGTCATTTCTATTGATGAATGCATTGAATAACTTGTATATTGCGTGAAAGAATTATTGAAAATAAAAAAAAAACAAATAAATTTTTCGAGTATACTTCAAATTGATTATATAGAACGAAATATATGAGGACTACTACAATTCAGAACATTGATGAAATAATTAAGTATAAATCAAAACATTATGCCAATTTGACGTGATAATATCCTACCAAATTTCAACCCAACCTAAGACGTATATGTGTTTCATTTGGATGGCAAAACCTCAAGAAAAGCATTAAAATTACGCAAGAACAATAAGGAAGATGAAATTTATTTTGTATATATATTTTGTAGGTTTATATTCCTGTATTGAAATATAGAATTTAAAAATGAAACTTTCAATTTATTGGAAGAAACTCAAATGGGGAGATTGCAGACTAGCAGTAAAGTATGTCCCCCTTGAATAATTCAATTTTCATATTGTGAAATTTAATAGTATGTGAATAATGAAATTTTTATATTCGAACGAGCCCTAGGCTTAAATTAAGACGAAGAAGAAGAAGAACAAAGATACAAATTAACAATAGAATTCTCATCCCTATTGCTGAAAGCATAGAATATCTTGTATATAATGATTTTTGAAATTATTATCATATGTATAGCATTATTATGACCGAACTAGTCACTAACTTTGACTTGTCTTCCTTTAAATTCAATTTTTGATATCAATGATATTCTCTTTCAACTTTAATTCACAGGTATACCAGGTGATTTTTCTGAATTGAATCAGTCGAAAAACTCATGGAAAAATGTTACGATAAAAAATTTATGGTTTTGAAGGGGAAATCCACTTATGTTTTAATTTCCTTCATTTCTCTCACCCTTGAGGGGGGCGGAAGAGGGGCAAACTTTAATATAACATGCGCAGTACAATTTTTGAAACAAAACAATCCTACTTTCTCTTAATGAGAAATAAATGGATATACATTCTCCATAATGGTTAGAAATTCAGTGTTGTTTGTAATCTTGCCCTGACTAGTGTTGTTATTTATATATTTGTTGAATCTTCTTTGTGCTTGAGACAATGTCGTTTAATAACCAGAGTTCCGACATGATCCCAATACAAGTTGGTAAGTACTGTTATATGGATCGTCTATATTGTTTTATATTTTCGAATTGATTATTCAATTTGAAATTTGATATTATGATCCAATAATAAAAAAATAAATTATGACTTTTCAAAATATCACTGAATTTTCTTAGGAGTTTTTCAGGGTTCAAAATATTTATTTTAGAAAAAAAAAAATTAATCAAGAATGACAAATTGAAAATGAAACGTTTTACTCTAATACCTAATTAAATCTTAAATTTCTTATCTATAATTCTTCAACCTTCTAACAAACTTCAAATTTTTGCGGACACTTGTCCGCAAATAATTCGATTAAATGTTTCAAAGAAATGTCTTATTTTGACCTGAAAAATGCGCCTCTGAGATCTTGACATATTTTCAAACACCATGTATTATGATTTTTGAATTAATTATTATCATATTTATTTGAGATTTTATGCAATGAATTGATCTTGGCATGAAAGTATTAGTCATTTTCGATTTCTACGGAAGTTATGAAATATTATCCTCAATTTTATTATTTTCCCGATTTTTATGAGATATTTAAAGAAATAGAGTAATAATCTTACTTTATTAGAAAATTATATCATCTAGATTTGAAACATGATTTTTATTGCAGAATATGCAGAATATAAACGGAAGAAAGAATATTTGAAGAGAATAGTGAGACTCACGACATCAAAGATGCAGGATGACGAAAGTGATGTGGAGAGCGGCTCAATGAGCTACAGAATCCATTACAAAATCTACATAGAGGCTCTGGAGCAATTATTAGGCAAGGAAGTAGTTGAGAGAAAAATAAAAGATAAGGAGGAAAGAGAAAAGAGAGAGAAAGAAGAAAAGAAAATTGAAGAAAGAACCTGGACCGAAAAGTTAGCAATTTTCAAAGCTATGAACAGAGCTTCTTGCTATAAGCAACTCTTGGATCAAGTAATTATCGGACAAGAAAGTATAAAAGATGCAAATTTGTTAATGGCGAACCTCTGTAGCCAGGACAAACAAAGAAATACACATAGACATTTAGAATTCACTCCTACTGTACCAAAAAGGGCTTTGTAAACTGATGGTTGTTAAAATATGAATAGATAGAACCAAATATGTTGAATCAAAAAATATACCAAAGAAATATTAAAAACAATTTCTCATTCTGGAGTTTTAGCATTTATTTTCAATACTCCATTAAATTTATCAGAAAAAATTATAGGGTTCTAATTCAAATTATTATCTGAGATGATCTGAAAATATGTAAATATATTGTATATAGTTCTGTATTAAAATAAAAAAATATAAAAAATAAAGCTTTTTAAATTATTCGAAATGAACTCAACTGGTAAGATTTGCGGACTAACAGGTCATTAAAAATAAAGAAAATCTTCCCTTTGAATCATTCAATTTTCATTTTGTGAAATTCAATCGGATGTGATTAGTGGAATTCTTATCTTATCTATATGAGAAAAGTTACAAAATTATAATAGAATTTTCATCCCCATTAATGAAGGCAATGAATATCTTGTTTGTAGTACCTCCTTAAAAGATTATTCCATAAGAAAATCATTTACTGATGTAGAGAAAATTCATATCTATGAGAAAAATTCATATTTTCTTTATTCGTGAAATATATCAATGTTGTGCAGAAAAATTATCAAATAATATTAGATTCAAGCATGTTGTGTCACTCATATAGAAATTGCATGTAGTTATATTTCTGTTTCTACTCTGCATCTATATTTTCAGGTTAATAATAACTTTTTCCGAAAGAGAGAAATTCGTATTTTAAAATTTTTCAACAAATATTATGTAACACAGCTGAATTTACCTTTTTTTTCAACGCAATTTTCAAATATAATTATTTGAATCAACCTGCACATGTGCAGTTCAATTTATGTAACAAAAAAATCCTACTTCCTGCTAATGAAAAATAAGTGTATAAATATATTCTTAGTACGAGTTATAAATTCAGTGTTGTTTTTAATCTTACCCTGATTATTATTTATATTTATATATTTGTGAGTTCTTCTTTGTGCTTGAGACAATGTCCTCTAATAATCAGAGTTCCGACATGCTCACAATGCGAATTGGTGAATACCTATTTCTATGTCGTTATCAATCTGTATTTCAATTATTCCTAAACATATAATACTCATATATACAGGCTCCTGCAATAGTGTGTTAGGCTTCCATAGGTGCCAAACCAGATGTTTTAGAAATTTAGTTGAAAAGCATCTCCTGTGTACTTTCGATTCTGCATCTCTGGAAATTATTTTCTGATATACAGGGTGTTACAATTACATAGATATTTTTCTATGTAATTGTTGATTTATTTGGAAATGAACATATATTTATGTATTTATTTTTAATTTTGCATCTCTGGAAATTATTTTCTAATATACAGGGTGTTCCAAAAAAAAATATTCAGCAAAAAAAAATGATTATTCAATAAATGAATAAACATCCTAATGCTTTTCAACTAAATTCCTAAAACGTCTGGTTTGGCAGCTATGGTAGCCTAACGCACTATTGCAGGACCCTGTATAATATTCTCTTCCCTTTGAATTAAATTTTCATATGTGAAATTCAATCGGCTGTGATTCGTGAAATTCAATCGGATGTGATTAGTGAAATTCGAGCGATACAAGTTTAAAATAAAATTGTCATTTCTATTGATGAAGGCATTTAATAACTTGTATATTGCGTGAAAGAATTATTGAAAATAAAAAAAAAACAAATAAATTTTTCGAGTATACTTCAAATTGATTATATAGAACGAAATATATGAGGAAGGACTACTACAATTCAGAACATTAATGAAAAAATTAAGTATAAATCAAAACATTATGCCAATTTGACGTGATAATATCCTACCAAATTTCTACCCAACCTGAGACGTATATGTAGTTCATTTGGACGGCACACCTCAAGAAAAGCATTAAAATTACGTAAGAACAATAAGGAAGATGAAATTTATTTTGTATATGTATATTGTAGGTTTATATTCCTGTATTGAAATATAGAATTTAAAAATGAAACTTTCAATTAATTGGAAGAAACTCAAATGAGGAGATTGCAGACTAGCAGTAAATTATGTCTCCCTTGAATAATTCAATTTTCATATTGTGAAATTTAATAGTATGTGAATAATGGAATTTTTATATTCGAACAAGCCCTAGGCTTAAATTAAGACGAAGAAGAAGAAGAACAAAGATACAAATTAACAATAGAATTGTCATCCATATTGCTGAAAGTATAGAATATCTTGTATATAATGATTTTTAAAATTATTATCATATGTATAGCATTATTATGACCGAACTAGTTACCAACATTTGACTTGTCTTCCTTTTAATTCAATTTTTGATATCAATGATATTCTCTTTCAACTTTAATTCACAGGTATACCAGGTGATTTTTCTGAATTGAATCAGTCGAAAAACTCATGGAAAAATGTTACGATAAAAAATTTATGGTTTCGAAGGGGAAATCCACTTATGCTTTAATTTCCTTCATTTCTCTCACCCTTGAGGGGGGGGGAAGAGGGGCAAACTTAAATATAACATGCGCAGTACAAGTTTTGAAACAAAACAATCCTACTTTCTCTTAATGAGAAATAAATGGATATACATTCTCCATAATGGTTAGAAATTCAGTGTTGTTTGTAATCTTGCCCTGACTAGTGTTGTTATTTATATATTTGTTGAATCTTCTTTGTGCTTGAGACAATGTCGTTTAATAACCAGAGTTCCGACATGATCCCAATACAAGTTGGTAAGTACTGTTATATGGATCGTCTATATTGTTTTATATTTTCGAATAGATTATTCAATTTGAAATTTGATATTATGATCCAATAATAAAAAAATAAATTATGACTTTTCAAAATATCACTGAATTTTCTTAGGAGTTTTTCAGGGTTCAAAATATTTATTTTAGAAAAAAAAAATTTAATCAAGAATGACAAATTGAAAATGAAACGTTTTACTCTAATACCTAATTAAATCTTAAATTTCTTATCTATAATTCTTCAACCTTCTAACAAACTTCAAATTTTTGCGGACACTTGTCCGCAAATAATTCGATTAAATGTTTCAAAGAAATGTCTTATTTTGACCTGAAAAATGCGCCTCTGAGATCTTGACATATTTTCAAACACCATGTATTATGATTTTTGAATTAATTATTATCATATTCATTTGAGATTTTATGCAATGAATTGATCTTGGCATGAAAGTATTAGTCATTTTCGATTTCTACGGAAGTTATGAAATATTATCCTCAATTTTATTATTTTCCCGATTTTTATGAGATATTTAAAAAAATAGAGTAATAATCTTACTTTATTAGAAAATTATATCATCTAGATTTGAAACATGATTTTTATTGCAGAATATGCAGAATATAAACGGAAGAAAGAATATTTGAAGAGAATAGTGAGACTCACGACATCAAAGATGCAGGATGACGAAAGTGATGTGGAGAGCGGCTCAATGAGCTACAGAATCCATTACAAAATCTACATAGAGGCTCTGGAGCAATTATTAGGCAAGGAAGTAGTTGAGAGAAAAATAAAAGATAAGGAGGAAAGAGAAAAGAGAGAGAAAGAAGAAAAGAAAATTGAAGAAAGAACCTGGACCGAAAAGTTAGCAATTTTCAAAGCTATGAACAGAGCTTCTTGCTATAAGCAACTCTTGGATCAAGTAATTATCGGACAAGAAAGTATAAAAGATGCAAATTTGTTAATGGCGAACCTCTGTAGCCAGGACAAACAAAGAAATACACATAGACATTTAGAATTCACTCCTACTGTACCAAAAAGGGCTTTGTAAACTGATGGTTGTTAAAATATGAATAGATAGAACCAAATATGTTGAATCAAAAAATATACCAAAGAAATATTAAAAACAATTTCTCATTCTGGAGTTTTAGCATTTATTTTCAATACTCCATTAAATTTATCAGAAAAAATTATAGGGTTCTAATTCAAATTATTATCTGAGATGATCTGAAAATATGTAAATATATTGTATATAGTTCTGTATTAAAATAAAAAAATATAAAAAATAAAGCTTTTTAAATTATTCGAAATGAACTCAACTGGTAAGATTTGCGGACTAACAGGTCATTAAAAATAAAGAAAATCTTCCCTTTGAATCATTCAATTTTCATTTTGTGAAATTCAATCGGATGTGATTAGTGGAATTCTTATCTTATCTATATGAGAAAAGTTACAAAATTATAATAGAATTTTCATCCCCATTAATGAAGGCAATGAATATCTTGTTTGTAGTACCTCCTTAAAAGATTATTCCATAAGAAAATCATTTACTGATGTAGAGAAAATTCATTTCTATGAGAAAAATTCATATTTTCTTTATTCCTGAAATATATCAATGTTGTGCAAAAAAATTATCAAATGATATTAGATTCAAGCATGTTGTGTCACTCATATAGGAATTGCATGTAGTTATATTTCTGTTTCTACTCTGCATCTATATTTTCAGTTTAATAATAACTTTTTCCGAAAGAGAGAAATTCGTATTTTAAAATTTTTCAACAAATATTATGTAACACAGCTGAATTTACCTTTTTTTTCAACGCAATTTTCAAATATAATTATTTGAATCAACCTGCACATGTGCAGTTCAATTTATGTAACAAAAAAATCCTACTTCCTGCTAATGAGAAATAAGTGTATAAATATATTCTTAGTACGAGTTATAAATTCAGTGTTGTTTTTAATCTTGCCCTGATTATTATTTATATTTATATATTTGCGAGTTATTCTTTGTGCTTGAGACAATGTCCTCTAATAATCAGAGTTCCGACATGCTCACAATGCGAATTGGTGAATACCTATTTCTATGTCGTTATCAATCTGTATTTCAATTATTCCTAAACATATAATACTCATATATACAGGCTCCTGCAATAGTGTGTTAGGCTTCCATAGGTGCCAAACCAGATGTTTTAGAAATTTAGTTGAAAAGCATCTCCTGTGTACTTTCGATTCTGCATCTCTGGAAATTATTTTCTGATATAAAGGGTGTTACAATTACATAGATATTTTTCTATGTAATTGTTGATTTATTTGGAAATGAACATATATTTATGTATTTATTTTTAATTTTGCATCTCTGGAAATTATTTTCTAATATACAGGGTGTTCCAAAAAAAAATATTCAGCAAAAAAAAAATGATTATTCAATAAATGAATAAACATCCTAATGCTTTTCAACTAAATTCCTAAAACGTCTGGTTTGGCAGCTATGGTAGCCTAACGCACTATTGCAGGACCCTGTATAATATTCTCTTCCCTTTGAATTAAATTTTCATATGTGAAATTCAATCGGCTGTGATTCGTGAAATTCAATCGGATGTGATTAGTGAAATTCGAGCGATACAAGTTTAAAATAAAATTGTCATTTCTATTGATGAAGGCATTTAATAACTTGTATATTGCGTGAAAGAATTATTGAAAATAAAAAAAAAACAAATAAATTTTTCGAGTATACTTCAAATTGATTATATAGAACGAAATATATGAGGAAGGACTACTACAATTCAGAACATTAATGAAAAAATTAAGTATAAATCAAAACATTATGCCAATTTGACGTGATAATATCCTACCAAATTTCTACCCAACCTGAGACGTATATGTAGTTCATTTGGACGGCACACCTCAAGAAAAGCATTAAAATTACGTAAGAACAATAAGGAAGATGAAATTTATTTTGTATATGTATATTGTAGGTTTATATTCCTGTATTGAAATATAGAATTTAAAAATGAAACTTTCAATTAATTGGAAGAAACTCAAATGAGGAGATTGCAGACTAGCACTAAATTATGTCTCCCTTGAATAATTCAATTTTCATATTGTGAAATTAAATAGTATGTGAATAATGGAATTTTTATATTCGAACAAGCCCTAGGCTTAAATTAAGACGAAGAAGAAGAAGAACAAAGATACAAATTAACAATAGAATTGTCATCCATATTGCTGAAAGTATAGAATATCTTGTATATAATGATTTTTAAAATTATTATCATATGTATAGCATTATTATGACCGAACTAGTTACCAACATTTGACTTGTCTTCCTTTTAATTCAATTTTTGATATCAATGATATTCTCTTTCAACTTTAATTCACAGGTATACCAGGTGATTTTTCTGAATTGAATCAGTCGAAAAACTCATGGAAAAATGTTACGATAAAAAATTTATGGTTTCGAAGGGGAAATCCACTTATGCTTTAATTTCCTTCATTTCTCTCACCCTTGAGGGGGGGGAAGAGGGGCAAACTTTAATATAACATGCGCAGTACAATTTTTGAAACAAAACAATCCTACTTTCTCTTAATGAGAAATAAATGGATATACATTCTCCATAATGGTTAGAAATTCAGTGTTGTTTGTAATCTTGCCCTGACTAGTGTTGTTATTTATATATTTGTTGAATCTTCTTTGTGCTTGAGACAATGTCGTTTAAAAACCAGAGTTCCGACATGATCCCAATACAAGTTGGTAAGTACTGTTATATGGATCGTCTATATTGTTTTATATTTTCGAATAGATTATTCAATTTGAAATTTGATATTATGATCCAATAATAAAAAAATAAATTATGACTTTTCAAAATATCACTGAATTTTCTTAGGAGTTTTTCAGGGTTCAAAATATTTATTTTAGAAAAAAAAAATTTAATCAAGAATGACAAATTGAAAATGAATCGTTTTACTCTAATACCTAATTAAATCTTAAATTTCTTATCTATAATTCTTCAACCTTCTAACAAACTTCAAATTTTTGCGGACACTTGTCCGCAAATAATTCGATTAAATGTTTCAAAGAAATGTCTTATTTTGACCTGAAAAATGCGCCTCTGAGATCTTGACATATTTTCAAACACCATGTATTATGATTTTTGAATTAATTATTATCATATTCATTTGAGATTTTATGCAATGAATTGATCTTGGCATGAAAGTATTAGTCATTTTCGATTTCTACGGAAGTTATGAAATATTATCCTCAATTTTATTATTTTCCCGATTTTTATGAGATATTTAAAAAAATAGAGTAATAATCTTACTTTATTAGAAAATTATATCATCTAGATTTGAAACATGATTTTTATTGCAGAATATGCAGAATATAAACGGAAGAAAGAATATTTGAAGAGAATAGTGAGACTCACGACATCAAAGATGCAGGATGACGAAAGTGATGTGGAGAGCGGCTCAATGAGCTACAGAATCCATTACAAAATCTACATAGAGGCTCTGGAGCAATTATTAGGCAAGGAAGTAGTTGAGAGAAAAATAAAAGATAAGGAGGAAAGAGAAAAGAGAGAGAAAGAAGAAAAGAAAATTGAAGAAAGAACCTGGACCGAAAAGTTAGCAATTTTCAAAGCTATGAACAGAGCTTCTTGCTATAAGCAACTCTTGGATCAAGTAATTATCGGACAAGAAAGTATAAAAGATGCAAATTTGTTAATGGCGAACCTCTGTAGCCAGGACAAACAAAGAAATACACATAGACATTTAGAATTCACTCCTACTGTACCAAAAAGGGCTTTGTAAACTGATGGTTGTTAAAATATGAATAGATAGAACCAAATATGTTGAATCAAAAAATATACCAAAGAAATATTAAAAACAATTTCTCATTCTGGAGTTTTAGCATTTATTTTCAATACTCCATTAAATTTATCAGAAAAAATTATAGGGTTCTAATTCAAATTATTATCTGAGATGATCTGAAAATATGTAAATATATTGTATATAGTTCTGTATTAAAATAAAAAAATATAAAAAATAAAGCTTTTTAAATTATTCGAAATGAACTCAACTGGTAAGATTGCGGACTAACAGGTCATTAAAAATAAAGAAAATCTTCCCTTTGAATCATTCAATTTTCATTTTGTGAAATTCAATCGGATGTGATTAGTGGAATTCTTATCTTATCTATATGAGAAAAGTTACAAAATTATAATAGAATTTTCATCCCCATTAATGAAGGCAATGAATATCTTGTTTGTAGTACCTCCTTAAAAGATTATTCCATAAGAAAATCATTTACTGATGTAGAGAAAATTCATATCTATGAGAAAAATTCATATATACTTTATTCCTGAAATATATCAATGTTGTGCAAAAAAATTATCAAATGATATTAGATTCAAGCATGTTGTGTCACTCATATAGGAATTGCATGTAGTTATATTTCTGTTTCTACTCTGCATCTATATTTTCAGGTTAATAATAACTTTTTCCGAAAGAGAGAAATTCGTATTTTAAAATTTTTCAACAAATATTATGTAACACAGCTGAATTTACCTTTTTTTTCAACGCAATTTTCAAATATAATTATTTGAATCAACCTGCACATGTGCAGTTCAATTTATGTAACAAAAAAATCCTACTTCCTGCTAATGAAAAATAAGTGTATAAATATATTCTTAGTACGAGTTATAAATTCAGTGTTGTTTTTAATCTTGCCCTGATTATTATTTATATTTATATATTTGTGAGTTCTTCTTTGTGCTTGAGACAATGTCCTCTAATAATCAGAGTTCCGACATGCTCACAATGCGAATTGGTGAATACCTATTTCTATGTCGTTATCAATCTGTATTTCAATTATTCCTAAACATATAATATTCATATATACAGGCTCCTGCAATAGTGTGTTAGGCTTCCATAGTTGCCAAACCAGATGTTTTAGAAATTTAGTTGAAAAGCATCTCCTGTGTACTTTCGATTCTGCATCTCTGGAAATTATTTTCTGATATACAGGGTGTTACAATTACATAGATATTTTTCTATGTAATTGTTGATTTATTTGGAAATGAACATATATTTATGTATTTATTTTTAATTTTGCATCTCTGGAAATTATTTTCTAATATACAGGGTGTTCCAAAAAAAAATATTCAGCAAAAAAAAATGATTATTGAATAAATGAATAAACATCCTAATGCTTTTCAACTAAATTCCTAAAACGTCTGGTTTGGCAGCTATGGTAGCCTAACGCACTATTGCAGGACCCTGTATAATATTCTCTTCCCTTTGAATTAAATTTTCATATGTGAAATTCAATCGGCTGTGATTCGTGAAATTCAATCGGATGTGATTAGTGAAATTCGAGCGATACAAGTTTAAAATAAAATTGTCATTTCTATTGATGAAGGCATTTAATAACTTGTATATTGCGTGAAAGAATTATTGAAAATAAAAAAAAAACAAATAAATTTTTCGAGTATACTTCAAATTGATTATATAGAACGAAATATATGAGGAAGGACTACTACAATTCAGAACATTAATGAAAAAATTAAGTATAAATCAAAACATTATGCCAATTTGACGTGATAATATCCTACCAAATTTCTACCCAACCTGAGACGTATATGTAGTTCATTTGGACGGCACACCTCAAGAAAAGCATTAAAATTACGTAAGAACAATAAGGAAGATGAAATTTATTTTGTATATGTATATTGTACGTTTATATTCCTGTATTGAAATATAGAATTTAAAAATGAAACTTTCAATTAATTGGAAGAAACTCAAATGAGGAGATTGCAGACTAGCAGTAAATTATGTCTCCCTTGAATAATTCAATTTTCATATTGTGAAATTTAATAGTATGTGAATAATGGAATTTTTATATTCGAACAAGCCCTAGGCTTAAATTAAGACGAAGAAGAAGAAGAAGAACAAAGATACAAATTAACAATAGAATTGTCATCCATATTGCTGAAAGCATAGAATATCTTGTATATAATGATTTTTAAAATTATTATCATATGTATAGCATTATTATGACCGAACTAGTTACCAACATTTGACTTGTCTTCCTTTTAATTCAATTTTTGATATCAATGATATTCTCTTTCAACTTTAATTCACAGGCATACCAGGTGATTTTTCTGAATTGAATCAGTCGAAAAACTGATGGAAAAATGTTACGATAAAAAATTTATGGTTTCGAAGGGGAAATCCACTTATGCTTTAATTTCCTTCATTTCTCTCACCCTTGAGGGGGGGGAAGAGGGGCAAACTTTAATATAACATGCGCAGTACAATTTTTGAAACAAAACAATCCTACTTTCTCTTAATGAGAAATAAATGGATATACATTCTCCATAATGGTTAGAAATTCAGTGTTGTTTGTAATCTTGCCCTGACTAGTGTTGTTATTTATATATTTGTTGAATCTTCTTTGTGCTTGAGACAATGTCGTTTAATAACCAGAGTTTCGACATGATCCCAATACAAGTTGGTAAGTACTGTTATATGGATCGTCTATATTGTTTTATATTTTCGAATAGATTATTCAATTTGAAATTTGATATTATGATCCAATAATAAAAAAATAAATTATGACTTTTCAAAATATCACTGAATTTTCTTAGGAGTTTTTCAGGGTTCAAAATATTTATTTTAGAAAAAAAAAATTTAATCAAGAATGACAAATTGAAAATGAAACGTTTTACTCTAATACCTAAGTAAATCTTAAATTTCTTATCTATAATTCTTCAACCTTCTAACAAACTTCAAATTTTTGCGGACACTTGTCCGCAAATAATTCGATTAAATGTTTCAAAGAAATGTCTTATTTTGACCTGAAAAATGCGCCTCTGAGATCTTGACATATTTTCAAACACCATGTATTATGATTTTTGAATTAATTATTATCATATTTATTTGAGATTTTATGCAATGAATTGATCTTGGCATGAAAGTATTAGTCATTTTCGATTTCTACGGAAGTTATGAAATATTATCCTCAATTTTATTATTTTCCCGATTTTTATGAGATATTTAAAAAAATAGAGTATTAATCTTACTTTATTAGAAAATTATATCATCTAGATTTGAAACATGATTTTTATTGCAGAATATGCAGAATATAAACGGAAGAAAGAATATTTGAAGAGAATAGTGAGACTCACGACATCAAAGATGCAGGATGACGAAAGT
Organism: Harmonia axyridis; assembly: GCF_914767665.1. NCBI lineage: Eukaryota > Metazoa > Arthropoda > Insecta > Coleoptera > Coccinellidae > Harmonia > Harmonia axyridis. The sequence continues at coordinate 38,861,544 of NC_059504.1, forward strand.
GATGTGGAGAGCGGCTCAATGAGCTACAGAATCCATTACAAAATCTACATAGAGGCTCTGGAGCAATTATTAGGCAAGGAAGTAGTTGAGAGAAAAATAAAAGATAAGGAGGAAAGAGAAAAGAGAGAGAAAGAAGAAAAGAAAATTGAAGAAAGAACCTGGACCGAAAAGTTAGCAATTTTCAAAGCTATGAACAGAGCTTCTTGCTATAAGCAACTCTTGGATCAAGTAATTATCGGACAAGAAAGTATAAAAGATGCAAATTTGTTAATGGCGAACCTCTGTAGCCAGGACAAACAAAGAAATACACATAGACATTTAGAATTCACTCCTACTGTACCAAAAAGGGCTTTGTAAACTGATGGTTGTTAAAATATGAATAGATAGAACCAAATATGTTGAATCAAAAAATATACCAAAGAAATATTAAAAACAATTTCTCATTCTGGAGTTTTAGCATTTATTTTCAATACTCCATTAAATTTATCAGAAAAAATTATAGGGTTCTAATTCAAATTATTATCTGAGATGATCTGAAAATATGTAAATATATTGTATATAGTTCTGTATTAAAATAAAAAAATATAAAAAATAAAGCTTTTTAAATTATTCGAAATGAACTCAACTGGTAAGATTGCGGACTAACAGGTCATTAAAAATAAAGAAAATCTTCCCTTTGAATCATTCAATTTTCATTTTGTGAAATTCAATCGGATGTGATTAGTGGAATTCTTATCTTATCTATATGAGAAAAGTTACAAAATTATAATAGAATTTTCATCCCCATTAATGAAGGCAATGAATATCTTGTTTGTAGTACCTCCTTAAAAGATTATTCCATAAGAAAATCATTTACTGATGTAGAGAAAATTCATATCTATGAGAAAAATTCATATTTTCTTTATTCGTGAAATATATCAATGTTGTGCAAAAAAATTATCAAATAATATTAGATTCAAGCATGTTGTGCCACTCATATAGAAATTGCATGTAGTTATATTTCTGTTTCTACTCTGCATCTATATTTTCAGGTTAATAATAACTTTCTCCGAAAGAGAGAAATTCGTATTTTAAAATTTTTCAACAAATATTATGTAACACAGCTGAATTTACCTTTTTTTTCAACGCAATTTTCAAATATAATTATTTGAATCAACCTGCACATGTGCAGTTCAATTTATGTAACAAAAAAATCCTACTTCCTGCTAATGAAAAATAAGTGTATAAATATATTCTTAGTACGAGTTATAAATTCAGTGTTGTTTTTAATCTTGCCCTGATTATTATTTATATTTATATATTTGTGAGTTATTCTTTGTGCTTGAGACAATGTCCTCTAATAATCAGAGTTCCGACATGCTCACAATGCGAATTGGTGAATACCTATTTCTATGTCGTTATCAATCTGTATTTCAATTATTCCTAAACATATAATACTCATATATACAGGCTCCTGCAATAGTGTGTTAGGCTTCCATAGGTGCCAAACCAGATGTTTTAGAAATTTAGTTGAAAAGCATCTCCTGTGTACTTTCGATTCTGCATCTCTGGAAATTATTTTCTGATATAAAGGGTGTTACAATTACATAGATATTTTTCTATGTAATTGTTGATTTATTTGGAAATGAACATATATTTATGTATTTATTTTTAATTTTGCATCTCTGGAAATTATTTTCTAATATACAGGGTGTTCCAAAAAAAAATATTCAGCAAAAAAAAATGATTATTCAATAAATGAATAAACATCCTAATGCTTTTCAACTAAATTCCTAAAACGTCTGGTTTGGCAGCTATGGTAGCCTAACGCACTATTGCAGGACCCTGTATAATATTCTCTTCCCTTTGAATTAAATTTTCATATGTGAAATTCAATCGGCTGTGATTCGTGAAATTCAATCGGATGTGATTAGTGAAATTCGAGCGATACAAGTTTAAAATAAAATTGTCATTTCTATTGATGAAGGCATTTAATAACTTGTATATTGCGTGAAAGAATTATTGAAAATAAAAAAAAAACAAATAAATTTTTCGAGTATACTTCAAATTGATTATATAGAACGAAATATATGAGGAAGGACTACTACAATTCAGAACATTAATGAAAAAATTAAGTATAAATCAAAACATTATGCCAATTTGACGTGATAATATCCTACCAAATTTCTACCCAACCTGAGACGTATATGTAGTTCATTTGGACGGCACACCTCAAGAAAAGCATTAAAATTACGTAAGAACAATAAGGAAGATGAAATTTATTTTGTATATGTATATTGTAGGTTTATATTCCTGTATTGAAATATAGAATTTAAAAATGAAACTTTCAATTAATTGGAAGAAACTCAAATGAGGAGATTGCAGACTAGCAGTAAATTATGTCTCCCTTGAATAATTCAATTTTCATATTGTGAAATTAAATAGTATGTGAATAATGGAATTTTTATATTCGAACAAGCCCTAGGCTTAAATTAAGACGAAGAAGAAGAAGAACAAAGATACAAATTAACAATAGAATTGTCATCCATATTGCTGAAAGTATAGAATATCTTGTATATAATGATTTTTAAAATTATTATCATATGTATAGCATTATTATGACCGAACTAGTTACCAACATTTGACTTGTCTTCCTTTTAATTCAATTTTTGATATCAATGATATTCTCTTTCAACTTTAATTCACAGGTATACCAGGTGATTTTTCTGAATTGAATCAGTCGAAAAACTCATGGAAAAATGTTACGATAAAAAATTTATGGTTTCGAAGGGGAAATCCACTTATGCTTTAATTTCCTTCATTTCTCTCACCAGGGCCCCCGCAACCGCGCGTTCAACGCGTGCACCGCACGCGGGCGCCACTCTTAAGGGGCGCCAAAATCTCTTATAGACCGCATGAAAATCCGAAAGACCAAAGGTTTTTGAAAAAATTTTTTTTATTTTTTCAACAATTTTAAAGGTTCAAGTACATCTTTTACACATCCAAACAAGTTCCCGAACGTCACAATCCCTATAAAATAACCTCGGCCACAGATTGCAATTATACGATTCTTTTCGAGTAAACAAATCATAAATAATTATCCCTTTGTCGGTACGGGATTTCTTTATGGACCACCTTGCACCGGACGGCGGGCACCATTTCTTCGATCATGACTAAAACGCATATGGTACACATAAACAATCATAAATACCGAAGCGATAGCTTTTAGCCAGAGGAATTACTGAAACTTTCGCCACCATCTGTAGGAAAAATACTACATGTTACAGAGAATTTCTGAACCTACCAAAATCTGCTTGCTATGCTATAACAGCAGAAACCTATCCAAAGAATAGTTATTTTGTTATGAAACGTTTAGGGGTTGAGGTCAAAACGCAAAAAATTAAAATACTCAGATAATTGGAAAGATTTGTATTTTGTGTAATTGTGGTTTGTTTTACTGTTTCTTGTTGTGATTAAATTAAATTTTATGAAATGGTAAGTACCTATCCACATACAGTATTAGCATTTCTATTAGTCTATAAAATTCGATATTTTTTTTTTCTATTTAAAATGGTGCACATCCTAAATTAGCCCATACCTATATACTATATCATTATTTTTATTTGCTTCAAATAGGGAAGTATTGTTTGTAATCTTGAAAAAATTGAATCGACTTTGATATTTTGAATTTGTTACCTGGGGCCACCATCATACTATACTTAATTTTTTTTTTAATATGCACCCTGGATCTGTATTATTTATTTGATGTTCGTAGCCGTTTGACATTCTAAAAAAATTATATTTCACCTTTGCCAAAAATTAATTATTATAACAGGAACAGGGTATGTGCTTCAGATCGGTCTTAACTTATTATTATTATTAATATTAACTCCGTTTAGGTTTAAATTCATAAAAATGAAAACATACGGGTTATTCTCAAAGGGATGGCGCAAAGTAAATCATGGGTGAATGTCCTTACATATTTTGGATCAAGTTTTTCTTAAATTCTAGGAGCCATACAAGAGAAAACGACCTTCTGGTGCAAAATTTCGAGAGCAAAAAAAAGCTAGACTTCAACAAAGGAGAAGATGGCTGGAAGTATGGAATAATATTTAATAATTGTTAATAATTATATTAATATTTTGATATAATATTATGAATAATTTGAAGAAGAATAAAGCTCAGGTTTTGAGAACTCTGCAGTTTCATTACAAAATTAAAATAAAATGCGGTTTTGATCGAATGCTTGAATAAAATAATGAAACATTTAAAAAATGTATTGTGCAACAACTGACAGCATAAAGTTCTTAAGGCATTCAATAAAGGTTGCTGATAGTTTTTTTAACCCTTCCACAAATAAATTCCTAACAAAAACTGAAACATTTTTTGCCGATTATCCTGCGACGTTTTTCTCCACTTCCCCCCTTTTTGGGGCGCCAAAATATTTTCGGCACGCGGGTGTTGATGACCCTTGCGGGGGCCCTGTCTCTCACCCTTGAGGGGGGGGAAGAGGGGCAAACTTTAATATAACATGCGCAGTACAATTTTTGAAACAAAACAATCCTACTTTCTCTTAATGAGAAATAAATGGATATACATTCTCCATAATGGTTAGAAATTCAGTGTTGTTTGTAATCTTGCCCTGACTAGTGTTGTTATTTATATATTTGTTGAATCTTCTTTGTGCTTGAGACAATGTCGTTTAAAAACCAGAGTTCCGACATGATCCCAATACAAGTTGGTAAGTACTGTTATATGGATCGTCTATATTGTTTTATATTTTCGAATAGATTATTCAATTTGAAATTTGATATTATGATCCAATAATAAAAAAATAAATTATGACTTTTCAAAATATCACTGAATTTTCTTAGGAGTTTTTCAGGGTTCAAAATATTTATTTTAGAAAAAAAAAATTTAATCAAGAATGACAAATTGAAAATGAATCGTTTTACTCTAATACCTAATTAAATCTTAAATTTCTTATCTATAATTCTTCAACCTTCTAACAAACTTCAAATTTTTGCGGACACTTGTCCGCAAATAATTCGATTAAATGTTTCAAAGAAATGTCTTATTTTGACCTGAAAAATGCGCCTCTGAGATCTTGACATATTTTCAAACACCATGTATTATGATTTTTGAATTAATTATTATCATATTCATTTGAGATTTTATGCAATGAATTGATCTTGGCATGAAAGTATTAGTCATTTTCGATTTCTACGGAAGTTATGAAATATTATCCTCAATTTTATTATTTTCCCGATTTTTATGAGATATTTAAAAAAATAGAGTAATAATCTTACTTTATTAGAAAATTATATCATCTAGATTTGAAACATGATTTTTATTGCAGAATATGCAGAATATAAACGGAAGAAAGAATATTTGAAGAGAATAGTGAGACTCACGACATCAAAGATGCAGGATGACGAAAGTGATGTGGAGAGCGGCTCAATGAGCTACAGAATCCATTACAAAATCTACATAGAGGCTCTGGAGCAATTATTAGGCAAGGAAGTAGTTGAGAGAAAAATAAAAGATAAGGAGGAAAGAGAAAAGAGAGAGAAAGAAGAAAAGAAAATTGAAGAAAGAACCTGGACCGAAAAGTTAGCAATTTTCAAAGCTATGAACAGAGCTTCTTGCTATAAGCAACTCTTGGATCAAGTAATTATCGGACAAGAAAGTATAAAAGATGCAAATTTGTTAATGGCGAACCTCTGTAGCCAGGACAAACAAAGAAATACACATAGACATTTAGAATTCACTCCTACTGTACCAAAAAGGGCTTTGTAAACTGATGGTTGTTAAAATATGAATAGATAGAACCAAATATGTTGAATCAAAAAATATACCAAAGAAATATTAAAAACAATTTCTCATTCTGGAGTTTTAGCATTTATTTTCAATACTCCATTAAATTTATCAGAAAAAATTATAGGGTTCTAATTCAAATTATTATCTGAGATGATCTGAAAATATGTAAATATATTGTATATAGTTCTGTATTAAAATAAAAAAATATAAAAAATAAAGCTTTTTAAATTATTCGAAATGAACTCAACTGGTAAGATTGCGGACTAACAGGTCATTAAAAATAAAGAAAATCTTCCCTTTGAATCATTCAATTTTCATTTTGTGAAATTCAATCGGATGTGATTAGTGGAATTCTTATCTTATCTATATGAGAAAAGTTACAAAATTATAATAGAATTTTCATCCCCATTAATGAAGGCAATGAATATCTTGTTTGTAGTACCTCCTTAAAAGATTATTCCATAAGAAAATCATTTACTGATGTAGAGAAAATTCATATCTATGAGAAAAATTCATATATACTTTATTCCTGAAATATATCAATGTTGTGCAAAAAAATTATCAAATGATATTAGATTCAAGCATGTTGTGTCACTCATATAGGAATTGCATGTAGTTATATTTCTGTTTCTACTCTGCATCTATATTTTCAGGTTAATAATAACTTTTTCCGAAAGAGAGAAATTCGTATTTTAAAATTTTTCAACAAATATTATGTAACACAGCTGAATTTACCTTTTTTTTCAACGCAATTTTCAAATATAATTATTTGAATCAACCTGCACATGTGCAGTTCAATTTATGTAACAAAAAAATCCTACTTCCTGCTAATGAAAAATAAGTGTATAAATATATTCTTAGTACGAGTTATAAATTCAGTGTTGTTTTTAATCTTGCCCTGATTATTATTTATATTTATATATTTGTGAGTTCTTCTTTGTGCTTGAGACAATGTCCTCTAATAATCAGAGTTCCGACATGCTCACAATGCGAATTGGTGAATACCTATTTCTATGTCGTTATCAATCTGTATTTCAATTATTCCTAAACATATAATACTCATATATACAGGCTCCTGCAATAGTGTGTTAGGCTTCCATAGTTGCCAAACCAGATGTTTTAGAAATTTAGTTGAAAAGCATCTCCTGTGTACTTTCGATTCTGCATCTCTGGAAATTATTTTCTGATATACAGGGTGTTACAATTACATAGATATTTTTCTATGTAATTGTTGATTTATTTGGAAATGAACATATATTTATGTATTTATTTTTAATTTTGCATCTCTGGAAATTATTTTCTAATATACAGGGTGTTCCAAAAAAAAATATTCAGCAAAAAAAAATGATTATTCAATAAATGAATAAACATCCTAATGCTTTTCAACTAAATTCCTAAAACGTCTGGTTTGGCAGCTATGGTAGCCTAACGCACTATTGCAGGACCCTGTATAATATTCTCTTCCCTTTGAATTAAATTTTCATATGTGAAATTCAATCGGCTGTGATTCGTGAAATTCAATCGGATGTGATTAGTGAAATTCGAGCGATACAAGTTTAAAATAAAATTGTCATTTCTATTGATGAAGGCATTTAATAACTTGTATATTGCGTGAAAGAATTATTGAAAATAAAAAAAAAACAAATAAATTTTTCGAGTATACTTCAAATTGATTATATAGAACGAAATATATGAGGAAGGACTACTACAATTCAGAACATTAATGAAAAAATTAAGTATAAATCAAAACATTATGCCAATTTGACGTGATAATATCCTACCAAATTTCTACCCAACCTGAGACGTATATGTAGTTCATTTGGACGGCACACCTCAAGAAAAGCATTAAAATTACGTAAGAACAATAAGGAAGATGAAATTTATTTTGTATATGTATATTGTACGTTTATATTCCTGTATTGAAATATAGAATTTAAAAATGAAACTTTCAATTAATTGGAAGAAACTCAAATGAGGAGATTGCAGACTAGCAGTAAATTATGTCTCCCTTGAATAATTCAATTTTCATATTGTGAAATTTAATAGTATGTGAATAATGGAATTTTTATATTCGAACAAGCCCTAGGCTTAAATTAAGACGAAGAAGAAGAAGAAGAACAAAGATACAAATTAACAATAGAATTGTCATCCATATTGCTGAAAGCATAGAATATCTTGTATATAATGATTTTTAAAATTATTATCATATGTATAGCATTATTATGACCGAACTAGTTACCAACATTTGACTTGTCTTCCTTTTAATTCAATTTTTGATATCAATGATATTCTCTTTCAACTTTAATTCACAGGCATACCAGGTGATTTTTCTGAATTGAATCAGTCGAAAAACTGATGGAAAAATGTTACGATAAAAAATTTATGGTTTCGAAGGGGAAATCCACTTATGCTTTAATTTCCTTCATTTCTCTCACCCTTGAGGGGGGGGAAGAGGGGCAAACTTTAATATAACATGCGCAGTACAATTTTTGAAACAAAACAATCCTACTTTCTCTTAATGAGAAATAAATGGATATACATTCTCCATAATGGTTAGAAATTCAGTGTTGTTTGTAATCTTGCCCTGACTAGTGTTGTTATTTATATATTTGTTGAATCTTCTTTGTGCTTGAGACAATGTCGTTTAATAACCAGAGTTTCGACATGATCCCAATACAAGTTGGTAAGTACTGTTATATGGATCGTCTATATTGTTTTATATTTTCGAATAGATTATTCAATTTGAAATTTGATATTATGATCCAATAATAAAAAAATAAATTATGACTTTTCAAAATATCACTGAATTTTCTTAGGAGTTTTTCAGGGTTCAAAATATTTATTTTAGAAAAAAAAAATTTAATCAAGAATGACAAATTGAAAATGAAACGTTTTACTCTAATACCTAAGTAAATCTTAAATTTCTTATCTATAATTCTTCAACCTTCTAACAAACTTCAAATTTTTGCGGACACTTGTCCGCAAATAATTCGATCAAATGTTTCAAAGAAATGTCTTATTTTGACCTGAAAAATGCGCCTCTGAGATCTTGACATATTTTCAAACACCATGTATTATGATTTTTGAATTAATTATTATCATATTTATTTGAGATTTTATGCAATGAATTGATCTTGGCATGAAAGTATTAGTCATTTTCGATTTCTACGGAAGTTATGAAATATTATCCTCAATTTTATTATTTTCCCGATTTTTATGAGATATTTAAAAAAATAGAGTATTAATCTTACTTTATTAGAAAATTATATCATCTAGATTTGAAACATGATTTTTATTGCAGAATATGCAGAATATAAACGGAAGAAAGAATATTTGAAGAGAATAGTGAGACTCACGACATCAAAGATGCAGGATGACGAAAGTGATGTGGAGAGCGGCTCAATGAGCTACAGAATCCATTACAAAATCTACATAGAGGCTCTGGAGCAATTATTAGGCAAGGAAGTAGTTGAGAGAAAAATAAAAGATAAGGAGGAAAGAGAAAAGAGAGAGAAAGAAGAAAAGAAAATTGAAGAAAGAACCTGGACCGAAAAGTTAGCAATTTTCAAAGCTATGAACAGAGCTTCTTGCTATAAGCAACTCTTGGATCAAGTAATTATCGGACAAGAAAGTATAAAAGATGCAAATTTGTTAATGGCGAACCTCTGTAGCCAGGACAAACAAAGAAATACACATAGACATTTAGAATTCACTCCTACTGTACCAAAAAGGGCTTTGTAAACTGATGGTTGTTAAAATATGAATAGATAGAACCAAATATGTTGAATCAAAAAATATACCAAAGAAATATTAAAAACAATTTCTCATTCTGGAGTTTTAGCATTTATTTTCAATACTCCATTAAATTTATCAGAAAAAATTATAGGGTTCTAATTCAAATTATTATCTGAGATGATCTGAAAATATGTAAATATATTGTATATAGTTCTGTATTAAAATAAAAAAATATAAAAAATAAAGCTTTTTAAATTATTCGAAATGAACTCAACTGGTAAGATTGCGGACTAACAGGTCATTAAAAATAAAGAAAATCTTCCCTTTGAATCATTCAATTTTCATTTTGTGAAATTCAATCGGATGTGATTAGTGGAATTCTTATCTTATCTATATGAGAAAAGTTACAAAATTATAATAGAATTTTCATCCCCATTAATGAAGGCAATGAATATCTTGTTTGTAGTACCTCCTTAAAAGATTATTCCCTAAGAAAATCATTTACTGATGTAGGGAAAATTCATATCTATGAGAAAAATTCATATTTTCTTTATTCGTGAAATATATCAATGTTGTGCAAAAAAATTATCAAATAATATTAGATTCAAGCATGTTGTGCCACTCATATAGAAATTGCATGTAGTTATATTTCTGTTTCTACTCTGCATCTATATTTTCAGGTTAATAATAACTTTCTCCGAAAGAGAGAAATTCGTATTTTAAAATTTTTCAACAAATATTATGTAACACAGCTGAATTTACCTTTTTTTTCAACGCAATTTTCAAATATAATTATTTGAATCAACCTGCACATGTGCAGTTCAATTTATGTAACAAAAAAATCCTACTTCCTGCTAATGAAAAATAAGTGTATAAATATATTCTTAGTACGAGTTATAAATTCAGTGTTGTTTTTAATCTTACCCTGATTATTATTTATATTTATATATTTGTGAGTTCTTCTTTGTGCTTGAGACAATGTCCTCTAATAATCAGAGTTCCGACATGCTCACAATGCGAATTGGTGAATACCTATTTCTATGTCGTTATCAATCTGTATTTCAATTATTCCTAAACATATAATACTCATATATACAGGCTCCTGCAATAGTGTGTTAGGCTTCCATAGTTGCCAAACCAGATGTTTTAGAAATTTAGTTGAAAAGCATCTCCTGTGTACTTTCGATTCTGCATCTCTGGAAATTATTTTCTGATATACAGGGTGTTACAATTACATAGATATTTTTCTATGTAATTGTTGATTTATTTGGAAATGAACATATATTTATGTATTTATTTTTAATTTTGCATCTCTGGAAATTATTTTCTAATATACAGGGTGTTCCAAAAAAAAATATTCAGCAAAAAAAAATGATTATTCAATAAATGAATAAACATCCTAATGCTTTTCAACTAAATTCCTAAAACGTCTGGTTTGGCAGCTATGGTAGCCTAACGCACTATTGCAGGACCCTGTATAATATTCTCTTCCCTTTGAATTAAATTTTCATATGTGAAATTCAATCGGCTGTGATTCGTGAAATTCAATCGGATGTGATTAGTGAAATTCGAGCGATACAAGTTCAAAATAAAATTGTCATTTCTATTGATGAAGGCATTTAATAACTTGTATATTGCGTGAAAGAATTATTGAAAATAAAAAAAAAACAAATAAATTTTTCGAGTATACTTCAAATTGATTATATAGAACGAAATATATGAGGAAGGACTACTACAATTCAGAACATTAATGAAAAAATTAAGTATAAATCAAAACATTATGCCAATTTGACGTGATAATATCCTACCAAATTTCTACCCAACCTGAGACGTATATGTAGTTCATTTGGACGGCACACCTCAAGAAAAGCATTAAAATTACGTAAGAACAATAAGGAAGATGAAATTTATTTTGTATATGAATATTGTAGGTTTATATTCCTGTATTGAAATATAGAATTTAAAAATGAAACTTTCAATTAATTGGAAGAAACTCAAATGAGGAGATTGCAGACTAGCAGTAAATTATGTCTCCCTTGAATAATTCAATTTTCATATTGTGAAATTTAATAGTATGTGAATAATGGAATTTTTATATTCGAACAAGCCCTAGGCTTAAATTAAGACGAAGAAGAAGAAGAACAAAGATACAAATTAACAATAGAATTGTCATCCATATTGCTGAAAGCATAGAATATCTTGTATATAATGATTTTTAAAATTATTATCATATCTATAGCATTATTATGACCGAACTAGTTACCAACATTTGACTTGTCTTCCTTTCAATTCAATTTTTGATATCAATGATATTCTCTTTCAACTTTAATTCACAGGTATACCAGGTGATTTTTCTGAATTGAATCAGTCGAAAAACTCATGGAAAAATGTTACGATAAAAAATTTATGGTTTCGAAGGGGAAATCCACTTATGCTTTAATTTCCTTCATTTCTCTCACCCTTGAGGGGGGGGAAGAGGGGCAAACTTTAATATAACATGCGCAGTACAATTTTTGAAACAAAACAATCCTACTTTCTCTTAATGAGAAATAAATGGATATACATTCTCCATAATGGTTAGAAATTCAGTGTTGTTTGTAATCTTGCCCTGACTAGTGTTGTTATTTATATATTTGTTGAATCTTCTTTGTGCTTGAGACAATGTCGTTTAATAACCAGAGTTCCGACATGATCCCAATACAAGTTGGTAAGTACTGTTATATGGATCGTCTATATTGTTTTATATTTTCGAATAGATTATTCAATTTGAAATTTGATATTATGATCCAATAATAAAAAAATAAATTATGACTTTTCAAAATATCACTGAATTTTCTTAGGAGTTTTTCAGGGTTCAAAATATTTATTTTAGAAAAAAAAAATTTAATCAAGAATGACAAATTGAAAATGAAACGTTTTACTCTAATACCTAATTAAATCTTAAATTTCTTATCTATAATTCTTCAACCTTCTAACAAACTTCAAATTTTTGCGGACACTTGTCCGCAAATAATTCGATTAAATGTTTCAAAGAAATGTCTTATTTTGACCTGAAAATGCGCCTCTGAGATCTTGACATATTTTCAAACACCATGTATTATGATTTTTGAATTAATTATTATCATATTTATTTGAGATTTTATGCAATGAATTGATCTTGGTATGAAAGTATTAGTCATTTTCGATTTCTACGAAAGTTATGAAATATTATCCTCAATTTTATTATTTTCCCGATTTTTATGAGATATTTAAAAAAATAGAGTAATAATCTTTCTTTATTAGAAAATTATATCATCTAGATTTGAAACATGATTTTTATTGCAGAATATGCAGAATATAAACGGAAGAAAGAATATTTGAAGAGAATAGTGAGACTCACGACATCAAAGATGCAGGATGACGAAAGTGATGTGGAGAGCGGCTCAATGAGCTACAGAATCCATTACAAAATCTACATAGAGGCTCTGGAGCAATTATTAGGCAAGGAAGTAGTTGAGAGAAAAATAAAAGATAAGGAGGAAAGAGAAAAGAGAGAGAAAGAAGAAAAGAAAATTGAAGAAAGAACCTGGACCGAAAAGTTAGCAATTTTCAAAGCTATGAACAGAGCTTCTTGCTATAAGCAACTCTTGGATCAAGTAATTATCGGACAAGAAAGTATAAAAGATGCAAATTTGTTAATGGCGAACCTCTGTAGCCAGGACAAACAAAGAAATACACATAGACATTTAGAATTCACTCCTACTGTACCAAAAAGGGCTTTGTAAACTGATGGTTGTTAAAATATGAATAGATAGAACCAAATATGTTGAATCAAAAAATATACCAAAGAAATATTAAAAACAATTTCTCATTCTGGAGTTTTAGCATTTATTTTCAATACTCCATTAAATTTATCAGAAAAAATTATAGGGTTCTAATTCAAATTATTATCTGAGATGATCTGAAAATATGTAAATATATTGTATATAGTTCTGTATTAAAATAAAAAAATATAAAAAATAAAACTTTTTAAATTATTCGAAATGAACTCAACTGGTAAGATTGCGGACTAACAGGTCATTAAAAATAAAGAAAATCTTCCCTTTGAATCATTCAATTTTCATTTTGTGAAATTCAATCGGATGTGATTAGTGGAATTCTTATCTTATCTATATGAGAAAAGTTACAAAATTATAATAGAATTTTCATCCCCATTAATGAAGGCAATGAATATCTTGTTTGTAGTACCTCCTTAAAAGATTATTCCATAAAAAAATCATTTACTGATGTAGAGAAAATTCATATCTATGAGAAAAATTCATATTTTCTTTATTCCTGAAATATATCAATGTTGTGCAAAAAAATTATCAAATAATATTAGATTCAAGCATGTTGTGTCACTCATATAGGAATTGCATGTAGTTATATTTCTGTTTCTACTCTGCATCTATATTTTCAGGTTAATAATAACTTTTTCCGAAAGAGAGAAATTCGTATTTTAAAATTTTTCAACAAATATTATGTAACACAGCTGAATTTACCTTTTTTTTCAACGCAATTTTCAAATATAATTATTTGAATCAACCTGCACATGTGCAGTTCAATTTATGTAACAAAAAAATCCTACTTCCTGCTAATGAAAAATAAGTGTATAAATATATTCTTAGTACGAGTTATAAATTCAGTGTTGTTTTTAATCTTACCCTGATTATTATTTATATTTATATATTTGTGAGTTCTTCTTTGTGCTTGAGACAATGTCCTCTAATAATCAGAGTTCCGACATGCTCACAATGCGAATTGGTGAATACCTATTTCTATGTCGTTATCAATCTGTATTTCAATTATTCCTAAACATATAATACTCATATATACAGGCTCCTGCAATAGTGTGTTAGGCTTCCATAGTTGCCAAACCAGATGTTTTAGAAATTTAGTTGAAAAGCATCTCCTGTGTACTTTCGATTCTGCATCTCTGGAAATTATTTTCTGATATACAGGGTGTTACAATTACATAGAAAAATATCTATGTAATTGTTGATTTATTTGGAAATGAACATATATTTATGTATTTATTTTTAATTTTGCATCTCTGGAAATTATTTTCTAATATACAGGGTGTTCCAAAAAAAAATATTCAGCAAAAAAAAATGATTATTCAATAAATGAATAAACATCCTAATGCTTTTCAACTAAATTACTAAAACGTCTGGTTTGGCAGCTATGGTAGCCTAACGCACTATTGCAGGACCCTGTATAATATTCTCTTCCCTTTGAATTAAATTTTCATATGTGAAATTCAATCGGCTGTGATTCGTGAAATTCAATCGGATGTGATTAGTGAAATTCGAGCGATACAAGTTCAAAATAAAATTGTCATTTCTATTGATGAAGGCATTTAATAACTTGTATATTGCGTGAAAGAATTATTGAAAATAAAAAAAAAACAAATAAATTTTTCGAGTATACTTCAAATTGATTATATAGAACGAAATATATGAGGAAGGACTACTACAATTCAGAACATTAATGAAAACATTAAGTATAAATCAAAACATTATGCCAATTTGACGTGATAATATCCTACCAAATTTCTACCCAACCTGAGACGTATATGTAGTTCATTTGGACGGCACACCTCAAGAAAAGCATTAAAATTACGTAAGAACAATAAGGAAGATGAAATTTATTTTGTATATGTATATTGTAGGTTTATATTCCTGTATTGAAATATAGAATTTAAAAATGAAACTTTCAATTAATTGGAAGAAACTCAAATGAGGAGATTGCAGACTAGCAGTAAATTATGTCTCCCTTGAATAATTCAATTTTCATATTGTGAAATTTAATAGTATGTGAATAATGGAATTTTTATATTCGAACAAGCCCTAGGCTTAAATTAAGACGAAGAAGAAGAAGAACAAAGATACAAATTAACAATAGAATTGTCATCCATATTGCTGAAAGCATAGAATATCTTGTATATAATGATTTTTAAAATTATTATCATATGTATAGCATTATTATGACCGAACTAGTTACCAACATTTGACTTGTCTTCCTTTCAATTCAATTTTTGATATCAATGATATTCTCTTTCAACTTTAATTCACAGGTATACCAGGTGATTTTTCTGAATTGAATCAGTCGAAAAACTCATGGAAAAATGTTACGATAAAAAATTTATGGTTTCGAAGGGGAAATCCACTTATGCTTTAATTTCCTTCATTTCTCTCACCCTTGAGGGGGGGGGAAGAGGGGCAAACTTTAATATAACATGCGCAGTACAATTTTTGAAACAAAACAATCCTACTTTCTCTTAATGAGAAATAAATGGATATACATTCTCCATAATGGTTAGAAATTCAGTGTTGTTTGTAATCTTGCCCTGACTAGTGTTGTTATTTATATATTTGTTGAATCTTCTTTGTGCTTGAGACAATGTCGTTTAATAACCAGAGTTCCGACATGATCCCAATACAAGTTGGTAAGTACTGTTATATGGATCGTCTATATTGTTTTATATTTTCGAATAGATTATTCAATTTGAAATTTGATATTATGATCCAATAATAAAAAAATAAATTATGACTTTTCAAAATATCACTGAATTTTCTTAGGAGTTTTTCAGGGTTCAAAATATTTATTTTAGAAAAAAAAAATTTAATCAAGAATGACAAATTGAAAATGAAACGTTTTACTCTAATACCTAATTAAATCTTAAATTTCTTATCTATAATTCTTCAACCTTCTAACAAACTTCAAATTTTTGCGGACACTTGTCCGCAAATAATTCGATTAAATGTTTCAAAGAAATGTCTTATTTTGACCTGAAAATGCGCCTCTGAGATCTTGACATATTTTCAAACACCATGTATTATGATTTTTGAATTAATTATTATCATATTTATTTGAGATTTTATGCAATGAATTGATCTTGGTATGAAAGTATTAGTCATTTTCGATTTCTACGAAAGTTATGAAATATTATCCTCAATTTTATTATTTTCCCGATTTTTATGAGATATTTAAAAAAATAGAGTAATAATCTTACTTTATTAGAAAATTATATCATCTAGATTTGAAACATGATTTTTATTGCAGAATATGCAGAATATAAACGGAAGAAAGAATATTTGAAGAGAATAGTGAGACTCACGACATCAAAGATGCAGGATGACGAAAGTGATGTGGAGAGCGGCTCAATGAGCTACAGAATCCATTACAAAATCTACATAGAGGCTCTGGAGCAATTATTAGGCAAGGAAGTAGTTGAGAGAAAAATAAAAGATAAGGAGGAAAGAGAAAAGAGAGAGAAAGAAGAAAAGAAAATTGAAGAAAGAACCTGGACCGAAAAGTTAGCAATTTTCAAAGCTATGAACAGAGCTTCTTGCTATAAGCAACTCTTGGATCAAGTAATTATCGGACAAGAAAGTATAAAAGATGCAAATTTGTTAATGGCGAACCTCTGTAGCCAGGACAAACAAAGAAATACACATAGACATTTAGAATTCACTCCTACTGTACCAAAAAGGGCTTTGTAAACTGATGGTTGTTAAAATATGAATAGATAGAACCAAATATGTTGAATCAAAAAATATACCAAAGAAATATTAAAAACAATTTCTCATTCTGGAGTTTTAGCATTTATTTTCAATACTCCATTAAATTTATCAGAAAAAATTATAGGGTTCTAATTCAAATTATTATCTGAGATGATCTGAAAATATGTAAATATATTGTATATAGTTCTGTATTAAAATAAAAAAATATAAAAAATAAAGCTTTTTAAATTATTCGAAATGAACTCAACTGGTAAGATTGCGGACTAACAGGTCATTAAAAATAAAGAAAATCTTCCCTTTGAATCATTCAATTTTCATTTTGTGAAATTCAATCGGATGTGATTAGTGGAATTCTTATCTTATCTATATGAGAAAAGTTACAAAATTATAATAGAATTTTCATCCCCATTAATGAAGGCAATGAATATCTTGTTTGTAGTACCTCCTTAAAAGATTATTCCATAAGAAAATCATTTACTGATGTAGAGAAAATTCATATCTATGAGAAAAATTCATATTTTCTTTATTCGTGAAATATATCAATGTTGTGCAAAAAAATTATCAAATAATATTAGATTCAAGCATGTTGTGTCACTCATATAGGAATTGCATGTAGTTATATTTCTGTTTCTACTCTGCATCTATATTTTCAGGTTAATAATAACTTTTTCCGAAAGAGAGAAATTCGTATTTTAAAATTTTTCAACAAATATTATGTAACACAGCTGAATTTACCTTTTTTTTCAACGCAATTTTCAAATATAATTATTTGAATCAACCTGCACATGTGCAGTTCAATTTATGTAACAAAAAAATCCTACTTCCTGCTAATGAAAAATAAGTGTATAAATATATTCTTAGTACGAGTTATAAATTCAGTGTTGTTTTTAATCTTACCCTGATTATTATTTATATTTATATATTTGTGAGTTCTTCTTTGTGCTTGAGACAATGTCCTCTAATAATCAGAGTTCCGACATGCTCACAATGCGAATTGGTGAATACCTATTTCTATGTCGTTATCAATCTGTATTTCAATTATTCCTAAACATATAATACTCATATATACAGGCTCCTGCAATAGTGTGTTAGGCTTCCATAGTTGCCAAACCAGATGTTTTAGAAATTTAGTTGAAAAGCATCTCCTGTGTACTTTCGATTCTGCATCTCTGGAAATTATTTTCTGATATACAGGGTGTTACAATTACATAGATATTTTTCTATGTAATTGTTGATTTATTTGGAAATGAACTTATATTTATGTATTTATTTTTAATTTTGCATCTCTGGAAATTATTTTCTAATATACAGGGTGTTCCAAAAAAAAATATTCAGCAAAAAAAAATGATTATTCAATAAATGAATAAACATCCTAATGCTTTTCAACTAAATTCCTAAAACGTCTGGTTTGGCAGCTATGGTAGCCTAACGCACTATTGCAGGACCCTGTATAATATTCTCTTCCCTTTGAATTAAATTTTCATATGTGGAATTCAATCGGCTGTGATTCGTGAAATTCAATCGGATGTGATTAGTGAAATTCGAGCGATACAAGTTTAAAATAAAATTGTCATTTCTATTGATGAAGGCATTTAATAACTTGTATATTGCGTGAAAGAATTATTGAAAATAAAAAAAAAACAAATAAATTTTTCGAGTATACTTCAAATTGATTATATAGAACGAAATATATGAGGAAGGACTACTACAATTCAGAACATTGATGAAAAAATTAAGTATAAATCAAAACATTATGCCAATTTGACGTGATAATATCCTACCAAATTTCTACCCAACCTGAGACGTATATGTAGTTCATTTGGACGGCACACCTCAAGAAAAGCATTAAAATTACGTAAGAACAATAAGGAAGATGAAATTTATTTTGTATATGTATATTGTAGGTTTATATTCCTGTATTGAAATATAGAATTTAAAAATGAAACTTTCAATTAATTGGAAGAAACTCAAATGAGGAGATTGCAGACTAGCAGTAAATTATGTCTCCCTTGAATAATTCAATTTTCATATTGTGAAATTTAATAGTATGTGAATAATGGAATTTTTATATTCGAACAAGCCCTAGGCTTAAATTAAGACGAAGAAGAAGAAGAACAAAGATACAAATTAACAATAGAATTGTCATCCATATTGCTGAAAGCATAGAATATCTTGTATATAATGATTTTTAAAATTATTATCATATGTATAGCATTATTATGACCGAACTAGTTACCAACATTTGACTTGTCTTCCTTTTAATTCAATTTTTGATATCAATGATATTCTCTTTCAACTTTAATTCACAGGTAAACCAGGTGATTTTTCTGAATTGAATCAGTCGAAAAACTCATGGAAAAATGTTACGATAAAAAATTTATGGTTTCGAAGGGGAAATCCACTTATGCTTTAATTTCCTTCATTTCTCTCACCCTTGAGGGGGATGAAGAGGGGCAAACTTTAATATAACATGCGCAGTACAATTTTTGAAACAAAACAATCCTACTTTCTCTTAATGAGAAATAAATGGATATACATTCTCCATAATGGTTAGAAATTCAGTGTTGTTTGTAATCTTGCCCTGACTTGTGTTGTTATTTATATATTTGTTGAATCTTCTTTGTGCTTGAGACAATGTCGTTTAATAACCAGAGTTCCGACATGATCCCAATACAAGTTGGTAAGTACTGTTATATGGATCGTCTATATTGTTTTATATTTTCGAATAGATTATTCAATTTGAAATTTGATATTATGATCCAATAATAAAAAAATAAATTATGACTTTTCAAAATATCACTGAATTTTCTTAGGAGTTTTTCAGGGTTCAAAATATTTATTTTAGAAAAAAAAAATTTAATCAAGAATGACAAATTGAAAATGAAACGTTTTACTCTAATACCTAATTAAATCTTAAATTTCTTATCTATAATTCTTCAACCTTCTAACAAACTTCAAATTTTTGCGGACACTTGTCCGCAAATAATTCGATTGAATGTTTCAAAGAAATGTCTTATTTTGACCTGAAAATGCGCCTCTGAGATCTTGACATATTTTCAAACACCATGTATTATGATTTTTGAATTAATTATTATCATATTTATTTGAGATTTTATGCAATGAATTGATCTTGGCATGAAAGTATTAGTCATTTTCGATTTCTACGAAAGTTATGAAATATTATCCTCAATTTTATTATTTTCCCGATTTTTATGAGATATTTAAAAAAATAGAGTAATAATCTTACTTTATTAGAAAATTATATCATCTAGATTTGAAACATGATTTTTATTGCAGAATATGCAGAATATAAACGGAAGAAAGAATATTTGAAGAGAATAGTGAGACTCACGACATCAAAGATGCAGGATGACGAAAGTGATGTGGAGAGCGGCTCAATGAGCTACAGAATCCATTACAAAATCTACATAGAGGCTCTGGAGCAATTATTAGGCAAGGAAGTAGTTGAGAGAAAAATAAAAGATAAGGAGGAAAGAGAAAAGAGAGAGAAAGAAGAAAAGAAAATTGAAGAAAGAACCTGGACCGAAAAGTTAGCAATTTTCAAAGCTATGAACAGAGCTTCTTGCTATAAGCAACTCTTGGATCAAGTAATTATCGGACAAGAAAGTATAAAAGATGCAAATTTGTTAATGGCGAACCTCTGTAGCCAGGACAAACAAAGAAATACACATAGACATTTAGAATTCACTCCTACTGTACCAAAAAGGGCTTTGTAAACTGATGGTTGTTAAAATATGAATAGATAGAACCAAATATGTTGAATCAAAAAATATACCAAAGAAATATTAAAAACAATTTCTCATTCTGGAGTTTTAGCATTTATTTTCAATACTCCATTAAATTTATCAGAAAAAATTATAGGGTTCTAATTCAAATTATTATCTGAGATGATCTGAAAATATGTAAATATATTGTATATAGTTCTGTATTAAAATAAAAAAATATAAAAAATAAAGCTTTTTAAATTATTCGAAATGAACTCAACTGGTAAGATTGCGGACTAACAGGTCATTAAAAATAAAGAAAATCTTCCCTTTGAATCATTCAATTTTCATTTTGTGAAATTCAATCGGATGTGATTAGTGGAATTCTTATCTTATCTATATGAGAAAAGTTACAAAATTATAATAGAATTTTCATCCCCATTGATGAAGGCAATGAATATCTTGTTTGTAGTACCTCCTTAAAAGATTATTCCATAAGAAAATCATTTACTGATGTAGAGAAAATTCATATCTATGAGAAAAATTCATATTTTCTTTATTCGTGAAATATATCAATGTTGTGCAAAAAAATTATTAAATAATATTAGATTCAAGCATGTTGTGTCACTCATATAGAAATTGCATGTAGTTATATTTCTGTTTCTACTCTGCATCTATATTTTCAGGTTAATAATAACTTTTTCCGAAAGAGAGAAATTCGTATTTTAAAATTTTTCAACAAATATTATGTAACACAGCTGAATTTACCTTTTTTTTCAACGCAATTTTCAAATATAATTATTTGAATCAACCTGCACATGTGCAGTTCAATTTATGTAACAAAAAAATCCTACTTCCTGCTAATGAAAAATAAGTGTATAAATATATTCTTAGTACGAGTTATAAATTCAGTGTTGTTTTTAATCTTACCCTGATTATTATTTATATTTATATATTTGTGAGTTCTTCTTTGTGCTTGAGACAATGTCCTCTAATAATCAGAGTTCCGACATGCTCACAATGCGAATTGGCGAATACCTATTTCTATGTCGTTATCAATCTGTATTTCAATTATTCCTAAACATATAATACTCATATATACAGGCTCCTGCAATAGTGTGTTAGGCTTCCATAGTTGCCAAACCAGATGTTTTAGAAATTTAGTTGAAAAGCATCTCCTGTGTACTTTCGATTCTGCATCTCTGGAAATTATTTTCTGATATACAGGGTGTTACAATTACATAGATATTTTTCTATGTAATTGTTGATTTATTTGGAAATGAACATATATTTATGTATTTATTTTTAATTTTGCATCTCTGGAAATTATTTTCTAATATACAGGGTGTTCCAAAAAAAAATATTCAGCAAAAAAAAATGATTATTCAATAAATGAATAAACATCCTAATGCTTTTCAACTAAATTCCTAAAACGTCTGGTTTGGCAGCTATGGTAGCCTAACGCACTATTGCAGGACCCTGTATAATATTCTCTTCCCTTTGAATTAAATTTTCATATGTGAAATTCAATCGGCTGTGATTCGTGAAATTCAATCGGATGTGATTAGTGAAATTCGAGCGATACAAGTTTAAAATAAAATTGTCATTTCTATTGATGAAGGCATTTAATAACTTGTATATTGCGTGAAAGAATTATTGAAAATAAAAAAAAAACAAATAAATTTTTCGAGTATACTTCAAATTGATTATATAGAACGAAATATATGAGGAAGGACTACTAAAATTCAGAACATTAATGAAAAAATTAAGTATAAATCAAAACATTATGCCAATTTGACGTGATAATATCCTACCAAATTTCTACCCAACCTGAGACGTATATGTAGTTCATTTGGACGGCACACCTCAAGAAAAGCATTAAAATTACGTAAGAACAATAAGGAAGATGAAATTTATTTTGTATATGTATATTGTAGGTTTATATTCCTGTATTGAAATATAGAATTTAAAAATGAAACTTTCAATTAATTGGAAGAAACTCAAATGAGGAGATTGCAGACTAGCAGTAAATTATGTCTCCCTTGAATAATTCAATTTTCATATTGTGAAATTTAATAGTATGTGAATAATGGAATTTTTATATTCGAACAAGCCCTAGGCTTAAATTAAGACGAAGAAGAAGAAGAACAAAGATACAAATTAACAATAGAATTGTCATCCATATTGCTGAAAGCATAGAATATTTTGTATATAATGATTTTTAAAATTATTATCATATGTATAGCATTATTATGACCGAACTAGTTACCAACATTTGACTTGTCTTCCTTTTAATTCAATTTTTGATATCAATGATATTCTCTTTCAATTTTAATTCACAGGTATACCAGGTGATTTTTCTGAATTGAATCAGTCGAAAAACTCATGGAAAAATGTTACGATAAAAAATTTATGGTTTCGAAGGGGAAATCCACTTATGCTTTAATTTCCTTCATTTCTCTCACCCTTGAGGGGGGGGAGGGGGGCAAACTTTAATATAACATGCGCAGTACAATTTTTGAAACAAAACAATCCTACTTTCTCTTAATGAGAACTAAATGGATATACATTCTCCATAATGGTTAGAAATTCAGTGTTGTTTGTAATCTTGCCCTGACTAGTGTTGTTATTTATATATTTGTTGAATCTTCTTTGTGCTTGAGACAATGTCGTTTAATAACCAGAGTTCCGACATGATCCCAATACAAGTTGGTAAGTACTGTTATATGGATCGTCTATATTGTTTTATATTTTCGAATAGATTATTCAATTTGAAATTTGATATTATGATCCAATAATAAAAAAATAAATTATGACTTTTCAAAATATCACTGAATTTTCTTAGGAGTTTTTCAGGGTTCAAAATATTTAATTTAGAAAAAAAAAATTTAATCAAGAATGACAAATTGAAAATGAAACGTTTTACTCTAATACCTAATTAAATCTTAAATTTCCTATCTATAATTCTTCAACCTTCTAACAAACTTCAAATTTTTGCGGACACTTGTCCGCAAATAATTCGATTAAATGTTTCAAAGAAATGTCTTATTTTGACCTGAAAAATGCGCCTCTGAGATCTTGACATATTTTCAAACACCATGTATTATGATTTTTGAATTAATTATTATCATATTTATTTGAGATTTTATGCAATGAATTGATCTTGGCATGAAAGTATTAGTCATTTTCGATTTCTACGGAAGTTATGAAATATTATCCTCAATTTTATTATTTTCCCGATTTTTATGAGATATTTAAAAAAATAGAGTAATAATCTTACTTTATTAGAAAATTATATCATCTAGATTTGAAACATGATTTTTATTGCAGAATATGCAGAATATAAACGGAAGAAAGAATATTTGAAGAGAATAGTGAGACTCACGACATCAAAGATGCAGGATGACGAAAGTGATGTGGAGAGCGGCTCAATGAGCTACAGAATCCAATACAAAATCTACATAGAGGCTCTGAAACAATTATTAGGCAAGGAAGTAGTTGAGAGAAAAATAAAAGATAAGGAGGAAAGAGAAAAGAGAGAGAAAGAAGAAAAGAAAATTGAAGAAAGAACCTGGACCGAAAAGTTAGCAATTTTCAAAGCTATGAACAGAGCTTCTTGCTATAAGCAACTCTTGGATCAAGTAATTATCGGACAAGAAAGTATAAAAGATGCAAATTTGTTAATGGCGAACCTCTGTAGCCAGGACAAACAAAGAAATACACATAGACATTTAGAATTCACTCCTACTGTACCAAAAAGGGCTTTGTAAACTGATGGTTGTTAAAATATGAATAGATAGAACCAAATATGTTGAATCAAAAAATATACCAAAGAAATATTAAAAACAATTTCTCATTCTGGAGTTTTAGCATTTATTTTCAATACTCCATTAAATTTATCAGAAAAAATTATAGGGTTCTAATTCAAATTATTATCTGAGATGATCTGAAAATATGTAAATATATTGTATATAGTTCTGTATTAAAATAAAAAAATATAAAAAATAAAGCTTTTTAAATTATTCGAAATGAACTCAACTGGTAAGATTGCGGACTAACAGGTCATTAAAAATAAAGAAAATCTTCCCTTTGAATCATTCAATTTTCATTTTGTGAAATTCAATCGGATGTGATTAGTGGAATTCTTATCTTATCTATATGAAAAAAGTTACAAAATTATAATAGAATTTTCATCGCCATTAATGAAGGCAATGAATATCTTGTTTGTAGTACCTCCTTAAAAAATTATTCCATAAGAAAATCATTTACTGATGTAGAGAAAATTCATATCTATGAGAAAAATTCATATTTTCTTTATTCGTGAAATATATCAATGTTGTGCAAAAAAATTATCAAATAATATTAGATTCAAGCATGTTGTGTCACTCATATAGAAATTGCATGTAGTTATATTTCTGTTTCTACTCTGCATCTATATTTTCAGGTTAATAATAACTTTTTCCGAAAGAGAGAAATTCGTATTTTAAAATTTTTCAACAAATATTATGTAACACAGCTGAATTTACCTTTTTTTTCAACGCAATTTTCAAATATAATTATTTGAATCAACCTGCACATGTGCAGTTCAATTTATGTTACAAAAAAATCCTACTTCCTGCTAATGAAAAATAAGTGTATAAATATATTCTTAGTACGAGTTATAAATTCAGTGTTGTTTTTAATCTTACCCTGATTATTATTTATATTTATATATTTGTGAGTTCTTCTTTGTGCTTGAGACAATGTCCTCTAATAATCAGAGTTCCGACATGCTCACAATGCGAATTGGTGAATACCTATTTCTATGTCGTTATCAATCTGTATTTCAATTATTCCTAAACATATAATACTCATATATACAGGCTCCTGCAATAGTGTGTTAGGCTTCCATAGTTGCCAAACCAGATGTTTTAGAAATTTAGTTGAAAAGCATGTCCTGTGTACTTTCGATTCTGCATCTCTGGAAATTATTTTCTGATATACAGGGTGTTACAATTACATAGATATTTTTCTATGTAATTGTTGATTTATTTGGAAATGAACATATATTTATGTATTTATTTTTAATTTTGCATCTCTGGAAATTATTTTCTAATATACAGGGTGTTCCAAAAAAAAATATTCAGCAAAAAAAAATGATTATTCAATAAATGAATAAACATCCTAATGCTTTTCAACTAAATTCCTAAAACGTCTGGTTTGGCAGCTATGGTAGCCTAACGCACTATTGCAGGACCCTGTATAATATTCTCTTCCCTTTGAATTAAATTTTCATATGTGAAATTCAATCGGCTGTGATTCGTGAAATTCAATCGGATGTGATTAGTGAAATTCGAGCGATACAAGTTTAAAATAAAATTGTCATTTCTATTGATGAAGGCATTTAATAACTTGTATATTGCGTGAAAGAATTATTGAAAATAAAAAAAAAACAAATAAATTTTTCGAGTATACTTCAAATTGATTATATAGAACGAAATATATGAGGAAGGACTACTGCAATTCAGAACATTAATGAAAAAATTGAGTATAAATCAAAACATTATGCCAATTTGACGTGATAATATCCTACCAAATTTCTACCCAACCTGAGACGTATATGTAGTTCATTTGGACGGCGCACCTCAAGAAAAGCATCAAAATTACGTAAGAACAATAAGGAAGATGAAATTTATTTTGTATATGTATATTGTAGGTTTATATTCCTGTATTGAAATATAGAATTTAAAAATGAAACTTTCAATTAATTGGAAGAAACTCAAATGAGGAGATTGCAGACTAGCAGTAAATTATGTCTCCCTTGAATAATTCAATTTTCATATTGTGAAATTTAATAGTATGTGAATAATGGAATTTTTATATTCGAACAAGCCCTAAGCTCAAATTAAGACGAAGAAGAAGAAGAACAAAGATACAAATTAACAATAGAATTGTCATCCATATTGCTGAAAGCATAGAATATCTTGTATATAATGATTTTTAAAATTATTATCATATGTATAGCATTATTATGACCGAACTAGTTACCAACATTTGACTTGTCTTCCTTTTAATTCAATTTTTGATATCAATGATATTCTCTTTCAACTTCAATTCACAGGTATACCAGGTGATTTTTCTGAATTGAATCAGTCGAAAAACTCATGGAAAAATGTTACGATAAAAAATTTATGGTTTCGAAGGGGAAATCCACTTATGCTTTAATTTCCTTCATTTCTCTCACCCTTGAGGGGGGGGAAGAGGGGCAAACTTTAATATAACATGCGCAGTACAATTTTTGAAACAAAACAATCCTACTTTCTCTTAATGAGAAATAAATGGATATACATTCTCCATAATGGTTAGAAATTCAGTGTTGTTTGTAATCTTGCCCTGACTAGTGTTGTTATTTATATATTTATTGAATCTTCTTTGTGCTTGAGACAATGTCGTTTAATAACCAGAGTTCCGACATGATCCCAATACAAGTTGGTAAGTACTGTTATATGGATCGTCTATATTGTTTTATATTTTCGAATAGATTATTCAATTTGAAATTTGATATTATGATCCAATAATAAAAAAATAAATTATGACTTTTCAAAATATCACTGAATTTTCTTAGGAGTTTTTCAGGGTTCAAAATATTTATTTTAGAAAAAAAAAATTTAATCAAGAATGACAAATTGAAAATGAAACGTTTTACTCTAATACCTAATTAAATCTTAAATTTCTTATCTATAATTCTTCAACCTTCTAACAAACTTCAAATTTTTGCGGACACTTGTCCGCAAATAGTTCGATTAAATGTTTCAAAGAAATGTCTTATTTTGACCTGAAAATGCGCCTCTGAGATCTTGACATATTTTCAAACACCATGTATTATGATTTTTGAATTAATTATTATCATATTTATTTGAGATTTTATGCAATGAATTGATCTTGGCATGAAAGTATTAGTCATTTTCGATTTCTACGAAAGATATGAAATATTATCCTCAATTTTATTATTTTCCCGATTTTTATGAGATATTTAAAAAAATAGATTAATAATCTTACTTTATTAGAAAATTATATCATCTAGATTTGAAACATGATTTTTATTGTAGAATATGCAGAATATAAACGGAAGAAAGAATATTTGAAGAGAATAGTGAGACTCACGACATCAAAGATGCAGGATGACGAAAGTGATGTGGAGAGCGGCTCAATGAGCTACAGAATCCATTACAAAATCTACATAGAGGCTCTGGAGCAATTATTAGGCAAGGAAGTAGTTGAGAGAAAAATAAAAGATAAGGAGGAAAGAGAAAAGAGAGAGAAAGAAGAAAAGAAAATTGAAGAAAGAACCTGGACCGAAAAGTTAGCAATTTTCAAAGCTATGAACAGAGCTTCTTGCTATAAGCAACTCTTGGATCAAGTAATTATCGGACAAGAAAGTATAAAAGATGCAAATTTGTTAATGGCGAACCTCTGTAGCCAGGACTAACAAAGAAATACACATAGACATTTAGAATTCACTCCTACTGTACCAAAAAGGGCTTTGTAAACTGATGGTTGTTAAAATATGAATAGATAGAACCAAATATGTTGAATCAAAAAATATACCAAAGAAATATTAAAAACAATTTCTCATTCTGGAGTTTTAGCATTTATTTTCAATACTCCATTAAATTTATCAGAAAAAATTATAGGGTTCTAATTCAAATTATTATCTGAGATGATCTGAAAATATGTAAATATATTGTATATAGTTCTGTATTAAAATAAAAAAATATAAAAAATAAAGCTTTTTAAATTATTCGAAATGAACTCAACTGGTAAGATTGCGGACTAACAGGTCATTAAAAATAAAGAAAATCTTCCCTTTGAATCATTCAATTTTCATTTTGTGAAATTCAATCGGATGTGATTAGTGGAATTCTTATCTTATCTATATGAGAAAAGTTACAAAATTATAATAGAATTTTCATCCCCATTGATGAAGGCAATGAATATCTTGTTTGTAGTACCTCCTTAAAAGATTATTCCATAAGAAAATCATTTACTGATGTAGAGAAAATTCATATCTATGAGAAAAATTCATATTTTCTTTATTCGTGAAATATATCAATGTTGTGCAAAAAAATTATCAAATAATATTAGATTCAAGCATGTTGTGTCACTCATATAGAAATTGCATGTAGTTATATTTCTGTTTCTACTCTGCATCTATATTTTCAGGTTAATAATAACTTTTTCCGAAAGAGAGAAATTCGTATTTTAAAATTTTTCAACAAATATTATGTAACACAGCTGAATTTACCTTTTTTTTCAACGCAATTTTCAAATATAATTATTTGAATCAACCTGCACATGTGCAGTTCAATTTATGTAACAAAAAAATCCTACTTCCTGCTAATGAAAAATAAGTGCATAAATATATTCTTAGTACGAGTTATAAATTCAGTGTTGTTTTTAATCTTACCCTGATTATTATTTATATTTATATATTTGTGAGTTCTTCTTTGTGCTTGAGACAATGTCCTCTAATAATCAGAGTTCCGACATGCTCACAATGCGAATTGGTGAATACCTATTTCTATGTCGTTATCAATCTGTATTTCAATTATTCCTAAACATATAATACTCATATATACAGGCTCCTGCAATAGTGTGTTAGGCTTCCATAGTTGCCAAACCAGATGTTTTAGAAATTTAGTTGAAAAGCATCTCCTGTGTACTTTCGATTCTGCATCTCTGGAAATTATTTTCTGATATACAGGGTGTTACAATTACATAGATATTTTTCTATGTAATTGTTGATTTATTTGGAAATGAACATATATATTTATGTATTTATTTTTAATTTTGCATCTCTGGAAATTATTTTCTAATATACAGGGTGTTCCAAAAAAAAATATTCAGCAAAAAAAAATGATTATTCAATAAATGAATAAACATACTAATGATTTTCAACTAAATTCCTAAAACGTCTGGTTTGGCAGCTATGGTAGCCTAACGCACTATTGCAGGACCCTGTATAATATTCTCTTCCCTTTGAATTAAATTTTCATATGTGAAATTCAATCGGCTGTGATTCGTGAAATTCAATCGGATGTGATTAGTGAAATTCGAGCGATACAAGTTTAAAATAAAATTGTCATTTCTATTGATGAAGGCATTTAATAACTTGTATATTGCGTGAAAGAATTATTGAAAATAAAAAAAAAACAAATAAATTTTTCGAGTATACTTCAAATTGATTATATAGAACGAAATATATGAGGAAGGACTACTACAATTCAGAACATTAATGAAAAAATTAAGTATAAATCAAAACATTATGCCAATTTGACGTGATAATATCCTACCAAATTTCTACCCAACCTGAGACGTATATGTAGTTCATTTGGACGGCACACCTCAAGAAAAGCATTAAAATTACGTAAGAACAATAAGGAAGATGAAATTTATTTTGTATATGTATATTGTAGGTTTATATTGCTGTATTGAAATATAGAGTTTAAAAATGAAACTTTCAATTAATTGGAAGAAACTCAAATGAGGAGATTGCAGACTAGCAGTAAATTATGTCTCCCTTGAATAATTCAATTTTCATATTGTGAAATTTAATAGTATGTGAATAATGGAATTTTTATATTCGAACAAGCCCTAGGCTCAAATTAAGACGAAGAAGAAGAAGAACAAAGATACAAATTAACAATAGAATTGTCATCCATATTGCTGAAAGCATAGAATATCTTGTATATAATGATTTTTAAAATTATTATCATATGTATAGCATTATTATGACCGAACTAGTTACCAACATTTGACTTGTCTTCCTTTTAATTCAATTTTTGATATCAATGATATTCTCTTTCAACTTTAATTCACAGGTATACCAGGTGATTTTTCTGAATTGAATCAGTCGAAAAACTCATGGAAAAATGTTACGATAAAAAATTTATGGTTTCGAAGGGGAAATCCACTTATGCTTTAATTTCCTTCATTTCTCTCACCCTTGAGGGGGGGGGAAGAGGGTCAAACTTTAATATAACATGCGCAGTACAATTTTTGAAACAAAACAATCCTACTTTCTCTTAATGAGAAATAAATGGATATACATTCTCCATAATGGTTAGAAATTCAGTGTTGTTTGTAATCTTGCCCTGACTAGTGTTGTTATTTATATATTTGTTGAATCTTCTTTGTGCTTGAGACAATGTCGTTTAATAACCAGAGTTCCGACATGATCCCAATACAAGTTGGTAAGTACTGTTATATGGATCGTCTATATTGTTTTATATTTTCGAATAGATTATTCAATTTGAAATTTGATATTATGATCCGATAATAAAAAAATAAATTATGACTTTTCAAAATATCACTGAATTTTCTTAGGAGTTTTTCAGGGTTCAAAATATTTATTTTAGAAAAAAAAAATTTAATCAAGAATGACAAATTGAAAATGAAACGTTTTACTCTAATACCTAATTAAATCTTAAATTTCTTATCTATAATTCTTCAACCTTCTAACAAACTTCAAATTTTTGCGGACACTTGTCCGCAAATAATTCGATTAAATGTTTCAAAGAAATGTCTTATTTTGACCTGAAAAATGCGCCTCTGAGATCTTGACATATTTTCAAACACCATGTATTATGATTTTTGAATTAATTATTATCATATTTATTTGAGATTTTATGCAATGAATTGATCTTGGCATGAAAGTATTAGTCATTTTCGATTTCTACGGAAGTTGTGAAATATTATCCTCAATTTTATTATTTTTCCGATTTTTATGAGATATTTGAAAAAATTGAGTAATAATCTTACTTTATTAGAAAATTATATCATCTAGATTTGAAACATGATTTTTATTGCAGAATATGCAGAATATAAACGGAAGAAAGAATATTTGAAGAGAATAGTGAGACTCACGACATCAAAGATGCAGGATGACGAAAGTGATGTGGAGAGCGGCTCAATGAGCTACAGAATCCATTACAAAATCTACATAGAGGCTCTGGAGCAATTATTAGGCAAGGAAGTAGTTGAGAGAAAAATAAAAGATAAGGAGGAAAGAGAAAAGAGAGAGAAAGAAGAAAAGAAAATTGAAGAAAGAACCTGGACCGAAAAGTTAGCAATTTTCAAAGCTATGAACAGAGCTTCTTGCTATAAGCAACTCTTGGATCAAGTAATTATCGGACAAGAAAGTATAAAAGATGCAAATTTGTTAATGGCGAACCTCTGTAGCCAGGACAAACAAAGAAATACACATAGACATTTAGAATTCACTCCTACTGTACCAAAAAGGGCTTTGTAAACTGATGGTTGTTAAAATATGAATAGATAGAACCAAATATGTTGAATCAAAAAATATACCAAAGAAATATTAAAAACAATTTCTCATTCTGGAGTTTTAGCATTTATTTTCAATACTCCATTAAATTTATCAGAAAAAATTATAGGGTTCTAATTCAAATTATTATCTGAGATGATCTGAAAATATGTAAATATATTGTATATAGTTCTGTATTAAAATAAAAAAATATAAAAAATAAAGCTTTTTAAATTATTCGAAATGAACTCAACTGGTAAGATTGCGGACTAACAGGTCATTAAAAATAAAGAAAATCTTCCCTTTGAATCATTCAATTTTCATTTTGTGAAATTCAATCGGATGTGATTAGTGGAATTCTTATCTTATCTATATGAGAAAAGTTACAAAATTATAATAGAATTTTCATCCCCATTAATGAAGGCAATGAATATCTTGTTTGTAGTACCTCCTTAAAAGATTATTCCATAAGAAAATCATTTACTGATGTAGAGAAAATTCATATCTATGAGAAAAATTCATATTTTCTTTATTCGTGAAATATATCAATGTTGTGCAAAAAAATTATCAAATAATATTAGATTCAAGCATGTTGTGTCACTCATATAGAAATTGCATGTAGTTATATTTCTGTTTCTACTCTGCATCTATATTTTCAGGTTAATAATAACTTTTTCCGAAAGAGAGAAATTCGTATTTTAAAATTTTTCAACAAATATTATGTAACACAGCTGAATTTACCTTTTTTTTCAACGCAATTTTCAAATATAATTATTTGAATCAACCTGCACATGTGCAGTTCAATTTATGTAACAAAAAAATCCTACTTCCTGCTAATGAAAAATAAGTGTATAAATATATTCTTAGTACGAGTTATAAATTCAGTGTTGTTTTTAATCTTACCCTGATTATTATTTATATTTATATATTTGTGAGTTCTTCTTTGTGCTTGAGACAATGTCCTCTAATAATCAGAGTTCCGACATGCTCACAATGCGAATTGGTGAATACCTATTTCTATGTCGTTATCAATCTGTATTTCAATTATTCCTAAACATATAATACTCATATATACAGGCTCCTGCAATAGTGTGTTAGGCTTCCATAGTTGCCAAACCAGATGTTTTAGAAATTTAGTTGAAAAGCATCTCCTGTGTACTTTCGATTCTGCATCTCTGGAAATTATTTTCTGATATACAGGGTGTTACAATTACATAGATAGTTTTCTATGTAATTGTTGATTTATTTGGAAATGAACATATATTTATGTATTTATTTTTAATTTTGCATCTCTGGAAATTATTTTCTAATATACAGGGTGTTCCAAAAAAAAATATTCAGCAAAAAAAAATGATTATTCAATAAATGAATAAACATACTAATGATTTTCAACTAAATTCCTAAAACGTCTGGTTTGGCAGCTATGGTAGCCTAACGCACTATTGCAGGACCCTGTATAATATTCTCTTCCCTTTGAATTAAATTTTCATATGTGAAATTCAATCGGCTGTGATTCGTGAAATTCAATCGGATGTGATTAGTGAAATTCGAGCGATACAAGTTTAAAATGAAATTGTCATTTCTATTGATGAAGGCATTTAATAACTTGTATATTGCGTGAAAGAATTATTGAAAATAAAAAAAAAACAAATAAATTTTTCGAGTATACTTCAAATTGATTATATAGAACGAAATATATGAGGAAGGACAACTACAATTCAGAACATTAATGAAAAAATTAAGTATAAATCAAAACATTATGCCAATTTGACGTGATAATATCCTACCAAATTTCTACCCAACCTGAGACGTATATGTAGTTCATTTGGACGGCACACCTCAAGAAAAGCATTAAAATTACGTAAGAACAATAAGGAAGATGAAATTTATTTTGTATATGTATATTGTAGGTTTATATTCCTGTATTGAAATATAGAATTTAAAAATGAAACTTTCAATTAATTGGAAGAAACTCAAATGAGGAGATTGCAGACTAGCAGTAAATTATGTCTCCCTTGAATAATTCAATTTTCATATTGTGAAATTTAATAGTATGTGAATAATGGAATTTTTATATTCGAACAAGCCCTAGGCTTAAATTAAGACGAAGAAGAAGAAGAACAAAGATACAAATTAACAATAGAATTGTCATCCATATTGCTGAAAGCATAGAATATCTTGTATATAATGATTTTTAAAATTATTATCATATGTATAGCATTATTATGACCGAACTAGTTACCAACATTTGACTTGTCTTCCTTTTAATTCAATTTTTGATATCAATGATATTCTCTTTCAACTTTAATTCACAGGTATACCAGGTGATTTTTCTGAATTGAATCAGTCGAAAAACTCATGGAAAAATGTTACGATAAAAAATTTATGGTTTCGAAGGGGAAATCCACTTATGCTTTAATTTCCTTCATTTCTCTCACCCTTGAGGGGGGGGAAGAGGGGCAAACTTTAATATAACATGCGCAGTACAATTTTTGAAACAAAACAATCCTACTTTCTCTTAATGAGAAATAAATGTTTAATGGATTCGGTCCTTACTTGGCGGAATATAACCAATATAACTTTGTAATTTATACCCTTTCGAATATTTTTGTGTCAATTTTGTTCCTATATAAGATTCCGAAAACCTTTGTACTCTTATCAGTTCAGAAATGTAGCCTGATGAAGCCACAGTGTGGCGAAACAATTGTTGCTAACAATTAAATAACATAGTGGAAATTACTTCGTTTTATTTTATTTAGAGAAATAAATGGATATACATTCTCCATAATGGTTAGAAATTCAGTGTTGTTTGTAATCTTGCCCTGACTAGTGTTGTTATTTATATATTTGTTGAATCTTCTTTGTGCTTGAGACAATGTCGTTTAATAACCAGAGTTCCGACATGATCCCAATACAAGTTGGTAAGTACTGTTATATGGATCGTCTATATTGTTTTATATTTTCGAATAGATTATTCAATTTGAAATTTGATATTATGATCCAATAATAAAAAAATAAATTATGACTTTTCAAAATATCACTGAATTTTCTTAGGAGTTTTTCAGGGTTCGAAATATTTATTTTAGAAAAAAAAAATTTAATCAAAAATGACAAATTGAAAATGAAACGTTTTACTCTAATACCTAATTAAATCTTAAATTTCTTATCTATAATTCTTCAACCTTCTAACAAACTTCAAATTTTTGCGGACACTTGTCCGCAAATAATTCGATTAAATGTTTCAAAGAAATGTCTTATTTTGACCTGAAAATGCGCCTCTGAGATCTTGACATATTTTCAAACACCATGTATTATGATTTTTGAATTAATTATTATCATATTTATTTGAGATTTTATGCAATGAATTGATCTTGGCATGAAAGTATTAGTCATTTTCGATTTCTACGAAAGTTATGAAATATTATCCTCAATTTTATTATTTTCCCGATTTTTATGAGATATTTAAAAAAATAGAGTTATAATCTTACTTTATTTGAAAATTATATGATCTAGATTTGAAACATGATTTTTATTGCAGAATATGCAGAATATAAACGGAAGAAAGAATATTTGAAGAGAATAGTGAGACTCACGACATCAAAGATGCAGGATGACGAAAGTGATGTGGAGAGCGGCTCAATGAGCTACAGAATCCATTACAGAATCTACATAGAGGCTCTGGAGCAATTATTAGGCAAGGAAGTAGTTGAGAGAAAAATAAAAGATAAGGAGGAAAGAGAAAAGAGAGAGAAAGAAGAAAAAAAAATTGAAGAAAGAACCTGGACCGAAAAGTTAGCAATTTTCAAAGCTATGAACAGAGCTTCTTGTTATAAGCAACTCTTGGATCAAGTAATTATCGGACATGAAAGTAAAAAAGATGCAAATTTGTTGATGACGAACCTCTGTAGCCAGGACAAACAAAGAAATACACATAAACATTTAGAATTCATTCCTACTGTACCAAAGAGGGCTTTGTGAACTGATGGTTGTTAAAATATGAATAGATAGAACCAAATATGTTGAATCAAAAAATATACCAAAGAAATATTAAAAACAATTTCTCATTCTGGAGTTTTAGCATTTATTTTCAATACTCCATTAAATTTATCAGAAAAAATTATAGGGTTCTAATTCAAATTGTTATCTGAGATGATCTGAAAATATGTTAATATATTGTATATAGTTCTGTATTAAAATAAAAAAAATATAAAAAATTAAGCTTTTTAAATTATTCGAAATGAACTCAACTGGTAAGATTTCGGACTAACAGGTCATTAAAAATAAAGAAAATCTTCCCTTTGAATCATTCAATTTTCATTTTGTGAAATTCAATCGGATGTGATTAGTGGAATTCTCATCTTATCTATATGAGAAAAGTTACAAAATTATAATATAATTTTCATCCCCATTAATGAAGGCAATGAATATATTATTTGTAGTACCTCCTTAAAAGATTATTCCATAAGAAAATCATTTACTGATGTAGAGAAAATTCATATCTATGAGAAAAATTCATATTTTCTTTATTCGTGAAATATATCAATTTTGTGCAAAAAAATTATCAAATAATATTAGATTCAAGCATATTGTGTCACTCATATAGAAATTGCTTGTAGTTATATTTCTGTTTCTACTCTGCATCTATATTTTCAGGTTAATAATAACTTTTTCCGAAAGAGAAATTCGTATTTTAAAATTTTTTAACAAATATTATGTAACACAGCTGAATTTACCTTTTTTTTCAACGCAATTTTCAAATATAATTATTTGAATCAACCTGCACATGTGCAGTTCAATTTATGTAACAAAAAAATCCTACTTCTCGCTAATGAAAAATAAGTGTATAAATATATTCTTAGTACGAGTTATAAATTCAGTGTTGTTTTTAATCTTACCCTGATTAGTATTTATATTTATATATTTGTGAGTTCTTCTTTGTGCTTGAGACAATGTCCTCTAATAGTCAGAGTTCCGACATGCGAATTAGTGAATACCTATTTCTATGTCGTTATCAATCTGTATTTCAATTATTCATAAACATATGATACTCATATATACAGGCTCCTGCAATAGTGTGTTAGGCTTCCATAGTTGCCAAACCAGATGTTTTAGAAATTTAGTTGAAAAGCATTTCCTTTGTACTTTCGATTCTGCATCTCTGGAAATTATTTTCTGATATACAGGGTGTTACAATTACATAGATATTTTTCTATGTAATTGTTGATTTATTTGGAAATGAACATTAATTTATGTATTTATTTTTAATTTTGCATCTCTGGAAATTATTGTCTAATATACAGGGTGTTCCAAAAAAAAATAATCAGCAAAAAAAATGATTATTCAATAAATGAATAAACATCCTAATGCTTTTCAACTAAATTCCTAAAACGTCTGGTTTAGCAGCTATGGTAGCCTAACGCACTATTGCAGGACCCTGTATAATATTCTCTTCCCTCTGAATTAAATTTCCATATGTGAAATTCAATCGGCTGTGATTCGTGAAATTCAATCGGATGTGATTAGTGAAATTCGAGCAATACAAGTTTAAAATAAAATTGTCATTTCTATTGATGAAGGCATTGAATAACTTGTATATTGCGTGAAAGAATTATTGAATTGGTTTGGGCTGATATTTGATATAAATATAATAAATTCAGTCAAAGTCTGAGAGGAAAGAACAGGGTATTCAAAATTCAGCAAGATTTCAGGATGTATTTGTTTTTTCAGGTCAAAAACCATCCGGGCGATTGAAACCTCTTGATACAAGTCCTCCATGATGACCTTCATTCATGGTATACGTTTGTTTCATTCTTCCCGGGACACCCTGTATGATGGTTTTTAAAATTATTATTCCATTAGTGAATCATTAACCAATGTGGTGAAAAGACGGCTTCAATTTAATCCGCCATTAATTAATTAACTGCTTCTTGGAACTGCATGAAATTGAGATGATTTTAAACAAATATTTCGTAGAAAGTTTACAATCAACCTTACAGCAAAATAATTGTGAAGAATAATACTCCTTTTAGATAGAACTTTCCATTACAGGAATTCAAAAATTGAAAAATAACAGAGGTATTTAATTGCATCAGTTTGATTATGTATTATTTTCGATAAAGTATGAGCTACAAATGTTTATTAGCCTGTATCAGGCCCAACCAGACATAGCAACGACATCTTTTACATCTGCCTGTTCAACTGTCATTTCACTGCATTTTTATTTGTTTAATAGCGTGTACAGCACAATTTTGTTCCGAGATATGATATTTATTAGAAAAGTTTATAAAATTCAATATCCGTGAAAAGGACCATGTTTTATGTTGTGCATAAAAATGATCAGATAATCTTAGACTCAAGCATGTTGTTTCTGCTATGAAAATTGCATTTGTATATTTTCATATTATGCGGAAAAGGGTCCTTCCGCCAAGACATGAAAAAAAATCCTGCGATTTTTGGATTATAGTATTTTTGCGTAATCATCGGTAATTTTTACGCCATAATTATTACGTAATATTTTTTACGTGGAAATAAAGCAAGATAGTTTCACTGAATAAAATAAAAACGCTGACAAAGTTCCTCGATTATGACTAGAACTAAACGAATAAAAACTGTGTATATTATGGGGAACATTTTCCATCTTTTTTTGTTACGATGACAGGCTATTATTCTTAACGACGTCATCATCATAAATAATTGAAACAATCAGAGTCCCATAGATACATCCAAAATCAAATACACAAAGGGCTTGGGTAATAATGTAATAATAATTGGCGATTACATTAGTAGAAGACCTTCCTGGAAGTGTTCTACCTCAAATAGAAAATTTGTACCTAGATAATAGAAACTTTCTTATCGATTTTCCAACAAATTCCTATATTTCTAATATCATCCAGCTAATTAAAGTATAAGATGTACTAAAATTTTTTTTTTTCGAATTATTATCTAGAATTTTTTCGTTTTTTCTATCAATGAGGGGGTTATGTCCCCAATAACCCCCACTCATTACTCCCATGGCAACAATACTCGAAATGAATACGGCATCGATGATTTAACATCAAATAATTTTCTCAATAGAATGGAACCAATTCGAGGAATCATTGCCAAATAGGTAATTCAAATTTAAATATTGAATTGAAATCAGTAAATGACATAGACAAATGCATCAATAATTCGACAAAAACAAAATCAATTCAGCCCATATAGACCTTCTAAATAACTTATTTTGAACAATTAAGCCCTGATTGACATTATGTGAAAGAACTAATCATATAAAAAACAGGCTTAAAAAAATTTTCAACGAAATTATAACATAATTTTTTTCAATAATATAAAATTCAGTTAAATCGAATCATTGAAGAAATAATCAGCTTTCTCAAATCGAATCATTGGAATTTTTTACGAAAGATGTAATAACTTGTTCCTTAAAGAAAAATGCAATCTTTGGAATCTCCATCATTCACGGACCTAAAGGATTAATTTATGGTGATGCAACTAGAGCTGAACATCTGGCAGAATCGTATGCCGAAATTCATAGATCGACACGCGATATGTCTAATCAACACATCAGAGTATTAGTAAATTGAATAGTCCAAAATTTTACCAACAAACATTACTACCTACCACCGAAGGCATGAAGCTTTTGTAAGGAAATTTAACATCATGAATAGTTTCAAAACTCAAAAAGCTCCAGGTGAGGATGAAATAAATAATAAAATCCTCAAAAATCTTCATCGAAAGGCCATAGTTCAGCTTTATTATATTTTAACACTGGCCTGACAATGAAATATTTCTCAGATGCCTGGAAAAACACCAGTGTATCTTTCTCTGAACCGAAAATATATTCAAAATTTGCAACAAACTATCGCCCCATAAGTCTTTAATCAAACATTTTTAAAGCTTTTAAGGAAATCATTCAAAACAAAATAAAAGTACATAAATTGAAATATAAAGACTAATCGATGAAAAATATACTATAACAAATGAAAAATAAAAATCAATTCAAGGAAAACTGAAGTCATCTATTTCACCCATGAAAGGGAGATCAACAAAATTGTGAATAAGTTAATATTAAACAGCAAATCAATAAAAATGAAACTATCTAAAAAAATTATATTTAAAAGCACATTTGAGAAATATAGCACAAAGGCTATAAATAATACTTCGAAACATACAATAATACTTCGTAACATATAATAATACTTTGTAACATATAATAATACTTCGAAACATTTCCAATCATCGACAGATATAATAAACTCAGTAGAAAGTTAAAACTAACAATATACAAACAAAGTATTGAACCGCCTTTCTTGTATGCAAATCCAATTAGTTGTATCTACTACATTGAACACCAATTACAGAAAACTTCAAATGATCTAGAATAAATTTCTTCGAACTATTTCAAATAGAACGAAACGAATCAATATCGGTAAGATAAGAACCATCCAAGAAAATAAAAAAAAAACAAATAAATTCTTCGAGTATACTTCAAATTGATTATATAGAACGAAATATATGAGGACTACTACAATTCAGAACATTAATGAAAAAATTAAGTATAAATCAAAACATTATGCCAATTTGACGTGATAATATCCTACCAAATTTCAACCCAACCTGAGACGTATATGTGTTTCATTTGGACGGCACACCTCAAGAAAAGCATTAAAATTACGTAAGAACAATGAGGAAGATGAAATTTATTTTGTATATGTATATTGTAGGTTTATATTCCTGTATTGAAATATAGAATTTAAAAATGAAACTTTCAATTTATTGGAAGAAACTCAAATGGGGAGATTGCAGACTAGCAGTAAATTATGTCCCCCTTGAATAATTCAATTTTCATATTGTGAAATTTAATAGTATGTGAATAATGAAATTTTTATATTCGAACAAGCCCTAGGCTTGAATCAAGACGAAGAAGAAGAAGAACAAAGATACAAATTAACAATAGAATTGTCATCCCTATTGCTGAAAGCATAGAATATCTTGTATATAATGATTTTTAAAATTATTATCATATGTATAGCATTATTATGACCGAACTAGTTACTAACTTTTGACTTGTCTTCCTTTAAATTCAATTTTTGATATCAACTTTCAACTTTAGTTCACAGGTATACCAGGTGATTTTTCTGAATTGAATCAGTCGAAAAACTCAAGGAAAAATGTTACGATACAAAATTTATGGTTTTGAAGGGGAAATCCACTTATGCTTTAATTTCCCTCATTTCTCTCACCCTTGAGGTGGGGGGAAGAAGAGGGGCAAACTTTAATATAACATGCGCAGTACATTTTTTGAAACAAAACAATCCTACTTTCTCTTAATGAGAAATGAATGGATATACATTCTCCATAATGGTTAGAAATTCAGTGTTGTTTGTAATCTTGCCCTGACTAGTGTTGTTATTTATATATT